>NC_044007.1:29886741-31104241 GCF_900496995.4 Aquila chrysaetos chrysaetos | reverse complement strand
TCTACCAAACACTGCTTGATATTAGGCAGCACCCTCAGGGAGAAAAGGGGGAAAAGATGGAAAACAGGACAGCAGGCACCGTGGCTACCCCTACCCCGGCAACAGGCAGCATGGCTACCCCAACCCCGGTGACAGATACTGCAGCTAAACCAGAGAACCAACCTGTGCCAGTATCAGTCGCCCCTGTACAGAAAAAGAAACACACAAAGAAATCAGTTCGCTCAGTGAGAGATGAAGATGAACCAGGGTCATCGCGAGAACAGGAGGAAGAGGCAGAACCTGAAATAATCACCCGATCTCTATCCCTGAGTGAGTTGCGTGACATGAGAAAATATTTTAGCCGCCACCCAGGTGAGCACATTGTTACCTGGCTGCTCCAATGCTGGGATAATGGGGCTAGTAGTGTGGAATTAGAGGGTAAGGAAGCCAAGCAGTTGGGATCTCTATCTAGGGAAAGGGGCATCGACAAGGCGATTGGGAGAAAAACACAAGTCCTCAGCCTCTGGAGGCGACTTCTGTTAGGTGTAAAGGAAAGATACCCCTTCAAGGATGAGGTTACATGTCACCAAGGCAAGTGGACGACCATGGAGAGAGGTATCCAGTACCTGAGGGAATTAGCCGTGCTGGAGGTGATTTATAATGATCCAGAAAATGCGCAGTCACCCATAGACGCAGATGAAGTCCAATGCACACAACCCATGTGGCAGAAGTTTCTACGAAGTGCACCACCAACCTATGCCAACTCATTGGCAGTAATGTCCTGGAAAGAAGGTCATGGACAAACGGTGGATGAATTGGCTGTCCAACTCCGGCAATACGAAGGAAGTCTCTCTTCCTCCCTACGGGCCTGTGTCTCGGCTGTAGAGGAATTGTCCCGAGAGTTCCAGCAATTCAAAGTGGATATGTCCTCCTCCCCACCTGTACAGGCCCGCATCGCAGCTATTGGGAGTAAGCATTCCTCTGCCCAAGAGAGAGGAGAGAGAAAGTACACACGACGGGCTAACCTGTGGTTTTACCTGCGTGACCATGGAGAGGACATGAGGAAGTGGGATGGAACACCTACCTCAGTCCTGGATGCACGGGTACGGGAGTTGCGAGAAAAAGCAACCAGGAAAGAGGATTCTTCTTGGAAAACTGCTGCTCCAGTTTCCTGTGAGGAGTCCCCCAGATGCAGTAGATGGGCTGATCACATTTCTGATCCTCTTGAAGGGACTTCTGATTCACGTGTGCGAAAAGTGAGTAACGAATATTCTAACCAGGATTAGAGGGGCCCTGCCTCCAGCCAGGTGGAGGAGAGGGACAACCGAGTCTACTGGACAGTGTGGATTCGATGGCCTGGCACATCAGACCCACAGGAATATAAGGCTCTAGTAGACACTGGTGCACAATGCACCCTAATGCCATCAAGTTATAAAGGGGCAGAACCCATATGTATCTCTGGTGTGACAGGGGGATCCCAAGAGCTAACCGTATTAGAAGCTGAAATGAGTCTAACCGGGAATGACTGGCATAAACACCCCATTGCAACTGGCCCAGAGGCCCCATGCATCCTTGGTATAGATTATCTCAGGAGGGGATATTTCAAGGACCCAAAAGGGTACCGTTGGGCCTTTGGTATAGCTGCATTGGAGACGGAGGAGATTGAACAGCTGTCTACCCTGCCTGGTCTCTCTCAAGACCCTTCAGTTGTGGGGTTGCTGAAGATTGAAGAACAACAGGTGCCAATTGCTACCACGACGGTGCACCGGCGGCAATATCGTACCAACCGAGATTCCCTGATCCCCATCCATAAGCTGATTTGCCAATTGGAGAGTCAAGGAGTGATCAGCAAGACTCACTCACCCTTTAATAGTCCCATATGGCCCATGCGGAAATCTAATGGGGAATGGAGACTAACAGTAGGTTATCGTGGGCTGAATGAAGTCACGCCACCGCTGAGCGCTGCTGTGCCAGATATGTTAGAGCTTCAATATGAACTGGAATCAAAGGCAGCTAAGTGGTATGCCACAATTGACATTGCTAATGCATTTTTTTCCATCCCTTTGGCAGCAGAGTGCAGGCCACAGTTTGCCTTTACTTGGAGGGGTGTCCAGTACACCTGGAATCGACTGCCCCAGGGGTGGAAACACAGCCCCACTATTTGCCATGGACTGATCCAGGCTGCACTGGAAAAAGGTGAAGCTCCAGAGCACCTGCAGTACGTTGATGACATCATCGTATGGGGCAACACGGCAGAAGAAGTTTTTGAGAAAGGGAAGAAAATAATCCAAATCCTTTTGAAGGCTGGTTTTGCCATAAAAGAAAGTAAGGTCAAGGGACCTGCACAGGAGATCCAGTTCTTAGGAGTAAAATGGCAAGACGGGCGTCGTCAGATCCCAATGGACGTGATTAACAAAATAGCAGCTATGTCCCCACCGACTAATAAAAAGGAAACACAAGCTTTCTTAGGTGTTGTGGGCTTTTGGAGAATGCATATTCCAAATTACAGTCAAACTGTAAGTCCTCTCTACCAAGTTACCCGGAAGAAGAACGACTTTAAATGGGGGCCTGAGCAACGACAAGCTTTTGAACAAATTAAGCGGGAGATTGTTCATGCAGTAGCTCTTGGGCCAGTCCGGGCAGGACAAGATGTTATAAATGTGCTCTACACTGCAGCTGGGGAGAATGGCCCTACCTGGAGCCTCTGGCAGAAAGCACCTGGGGAGACCCGAGGTCGACCCCTGGGGTTTTGGAGTCGGGGATACAGAGGATCCAAGGCTCGCTATACTCCAACTGAAAAAGAGATATTGGCAGCATATGAAGGAGTTTGAGCTGCCTCAGGAGTGGTTGGTACTGAAACACAGCTCCTCTTAGCACCCTGACTGCCAGTGCTGGGCTGGATGTTCAAAGGGAAGGTCTCCTCTACACATCATGCAACTGATGCCACGTGGAGTAAGTGGGCCGCACTGATCACACAACGGGCTCGCATAGGAAACCCCAGTCGCCCAGGAATTGTGGAAGTGATTATGGACTGGCCAGAAGGCAAAGATTCTGGAATGTCGCCAGAGGAGGAGGTGACACGGGCTGAAGAGGCCCCGCTGTATAATAAACTGCCAGAAAATGAGAGGCAATATGCTCTGTTCACTGATGGGTCCTGTCGCATTGTGGGAAAACATCAGAGGTGGAAGGCTGCTGTATGGAGTCCTACACGACTAGTCGCAGAAACTGCTGAAGGAGAAGGCGAATCGAGTCAGTTTGCAGAGGTGAAAGCCATCCAGCTAGCGTTAGACATTGCTGAAAGAGAGAAATGGCCAGTGCTCTATCTCTATACCGACTCATGGATGGTGGCAAATGCCCTGCGGGGGTGGTTACAGCAATGGAAGAAGAGCAATTGGCAGCGCAGAGGTAAACTCATCTGGGCTGCCGCACTGTGGCAAGATATTGCTGTTCGGATAGAGAAGCTAGTGGTAAAACTACGCCACGTAGATGCTCATGTACCCAAGAGTCGGGCCACTGAAGAACATCAAAACAACCAGCAGGCAGATCAGGCCACCAAGATTGAAGTGTCTCAGGTGGACCTGGACTGGCAACGTAGGGGTGAGCTATTTATGGCTCAGTGGGCCCATGATACCTCGGGCCATCAGGGAAGAGATGCAACATATAGATGGGCTCGCGATCGAGGGGTGGACTTAACCATGGACACTATTGCACAGGTTATCCATGAATGTGAAACATGTGCTGCAATTAAGCAAGCCAAGCGACTGAAACCCCTGTCGTATGGAGGGCGATGGCTGAAATATAAACAGTGGGAGGCCTGGCAGATTGACTATATCACACTCCCACGAACCCGCCAAGGCAAGTGCCATGTGCTTACAATGGTGGAAGCAACCACTGGATGGCTGGAAACATATCCTGTGTCCCACGCCACTGCCCAGAACACTATCCTGGGCCTTGAAGAGAAAGTCTTATGGCAACACGGTACCCCAGAAAGAATCGAATCAGACAACGGGACTCACTTCCGAAACAACCTCATAGATACCTGGGCCAAAGAACATGGCATTGAGTGGGTATATCACATCCCTTATCACGCACCAGCCTCCGGAAAAATCGAACGATACAATGGACTGCTGAAAACTACATTGAGAGCAATGGGGGTGGAACTTTCAAACATAGGGATACACATTTAACAAAAGCCACCTGGTTAGTTAATACTAGAGGATCCACCAATCGGGCGGGCCCCGCCCAACCAAGACTTCCACATACTGTAGAAGGGGATAAAGTTCCTGTAGTGCACATGAGGAGTATGTTAGGAAAGACAGTCTGGGTTAGTCCTCCCTCACGCAGAGACAAACCCATCCAAGGGGTGTTTTTTGCTCAGGGACCTGGGTACACCTGGTGGGTGATGCAGAAGGATGGGGAAGTTCGATGTGTACCTCAGGGAGATTTGATTTTGGGAGAGAAAAGCCAGTGAACTAGGCTGTATGACATTTAACTGCTAAATAACCTGCCAATGTATGTCATTGTATCTATAGTGTCTATATGCCATATCAAGGGTATTACTGTAAGAATTACCCAAATGACTGAAGAATGGACTTTGAAACTGAGCCAAGAACAACAGTGATAGAACTTGAACTGGCGCCCAGCAATTTCCTCAAGATCAACATCTTCGCCCTGCAGACCAAGGGTGTGGGTTGCATCAAATGTACCAGCCAGAAGTTCCAGAGACAGCATACAACAACCCAACACCTCACACCATCTCTCTTATCCTGAAGAAGTGTTACAACAGATGGAGCCCCAAAGTCATGGACTAAATAAAATTGATGGACACATTGGAGGGATAACCCATTGACTAAGGGAATACTATTTGTATGTGTGTGTGGGGGGGGGTTGGTGTCCATATACATATATATATATATAAGACAAGGAAAGTGGTAGTGGTTGATTGGAAAATGTAAGATCTGGGCATGATGTAAATGGTATAGAATAAGGGGTGGATAATGTCCTGGGTTCAGCTGGGATAGAGTTAATTTTTACAGGAACCTGGGAGGTGGGGGGGGCATAGCCGGGGCAGCTGACCTGAACTAGCCAAGGAGCTATTCCATACCATGTGACATCATGCTCAGTATATAAATGGGGAGTGGGCCGGGGGGAGGGCGCTCCTGCTCTCGACTTTCGGTGGGGGAAGTGGCAGAGCGTCGGGTCCCGGGTGGTGAGCAGTTGCACTGTGCATCACTCTTTTCTGTATACTCTTTCATTAGTACCGTCGTTGTTGTTGCAACTTTTTTTTGCGTTGTCCCAGTAAACTGCCCTTATCTCAACCCTCGAGGTTCCAGGTTTTTTTTAATTTTCTCTCCTCCGTCTCCCCCCTATCCCACCGGAGGGGGGCAGGAGGAGTGAGCGAGCGGCTGCGTGGTCCTTTGTTACCGGCTGGGCTGAAACCACGACAACCACAAACCAGTGTTATACAATACATCAAAGCGAAAACGTTAGTCCACCTCCCACGGATGATAAGCAGCAGAAGAGGGACTACATACAGCAAGCGAGGTGATACATAACAGAACTTTAAAAACCAGAGCAACAACTCTAAGAACACATAAATCAACATAATGACCAGCGTCTATTAGACGAATATAATGAATGCTTATCACAAATTTGTTTTAACAAGCTTTGGTCAGGTTTGTCGTTATCTCAACCCTTCGGGCCCCACATTGGGTGCCATAATGGACTGTCATGGTTTAACCCCAGTCAGCAACTAAGCACCACACAGCCGCTCACTCACTCCCCCCCCACCCAGTGGGATGGGGGAGAAAATCAGGAAAAGAAGCAAAACCCATGGGTTGAGATAAGAACGGTTTAATAGAACAGAAAAGAAGAATCTAATAATGATAATGATAACACTAATAAAATGACAACAGCAATAATGAAAGGATTGGAATGTACAAATGATGCGCAGTGCAATTGCTCACCACCCACCCACCGATCCACACCCAGTTAGTCCCCCAGCGGCGATTCCCTGCCCCCACTTCCCAGTTCCTATACTAGATGTGACGTCACATGGTATGGAATACCCTGTTGGCCAGTTTGGGTCAGGTGCCCTGGCTGTGTCCTGTGCCAACTTCTTGTGCCCCTCCAGCTTTCTCGCTGGCTGGGCATGAGAAGCTGAAAAATCCTTGACTTTAGACTAAACACTACTTAGCAACAACTGAAAACATCCGTGTTATCAACATTCTTCACATACTGAACTCAAAACATAGCACTGTACCAGCTACTAGGAAGACAGTTAACAACTCTATCCCAGCTGAAACTAGGACACCACTGCTGGTGGGTATTACACAGTGGTGTAAATACAATCGCATCTCTAAAGCCCATGGCTCATACAAACAGCCCATCCTGACAAAGGCAGAATTGCAATGAAAGAGGTTTTTTATCCTTCAGACAATTCCTGATCACGGAAGCATGACAATTACCTTGTGTTTTAGGAATAGATTGAGTTATAGGAATAGGTTTTCTTTCTTAGGAGCTTACAATAAAAGAGCAAAATGCAAAAATTCAGTCTAGCCAAACCATACAGGATACAGGACTTCTTAGTTTAAGGAGAATATTTACCCCATTTTTACTCTCCTTCTCATTATACGATAAACCCTGACTTCATTACAAAAACAATATCTGCCTTATGGGAGAAGATTGGGACAGTGATATATTTTAACACTTATAGTAGTTATAGTCCTGGTTTTAGTCTGGATTATTCTAAATTGTTCATTATCAAATGTCTCAACACCTAGAAATTCAGCGGTTCTGAATTGCTGTTGCTGGATAGGTGTCATGTCACAGAATTATCTGCAGGCACTTCGCTTATATCAGCGTGGCCTGGATAAATATTATGAAAGAGGATAAAATGAGTTGAAGCATTTTGTGAGAGCTGTGATCGTGTTGTGAGGTGACCTGAGCAAAACCAAGAAATCATGGCAATGATTGACTCTACCTGAAAGTCATACTTACAGTTAAAGTGAAAATAAGAATGTGTACTTGAAAAAATCCAAGATATCTCACTTCAGCTGTATGGGGTAGCTTGGCTCAACAGTGTTATGTGGGTGTCTGCTTGCTATAGGAATGGTCAGCATTTATAATACATAAAAATGAATCTGTGATGCTAAAGGAGGGAGATATATTTCTCGTACAGTGAAAAAAGTAGTGGGTGGTAAAATTTTAGTTTGTAACTCTTTGTATGAAGTAGGCCAAGCATCATGTCTGTACAGGCTGCTCTGCTCCATATGTACAGTTTATAGACAAAATCAATATGTGTGACAGGTAGAGTGTATGTCTGCCCTATTAGAAATGAGTAGAAAATATTTTGGTTTGAACCTTAATAATATAATTCTAAAGGATCAGAAGTTGTTTTGGTGAATATGACAATAGGAGAGGACAGAAAAGATCATTATCAGCCTTTCTGTGAAAAGAATTTGTTCATTTTTGGGGGCGGTTCCATCACTACAGTATTTTTTAATTTCCATTTTATTTTTAATGGAATAATTTCTGAGTCAATGTTAATTTCATCAGATCTTTGTTGGCAGTTGCAAGGGAGATGTGATATAAATGTAATGTGCTGGGATTCCTGCACATCTCTACTCCCATTCTTTCCAAAAGACTTTGTTACGGTGAATGTTATTACTGTTGCTGTTTCAAAATGCCTGGAATTTATAGTAACTTGGCTAGTGAAAGAAGCCATAAGCATCTGCTATGTCCTAGTCTTGAGTGACTTATAATATGGAAGTCTGTGTAAACAGGAACATGTGAGGTAGGACAAGATGTTAATTTCCTTCACCATGCATACCTCTTTTGAACATTTCTGGCTCAGCAATTAAGCTATTAGAGTTTTTTGACACATAGCTGCAGAAGGCTGTTGTTCCTTGCTGTGTGTCGTCTGCTGCACTTTATACAAAGTACAGACACCATTTTCATGAATGGCCACACTTTTTCCCTTGACTACTATCTGTTTCTCCAGCACATAAAGTAAGGGCACTTTAATATACATTATAGACAGCTATCACTGAGTTATCTCTGTTGCCTCCATCTCATCAATCTTAGCCATATTAATAAATTATTTTCTCTTCTAGTGCATGGAATCTTATTGACTCACAGGAAAGGTGCAGAAGGATGCAGGAGTTGGGACTGTCAAGGTTTTGGATTATGCGATGAAGAAGTGCCAAAGTACAAAAATGACAAGGCAAGTCAGCGCACCTGTGTATAGGTTTTGTGAGGCTGGGGCACTGGGGTGTACCCAGTGAGAGCATGGATTCTGCTGGGTCTTTTTTTGGGTGGAAGACACTGTGAAAAGCATAGCTCTGGCTGCACTGCACTACTCTGAAGAGACTGTCAACTTCAAGGAAAGTTATTTCACATGGTCAGGTTTAACATTGTTTGAACTTCCTTAGAGCTTGGACGTCAAATTTGCCCACAAGGCACACTAAATGAAAGAGCATGCTTAGCAAGTATGAGCAAAGTTAGCCTTTCAAGAGAAAAGGTCTCAGAAAAATTCTTTAAAGCTTTTGCTTTATTGTAATAGGGCATCAGCAAAAGATTGAAAGAAATTAAAGACAACCATGAAAATAATGGACATTTATCATGGTATGGATCATTGTCCCAAAGGGAATGATAGACACTCAACCACTTGGGAAATTCTAAGTCAGAGTGAACAAAACACTTGAAAATCTATTAGTTGAAGCTTAGTTGAAGCAACTGTCAGATGAATGAATTTAAAGAGTCTACAATAATGAGTCTCTTAACTCATTTACTTGAAATAATTTTGATAGAGGAAGCAGAAGAGAGATGTGCTGGGATGGGGAAGTAGGAGTAAGTGATGAGGGAGGAGGAAAGTTTGAGTTAAAGCAATTTAAATCCAAATATATAGAAGAAATGTAGATAACTAGGAAGCAGAAAGGTTTTATAATCTATAAAATGAGAAAGAAAAGTAGCATAAGAAAAAAGATGGAAGAAATAGGACTAGGAAATGAAACTTTATGCCTAAGATGATTTTGAATTAGCAGAGTTAAAGTATGGCAGAATGGAAGAAAGAAATAAAGACCAGATGCAGAGAACAATATGAGAAAACAGCAATTAAAAAAACATGAAAGAAGGAGTTAGCAAAAAATAATCAGCTGTTGAAAACAAGCCACTTGGACAAATACAGAAAGAAAATTGAGATTTTGTATTTTATTGTCACTGAATACAGCAAAGAAATTATTTTGCTCAGACACAGCAATGTAAATTGAGAAGTGATGTGTAATACTCTCTGATCTTTACATGCTGAGATAGTCTCAGAAGACAATTTATTACATCTTAACAATAACTAGTAAACTAAATAGGGTTTATTTTTGGTGTTTATATTTAGTGTTATATCTCCTAATTGAGGTTAGGAGACCTTAATTAGATTCTTTTGCTAATAAATGGGGCTCTAGAAATTAGCTACTATTTCAGCCTATCCTACTTTCCATAGAAGTTTATTATTACCAGAATTATTTTTCAGTCAATCAAACTTTATAGTTGATCTTTATATAATCACATCTTTACTTCCAGCTTTCTTGAAGTTACAGGACTGAGAGCTACCCTTAACAATTGAGTTTTTTATTGTGTTCTTCTCCAATCCATTGTGAAGGGAAATGAGACACATGAGTTTTCCAACACCTGTAGGATAGGACTATTCTGAGGAAACCATATACTAAGGTTCTAGCTTATTAGCCCTGGGCTATAGGCAGGAAGAAATAGCAAATGCATGTTATAATTTCTAGATGTATCAGTGCTTAAGTACACCTTGGAATAACAAAGCAAATAAACAGGAATTCCTTACAGACTTAAATTTAGAATCATAGAATCATTTAGGTTGGAAAAGGCCTTCAAGATCATTGAGTCCAACCATCAACCATCCCCACTAAACCATGTCCTGAAGTACCTTGTCTACACGCTTCTTGAATACCTCCAGGGATGGTGACTCCACCACTTCCTTGGGCAGCCTGTTCCAACGCCTGACAACCCTTTCAGTAAAGAAATTTTTCCTAATATCCAATCTAAACCTCCCCTGTCGCAACTTGAGGCCATTTCCTCTTGTCCTGTCTCCAGCCACCTGACAGAAGAGACCAGTACCCACCTCACTACAACCTCCTTGCAGGCAGTTGTAGTGAGTGATAAGGTCTCCCCTCAGCCTCCTTTTCTCCAGATTAAACAACCCCAGTTCCCTCAGCTGCTCTTCATAAGACCTGTGCTCCAGGCCCCTCACCAACTTGGTTGCCCTTCCCTGGACACACTCCAGCACCTCAATGTCTTTCCTGTAGTGAGGGGCCAATATTTAAAATAAAAAATAAAAATTAAAATAAAAAATAAAATCTTATTTAAAATAAAACAAATGATCAGCTTATCACAGATGTAAAATTCAAAGTGAGCCTATCTGTCACCAAATATCGAGATGAATGATTCAACACATATAATAAGAGGATAAAATGATGACATAAATATCTAGTCGAGGGGCCTAAATGTATACTTTCCCAAACCTCAGCCAGAGGTGCTGTACTAGTGGTGGGGGGGTGGGATTTATCTGGGGTGCCTGCGAGAACTCTGGCCAAGCCTAGAACAAAAGAAATTATTTTAGGTCTAGCAGTTCTGATTTCCAGGATGCAGAAGAGACCTCCTGCTTCTTTCAGGGCCAGCTTAGTTTTTTTACCATCAGGGGGACAGATTAATAACAAGTCTTGCTCACAGTTTGGTCATGTAAGCTACTGGCCAAACACACTGTGAACTATTGCTCAGGTCACTACTGTTTGCTACTTTGCACACTGCAAGTAGTTCACTTTTCCATTCATTTCACTCCACTGATAAATATTGTGAGGTGTACTCTCCGTTATGGTAGTCTAGAAAGAGACCTATGGTAAGTTATTAAGATCCTGAAGAACCTTACTCTGCTCAAATCAAATGCAAAGTTGACATCTCAATCAGAAGCTACAGCAAACATTCAGGATCTGGAACTTGTAGGTAAGAACATGCTTCTCTGTTTTCTCCTGCCTGTTCCACAATAGGCAAGTGCTGGCTTGGTCCTACACCTCTGCACAGAGCAGCAGGCTAAGCAGAAGAATTTTTTCCGGAGTAAGAGCATTGTCTGGCTAATGATGGAAAGTTACAAAAGTCTATCCTCAACTGTCCTCATTCATTATTTCTCATGAAGAGTTTAAAACAGCTGTGTAATGATTAGCTAGAGCTTGTTAAACCTATGATTTCTGAATGTCTGTTGGATTCGTAGGCATGATTCTTTATCATGCTTTTCTGCAGGTTGGTGTTGCATCATCCTTAGGAAATGAAATAGCTGAATAAATGGAGCTTGTCTATACCAGTGCAACATTCAGTGAGTTTGGTCTAATCAATCTCGCATTATAGTTTTGCCTGGACTTCTGCAAGAGAGAGATTTCATTGAAATGTAGGGATTTCAAGACATCTGTGCTTCTGCTCTGAGCTAGATCTAGTGTATCCATACCATTTCTGACAGATGTTTATTAAGTATATTCCTTGAATCCAAAGGCAGATGGATTATAACATACCTAAGTATCCAGTACCTCCTCCTTGTACATAACTGAAAGCTAAAAATAGCAGAGCAAGCTATCTACTGCTCCTGTGTGCAGTAAAAAAGACTGTTTTTTCACCCCCCCTTAACATTTTTTTCTCTATTTCTTTCTCCTAAGAGACTTTAAAAAGAAAATAGACAAGAAAGAGGAAAAGAAGAAGAAAAAAATGTCAAAATAAAAAATGTCATAGTATTATATGAATGTGATGGAAGTAGAATGGTCCCAGGGAACAATCAACAGTAATTTACACTTGGCATATTAAGTAAACAGACAACTCTACCAAATTACAGTACTTGTGAATGTCAGAAAAGGCTATGAAGACTATTAGAAAAACATTTTAGATTTACTCAGTAATGACATGAGGTTTATTATATGCCAGCTAGGAAGAATATAAATTATCTTATCTCAATAGTCTAAATTTTTTGAATACTTAAATCTTGTCATCTTGAAACTGCTGCAATAATTGTATAGCATTGAATATGTTGTTTGGTTAAAAATAGAATATCAGCATATGAACAGAATAAGAAATGTTTGACATTGAAATAGTCCATGAAATTCAGTCCAACTCTCTTTACTTTTGTGGCATTTTAAATTCTTAGAAGTGAGCAGACATGTTTTCCTGCATTTCTACATTAATACAGCATTTGACTCTTTCCTAAGACCAAGTTGTTTGCAAGTTAGAGGACTATTTTCTGTCTTGTTGTTTGACCCATATTTACAAAGTAATAGGGGCTAGATAAAAAAATTAAGACTGAAAGGCAGTCTCTTGTGCTTATAGGTCTAAGACTTCACCTTCATTTTACTACAGGAGTTAAGAAAAGCTGTAGCTTTTAAGTAACTAGGACAAAGCCCCTTGAAAGCTTTGTCTATTAATGAATTCTTGAGTTGTATTTACTGAAGAATTTTGAGTGAGAATTGAAGTTCATTGAGGCATCTTGGTCATTTATTTATAGAAATCTGGCTTTTTCAGAAAAAAATAGAGAAAAAATAAATTATTCATCAACTGTGTTGAGTTTTCTCATGCATTTTGCACATAGGCGCATTCACTCATGATTTATGTCAGTGATAATACAATTGACAGAATAATAAAGGTGTCACAATTTGATCAGTATCTCCAGTTTCAACTCAGTAATATATGTCCTGAGCAACAGCTCAGAGAATGATCATAAAAGGTTTGACAGAAGAGAGCCTCCTGTCTGGCTGTGTCTGGCAACTGAATCCAGAAAAGGGCCCTCTCACACTTCAGCCTTCTGCTTTAAATCAACTATGATTGACTGTAGTGTTTTCTCTGCTGAATGCCTCAGTGGTCTGAGTTCTACTGGTTATGGTCAGGAGCAGGCTGTCACTTTCACAGTGCACAGCCAGGGTGTCCTGATGGTGTTGAAGGAGGCCCTTGGAAAGGTCATATTCAACCGTGGCTTCTGCATGGGAAGACTTGCCTGGTCTGGAGAAACTGTCCAAATTCCGATGGGCGAGTTTGGCCTGGGTTGTTCGAGTTTTCTAGTAGAAGTAGTGCTTTTCCTCAAAAATCACTCAAGTTCTTCCTTGCTTTGGGTAATGTGGCTGTGGTAGGTCTGTAGGACATGTGAGAACAGAGATGGGCCTTGATTCTTGGTGCCAAAGGAGAAGACAGCTTTAGAATAAAGAATTTTCCACTTTAATTTCAGTCTCTCTCATTTCCAAGGTGTTCTCCTCCTCTTCCTCACCCTCCTCTGTACCACCAGCTAGCCTGGTGATATCTCCAGACTAGAGGTGGCACCAGCACCAGAGCTGTATTGGCCTGTAGCTCAGCTGAGACCTTGGCTGGGTGCATGCTGTGACAAAAACATCATGTGTTTTGCCTCCTTGGAGAGCAAGTTGTCAATGGTTGGCCGGGCAGCCAGGCAGAGGAGCACGTAGCACAAGAGAAAAAGAAGCATTTTAACCTTCAGGTTCTTATGCTTACTTTCAACTCTTTCTGTTGAAGCTCAGCTAATAAACTGAAATAACGTTGACAAAATCCTCAGCTCTGCCATCATGGCAATAGTCCTAAGTACATCCAGCAGCAGAATGTAAAGACCCTAGGTAACTTTGCTGGCAAACTTCTAGATCTTGGTAGCTTCATCAAGAGAAGATTTTTTAAAGATATGGTGGGTATTAAATACTGAGTATGATCTAATTTAGGTATGTATGAGCATTTAGGATCTACTCCCTACAGCCTACCAAATGAGACTTTGAAAAAAAATTTACTTTCTGGACCGAAGAAACTTGAAGTCACATTAATAGGATTTAAGTGCCTGAGCCCTAGGCCTGTTGGTTATGCAAAATGAAAGTGAACTCCTCTCCTTATCCACACACACGTTCCCCCAGACACAGAATTTTCACAGGAAATAGTGCTTTACAGTACTTTAAACAACACTTTGATTGATTTTAATTATAGTTTTGGACATTTTACAGTCTTAAAATATCATGTAAATGAAATAAAGTAGATGGTTGCAGATTATTTATTAAGTTTGCCTCCTTTAAAAGCATAACAACTCAAGTCTTAAGGGAAAGTATAAAACATGATAGGCAGTCTGTAAGAAGGAAGATAAAATTGTTGATAAAACCTCAGCAAATGTCATTAGCTAAATCCAGGTTCCAATTTCAAAATAAATACTCACTCAAGTGTTAGATTGAATTAAACTAATTTTGATATTAGTATTTTTAGAAGTTCATTTTGTTCAAGTGAGAAATAATCCTTAGACTTCATCCTCTCCCTATTCTCCACTTTTTTAATTCCTACAGACTTATTTACTGGATTAATTTCAGGGCTGAAAACCTCTTGTGTGGAAGTCACAGGATTATATCCATCCCATGTGGTAGGTCCATTCATACCCCAGCTTTTGTGAAAGGCAGACCACATGCCCTATCTGCGCTGGCGGGGGGCATGCTGCCAAGAGCTCTCCTACTGATCGCTAACCCTGGGATTCCTGCTTATTGACTCATACTCAAGCCTGGTTGCCAAAGTGCAAGAAAGCATCTACACTGGATGTCATGACGCAGCAGGTAGCTGCTGATGCTGCCAGGCTGGGAATGGGGGCAGACCCATTAATACCAGGTTACTCGACCCATGTCTCTGTCTGCTGGGATGTTCCTTTGCCTGCCCTGCCTGCTCCCCATGCATCCTCCTGATCACAAAAGCAGGGTGACTCTATTGGTGAGACCAGAATGACAGATCTGGTTTATTGTCCTCTTCCAGATGTCATGATCAAGCACAGGTCTGCCCAGCAGATATTCAGCCTGATCTAGTTGAAGATGTCCCTGCTCTTTGCAGGGGGGTTGGACTAGATGACCTTTAAAGGTCCCCTCAACCCAAACCATTCTCTGATTCTATATTCTATATTCTGATAAGGTTACCTAGGTACAGGTAGTCTCAAAAGATCCCCAGTACTCCCCTCCAAATATCTGTGAATTTCATCCACTTGTAACATAACTCCTTGTTAACCATGTGTAAAATCCAGCCTTCCCTCATGGTGCTATCTACAACTTTTGCCTGCTTCTCACACTGTTATCTGTCATGTTCAGCAGCTTCTTAGGTCATATCCCATAGCTTTTAAAAGTCTGTTCTCCTAGGTAAACCTCAGGCCAGGCCCTAGTCAACGGTGTAGTGATTTACCTGCAACCCTAATCTGGTCCTTAGCCACTTTTAGAGTATCTTGAGGTCTCAGATAAATTACTTTTCACAGCAGAATACATCTTTCCTTAGGAAATCATGAGGACTGTCATCTGAATAAATGGGAATTATTTGTATAAATCTATACACATTTTGAAGAGAATAAACTCCTCCATTAACAATTCCCTGGTATTCAATTTTCATTGACAAAAAGACAAAAAGGAGTATTAAAACCATGCTGCATGTGACATAGATTGCTCACAAGCAACTGCAGAACTATGCATTCTTATCTGAAGCTCATATTACTTTGCTGAAAGTTTAGTTATGACATTTGCTAAAGTATTCGGTGTGCTTAACCAAGTGTGGCTTCAACAAAAAAAAATGAAATCAAAATGGACATTTTGTCTACAAAATCAGGTCATACATTGCTTCATTTGGTGGTTGTACTTTATTGCAAAAAACTGTGCTTGTGTTACATGAAGGCTTTTGCAAATTTGGCTAAAGCCTGGAAATTTAAAGTCTGCCTAAAATCTGAAAATCTAGTTAGGAGTGACACATATAATACATTGCAAGTTAATCTATATTCCAGGAAGTGCATGATCATTTGGGAAGGCAAAACTGGAGACACTTTCAGAGCTCCTCCTGTTCACAGAATCAGTCTGTTTAAACAGTCCTTTACCAGTTATGCATCTATAAACTCGAAGGGAAGATTCTGACAATGTTGGATGAGGCAGATGAAGGTAATTGTTTCCTTCTTGAAGATGAGTAGGTTTGTTCTTTGTTTCTGTGTATCAGACTAGTTTAGTTTTATGTGCTGTGTGAACTGGGCAGGGGGACAATGATGCATATTAATTGGCAACTCTCCAGTCATTCAGTACACAGGTATATAGTTTCAAAATACTCCCCTGTGCATGTAACTCAATGTATGCATGCAATGAGGTCCTCTGGGATCTTGAGCATCAGACATGATTCAGCTTTTATCTGCCAACCATCATGTCTGTCTGCTTCTTTCTCTGACTCATCTTACAAATTGGAATTTCCCAAGAGAGGCACCGTTCACTCTGAGTTCTCTAAATGGCACAAAGAAAGTATTGCAGGCTAGAGGATCTGGGCCTTGTATGTTCATATTTTTTTTCTAATTCCTAGTACTGAGTAGGACTGCATAAAGCTGAAATGCAAAGTTTCTAAATGCTAAACTGAAACAATTTTCACTTTCCTCAAATTCCTCAGGCAAAATTAGGAAGGATGATTTCCCAGGAATTCATCTAGTTCATACTTCTGTCCCATTTAAACAATTAATCTTAAAGGTCTGTCTGGAGGTATTCAGCAAAGTACTGCTATAATGCAAATGGTACTAGGTTGCACACCATTTGGGGAGAGTCAATGTGTATTAGGGAGTATTGGGCTAAGACATCATGAGTAAAATATTAGCTGGATATTAATGGTTTTTATACCAATATAAAATTATCTTTCAAATGCAATGTTGACTTTAGCATCTGCAAAATGTTGGGTATCAAGTGGAAGCGCAAGATATTACTAAATGAAGGTCACAGAACTTACAAAGGTCAAAAGAGGCTTTGAATCTTTTTCTTCCAAGTCTGTACATTTTTCTTGTCTAGATATTATTTAGTAACCATTACCTTACCAACGTTTGACTATGCTCATAATTGGTTAACATTTTTACAGCTTTTACTATGTTGTACACAGTATCAAAATGTCTAAGTATTCAGAGTTCAAAGAATTGTTTATGCCCTGAAGTATATGGCTTTTTGTGTGGAAATTCTTGGGATGTGTGAGATAGATAGATAGATGGAATTATCAAGTTTATCCATTCCTTCATAGTTGCATGACAGGTGATGTAATAGGAGGAAAAATGTTGGCCTTTTATTAGTTATCCAGAAAGGATGTTGCTATTATGCTGTGGTGGGTTGACCCTGGCTGGACGCCAGGTGCCCACCAAAGGCTTTCTATTGCTCCCCCCTCCTCAGCTGGACAGGGGAGATAAAAATATAACAAAGGGCTCGTGTTCGAGATAGGGACAGGAGACATAACTCACCAATTACTGTCACGAGCAAAACAGACTCAGCTTGGGAAAAATTAACTCATTTTATTACCAATCAACCAGAGCAGGGTAATGAGAAATAAAACCAAATCTCAGAACACCTTCCCTCCACTCCTCCCTTCTTCCTGGGCACAACTTCACTCCCAGATTCTCCACCTGGTGCAGGGGGACGGGGAATGGGGTTTACGGTCAGTTCATCACACGTTATTTCTGCCACTTCATCCTCCTCAGGGGGAGGACTCATCACACTCTTCCCCTGCTCCAGTGTGGGGTCCCTCCCATGGGAGACAGTCCTCCATGAATTTCTCCAACATGGGTCCTTCCCACGGCCGGCAGTTATTCATGAACTGCTCCAGCGTGGGTCCCTTCCATGGTGTGCAGTCCTTCAGGAGCACACTGCTCCAGCATGGGTCCCCCACGGGGTCACAAGTCCTGCCAGAAAACCTGCTCCGTGGGCTCTTCTCTCCACAGATCCACAGGTCCTGCCAGGAGCCTGCTCCAGCATGGGCTTCCCACAGAGTCACAGCCTCCTTTGGACACCCACCTGCTCCAGCGTGGGGTCCTCCATGGGCTGCAGGTGGATGTCTGCTCCACCATGGACCTCCATGGGCTGCAGGGGGACAGCCTGCCTCACCATGGTCTTCATCACGGGCTACAGGGGAATCTCTGCTCCGGCGCCTGGAGCACCTCCTCCCCCTCCTTCTTCACTGACCTGGGGGTCTGCAGGGTTGTTTCTCTTTCAGGTTCTCACTCTCTGTCCAGCTGCTGTTTCTGTCTGTCCTGCAACTTTTTTTTCCCTTAAAAACATTATCACAGAGGCGTTATTCCTATTGCTGATGGGCTCAGCCTTGGCCAGCAGTGGCCGTCTTAGAGCCGGCTGGTATTGGCTCTGTCGGACACAGGGGAAGCTTCCAGCAGCTTCTTACAGAAGACACCCCTGTAACCCACCCTGCTACCAAAACCTTGCCACACAAAGCCAATACATATGCTCAAAAATCTTTATGTTAAGGGAGGGGATAACTACAGAATACGTAAAAGAGAAATAAAGAACAAACTAAAGGTAAATGGAGAAGATAGAGAAAGGACAGTTGTGGAAAACAAAGAGCAACAGAATTGGGAATGGCAAAATCAATAGTTTATTTTAAGTAGTGAATAGAGACCAGGCTTCAGGTACAATTCAGTCACTAACAACACTCTCTAGTGTGTGTATAGAGCCAAGTTTAGGATGAAATGGATGGCTTCTCTTAGGGAAGAAAGAATCTTCAACTATACCCGGCCCTTGAAAATGCCCTTTGAGTGTATGTTTAAGAACTAGACATATCAGGAGTTATTTTCTCTTAAATATGATCTTAGAATTAAAAATACATATAAATATATATCCATGAGAATTTTGAGGACTGCTCTCCATTGTGCATACCTCATGAAATTAACTGGAATATTTTCATTCTGGGAGGTTGCTTATTTAGGAGGATTTAATATTCCTCACATTTAATGAAACGAGGAACTGCTCAACTTGGTCCAAATTAAAAGATTAATTTCATAAGAACATAAATGTATCATTATGTAAAGTCAGTGGCAAGAAAAATTCATAGGAAAAAAAAGAAGTTTTTTCTCAACCCTTTTTCCTGTTATGGTTTAGGAGATGATATGGAGTAGGAAACTATTTGGAAATGTAGCAGAGCTCAGCATACTGTCTGTACGTTAGCACTTTTGCATGCCCACATGTACAAGCTTTTGCTTAATTTCAGTGGGACCTTACATCTATATTTACTCTTTTGTTGTTTAACAATTGAAATTTTACTAGCCACCATAGTTTCAAAAGGCCATTGTATCCCATACCCATAATTTACTATAATAGACCTTCACTTCCACGTTGGAATTCCTCAGATTCAGACTGATAAGTTGATGGCTGTTATACACTGATGCTTATTTCAGCAAGATCTTCTTTCTAGGCTGAAGGGGAATAGAAAAAGTTTAAGATTTCCCCTGGTATCTCTTTGATGCAGCTTTGATTTGGTAAGCTAATCATACCACACTATGAAGGTGACATCTGTAAACCTCCAGCGCTTACTAACCATAAACTTCATCAGTTTTGTAGCTGGTCTCTGCATGAGTACAGATTAGACTTTTGCTTTAGAGCTATATGTGATTCCAGATACTACTTTCTTCTACTCAGTCAGCAGAAAAAATCTCTAATTATGCTGTGGGCACAGTCAACAGAGTCAGCAAAATGAAACTCATTATATATTACAAAAAAATCCAGCAGTGAACAGCTCACACAAATTCTTCATGGAGTTACAGAAAATAGATTCCCTATTAGCAGAAAAAAAGTTCTGACTTGCTGTCACCTTGATCAGCTCTTGAACTATTTTTGTTTTCTTTCCTTGGTACATAGACCTTGCAATTTCGTACATTCTCATTTATTGTATTTTGGCAAAGATTCTTTGTTATAGACATTATACAGAAATGCTACTAAACTACTGAAAATTCATTAACTCATACTCCGTAAAGATGCTAGGTGGTTCACACTGTAGTAAAATACAGTTCATGTTTTCCTACTATATTTTTTTTTCTCCCTGTTCCACAGAGTGCAGAGGACAAAGGAACAGGAGAACAACATATGCATAATCCTGTTTAACCATAGTCTGCTGTCTTCTACTTTTGCCTCTGACTTCCAATATCCTCTGTAAACTTCATGCAAGTAATTTGAAAAACCTCATGATACCAAGACAAGTCTTGAACTATAAATCTTCACCATTTTCATGGATTCTTGAACAGTTTGTGTGTTTTGGATATTTTCCTGCTTTTATCTGCTTTTCTTGTTTCAGTAAATGGACATTTATACTTAATGCCCATTTTTCCTCTGCCTGTATTTCCAGTTTACTCTTTCCTCAATTCCGTCTCTGTGCTCAGACTTAAAAGAAGGATGACATAACCACCTTCCTCCAGTCTTCTCTGCCACACAGATTTTATTTTATTTTTTTAATTTTTATTTAAGGGGGACTTCCTTACAGTATGCAGAGGGAGACAGCTGGCTGATTACCCTGCACTTGCTCTCATCATATCTGCTGCTCTGTTTTGCAGTCTTAGATTCCAGCAGAGATGACAGCAGTCAGAGAATAGGAAAGAAAAACTCAACAAAAATATAGTTAGGTAGATCTGATTTATGTTAAAGGTTTATATTAAAGGGGTATTTGATCAGTTGCATACTATACAGGTAAAAATAAACCCCTAATATGAACACTGCTCAGAATTACATTAGATCTAAAAAGTGACATATCTTTTGAAGACCAATACCACCACCACCCCCCAAAACAATCAACACCAATGTTGGTTTTTCTGCAAAGAAAACTTGCCAAAAAAACCCCCTAACTATTAGAGTAAATTTTAATGTTAAAGTGTTTTTGAGTTGGTTTTGTTTGCTTGTTTGTCTTTGGTTGGTTGATTGGTTTTGTTTGGGGGTTTTTTGGGGTTTTTTCTGTAGCAAGTAGCATCCTTTTTTTGTCTTTAACCTAACTAGGCTCCAGGCTCAGCTTTAACTGTGCTATTTCTCTTTTCTCAACAGAAATTGAAACATTTTGGTTTTTTTATGGAAGTTTATAAATCTTTTTGCAAATTATTATGATGCTTTAAACTCCAGATTAGAATTTTTGTCCCTTAATCTCTATTTTTTTCTGAATCCATTCCTAGACAATTTTTTGAAGTGTATAACCATTTTTTATTCACTCAGTCCCTGCAGAACATTAATACTATATGAAAGTATGAGTATTTCATAGAGATGTATTTGACCATGTATGCCTGGTCAAATCCTTTGAGCTCCCTACTGAAACAAAATCAAGCTAAAATATCTGATATCTGAAGACTGGAAAGTCTGATATAATTCAACTGATTTCAGCTGTGTTGTTCCTGATCCACATAGATAATGAAAGTAGGATCAAGTTCTGTGGGCATCCCCTTTCATATTCATTCAAATATACTCACTTTCATTTTTCTCTGCCTTTCATTTTAAAAATGTAATGTAATGTAATCTTAAATACTACTTTTACATAGTTTCCTAACATTAAAATTTATCTTAAACTTGTAACATACAACTGACCTCAAGTGAACAATGTTGCTCTAGACAGTCAGCAGCCAGTGTTATGACACTACCATTGGTAGAGATTTCTGAGAACTATAAATATCAGACTTACAAAGCAATCCACTTTAACTTTGAATGACAGTCTTTGTCAAAAATGCAAGTACGTTTCAACTGTAAAGTAAATGAGGATTTTTAAAACTGCTGTGAATAAGCACCTCACTCAACAGACAGGTCAGCCTTAGCACAGTTATGTGATAAAGGTGAAAGAGGTCCTGTAGATGTACACTAAAAATAGGTTTTCATACATGTAAGTGGGCATCAACACTGCAACTTCCTGCTGCAAGCTTTCTATTTACAATGTTATTTGCAATCAGACACAGATCCAAGTCAATGTTGCTTCTGATCTGTTTTCACATGCTTAAATTCCACTTGCAATTGACAGCATAGCTATTATGTTTCTCACAGCAGAAAAAAAGGCAAGATTCTGTTGTAATATTATTAATTAGAAAGTGATACTGTAGCATACTGTTGAGTAATTTATCTTCTTTTGTTGACTTGAAGACATGTAACATTGCGGTCAAATCACGGCACCAGTCTTCATTCTACACAACTTTCTCTTTTTTATAGTGATCAAACAGTACAGTCTTCAGAGGCAAGGAAAAAAAGGAACAGGGGAAAATGACAGGGAGGAGATAAACAAAAATCTATTTCAACTGGGGAAGCTTGTGTGAAATTTTGACATGACTGTTGGATCTTGCACACAGAGATAATCTAGCTTCCTCAATTTGCAGTCTATGAAAGTCCCCAAACCATATGATATTTAGCCATATAGAGGTAGTTTGATGACATACGAGGTGTATTATCATCACCCCAAATTAGGCACATGTTGAAGTGCTCGCTTAGATAATGGTTGTGTTGCTAGAATTTGTACTCCTATGGCTCTTTGTACAACATTTTAACAATACAAATAATTTTGCTACTTTTTTTCCCCATAAAGTCTTTGGCTTAATATCAGTGCAGAATATATGGTGTTCACTTCTTCAACAACCATTCAGTTTCAGTTTTCTCTCTTTTGTTTTTGTTCAATATATGGGCATGTGCGCTGCTCATTGAGCACCATTCCAATTTTCCTTTTAGACACAGAAGTAGAGTTCAATCTAGGCTGCCCAGGAAAATCTAATTGCCATACTTCCTAACTGTGAATGCTCTACATCAGAAGTTTTAAGATGTTCAAGAGATGCTTTGACAGTATATGATTAGAGTACCCAGTGAACTACTATAAATATTTCTATTACGAACAACATGACTAAAAAACAGAGCAGTAGATCCCATTTCATTGTTTCCTAATGATTTCTATTAACAAGAAGAAAGTTTATTAAAAGTAAGTCTAATCAGGAGGGCATGTAAATAAAAAGGTGGCAGACATATTCTAGATTCTTCAAAACATCTTTATTTTAATGATTACAAGTGAATAGCTAAAGTCAACATGTATATTAAACCCAAATATTTTCTGGAGCATTCATTTATAAATATGGGTAAGTATGAAACTCTTAACTAGTAAAAATATATTTATAGTTATTTCCTTATGAAGAATCTTTGTCAGTCTGCAATTTTGTTAACACTGAAACAGATAACTTTTACAAAGAATAGCATATTTAAGACATTCATGAAAGATCACCAAGCATGCACTGCAATAGGACATTAACATTCTGCCAGAGAATACGTACCAAGTGCTGTTTAGTTGGAGCAGTAGATTATTATTTTGTTTGCATTTCTTTTCATTCACATAAAATATTTTTCTGTCAGAAATTATATTTCCTTTAAATAAACAAATGGTCATGTTTCAACCAAAATGTTTGCAGGAAAGTTTTCAGGTTAAGCAAAAACTTCCAGGAGAGAGATATAGGAGAGACAATTAAACCTGGAAATTATAATACTTACCTGAAATGGAGTCTTTGGCAGTCATAAAAGTGTGTCTCCTCCAGTCATTTTACTATTACTGTTTTATTGTGTGAGCCTTTTTTTTTTTTTTCTTTTTGATTAAAAGTTTTGAGAGGTTTGGGGCTTGTTTTTTTGTGTTGGTTTATTTTGTTTTGTTTTTCCCAGAACAACAACCAAAAAAATTCAAGAGCTCAGTTCCTTTGTGTATGACAGTTGTTTTTTAGCCTCTCCGTTTTTAAAAAAATTACTTTGGTGGGCTTACATTTGGGTTTTGTTTTCACATAGTTTCTTCACTTCAGTTTGTACCTAGGAGGTTTTGTTAATTTGTCTAGTAAGTGCTGAAACACTGGGTACCTAAGCCATATGGTATCAGCTCCCAGAAGGAATGACTGGCAGAAGCTATTAAGCAGAAAAATCTCAGAAATGGGATCACCGACACTGCTGTGGATGGATTTGAGTGTGCAAATATATGGGTCTGGTTATCAGTACAACAAATTATTCATTCTGGTTACTATTTAAAAGTATGGTTGCTTTAGCATTTTGGTTACACTGTTCTAAATGATTCTGCACAATACGCCAAAGTCTTTCAGAACAAATCTGTAGTCAAAAAACCCCTCTCAATTAAAAAATAAAAATCTGTTTAATCTGTTTGTAAAATGAACATGAAAATGTTTCTTCTCTAAAAGACAGCATTACCAAATGGACAGTTAACACACTGGGAGAACAACATGGAAAGACAAGAATTGAGGTGGATTTGCTATACGATTTAAGATGGTGGTCTCAGAAGGACGGTAAATAAGAGATAAATTTATAATAATTCAGTCTTATAGCATTTGATTTCTTCCTTTTAACACATGCTCCATAGATGAATCTCTTCATACACAACAGTTGATAACACAATATATTCATATATAGTTTATACTAAGCAAGTGGACTTTCAATCTATAAATAAATGCTTTTATTTTCAAACTGTTCAGATAAATGTGCTATCACAGGTACAAATCACAGATTTCCAATAAGCCATTTATTCTAACTGTAGAAAATGACTAGAATACTCTGAGATGAAAATGACATTGATCAGTAATAAAGTTTTCCATGGTGATGGGTACTTTTATGAGGGAAACAGGAAGCTGTTCTTCTGCAATGATCCAGGAACCAGAGGTGTATTATCTGATATGAAGAAGTGTACTGGGCTGCCCCAAACTACAGTAAAATTCAAAGAAACTTTCCCCCTTGTTTTCTGTGAACTTTGAATCAATCCTAAACTAAGGGAACAACAGGAAATGTTCAAAAATCTGCTTTCATTAGTAGCTGTGGTACTTCCCCCATTCTTTTTTGGCATCTCCACACTTTTTTGCAATGTAAGAGTATTGCTAGAAATCCCCATGGTTGTCTGCCCCACATGATGACTGAATTTAGCACCTATGGAGAAAGGAAGAGACAACACATGACAAATATTCTGCAGCCAGGTGCAGAGGGGTCCAGACTGCTCCTCGAGCTGCAGACATTAGCAGCCATAGTGTCTCCAAATGAGACATGAAGCTCAAGATCCCCTACCCTACTTTCGGGTTCATAGCATAGAAGGTAAAGCTGCTTTTCAGTGTAAACTTGGAGATGCAAAAGCAATCTGTTCTCAGGGGCCAAAGGTTTTGTTCTTTCAGAGAAGAATGCATTGTTTGGTAAACTGTGGAAATTAATTCATTCAGTTTACCTTTGAGTTCATGTCCTCTATCCCTTACTTCCCACCAAATTAACCCCAGCAGATCTTGTGTCTTCTTTGGTGGTCCCATGAATCAGGGAAGAGCACTTGCTATGGCTGCCATCACTGGCTAGCCATCTCATTCAGTCTCTATTATTAATGAATTATATTTGTTTTCCTCAGTCCACTGGTCTGAGTTACTCTCACTATCTGCTAGCCTTCACATAACTTGTAGGAACTTAATTATCTTTTCCACTTATCCATTATTTAAATTTGGTTGAATGTGTCTCAAGGATTGAGAATTTGCCAATAGAGACTGAGAGCCTAAATTGTCTCTGTATACCACCTAAATTGTTAGTGTGCTTAGAATAGTGCAGCTCATGAAAATGTGACAAATCGTGGCCATTACATGTATATTAGAAATGCTATTTATTTGATTTTTCTGTTTTATCTTATCATTACTGCATTGTCTATTTATTTTATTTACCTGAAAATAAAATTTGGTACACTGCATTAACCTTGTTTAAATTTCTTTGTTCAGACATACATGATATATTGTGTACAGGCTTCCTCCAACAGGGAAGAAACTACTCTCCCTAAGTCTTTTCCACCTGGCATTAAGCCTCATTTCCAAGCAGACACACCTTTTGTTGAATGAAGGGATGGCTGATTCTGAACTACTTTTTATCATAGCTGATAATTCTTTTCTGACCCATTTTATGACATAATGACATTAGGAAATTTAACTCTCCTATTATTTTGAGACTTTTGCCTATCATCCAGTGTCGTGTCCCAAAGTTGGAGCGACTCAGGTTCGTGGATTTCCTTTGTCAGAATTAAGGTGAAACGACACCAGGGGAGTTCAAACAACAATCAACATTTATTCAACCTAGATAACCTTGCCCAAGTACAAGTGAACTTATCAATATGAACCTTGCAACATGTCATTAAGCCGCTGTTTGAGAAGAGAAGGGAAGTATAGAAAAATGAAATGGAAGAAGGAACATGAAACTGTGACAGAAGGAGAGCCCTCCCATTGAGTCACGAGGTTCAGAGCAGACCCCCTTGCTTTCTGGACTCCTTCTCAGAGAGGAGCCCAGGGGCAGCTAGATCCACTCCTAGTCTCAGACTTGGTCAACGGTTTATGTTTAAAAGGATGAGGTGTAGGGACTGTGGAAAAGAGAGAAGGAAAAGAGGGAGAGAGAGAGAGAAAGAAAGAAAGAAAGAGAGAGAGAGAGAAAGAAAGAGAGAAGGAAAGGGTTTCACCAGTCCTGGGTCCAGCGTTGGTCCAGCCAGTGTAGAGATCCAGTTCCGGAGGGCGCGCGCTGAGAACTCGTTCTCCCTTCTTTTATAGCGTGTTAGTCAATGGTCTCAACATGCGCAGTCCCATTCCCGGGGTTCTCTGGAATTGGTCGGAGAGCTTTGGGGGGGGTTCATGACAGAGTTGCCTCTCTTTTTCTGCTGGCATGACCGCTTAAGATAGAAGCACAGTCCCATCCTCTGTGGGGCCTCCTCCTCCAGGCGCATATGCTGTGCTCCTTCTCCTGGTCACTTAAGATAAGGAATTGTGGCTTTGGAGAAGCGCGGTCCCGCCTTCCAGGGGGCCCTCTCCTCCGGCCACATTGTCCTGTTCACAAAACTCCAGCATTTTTACAGAGGCCATTTTCTCCACCAAAGTTCTTTAACAAATGTTTGAGACATTAACTATAATTTGTCATACCGTCACATCCAGGATTTATTTTTAATTGAGCTCCATGGGCTAGAGTATGAGTTTAGGATTTCATACTCTTTGTTCCATGGTAGGACTTCCAGTAATATAGCTAATAGGTTCGAACAGTAATAGTAGAACAAATGCAGACAACTTTCTGTCAGAAAATGTGTGTGTCTATTATTTTTTCAGTTGCTTATGCAGGCACTCTCCGTAAACAAATCCTATTCCCTTTAGTGCCACGTTTTCAGTATTCTTTTTCTTACATTCAGCAGTCTTTACTCATGTCAGTTACTGTGACCTTTTTCTGTTCTGTTTTTCATTCTGGCACTCTCAAGACTAATTTCTCAAGGATTTTGTTCTTTTCCTCTTTTCTACTTTATCTGCTAAAATAATCAGCAATTGAATAGTTTATGGTTTCACAGATGTGTCTTCTGTGGCCTGTAAACTTGACCCTTCAATGAGATTAGTAGTGTGTAGAATGGGGATTAAATTCCTCTTAGTCAGACTTCCTACAGTATTCCACAGTTGCAGTAACATTTCTTTATACTCAGTTCACATCTGGAAAGCTTGCTTTTATGGTTAGTCTTTTTAGAAATAACATAATTTTAAAAAAGCCATTGCAGAACCTGAGAGGGCAAATAGGACATAATACATGATGTGAGCTGGATGCTTTTACGTTCGGAACCCTTTACACAGAGGATTTTCTATACATTTTTTCATGAACTCAAAATACGAACCTTCATTCAGACACTACCTGATAAATTCTTCTGTGACTGGTTGCTTGTGGACCCCTTATTCATTCAAAAGTTACATTTGGTCTTCAGTGTTCTTCACCAAACAGCAAGAGAATCACAAGTTGCTATTTGATTTGCAAAATAAGGATGTGGGAGCTACTTCATTTAAAAAAATTAAAAAATAAATGGAGTTGTCTTAAATAAGTACATTACACATAATCTAAATTCTAATTAAATGCAGGAAAGTTATATATACACCAATTAAACTGAATGCTGGTGCATACCAACATGAATATTCTACAGTTTTCAGGAGTCATTCAGCTGTTAATTTTTCTAATACATAGATAGCCATTATTTAAGTAAAATAATAATCAATTGCCTATTAATGCTGCTCACAATAAGAAACAGAACTTTGCAACAAAACTGCTCCATCTGCAGTATGGAAGAAGCATCGGCTGAAATTCAACTTCATGAATCATTTTTCATCTATTTTTTCCCTTGATCAAAAAGTTATTTACATAAAGTTGAAAGAAGCTATGACTGCAGCCTTTTCCCCATTTGTGTCCCAGAAAACTACTTAGCTAGCATGGAGGAAATCATGGAATGATTTCTTTTTCTGGAAGGTAACTGCCGAGTAAGAGTATGACAGCTGCACTACTATAGCTTTTCACAGTTGTCAATTAAGAGGAAACAGATCATCAGAACTTGAATGCTTCATTTTATAATGATCTTCTATATTGTGTTATTTTAAAAAGGCAAGTGCCTCTTGACAAAGCTAAAAAAAGGAAGGGGGGGGGGGAGCTTCCAGTGCTGGCAGCTGACACCGTGCAAAAAGTTTTTTCCAAGAGAAATTGAAAATGGTGAGGATTGTTCTCAATTTTCCAGTTTTTGATGTTAATACAAAAAATAATGAGCACAATAACAGCACAGATTTGAAACAACCCTATGATACTGCTTTCTGGAGAAATAATGGAATTTTTGTTTGTTTGTTTTTCCATAAGAGATGTCTGGCAGAAGTTTCACAGACCTTAGTAGGAGGAAAATAAGGGCATTGCCTGCTTTTCCTCTTCAGGACGGTTAGTTTCTGGGTTGACCCTTTCAAAGAAAAGGAGGTAAAGGAAACAAAATTGGTTGGGAATTATACTGAGGTACAACTAATAGTATGACCAATATTGTGGTGCAGCAGAGCATTTCTTATTCTGGGCAGGTGATCACTGAGATTTTTATCTGGATGGATCGTCACAGAGAACAAGGCGTTGGTGCAACCAGAGCAGAAGTATCTGGGCAACAGGACCTGCTGTAGTTCCTGACAGCCTGTACCAACTCAATCCAAGAGTTGCTTTTCTCCCTTTTAGATGCATATCTGAAAATGTAGCATTCAATAGGGAATTACAACTAAACCAGGAGATGTAAATTAGGCAATGTAAACACTTCTGAGTGGAGTCAGTTGCACAGACTCACTGATCACACCCATGGAAGCTGTGATCCTGAGCAGCTGTCTGTAGAAGATGTTATAGAGATGGTTGTTGCAGGGCAGTGAGAGGGGAATGAAGAAAGAGGGATATGCTCTGAGGACTCTGTGCTATCTTATTTAGAGCCAGACCATCCTTAAATGTATCGTTCAATATGACACTGTGCCCATCTCTTATAAAATATTGATATTCTCCACATAGCTGTAAGACAATTGACAAAATTACTGTAACAGAAGTCCCTCAGAGGAGAACTCTAAAGGGAAAACTTATTAAAGATATAAAATCCCAGTGCCAAATCCAAAAACATTGTACACACATTAAATTACTGAAAATTAATCTGACAATACTTCTTTTGTTCCCCTCATTCTCCACTTTTTATGCCCATGCCTTATCTATCTGCTATATCTTATCAGTTAGCTTTCAAGATTTTAAAAAGTGGTTATATAATGTTTAGCACTGGGGCCTAAACCATCCAAGGTCCCTAAATATATGCAATAAAAGTTGTGATGATTGATAATATAACACATACTCCTAAATGATTTCAACACAATTTCAGAGGCAATTCTTCTCTTACCTCAGTTTCATGTCTTAGAAAACATTTTTTTCTGTTGGGTTTTTTTTTTTTTTTTCCTGTGTTAATGGTATTACATACATAAAGAAATCACTCTATCCACATGCATTGGAATGAAAAACAAATCAGAGGGATGTTCTTCCCAAGTAATATGACTATTTCCAACAGCACAGAAAATAGTACTGTGTAAAATTTATCAGCTAAGTTATGGTTTAGACCTCTGTATTTCCACTAATACACAGCAGGTAATATGTACCTAAGAACCCGTGAATGTCCCATTTTAAAGCTTTCTTACTGCAAATCCAGGTTCCAGGGAATGAAAAATATCCAATAGAGATGTTTCTCCCTTAGAATAAACTGAAAGTTTAAACAAAGTCACAATTTCTACCAGTACAGAAACACATTGCAATCCACAAAACAGTCAAAAATCACACCACAAAACTAGTGGCACAGAGTAACAGAAAGTGGGATTGCTTATCAATAAGCATCATACCTTTAAGCATGTATTGAGACTGACATGATAATGATCCATATAATTATGCTTAATTCTTAGTCTGCATTAACTGTAGTCTTTTTTCTTCCCTACCCTTTTTTTGAATGAAGTTTCTGTACATTATTTATTTGTAAAATACATAAACAATGCAAGTTAATTACAAAGTTTCAAAAATATAAACACTGACCTAAAGAGAAATCACCAAATATTTCAATTAAGGGAAAAAAATAATTAAAATCTGGATTTAACAAGTATTTATCAAGTATGTATATGCTTATTTTTTAGCTGAAGTAGTTTCTCTGTTTGGATGGATCAGTACCCGTAGTGTAGCAGTGGTACTAATAGCCATTAGGCTCTAGTACATTGTCAGATTAAGATTAAATTAATTTTCACCATTTTTCCTTTGCAATTAAGTTTTCTTTAGTTTTATCACTGAAGGGACTAGGTTTTAATTTAATTAAAACAATAGACAAAAAAAAACCACAGAAGATTTCTTGCTTAAATTTCATGCTTCATGCTCTTCTTATCTTTATTCAACTTGAATGTGCTTCCCACAGTTTATGTAATAGAATGGATGGTTTGTTTTTATTAGACTACCTCTATTTTAAACATTTTTATTAATAAAATAAAGAACTTTTTTCTCTCCTGTGATGCATCTGTAAAGGCATGGAGAACTAGATCTTTTGTTTGGAGATTATGGGACCTTTCCATTTTAAAAGGAATATTTGTGTGAGGTGATTTATTAGCTATACTTTTAATCCTTGAGCACTACTGCTTGAATCCAGTTAGAAAGTCAGCAACTGTCATATCTGCTCTACATCAGGAGATTTTATTAACCTTGGACTCCTGTTATTGACTCTTCTACCCTAATATTTTGATGTGATTACATCTGAATGCAGTCCCATCTTTGCCTGATCTCTCTGTTAGGAGTCACTCACCATTTTGCAAAAATATTTTGGCAATGTCCTTTTGTATTTAAACAATTGCTTTAACAATTTTTCCAGGCTTTTTTTTTGTTTTGTTTTTCCATTTTGATGGAATATTTCCTTGTTAGAGATATTATACTGTTCTTCCAAACTCACATGCTTAGCTTTGTATATGCAGCCCAATACTAATGGAAAAAAGACACATAAATTTCTGAGAATATGAAGTTTAAAATACTTATTCCAGATATTCTTTGTTACATGAATGGAGCCTATTAATTTAGAGCACACATATTCAAAGGAGCACATTCATTGTAGGATATGTAAACCAGCCCAGATCATAGATATTCTAGCAAAAAGTACTTGATTTTCTTTTATATGCATATAAAACCTCCTTAGATTTTGAAGGCTGATTTCATGGAACAGAATGTTTGCCCTTACATTCCAATTATATTAAAACTTTAGTTTGAAAATGTATCTGAAAATATCATTATGGATGTCAAGCAGGATTTTTAGAGAAAGCTGAATAGTGTGCATATCATAAATAAATCAACAATGAACATAATTTTTAAAAAGCAATACAATTTATTTCTGGTAACTGTGCAGTTGATGTTTCTCATCTCTTCACATGTTTTTCTTTCAGGGCCTATGAAACTGTCTCAGGAATTTGTGCAGTAACGAATGAGACATAACTTCTTCTTCCATCTGCTTCTGGCTCTGAGTTAGATATTTCCCTCAGGATCAATCACTTTTTCTAATAATTCATAAAGCACCTACAATACTTCTGTCACTTAAACACCCCCCCCCCCCCCCAATCAACTCATGTTTACTATCATAACTCTCTTTCTTAGGTGGAAATCCAGGATTTTTTTCAACGAAGTATATTCAAAAGGGAAATATGATAAATAATTATTTGAAGGATGACTTTACAAGGAAAAGGCAGTCTGACAACAGTAATTTTGACTTCCATTCTGACCTGCGATATTGCTTTGCATTTCAGTGTGAGACCCAACTGTAACTCATTCTTGTCAACATGCACTAAAACCTCGGTCTGACAGTGAATTAGTTTGTATCTCTGATTTTTTAAACATATACATGCAAGTCTTACAATGGTGTGTCTTTTCATCTTTGGCAGTTTGCTTTGAAAATTTATGCTACTGATCAGATTTGTGGTATTTATCCTAGATATGAATTAATATCTGCCACCAGTTTCTGATATACAATTTTGAGTGGTTAACAAAAAAATTCAGATCTTAGAGACACATAGAGAAGTAACTAACTTCATACAAACATACACAAGCATATGCAAAATTATTTGCATTACTATCCCGAGTACTCTATATTTCCTCAATTCACTATAACATTTCCCTGTGGAAATTAATCCACATCTTAAGCACTTAAATTTCAGTTCCAACCATTTCTCTACTTTAAGTAATACAGTGAATATTTTGGGTTTATTTTCCTATGTAAAGTAAGAAAAAAATAGAGCTGGACGGACCTTTCAAGGTCGTATAGTCCAGCCTCATATTCCAGCAGAGGATCATGGTATTTTATATGTGCTCCTAATCTCCCTTGCTAAAATTTACACCCATTACTTTTTTTCATTATCTATTATGGACCAAAAAGAAGACATTATCTCATTTCCTTTACCTTTGCAGCAGTTTTTTATCTGTTTGAAGACTAATATAGAATAATCCCTCATCCTTCTCACCTCTGAATAACTTCTGTTCTTTTAACCTCTCCTCACCAGTGACATTGCCAGAACTCCAGGCATTTTAATTGTTTTCATCTAAACTTCCTTGAAGATCAGGGCCTTAAACTGAACACAGGTCTGTAAGTGAGATCTTGCCTACATGGAGCAGTGTGTCTTAAGAGTATTCTGCTATTTAGAAATCACTAACTTTCCTCTGTAAGAGCCACGTTACAGAATCCTTGCTCCTTTCCTTCAGAAATATTGCTTAGCTCTTTGTTTCCTTAAACCTTGTTCATAAAGCTGAATATTCTTGCCTAGCGTAGACACTTGCACTTCTTGTTAAACAGCAATCCATTTTATGTAACTCATGTTGTTTTCTGCTGTGTCTTTACAATTATTTGGGTTAATTGTTCCTGTAGAATGGAAGAAATTAAAGTTAATTGAAGTTCTATAATGTTCTGCCTTCTAATTTCTTGCTTTTTAAAATATAGACCCTTGTCCTGTCACCTGCCTCTGTAACTTCTCATAGACAATCGTTAATGTTGCTGATATAATTTCAGCCAATATCTTAGGCACCCAAAGGTGAATTTCATCAACCCTGGATTATCTGAAAAATACCTAAATTTTCTCAGTACTTTAAAATGTCTTCCTTTAGTGCAGTCTGAGGTTTTATCTCTTTTTCTATTACCAAAATACCCATGCAGTTAGACAAGTTTACTTTTTTACTAAAGAGAAAAGCAAATAACATATTACAAACTTTTGTCTTTACAGTATTATTTTTAGTAGCTTATAATTATGCTGCTCAGAAGAGTGTGTGAGGACAGTTACAGAATTAGATGTTTCTCTTTTATCTGTCATTGCTTCCCAATTTTTCCCAGGAGGCTCATCTAACACTTTGCTATGCTTATTAAGTCTGCCTCTTCTGAAATCCATCACTGTCATTCTCCTTCCTTCTATTTCTGATGGTTAGCCATCTTCAATGGATGTGACCATTCATGGTGGCCCTCATCACCCAGCTCTCATTCAGGGTCTACATTCTCATCCAGTTACTCCCTAGAGTTTAGAAGCAAATCTAGACAAGGCTCTTTTCAGGTTCCTTGCTCTACCTGTATTTCATGATCTTGCTGGATTCTACTTTCTGATATATGCCTTGTCTAGCAGGAGTGGGATTTAGCTCACACAGAGTTTGGTGTTTATCATATGGGTAGCTACACAGACCTAGCTGTGAAACTCCCATCATACTAATTGGCTATACGGTCATAGTAATAGTTTGTAAGGTAAATATCTAATCATAATGTCAGTATATACTTGAACATGAGAATGAATCATATACTTTCCCTGAACTTCATTGGCCTTCTTTACTAATCTCCATAGATCTTAAAGGCAACCTACTGTGGCTTGTTAGCATTTAGAAATCTTCCCTGTTAACACCTATAGAGTAAAATGATGTGTCTCCTTTTTCCCCTTTGTCTATCCTTTCTGAATAATGTAAAGTTTTTACACTTATGATTGATCATATTGCAACTGAAAAAAAATCTAAATATTTTGTTTATATATATCAATATGAGTTAGGGAACTAGAGTTTGTCATGGGAGAGTCTAAAAGACTGATAAATCAGGCCATTTTCAAACTTCAAGAAAACACTTTGCTGGATTGACACGAAATCATTAAAAATACACGTCGTCAATGCTGAGTTCTTACTCATTATCAGTTGTTATCACTAAATATTCAAACAATTAATCCTCAACAATCTAGATTAGCTACGGGTATACGATACCACTGAGCTGATACTCTGCGATTAATGCTGACAGCTACAGTTCTTGATCTCTTCAGTCCAAGGTCCAGATCAAGGTCATGAAGTTTGAGAGCTCTTCCACAAGAAGAGCGGGAACAGGCATGGGCATTTTGTAGCTTGCTCTTCTTTCCTCTCTCACTGTTGATATCTTTTAAATTTCTCATACCTGTCCCAAAGAGAAAAATGGTGATCACATTTTCTCCCAACATAGCTCATCATATTTTTGGGACAAGGACTTGTTTTGGTTTTACCAGGCCTCTTTCTTGCTGGTTCAGCAGGATTATCTTTATCTTTTTTACAATGTATCCTTTCAGTATAAAAGATAAGACACAAGCAAATGTGGCCCTGAAATAAACTGTCCTGTTTGTTCTAAATTCTTGTTTTTTACCTTGCGTGTTTTACTGCTTGCACTTTTTCCTTTAGCCTACTTGTGCAAGTGTCCCAAAAGTTTCCATGTGCTTTTTCTTTGTTACATATTATTTTTATGTTTATGTTTCACTGTTTTATGAACAAGCTGTGCTTGTTGCTGGTTATAACTATTAGCAGTGCTACAATGTTACAAAATGGTTATACACTGTCTGCAGTTACAGTGTTTGGGTATGCAACTATCTGGGTTCAAGGCAAGCAAATAGTCACTACAACTTGGTTAATATGCTTTGCCTCTACAGGTGTAACTGCTTTGCCTTCAGTCTCAATATGTGAATAATCACACTCATCCTCTGACACAACTGTAGGACTATAATTTCTATTATAACTATATATCTGCTTTTGGGGTTGTATCTATATCTAAACATGAATATTCTGAAACAAAATTTTCTCTGATGATAATGTATATACCAATAAAAAGAGACCACTAAATAATCTCACAGAATTGCTTCTGACCTTCAGCAAAAATGTACACTAATACTGCATTTGTTTTTAAAGATACCTTCAATGCAAGCATGAAGTTTAGGGGTGGAAAATCTTTGAATTCACCCTTAGGATACTCTCTTGGCAGACAAACCAGGACACTTATACCATGCTTATTGCAAGACATTGGATCATTTAAGTCCATTGCATAAGAGAGTAGTGTCCTCAGGGTGTCTCTGTATTGTATTTCCAGCTGACAGAAAACCTGACCTACAATGATGTGTTGATCTGGAAGCACAACAGCAAACAGAAGAACTCCCCAAGGAGCCAAGAATGCACTTTTGTTTGATAGAGGAGAAAAAGCTCAGACTGACATGTAGGCATTGCACTTTCTTATTAGAGAAAGTGATAAACCTGTTCATGACAAGATACAGAAATCCCTAAAACTTTTTCCTGTACTTGCCTCTCACATTAGCTTTTAGAAAACTGGTGAGGGAGAAAAATGTTAAACCAGTGGAAAAACTTTCTGTGATAGAGACAGGTTTGATATGTAATACCAGACTGTCCTGTGGACATTGTTGACTTGTTCATTACTTCTCATAGATAGGATGCTTATGCCTATGACAAATATGTGGCATGTGAATGTTCTTCAGCTGTCCATTATAAAGTATTTGGGTTTATTGAAAATTATCTCTTTCTCTAGGGTGTAAAGGATGGTAATTATGTGCTGAAATTTCCTGATGATTTTCTGCATGTTGTTGGGGAGAGTCAAATGGAGTAATACACTGTAACATGGTTTGCTGTAGCATTCACCTTTACAACCCTTAGTAATCCTCTGAAATGCTCCTCATTCCAGCTAAATGCACTCAGTCAATATTCACTGAACTAACACTTTTTTCTGGTGTATTATTTCCGGTGTCAACAGAGCTGACATTAAGATAACCATGATGATTGACGGCATGTGCTTTGTGAAGCATTTATTGCATTTATGATATTGTTTAGAATAAAACCCAGAAGTCCATTTGAAAAAAAAGAATAAAATTTACTCCCAGTATAAGATTCAAGCCAACACTAACACTTTAAATGTTTCTTTAGTGATAAGAAAATTGTCAGCAATTTAGATATTTGAATAGAGTTAAAATTTAGTTTTAAAATAATTAGGAACACTTGTTTTGATAGTTTATACACCTTTCCAGAAATGTGTGTTTCTACTTGATTTTTCTTCCATGTTGATAATTTGGTTTCAGATTATTCTGAAAAAATAATAAATACAATGTGAATTATGCAAGGTGGTAAGGTAACAGGAAAATGAATCATAAATACATTGCAAAATTCTTATCCAGAGATAATTGCATGGGAAGCAGATGACTCACTCTTAACTATTGTATTAGTGACTTCTGTGAGGAAAATGAATACAGACCTCATTAATGCTATGAAATCATGTTAAAATAAGTGAAAATCTCTATTGAGATGATAACACTACAGTAAATTTATGCTGCTTCCTGCGTAAGTATCCTGCATATTTAGTTAATATTATTATAGCAGTAGCAATTCTTTCTTTGATGGTCTGTTTTTTGGAAGCATAATGACTCAAGTGGCCTGACACAAAGAACAAGCAACATCACCACCAAATCACAGGGACAACCAAAAGATAAAACATTTTGAAGCCTTTATCTATTTGAATGTACATAGCTTGCAGCTGAGATCTTGCGAGATTTATTATTTGGTAAATCAGACCTTGCCACAGTTTAACTTCAAGCTGGGTGAAAATGCATTGCATAATACTTGAACATGAATGCAAGGTGAAAGTTGCCCCTAGTGTTAAGTGAATAAAATGGCAAGAACTACTTTCCATCCATTCAACCTGGGTTGCTTGCTTTCCTCTTCATCTACGTTGATACCACTTTGTGCTTGGCACTGCTGTTTTGTAGCTATGCACTTGAAATAAATGTCTGGAGAGCACTCTGCCTTATTTCAAGAATGCTGCTACTGAAAGAAAATAAAGTGAATTCTTTAACTACTACCATCCTGTCAAGTTGTTTTGAAAATTAAGTTGAAACAATACAATAAATATCACACAGAAAGTAGAAATCTCACCTGCTGAAGTCATAAACCCTTACTGAATATATGGTAAGTTGGCTCAAAACCTGGGTGGCACTGGATTCCTAAGGCGCAGTTGTGCTGCTACTCCTTGGACACAACGTACATCATTCTGAACAATGCTTTAAATGGAAGTCCACAAAGACTTCCATTAAGAGTGGTATTAAGAGTGGCTAATATCAACAAGTGCCTCCAGAATATCAGACCTACTGTGTGTCCGTATTTGCAGTGATCTGTGCATACTCAGAAAATCTGACGTTTCCTACATACCATATGTTCTCCATAGAGGTGCAGGCTGACTGTACACTACATTTTTGATAAATGCAATATAATTTTGTTGCAACAGATTGAGTATGAGTTCAATGTAGAAGCATTTCTTGTTTGTGTACTGGTTTTTGAAGATTTACCTCATGCAAGATGTTCAGGAAAACAATAACATAGCCACATAGCTAGGTGCTAGATTACTACGAGAAACCACATAAATCAGAATTTGGTTATGTGGTAAAACTATTCCAAGTTAACAATGTTAGAATTTGAACCTGCATATGGCACAATGACATACAGCAACCTATTGCTACCAGTGGATCTGAAATTGTGATATACCACAAAAATACAGCATAAATTTTAAAATACCCTGCATTTTATATAGGAGATTATTTCACCATACTTTAGGCAATTACTTGAATGGCTTGCCAATACATGAATAAGTAAATAAAGAGCAACACAGAAAAAAAACAAGCATTAAAATCAAGACTTTGGACATACAGTAGCCTTCCTCTGTTGTTCAAAACTGGCATGGGGCTTTCATCAATTAATTAGTCAGGATGGGAGCCATATTCCTCTCATTTTCTCATTAGTCAATCTCAATCCAGTTTTGAATCTCCTCAGGGTTCACTGCTACTAATGAGTCACTCCATTTAGCACAATGGCTTATTTTCTGTAAATCAGGCCTGTCTTCTCTAGTGAATTAATGTTGCACCAGTATAGGCAGCAGTGAAATAGTAATATAATAAGTCTATTTTCAGCACAGCTTGTTGAATAAACTTCAGTAGAGACATATGTCAGTAAAAGGAACAGTTGCTTTGAAAACACTTGTTAAGATCTAGTAGATTTCATCAGATTTTTCATTTAAGAGAGTTACTTGTTTTGTCATAAAAAGCAGAAAAACTGCAACATGTTAGGCAGCTATAATTTAGTATTCTCAGAACAAAATATTTATTTTAAAATTAATTTTAAGAGTTTTTGCTGTATAAATTACAGAATTCATAATAAAAATATGGAATTAAAAAATATTTTCTTCAAAATAACATTTAAACCTGAGATATTTCTCAAAATGAGACCTGATGAGAATTTTGAACCTTCTTTCTTCTCACATAAAGCTTCATTTTCAAATTTTAAACTCTTCACAAATTTGAGCTTTTGCTTTTGCAACAACGCTAGTAATCTGTTTGTGACAATGGAGGAAATTTTAACATAGCAAGATAGCTGCAGAGTAGTTTAAACATCCAGTCTCTGTATTTCTGATTAATAGATATATAATGGAATGACATAGACTGCAAGATATGTAGCTTCCAAATGTAGCACAATACTTTTCCATATGGTTAGTTTACAACAGTGAGAGTGCAAGAAAACCAGACAGAGGTTTAAAAAAACCCCGTCACTCTACTTGGAAACAGGTGTTGTTCAAAGCCCTCTTTTGCCTCAGCAAAACAACATGCAAAGACACAGTAGGGATACTGAGGAATCACAGATTTACCGTTCGAATCTTTGTCAAATATACTGTGAGAACCTGTTGTCTATTAAACCCTCTTATTCACTTGACTGAGAAATACCATACCATTTGTACACTGAATCACACCATCTGTCACCTGAGCTACTACACTGATATGAAATCATATAAATGAAAAAGAAATTACTTCTTTTTAAACAGTTACAGTGTACTGTATCTCATTTCTGACCCTTTAACTAGTTTCTTCATGCAAGATGAAAATTCAAGACTTCAGATTGTCAATTTTAAGTTTATCACACTATGTCTCAGCTAACCATGTAGACTTTGAATAGCAACTATTCCATATTGTTCAAAGCTTATGTATGTTATGTGGGTTTATGGCAACTTTTTTTTTTCTTCTTTTTTTTCCTTACTAAAACTCCCTCAAAAACTACAGTTACTGAAAAAAAACTTGATTATTTATTTTTAAAGCAAATATACAACAATAGTATTCTACTTTCATGGAAAAACAACAAAATTTTAACTTTGCTCAAGAAGAATCCTACACAATTCTTCTGATTCTTTAGAGCCATAGGACATCCATGTTGCAATTTAACAATTCTCTCTTCTTTCTGCACAAAAAGGTGTAGACTCTTCAGAGCATGACTCAAAGCTTGAGAGAAGTGTGAAATATACAATTAGGAAAAAAAATGCTCTCTATCAAGTTTTAAAATCTGTTGGACATTTATTTTAGCCATATCTAGATTTTTGTTCATCTTTCTCATAGTTGATGATCTTTGCAACAGCTGTGGGTGTTCCTTGGGCACACACCAGTAAGAATTTATTTACCATATGCCAACCTAGTAAGACAATGTAGTGTGTAAGTACATGACAAGCCATCTGCACTAAACTGTTATTTAAATACATATTTTAACATGCAAAACAAATTGTTATTATTGCTATAATTTTATTATGTTTTTCAAGAAAACTTCACATTAGATGTCTTTCACTCAAACATCTGTTTAGAAAAGTGGTCAATTATACCTAATTATCCTGACAAGAATAACTTGTTTAAGAGAGAAGTTATACTACTGCACTTTGTAAAATGTTGATTCAAGGGTTTCATTTTAGTTATGAAAATTAATTTAGTTAGCTTAAAAAAAGTTGGCATAAGAATATCACTTACCTTTCATCATGAGATTCCACCACAGAGGGAGAAGACACTAATGTTGATGTCTGCATTATTCACTAAATATTCTTTGACATGATGAATGCAGTATCATCATGTGCTCCTATATCCACAGTGTGGCCTATTTTCTGAGTGAAACTCCTAAAATGAAAGGGTTTCTAGGGTCCAGTCATTCGTTGATGAGTTGCTGTTCTGATATAGTCCTGAATCCTTACATAGTGCCCTGTTTACAATCCTATACAGTGCTTCATTGTCAAGTGCTTCAGTTTACTGACTAAAGTAGAAAGCTTAGGCTTGTTCTGCTCAACTAATAGCACAAGATCAAAAAGTCAGTTCTGTGACTGGGAAGGACAATAGGCAGATCAACTGGATTATACAGGGTAAGAAGCATTGCAATAGAAGTCACATTGACCAAGCTCAGTTTTGTCATGGAAGTTAATTCTTTCAGCCATCATGGAAGTTAAAACCTTCAGCCAATGACTAGAACAAGTAATTAATTAGGATAGGATTGTTAAGAACTAGTTGCATTGAATATTTATGTCAGTCCAGGAAAGTTTTGTTTTAAAGTATAAAACTGTCCTGATTTCTGAACAACCCCATTGCAGAAATTTCTGGTTCTCTAAATCAGTTGTCTCCAAACTTTTTTGATCACACATCCCATTAGTAAAAAATTTCTGAGCACGTACCACAAGTATACAAGTATTTTTTTATTCATAAGTTATAGACATGTACTACTGAAGTTTTAATATCTTCTTCTCACACTCTAGTATTTTCTTCTCATGCTCCCATAGACTGTCTTGTGCACTCCCCAGGCTACCTGCACATACACAGACACACATCCTTTTGGAGACCACTGCTCTGATTAATTCATTGACATATGTATATACATATATGTACACACACTTACATACATATACACACAAATCCACACATATATACGTATCTGTAAATGTGGCTACAACACTTTTTTTTTTTTTTTTTTTTTTACAGAGAGATCATTACATAATCTAATAGCTATCTTTTTGTCATATGTATGGGATATACAGACCCACAAAATGCTGATCAACCAACCAACCACTGGGACTACAGTTTACAGACAAACATGAGGGATCTCACTGGAATAGAAATAAGGAAGCAGCATAACTGGAACAAGTCCACGCAACTTTTCATCTACCTAAGGAAAAAGAAATGGCATTGCTTCAGCTAGAGAAAATAGTTCTGTAGCCAAACTGTTTGCAAGTCAGCATGCACTGTTTTCACATTAAGTGTAAACAGGCTTTGCAGTATTAACATTAAAATTTAGCCACAGATGAATTTGTTAGGAAAATCAATAATCCTAGCACCCTCAGCTGGTGTGGGATAAAATAACCAGCCCATTACCACTCATCCTCCAATATACGGAGAGGAAAAGTTTTCTTTGCTACAACTGAGAAGCAAAGACCTAACACTGGGTAAAGATAACATTCAGCTATAAAATATAATTCTTATTTCACATTGTTCTCAGTGCCTGGTATCACAAAGATACTCAAGTCAGCAAATAAACAGCAGAAACATACAGAGAGGATACTAATTAAAGTTAAGAAGAAAAATACCAACAAAACATGGGACCAGGTTCCTTCAGTGACATGTTAGTTTCCCAGAAGGCCAAGAAGGGTATCTGTTTACCAATCTCCTCCAGAACGACAACTTCCTCATCTCCTTTGTTAGGGCCCTCCCAGAGGTGATTGACTTTATCCCATCCCTCAGCTCTCCTTGCTGCTTGCTACCACCCAGTAGCTGCTGATGATCTCCCTCTGTGACTGTCACATGAATCCCACTTGATCCTGGCTGTGCTCTGTGTCAAGATTTGGGGGAGAGGGACAAAAAAAGAATAAAAAGAGAGGGACCTGCATTACACCTTCTCTGCTCAACCAGCTATTCTGAACTAGGTAAAAAGATCAACCTGAAAACACAGACCAACAAATGAAAGGTGAAAGATACTCAGCTCTCTGTTCTAGAGCTAAGTAGCTAAAATATACTCAAGGGTGAAAAAGCAAAGGTAAGCCTTATCTGTGCTTTGTCTGCAGTCCTGTGCCCTATTTTTTTTTTTTTTTTTAATTAGACTGTATCAGGAAAAGGGAATCCACTGAAAGTGCAACTCAGATGTTGCATTTGTAAGGGGTCCTTTAAAACGTATAGGGATACATCAGTATCATCAGCATTCACAGAAGGGAAAGAAAGTTGTCTCTCTCTTTTGCTTAAAAAACACCCTTTATTTTCCAGTTGAGTATAAAAGGACTTAGCATAATGGCAAGGTTTTCATTCTCTTCCATGATATGTTATACTCTCAGATTTGCTCTTTTGAATAAAAAAAAGTGTATGATTGTTTTGTCACACTTGGCTTTAGGGATTATTTTATGATGGAGTAATACTCGGGAGAGATGGCATTACAAAAAATGAAAAAGAAGGCAGGAAAATAAGTGAAAGAAAATACCTACAGAAAACAATCCTATCACCCAATAATTTATTTATATTAAGTTCAATAGAAGTATCAAACACTATTTTTTTTCTATTTTTCTGTTAATTGGAAAAAAATTATTGAAAATTTGCTTGAGAAGAAACTAATGAACATATAGAAGTAACTTCATTACTTACATTACTGCACCTAATGAGCACATGGGAATGTATTAGTTTAGGTAACTAAATTTCAAGCTAGTTTGAGTTCTAGAAAATAACCTCTTTTCCTCTAAATATGTTAGTGTTCTACACCAGTGGAAATATGCTTTATTCTTGGAATGATATTCCTGAAACAATATCCAATTTCTTTTTGTGAGAGACAAGGTCCTCAGGAAAAAAAAAGTGCTTTCTATACTTATTAATGTTCTTCATTATTTTCTGTTTTTATTACTGATAATCTCGATACATCTTGGCAAACTGTAGACCTGTAATGCCCTTTATAACCTGTCTTAGCTCAGTGTCATGCTGGCAGGTGTATTGAGGAAAATTTGGATGTAATTAATGCAAGTAACATAGTCTCTCAGCAATGCATAAAGTTGTAGAGATTTTCTGTTTATTTTTCATGTGACTGTGGTTTTGGATTTTATTAAAATATCTTCAGGCTCTTTCCAGGTTTTAACAGTTCAGAGGAGTTCTACATATGAAATGTTTCAGAAAAGAGATCTAAAAAATATTTTTTTTAAAAAAGTACTTGTCCAGAAATTAAATATTCCGGCAAGATAGTGGAAGTAGATGGGAGGAAGAAAAACAAACAAAACCCACATCCTTTCAGTGTGTATTCCTTATGTGTACACAAATAAATGGGTAGGCATTTTAAGAGGGTGTCAGTTGAAATTCTCTACTTCCTTGATTAAAACCCTTCAGTGTATTGGAACTGCCTTTTTTACAGGCACTGTATCATTGTAAATTGGATTTCTGCATATCATGGTATTTATTATCAGCATTCTAACATAATTCCTAAAGGTGTCATTTGTCAGAAAGTGCAGTATAGTACAAATATATTTATTTCCAATATTTTAGTGAGGTTACTGTCATCTAATATACAGTATTAAAGACAAGAGGAAGAAGAAGTCCCCATTTAAATATATCATATTCTACATCTGATTCTTGCTCTTACAAACTATCTTCTTAATCTTCATATTACTCTATAGCCATTTCCAGAAAAGTCACGTCTTGGCTGGTTTCTTGTTTCAGAAGTGTACTGCAATTAAAAAAATAAAACCAGAACTGCGCAACCCTGCAGTATGCATTGTATTGCATTTATTAAAATAAAATTAACACTAACAGAAGGGTTGGGTACAAGAACATATTATGCTGTTTTTTCACACTTAAACAAAAAGTTATATCTGCAGTTTTGCAAGCAAGCACAAACTTCAAAGAAATACTCTCTATACCTAAATGTCTTGTATATAACTTGTACTGTATATGTCTGTCTTCTCACATTAAAGTCATGTTAGTGAGATTTTTCTCAGTAGTAAGAATTGTCTTGCCCTGAGTGCAAATGCACTTCTATTATTCTGACACATTATAGGAAAAATTAATTTGCTTTTTCCCGAGTTTGTTATTTAAGAAGTTGGGTGCATGACTGGGCAGCAGAGCAAGCAGGCTGACGGTTTTGTCCTGACTGTTGTGTGCTAGTCCTCAGGTTCTCCAGAGGTGAAGGGAGAGAGGAGGAGAGGAGCACTCATGAAGATCAGGCACATTTCTTCAGAGTGGGAAAGTATTCTAAAATTTAAGAACCAATGACTAGTAAGAGCCAAATATGTAGTTCATGTAGCACAAATACAGAGTGAGAGTTTTCTGAGAGGAACCCGAAGATTTTTTCATGAGTGTCCTGGTTTTGGCTAGGATAGAGTTAATTTTCTTTCTAGTAGCTGGTGTAGTGTTATGTTTTGGGTTCAGTATGAGAAGAATGTTGATAACACACTGATGTTTTTAGTTGTTGCTAAGTAGTGTTTATACTAAGTCAAGGATTTTTCAGCTTCTCATGCCCAGCCAGTAAGAAGGCTGGAGAGGCACAAGGAGTTGGGAGGGGACACAGCCAGGACAGCTGACCCAAACTGGCCACACGCGTATTCCAGACCATGTGATGTCATGTTCAGTATATAAACTGGGGGGAGTTGTCCTGGGTGGGGTGGATCATTGCTTGGGGACTAACTGGTCATTGGTTGACGACTGGTGAGCAATTGCATTGTGCATCACTTGTTTTGTGTATGCCAATTCTTTTATTATTATTATTGTCATATTATTATTATTATTATTATTATTATTATTATCTTCCTTTCTGTCCTATTAAAATGTCTTTATCTTAACCCATGAGTTTTACTTTTTTTTTTCCCAATTCTCTCCCCCATCCCACGAGGTGGGGGGGGAAGTGAGCAAGCAGCTGCATGATGCTTAGTTGCTGGCTGGGGACAGTGAAGCCAGCAGTGATAAAGCCCCCCTCCCTCAAGATATGAAGGAAAGAAACTGGTGCTGCACACTGGACAAAGTAAGATGTTGGAGAAGGAATTCTATTTCACATGGGAAATTTGAGAGTGACAAGATAAGGAAAGGATCTCCATTAACATTGAGTCTGGGGTCAGGTTACAGATTTACTTTCAAACCTTTACTTCTGTCTGGATTATCAGTCCTGTGTTGTCCTTTTTAACAAATTTTCCTGTTGTCGTTTACTTTACTTCCTAATAAAACATTATTTTAAGTGATGGGAAGTCTAATATCATTTGCCATCTACAAGTGGGAACTGGTAGAAAAGGGATACCACTTTGAAGCTTTGGAAACCTTCAGGTCTTTGTACAACAATATTGTAGTATTTCCCTGTAAAGTACCATTAAACTAATAGGCTGATGTTACTACAATTACTTCTGTCGAACTGAGGTTTGTAAACAAGTTTCCTTTAAGCGCTGATTTATTATCTAAGCAGAGAGACACAACTGCTGTTTAAGATCTAACTTGTCTCACCGGTCACATTTGGAATTGGAAACTCTTCCTGCAGCAAGGCACAATTGTTATTTAAGATCTAACTTGCCTCACTGGTCACATTTGGAAACTGTTTCTGTCTGCACTGACTATTGCCTTCCTGGTAAATAATGCTCTGGCTCCCTTGAAATTGCTTCAGCTTCTCTGCATTCTCTATGGAGTTCTCTGGAATTAAACTAGACCCTTCCTCCCCCCCCCCCCCCCCCCCCCTTCTTTCTCTTCTACTCCCCACCCCTGCATTGCCCCCCAACAGTTTTAATTAAAATACTGAACTAAGAAGTAACTCTTTTTTTCTTTCCAATTCAGCTGTTGCCTTTGACTGCTTATGTAGCTTACCTGAAAAAGTTAATGAAAACTCTAATAGCACAAGCGGGACAAGGAGTATGGTGAAGATTAACTAAGAAAAGTGACATTCTAACTCTCTATTTCACCCTGAGCAGGAGAAAGGTGAAAATCATGACGTCCGCAGATGCAGGGGATCACCCAGCTGCCTACAAAGCAGGGTGTGCTAGAGCGTGGAAGTGCAAATCGATAATATCTGTCATTGCACTTTATCTGCTGTAACAGAGGAAGGTTTCTGTGTATCTTATTAACAGTAAACAAAAAACAATATTGCAGGGGCATTGGACATGCTGTTAGTGCTAAGAATCCATCTGAATTTCCATAATACGCCTTCTGTTGTTACTGGCTTACAGCTTAGACATGAAAATTTACTGTGAGCTATAAATTAACATAAATGCTGCATTGTTCACTTTTACAAATTTTTCTCTTTTTTTTTCTTCTTTTTGTTCAAAGACATAAATTATGGATGAACTATTGGTCAATGTATAAAGCCCTACCTCTGAATGCCTTAGATCCAGGAAGATGCCAGATTCATAAAATTATTAAACATTATTCCAATTATTTGCATGATAACATAATATATAGTAAATTGAAGTGAATGTAGCACAGTTTCACTCCACTCAATAAACAATTATAAGGCAACATTTGGCTAGTTGGAATCCTTTTTTTAAGAAAAGACTTCTGGACAAGAATTTTTCTCTCTCTCTTGGAAAATAAAATCTACTGGGCCAGAAGATATCTTCAAGATATTTCTCTAAAATATATTTCACTAAAACAGCAACACTTAGTTCTGCTTTCACTTGAATTTTTTTTTTTTCCTCACGAGAATTGTCTTACTAAGACCAAAAATCCAATGTTGCAATGACAATAGTGACAAGAAGCAAGTGTCCAGGGTGCTGTATGACAAGTGGGATATATTCTATATAGAAAAAACAATGTTCATTCTGGTGCACCGTTTTGGCAATCCCTGGTTAGTGCTTCTGATTAACTGGTATTAATGGACCTATTCTTTATATTTTTTTCAGCTTTGACTCATTCATATTTTTCCTTTGTAACGCTTTATAGAAATGTGTCTCATAATTGAATTACACTTTTTTGACAAATGACTTTTTATTTGTTTTCTTATATTTCTGTTCATAGTCTATTACTGTCAGTTTTTATTAGAGAAGTTTATCACGCCTTTGTAATATATGACCTGTAGACATCAACATTGTCCCTGGGGAAATCCAGGGAGCTGCTGTTTCTTTGCTGACATTATCTCTCCTTGTAACGAACCTGCCCCAAAATTCTGCCATTCTTGCCTTTCTCTGTACCTTTTCTTATTATATCAATTAAGAAATAATCATAAAATATATAATCCAAAACAAAACAAAAATGCTGGCAAACGAATATTTTGTAAATATTTTTGGAAAACTTATCTTAAAAATAAGTATCAAGGGAATAGTTTATGAAAAACAGGGAAGGTCCATTGTAAACAGTATGAATGTAACAGTTCAAAACTGCCCTGTAAATTGCATGGCTTTTTTGGGGGAGGGGGGTAACTTTAAGTCAGCATATAATAAGCAGCAATACATGATTTGTATCATGATAAATATTAAAAACTTTGTATGGTAATAGTGAGTTAAAATACAATTCCATGAGGTTAGAATAAACCATTAAAAAAAATGGTGCTAACTAGTACTTCTTTTATACATTTGCTAAACTTTAAAAGATCCTGAAAGCAGGACTTTCTCTTGTTAATGTCAAAGCTACTTCTCTGGAATATACTCCAATAACAGAGGACTTGGATTACAAGCAGCATCTGTGCATCTAAGTGTGTAGATTGTAGCTGGACAACTTTGGTCTATATTTTTTGAAGATTAGAACACACTGAACATATCTGGGCAACAAAATACCTTTGAAATACCATGATGGTGTCCTGGAATTTAGTTATTTTCCTCCAAACTAATTTCCACACCACACCATGTCTGTTAAATTGAGGCAAGCTTGCTATTAAATTTGCAGTTAGTATTTCTGATACTAGCCAATGAAATCTCAGTGGAGCACCTCATGTCCAGCACTTACAAAGGAGATTAATTTCAGTACACTGAACAATTTCAGATCCTACTGTAGCTGTGCAGTACAGAAGAGAGATCCTTCCTAATAGATGCAGCGTTTTGCTATATTCTATTTGGCCATAGTACTGTTATCAATGCCAACAGATGGACATATATACATATATATACATATATTTGAAATACAAATAGAGTTTATTTTATTGATGTTAAGAGCAAAAATATAAACTAGATTTCAAGTAAGTCAATAGTTGAGAAACTGGGACAGAAGTCTATAAAAGCTTAGTATCTGAAGAAAAATTTCTCACTGAGTGGTTTCAAATTTGTTCTGCACTGACACTCTCTGTGGAGAGCAAAAGTCATGTTCTCATTTGCTGCTTGATTTTATTATATGCTTATCTTTATTATAAGAGGGGTTTTTCCTAATAAAGTTTAAAAATAAATTCAAAATGAACAGTGCTTTGACTGCAAAGGCTGTAGATGATGTAGGCCATGACACCAGCATGATGGCTATCTAGGAAATGCAGAAGACATAATTTGTAGCTAATAACAAATCTTATATTTTGATTATCAAGTTATACTAAGTAATGGTAAATCATAAGACAAAACAAAGTAAGTGCACATATTGCATTTACTTTGCATCAGTTATCACAATGTCTAGCAATGTGTGTAACATTTCCTAGCGTAGCTGATCAGCCTACCAGACTGACCTCTTTCCACAGCTATAGATAAGACTGAGTCTCCCTAGTGTTTTACTCCTTTGTCCAATGGAAAACAGTAAAGTACACATACTTGAAGAGAAACCAGATGTGCGGTTCTGCTTTGTTCCATGCAAACCTGGTAAGCAAAAAGGGAAGGATTTAACTAAATGGCAATACTGTGGTGCTAGCATATGTCTTAGGTGATTGAATACAACAGTCCTGAATTTCCACTTCTAAATTTTTCAGGAAATAGGAAAGTATCTGTGTAGTTTTATGCACTGTTTATCCTTGGACAGAAAAGCTAAGTCAAAGGCAATTGCTTGGAAGAAAGCCAAAATCTGCAAGTCAGGTGACAAGTTTAAATTGCAAATACTTTAGTAACAGACATTGCTGATTTCTGTCCTAAATGTTGAATACTTAATCTCTTGAATTCTGAAGATTTGTGAGCTAGTTCCAAAACTTTTAATCTACACAGAATAGTGGGGGCTTTTTCATTACTTAATTTAAATGACGGAAGGTCACTTAGGTCATTTTCCCAAGGTAATAACCACTTCATCTATTATGCTATTATAATGTATGGACATTTTTTTCTATTCCCTCAGTATTACCCAGTCTCCATACTGATATTGATCCATTCACTCTGTATTCTTTTTTTCCCTAAAGGAAATTTGTTTCCACACTTACTGAGTATTGAGAAATTTTTTGGTACGTTTGTCTCTTCTACAACCATTCTTCTTCATTCACCCATGTTTGCTGTGTTCATTAGGCCTTCTCAGTTCTCACCAGAAACAACTGAGAAATAGTGCTACCTTCAGTGCAAGTCAGAACTGCAAATTTTGATATGACTGAGAGCCCAGTTTTGCTAACTGAAGCTAATGATGATCAATCCCTACTACTAATATTTGTAAAGGAGAAATTGCTGAGGCTACTAAGTGCAAGATGACAAAGAGAAACAAAGAAACAATGCAGAACTGAAATTACTGAGTTGATAGTAGTTGGTAACAAGTAAAGAGAAAGATGTAAATCACCAAAGAATTAGGACAAAAAGTTTGATGTGACAGGATGTAAAAATCTAAAAGAAAAGGAAGAAGATGCCAGCTCAGCAAGACTGATGAGAAACATATTTCAAGGAGCAAGAGGCTGACACTTGTCCACCTGACTGAGGACAACCTGACCAGTAAGATCTTTTGGCTGGTTGCAATGGGAAAGGTGTGCATGTTCATGCTTAGTGCTGATACCATGCTAGTCCTGGTCCATCACAACATGTACTGGCAATGAATATGATAGTTATTGTGTAGTCTTCAGCTGTTTGTATGGTCCTGCTTTTAAGACTGTATACCATAAAAGATGCTTAAATAAGGGTGTCCTAAGGATTTGAGGATTACAGGCTGCACCCAAAATAACTCTTTACAATCCTCCTTATCTAGGCTAGACATTAAAGATGGAGCTGGAAAGACCTACAGCTCAAAGTGAATTTTTCTTTTCCTGATTTTTTTTTTTTTTTTTGCTTTTCTTATTTTTTTCTGGTTTAAATTCTTCATAACTTGGAGGTTAATGGTTTCAAAAGTCTTTGACAGTTTCTTATGAATAAGGTGAGGGACTTTTGTGCTAGAATTCAAATGTCTGGTGAACAGCTTGCTAAGTCTCTGCCTGAAATAATGAATCAATATCCTGTATAGACTTTACTGCTGTTTAAGCTGACTGTACTGCAGAAATTCTTCCATGATTTCAGAATGCACAACAGTCTTGGCATGATGTTTTTGGTTACCCAGTACTCTGACAGGATGCCAAAACTCATGAAACCAAGCATATGGCACAGGTCCTTTTATAGTATATCAGAAATATTTAAGACCTGCTATTTAATATCATATGTCTTGCTTATGCCACAGACTCACATCTGACACAGTCCTTAAATTCTAAGTATGGTTAAAACATGGGTGAGAGAGAGAAAAGGGAGGAAGAGAAAATGTATTCAAATAGGTTTTGTGCTTTTCAGCTTTATCAGAAAGTAATGTTTCTAACTAAAGTGAAAATTAAGTGAATGTTTCAAGACAAGTTAAACTGCATTGGTTAGCATGATTAAAGCTGATGATGTCTGAGCATCCAAACACTACTGAAATTATTGTAGTTGAACTTAGCATGGTCAAGCAAGTGATGTTGGAAACATTTTAAGTAGCATATTGTCACAAACCATGTTGGACAGACCAGGGAGGAGTCGTGGTGAGTTCAGAATTCCCTGAGGCTAAATTAAGGTGAAATGACACCAAATGATCAGTTAGTTGAACGTTTTATTACAAGGCAGAAGCAGCCTGAATTTGGAAGATGTTACAGTAGGTGGCGGCGTTTCTCAGAACAGGAATTGGCATGAAATTACCTCAGTAAAGCATGTAACCCGTGGTAACCATAAACGTCAACTCAGGGAATACGGAGAGCCCTCCTGTCGAGTCACAAGGTTCAGAGCAAACCCCCTTGCTTTCTAGACTCCTTCTCAGAGAGGAGCCATGGGGTGCCTGGATCCACTCCTAGTCCCAGACTTGGTCAATGGTTTTGTGTCTTAAAGGGATGAGGTGTAGGGTTTATGGAAAAGGAAAAAGAAAGAGAGAACAAGACAGAGAGAGAAAAAGGAAGAGAGGCAGAGTTCACCGGTCCTGGGTCCAGTGTTGGTCCAGCCAGCCTAGAGGTCCAGTTCTGGAGAGCACGCGCACAGTGCTCCTCTTGTTGGCATCTTTTATAGTCCAGTTCCCACCTTTCTTACATCAATCACTCCCCTCTTGGTCTTCTGCACACTGCCTGTAAGGACTTATGTAATTCTCTATCTTGTGTGCAGGCACCATTGGGGGGGGGGAATCGTGAAGGGTCCCTCGGGTGGCCATGAGACCCTTTCTTAGGTAAACTTTGTATGACTTCTGGCCATACACGGTAAGCTGCCCTGGCTCAGCTCAGCTCATCAGAACAGGGAATTTCACACCCTCCGCAAACCCTCACAGTCCTGTTGCTGATCAGCTTTGGCTTCTTACCTGCAGTCATTGTTATGCAGGGTTCGGTCATTGTTGTGCAGAACTTGCCCCACCACAAAGTTTGAGATGTTAACTCTTTCAGTCGCTCACACATATATGTTGTAGTGATATTGGGAGTATTGAAGGAAGCACATGAAAGCACAAGGACACCTTCAGCGTAACAGGAGATCAGGCAACCACCTAGGCAAAAAGTGTTGTGGTGGTTGATTTTGTGAACGAACTTTGTGCCAAGGGCAGGCATATTTCTCTTAAAGCAGTAAAAGCTTTACTCATGTATTCAGGCTAAAGTAGATTTCAAGTCACTTTTACCTGTGAATACTATGATTTGTATCTTTTATTAAAAAAAAAAAAATCTTAGCTTATTAGATGGATTAATTTCATTATTAGCTATGTAAACTGCAGAACTATTCTTTCTAAAATAAAATTTGGTCTTTATGAATTATAAAGAGTAAATGTATGGGTATAAAAATATATTTCTAGTTACATCAAGGTCAAATATATCACCTAAAAGTTGATATCTCCTTATGAGATATTTCTGTTCCAGTCCCCATTTTAAGTAGTCAAGGCTGATATAATTTCAGTGGGGCTATGGACACTAGGAAGATTCTGGTTTGGTTTATTAGACTGAAGTTGTAGTTGTGCAGTGTGCTTTGGTTTTTGTTTGTTTGGGTTTTTTTTTTTTTGGTTAGTTTTTGATTTTAGGTTTGGTTTTGGTGTTTGGTTTTTTGGTTTTGTTTTTTTGTTTTGCCTTGCCCCCCTCCCCAATCTTATTACTCTTTTCCCATCTTTCTTCCATGTTTATGGGTTTGGTTTTGGTGGTGGTCTTTCTTGGGAATTTAAGTGATCTTTCATTACAGAATAGACCATACTTGAAAAGAATTTTAGAATTATTTCATTCGATTTTAACTTCTTTCACTGTTACTCTGATCTCCGTTCTCCTCTTCTAATGCTTTATTCTTCAAAATATTTATTATTCTAGTCTGTCCTTCACCATCCTCTTCCACTGTCCTTCTTATTTCCTTCCATCCCTATCTCCTTTTATCCTTCAACATTTTCTTTCTTTAGTGATCCTCTCTATATCTGAGAATGGCAAATAAAAACTTTGCATAAGAGTATTAAAGTAGCCTTTGTATTCTGATACATTTGCACGTAATACTCATCTGCTCAGCTGATTTAGACATGGGGTTGTGGGCCCATTTTTTATTGGTGGAAACAGAAATTCTGTTAACTGAGAAAAGCACTGAAAACCTTTGATTAGAAAATGTGTACAGATGTATTTTCTGACTGATGTCCTGAAGAAGAAGATATGGTCTAGTGTGAGGTGAACTAAGGTCTAATAAACACCAAGATGTTTGCTATGGTGTCTTCATCAGACAGGAAAAGTAGATAGAACCTCCATTTTTTTATTTATCAAATAAGACAGGACGGCCCTTTTTTTCCCCCCACTAGTTTAAGGTGCTTTATTACCACAGCCCAACTCAAAGTCATTGTTATAGAAATTACTGGTGTGACTGGACCAGGTAAATGAAGAAAAGATACTGGAAAAGGGTACTAATACTAGCGAAAGATTTCTTATACAACTATCCCTGCTTTTCTTTTCCTTTCCACCAGGGCTATTCACAATCTAAAAAAAACCCATGAGAGTATGGGGTTCATGGCTTTGCAGTTATCTTTCAAAGACAGAGAAGTAATGTATTGAAAGTCTTCCTCAGCATATTGTGATATAGTAAAATTACATGGTGATTTTTCATGAAAACTGGAATTGTGCTTTGAGCACTTGGTAACTATTTTATGGTTACTTCAGGCTTCATTGCCAATAGAAACATGTGACAATACGTAAGAACATGATATAATATTTTAAGTAGACTGCCAGATGTGGAAAGTAACACCTGAGTCAACAAATTTCATTTGCTGGCCATTTATGTAGTTCTGAAAATGAGGAATGGGCTGCAGTCCTTTTCCTGGGAGCTATGAACTCCTCTGAGATTTAATTCTGCTGTGATATCTTTGTTTTCTCCAACTTGACCTCAGCAGGGGAAAAAAAAAAAAAAAAAAAAAGAAAGAAAAAGCCACTTTTCAAGGAACTTGACGTGAACCATAAACTGCAGCACAGTGCCAGGCAGTGTAACATGAAAGAAGATTCCATAGTTCAGTTTTTCAGAAGGCATTTGTGCTCACAACTGATACCTTTGAAGCCAGGATTAGGAACTGTGCCATTTCAGATTAACTGGAAAGAACACCCCATCTTATATTCAAGTTTAAAGTTGTCCAGGAAAGGACATATTCAGTGATAGAAAGGAAGGGGTTGGTCATAAAATGGACTATTGAATTACTTTCCTAACACTTATTAAATTCACACTGGTTATATACCATGCACCCTTAAGCACTTAAGAACCATGAAGATAAAATCATGGTCCTTGCTTGCCATATCTAACATAAATCAGGAAAAGCCCTGCCGACTTTTTTCCAAAGCCTCAGGAGAAAAGGAAGATGTAATGGAATTTTCCAGTATTTACACTAGAGCCAGCAGGGACTTAATCTCATTGGCCTGAGTTACTGAATGAACTATTCCCCATTTGGTGCATGGAAGAACTTCAAAACACATGTGAGGATGCAGGTAAAGTTCTTGGCCTTTTGGTCAAGAGATTGAATTTATACTGTTTCGGTCCCTCAATAGGGGCTGACATCAAGCCAATGCTTAGTAATTAAAATTGACTCAACATTAATAAGAAAAGCAGAACTCTGGGAGCTTAGTCATTTGGAACATGAAGAATGTCCTCTCCACCAGCTGTAGGCACACATACTACATAATTATCATCTTCCTGCCAATACAGGATTATTTCAAAGAGTACATTTTCTAGTGCTGTGCTTAATCTGTTCTAAAAGCATGAGCAGTGGTTCTTCTACAGCCTACAATAGTAGTTTACTGTGTCAGGAATATAAATGTGCTTATATTGCCTTCTATCACCTTGAACAAATTTCTGCCCTTGAGTCTTGTAAAGAAAATTTTCAAAGGCACAAAATGTTGCCAGGAATGCAAGTCAGTGAAGGTTACCACTGCATTTTAAGAGAGTTATCCCCTTGGTTACCTCCTGGTGCACTTCCTTTTGCTCTGTCTTAATTTCTTAAACACTTCTCTTTTTTCTTTCTTTTTTTTTTTTTTTTTCCTCTAAATTTTACCTCAGCTTTTGTCTCTCTTTGGTGATGATTAGAATCAAATACAGTCTGACTAGTGACATGCAGACTGATCACCAGTTAGTTGTCAAGATGTAATGTTTTCAGAACACCTTATTCAGCTCAACTTTAAATATGAAATTTGAATATAAATTGCAAGTTTCTGTTGTCTTTTTTCCCCCTTCACATATGAAGAAAGGAATTAGTAATACTTCAGAAGTTGAGTGGGTTTTATAGTTTTTTAGAGCTAATTGAAGATGTCTGCCATTTTGAAAAACCAGCAAAAGAAACTACCAATAATAAAGAAAAAAACTTTTATTTTTATTCTTCCTACTAATTACTTAATATCATGATTAATAGTTACCAGTGACTAGCACATCACCTGTGCAGAAGACTCAATAAAATAAGAGGCAGATTTACTCTGGGGATGAGTTAAAGCACACTTTTGGTTGAATGTAGATTCACTCCAAGAAAATGGACGTGACTTTTAGCTGATATTTTTACAGAGGAGATGCTAGAAATTATTAAAGTAATTTTCATTTACTTTAAAAACTTTTTATTAAACTTCTCCTTTTGATCTAGTAAAAATGTATAAGTAGAAATTAGTTTATATTTGCTATGGAATTTGCAGTACCTGGTATCTTTTTCTGACATAACAGTAGAAATACAGGCTTCATAAGAGCCTGAGATGTTCCCTTTTTTTATTACAATTTAGTGAAGAAAGGAAGGAGGAACGTTCCATCTGTTTTTCTTGGGTTTAGATAAACTAAGAAATGGAGGAAAATATTTTTCTAATTTGAGAGGTCACAGATTTATTATTTGAGGAAACAATACATGGTATTCCATTCTGGACAAGACAACCAAAATGAGGGTGACTATACAATCCATTATAGAAGCTGATATTGCCATTATGCTCCAGGGCAATTTATTCCATACATTTGGTAGAACCCAGACCACACCCCTCAGGAGCACTTGATTCACTTGCTTACACTTGGTATCCAATGTCATCTGAGATGCACCATCTGTCTTGCCTATTGCAGGATACAGTTGTTTCAAGGGTAGTTTGAGAAGTGGCTCTTCTTTATTCTGTGCTGGAATAACTGTCACAGACCACAGAAACATCTAAATTAAACTTACCAGCTTGAAATGCGATCAAATTGGTGAGTGACCAAACTGTTTTATAGGGAATTTAACGCTATTTTGTGTATAGAAGAATACATAATACCTGGTCTACTCTCTCTGAAATTGGTAGGAAAACAGAACATAGGACAAGAGATAATTTATTTCTTAAGAACAGAAAGAAAAGGACCTAAACAATTTCTCTAAATTTGTGATACAGATATTTTATTTCTGTCAATGGAAAATAGTTTACAATGGAATAAAGTACTTCACATATGGAATTAAGCCTCAAAAGTAGGATGGCTTGACAGACACAAGTGCCTGAACAACTATTCTATGCTATTTACTGGTTCTTTATGATATAACCTGCATGCAAAACTAAAAACCTTGAAAGCAACCTGATATGACATTTCTCCCTAAGAGGTACAGGGGAAGAAAGTGTGTGTATGTTTTATTTTGTTTGTTTGTTGCTGTTTGTTTGTGCTGTGTTTTTCCTTAACATGGTATCAGCAAAAGTCAGTCTTTGAAATAAGCCCCCAGTTTTTGAAACAAATTTTAGGGTTTTGTCTTAGTGCGTGGAAATTTTTATTGGGAAAGGAAGACTAAAATTGTATGTGCTAATGATAATCAGGATGCACATTCCTTTCTGACTATTGGAAGGATAGAAAATATAGGAAAATATAGTAAGAATAAACTCTCTTGTAAGTTGAAATGTTAACATTGTCTCCTTAGGGATGACTTGTGTGGAAATGTGGATTTTCTGCTTTTAACTCTTAAATAAAGTATTATGTTAAGATTGTTTTGCATTTGGAATGATATTATCTTCAATTTATTTCAACCAGAACAGATGGCCTGGAATGATGTTAATCTGAATCTGTCTTTTAAATTGCAACACTGATTGGAATTTCAGCACTAGACCGATTAGTACAAAGAGAATACCAGAGAGAAATAGGCAGAGAAGTCTTAAAAGAGCACTGAGGAAACTAAAATTTAATTCCTCAAAAATTATATAAGATATGATACATAAGATATTATTTTCATTAAATCCATTATTATCTTTAATTAATAAAAGGTGAAGCAATATATCGGATAACTTTTTTCCTAGTGTTTCAATCATTTACTAAAATAAGTGATTACTTGTACAGAACAAGCTTTGAGGGGCAGTTTGCTTTATATCCTAGAAAGGCAATATCATCAGAATGGCAATAAAATAGAAATTACCTTGATGGTTATTAAGCAAGGTACAAAATTAGTTTTATGTACCTCTGACTATGGTCATATTCCAGCTATAGACTCCACATATTTGACAGGACTATAGGATATGTGATGAATAATATAATTTATACATAACTCTTGTTTTACTTTTGAAACTTCTCAATGGCATAACAACACAGAATTTATCCAGTTCCTGAGGAACTTACTTGTATTTCAGCACTCTTATTTGCATTAGGCTATAATGCATGCCCAATAGAACGAGTAATAAAATGAGTACATGTAACAAAAGCTCAAATCTCAGCCCATCTTCAACTGTGGAAGGCGAAATGTTGTGTTAATTTCTCCCCAGCCCTCAGTTGTACTGAATTCTATTACGACCCATACATTTGGACACCAGCTGATTTGACAACAAGGACACGTATACCTTGCGTTAGCATAGGCACCAGGTGCCATCTGAGATTATACTGAGGCACTGAATAGGTAGGTCTGTAGTGACAGAGGTCTCTCAGAGATCCTGTGTTACATATCCAGCATCACATGAAAGGAGAGCAAGTGATGGTAGATGTGTTTAGGCATCTGAAATGAGACATTGACTAACAGGGGGGTTGATATCACCTCCATAAAAGGAAATGACTCTATATTAATGCAAACAGAAGGTGAAACATGTGCAAAGACAAAATCCATATATTGCTCTTTTTCCACCAAGCGTTAGCTTTCCATAAAGCAAGAGAACCCCTTTCTTCAAACTCAAGGACAAAGAAAAAGGAGAGAGGCTGGAATAAGGCATCGGCGCTCTCTGTCCTTCTATAACAAGTTGGAACATCCATGCTGTCTGATAAATTATATCCAAATTAAATCTAATTATCCTAGGCTTTTTTCTGGTAGTTTTTATTAAAATAGGATATGTAGATGTTTGACAGACATTCAAACTAAGCAGACCCTCTAAAGCTTGCTTGAAAAAGCTTGCAAACTCCCTGCCATTTGCCTGTGAGGCTCAGAATGAAAAGCCACCTTGAAAACTGCCAACTTTTTATATTTATGACTGGAGAAAGAGCTTTTTCAATGGAGAATAAATCTGAGTGAAGGAAAACAAGTTATACCATGTCAGTTTATTCTAGCCTCCTTTTCCTGTATTTTTTCTTTTTTAATAATCATATCTGTATTTTAATTAACATCCTTAAATAAGAATATGGAAGTGAGGTTATGAATTCTGCTCCTGGTTTTGTGATCACATTTTGATGTGGTCATCCCCATAAATACCTTCTCAGCTTACTGACCATTTGGCTAAACCTCTTTCCCCTTCCTCAAAATGAAGTTTCTACAAGTCTAATGAAGATAGGCAATTAGATTGTAATAGCTCTAAGGAAACTATTAGCTGTAATATCAGAACACACCTTCTTTAAATAGCAGGGAGGAAATGGGAGAAATTTATTATAATTGCTACCTTCCCACATATTCTTTACTTCTCCCCAGACATCCAGTGTTTAGTAGGTAGATCTGTAGGAAGACAGTTTCTCAGTTTGGTACTTACAGAACTGCGTTTTGTAGTTAAACATGTGCATCTTACATAGCATTTCATGAATGCAAAAAATGGGATTATTTGCCATATATTTAATGTCCAAATGGAATGGATTCATGTAATGTCATAATTTGTAATGAAATTATACTTTTCACTTCAGCAGGTCCTGGCTTGATTTGGGATTACATCCCACATCCCTCCTGATTCGGAATGAAATGAGAGATCAGTAGCTGTATGTGTGTCTTGCCACAAGGTCACGGTACTACATTGGCAGAAAAGTCTTCTCCATCCCTTAGCATGCGGCCAGTGAACCCTTCAGACTATTTAAGAGCTATGCCATGCTATGCTATGCTATGCTATGCTATACTATACTATACAATACAATACAGTAAAATAATGGGCAAGAAAGTAAACTTCTTTCTTGGAAGGTGTATTGGGTCTGGCTGGGATGGAGTTAACTTTCCCCATAGCAGACTTCATAGTGCTATGCTTTGTGCTTGTAGCTAGAAAGGTGTTGATGACATGCCAGTATTTTGACTACTGCTGAGCAGTGTTCCCACAGCATCAAGGCTGTGTTTCTTTCTTCTGAAAGCTGGTTTTGCCATAAAGAAAAGCAAGGTGAAGGGACCTGCACAGGAGATTCAGTTCTTGGGAATAAAATGGCAGGATGGACGCCGTCATGTCCCTATGGATGTGGTTAACAAGATGATAGCGGCTATGTCTCCACCAGCTAACAAGAAACAAACACAAGCTTTCCTAGGCCTTGTGTGGTTCTAGAGAATGCATATTCCAGGTTATAGTCAGCTTGTGAGCCCTCTCTAGTAACCCTCTCTAGCCCCTCAAGTAACCTGAAAAAAGAACTATTTTGAATGGGGCCCTGAGCAACAACGAGCCTTTGAGCATATCAGACAGGAAATAGCTCGTGCAGTAGCTCTTGGGCCTGTCCGGACAGGACCAGATGTACAAAATGTACTCTACACTGCAGCTGGGGATCATGGTCTCACCTGGACCCTCTGGCAGAAAACACCAGGAGAAACCCGAGGTCGACCATTAGGGTTTTGGAGCCGGGGGTACCGAGGATCAGAAGCCCACTACACCGCGACTGAAAAAGAGATACTAGCAGTGTATGAGGGGGTTTCAGCCGCTTCAGAAGTTGTCAGTACAGAAGCGTATCTCCTCTTGGCACCACGATTGCCCATGCTACGTTGGATGTTCAAAGGAAATATCCCCTCTACACATCATGCAACCAGCGCTACATGGAGTAAGCAGATAGCATTGATCATGCAACGAGCTCGACTGGGGAAATCCAACTGCCTGGGAATTCTGGAAGAGATCACGGACCAGCCAGAAGGCAGAGATTTTGGAGCATCACCTGAGGAGGTGGCTCGTGCCCGAGAGGCACCACCATATACTGAGTTATCAGAAGAATAAAGGTGTTATGCTTTGTTTACTGATGGATCCTGTCGTATGGTAGGGAACCATTGGAAATGGAAAGCTGCTGTGTGGAGTGCCACACAACAAGTCGTTGAGGCCACTGAAGGAGAAGGCGAGTCAAGTCAGTTTGCAGAAGTGAAAGCCATCCAACTAGCCCTAGATATTGCTGAACGAGAAAAGTGGCCGGTACTCTACCTCTATACCAACTCCTGGATGGTGGCTAATGCCCTATGGGGGTGGCTACAGCAGTGGAAGAAGACCAATTGGCAACGCAGGGGTAAACCCATCTGGGCAGCAGCATTGTGGCAGGACATTGCTACCCGTGTAGAACACATGACTCTAAAGGTACATTATGTAGATGCTCACATGCCCAAAAGCCGTGCCACTGAAGAACATCGAAATAATGAACAGGTAGACAAGGCTGCCAAAATAGAAGTAGCTCAGGTGGACCTGGACTGGGAGCATAAGGGTCAGCTATTTGTAGCTAAATGGGCCCATGAGACATCGGGACATCTAGGGAGAGATGCAACATATAGATGGGCTCGTGATCGAGGGGTGGACCTGACCATGGAGGCCATCACACAGGTCACTCATGAATGTGAAACGTGCCGCAATCAAGCGAGCCACCAGAGTAAAGTCTCCCTGGAACAGAGGGTGGTGGCTGGGTTTTCGATATGGGGAGGCCTGGCAAATTGACTACATTGGACCACTGCCACGAACATGACAAGGCAAGCGCTACATACTCACGATGGTGAAAGCAAGTACTAGTTGGCTAGAAACATATCCTGTAAACCATGCCACTGCCCGAAACACCATCTTAGGCCTCAAAAGGCAAATTTTATGGTGACATGGTACCCCAGAAAGAATTAAATCAGACAATGGGACTCATTTCCGAAATAACCTCATAAGCTCCTGGGCAAAGAAACATGGCATTGAGTGGGTGTACCACATCCCCTATCACCCGCAAGCATCTGGAAAAATTAAGACATATAATGGACTGTTAAAGACTACGTTGAGAGCGCTAGGCAATGGGGCATGGAAGCATTGCGACACAAATTTAGCAGAAGCCACTTGGCTAGTTAACACCAGAGGATCTGCTAACTGTCTTGGTCCTGCCCAGACAAACCCCCTACATACTGTGGGAGGAGATAAGGTCCCCGTAGTGCACATGGGGAAGTGGCTGGTGAAGGCAGTGTGGATTTCTCCTCCCATGGGAAAAGGCAAACCCATTCATGGGATTGCCTTTGCTCAAGGACCTGGGTGTACTTGGTGGGTAATGCAGAAGGATGGGGAGACCCAGTGTGTGCCTCAAGGACATTTAACCTTGGGCGAAAAATAATCTATGATGTGAGTTGTATGTTGTAGGAAGTAATGTAGCAGGAATGACCAGAACTGCAGAGGAGTGAACTTCGCAGGGAACCAGACAAGTGCAACGGTGACCCAAACCAGGCTAGTGTTGGTGCCCAACAATCGAACATACTGCTTCTCCTGTCCTGACCACTCATCTTAATGGATGGGGCCCAAGTCATAACCTGTGTGTGAACATCTGGAGGAGTGGAAGAAGCCCATGGAATATCTATCTGTTAAAGGACAGGGGATAGTAATTAATAAGAATGTATAAATCTGTATGTTGGGTATAAAAGTGGTTTAAGTATGTAGTTTCAGTTGTAAGTGTCGGTAAGAAGGGATTTCAGTAATGAGAATTAAATACAATGGCGTGGTTAGAAGATATGTGTATTAAATTATGTGGGACCTGAGCATGACGCAAATGGTATGGAATAAGGGGTGGAGATTGTATTGGGTCTGGCTGAGATGGAGTTAATTCTCCCCATAGCAGCCCTCATAGTGCTGTGCTCTGCATCAGTAGCTAGAAAGGTGTTGATAACACACCAGTGTTTTGGCTACTGCTGAGCAGTGCTGGCACAGCATCAGGGCTGTCTCTCCAACATTTTTGCCCCCCCCCTCAATGGCAGGCTGGGGCTGGGCAAGATCTTGGGAGGGGACATAACCAGGACAGCTGACCTAAACTAACCAAACAGATATTCCATACCATATGACATTAGCTCAGATATAAAAACTAAGTAAAGGGAGACAGAAGGGGGGCATTTTTTGACTTCCAAAGCAACCACTACGTGTACTGAAGCCCTGCTTCCCAGGAAGTGGCTAGACATCGCCTGCTGATGGGAAGTAGAGAATAACATCATTTGTTTTTTCTTTGCTTTTGCGTGCGACCTTTGCTTTCATTTTATTAAACTGTCCTTATCTTGACTCACGAGCCTTTTGTTATATTTTCTCCCCCGTCCAGCTAACGAGGGGGAGTGATAGAGCAGCTTTGGTGGGCACCTGGCGTTCAGCCAGGGTCAACCCACCACAGCTATACTATACTATACTATACTGTACTCTACTGTACTATACTATACAATACAATACAATACAGAAAAATAATGGGCAAGAAAGTAAACTTCTTTCTTGGAAGGTGTATTGGGTCTGGCTGGGATGGAGTTAACTTTCCCCATAGCAGACTTCATAATGCTATGCTTTGTGCTTGTAGCTAGAAAGGTGTTGATGTCATGCCAGTATTTTGACTACTGCTGAGCAGTGTTCCCACAGCATCAAGGCTGTGTCTCCAACATTCCACACCCCTCACCCCCAAAGGCCAGAAGGCTGAGGGTAGGCAAGGTCTTGGGAGGGGACATAGACAGAACGGCTGACCAAACTGACCAAAGGGGTATTCCATGCCATATGAAGCCATGCTCAGCCATAAAACTAAGAGAAAGGAGGAGAGGGAACGGGGGCATTCATCATTAAGGCATTTGTCTTCTGGAGTAACCACTACACGTACTGAGGACCTACTTCCCAGGCAGTGGCTGCTGATGGGAAGTAGAGAATAAATATTTTTTTTTGTTTTCCTTTGCTTCCATGCATGGCCTTTGCTTTTGCTTTATTAAACTGCCTTCATCTTGACTCATAACTTCTTTTCCATCCTATTTTCTTCCCCCCTGTTGTCAGGACCCAGACTGGACAGACCAGGGAGTCATGTTTAATTCAAAATTCCCTTGGGCTAAATTAGGGTGAAACGACACCAAACAATCAGTTAAAGATTTTATTCATGACAGAAGCAAACTGAACAGCGGGGGGCGTGATAGTAGGTGGCAGGGTTTCTCCCAACAGGAATTGGCATAAGACTACTTCTGTAAACCGTGTAACCCAGGGTAACCATATAATCAATTCAGGGAATAAGGAGATCCCTCCTGTCGAGTCACGAGGTTCAGAGCAGACCCCCTTGCTTTCTAGACTCCTCCTCAGAGAAGGGCCTAGAGTTGGCTGGATCCGCTCTTAGTCCCAGACTTGGTCAATGGTTTATGTCTTGAAACAAATGAGGTGTAGGGATTTTGGAAAAGGAAAAGTAAAGAAAGAAGACAGAGAGAGAAAAAGGAAGAGAGAAAGATTTAACCAGTCCTGGGTCCAGCGTTGGTTCAGTCAGCCAAGGGGTCCAGTCAGCCGAGGGGTCCAGTTCTGGTGGGCTTGCACACCTGGGGCTTCAGTCTGTGTCCTTTTATCATCCTTGCCTCTCCTTTGGGAGGGCGCTTGAACTTATTAGGCTAATGAGCAGTTTGTGAGCCTTTGGGCTTGGGGGTCCTTTGGGGAGTAACTTCTCCTTCCCTGCAGACATGACCATTGTTTGATCTTTGCCTCAGAACAGCTTATCAGAACAGGGAGCTGTGCACCCTCCAGCATGCCCTCCTCCTCCTGTTGCTGATGTCTGAGCTGATGGGCTTTTCACCTTGGTTCCTTGCTGTGCAGGGTTTGTCTTTAAGCAGAACTTGCCCTACCACAATGTTTGAGACATTAACTCTTTCAGTCTCTCACACCTGTCCTGCTGAGGAGGGGACAGATAGAGTGGCTGGGTGGGCACCTGGCAGCCAGCCAATGTCAACCCACCACAAAGACCACACTGCCCCCCCCCCATTGTGGCCAAGCCACACATACAAGGCTGCACTCTCGCCCACGCCTGGCCCATAGCAGAAGCTGTCTCTGCTCCTGCATGGCGAATGCAGGCAGCGGCTGATGCGGGGTCAGGGGGCTGCCACCCCTCGCAGACCCAGGGAATGCAACCGGTGGTGACTGTTGGCAGCCGATGGCCCACTCCCCATGCCCTCAGCCATGAGGCAGGATGGTACGGGCTGGGGGCCTGTGGCATGCAGCTGCCCCTCGCCCCGCCAGGGCCTGGCTGCCCTGGCTGCCCTGCGCAGAAGGAGGAGCACTGGCGGGAGCTGGAGGAGCTGCGGGCTGAGCTGGGGGGCAAGCGTCTCCAGTCCCATGAGCTGCGCTGCTGGGCCCAGCCTGAAGGCCCTCCTGGGCAGCGGGGCCATCAGGAGATGCAGACATCCTGCTCCCTAGAGGGAAATGGGCCCCAGGCCCTGGCCGCAGCCAGCCGCCACACCAAGCCTTGGTCTTTCTGGTTGGTGCTACAGGAAAGACCTCCCGAAAACCACAGTCCTGGGCAGCAGACGACATGCCAGGCTGTGGTGGGTGTTCTGCTCCAGGTGCCAGAGCCTGCAGGGTAAGACTTGGTGCTTCCTGGTGACGTTTGCAGCCAGCTGCTGGAGCAGAACATTCGTCTGCACTGTGCCCTGCAAGACCTGGAGAGGCAACATGGTGCCCTTGAGATGGAGAACTTCCTCCTGAGAAAGAGAAGCTCTCCAGAAGCATGCAAGAAGGCAAAGAGGCTCCAGCAGAAAAATGTTCAGCTAGCTGCCCTCACTGAGCAGCTGAAAGAAAGATGCAGGCATCTGCCGGAGACCATCGAGCACCTGAGGAACACTCCAGTACCACTGCACATCCAAAGCTCGTCTGAGGAACTGTGCATGACTGTTCCCTCAGCAGAGGGCTGAAGAAAGGAGAGAGCCTTATTTTCTCCCCCCTGCCCTGCTGAGGAGGGGAGTGATAGAGTGGCTGGGTAGGCACCTGGTGTCTTTGTCCCTTTTCTTCAAAGGTTCATCATCCCCACTGAAATATTTCTTACTGAACATTGTTATTTTCCTCCCTACAACCATTTATTTCTATCTCTCTAGGTCCTAAGTATCGGATAGTGTGGTTTGGATTTACATTCATACGACATCAAGTTTCTTAAGATGGAAGGGACGTCAAAAGACAAGCTACACAATCACCAGGGAAAAACGATACCTACAGCCTTTTTCTGACAGACTTGTTCCCTAGTCTAACTCAGTCTACCTATATTAATTCTAGTTTACTGCAAATTAGTCATGCGCCATTTCCATCTGCAAGGAAGGGAGATAATTCCAAGTTTAAATGTCTTAGCAGGAACTACAAATATAGACAAGATAAAGAATAAGACCACAGAATTGATTTGCAAATGGCTCATCACTAATACAATCTTCCTGAATTTCCATAAATTTCACTCCATGGAATTATGCACAAGAATAATGTATACTCATGTACTCATTTACTCACGAATTTGTTTGGAGGACTGAAGTTGTGGGAAGACAAAATAGATACAAAATGAGGAACAGAAATATCATACTGCACGTAATTGTTTTTACTCCTAATTCACTGGCTTAATGTTGGTTTCATAAAAGCAATGATGAACTCATTTAGTATTATTGTGAATGTCATGAGTATTTTTGGAGGATTCTCATTCAGCATTAATTAACTCTGATCATTATTTTAAAGTGTTCGTTGTTATTTCTTGCTGTTACAGCTAGCTATTTCTTGCTGTTGTGTCATTTCTGATGGTATACTTTTAAAATATTTCTTTGCCTAATTTGAATTTCTTCAACCTAATTATGTATACCCATTTCTAACTGTTATTGTTCTAGAGGGACAAATAAACTGACTTTTTATTAAATGTGAACATTTTAGTTTTCTTTTTACATCATGGTTATTGGAAATTATCATGTGTGCATTTTTTTCTTATAAATAATCAATAAACCATAATGCACAAGGTGTCCTTTTTATGATCAACATCAGAACAAGCTCAGTAACTTTCTGTGTCACAGATAAAATCCCTGCCATGGTAGTAGTTGCTTTTGGAGCAGGGGATTAACATTCAGAAGCACTATCACTGGTCCTGATCCTTAAATACAGAATAGTCTGTCTTCTCACAGTTGCAAAGGGAGATGAAAACTGAACCTGAGGATTTGAACTTCCTGTGAGGGAACATCAGGTCACGTCCTTTTAAATGAATGCTTTCCTATGGACAGGGCTGGATGGATTCCACCAGGCTTAACAGCTAGTGCTATTAAGTGTTTATGAACTAATGTACAAAAATACTCTTTTTGTTCTTAATTTTAACAAAAAGGCTTAAGGATGAATAATTTTTAATTACATTTTTAATATAGCAGTGCATCTTGAATCAACAGATATTTACATAGGAATTAAATGGGATGTATAGCCTCCTAAGATCTTAGCTATCTGAAAATATTAATGATATTTGATATTTAAACTCAAATTCTGAACTGGGTTTGTTTACACTTAACATGAGGTTAAAGAAGTCTTAGGAAAAAAGTGCTTCAGAAGAACACCTTTTTTTCCCTGAATTTTCCTTTAAATGAGAAATCTTTAGAATAGTAAAGATGGTAGGAAAGAATACAGTAGCCTTCTAGATGGATTCCCAAGTTTAAAGTGAGAGAAAAATCTCCCCTCTTATCATTTAGCAATAGAGAAAACTATATGAATGGAAATGAGAAGGGAATAGTGTAAAGGAAGACAGAGTTGGAAAATAATGACAGGGAAACTGAGAAGCATGATGTGCATATCTGAACGATAAACTGGTGGTTATTTTCAAGGAAAGGATCATGTGACTAAATCCTCTGTACAACTCCTGAAAGTCAAGAAATGTCAGTGCTTTGCAGTAGATTTTATTTGGCTTGATTTTGTTTCTAAATTTTGTTTACTTCTATAGATGTGCTTTTTTATTAATCAGCTAGGTGTTAGGATTTACACTTGATAAAGGACAAGTCCAACTCTTCCAGTCCTTATATTCCTAGATTTAGAAATTTGAAATAGACATTCAAAACAGTACTACTGGAGCTTATTTCTTATGATCTATTTTTAATCTTGATGAACTAATATGTTGGGGGTTTTTTGTTTGCTTTTTAATATAAATAAAGTTATCTGTAACTGAAATTCCTCTAGGGAATCAGAATTTGTTTGGACCTGTCTATTTGTAGGGAAATAAATAAGGGCAGACCCCAATTGATCCCACAGATATTCTCATAATGTATAGTGGGCAAACTGTATTGTCAACTTCATATGAATTAGTGTGAGGTTTCTCTGAGATCAAATGGATTTAATTTGCTGGCAGGGAAAAGAATTTGGGTGTGTTTCTGCACATTAAATGGTCTCTGCTTTATGATTTCTAAGCATTCACTTGAATTCTATGATTCAGAACTTACTTACAACATCTGTTTTCTGTGGATGGAAGACACAATTGTGACCATATACTCTAAACCATGAGAAAGTACCTGAAGTCACACTTATCTGCAGAAACTGCAACTTTATCATATTGACAATTTTCTAAATATATTCATGAATTAAAATAATAAAGAAAATGAAAAAAATAAAACCACAACCCCCAAAACCTTTAACAAAATACTAAGGCTAAAATATTAAAACTAAAAAAAAAAAACCCAAACAACGAAATAACAAAATAAATAAGTGCTACTGTTTAGTTTGAAACTAGCAGCTTCAATCTACCTGTAGTCCAGATATAGATATAACCTGCTGGCATAATTGGGTCTGCTAGAATGTACACTTATTTTTGAGACACACCTTTGAAACTTCCTGTCCTTGCAAATTACATGAGTTGAAATAAGTGCTTTGGAAGAAGAAATGTCAGATTATGCATGATGCATGAAATCTTCAAAGGGAATTGATGTGCTTATTAAATATACTAATGCAATCCTCCACTTAAGTAATATAGCTTCATCACGGCTTACTAGCATTTATGTTCTATGTATCACTCTTAAGGGTCTATTGAATAACACAGATTCCTGAGCGAAGCAACATTCTATTCTTTTATTGGCCAAGTTAATTCTTTAAATTTTCTTTTAGATAAGATGTTATGGCAGGTTTTGGCAATCTGAAAGCTCTTCTTACCTCTGCAACATTTACAGAAATTTAATTTAGGTAAAAGCTCACCTCTTAACCTCATTTGAATTTTTATATAACAAGATATAGAACCAAGTTTTCAGTTTTTTTCCTTGGGTCAGTAACTTTATATTCTGACATGTATCTGATTATAATAACCAATAGAATAATGTTTGTCAAATGTTTTAACAAACTGCAGTTATAATAGTTACCATAGGAACAGGATTAAAAAAAGAGGAATAATGTAGAAATGTAGTATTTTCTGTAATAGGAATTGGTAGTACTAAATACAGGACATTACATTAAAAAAAGACAGAACACTTTTCTTATTTTGTGCCAGATAGCAATAACCAAGATAATGGGCTATTTTGTAGTATCATCTATGTATCAATCTTTATCTTTATATTTGTATAATCTTCATCTATTTGTAATTTAAATACAATTCCTTCAGTACAAAACTTACTTTGCATTTTGCAAAACCAGAAATATATAGTTGAGTTCTAAATAAGATCTCTACTGATACATCAGTCAATGAGAAGGCATAATATTCTCTGAAATCAAAGTACCTGATTTGTCACAGTTGGAGGTAAGACTGTTGTGCAAAGAAAAGAGATTTTTGACCTATGGAAAGAATAACAGTAATTTTATTTTCTTTTCATTTTAAAGGCAGAGATACTTCTCCTTGAGAATGTGAAAACGTTTAGGTTATATCTTTACATAATTTCTTTCCATACTTGTTTTAAATGTAAAGATTTGAGGTAGTCTGATGTTTTCTAGGGAAAACAAACAAGCAAGCAAACAAACAAAAAGTACTTTTGTAATCTGGGTAAAATAAAACACTGGTTACAAATTGTTGGTAAATGCCTTGTGGGATTTAATTTCTTGCTTTTAATGAGAGAATATGGTGTTTGAAATACACAAAGCACATTAGGGACCCCTCACTCCTCCCTGTGCATTGAAACTGGAGATCTGATGTTGCAAATCCATAAACAAACATCTTACTTTATTCCTAAAATTAATTTACTAAATTAGGTAAGTCTACTCATTAACTTAATTAGATATGCATGCAACCTTTTCTGAACACCACAAAAACGAAACTATATCAGTGTTAACAATTTCATTTAGATTTTTGGACTGTTAGATTTTTGGACATTAGATTGTTAGAAAATGCACTGTGGAATTTTATTGTATCTTCAACCAACACAGAGGCACATCTCCTCTCTGACTACGCCACCTTCCCAGGTGCCCTTGTATAACAGGTATGAGGCTCTGTAAGTGGAACTGAATAACAAGGATGATGGTTCATCTAGGTTGGAGGAGTTGCTGAGGTTAAGTCAGACTACTCCCTGCATCAAGACTGCTTCCATAAAGAAAAAAGGATGGGTCATTGTCACAGAAGACTCCCTTCTGAAGGGAACAGAAGGCCCAATATGCAGACAGGACCCAGTCCCTAGGAAGTTGCTGCCTCCCTGGGGCCCAGGTTAAAGATGTGAAGACAAAGCTTTCTACCCTGGTATGGCCCTCAGATTATTATTGATTATAGATTTTTCAGGTAGGCAGCGATGAAGTTGCAACAAGAAGTCCAAGGGCAATCAAGAGACTTCAGGGCCGTGGGACAACTGATTAAGGGATCAGGAGCACAAGTAGTGTTCTCCTTCATTCTTCCAGTTGCAGAGAATGATGAAGGAAGAAACAAGAAGAGCCAGCACTTCAATACCTGCCTCTAAGCCCAGTGTCACTGGCAGAATATTGGTTTTTTTGATCATGGGTTGGTTTACACGACACCAGGCATGCTGGCAACAGACAGGGTATACCTGTCTCAAAAGGGTAAAAGGATCTTTGCACAGGAGTTAGCCAGGATCATTGAAAGAGCTTTAAACTAGATTTGAAGGGGGAAAGGGATAAAACCAGGCTCACTACAGATAAGCCTGGGGACAACAAGCCAATGTTTGAGGGATGGTGTGCTAGCAAGGTCCTTCGGTCTGCAGTCCCAGTGGAGGTAGGGGGTGGAGATCCATGCAGAAGCAAAGACTCAAGGGTTATTGATGTGCTAGAAACCATGGAAGTGCCTGAGAATGGTCATGTAGGAATTAGGGCTTCTCCTCCCAAAAAAGTGGCAGGATCAATAGCCCAACTGAAGTGCATCTACACCAATGCACACAGCATGGATAGCAAACAAGAGGAACTGGCAGCCATTGTGCAGCAGGAAAACTATAATACAGTTGCCATCATGGAAGCATGGTGGGAATGAAACGCACAACTGGAGCGCTACTATGGATGGCTATAAAATCTTCCGAAGGGATAGGCAAGGAAGGAGAGGTGGTGGGGCAGCCCTTTATGTTAGGGCGTCTTTTGAATGTCTACAGCTTAATGATGGTAATGATAGGGTTGAGTGTTTATGAGTAAGAAGGAGGGGGAAGGCCAACAAGGCCTGATGCAGCTGGTGAGTTACCCAACTAGGGAAGGCACTCCACTGGACCTGTTGTTTGTGAGCAGAAAAGGACTTGTGGGTGATGTGATTGTTGGAGGCCATCTTGGGCATAGTGATCACGAAATGATAGAGTCTTCAATTCCTGGAGAAGTAAGAAGGGGGCTAGTAGGACTGCCACCTTGGACTTCTGGAGGGCAGATTTTGGCCTGTTAGGAGACAGAGTCCCATGGGGGGCAGTCCTGAAGGGCAAAGGATCCAGGAAGGCTGGACCTTCTTCAAGAAGGAAATCCTGAAAGCAGAGGAACAGGCTGTCCCCATGTGCCGAAAGACAAGCTGGCAGGAAAGAAGACCAGCCTGGCCAAACAGAGAGATTTGACTGGAACTCAGGAAAAAAAGGAGAGTTTATGGCCTTTGGAAGAAAGGGCAGGCAACTCAGGAGGACTACAAGGGTGTCGTGAGGTTATGCAGGGAGAAAATTAGAAGGGACAAAGCCCAACTAGAACTTAATCTGGGTATTGCCATAAAAGGCAATAAAAACTGTTTCTGTAAATACATTAGCAGCAAAAGGAGGACTAAGGAGAACCTCCATCCTTTATTGGATGCAGGGGGAAACATAGTGACAAAGGATGAGGAGAAGGCTGAAGTACTTAAGGCCTTCTTTGCCTCAGTCTTTAAGAGTAAGACCAGTTGTTCTCTGGGTACCCAGCCCCCTGAGCTAGAAGGCAGGGATGGGGAGCAGAATGAAGCCCCCATATTCCAAGGGGAAATGGTTAGTGACCTGCTACACCACTTAGACACACACAAGTCTATGGGGCTGGATGGGATCCACCCAAGGGTACTGAGGGAGCTGGTCAAAGTGCTCACCAAGCCACTTTCAATCATTTATCAGCAGTCCTGGCTAACTGGGGAGGTCCCAGTTGACTGGAAATTAGTAAATGTGACGCCCATCTACAAGAATGGCCAGAAGAAGGCTCTGGGGAACTACAGGCCTGTCAGTCTGACCTTGGTGATGGGAAAGGTTATGGAGCAGACCATCCTGAGTGCCATCACACAGCACGTACAGGACGAGCAGGTGATCAGGCCCAGTCAGCATGAGTTTATGAAAGGCAGGTTCTGCTTGACTAACCAGACTTCCTTCTATGACAGGGTGACCTGCTTAGTCGATGAGCGAAAGGCTGTGCATATTGCCTACCTAGAGTTTAGTAATGCATTTGACACCATTTTCCACAACATTCTCCTGGAGAAACTAGCTGCTCATGGCTTGGATGGACGTACTGTTCACTGGGTAAAAAACTGGCTGGGTGGCTGAGGCCAAAGAGTTGTGGTGAATGGAGTTAAATCCATTTGGCAGTCAGTCACAAGTGGTATTCCCCAGGGCTCGATATTGGGGCCAGTTCTGTTTAATATCTTTATCAACGATCTGGACGAGGGGATCGAGTGCACCCTCAGTAAGTTTACAGATGACACCAAGTTGGGTGGGAGTGTTGATCTGCCTGAGGGTGGGAAGGCTCTACAGAGGGATCTGGACAGGTTGGATTGGTGGGCTGAGGCCAGCTGTATGAGATTCAACAAGGTTAAGTGCTGGGTCCTGCACTTCGGTCACACCAATCCCATGCAATGCTACAGGCTTGGGGAAGAGTGGCTGGAAAGCTGCCCGACAGAAAAAGACCTGGGGGTGGTGCTTGACAGCCGGCTGAATATGAGCCAGCAGTATGCGCGGGTGCCCAAGGCGGCCAATAGCATTCCTGGCTTGTATCAGAAATAGTGTGCATAGCAGGACTGTGATTGTCCCTCTGTACTCGGCACTGGTGAGGCCACACCTTGAGCACTGTGTTCAGTTTTGGGCCCCTCACTACAAGAAAGACATTGAGGTGCTGCAGTGCGTCCAGAGAAGGGCAACGAAGCTGGTGAAGGGTCTGGAGCACAAGTCCTGTGAAGAGCAGCTGACAGAAATGGGGTTGTTTAGCCTGGAGAAAAGGAGGCTGAGGGGAGACCTTATCACTCTCTACAACTACCTGAAAGGAGGTTGTAGCGAGGTGCATGTTGGTCTCTTCTCCCAAGTAATGAGTGATAGGACAAGACGACATGGCATCAAGTTGTGCCAGGGGAGATTTAGTTTGGATATTAGAAAAAATTTCTTCACCAAAAGGGTTGTCAAGCATTGGAACAGGCTGCCCAGGGAAGTGGTAGAGTAACCATCCCTGGAGGTATTTAAAAGACGTGTAGACATGGCAGTTAAGGACATGGTTTAGTGGTGAACTTGGCAGTGCTAGGTTAATGGTTGGACTTGATCTTAAAGGTCTTTTCCAGCCTGAACAGTTCTATGATTCTATGCTTTTTAACAGGTGGTACATTTAGAAAACATGTTCTTTAAACACACAAGTCTTACGGATGTCACATCTGATATCTGAAACATGAGCGCGGTCTTATCATAAGCAGAGAACAACAGCATGAGGAACACAAACTACATTTTTCACAAGGCAGTGAGGCAACTCTGATGGTCATGGAACAAAGTTGAACTGACTTTTTATTCTGGTTTGCGTCTCTTGTTCCTCAAGTAAAATTTTTTTGTGTTAAATGAATACTCGTGGTGAAATTTCCCTGTGAAAAAGTGCAGTTGTGGGAAATCTACTTTTCCCTTTAAAAACAGTTTTAAATGGAAGCCTTCAGATAACCCTACTGTTCTACTGATTGCTTTTTTATGATCTTTCAATATTTTAATCTGTAATGTGAATTTATGTCTTCACAGCTGTGGATTATTCTTTCCAACATACTGAGAGTTTTATGTAAGAAACTGAGAGTTTTATGTTAGGGAGGGAGTCTAGAAAAGTTACAAAAAGACTAAGCAGGTCTTTTTGTGTTGCAGAGTGTTTGGCTATAACATACGTAAAGCTAACATGTGAATAAAAGTAAATTAAAAGCACCTTGTTTTTAAGTTCATTCTGAAGATTGTTTTCTGTATTACACCAGAAACAGGGAAAACTTTATCATCCATTACAAAATAAGAATTGTTTGGAACTTTACTTGAACATCTACAAAATACAAAGAAAAATTTTGTTTATGGAAAGCATAATATTTTGGTATCGGATGAATATGTGGTGGTTACAGATTTCACTCCATTAGATATTTTTAACAAATATGATTGTTCTTCAGAAGAAATTTATAGCAGCCTTTTTAAACATAACACATGATGATGGCAGATGTCATCAAGCTTTTAATGACCATGAGATGTACCTTACTGGCAGGATTAATGTAGTTGAATGTATTCAGCTGCCTTAATTTTATGATTAGTCTTGGTCACTTTCATTTTTGGAATATCTGTGGTACCAGATGGTTTCATATTTTTTGTAAATGTTGGTTTGCTATGTTGTTACTATCTTTTTTCTTAAATAAGTGCTAAGCATTTTTGGAGAATGTGGTTAATATTTTAGAATCTCACAACACACTCTAACTAAAAGTCCAGATTTCACAAGTTCCTTCAGCTTGAAAATTTATTAGTCCTTCCCTCTTCACAAAAGACGGCTGGCAGCTGTCCCATTTCCGTTATTCTCTTGGCTCCGTGAAAGATAAACAAAATGTTTTATTTCATGGTTTCTGTATTTAAAAAGACAAATATTTTCTCTTATTTTCTCTTACAGGTCTTGTATTTTTAAAATTGCATTTAAGTTTCAAATTATTTTCATATTCATCAATACCAGGGTTTCTTTTCACCAGTATCATTTGCTGTTTTACTACATAGTTTTTGTTTCACAGTACATTTGAAGTTTAATTCTTGGTTTTTTTTCACACAAGTATCTATGTTCATTGTTTGTTCTTCAGGGCTGTTGTAAATGAATGCACTGGATAAATGAAGAGAGGTTTATTTGTTATTGCAATACACAAATTTCGTGAGTACATCGGTGCCTTAAACTTCAGAAGGACTGGAGCAGCTATGTCAGTCTGTGTATAGAACTAGTCATTATCTAAACCCTGATCTTGATGGTTTTAAGGCTATCATCATCACAACTCATCACACATGCACACGCATGCACACACACATAGATTCCAGATGCCTACATGTAATTGTTAATTCCAGCAACTTCAGTGCTGTGCAAGAGCTATTTTACAGGAACAAAAGGACTCTCCCATTTTAATGGCTACTTAATTCTAGTTTCCATGGAAATATTTTGAAGGGAAAAAATAAATAACTGCCACTGGCTACTTAAAGGTAATGGAAAATGTCATGCGTGAAATTATAAAATGGACAGAAGCAGTTACAAAACTGACAAAATGACTAGAGTGAAATATTTGAAATAACATGCAAATGGTATTTTAGGAGAAAAAAAGTAAGAAAAAAATTAAAGTTTTCTCTATGAACATTTTGCAGCACAAAACCTCCTAGGCAAAAAGCAAGGTGGTCATTTGTGTTACATAATTTTCAACAACCAAATTTCACCATTTAAAAAAAAATCTGAAGGTTTGATTTAAAAACATCTGTTTGTTAGCATTTTAAAGTAAATGTATATCTGTGTTTTTTTCAAGTGATGTTTTATATTTAATGATAGCTTTCTTTAAGGGGGGAATCTGAAAAGTACGCAAGACTTGGCATTAAAACTTACTCTTCTAAGTTTGGGAAACTCGTTATATTCCTAGGATGTAGGGAAACTGTTTTATCTGCCTGATCCTTAGGACCTTTTGGGGCACATGGCCTATGCTGCACTGTCTCATGCAGTGCTGCATCTTCCAGGAGTCCCTGCTCCTCCCACTACTCCTTGATGGTTAAGTATCTTTGAAAAGGTAAGAGTGTCATATTTCTGGACGATGCTTATCTGAATTTCAGTGATAGCATAGGCAAAGGATTAAACATTTATGATATGACTGTTAAAAATCAGAATAGCCCAAAAGAAGAGAAAGAACTGCAAACCAGTCACAACCAGTCTAGCTACTTTCACGTGCTTCAAAGCACCTGCACAGCAGCAAGGAAGCTGCGTTTCAGCCAGCTGAAGCCAAACTCCACCTGTAAGAACAACATAAGAGAACATGTCAAAGAGATGCAAGGTGAGGTTTGCTCTGCTGCATGCATAGTGAGCAGGACTTTAGGGGCATTAAGAGCTCTTGCAGTACCATTTCTGAAGAAGCTGCTGGAGCATCTATCTGGTAACTTAGATTAATACAGGTTTTCTATGTTTTGTGACTAATGTTAGCGTTAAATTAATGAACGACTTCTAGTTTGTCTTTTATTCACCCTGGAATTTAATATATATGCCAAAGATCTTACTCTTCAGTAATTATTTGGAAAAGCATAACTATTTGGTGTACTAGCATTAAGCAGAAGCTGTCGGTTTATGTCACAAAGACCCTTTGATGGCTCTATCACAAGATCCCCGTGATCATAGTTTTACAGAGGAGCCTATATTTATAATTTCAAATGAGTTTAATATTTAAATTCCTACAATGTTAGCTGGATTTTTTTGTTCTTTCACTTATTTTGTTGTGGAACTAAAGTTATTGTGGAGAATTTTAAACTATAAATTTGTTTTGCTCTGTTTCATAGGATTGGTTTAACTTCTGGCAGCTGTCCATAGAGTTTTGAGTTCCTTAAGTATAAAAAGCCCAATCACACTGCATAGGATTAATAGAACTGGCAGCTCCAGTGATCTGTAGTGATGGGAACACCAAAATCAACCTCCTGAAGAAGTCTAACATTGTCGTCTTGTTGAAACAATAGTTCAGAGGACAACAACATGGTCTTTAGACTAAGACTTCATTTTTAAAACCAGCAATCTATACAACAGTTCCTAGCAAATAAATTTCACAGTGATGTTATGCTACTGAGAAAACTTAATTTCAGTTGTTTGTCATTGTAATAGGTAGTAGGTCTTTAGTCAAAGTGTTAAGGGAAGCTGGATCCCATGGACCTTTGACTGAGCCAGCAGTGAGGCTGAGCTCCAAAGGCGCAGGTGCCTTTGGGCACACATACATTCATACAGAGATGGCCAGACATGCTGATCAGCCCAACAGGGTGCAATGCCTTTACCTGCACCTAGGTAAACACGAAATACACTCTCATACATTTGAGCATGAGAGACCTAGTCCCACCCCTGTTCTCACCTGATTGGGATGAAAGTTCACTACTGACACATGCATGGACCCTCTCCACAGGCGCACCCACATTTGCACATCTTTTGATATTAGCATGGGCTCTAAGACTGCCTAATACCCATCATCGGATCTCAGGCTCAGTCTTTGCATCAGTCTTAGGATGAGAGCTTGATCTGTGTGCATATGCGTCTCCTCCTAGTCAGTGGTGAGTCCATCTTCAGTTGTGAATCGTGCACCTACCCAAACACAGAGAGCATAAAGTAAGATGACACAGCGAGAGCTAGGGAAGGAGTTTAACAAGAAGGCAGAACAACAGTGCTGATGAGGCAACAGCTGTAGCCAGACAAGTTACTGACTACAGCTTGTTGAAACGGTACAAGACCCTTTTATCCTCTCATTTCCACTCCACTTTCCCAGACTTGTTGCACCCCAGCCCATATGATCCTTCACTTTCACCTGTTCTTTGGAGACAAAATAAGATGAAAAATCTTGTCGGTAAAGAGAAGGACAGGGAGATAGCTTGCTAAGTACTGTCACAGGCAAAACAGGCTCCACTTGAAGAAAATTGATTTAATTTATTGCCAATTAAAAATAGAGTAGGATAGTAAGAAACAATGACAAAACTAAAAACACCTTTCCCCTCTTTCCTCCCAGGCTCAACTTCACTCCTTTGTTCCCAACTCTTCCACCTCCTCCCCCTGAGCAGCACAGGGGGATGGGGAATGAGACTGTGGTCAGTTCATGACAATTTGTCTCTGCCACTCCTTCCTCCTCATGCTTTTTCCTTGCTCCAGCAAGGGGTCCCTCCCATGGGAGACAGTCCTTCATTAACTTCTCCAATGTGGGTCCTTCCCACTGGTAGCAATTCCTCATTAACTGCTCCAGCGTGGGACTTTTCCACAGGGTGCAGTCCTTCAGGCACAGACTGCTCCAGCGTGGGTCCCCCCCAGATCACAGGTCCTGCCAGAAAACCTGAGACTGCATAGGCTCCTCTCCACAGCAACTGCTCCTGCGTGGGATCTCCATGGGCTGCAGCTTCTTTCAGGGAACATCCACCTGCTCTGGTGTGGGTCCACCACGGACTGCAGTGTCCTTCTCCACTGCGGACCTCCATGGGCTGCAGGGGGACAGCCTGCCTCATCATGGTCTTCCCCACGGGCTGCAGGGGAATCTCTGCTCTGGCGCCTGGAACAACTCCTCCTCCTTCTCCTTCTTCACTGACCTTGGTGTCTGCAGAGTTTCTCTCATATGTTCTCACTCCTCTCTCTGGCTGCAGTTTCTGTTGTGCAGGTTTTTTCCTCCCTTCTTAAATCTGTTCTCCCAGAGGCGCTACCACCGTCACTGATGGTCTCGGCCTTGGTCAGCGGCGGGTCCGTCTTGGAGCCAGCTGGCATTGGCTCTGTCAGACACGGGGGAAGCTTCTAGCAGCTTCTCACAGAAGGCAACCCTGTAGCCCCCTGCTACCAAAACCTTGCCATGCAAACCTGATACACATCCCCCACTCCATCATTAGTAATATGTTTTCCACTTTCTGCTATTTTTTAGTCATCTTCTTAAAATAGAGAATATTAAATTACTCTTTCTAAATTGGAAAACTACCATAGTAAGTAGAAACATGGAGAAAGAGTAATAAATGTTTCAAATGGATCAATTCCAGTGGTGTTTATAATAAGGATGGGGTAAGAAAACAAACAAAAAAAAATATTTATCTATTGTGCATGTATATTTACCAAAAATCTTATCCAATCAAGGTACAAAAAAATATGGGATCTGTTTTGGCGTTGTTTTGGTTTGTTTTTTTTTTTTTTCCAGTTAAAAATAACCAGCACAGTGGCGATTTTTTGCAAGATGTGCTAGATGGAAAGAATTGTTAGAGAATCTGGAAAGAATTTGCAATGACCATTTTATAAAAATATTTGCAGGTATTTTTTCCATTTTGAACACAAAAACAAACTTATCACAGCTCTCAGTGAATTGTTCAGTTCTGGTTATTTTATGGTAGACTCTATTTCAAATGAGAAATGAGATTTATCCAGGAATAAGTAGGAGGAACTTGCATTACAATTGCAGGGTTGACTTCAGGCTTCAGTCCAGCAGTCAGTGATTTTGTGTTGAACCAGGGGTGAGGGACTACTACTTTTGTCTGTGAAGGAGGACATTGGATATGGCCATTAAAGCAGAATGTGCTGCTAATGTTATAACTGAAAATATCTAAATTCTACTTTATACCAATAACATTGCTATAATTCAATATTAATAATAAATAGTAAAGAAGGTAATTTATATACGTATATCTGTGTGTGTGTATGTGTGCATGTATATGCTTCTAAACACCATTAGTATGTAAAGGGAGCTATCAATGACATTACAGTAAAAGTATGTGTAAAAGTGAATAGTCACAAAGCTGTAGCACAGAACTTTGACATTAAAAGATAGCAGAGGCATAGAAAATTCAGGAACAGAATGATAACAGCATCCCTAGGGCTATTCATACAAATGACCAATTACTGATACAGAATTGTGTGGCAGTCTAATGAAGCTGCTCACATCTAATAGCATAGGAGAGCTTGCTTTAACGTGTATATATACCAGAACCAGCTAGCTGTGCTGGCACCATGATTCAAAATCAGAAAAACGGAACTAATCAGAACAGTTAGAACTAATAGAAACATCAGAACTAGTATCAGAACTGATCAGAGCTATACAGAACTGTCCTGTATTGTACTACTATGTACATTCATATTATTTTATTATCACAAAAGGGAGCTGGTTTACAGTTTTGCTAATTGTGTTTGACTTGTCTGGTTACCAGCCTTCAAGGACTGGTTGTTAAATCTGAGTGCAGCACTAGCTAGTTGAACCCTGACTCCGATGCTGCTTGGGGAGAGTGGGATGCAGAACACCAGGGAAGAAAAACAAATGTATAATACAGCAGATACTTCTTTTCTGTTGCTCTGCTTCTGGGCAACTCTCTAGTTCTAGCTCTGCTTCTAGCAATGCTCCCCTTATTCACCCTGACCCTGGCAGCAGAAAGAGTGAGCCCATGCTCTCCTGGTGTCTTCCAGGTGATCAGGCACTGCCTTGATCACCTCTGTGGCAGAAGCAAGTCCAGCTACAGCTTTCCTCACTGAGGAGGATAAAGGCAGGGACTTTTTGTGGAAAAGTGATAAGTGCATTTGGTTTTCCTAAAAGAAGCACAGGAAGTACCTTTGGAAATGGGTTTGCACACAAAACAGGTCAAGCAATAGGGAAACATCTGTTCAATATAGAGGCAGTATTTCACACTGAATTCACCCCTGGAAAATCTAATAGTCTCCACACCCACCCACTTTTGCACAGGCTCTGTGAACCCAACAACAATTTGTTCTCCTACCACCTCTAAACTGATATCTGCCTTTAGAAACACAGTGAACTGGCTCTAACTAGATCTACAGTACTAGCACCCGGTTATATAACCTCCTGCAATTAGCACTAGAATGCAAATATTTAAATCTGAGAGGGGAAGCCCCTCAAAAATATCGCCTAGATATATAGTTCTATGCTTAGGTGGTAAGAGCCTTTCAGGGCTGAGATTTTCCTCATTTGTCTATTGCCAAATGAACCAGTCATGTTTACAGTTACATATTCCAGCAGGCGATGCCAGAAGTTATTCCTTTCAGCTTAGGACAAAGTCTCAAAGATGTGTAATGATGGTGATAGTATTACTACTACTATTTCAGCGCTTACTTTTCTCCTTCATGTGTATTTTTAAATAAGCAGGCCATTGGGAGTTTAAGGAAGAGAAAACTTTACTACTGACATTGAGAAAAAGATTTGGGGCTTGGCCCTCTGCTATGTTGTATGTCTGACACCTGGAGAACATTGGGATTTCCGAGAAGACGAATTAGCATGTCCCTGCTGTGAGCCCTGCCGGAAGGGGCTCAGCTATATGAATGTATCTGCAATTCAGGCACCTGATTTGGAATTCTAGATTCTAACCTGCAATCAGAGTGCTAAAATGTTAAACACTGCTAAAACCCAGCAAACTTAAATCTCTTTGTAGATTGATTTTCATCTGGATAAGGATTGGAATTTTAATAATATTTCAGTGTCTGTCTCCCCAAATGTATTATAAGCTAATTCAACAAATATATCTGTCAAGTCAAATTGTCATCATATTTGAAATACAAACTTGATTGTGTGCCTGTGTGTGTTTTATCAGAAAAAGAAATAATGGAATATATTCTAAGTTGTAGTTGCTTCTGAAACATTTCAAGACCATTTCAGAACAAAGGTACATTTTGCTTTGGGTGTTTTCTTTGCATTCAATGAACATACGTAAAGAGGTCTTCATTAAGAAAGACTATTTTATTTGTGAAAAAGACATTGATATCCCTTCTACAAGGGATAATCTATAACCATCTATAGCAGGAATAGTCCCATTTTAAGTAACTGTAGGATTACAACCAAGCTCATCGTAACTATAGATACTAGAGGATGTGTTTTTGTGATACGTTCTGATACAAGTACTCAAAATTGTTACTTTTTGTAATAATTAATGCCAATAAAGGCATTAGAGTGCATGTTTTCACAAGCAGTTGTGTTTAATGATAGCTTTGCTGAGTACCACAGATCAAAGTTAAGCTATTGGTGTTCACAAGAGTTTCAGTAATTTTAAGACTATATTAGTGGGCACTGTAACCTTCTTTAGATAACAGAAAACAGTGACTTTGTTGATAGAGTCCTTAATGATTATTATTTAGATAATAGTGGAAGCAGGTTGTGCAGACGTCTTTTGAGAGGACAGAGCTGCAGAAAAGGTGGTAGAACTTGAACAAAATTGCTGCTTTGCTCTTTTAATGATAATAATTTTTTTTTTCTTTTCAGGGATTCAAACTTTTGTAACTTCAGCAGTTGTCTTGCTGAAATGCCCAGGTTGAAGGTAATACCACTTGTCTTCTGTTTTCTTCCCAAATGAACATCATTATGGGAAAAACAAGAAGTTTAAGTTCTGAAAGCATTACTGAGTTTGTTCAATTTGTGCATTGCTTATGTCAGGATAGGCAGGTCACATCTACATTGTTATAAATTTGATTCACTATCACAACTGAATAATACTTCAAAGAAGGACAGCAAAAGGCCAGATGGTATAGTTTTGTATGCTACAGGAATATTGTGTAGAGCCAGCTGTATCAAATAAATGCAGGGTGGTTTTATAACACTATTGTTCTTCCATATGCTTGGTCCTGTATGCATGTAGCTGAACAATATACAACTTGAGCATGTGTGACAGCTTATTTATGTGTGTACCAGTTCTGTCCACTTTCAACAAAAAAAGGGTAGTTTAATCAGGAAACTTTGCAGCTGGAATCCTTCGTTCCATTTTGCTCATGTTCCAAGAAGTCTCTGGTTCTAAACTGAGATTCCTAGCAAATATTTACAATATTAAAATTTTATTCTCCTATTCTTCTATAAAAAAGTAATGAGACAGATCCTGGTAGGTTCTGAGGGTTTCCCATAATGGCATCACAACCGATGTTCTCAAACTTTAAGCAGTAGAGCTTTTCAGTGAGTTAGAATACCAATAGTAATGATATTAGCATATATTTTTCAGTGAGAAAAGACAACGTCCTCTTAAATGTTTGTTAAAAGAAAACTACAGGCAAAGAGGGTAGCAGTAAACTGTGACAGCCACAGTCTGAATAGAATACTGTCTTCAGTGCATTAAGTTACTATACCTATGAATATGTGTTCCTTTTTCCTTCTATTTTCTCAGTCAAGCCATGTTTAACAAAATTCCCAGGGCAAAAATCTGAAGCAAAATGTCACAAAGTATAAAAACAGGTGAAAATACTATTAATGAAATGAAAGTCATAATCAGTGTATAAGTGGATTTCTGAGTTTGTGGAACAATAAGAACTTTTGCGTTGATATTTACCACAATATGCAATGAAGAATTTACAATAAACCTGGTGAAATGAAAATGTATTATTATGATTTTAAAATTAATTGTCATTAATTTTAATTAATTTGTTGCCAATAATTTTATACTGTAACAGTCAAATCAGCATAGAAAATGGTAACACAGATTTCCAACTCATTTAATATCATATTGTTTGATTGGTATGAAACTTGTTACTGTAAAATATTGAGTGGCTGGATGAGTCCAGCATATGAAAAGTAAAATGTTATAAAATTCCAAAACCTTAAAATTCCTACCATGCCTATGAATCATCTACAATTGAAATTCAGGGTACCTTTCACAAATTTGATTCTGATTTGAATTGCTAATTATATTTCAATTGGACTCCATTCTAATTTAATTATTAATGCAAACAAAAAATTGATTACTTAAGAAAAGCATATTCCAGAGATTAGCTGGTCAAATAAATCCAGTGATATACTTATATTCATAATCAGTGACACAATAAACTGGTATTTAATTTGGCACAGACTTTCTTCAACCTCTTTCTCCTTTGTCTAAATCAATATTATCTTTAAGACAGTTGCAGTTAGATAAGAAAGTGTTAGTGTTGTATGTTTGATGTGATCTGTCCTATTCTTAACAAAAAAAGGGTATCAGAAATTATCCATTTGTGTTTCCTTGAAAAGAAAGAGCTCTCCTTTCTGCTCCATTTTTGTAGTCATTATCTAAAAGCTGCAGTTTCTGGATTCCTTATCTAAACTGAGAAATAGCTAAGCAGCTGATTATATAACTGTGAGCTATACAAGTTTTTAAAGAAGGACTCTGCAGTTTAGGTAATTGAAACCTTTTGGAATAACAATATTTCACATTAAAATACAGCCATTTCAGAGCATGACAACAAAGCATTGGGGGAAGTGGCTTCACAAAAAGAAGAAAAAAACCCCAAACAACTGTCATTTGCAATAATTACTGCCTTATGGTTTCTGCTCAGGCTTGATGAAAGTAATCAAAGATGTCCATTTTTTTACCAATCCTAATCATTACTCCCAGAAAAGAGGCCCAGTTCTGTACTCCTTACTATGTTCCCATTTTTCAAGTGTGTGTGAAATTTTCCTGAATGGGAAATCAGCATTTGGCTGGTGTTCTTTAATGACTGCACAGGAGCATAGTTTATCACAAAAAGGTCTGTAATGACTAAAGTCATTACATTAACATTTTGCTAATAACTTTAGATATATCACTTCTATTTAATAATTCAAAAAAAAATGTGCCAAATAGTGATATTGTAGAGTCTGTAATTTCAACTTTATCTGCAAGACTCTGGTTTAGGCAACCAGTAGCTTCCAGGAAACACAATGAATATTAATTAAGTTTTCAGCTTGTGCTGAGACTTTTAATATGTTCTATGTTTTGGGGAGGTATCAGACTAGTGCATTTATCCTCAATTAGCAGAAATGCCAGTTGGTGGATAAAATGAGTATAAGCTGATGCTAATCAAAATTTAATAATCCCTTTTTGTTATAAAGGATTGTCAGTAGGGAACTGAAATTCACCAATAAGGTAGCTCAGCAAGAAAGTACTTTTGATAAGAGAGAGTGATTTACTTATTATGTAAAATAAACTTGAGGGTCAGCAGATTAACATACCATTCAAATGCCCTGCTATTAACTTTCAGTGCTACAGAAGCTTCAAAATCTCACTGGAAATTTAAAGGTACAAAAATTGTATGAAATACGCATACAAAGCAAAAGAATTTTTATTTTAAGAACATTTCTGTGCATTTGTTTGTTTGTTTTAGCAAGTATTAGTGTAATCCTTGGGAAGTTTTTAAGTGTAGAACTTGACTTCACTTGAGGTCTATAAATTGTGATCATATTTTTATTAAGAAATTGTTCACATTGAGATCAGCTGTAAAATCTGTATCGATTTCACTGAGGAATGCTGTAAATGAAAATGTGCCCTTCCAGTAATGTTTAAAAATAGTATTGGAATGTGGAATATTTAACTTTGAAATCTATATTTTGAAAATTTTATGATATTTTTATGATAAAGTTTTATCAGATTTTGATTTTGGCTCAGAGATATACACGTAACAGCATAGCAACACTGGGGACAATTAAGTTTGATCCAATAAACATTTCCTGACCAATAACAATAAATAGCAAAATCTTCAGAACTTCAAGAGCTTTCAATAGACTGTCATGTTATTTTTACTATGTGGTGCTGGTTTTGGCTGGGATAAAGTTAATTTTCTTCATAGTAGCTTGTATGGGGCTATGTTTTGGATTTGTGCTGAAAACAGTGTTGATGATACAGGGATGTTTTCATTACTGCTGAGCAGTGCTTACACAGAGCCAAGGCCTCTTCTGCTTCTCACCCCACCCCACCAGCGAGGAGGCTGGGGGGCACAAGAAGTTGGGAGGGGACACAGCTTGGTACACATCCCAACTGACCAAAGGGATATGCCAGACCATATGATGTCATGCTCAGCAATAAGAGCTGGGGGAAAGAAGAAGGAAGGGGGGGATGTTCAAAGTGATGGGGTTTGTCTTCCCAAGTAACCGTTACGGGTGATGGAGCCCTGCTTTCCTGGAGATGGCTGAACACCTGCCTGCCAATGGGAAGTGGTGAATGAATTCTTTGTTTTGCTTTGCTTGAGTGCACAGCTTTTGATTTACCTATTAAACTGTCTTTATCTCAGCCCATGAGTTTTCTCACTTTTACTCTTCTGATTCTCTCCCCAACCCCACCGGGGTGGGGGAGTGAGCAAGCGGCTGCGTAGTGCTTAGTTGCTGGTTGGGATTAAACCATGACATATACAAACAATAAATTTTGAGATGAAAATATAGTGCTTTTATTAAATCCAGTACTACAATTAAATATATTGCCAGAGTAACCTGAAGGAGAGAGATTTAAGAAGGTGTACTCCAGTACATAGCTTGATCCTTAATTATTCCATTTGGAATTGAACCTACATCTGCAACAGACAAGGACATCCTTCCAGTGGAGGCATTAACAGGTAAAGAATTAAGAGTCCTTAATCAAGGACAACAACTGATTTAAATTTAACAGAAAATACAAGATCAAAGGTAGCATTAGCATTTCCTTACAGGAATAGTATATATTTCTATGTATTCCTAAGTTTTGTCAGTTTTCATTCCATGAGCCTGGTTTTGTTGTTTATAGCTTTGCCAACATAAAGTCATCAGATATTGATTCCTCTGAGAAGCAATAGAGAAGTGGTTTGATTCTTGGGACAAATCTAAGGCTTAGGAACTTTTCAAATGTAGAACATGAATTTACTTTGTGCATGTTGTCTGTCAGATCTACCAGATACATAATTCATAGTCTAATAATACTTGTATTTAGAGCCAGTGCATTCTTGAAGTACCAGTCGTTTTTAAAGAATCCGTTTTTCATTGGTCTGCTTAGCTGCTAGCGCTGTACTAAAACAATACGATCGCAGGATGACACGGGTGGGAAAGGAGGTCAGGAGGTCTCCAGTTCAGCTTCCCTGTTAGGCAGGGCCAGCTCTGAGCTCAGACTAGGCTGCTTAGAGCTGTGCCGTGTCAGGGCTTGGCAATCTCCAAGGATGGAGCTGGCACAGCCTTGCTGGGAACCCGTGCCCCTGTCCAGTCCTGTCCCCCCAGGGGAAAGGGTCTCCTTATCTTTGTTCTGAACCACTCTTCTTTCAGTTCCATCCTCCTGCTATGCACTGCTGTGAAGAGCCTGGCTCCAACTCCTCAGTCACTTCCTTGTAGGTGTTGGGGAATGCTGTGAGCCCCTCTTCCCCTCCCCCCACCCAAGCCATCTCTTTTCCAGACAGAATAAGTCCAGTGCCTGCAACCTCTCCTCACAAGGCAAGTGTTTCAGCCCTCTGAGCATGCCAGGGGCCCTCTGCTGATCTCACTCCAGTTTATCAGTGTCTTTCCTGTCTTGGGGGCCTGAAACAGGATGCATTATTTTAGATATGCCCTAATGAGTGCGGAGAAAATGGAGATAATCACTTCGTTCGACTCTGTTCATACAGCCCAGGATATTGTTGGCCTTCACTGCTGCAAGGGCATGCTTCTGCGTCACGTTCAACTTGCTGCCTACCAGGACACTCACAGCCTTTTCCATAGAGCTCCTTCCCAGAGAGCATAAAATCAAAGAATTAGAAAGTGCTGTGTCTGTGATAACAGTTAGTTTAGGTCCAGTCAGGCAATCACTTGTACATTTAGTCAAGTTTATGCACCAGATAGCCCTATTTCATACATGGCTAAGTGATACCTAATGTTTCAGTCTAAAGAATAGTGTAGGAGTTTAATGAAAGTGTATGCTGAACAGCTCTCCCTTCTTGTGTAAAGTGTCTTTTTTTTCCATAATATGCAAATTAGAAGTTTACTTAAAGTGGGAATTTTTGCACAATAAAATTTCTATTAATACATTTCAACCTTACTCATTAATTCTAATGACATTTAAAAAAAATCCAAACCTAACATAAAGAAAAAAAATGATTAATATAAAAACTAATTTAATATTAGGAAGATTTAAATATTAACTGCAACTCATACAGTGGAATTGGTGAACTCAGGAAGAACATTTTAATAGAAATTTGCATGGAAGTCTAATACAACCTTCCTCCTTTAAAGCATAAGGTAAAAATTTACTGTTCTGTCTTTCGAGTTTTTTGGTTTGGTGTTTTTGTTTTTTTTTTTTAAATCTAAGAACACCTTATTTATTAGATGGATAACAACAGTGACAAAATATTTACTAAACCTACACAAATGTTTAGGATCCATTCTAAAATCACTGTAGTTCATTTCTGTTGAAAAGGTCTTGAAGAAACCTCATAACACTTACTACTCCAAAGCCATGTATTGCTGCTGTACCTACTCTCAGTCAAGAGCCAGTCATACACAAGAGAAAACTAAACTGTTTAGATGTTTGTATCACGTTTTAAATGTAAAATCTATTGTAGTCACAATGTAAGATAAGAACGAAAGATATGCTCCTTACTGGGTAATGCTAAGCATTCGTCAGAGAGGGACATTTCATTCTTCTAGTAGACAAAAGATTGCTTACTAATTAGTTACTTGAAGGAGATAACTGCCAGTACATTTAGGGAAACAGCCTCTCTTAAGACAGTTCTTAAATTAACTAAAAGAGGTTCTTTTATATTTTTCATCCTGAAGGGTGAAATAGAAGGAGTTTGGGAAAAAAATATTAAACTAGACCATATCTTTCAGAAGCTTTTGAAAGGATGACTGGCTATAGGAGCTGAAGAGCACCTAGAAGGGAAGAAAAAAAGAAGAAAACTTGACTGCCAACCTATCAGGAGGGAATAGCAAGTGAACTGAGTAGTGCAACACTATGGAAAAAGGTTTAGTGTACTTTTTAAAATGTGTTTTTGTAAGCTTTTATAGCTGTTGTCAGTTCTGAATAGTAAGAATTAATACTTGTATTTGGATTTTTATTAGTTTGTTCCTCTGAGTATTCTTTGCCCCTTTCTATAGGCCTCTACTCAGACTGGCCACACAGAAATACAGATGACACCTCTCTAAGAGTACTGCTCTTTACATAACTCATTTCTTGCTAAAATTATTCTGTCCAACGTATCACAATGGCTGATCATGGTGATTAACTCAAATATGTTCCAAAAATATCCTTTGATGCAAAAAAGCATTAAAGCATCAATCAGTCAGCCTCAAATTGTGATTTATTAGCCTTCCAGTAACTTCAGTGATTTTGAATTCTTATTTTCTTTTTCTGTCATGAGACAACTGCTACAGATCTGTTCCATGAAAGAAAATATGTCTAATTTGCTTCTTTATTCAGCAAGTACATATATTTAATGGCTTCTACTATTCATATAGCTGGTATATCTAAAAATATGATTCTTTAACTTCCTTGGAAGGAACACAAATACTAATTTCCAATGCTCTGTGTCACACTGGACTTCTGTGTTATATAAAGTATGTTTTTAAATGTATTTCTACATAGAAAGAATGTGGGAAGACCTCATTGTTTTACTTCAGTAAGAATGTTATGTAAATTCATGGCAGATTCCATTTTGAATTTTCTGTTTGAATTTAATTTTAAAGTGGCAGTTATACTGAAGAAAAACCTATCTGCTTGTTTAGGCTATTTTAAAGTTGAGTCATATAAGAGTTCCACAACACACTGTTTCAAAACACTGTTTGGTTGACCTAACCCTAAGGAATGATCTGAGACCCAACGGGAGTAGAGATTAATTTACTGCAATGAATCTGGTGTCTGTAGAACTATTCAAATGTGTCAAATGCACTCAAAATGCTTCTATCTTTTAGTGCCACTGATCCAAGTTATAAACCTGATGAAATATTTTTCTTCATAGTGCTTCAAAACCAATTCTTTCTTTTTCTGAAACTGAAAACAGAAATAGTAATGACACACAGGGAGCAATTCACTTACTACGCACAGGTAGGGAGTGCTACGTGAAATATTTTAGAGTTTCTGAGCTTACCATAGAGGATGAACAGATAAGGCACTAACCTCCAAGAGATCTGCACACTTCTGCAACAGCAGCCAGAGCCTGGACTGTATACCTCCTGGAGTCTCAAAAGACACTGGGCATCTATGCTTTCTCAAGTGAATTGAGCCCTCAGCCTTTATGTACAGTAGGTTTTACTCTGTGGTGGTAAGAGCATGTGGCATTAAAGATCAGCAGATGTATTCAGTTCCAACCTCCTTTAAGAAATAGCAGAACAAGAACTAATGTTCTGAGGATTCAGATATCAATGTAGAAGAGTTTGTCTGTTACTCATGATCCAAGGGTATACCCAACCCTTTTTCTTTTTTTTTTTTTTTCTTTTACTTTATCAGGCTCCCGTTTTTTCCAAGTTTTTAGCTTGACTTAAGGCATAGATTTCAGCCTCAAGTTAGAGATGGAACTGATAGGAACTGTTGTATAAGTTGCCAAAAGATAGCTTTGATGAAACTTGCCTCATTTATTATGTAAAAGATGCTTTTGTGTGATGGGTTGACCCTAGGCTGGTTGCCAGGTGCCCACCAAAGCCGTTCTATCACTCCCCCTCCTCAACTGGACAGGGGAGAGAAAATATAACAAAGAGCTTGTGGGTCGAGATAAGGACAGGAGAGAGATCACTCACCACTTACCGTCACGGGCAAAACAGACTCAAACTTGGGGAAATTTAACTCACTTTATTACAAATCAACCAGAGTAGGGTAATGAGAAATAAAACCAAATCTCAGAACACCTTCCCTCCACCCCTCCCTTCTTCCTGGGCACAACTTCACTCCCGGCTTCTCTCCCAACCCCCTCAGCGGCACAGGGGGACGGGGATGGGGTTTACGGTCAGTTCATCACACGTTGTTTTCTGCCGCTTCATCCTCCTCAGGGGGAGGACTCATCACACTCTTCCCTGCTCCAGCGTGGGGTCCCACCCACGGGAGACAGTCCTCCACGAACTTCTCCAACGTGGGCCCTTCCCACGGGCTGCAGTTCTTCACGAACTGCTCCAGCATGGGTCCTTTCCACGGTGTGCAGTCCTTCAGGAGCACACTGCTCCAGCGTGGGTCCCCCACGGGGTCACAAGTCCTGCCAGAAAACCTGCTCCGTGGGCTCCTCTCTCCACAGATCCGCAGGTCCTGCCAGGAGCCTGCTCCAGCGCAGGGTTCCCACGGGGTCACAGCCTCCTTCGGGAAACCCACCTGCTCCAGTGTGGGGTCCTCCACGGGCTACAGGTGGAGATCTGCTCCACCGTGGACCTCCCTGGGCTGCAGGGGGACAGCCTGCCTCACCATGGTCTTCCCCACGGGCCGCAGGGGAATCTCTGCTCCGGCGCCTGGAGCACCTCCTCCCCCTCCTTCTTCACTGACCTTGGTGTCTGCAGGGTTGTTTCTCTTACATGTTCTCACTCCTCTCTCCGGCTGCCGAATCTGCCTGTCCCAACTTTTTTTTTCCTTCTTAAAAATGTTATCGCAGAGGCACTACCACTATCGCTGATTGGCTCGGCCTTGGCCGGCGGCGGGTCCATCTTAGAGCCGGCTGGTATTGGCTCTCTCTCGAACACAGGGGAAGCTTCCAGCAACTTCTTACAGAAGCCACCCCTGTAACCCCCCCCGCTACCAAAACCTTGCCACACAAAACCAATACAAAAAGGAAAACTATTATCTAGCTATAGTGCAGTACTAATCTTTCAAAGATTAAAGGTCTGATCTAATTCACACAGAAGTCAGTTTAAAGGTGCCCACAGAGTTGAAAAGGACTTGAGCAAACCCCTGAGATTATAAGAATAAAATTAATAACACCTTGCAATAACAAATACATTTTTCCTTTTTTCTAATTGTATTTTAATTGTGACAGGCTTTTTTATAATGCTAATGAAGGGAATGACAACATATGGAAAGTTGCCCTTCAACTGCTAAAAATTTGCTTGGTTAACTGAGAGGGAAAATAATTTTTTATTAGCTTTTATGAAATATCACCCTCTTTTATAAACTAAATGTATATGTATATACATATATACACAAAAATCTTTTTTTTTTTTTTAAACCAAACAACATGTATAAAAATAAATCATTCTAGGACTTCTCTTTTCCCTAGAGTACTACAGGCTAATTCCTATAAACATAATTTGTTAGTCAGATGGAGTATATGTGCCAATGGCATTCTGGAAGAAAGAGACAGAGGAAGATAGAGACCCTCTGGTCAAATATTCTTGTCTGTAAGTGCAGCTGAATTCTGTTGTAATTCACAACCAACAAGGCAGTTAGAGAAGAACTGTTGAACATTCAAGTTTTTAAAAGAAATTTAAAAATATTGTGTAAGATATTGTAGGTTTTCAGCTCAGAAGTCCCAATCCCCCACTTGAAAAATCCTAATTTTATCTATTGTTTATATAATTGTTTATAAGTTATTTATAACTATTGTCTATACAATCCTTATGAGATACCAACTGAAATCTAATGGAAACTTTTCAGTGACAGGGCATTTATGGAGTCCTTGACCCTTGACCTCACCTGAGGCATGTAACTGTGGTATCTAGGACAAGAACACAAATGCTCTAACATCCTTTAAAACATAGCTTCCAGTAAATTTTAAATATTTAAACTTACTCCTTATGTTCACTGAATAAATTATATTGATAATAGGTCAGAGTATTCAAAACAAAGACTGGAAAATATTCATATTATTCATTTTACTTAGCATTATCTTACATAGTTTCAATGAAGTTGAAAGTTGATGAAAGATTTATACCCTTTGGATCCACTCAGTTGAATTAGATTTGGTATGATTTTGAATCAGTTTGATGCTGAGAAAGGAAAAGACATAACAAGAGTAAGACCAAAATGAAGTAGATGAATTTTTGATGATTCATAGGAAAACTCTAATGTCTTGCTGGGGCATTGCACTCTTTTCAAACCAAACACTTTCATTTTAAGTGTACCTAAAGATACCTAGCACATTGTAACATTGTAGAGATCATGCTTTCTCACAGAGGTTGTTTTTAACCTCCTTTCAACCACGGCTGTATTTATCTTTTCACATTTCACACAAGAACTACCTCCACCTGAGGAGAAAGGTGATATACCTATTCAACAAAGAGAAAGGTTTTCAAATGAAATTAAATCTCAGTTACTATATACAGTATTCTTATGTTCTGCCTCTTTCTTAGCATCCTAAGAAATTCACTGTGCATGGAGTCAGTAGATAGGTACAAAGCATGTTAATCCTCCTCCCGATACAGGAAAACAAGTCCTGATAGGAAATTTAAATATTTTAGTTATAGACACATCTTTGAAAAAGAATAACATGATAAAGATCAAAAAAGCAATTAGTATATACTGACCCTTGCTTCTCTTCAAGCACCACATTGAGACCCTCAATCGTGATTTCACTATCATTTCCTTGACCATGGTAGTCTATGAAGGCAGGTTATGTAAGTGTGGGGAAGGAACACAATTTTCACTGTTGCATGTGTAGGTGTTGAAGCTTCCCTAGAACCAGATTTGCATAATTATACATATAACAGTTATAGGGCTGTCTCTCTGGGGTGGGTGGGGGAAAGACAGCCTTTCAGGTGTACAAAAGCTTATTCAGATTAAACAGGGTTTTGCGTTGTGGTGAACAGATGAAAAACACTTATAAGGCCAAGTGAGGTTTCTTGCCAATGTTCAGTAGAGTTTTTCATGTTTTCTCTGGTGATGCTGGAAGGGCAAAGAGCTCAGGCAGTCTGCAACCCTGGGCCATTAAGATGCTTTCAGTAACTATGGAAGGAGGGACTGTGAAGTTGGCAAAATAAATGAAGCATATAAGATGAAGGATAAGGTTATGAATAACCCAAATTCAAAATAAAGTCAGTTTCTCACAAATGAGGGAGAAATGCATAGATTTCTTTGGCTTAGTATGTAATAAAACTATGTAGTAGAAATAACAAAACCCACATAAGCACCATTTCACTCATAAAAACTATTTAGAAACAAGTAGTTTTATTTTCAGTGTTCCAGTCCTTCAGGACTAGGTTTGGTAAGCCAGTAAAAGCCCATAGTTACGACCCACAAGACTCTTTCTCTCTTAGCTTTTTTTTCTTGACAGGATGTAGTAAGTAGAGACATCTTGATAAATATAACTTTCCCATATAATAATGACAGTTGCAAGCTAAAACACCACAAATAGACAAATTCTCCCCCAAATCCTTGTAATCTTTAAATTTAATGGAGTAGTGTGCCAGACTGGTCAGTTCCACAAAATGGTGGTGCTACTGTCATTTATAAACATCATTTTGATAATTATTTTGCAACATTTTATTTCAAAAATGTTAATGAGGAGAAAAGAATGTCATGTTTTTATTTTTATGATTTTGACATATAAAACAATAAATACATTTCTTTAATGTTTAGCAGTGTTAAGGGGAAAATGTAAATCTGTAACAAACATATGGTCAGTATTTGCAATGATATGTTCAAACTACACAAATATAATTTCCATATGTTTTTAGAAATAGGAAGTCCTGAAGTGTTCATGTTAATTTGCAGTTATGCACAAAACCAGAAGTATTTTTCAGGTTGCTTTGCTGTTCTGGTAAACACTGCTATGTATAAATGAATTTAGAAAAGGTAGTGTAAACTAGTTAGTCACAGTACCTATGTTACTGACAAAAGTTGAATAACTAAACTATCATTACAGTTATGCATAACCATTTGCAGAGTTTATTAAATGCATATTGTTTGTCAATTTTCTTCAAGTTTTTGCAGATAATTGAATAAAAGCCTTTTTTTCCTATATACTAGCTGATACTGAGTTTTAGTGGCAACGGCTAAGCCTAGAATATGAAATTTTTGCATACTTTTCTGCTAATAGTTTATAACAGTTTGCTGTACTGATCAGTGAGACTTGGTATTTTTCTCTTCTCTTCTCTTCTCTTCTCTTCTCTTCTCTTCTCTTCCCTTCTCTTCTCTTCTCTGGGTACCCAGTTTGATACATTTTAAAAATAGATGTGATTTTCAGAACGGGCCATTGACTGCTGATTAAAAAGTTGCCTCCTGAGTCTCAATGGAGTAAGTCAGAGCAAAGAGCAGCTGACAACTCTTAAACCAAAACGTGTTCTTAAGAGGTCATTTATAAAAACTTCAGGTTACCTTTCTTTCTGTACACTGGTATTCTTCCAAATGAAGCCACACAGATTTAGTAGGCAGTTAAAATTTTAATAGTTTGAGTCTTTTAGATCATACAGAAAATATATTTAGAATTGAAGAAACAGCTTTGCATTGTTACCTTGTTTTTGAAGACTTCTTTAGTTTACAGTTTTGAGTTCCTGAATAAAAGTCCTCTTTCTTATCAAATAACTTCTCTTCTTATCAGAGCTGACAAAAATATAGAAATAGAGAAAAACTATTCAACTGAACTTGTGTGTTTCATACTGCTTTCCCCTACAGCATTTCTTCAAAGTTTAGAATTTGCTTTTGTCCTCTTGATGAATTCAGTTCATATAAAAGCAATAAGAAAAACAAAGGACCCTGAAAATAATTATACACATGATTTTTTTTTTGTCTCCAAAGACTCCAGTACATGTTTGCAATTTCTTTCTTTCCCAAAGAAGCACTGGATTCTCTGCTCTCATTTGACACACTAGGATAGATTTTGTAGAGAAAAATGGCTACTGATTGCAAAAATGCAGGACTAAGAGTGTGTGTGTAACACAATACCAGGCATCTTTTAAAAGGTACTGATTTTCAGAGAGTACTGATTGATAGGGACTGAAATATGCTTTAGTTTTGATTTCAATATTATGTCAGATTTTTAGGAATTCTATATCTTTTAACATAAAATGGGGCAGGGAGTGGAAATGGCTCTTGAACTGACTGTGCTTCTTATAAGGACATAATTCTTGTTTAAAAACTGACATGTAAAAGTAGATTGACTTTTCAGACTGGCTTTCTGACAAGTTTTGATAGTCTACTACTCTTAGGTTACTTACTGTCGTTGTTCTCTGCACGGTGAATGCTAATGCATGTAGTGTATCCATTTGTCTAATCTCTTTCTTTCCAATTTTTTAAGCCAATAATGAAACCTACATGCTTATAAATATGGTAGAGTGTTCAGTTTAGTTTAGCCATACCAACTTTTGTTTCTGCTGAGTTACAGAAGGTCAGTACTGCTGCATTCATTTATGTCATTCCTCAACAAACTTGTAAACTGTCCAAGATCACAGAGTAAGAATAATATCAGCCTTGAAGGTATATGAAATTTCTTGTAGAATAAGGTGCAAATATGCAATTTCTGACAGTGGGTATTCATAAAAACATTTTTATGAATCACTGAATTCAACTTTATAATTGAAGAATTAAAAATGGATACACTTCTGTGGAAAAAAAAAGCTTAAATAATTTTCCATGTGACATTTATTTCCTATAAACAAGGAGAAATGTATTAAGTGTAAAACCCACCTTCATTTCATACTTTTAATTTTATTTCTTTACAGATGTACATAATTTTAAAATCAATCATTCAAAGTATGAAACAAATGCAGAGGAAGTTTTGTGTAAAATTGCAAAATATGGGTCCAATCCTATTTTTCTGCCTCTTTTCCCCATCTTTTCCATCTATTGCATGCAGTATCTAGAGATATGGAGTGGTCTATGCCTGTTAGTTATTCATCTACTATACTGCAGTTTGTCTTTTATAACGTCTATACATTCTGGTCAATAACTGGAATTCAAGGAGATAGTTCCACCCCCAAAAGAGACAATTCCATGTACATTTTATAACGTGTGTAAATTATAATTAAGGGTAGCACATATTATAACTTTTTGCTTGATGGGTGTGAGAGGAAGGTTAATTAAATCAACCATTTCTAATTCAAAGGTAACTCTACTTAAAAATAAACATTTTTGAAAGAGATTCCACTTTCTTGTATACCTAAAACCTTTCATTTGTTCATAAATGCAGGCTTGCATAAACGGCGGTGTCCTTTCAGCTTGCTGGTAGCACAAATATTTTCATCTAAGGCCAGAAATATCCATGTAGTCTTGATTATCAGCAAGGATATCCAAGCAAATGATAAGATGAAAGACAACAAATATTTTCCTTATTCTTAAAAGTAAACTTTTTGATGATAAGGAAGATTTGGGAACATTCATCTGAATCTTTCCTGGAAAAGAAATCAGGTTCTAGCTATCAAGTTATGCTGTGTTCTGTTTCTGTGCACTTTTTGCTCTATTCCACCAAAAGAGTGAATAAGATGCCTGCTCAGTCACCAACCTTAATCTACTGAAATTGGCTAGGATTTGGAGGTGAGCAACACAGATCAGAGTATAGTAGGTGACAACCATGAATCTATAACCTGCATATTGGATGAAAAGGAAACATATAGCCAAGGAATTGAATATAATGATAATTGTTTTTCATATTAACCTATCAGAACCTATAAATATTGGAATTCAACAGAAAAAACTGTGACATTCAGCCATCACAACATTTAAAAAATCACAACAACATTCATCAAAATTTTATTTTGAGGAAGAAAGTGTTAACTATATTGAAACTTGTTAGTTTAACAAGAAAAGCAAATTTTAAAAGTTGAAGGTAGATTAAAATGCAATGTTTAGAATAACCTAAATCTTTGCATTTTACTTCAGCAGGTGAGATCATTTTAGCAGAGAATGTATCTTTTTTTTTTGGTTCATTGTAAGTGTGATAATAGTTGCAAAATCGAATTTCTGTCATCTGAAATAGAGGATACTAAAGCAAGAAGTACCATAATCAAGCTTTCAGAGAAGAAATAGAGGAGTATGTATTAATAACTAAGCACAGAAATAAAAATGAGATTAGTTGCTGAAAAATTGTTCCTGTCAGGTTTACCATATGTTTTAAGGGGACTGCTAGTAACACCTATGATCACTAAGCTAAAAAAGGGAGAATAAATCTAACAACCAAGGTAGCAGATGGTCCATGATCAGTAAAAAGTGATTCATTACAGAAATGTGTCCAGAATTATTTCATTGCCATTGCCTTGTCAAAATCCTGACAGAAATTCAACAAAATTTTCAGCATATGTGAATCAATGGCTGAAATGCTACAAACTTGGCCAGAAATTGTAAATTTGAAAATGCACTGGTGAAAATTGGCAAACTTTATGAAACTACTTTATTATCCCAGGTAATAAAGTGGAATGTTGATACAATTAATGAGCTGTAAAAGAGGTCTAGTTCAATGTACAGGAAGTCATGATGAATTAAAAAGCAAAAAGAAATTGCTGGGCAACTGTAGGTCACCAATAATTTTTTGATGCATTTATTGTCATTGCCAATAACAAATCTAATATGAAATGTAAAGAAAATTTCATTTGTAACACAGTGTTGTTTGTTAACTTCTGGTGATGTTAGTTAGCATAGAGTCAATGATTAACTCTCATTTGAAAATGCCAGCAGTCTGTCATTCCTCGGAGCAAGTTTGCAGAATGTTATCACATATTTCATGCTCTGAAGTTGGACTTCATGTTATTTCAATGTGTGAAAAATCTTAGTTACTGGAGCACAGAAATTGCCAAATTGTTCCTTTTTAAAATTTTTTTCAAGTAACAGGGATAATTTGAACTATAGTCTGTCACCATAAAAAAAGTAAAGGAATAAGTAATTAAATAATGTCATGAAAACAAAGCAAGGACAACACCGTTCATGAACTTCCCTCATTTCAAAATCTACCACATAATCACTCCTTTTAAGCACAGGTCTGGAGCGTGGCAGGAGACATGAAGCCATACTCTCATTCAATCGTTACAAAAAAAGGCATGATCTTCAGCAGATATATAGAGTATTAAATATGCACATCAAATAAAGTATCCTTTCCTATTTTGAACAGAATGCAATAATTTCTTTGGTCTGCATTCACACACAGGTCTAAATATCCTATTTCTGGGGAGCCAAATAGTCTCTAGGAAGCAGATTTGAGAAATCTTGTCATATACATTAAATGACTCGGTTGGTGGAATTCAAATTACCTGAACACCACTTTATTCACATATTGGTTGCAAATCCCCCCGCCCCTTTTTTAACACAAGCATACAATGCATCAGTAGTCACAGAATTTGTTAAATACTATTAAATAAGGGTGATAATTATTTAATAAAAATGAATAAAAATTTACAGAGAGTTGTTAATGTTCAGGATTGGTGGGACACTTTTCATCTGTGGTTGATATGATCTCAAAATATTCAAAAAGCAGACCAGAAAAGAGGGCTCTGCTTGCTTCTGTAAATATCTAAGACATATTAAGTGGGAGACTGAAGCAGAATTGAGAAATAAATCAAGTTATATAAGTTATTTTTGGAAGAAAATATTGGTCTGTTCTTCATTAGTCCTACATAAAAACACAGAAGCAGGAAAGCACTCCACAAAATAGGAGAAAAAGACCTAAAGCTTCACAAAGCTATTAACCCTTTTACCTTCCTTTATTCATCTTGAATTCAACCTCCAATTGTCAGGATATTTCTCTTTAGGGTTTATCTCCAGAGAGATGCTTAGAGAAATTAATTCAAATCAATTAACAAGTCTGATTTATGGAGGACTAGTTAAACAGTATTAACTCCCTGTATAGACATTCAAAATCAGAACTGAAGTAAATTAAAGGGGTTCTAATTCACCTGGAAATTAAGTGAGTTAAGTTGAATAAAGAATACTTTCCTTGGGAAGAAAGAGTCACAATAAATGTTTAATGTAATCTAATTAATCCATTTAAAATGTGTAATTTTGTTTAATTTGTATGAGCTTTCTTGATTGTCTTTATAGACTCAGACAGTGAGGGCAGATCTGCATGGATCATTTATTAGAAAATTTGATGAACTTCAATGTGTTTACTTCCACCTAAAAATGGAATTATATCAGGGGCTTCCTAATTAAAAGCAACACTTCAAAACATTCATTACAATGATTAGGAGTAGTAATAAGCAGTGCCAGAATCTCTCCACACACAGAAACAGTTAAATTATATGATCTGAAGGAAAGAATTACTGATTGAATGTGCAAAAGAGAAATACTAGATTCGATGAAATTAAAAAATTCTGAGAAATGGTATTTTCTTCTTCTACTTTTTTTTGGTTGTTGTCCAGATTCTGTAGCCCTGCCTTTTAGCAGATAAATTACACTTGCACATGTTATGTGGAGGAAAAAAACCACTAACCCTCAAAAAAATTAAGGGTATTTCAAGCCTGCAAAATAATATAGAGTATTTTCAGGGAGTGTCTGTCTTCTGAGAGCTTAAATTGATAGGCATGCGTATTATTTAAACTGACTTTTGGGTTTGCATAAGCAATTGCTGTTCATCATCTTCATCAGTATGAAATTGTTTACCTGTTGACAAAGATGAAGCTATATTATTTTTTCCAGTACTATTTCTAATAGTATGATGTAAAAATTATATTGAAATCTTCAATATTTATTTTTACACATCAAGCCAAACTGTATAGCTTGTATCGTCCTTCACTGAAACAGCAATTCAGTCATGTAGTTTTCTTGGTAATTATTTCATGTGGTGTATTTTTATTATTACTTTAGGTTTATTCTAAAAGAAGTCAACATAGTGTCCAGATACAATGCCATGCTGGAATCTTATTCTATTTTTAAAATAGCTGTAATAAACTACAATTTCCTCTTTAGTTTTCCATTAGGATCAACTTCAGTACAAATTGTGATAGACAATTCTAATAAAAATTGATAGGTTCTGTCCCTCAAAAACATTGGTTACTGTCGTAGATTAAAAATTACAACTCTTCATTTCTCCATAAGGAAGGAAAGATGTTTGAAGGTTTCATACTGTAAGGATTAAAAGAACAAGTCAGAAAATAACATCCTATATATTGTCCAAATGACCCATGGGTGATGGGAAATTACAATTTCCCTCTTTTGATGTAAAACCACTTTTATTTCAGTTGTTGCAGTTTGGAAGTTACTTTCATTTAATAAAATCATATTCTTGCCTGGTGTTTTCCCTGAATGTTAGAAAATCCAGTAACATACTAGAACAGTCATTAACAAAATAGCCTAGATTGCAACAAATAATACTGCTTTTGTTCATACTCATAGCAGATTCTGGAGAACTCGTTAAGCCTCCTTGTTTTAGAGAACTTACTAGCTTTTGTACGAGCCAGAATGACAGAACTTTACCATAGGTAAAGCAAAAAAAAAAGGGGGGGGGGAGATCCTCTTAAAACATTAACATACTTGGAAAAAGAATTAGAGAAGTGGGCTAGACTTTCTACATTTCTTAAACAAAACCAACAAAAGTGGGTTTTTTGGCATTGAGTGGAAGAAATACAGTGGCCATACTGGGTCCTTAAAATGTTTAGCTTTCATCACAAAAAAAAGGTAGCTATTTTGTGAAATTAATTGGAGACTGTAAATGGAGACTAAAGCACACAAGCAAATTCTGAAAATTGTTATGATTCCTTTTAAGACAAAAAAATGCTGTATGAAGAACTAAAAATCAGCACAAACAATACAGGTGGAATTCAAATTGTATGTATCTGGCTGGTATAATAGTCAGTAATTATTTTTTTCTTACTATCTTTCTTATAGTAGTAACCTGGTAGAAAAAAAATTGTTATGAGGTGTGTGTGTGTATTTTCTGAGGATATATACTATATTAATATCACTAAAACTGCATAACCAATATAATTACATCAGTTACACCTAGACTGTTTTCTGTATTGTCAGCTGAAGACACAATGAATGGAAACACATCCTGTTGGCCTGATGCTTCATTTTATGAAAACATGGACATTATGAGTTAATAGTGAAAGCTTGAATGAATGCTTGAAATTTCAGACATCATTTTTGTTTACAGTGTTCAATAATTTGGCTTTACTAGCATATCAGACCTAACACCAGCCTCTTGTCTTGGATTGTATAAGGTCTTTGAAAGATCCTTCCTAGTTATTTAAAATAGGTTAATGTCACACCCATTTTCAAAGGAGGGAAAGAAGGAGGATCTGGGCTAGTCAGCCTCACTCACCTCAGTCTCTGGGAAGGTTATGGAAGTCATTTTAACATGAAGGACAAGGAGATGTCTGTGAACAGCGAGTATGAATTTATCAAAGGTAGATTATACTTGCCCAGCATGATTGCTTCTTTCATGAGATGACTTGGTCAGTGGATGAGGAAAGAGCAGTATTGATTGTTGCTTTCCTTGTCCTTCACAAGGTAATTACTACTGCCTTTTATAGATGTAGGAAATTAATGTTTTCTGGGGTTTTCTGTTTGGTTTTGGGGGGTTTTGTTCCTGCTGTTGTTGGTTGCTTTTTTTTAATAAAGAGTTCAATATATTCCTTCATTAGAAAAGAGGTTTTGGAAAAAGTGGACAAGAAAACCTGGTCTGAAAAGCTTTGCTGTGATGTGGTAGAAAAGCACTGTGCTTACAGAAGCTGTAATCACATAAATAGAAAAATGGTGAAATTAATCTGTGAATTGTAGATTGGCAACATACTGTCCTCTCAAATATTTGAATTGTGTTAAAATGGAAAGCCAGTATTTTTGGCCAATATCTAGACATTCTGACCCTCATATCTGTAAATTCAGGCTGGGCTGGAAGGAAGATGGCCATTTAAATTCTAACTCTTCATTGGACTAGATGTCCTGGACAAGTATCCATTCTGTTCAGCATCTGCATTTCTGAAACAATTCAGGTGGACATAAGAGGAAGTCATCTGCGTATAGTACAATGTCCAGTATGCAGAGATGTCATTACTCTTGACTCCTATCTCATAAAAGGAATATGGGTTATTACCCCCAAGTGATTGAGATGAAGGGTGGAAATGGGGAGGAGTAACTGAAGAAAAAATAAAGCAGCCAAGAAACAAATGGTGCCCTGTACAAGATGGTTTATTCCAACTTCCTGAAGGTTGTTTTGAATGCTGGAGGAAACATAATATTCAGATCTGTGCCAACACTTCTTCCTCCAAACTGAGCTGATTGGGATATACTAGAGCAGAAAATAGCAGGTAGAGCACCATGTAGCCCAGGAGTTAGGTGGTGAAACACAAGAGGGGAGTTTATTATTTGAATGTGGTTTTGGAGGTCCATAAGATGGTTATGAGGCTGTGTCTATTTTATGATAATAGATCATACTGAAGATCAAGATTCTTGATCCTAGACACCCGAGTCACACATCTGATGTGCTAGAATATCTCTCTGTTTACTGTGAACAATAAAGAAGTTTCTGTGGGAAGGGTGGTTAGTGGTGGGGGATGAATGTTGATTTTCTACACTGCTTTTGAAGACGAGTTCTCATTGGGCTCTGTGATTCACAGACATAAATTTATCCCTAGAGAATGTTTGCCAAAAGTTGTTGCTCCCTAGTTACCCGGAATTTCCTGATTAATAAATTTGAATTTAGGGTGCTTATGTTTTGTTGAGATAATGCTGTTTCTTGGAGCTGTTCTGCAATACTTTCTGGATTTTTCTTTGTTTTGTTTGTGGGTTTATTTTTTTTTTTTTTAAAGTAGAGCTGAATATTTACAGACAAAAATAAGAAATTCTCCAGAAGTATTCTCCAGCATAATAGACATTTTATTTCCACTCTTTTTTCTAGTCCTAAAAAGGCTTGACATGAAAGGCCTGTTATTTCTTCTAGTCCATTTCCCACTTCATGATTGTTCCCTGAGTTATATCTACTAGCTATTTCTTGCCCTCCCCAATAACAAAGCACCCTTCCACATATACATGTACATATACATTATTTTATTTTTTATTTTCTATATCATTAAACATGGCACTATTTGACTACCCCACAACTTCAAATAAATATATCTTATCAACAATGTTAATCACTTTGACAAATGAGGAAAAAGGCAAGAAGAAATTTTCCTTTAAATGTCATTTTGCTACAAGTAATGGGTGGAACATAGGACCATATTACTGGATGTTACTGATATGTTCAGGATTCGTGGCTTCACTTTTAGTATTGCCTACAATTTGAAGAAGTTTTTCTTTTTTGAAAAGATAAATACCTTGCATACAGCTAATAATTTACCGAGACAAAAAGCAAGACCAAGTAGTTGTCTCTCTCAAATAGCAACTCACTTTGAAAGATGCTTTTTTTCTGTCTACTGTAGGCATTTAGGAAGGTTCAGCTTTTTGTAGCCAGTGAATTGATATGAGTGGGGCTAGGCATGTGTTTAAAGAGAGTTACTTTCTACCTGTTTGTGGAATAAATTGTGTCTGACTGCTACATAACTAGCCATTTATAGAGATATACCTTATTTTTTTCCACTATTCCTTGTGCAGGTGCTTATCTTCTTTGTTCACTGCTTCAAATAATCATGGACTAAATTAACCACAATTATAAAACACAGCAGAATTAATGAAAATATATACCTCCTTTCAGTGCTCAACTAGTATATTAAATTATAGTGAAATATTTTACCAATTGCATATTCAGAATGCAAATATTCACAAATCTCCCAAATGCCATCAGATACTGTACGTAACACTCCATTTAATAAAAAAAAATAGCTAAATAAAGAAAATATGCCATTTAACATCAACTAAATAACTGCTGAATATCAGAAAAAGGAAATAAAGTTGGAAAGGCTTGATTCTGATTTCACCTAATATGACAGAGAATTTTTGCAAGCAAAAGCACATCTCACTGCTGCAGATTCTTCTGCATTTGCAATGTGATAGAATAGTAAAGGGGAAAAAAAATCCAAACCTAGCCCAGAAACAATTCAAGTTTCCTATCAAATAGACTTTCACAATGACAAATGACTGTAGGCTATCATGGAACAAAACTATTTACTACTCTCATATATTGGTAAGATTTTATGTATTTCTTATTTTTCTAAGCTAAAATTGCTTCTGCTTTCTTTCTGTTTTTAAAACATGTGTTTTAACTTTATTTAAAATTTGATTTCTGAAAGCATAGTTAACACTGAGTTAAATAATAATTTAATCAGAATGGCCTGAGTATGCACAGTTCATGCAAGTTCTACTACCTTCTCTTATGTAGTTTTTATTTTTCTCATACATATGAAATCCCTAGAGCTAAAGGATTTTGCAAAATCAAACATACCCATAGGCTCAGCAAATCTGAAGGGTCCTATGGTGTCTGTACAGTCAAACAATTTTTAAAATGTTTGCAGAGAATTCTGATAGGAAGTGTACCCTGGGTGGCATTAGCAAGAGGACAGCCTGCAGGCCAAGGGAAGTGATTATTCCCCTCTATTTCACACTTGTGATGCTGAGGCTGAAATCCTGCGTGCAATTCTGAGCTCCTCAATAGAAGAAAGACAAGGGTAGCCTGGAGAGAGTCAAGCAGTAGAGGCTGGAGACCCAGCTTTGCTTAGCCCATAGACTGCAGGGGTGAAGGAGAATATCATTGCTGTCTTCAACTCCCCATTTTTTGGTTGCAGGAAAGATGGAGCCAGACTGTCCTCAGAGATGCAGGGGTGAAGGAGAATATCATTGCTGTCTTCAACTCCCCATTTTTTGGTTGCAGGAAAGATGGAGCCAGACTGTCCTCAGAGATGCAGGGTGAAGAGGTAACTGTCACAAGATACAACAAAGGAAATTCCCATGAGACTGAAGGAGAAGAGTTTTCCTCAGAAGAGTGGTTATGCATAGGGTCAGAGGCCCCGGGAGGTTGCAGGAATCCCCATCCCTGGAGATATACAAAACTTGACTGGAAAGGTCCTGGGCCACATGCTCAAACATTACCTGACTTTGAGTAGGAAGATGGATAAGATGACCTCCAGAGCTGCCTTCCAGCCTAAAACATTCAATAGGTCTATGAATTTAAGAAGGACATGTAGGTTTTACAGAAGCTGGTATATATATTAATTTCTGAAAACAACAACACTGAAAACATATACTGCGTAATCACTCCATGGTTTTGTTTCTAGAACTCAGGACATTTTATTCACAGACCTCATTCTTTTAGTTAGAAAGTGCAAGTTTAAGTTCTGAATCCTTGCCTTCTGAGTGTTAGGGTGGAGAAACTCTATTCATAAACCTATGTTATTTCAACAACACAAATCCTGGACCATTATTAGAATTTTTCTCCATGATGGATGAGATAATTAATCATTTCTTTATCTTTCTTAAAGCAATTCTTATTCCTCTGCTCTGATCACTACTTTTCAAAACCAAACTTAAAATTTTAGAGGTGATTGTTAAAATGTGTCTAAACCCATTTTTCCTTGTCAAAAAGTTTCATTTAGATGGAAAAGCATTGGGGGGGGGGGGGGGGGGCGGGGGGGGGAGGAATCCTACTTTAAAGAAAGATGAAGGCAAAAAAAATCTGAAAAATATCCAATGGAAAATCACATTTTTATAGCTTTACAATAAAAATGCAGTCTTTAATTTTGCAGAAATACATATACCCTCATGAAATTTCCAAATTAAAGTTATACAAAAAGGTTGATTTTGACTAATCAGAACACCCTGACAGTCTTGAAATAATTTAATTTTCTCTATTTTTCCCCGTACCTCACTGATAGCATCTATATATTGGGGGTTTATTTGCTTAAATTTTGGTCAAGTCCATTGATATTTCATTCTATCTCTCCCAGAACAAAATGATTGAAGTATGGGTACACTAATGTGTACTGGAGAAAACTCTGGAATAGATTAACTTTTGTCTTTATCTGACTACAATACAGAGACTTTTGGTTCATTCTTTTTGTAAATTTTTTTTTACATTTTTTCAACATGCATGTGTTAAATATCAGGAAAGTACCTTATCTTGTAGATTCTGCTAGTTTCTCTCATAATTTCAAGTAAGTACAAAGACTACATGTAGTGTTTTTAACAAATATGATTTGCTCTCTTGATATTTTATTTATTTATGAAGTATCATGCTTACTTGTGGTGCTACAAAAGTAATTAACAGTATATATAATGAGTCACAGTGAAAAACTGACACAGTGGATGTTATTTGAATTCCAAATGGTCTTGATTTACAAGCCTGGTTCATAACTTCACTTCTAATGATTAATAATACCTTACCTTTTTACATGTAGTTTTCATAAAAGGGGATCTCAAAGCACTTTACATCAGACACAGGCAACTGTTGCACTGCATTGCCAGGATCTTGAGGTTTAGTATATACATGCAGTGTAAAAAGAATTGTAAAAATTAGAAAGGGAAAGAAGAACGAACATGCGATATAACTGTCTTAAAGTTGAAATGGCATTTTGGCTTATTTCAAATAATGACAAGGTGTACAGTAGAAGTTAATGGCAACTGCGGGGGGGAGTGAGCAAGTGACTGGGTAGGGGCTTACGTGCCATCTGGGGTGAACTCACCGCTTTTTACAATTATGATAATATAATATAATATAATTTGTAAAGAAGGAGAGGAATAAAGTTTATTGCACTCTTGGAGAATGGAAAGTTCTGCTGGCCAAAGCCCATCAGGTCACATGAAGCAATTTGAAAATTATTATCACTGATGTATGCTGAAAAAAAGTTGTTGTGGAAAGGGCTATTTTGCGGAGATTTTATAATTTGGATACGAATCTTTCTACTGCTTGAAAACATAAATTTTGTCATGTATTCTATCTTCAAAACCAGTCTGCTTTAATAGAATCAGACAGTTGTGAATTACTTAGATGATGATTTGACCCCCTTCTTCACTTTATAACTTTCTTGAACATGTTTAGCATTCAAAAATGATTCTCTTTTGGCTGTCAGCATTTGGGTCTTGATCCTAGACGACCTACTTGTGTACTTATTATCACCACTGAAAGTAGTCTAAGGAGTAATCTTGTTTAAGTATTCAGCATTGTACAAATAAAATATTGTGTACAAGTCTTATGACCTGATTCTATGAATGTGGAAATAGAGAAGAGTTCCCAAAGGAGGACAACATAAATAACCAAGAGTTTGGGAAATAACCCTTATCTTCAGAGGCTTGTATTGCTGAGTCCTGGGAGGGAACACTGGATCATGAACTCTTAGTCCTCTACTGTAACAGAAAGTCAAAAACTGTAGAGAAGAAATAAAAAATACAGAAAGAAATAATTTGAAAAATGGATCAACCTCATTTTAAAACTAGTTCTGTTTTGTCTCAATCTTCCCTCCAGAGGCTTGTTCTGGGAATTTACAAATCTTCTAGTGGCTAGAAAGCTTGTTCTGGTTTCCATCTTCAAAGTATGCAAGGCCGCTAAGACCCATTTTTTCTTGCCCTAATTCTCCCATTAGGTTAAAGAGTTCATCTCCATCCCTTGAGTATGCACTTACACAGGGAAAGTTTTTTGATATATCTTGCTTTTTGATCTTGGCAGCTTCATAGTACCTATGGTTGGAAATTTAAGTTTGAAAAATTTATTGTCAAAATCAGATTCAGTATCTTAGTTAGAGAGGTGATTCAATTTCAAAACAACTCATTAAAAGAGGTGGTGGAATCCCTGGTGTTTGGCAAAATGGAATTTCTTCCCAAAAGATATGCTTTGAAGCAGTGTTTAGAGAAAATGTTTGGCTTCTTTGTGTAGGAGAAATGAGACTGTCACTGGTTTATTTTGGTCTCAGGAGGTCTGAATGTACATACAGGGTCTGGCTGGGATGGAGTTTGTATTCTTCACAGCAACCCACATGGTGCTGTGTTTTGGATTTGTGACTAAAACAGCACTGAAAAAACACCAGGTTTTTTGTTATTGCTGCACAGTGCTTGCACATCATCAAGGTTTTTCTTTTTTTTTTTTTTTAACCTTTTTCCCACTCTGCATTTTCCTCTCCCCAGCAGATAGGCCAAGGGTGTGCAAGAAGTTGGGAGGGGACACAAGCAGCTGATACTAACTGACCAAAGGCATATTCCATACCATATGACATCATGCTCAGTAATAAAAGCTCAGGGAAAGGAGGAGAAAGGGGGGATGTTTGGGGTTATGGCATTTGTCTTTCCAAGTAACTGTTATGTCTGCTGAGGCTTTTCTTTCCAGGAGGTAGCTAAACATCTGCCGGACGATAGCAAATAGTGAATAAATTCCTTATTTTCCTTTGCTCACATGCACAGCTTTGTTTCACGTGTTAAACTATCTTTACCTTGGCTCATGAATTTTCTTGCTTTTTCTCTTTCAATTCTTTCCCTCATCCTGCTGAGGGGAGTGAGTGAGTGACTGGGTAGGGGCTTAGGTGCTGACCAGGGTCAACTTACCATGGTATCCTTTTACAATCTACATTTTGAGGTCTGAGCAGTATATAAGACTGCAATACTAGTATTTCTAGCACAGCCATTGTGGTGGATTGACCCTGGCTGGACGCCAGGTGCCCACCAAAGGTGTTCTACCACTCCTCCCCTCTCAGCTGGACAGGGGAGAGAAAATATAACAAAGGGCTTGTGGGCCAAGATAAGGACAGGAGAGATCACTCACCAATTACTGTCATGGGCAAAACAGACTCAGCTTGGGGAAAATTAACTCAATTTATTACCAATTAACCAGACCAGGGTAATGAGAAATAAAACCAAATCTCAAAACACCTCCCCTCCACGCCTCCCTTCTTCCCGGGCACAACTTCACTCCCAGATTCTCTACCTATCCCCCCGAGTGGTGCAGAGGGACACGTAATGGGGTTTACAGTCAGTTCATCACACGTTATTTCTGCCACTTCATCCTCCTCAGGGGCAGGACTCATCACACTCTTCCCTGCTCCAGCGTGGGGTCCCACCCACGGGAGACAGTCCTCCACGAACTTCTCCAACGTGGGCCCTTCCCACGGGCTGCAGTTCTTCACGAACTGCTCCAGCATGGGTCCTTTCCACGGTGTGCAGTCCTTCAGGAGCACACTGCTCCAGCATGGGTCCCCCACGGGGTCACAAGTCCTGCCAGAAAACCTGCTCCGTGGGCTCCTCTCTCCACAGATCCACAGGTCCTGCCAGGAACCTGCTCCAGCATGGGCTTCCCATGGGGTCACAGCCTCCTTTGGACACCCACCTGCTCCGGCGTGGGGTCCTCCAGGGGCTGCAGGTGGAGATCTGCTCCACCGTGGACCTCCATGGGCTGCAGGGGGACAGCCTGCCTCACCATGGTCTTCCCCACGGGCTGCAGGGGAATCTCTGCTGCGGCGCCTGGAGCATCTCCTCCCCCTCCTTCTTCACTGACCTTGGGTTCTGCAGGGTTGTTTCTCTCACATGTTCTCGCTTCTCTCTCCGGCTGCCATTTCTGTCTGTCCCAGCAACTTTTTTCCTTCTCAAATATGTTATCACAGAGGTGCTACCACTATCGCTGATTGGCTGGGCCTTGGCCGGTGGCGGGTCTGTCTTAGTGAGACAAGGGGAGTCAAAAGAATCTCAGTAGACATAATAAAGGGGGATGAAGGATGATGTTTAGCGCTTACATTGTTGAAATTAGCTGACATAGAGACAGTCCTTGATAAGAAGAGCTGGTCCTAAGAACCAGCCAATAAGGTAAAGACAGTTCCTGATAAGAAGCAGGAGCAGGCTCCAAGAGCCAGCTAAGACTGGTTTTGCGGCTTGGGTGAATACCAAGAAATCACTGAGCCTGCGCAAGAAGAAAGGTTACTAGCGGTGACGAAGAGGAGTCATCTATCTTCATCTCTGCGACCACCAGACGACCACCATAAAGAGGCACTGCGCAAGCGCAGTTGAGAGGAGACTATGGAAATGACCTCTCGGAGCTAATTTTAATATGAAGCGGGGACAGGTCATGCATATGTATAGGCGTATTGTGAATATGTAACACTTGACTGTATAAACTTGAAACTAACTGCCGACTCGGGCGCGCACGACTTTGGTGGGACTACCCCCCGTGCTGCCCAGCGCTGAATAAACATACCTACTTTACAATCTCACTGATTGTGGAGTCCGTTTCCGCACGTCAGTTTGGCGAGCCAGCCAGGAGACTCTCTGCTCGGCTGCGGGACCGACTGCGGAGCGGACTCCCCTCGGCGCGCCCCGAGCACTTTCCTCGGAGGGGCCTCCGCTGCCAGCCGCTCACCACGGGAGCAGACGACGACCTCCTGAAGCCGCGGACCAAACGGTGTGTTTCACAGAGGGAGCCTGTAAAGGTACAGGCCGGGGCAGCTGGTAAATCGCACAGAGACGTCTGGCGTGCAGCAGAGTCCCCGTATGGGAGGAGGGTACCCTGTATCGTAAAAAAGGGGGGATTTGCTGACCGATAGAGCGGCCGCTAGCGATCTTGGAGGTAGATCGAGCAAATCCGGGGTGACCGCTGCATCCCAGTATCGGGAGCCAGGACGGACCTGTCGATGACTGGTATATAAGAGGCAGGAGAAGGGTAAGCGGACCCCCTCGCAATTGCGCTTGGTTTACTTTTGCAGCTGCTGAAAGGTTGTCAACTGGAGCGATGATTGTATGATGTGAATGTTTGGAAGTTTATGATTTTGTGTGGGTGTGTGGAAATGATATGTTGAAATTTATAGGTGTATGTATGTTTGTTAATGTGTGAATGTCTTTACGTCTTAATAGGGGTGATTCCCTGTTTTGTATGTGGGCTTGCAACTGGACTATATAATAGCAATTAGCATCCGGCTTGGGTTTTGTTGAAGTGTAAATCTTGTGGGAGGAGGTGGTACTGTACATCTAACAGACGGAAACCAGACTGCCTTGAGTGTTTTCCCAAATTCCACACTTCTGTGATGGGAAACAATCAAGGAGGAGTATTGAGGAAGAGTCCTTTGGGTTGTGTAATTGCCCACTGGAAAGATATTGTTGGGACCGGAGGTACGGAAAGTAAAAAGAACCTTATTAAATACTGCAATCAATGGTGGCCGTTGTATAAGTTAGAAGGTGATGCTAAGTGGCCACTTAATGGGTCAATAGATTATAATACTCTATTACAACTAATGTTGTTTTTAAGGAGAGAAGGAAAATGGGATGAGGTTTCGTATGCAGACATGTTTTTCACCCTCCGAAACCATCCAGAGTGGCAAAGGGACTGTGGAATGGTATCCCCACAGGACCCCATGGTGCTTGCACTTGAGCGAGAGAACAACAAGGAGCTTAGAGGTAAACTGAGGCGGTGTTGTTCGGCATGTAGTATTGGACAAAGATGTACTAAGGCAAATAAAATCCATCAGGTACCAGAACAAGATCTAACTGATTTGTTTCAGCCTCCCCCTTGATCACAGGAACAGGATGCAGACTCGGATAGAACTCCAACCCCCCCGAACAGCCCTGTATCTTCCCGTACTAGGAAGAAAACTACCTCAACAGCTTTACAAGCACCTCTCAGAGAGGCAGTGGGGCCGGATGGGGGGACGATGTTAATCAAAGTACCCTTTTCTACTGCTGACCTAGTGGAATGGAAAAAGGTTGCAAAAGATTATAGGAGTGATCCGATAGGTGTAACTAAGCATTTCCAATTTATTGTAAAACAGCATAACCCTGATTGGAAGGATATACAGCTATTACTGGAATATATGACTGAGACAGAGAAACAGCTGATTTTAAAAACAGCAGGGAATCTTGCTGAAGACCATTATAAGATTACAGGAGGGGACATTAAGGAATATTTCCCTCTCCAAGACCCAAAGTGGGATGTTAATAGATCTGCACATATGGAAAGATTGCAGGGGTATCAGGAGTGGATTGCAAAAGGAATGGAGAAAGCAATCCCCAAAACTATAAATTGGTCAGCTTTATATGCAGTTAAACAGAGTCCTTCCGAGTCTCCATCTGAATTCCTGGATCGACTGAGGGATGTAATGTGCCGCAGCACACCGCTAGATCCTGGGTCAGAGGTAGGAATACAACAATTAGTCTCCCTGTTTTTGGGTCAATCTACAAGGGATATAAGGCGTAAACTTCAGAAATTACGACCTACAGAGAGTAGGAATTTAGAAACATTGTTGGATGAAGCATGGAGAGTATTTAGTAACAGAGAGGAAGGATATAGGCAAGGGCAAAAGAAATTACTGGCTGTTATCCAGGAAGAAAGAGGAAGAGGGCCTAGACGAGACTTGCCCCGACTTGGCAAGGATCAATGTGCTTTGTGTAAGAAATTTGGTCATTGGAAAAAGGAATGCCCAAGGAACAAGGAGGATCAGAGGGCTCAAACAGGAAGAACGGTAGCCCATGTGAAGGGAGATTGACGGGAACCTGGGGAATCTACCCTAGCGGATCCACTGGTTATAATTAAGCTAGGGAAAACACAACAAGAGGTAGAATTTTTGGTAGATACAGGAGCAACATACTCGGTTCTGAATCAAGCTTTGATGCCTCTGGGAGATGATTATGTCATGGTGAAAGGAGCGACTGGCCAAAGTGAGAAGGCATATTTTTGTAAACCTTTAAAATATAAATTAGGAAAACAGTGGGGCATTCATAAATTTTTATATATGCCCAACTCCCCAAAGGCACTTTTGGGAAGGGACTTGTTGGAACAATTGGGAGCAAAAATTGTATTCAAAAAGGGAGAAATTACTCTGGAGGTAAAAGATCAGCAATATGTTCAAATATTGAGCCTAACCTTAACCAGTCTCCCCTAGAAGGAAGCATTAATGAGGACATCTTAAACCAAGTGTACCCAGGGGTATGGGCTACTGATGCACCTGGAAGAGCGAAAAGTGCTCCACCTGTTGAAGTTAGGATCAAGGAAGGCCAAAAGCCGGTAAGAATTAAACAATATCCCCTAAAGAAGGAAGACAGAGAAGGAATCCGGCCAGTGATAGAAAAATTTTTGCAATTGGGATTATTAAAAGAATGTGAGTCTGAATTCAATACCCCTATATTACCTGTTCGGAAGCCCGATGGGTCATATCGGATGGTCCAAGACTTACGGGCGGTGAATAAGATAACTGAAGATCTTTACCCAGTAGTGGCAAACCCATATACCCTGTTGACTGTATTAACACCTGAATTGACTTGGTTTACTGTTTTAGATTTGAAGGATGCCTTCTTTTGCCTCCCTCTCCATGAAGCCAGCCAAAAATTATTCGCATTTGAATGGGAAAACCCCAAAAGTGGTCGAAAGACCCAGCTCACTTGGACGGTGTTGCCACAAGGATTTAAGAATAGTCCTACCATTTTTGGCAATCAGCTTGCGAAAGACTTAGAATCCTGGGAAGCCCCGTCTGAGGAGGGGAAACTGTTGCAGTACGTGGATGATATCCTGATCGCCACCAAAACAGAGAAAGATTGTATGACGTGGACGGTGAGTCTGTTAAATTTTCTGGGACTCCAAGGGTACCGGGTATCCAAGAAAAAGGCACAGGTAATGCAACGCAAAGTGAATTACTTGGGCTATGAAATTAGTGCGGGACAAAGAACTTTGGGACAGGCCCGTAAAGAGGCAATATGTCAAACTCGGAGACCTCAGACAGTAAAAGAGTTACGGACTTTTCTGGGAATGACAGGGTGGTGCCGATTGTGGATCTATAATTATGGATTGCTTGTTAAACCACTGTATGCGTTGACAGCCACTGAGCAGAAACACCTTGAGTGGAACAAGGAGACCGAACGAGCCTTTGAGCTACTGAAAAAGGCTTTGATGTCGGCCCCGGCCTTAGGACTCCCAGATGTGAGTAAGCCATTCCTTCTTTACTCCCATGAGAAGCAGGGCATTGCCCTGGGAATATTAGCACAAAACCTGGGTCCATATCGACGGGCAGTTGCCTACTTCTCTAAGCAGTTAGACACGACTGCAAAAGGTTGGCCTGGATGCCTGCGGGCGGTTGCGGCTATGATACTGAATATACAGGAAGCCCGAAAGTTTACTCTGGGCCAGAAAATGACTGTTCTGGTGTCTCACACAGTATCAGCAGTACTGGAAGCAAAAGGTGGACATTGGATCTCTCCACAAAGATTCCTGAGATATCAAGCTATATTGGTAGAGCAGGATGATGTGGAGATTGTAGTCACTAACATTGTTAACCCAGCTTCTTTTCTCAGCGGGAACACAGGAGAACCAGTACATCATGACTGTTTGGAAACCATTGAAGCAACATACGCCAGTCGCCCAGACCTGAAAGACAGCCCCATGGAAAACGGGGAAACGTGGTTCACAGACGGAAGCAGTTACGTCCTAAATGGTAATCGACATGCGGGATATGCTGTCACCACCAGCCAAGAGGTAATAGAATCAGGGGCTTTGCCCATGAACACTTCCGCACAGAAGGCAGAAATAATTGCTCTAACCCGTGCCCTGGAGTTGGCCCAGGGCAAAGTTGTGAACATTTATACAGACTCAAAATATGCCTTTGGAGTTGTACATGCACATGGAGCAATTTGGAAGGAGAGAGGACTACTGAGTTCTCAAGGGAAAAATATCAAACACGCAGAAGAAATTCTGAAGTTACTGGAAGCTGTCCAACTCCCTAAGAAAGTAGCAATTATGCATATTAAGGCACACCAGAAAGTGAGCTCAGATTTGGAAAAAGGGAACGAGCTGGCGGACAGAGAGGCAAAACAAGTGGCCAAAACAAAGGTAAAAACAGAAGGGGCTTTAATTCCGGATAGGCAGATCTCCCTAGAAGGTAAGCCAGAATACACCAAGGAAGATCAGAAGCTCATTACAGATTTAGAAGGGTCATATAATGAGGAAGGGTGGGCTCATACCCCACAAGGAAAGCTAATCATTCCCTCTTGCTTATTATGGCATTTGATACGGGAGGAACATAGGAAAAGACATTGGGGAACAGAGGCTCTGTATAATCATTTGATAAGAGAAGTTGTGGCTAGAAATTTATACACCACGGTGAGACAGGTGACTCAACAGTGTGATCTTTGCCTCCAGACTAATCCTAAGAATACCCCCAAGCCAGAAATGGGCCAGATTGGAAAAGGCAATGGGCCTGGACAACAATGGCAAATTGATTTTACAGAACTTCCAAGAAAAGGGGGGTATCGATATTTATTGGTATTAACTGATACCTTTTCAGGTTGGCCAGAAGCATTCCCAACAAGAACGGCTAAAGCTCGGGAGGTAACTAAAATACTAGTACAAGAGATAATACCACGTTTTGGGGTTCCAGCAACCATATCCTCTGACAGAGGACCACATTTTGTCTCAAAAATAGTACAACAAATTAGCCGCCATTTAGGTATAGATTGGCAGCTTCATACTCCATATCACCCCCAGTCGAGTGGTCAAGTGGAAAAAATGAACCACTTAATCGAACAGCAAATTGTGAAATTAGGACAAGAAGCAAATTTGACATGGCCTCAGTCTCTCCCTTTAGCCCTTCTGCGTATACGAACAAGACCAAGGGCGAAAGAAGGACTGAGCCCCTTTGAAATTCTGTATGGACAACCCTATGGGATACAGAGAGGGGTGTCTGTACAAGCGGGGGATGAAATTATGACTTCTTACATGGTAGCATTAGGTAAGCAACTTAATAAAATCAGGAAGCATGTGGTAGGGACTCGAGGGAGAGGTTTGGATGGGCCTGTACATAATATACAACCAGGAGATTATGTGTATATAAAGTCTCTTACAGAAAAAACTCTGGAGCCGCAGTGGGAAGGACCATTTCAAGTATTACTTACCTCCTTCACCGCGATTAGGATCAAGGAACAGAGCGCCTGGATCCATCACACTAGGGTGAAGAAGGCACCCAAAGGACAATGGACTTCACAAGAAAAGGGACCTTTGAAGCTCAAATTTGTAAGACATTGATTGTCATGCTCATCAGTTGGACCTTGCCCAAGGGGCAGGCCTGGGATCGAAATACTTATTTAAATATGACAGAGAGTATCTCAAAAGTACTAAATTTATCAGATTGTTGGGTATGTAATCCCCTTCCTCAGGGGAACATGGAACTCCCCTTTCTAGGAGTCCCAACCACAAACTGGACATCTCTTATTAAAGATGGGCCAGACAGGAATGGATTATGCCTTTATGGAAAGGGAAATACCCAGCGGGGACCCAGCTTTGATCTGGAGGTACCTGACCCTAAAGAGGTCTTAATTACTGGCCGTTGCTTAAATATTACTGATAATATTTGGGGAGACATGGATAATTGTAGCCTTGCAGAAAATCTGGGAACTTTTGATAAAGGAAAATTAGAACGTCTTGGACTGAACTTAACTATCAGTTTATATTATATCCGGAAACCAAAGAAGGGGCCAGAAAAGAAGGGGCAAGAACAAGACAGAAGGGAGACACATCTCGGTCCAAGATGCAACACAGGGCCCGGATACTGGTGGCTCTGTGGGGATGGCAGGGCCAGAAAGAGTTTACCCCAGAACTGGAAGGGACACTGTGTTCGGGGGTACCTTGCACCTCAGATCAGTATATTCGAGGGAGCTTCGCCTCCCCGAGGGTTTTTGAGAACACCTTGGCTCCGTGTAAAACGGACTGAAAACCCACTAATTATTCGAGGTACTAGGTACCATAGTTTTGTCCGATAGCTAATCCCCTCTTTAGGGGTAAGCGAGTTGGAGAAAGCTATCGTGAATATATCTGCTACATTAGAGGTTATAGAAAAAGCTACAATTGATGCAATTCAAGGGCTGCAACTGGAAATACAATCCCTAAGTAAAGTAGTACTCCAAAATAGAATGGGATTGGACATGCTTTTAGCAAAAGAAGGGGGCTTATGTGTAGTTATAAACCAAACCTGCTGTACCTATATCAATCAAAACCAACGAATTGAAACAGATCTTGAAGAGATATGGGAAAAGACTAGAATACTACATGAAGCTTCCCAAGATGACACTTCTTGGGACTTGACAGACATATTAGAAAAATTAACCTCCTGGTTGCCAGATTTGACATGGTTGAAGCAATTGTTTGTCACTATAATAATCATTATTCTCTTCTCTGTGGTTCTTGGCATAGTGGTTCGATGTGGCTTTTTGTGCTGTAGGAGTACAGGAGTCTCTTACAGTGAATGGAAAAAGAATCAGTTACGACGAAAACTCGAGACCAACAAATACTTTGAGAAGATGCTAGATAGGGAGATAATGTATTAGAAGTACTAGGATTAGATATAGTAAAAGAATTTACTATTTTCTAGAAAAGGGGGGACTGAGACAAGGGGAGTCAAAAGAATCTCAGTAGACATAATAAAGGGAGATGAAGGATGATGTTTAGCGCTTACATTGTTGAAATTAGCTGACATAGAGACAGTCCTTGATAAGAAGAGCTGGTCCTAAGAACCAGCCAATAAGGTAAAGACAGTTCCTGATAAGAAGCAGGAGCAGGCTCCAAGAGCCAGCTAAGACTGGTCTTGCGGCTTGGGTGAATACCAAGAAATCACTGAGCCTGCGCAAGAAGAAAGGTTACTAGCGGTGACGAAGAGGAGTCATCTATCTTCATCTCTGCGACCACCAGACGACCACCATAAAGAGGCACTGCGCAAGCGCAGTTGAGAGGAGACTATGGAAATGACCTCTCGGAGCTAATTTTAATATGAAGCGGGGACAGGTCATGCATATGTATAGGCGTATTGTGAATATGTAACACTTGACTGTATAAACTTGAAACTAACTGCCGACTCGGGCGCGCACGACTTTGGTGGGACTACCCCCCGTGCTGCCCAGCGCTGAATAAACATACCTACTTTACAATCTCACTGATTGTGGAGTCCGTTTCCGCACGTCATTAGAGCCGGCTGGTATTGGCTCTGTTGGACACAGGCGAAGCTTCCAGCAGCTTCTCACAGAAGCTACCCCTGTAACCCCCACCCACTACCAAAACCTTGCCACACAAAGCCAATACAGCTATAAAACATATTTATACTAGAATCTCTCCTCAGGTCTCCAGAGCAAATGAAAAATCTCCATACTTTGAATAAGCTACAATAATATAAACTTTCTTAAAATATTAAGCAAGCTTAATCAAACTCTTACTATAAGAGGAAGAAGATGTAATTTATATATCACTAAGTGGGTAATATCAAAGGGAAAGGGAAAATAAATAGCAGTTTGGATGGAAAGGCAATTGGACCAGAAGAATAGATCAGGAGCAATATCAGGAGGCTTTCTGGAGAGGTTCACAGAACTTCATCGGAACCTGGTATGGAAAGACTTCGGATTTTTTGATTAATTTTCTCCTTATTAGAGTTATTTTCTGGAATTATGTAGAAGGATCGAAAAACTAAATAGAGTCTCTATATTGTTTTGTTCTTTTATTGTTTATAGAAGTCAAGTTAAAAATTAAAAGTTCTTAATCACATCTTTGAAGGTCATTTAAAGACCATTCTTTGAAGGGCACTTCAAATTGTGTCTGAACTACTGTGGCCTTTTCAGTAATAGTCTAGGAGAGAGAGGTAATGTCCTAATGCTCCACTCCAAAATGGAATGTTAAACAGTGTTTTTCTGGGGAAGCAAAATGCAGCCTTTTTGTTGGAAAAGGTAGGTTTGCTTCAGATACGCAAATTTTTTAGACATTCATATTGACCTTGGAAAAAAAAATAGATCCTTTATTCTATTGTGAAAATATCTAGAGAAAATGACCTGCTTTATGTCAATAATAAAACAAATATCTCCTGTGCCTTCCTCCTATATTATTTAAATTATGTACCTTTTACTATAAAAAATAAATACCTTTATGAATAATGTTCCACATGCAAGTTATTCACCAGCTTCTGCCATATTTATGATACTGACAATGGGTTATTTTATTATGTGCCCTTTGCAAAATGTAGTAAAGTTATATTCATAAGTGACTACGATTGAGGAAGAAAGCATGAAAATCTTAGAGGGAATAAAGCATAGTTTTGAAGCAATGGTAGTAATAGGAGCATACAGAAGGTAAAGGATATGCTGTACAACGGCAGGCATACTATTTTCTTCATGCCTTTAGGTCCAGATCTTCTTATCCAGCTCTACTGAACAGAATGTGTTATTGTTACAAGTTCCTGAAACATACACAATTTGCAGCATGTTATCTTGCTAACATGAGAAATCAGCCATGAAAATATGCAAACAGTACAACATGTGGTCAAGGGGACAAGGAAAGGAGAAAAAAGGAAAGAAAGCATGTTTAGGAAAGTAAGGCAACTAGACAACATTAAATGTGTAGAAAAATGCAAAGAATGACTGAAAGAAAACAATGAAAAAGGAGGTGTGACTGATAGGCCAGAGGGTTGTGCTGCCATTCAGAGGCACCTTGACAGGCTGGGGAAATGAGGCAACAGGAATTTCATGAAGTTCCACAAGGAGAAGTGCAAAATCCTGCACCTGGGGAGGAACTACCCCATGCACCAGTGCATGGCTGGAAAGAAATTTTGCAGAAAAGGACCTTGGGTCCTGGTGGACACCAAGTTGAACATGAGCCAGCAATGTGGCTTTGCAGCAAAGAAGGTGAGTGATGTCCTGGACTGCATGAGACAAACTATTGCCAGCAGGTTGGTGGAGGTGATCCTTCTCCTCTACTTGGCACTGGTGAGGCCACACCTGGTGTGCTGGGTCCAGTTCTGGGCTCCTCAGTACAAGAGAGACATGGACATACTGGAGAGTCCAGAAAAGTGCCACAAGGATGATGAAAGGACTGGAGCATCTCTCCTATGAGGAAAGGCTGAGAGACCTGGGACTACTTAGCCTGGAGAAGTCTCAGGGGGGATCTTATTAGTGTTTATAAATACCCAAAGGATCATGCAAAGAGGATGAAGCCAGGCTTTTTTCACTGGTGCCCAGTGACAGGACCCGAGGCAATGGGCATACACTGAAACATGGGAGGTTCCCTCTGAACATCACGAAACACTTTTTCACTGTGAGAGTGACCGAGAACTGGCACAGGTTTCCCAGGGAGCTTGTGGAGTCTCCATCCCTGGAGATACTCAAGAGCTGTCTGGACATTGTGCTGGGCAACTGGCTCTAGGAGGCCATGTTTGAGTAGGGGGATTGGACAAGATGACCTCCAGAGGTCCCTTCCAACCTGGACCATTCTGTGATTCTGTGAAAAGTCACTAAGCACATGAAAATGTAAGTAAGGAGAGGAACAGTAAAACCCAGAAAGTTCAGTAATAGAACAATGTAGATGTAACGATGTAAAGACTGAGGACAAAGTGACAGCAGTACTTGCAGAATTAGTTCTGCCTCTGTGCCATCATGCCCAATATATATGTTTCAACAGTATTCTGATGTAGGTTCGCTGGCATGATATATACCACAGTTTGGAAATATCAGATTTAAAAACTTGAATCCAAACAAAAATCAATGTAATTTGTGCTTCAAGTAACATATGGGTGATTTTGAGAATCCCACATTTTTCCTAATGATCACAGTGCCTGTAGAGCTGATCAAACCAAGTCTTCCTTAAATTCCTCTCAGCCTCTCCCTTCCCCTTGCCTGTGATTTGTTTTCCCCTTTAGCATTCTGTACAACTTCAGAAGAACGTGCATCTTGTAACATATTTTTTCCTCTCATATCCTTTTTTTCTTCATTTTGTTCACATGATCTCAATACAGGTGGCCCTCCTTTCTTTTTCTACTTTTTTCTTTGCTTTTTGTGCCTAGACACACAGTATCTGTTTGTTAGGCAACACTTTCACTGTTAAGTCCTTTCTGAAAAATCACTTCAATTGCAATATAGAGAAGAACAGTAATATTAGCTTTAAAACTGTCCACTGTATTTCTTCCCTAGACTTCTCAGTGTGTCCTCCTGACATCCTTGTTTGTCTCTAAGATTTTAGGTTCTTTGGGGTACAGATTGCCATTGCTCATTCTGTGCACCTGGTAATGCTTTACAGTTAAGGAGTAATAGAGTCTAAGGTCTGGTTTCCATTTTCATGCAAGACACATCACTTAGACAAGAGAATATATATATATTAGTATGAGGACAGGAATTAGAGTTCTCATTTGTGATTGGCTAATGGCACTGTAGAGTGATTTGTAAACCTGATTATATCTAGTGATTGATAATGGTTAATTTATTTCAAAGAGCACAGTGCCAAGACTAAAAGAAGAATCAGCCAACAAAAACATCACTTCATCATGTAGATAACTCTCATCCACTTTTTTTTTCACTTTCAGCTATATTAAAATATTTAAAAAATAAAGTCCTTGAACAAAGAACATCATGGTGCTGATTCAAGGCTCTATTTAGCTGAAAATTATTCATACCCAATAGAAATGACATTTTAGTTTTAGACTGCCAAAGTGAACTTTATTAGTATGTCATTAATCATTGTCTTGGAGGTGACACCTGGGGAAAATGATTTAGTGGAGATTAGAGCACTCAAATGTAACACTGAAAATATCACATTTATTTCCAGCATCAATCAGTCAACGAAACACATATTAACAAAAAACGACATTTATGTATATTTAAACCTGCTCATAACAAAATGCACTGCTTTCTGTTTAGGAACATTTTCGATTTTTTTCACATTTTATATTGAGTTTATAGTTTATATAAAAATCTACTGTTATCAATGTATTCAATTTAAAATTTGTGTAATAAAACACATCTGAAAGAACATAGAAATTGGAAAGTTGTGCCAAAGAGAACCATTTGTTGGAAAAACAAGAATTTCAAAAAGAAATATCCACCTCTCCATATAGTCTACAGGCATTGCTGCATAGCCAATATTTGACTCCAATAGTTGAAATACTGTTCACTTTCTTAGACTTTGTTGGTAATGTAATAATAATAAAAAACCCCACCCATCCACCCACACAACCAACCAACAATTTTTATTTTGAGATGAAAAAAATATAATTTAGTAAATCTACCATGAAAGAGCTGGCATCAAAGTAAGGGCATATTAATTCTTATCTTTCAAAAAAGCAATAACTTTTGCATAGCTTATTTAAGTCATGTGACTTGGACTAAATGATAAAATTGCTCTCTTTCTCTCCTTTACTCTCTGTTAACACTTGTCTGTATCTCACCTTTACCAGACTTAGGGTGCCATAATCTTACAGTTTCTAACTTAACTTCTTTCTCCTAATATTCCCTGGGAAATCATTGTTAAAACTAAAGAAAGCAGAAAAATCACTCTTTTCTAAAGGAAGTGTTATACTTGTTTTTATCAGAGGACGAGAAAATCAGCTGTTTCCTACTCTAAGTTTTTAAGCATGAAATACTGTCCTGATACAAAAAAAGGAAATCTGTTCCTAAGAAATAAAATATTAAGTCACTGCAAATTAAAATCAGGCATGCTTGGTATACAAATTTACAGTTTTACAAATAAAACTAGAAGTATTCAACACTAAATTTTGCTTTAGTTTAAAGATTATTATTTTTTTCATATTAATGAAAGTTGTTATTATCTGATTCTTAATGGAAAACTTAAAAAAAAAATCTCTGTATGTTGTATTCTATTCTGAAAATTGATTACCTCCTTATTGTGGTTTAAGCCCAGCCAGCAACCAAGCACCATGCCGCCGCTCACTCACTTCCCCCCCCACAGTGGGATGGGGGGAGAGACTTGGAAAAAAAAGTAAAACTCATGGGTTGAGAAAAAGCCAGTTTAACAGGACAGAAAGAAAGAAAATAAGAATGTTAATAATGATGATGATGATGATAATAATAATAAATAATAATAGAATCGGAATATACAAAACAAGTGATGCACAATGCAATTGCTCACCACTCGCCAACCAATGACCAGTTAGGTCCCAAGCTGCGATCTACACCCCCCAGCTACCCCCTGCCCCCCAGTTTCTATACTAGGCATGACGTCAGGGAATAGGCATAGGGTATGGAATATCCCTTTGGCCAGTTTGGGTCAGCTGCCCTGGCTGTGTCCCCTCCCAACTTCTTGTGCCCCTCCAGCCATCTTGCTGGCTGGGCATGAGAAGCTGAAAAATCCTTGACTTAGTATAAACACTACTTAGCAACGACGGAAAACATCAGTGTGTTATCAACGTTCTTCTGGTACTAAATCCAAAACATAACACTATACCAGCTACTAGAAAGAAAATTAACTCTATCGTAGCTGGAACCAGGACACTCCTCCATTCTCCTCTATTGCACTAAGGTAGTGGGTACAAACATAATTTCTTGGCAATGTCAGAGAAGCATGTCTGTAAATAACTGTATATACTAAATATTAGAGGTGCATACTCTTCCATATTTATTATGACACAAACCTGATTTAAAGGCTGTGTGCATTATATATCTATGCAGTACAATTAAGCACATTAAAAGGACACAGTAACAAAAAGAGAACCTTAAATATAACGCTGTTTCAGAGAGAAACTGAATGCTCATTTTCACAATGAGTGGCTACTATGAAATCTGTGAAATAAATATGATTCAGACCTCTTAGCATGCAGAGGCAGTTCAAGAAAGTGAGAATGAATTGGTAACTATGACACCAATTTAGAAGGTACAGCCGAAAAATAATAGTACCTATATAGTTTCTGTAGTCGATAAAACATGAGCTCCCTGGAGCTCCCTGGAATCAAGGTATATTTGCTTTGCTAAACTTAGCAGTAAGAATTGCCACCACACAACAGCAATCCACAACAGGGAGGAGTTTGAATAGCTATAGCTACAAATCAAAAATTTACTTGAGAAACAAATATTTGTCCTTCCTAAAGATAGATCCTTATCATCCACAACCCTGCTTTTCCTCATGCTGGCAGCAGTGGCACGGTAAGAAATAAAAATTTGTGGTCAATGAGGGCCCTGGGAGTATGAGTGTCTAGCTGAAAGACAATGAGAGAAAGTACTGGAAAAGATAAAGGAAAATGAGTTATTTCAAAACTAAGTCATTGGGAGTAGAAGTTACAACTTGAAATCTCATCTGATCTAAAGCAAATACCTCCTAAATGTAACTTTCATTCCTGGTTTTAAAAGCATGTGTTTCCTGTGCAGAGGCACCACATCACTGAGAACTCAGCAATGTTTCAAGATCAGATGAGGGCAGGGTGCTCTTTGGGGAGCAGCAGCAGAGCTTGACTTAGTTGTTTGTCTTTTCAACCAGACATAGGCTTCCCTTACTGCTGAACTATTTAGTCCTTCACCAGCCTAGAAAAGGCACAACTGCTCACAGAAGTAATGCCCTTTCCTTTAGAGAGCATTGGAGTCTTTCCATCAGCTCCAAAGAGCCCATCTTAACTGATCTACACTGTTCCATGCCTCACTTTCCTCTTCGGCTGTATGAGAACTATAAAGTTCATAAGGCAGAATGCTCTTAAATAAAGGTGCTTTATGAACATATACTAGAGCTCAGAATGATATAAACTGAGAAGAAAGCACAGCAAACATAATATTTATCCAAAGGTATGTGAAGAGTGGTAAGTAACAGCGAGCCTTTTTGGGCCTACTGCTTGAATCTTTATAGTGCTGTAGCAAGATTATAAAAAACTCACCACAAACAAAATCAAGCAAACAAAACCACAAAACGCTGTATTTTAGCCAACATGAGAATATACTCATACATAAAAGAGCACGTGCTACTAGAACCCAGAATCAACTCCCTAACCAAATGAAATGAATCAAGGATATCTCAAGGTACTACAAGTATTAATATTTAACAGAACATTTTTTGCTTGAGATAAAGGTCAGGAATTCACTTACAGTACCATTATCGCAAATGTGAAATCTAGCATGGATGGAGACTCAAACTGTAGCTGGCTGCTATAGGTTGCTACAGCAACCTGTAAAGGTTGAAAATGAGTTCAATGAAGTCAAAAGTCAGGAAGCTGAAGTTAGAACACACTACTTTGTTCATTTTGTGTTACTCTACTAGACTGGTATATTCCTGATATTTTAAACACAGTCAAACTAAATGTGTATCATTTGTCTGTGTGTGATTTTGCTACAGGAATATTAAGTGTTAAATACATCAAAATTTATTTGGCTATACTGCCAGCTGAGGTAACTTGTTTTCTAAGTATGCATTAATATATTAGTGAAGCAGTAATGAACAGGTGGCATGGACTGTAACTATAAAATTAGCTTTTGAGTCAATACTGAAGTTGAATCCTGGTATGCAAAACAGAGAATATTTTGCCTTTGGCTCTGGAGGTTTTTTATATTTAAAAAATAAAGTAGTCCCCCTGTTCATCTGTGAATGAAGATGTGCTTCAGTATGGAGAGAAGTGATTTTTATAGATGTTCTTGGCTGGCAGGAGGTCTCTTCTAGGATTAATGAGAAACATGTATTTTGAAAACATTTCTTAAAATTTCACACATTTTCTAACATTCTTTGGGAGGTAAACTTAATTATTAAATATGACTCAATAGTTTACCATACTGTCACTGTTTCTTTTTCCAGCCTTCTCTGTTTCCATTCCATGAAGACCAACAATTTTCGCATATGTTCTCTTATTCTTTAGTCTGTTAGGATGAGATACTAATGATTTCTCTTTCATTTTGTTGTTTATCCATTGGTCTAAGTGATGATTGATGTTTCATATAATAACCTCTGAATAAACCTTTTGTTGCTTTCTCAAATTTTGTCTGACATTGGCCCCTCTATCTCAGGCAAGTTATAGAGAAAATACAAAAGTCTTATGAGGTTGTAGAATACATGATTAAGAGTATGGAATTCATATGAAGGATTAATAGTAATATTAGATTATGCCATTAGGAAGAGTGATGTATGAAAGGACACAAACATATAAAAACATTAGAAAAGAAATGTCATATGGTAAACTTTCCAGGCCCTGATTATTTTTCTTCTTAATACACCTGACTATGATTTCTACTTCTAAAGTTATTACTTGCTTTTGTTTTTAATGTTTTCTCTAGCGTAGTAGCTTGGTGTCACCAGTACACTAATGAGAGTATTCAGTCCCCTCAATAGAGATCTCATTTTCAAAACCTATATTTCACAAATCCAAGCAGGAGAGAACAACAGACATATCCTCACTACCTGATGTGTTTCTAAACACAGGTTTCTCCCAAATTTACTTAATTCCCTGGATGAGATCTTGACAGGATGATATCAACGTACTTTGGGTCATTAAACAAAGTTCTCTTTCCACTTTCCTAGAAAACTTGAGGAAAGATACAGTAGTCTTACTGACTTCTAAATTTTTCTCCCTATGCCTCTTTAAATCATATTAATACCTTTTGCACTACTCTTTTCTCACAAAGAAATCAAAGCCCTGAATCTTGTTTACTGGGAACCTCCCCTCTCAGTGACATTCATCTCTTTGAGTTTCAGAGTTGCAAACGCTTCTTTTTAAAAGCAACAATTGAGCAAAATGTTGATTTATTATTGGTTTTCTACTTACTCCTTAGCTTGTGTTATGTAATAGCCATAGCCACCTCTGACTACTCTCCTTATGGTTAGTAACATACAAAGTGCATTAGAAGTGAGCTTTGCTGGTCTAAAAGCTCTGCATTTATATGACTGGAAACTTACACATCAGAAAATGACAGAAAGCCAGTTCCAGTATAACCATGGTGTGATGATCTTTACAACATTTTATTATCTGTGCAATATCCAAAGACCCTTCAAACTGAGATTCTGTTTGTGAAAAATGTACCAAAATATGTAATGCAATAATAAAATGTACTGTAAGTAATAAGAAAGAAGAAAACAGATCAAAAAAGAGGGAAAGAGTGGCACACCAAGCTCAAGAGAGATTTAGGGATGGCTGAAACAGCTTCTCAGGGAGTATACAATTCCTGTAACAGTAATGGTTTAATCGCATATTTGTTCACCAATATGGGAAGGCAATCACAGATTCAACTGACTTTCTGTAGTGTATTAAAGTTTTTTCTTTACGTTTTTTTAAAAGTGAGTCTCTCCTCTTCACACAACATTTTTGTAATCAAGATGATATGTATTGCAGTTACTGCTTTACCTTTAAATTCTACACACAGTCCTTGCAGAAGTGGCCTTTATTTAAGAAGACCTCTGAACTGCATAGTCAAACTCCTTGGGATAAAAACTTCTATTAAGAGTGAGTCTTTACAGTGGAAGTTGTGGGCAATTTTCACAGTGCAGATTCTGCCTCCTTCCCGTTTCAGTTCTCAATAAGCGTAAACAGAAGCTTAAGTTTGTAGCTTTGTATCAGTAGAATCAAACAGGCTTTAAAAGAGTGGAAGCAGATTCAGAATTTGGCCCACAGATCATTGTCTTTATTTAATACACTAAGGTGTACAAGTCAGAGTTTGGATATAAAACATGTGCCTAAAAGTAGTTTTTTGTCCAGTATGGTTCATTTGACTTCAGTGGCTATAACTTTCTCTAACTCACCATTTGATTAGTCCTCCCACTAGCTTCTTAGAGGTGACAAAAATAAAAAAAAAAAAAAAAGAAAAGAAAAGGATCGTATCATTGCAAGCCAGGGACCAATGGACTGAGGGTTTTACAGAAACTAATTTCTTTACTAAAACATACACTTTTCATTTTTCAAACATGTTAACCTCCACCAATTTTTTAAACTAGGGCATTTTTTCTCCAGAGTCAGCAAACTAATAGAGTATATTGAGCAATAGCATAAAAGAACACCTGTGCAGTAATGAGATAACAGAAGATTTCCCAAATGAATATAGAAAAGGAACATATTGCCTAACTAACCTCTTTACCTTTCTGAAAGAGATAAGAAATTATGACAATGGTAGCTGAGATGAGAGCATTTACTGGGATTTTCCTAATCCTTTGGTAAATTATAGGAACATATTTTGTTTTGCTTTGGCAGTCAGAGTCAAGAGGTCAAGGGATAAAAAGCTGATTTTAAAAATATCATATCAAGACATTTTTGGTATCAATGGGAAGTTGCACTGCTCACTACCTACAATCAAAGCAGGAATGGTACAGAGATGGAAAGAATATACCAAACACATGATAGAAAATCACTGCTCAAGCCCTCTAGTTATGTACAATTTTCTTGGCAGAAAACCCAGTTAACAGCTTGTTGAATTTTCTGATGATTCAGAACTTTGAACAAGTAGTTAATGAAGACTGGATGCACCAAAAGGAGTTCAGGTAGATAAGACTTAACTGTATAATTGGCTTCACACATGGCAAATGAAATCTAGCATTGACGAACTTAGGGTATCACACATACAATTTCAAGAATATAGCAAGTAGAAATCGAATAGGACCACGCTGAAAGCAGGAGGTTTTGAAAAGTGCCTGTAAATTAAAATGGATGGCAAAGACTAAGCCTAAAAAGTGTACGGAATACTGGGCTGAAGCTGACGTAGAACATGCTTGCATACAATAGTAGTGAAAACTTTGCCATTTTTCTAACACAATGAAAATGCTTATTAGAGAAGATAGGCAAATACCAGTTCCAGTGCTGCAGCATAAAATTTATGTAATTTGTCAGTACACAGATTCAGTTCAGAACAATTATGCTATATTGCTCTGAATTTCAGGAGTCTAGGATTAAATCTGACCTTGAAGATGGTAAGGGCTTTTGAAGATCTCAACACTGATGTTTTGTTTAAAAACAGCAATATGAAACTGAAACAGGCAGGCCACTAAGTAATTGTACTTTCTTCATTTCAGTTGGAGGCCATGCAAAACTGGAAGATTCCAAACCATGGTGTCACATTATGGTACTTTGCTACTTGTGTTCCCACCTGTCAGAAAAAAACCTGTGAGGCCGCCCTTGCCAAAGATTCCTTGGTTGTCATAGAAATTTTGGATTTCATCAGGGGTGAATGCTTGTTCATTTTGTGAATATTTCTAAAGAGGGATCTGCTCTTGAATTCTGAGTTTGAGAGAAGAAATGAACCCACTGTAGTAACTCGTACATCAAATGTGACAGATTCATCATGGATGTACATTCACTGTTTTTCCTATTTTCTTTGGTTGTCTTCTAGAGAACTGAATTGCAGCAGTTGAATAATAGGGAATTGTTTATCTTCTATATTTGCTGAACATATAAAATACATTCCCACAGCATACTCACTAATGAATTAAATGCTTTGTAATTAAATTAATAAACTAATTAAACCTTTATATGTTACATGCATCTACGTTGTTACTGTATTTATTATATTGATTTTTCTGTAGGTCAGTGAGAGCTTTGTTATGTGTGTTTACAGAATACATTTTTAAGTTACTTTAAAAATAACATTAAAAATTATTATTTGTACATTCCCAAAGTCTGCGCACTAAATAATTCCTAAAATTAATTATGTATAATAGATTTAAGACTTCCACAAGAAAGAGTAACATTCCCATAGGAAGACCTTAGTGAGATTAAATTATAGTGTGTTTAGTTTGTTCGAGGTAGAGCATCAGTACCAAGAGCAGTGGAGCTTTCACATTTAACATCTCTGTAACGTTATTACGTTGGAAATGGAATGGGGAAATGTTACAACACTGTTTGAGACCTTCTTAATTCAGAGGAAAGCAAAGACATTGCATGACTATGTTACTGGAGTTATCCCATACCACAGTAAATGTAATCATCTCAAGACAGGAAAAAACCCCAAACTTACTTGATAGTCTCCTTTGTCTGCATGTAAAAAGATTATTTATGACTGAAATCTGGAATTGTTTTGAGCTCACATAAAGAACAGAAAAACATAAGTCCTTTGCGAAGGAAAGCATGAAGCTCTGGACATTGCACTATAGGCAGCTGCTGCAGTTTGGGACTATAAAGGAATTATTTTCCTAGAAAGAAACCTGAAGAGGGTACAGTCTATCCAGTGGTATTTTAATTAAAGCAAAAAGGACGAAGGTGTAGAAGCATTAATTTTGCTTTTCTGTTTGACAAATCAAAACCAATTTTATATTAACTAGGCTATTTAAGTACATTTTCAGTCTCAGTAGGTTCAAATGAAACCTATAAAATCAGTTAAATCTAAAAAATGATGGCAATGATAGATGATCTTTCTGGTTTCTGCAGTGCTCTCACCAAAAATACTGCATCAGCACCAGGGTATCTGGGATTCTAATCAAAGATTTCAGAAAAGTAATGAATATTACTCTTTTTATGCTTTAGGAAATTTGCAGATATCCTATTTCTGGACACTTGCTGGCTGGGCTGAGCCAATACTTTACAATTGTTAATGAAGTGATTTGGAAGCACCATGGACTTTTTATAAACTAAGATGATTACTTTCAAAATTACTTTCTGTGAGGGAAACCATTTTCTACATGCCTGTGATGTTTTTGGTCAGTGCAAGAAGTAAAATCATTATGTCAAATTGCCTTTGTGTGTGTGTGTGTGTGTGTGTGTGTGTATGCACACATACATGCATATTTTTATATATATATGTATGGATATAAAAGTGAATCTGTATACCTGTGCACTCATTTGTGTATATATATATGTGTGTATATATTATATTTATATATAGTTCTCATCTGTAACTACTCTTTGCCTTGCCCAATCCTCTTTAAAGATTTTGGAAAAAAGTCCCTGACAGGCAGTGGGGTAGATTGCTACAGCCTCCTGACTTAAAGACTGAAAATGTAAGACTGCAATATTGGTCAGCAGCAATCAGAAAAGGAATAGCTTTGAGAGGCCTTGATCTTTCCAATAAACAAACACTGGCTTTAAGGCAATCAAAACAATTCTACATGCTCTAATACATGCTAAAGCTGAATACCAAGAAGCTATGCTGTACAGGCTTTTTTTCTTGTGATCAAATGGATTCAGCAATGTGAGGTGGGCAGAATATGAACCTCAGGGAGATCCATGGCATCACCAGAATGAACAGAGAAATAGGGAGGTAATAGTTAGGGTTGGGTGAACCTTTTGTAAAAACTACCTATCTTACTACAGAAAATAATAAGAACTTGAGTTTTGTTTATTTTTCCCTGTCACGTGAAAATTCTCAGGATAAATTAAAACTTCACATTGAAAACAACAAAGACCTAACAAAAATTTTCTGGGTTGATAATTTCCAGTTTGGAGTTTTTGATTAAAAAGGTATCACTGGCAAAACTGATAGGCGAGTTATTTGAAAAATAATCCCTTCCTGAATCAGAATGGATTAAGTCTTTTAATGGAACAGAAATGTCTTCTGGCTGAAAAGGGTAGATCTCTGACTGAGCTCATCAGCACAAAATGCCTTACCAAGAAATTTAATCTTTCTGTTATCAAACATTCAAGAGGCCTTAACAAAAAATACAATCTTAATATCATCAAACATTCTTTAGTTATCTGTTGATTTCCTATCTTGTAAGCAGAGCTGATTGAATAATGGATTTTTTCATTGGAAAATTGAAAACATAAAAAATGATAACTTTGTACCAAGCAAAATATCTCATTTGAACTGAAATTAATATGTTGTAATACATCAAAAAGTATTTATTTATACATATATATATATATATATATAAAGGCAATGTGTTGGATAAGTTAAAATGATTTTGCAGAAGTAACATAACTTAAAAATGTTACATAAAGTTTAGCCTAAAAAATTCCTTTTATATTTATATTTTTAAATTATCTTTTTTTCTGGACATTTCAATGTTTTTAAAAATCATGGTTCAGGTCAATCTCATAAATGTTTACAGAGAAAGTAATTATTTGCTGTTTTTTCTAGCCTAAATGAAGAATTCAGGTTATGTATTTCTATCCTCTGTATTGAGGAAAATTACTAAGTGGTATGATGGCTAGTTTTTTATTCCAAGCAAACAGTTAGCTGTGATCAGCAATATCCTGTCTTGAATGTATAGCACAGTTTCAATTTTAGTATAGCCAAAAGGAATTACACATTATTTCTGTAAACTACAAGGATTCTAAAGGGTTATTATACCAGCTGAACTTGATGTCGTATTCTCCATCTGCTATGGCAGATGCTCCATTCCAATGTGAATATTAAAGTCATTCTGAAAACAATTTTTGTAATTGTAAGAAACATTCAGAACATGAAAGGAAGATGCTGCAGTTTTTTGATGGTGTGTATGTTATGATTATGTATGTCACAATGAATGTAAGAGTAAAACATTATAGATCATATTTAAGAATGCAGTACAAGTTAAATGTTGATAACTATATTCTTAGCATTATTTTTAGTGCACATTTTTCCATCAGTCTGCAATATGGTATCTTAAACTAAAATATTTTGTAATTACTGTTTTTAGACATAAGTCTGTTGTGGCACCTCAAACGTATTTGTGTTAAAATAACCAGACACAAACCTATCCTTAAATTCAGAAAATAGGAATAGAGTGGACAGGAAACCTTTCCCTTTCTGAACTGAGTATAGAAGTCTAACAGCATAGAATATAAGAAATATTCAACCAAATATACCTACCAGAATGAATAATAAGGGTCTAAGCTTTATTTTGGTTGTACTTTTATAACATTCAATGAAGACCCACTCATAATTCGTACACAAGCACATGTATTAGAACACTACACATTATTGGTAACAATAGGTAAATATTACCTAAAGTTATCATCGAATCATAGAATAGCCCAGCCTGGAAGAGACCTCAGAAGATCTGGTCCAGCTTTTGCTCAGAAAGGGAGCCTAGGTGAGATTTTCTATCACCCTGTCCAGTCATGTCTTGAAAACCTCCAGTGATGGGGACTCTACCACATCCCTGGGGATGTTGTTCCAGTGAATGATTCTTCTCACTGTAAAAAATTTCTTTCTTATGCTGATATGAAACCTTTTCCACTGCAACTTGTACCTGTTGCCCCTTGTCTTCTCCATATGGCTCCTTGCGAAGAGAAAGCCTCCATCCTCTTTGTAGCTGCTCTTTAAGTACTGGAATACTGTCAACCTTTCCTCACAGGGCAGGTTCTCCAGGACTTTAATCACCTTTGTGGCGCTCCTTTGGACCCTCTCCAGTCTGTCCATGTCTTTCTTGAATTGTGAAGACCAGAACTGGTCTCCACAGGTGCAGCCTGACCAGTGCTGAGTAGAGTAGGGTGATCTGTGTCTGCTAGTAATGCCCCTGCAGATGCAGCCCAGGATCTGATTTGCTGCAGCGGCGCACTGCTGACATGTTCAGCTTGTTGTCCACCAGGCCGCTGAAGTCCCTTTCAGCAAGGCTGCTCCCCAGCCACACAGATCCTAGCCTGTACTAGGCTATTTGGTTATTCTGTCCCAGGTTCAGGACTTAGCACTTGTCTTTGTTAAACTTCATACAGTTCTTGCTTGTCCACTCTTCCTGCCTGTCCAGGACTCTCTCTAAGATGGCTCTCCCTTCTGATGTGTTCACCTCACTGGGTGGTGAGTTTGGTGTCATCAGCAAACTCGGTGAGGGTGCTTTCAGTCCCACCATCCAGGTCGCTTATGAAGACGTTGAACAGTGCGGGACCCAGTATCATTCCCTGGGGGACCCAAATTGTGATGGGCTGCCAGCCTGAGTAGAAACCCTTGATCACCACCCTTTGAGTGCAGCCTGTTAGCCAGTCCCCTACCTATCTCACAGACCACCCATCAAATCTGTATCTTGCCAGTTTGTCCAGGAGAAGGCTATGAGAATCAGTGTCGAATGCTTTGCTGAAGTCCAGGTAAACATCATCCACTGCTCTCCCCACATTGACAGAAGAGGTTATTTTGTGGTAGAATGTGATCAGGTTACTCTGGCATGATTTACCCTTGGTGTATTTGATTTCTATAGGGTGTGGAAATGATATTTATTTATGGCATCAATGCACTCTGAACAACAAAGCTTTGCAAACAAAATAAGAAAGGATTGAATATGTCTTTTTTGCTGTATTTTATTATTATTATTACTAAATTACATCAAGAGAAAAAAATGAGAAAAAAGGAGCTTGGGTTTCTTACATTTTTGTGACACCTGTTTTCACTGATAGTTTCAGTAAAATTACACTTTTTGAAGAAATTTCAAGAGTAAAGGTCACTTCTGGAGTATGTGCTTTTCAAGTGACTGGTTTCAATAATGATTTCTTGGCAGTTATGCTTTAAGTCTGTGGGAAGAACACATGCATTAATATACTGATCATCAGATGAAGAGTAAAATGTGTCTCCCAGGAGTGCTGGGCTGACTCTGCAGGTCTACAGCAATTGTCATGTTTCTTAGTAACTCCAGCACTGTCAGATTAACGTGAAAATTTGCTGTGGACATGCCTAGGGCTTCAACAGATTAGGTAGGCAAATAACCAACCTTAGAAAATTCTAAACAAATACTAGTATTTTTCACAAGCATGTGGACAAATTTTCCAGAGAAAAGAAACAAAATGCATGGTAGTCGCTATTATCTCAAAATTTTTGTTATTTTTTTGACTTGCACAAACACAAATCAGACTGTGTAACTTTGTTACTGAAAATATAGGAGCAAATGAGATAGACATTCAAAACTCTAGTAGTGCAAAAAAATGTTTTGAGGTCAGCAACATATGTTCATAAACATATTTATCTACTTCCTTTGATCTTACCATGAGGTGCAGATTCTTGCCAATATTGTAAAGAAGAGTTTCTTTCACCACTTCAGATTTCTGAAAGGAGTTGTCATACCTATGTCTGCTGTCCTGGTCAGGCCATAATCAGTCTTATTCAATATTTTGTCAGCTACTGTTAAAAGTTTCAGGGGCAGTTGCAAGATGTTCAGAGCACTGAGGAAAATATAAGCAACATAATCTATTCTTTAGGTTTTACTCTAATGTTCATCAGCTAACAGTAAATTTTAAAACTTCAGCTATGATATTTACAATTCCTTACAAACTCATTACAATAATTGTAATAACTAGATTTTCTTGAAAGCTACATACATATCAATCCAGTATACTGCTGATTCTGAAGGATTGTTTACTAGCTTCAGAGCAATGACTTCTTGCTTTAATAATCCCCTGGAATCAGAACAGGCTTTTCTCAGGGTCTTCATGTGTGACCCTTTTAAACATTTATACACTGTAATCCAGTCCTTTTTCATCCTTGAAGAAAGAAGAGTGAGCATATTCAGCACTTGAAGCCTTTTCTAATAGGAATCCTAATCCCCAGATAAGCCTTGTAGCCCACCCACCGCTGCCAACAGTTTCTGTCAAAGGTTGCAAACAACATGCGAAACCTGGGCTTCTGATAAATTGTGTAATTGAACCATTACATGCTTTAAAACATAACTAGCCCCTCTGCTTATGCACCTTAAGTCCCTGCTAGACTGTTTTGAACAATCTTTATATATGCGCTTTCTACCATCACAGAACTATGTCATTATTTTGTTACCACTGTTATCTATTTCATTATAGTATTACTTTTTTCATGTTTATTAATCTGAAATGGGCATAATGTACTAACATTAAATTTTCTTCCCCTCTGTGGTGGGTTAGTTGTGGTTAACATCCAAAATCCCGCCAAACTTCTTGCTTACTTTCCCGCTCAGCAAGACAGGGGAGAAAATAAGAAGCACAAGAGCAAGAAAGCTCATGGGTTGAGATAAAGATAGGCAGATCACTTAGCAATTACAGCACTGTCATAGGCAAAACAGACTTGACCTGGAGAAAATTTACTTGATTTATTGCCAATTAAAATAAAATAAATAAAAAAAAAAGACTAGTTTGGGTAGTGGGAAACAAAAAGACATTAAAACAATGCCTTTCCTTCCCCTTTCCTCCAGCTCAACTCCACTCCTCTACCCCTCCGTTAGCAGTGGAGGGGGGATAGAGGGTGGAGGCTGACAGGCAGTATGTGATGTTTCTCTCTGCTGCTCCTTCCTCCTCATACTTTTCCTCTTCTCTGGTGTGGGCTCTCCACTGGCAGCAGTTCCTTCAGGAATATGATCTGCTCTGGTGTCATTTTCCACAGGCTGCAGGGGAATCTCTGCTCCGGCGCCTGGAGCACCTCCTCCCCCTCCTCCTCTCACCTTGGTATCTGCAGGCAGGGCTGTTTCTCTCACTTTTTTCTCACTCCACTCTGCCAGCCCAGCGTTTTAGACTTTTGAAAACATGTTTTCCCAGAGGCGCCTCCCGCTAGGCTGCGGGGCTCAGCCGTGCGCTGCGGTGGGTCTGTTGGTGCCGGCTGGAACCGGCTGTGTCCGGCACAGGGCAGCCCTGGCCTCCCCTCACAGAGGCCGCCCTGCAGCCCTCCCTGCCAGCACCTGGGCACCGACACCCCATGCTACCTCTATACCTGCAATTCCAGTGCACCTATAAGGTGTTTTCACCTCTTCTTCTGCCTTCGCATTGTGTACATAGACTGATACTGCATCAGAAAAAGACCCGTATAGCTTAATGTTAAATTTTGCGGAGTGCAGTTCTTGCTGAGACAATGATTTATAGATACACCCTGCAGACATTGTGAAAAGCTTCAAATTAAGGTAGGTGTTCACATCTTCTCAACCAGTACCTGAAACTGGAACTTCCGAAGTTTCTCCATTGATAATATGCTGTTACAAATGACAGTGTTAATTTTCAGATTTATTGTATGGCAAAAACAATAACTGCAGATTTACTAAATGCTGTCGGTGAATGAAATGTACTTAAATTAGTAAGGGGGTTTGCATGTTGTCCTTTTTCACATTTTTCATTTGCAGGACCTCGATAGCTGAAGTTTTAGTTACAGTCCTTTACTGAGAATTGAAGTTTAGCATATTTCATCGTTTGACTCTTTACAGGAGTCACTGGTGCACACATTGTGTGTACTCATTATAGAGATGAAACACTCCTGCCCAGGAATGTGCACAGAGTGCGCTAGTCCACGCAGTAAAAGGACTGAGCTTTGCTAGAATATGTCATTTGCTCAAATAAAGAAAATAAAGAAATGAAAACTCAAGCAGGAAATACTTCATAGAATAATTATAAATGCCTATGAAGACATCTGTTCCTGCTGACATTGAAGACTTATGAACTAGCCTATACAGATACTGAATGTGAGCATATATATACAGCATCCAACTATCATGTTCTTTATAGAAAGTATACTGTTGGTGGATATCATATAATAAATGTCTGAAAAAAAGAAGAAAAATAAAAATCTAAATACTGATGCTTAGGGGAAGACCTTGATTTACCTCCCTGGAGCAAATCCTCTTCTTTCACAGAAGAACTAGTGATTACTGATTGTGAGAAATTGTGTGTTACTCCAACAGCTTTTAGAGGAAATGCCTGTTACAGATAAGGTTAGTTTGTCTGGGGTTTTAAACTATTCCTCTTAAATTCTTGTTCTAACAATACAGATGAAAACAGAGTGAAAAGAACTGTCCATGCGGGGTGGGCATCCATTCGATGTGAATTAGACTGAATGTGGCAGGGTACGGATGAATTTCTGTCATAAAAGAGAGGACTTCATTTGGCGTTAAAAAAGATAAGTGATGAAATGGTATTTTATTGCTAAATCTCTGATCTTAGCCACCTGTATGCCACATTCCCATTGCTTACAAAGGCATGAAGATTTACAAAGCACAGGGGAGTTCTCTGAGGGGAATTTCTGCTTGTTGGGTTGTGTAGTGAAACACTTGTACTTTGTGTTTGAAACCTGCAAGCAAATACTTCTGATCTAGCATATATACTTACATTTGGCTGATGAGTAAGTAGTAAGGTGAAAATATTCTTATATCAATGTTTCTGTTATTCATTGGTTTGAATATGAAAAGGGACCATCACTGTAATCTCGCATGGTGATAGCACTCTTAGGCAAGAATTTCCATATCAGACACTATAGTGATATGGGGAAGTTTGCAGAATTTCCATGCAGCTTACCTAAAGTACGTGATTTTGTTATTTCAGCCTTGAACCTCTCTGCATTCCTTACGATGCTTCTTTCTTATGTCATATTTGAAATCTTAATTGTGAGATTTAGACAAGAGCCTAAGTGCTGCCTAGATACAGCCATTTCCTGGTATCATATCTGTGATGAACACTGACATCTAACAGAAAAAGAGACTGTCGACTTGTAGGTCAGTGAATACGGTGTAACCTTTACAGCAACAGCCCACAGGCTTTGTGCTAAGCTAACAACATAGACCTCAGGGCTTGTCAGGCTTTACCTAGACTTGGACTGCATGGGTTTCTTTAAGCTTGTTTAGCTGTAACAGCTGTCTAACAAGGTGACTGTTCTCTCATTTGCTATAGCTTTTGCTTAGCTTTGTTCAGTTACATGGTGTAATATCCATTGTTATATGTACTTTTTGTAAATAATAGATAGCAATAACAAGCAGCTGTGCTGTGTAGAATGCACTATTTATGATCCTAGAATAAAAACACAGTGTAGAGGAGTGTGGGGGATTATAGCAAAGGCCTTGAAAATGTGGGCACAAAATGTTACCAGACTCCATAAAGCTATAAACAATTTACTGGTGGTTAAATATCCCTTATTAAATAAATGCATCTTTGGGATGTGGGTAAAACAATTTTAGGAATAACAATGAACAGGTAGCTATTGTATGCAAAACTTCATATATACCAAATTTGGATTTGGTAATGGAGAGAGCAATGAAGAAAGAGTAAAGTGTAGGGCACGGTAGAAAATGTAGGAAAATAATCCCAAGTATATCCCAGAGTGAAGAGGGAGAAATCTTCACCATCAACATCATACTCCTTCCAGAAGGGACTTAGGATGCTGATGACTCAATACAACCTTCCCCCAGACTGAGGCCATCAATCCTGGGACCCAGTGAAGCAGTAGAAAGGCCCAGAAAGCATGTATAATAATTTTAACTATGATATTATTGGGACTTTTTATTTAGTAGTAATATTTTTTCCTTTTTTCTGTAATAGTTAAATCTGGGCTGAAAAGAATTCTTTCATTAGACTGTTTCAGTTAGACTAGCAATAAATTCTTGTATTTCTATATAAGATGTATTCCTTTAGCCTACATAAACTGCCCAAGTTTAAGAGCAACAAATGATGAGAATTTAGGCAAGTTGAGCTGTAGTCTGGATGCAAAAAGAATAAAGATAGAGTTAGAGCCAAAGAGATTCAGACTAGAAATTTGTGATGATTCTACATACCTGGAAACCTTTCAAAGAGGAATAGAACAATTCCCAATTCCCTAAATTATCTAACAGCTTCTCTTTCCATGCTTCCTCCACTGTATATATGGCATGAATTCTGTCTGGCACTATTTGTTAGACCATTAACATTATATACAAAGCAATGCTCAAAACCCAAACAAAACCAACAAACCCTACTGTAAGGTCATGAGGATCAGAATTCTCATACATCTCAGACTTGGTTTTTTTTGTATTATATTTATCATTATAATTCAATCTAACATTGTGACAGATTCAAGAATTGCTGAAGTGTTCAGAAAGTTTAATGAATGTATTTATTCCTATTGCCTTCTATGCATTTCTAGTCTACTCTTTCACACACCGTTTGCAGTTTCAATCAGAAAACCTGAAAAACTGGGAAATAGATTAACAGCATATAAACTGTTTTCTCTTTAATTGCCCCATGATGTTATAATTTAAAGGCAACATGTACTGTCTGTCTGAACAGCACAGCCTATAGTCTGTTGGAGTTACATGTGTAGGACAAAGAACTACTCACACTCGGAAAAAAAAAAGCTAAATTGATGAGGAATGCTGTAGCCAAAGTGTTCATCCTGATAACAGCAATATAGACAACTGATTCTCTCTTCCCAAAACTGAGTTGCACTCAGCTGCTCAAAATGAATTAATTTTATTGTTCCTAAATCAAGCCAACATCCCAGAAGTCAATTATATGTTTATTGATAACTCTTCAGTGAAACACATTTAAAGGCACAGACTATCATAAAAATGTTAGATAATGGATCTGAGCACAGTGAGCAACACAAAAAAATGTTGCAAATCCTGGTGATATCTAACAGCTGATTTTACCACATTGCAGTTCAGCCAGTTGGAGGAGATAACCCCGTTTGGATTTAGTGAGGCACTATTGAGGCAATCCACTGTGCTAGCCCCAGGATGAATATCCTCTTAGCAGGGGCAGACAAACTGAAAACTAGTGCAGTTCACAACCTAAATTGTTAATCACCATGGTTCAGTTTAGTCTAATAAGGGCTTTGAAGTTCTGTAACTGTGTGTAAACACAATTACTCACCCCATTCCCCCAGGGTAAGTACAGTATAAACTAGGGCATTTTAATAGATTTTAAAAGAATTTTGCCAAAATAAACCCAAGTGGAGTTGCATCATGACTATTAATGATGCTTTTTCTATTTACATGTAAAAAAAAAATTAAATTATTTGCAATGTCAGAGAACTGGGGCTTACAAAGTAAGCTACTCTGGAAAATAATGTTTTTTACAGTGTTATGAAAAAGGCAAAAGATGATAAATCAGTTATGATGACAAACTTTAGTGATTTGCACTAATGATTTTTTTTTCAATTTTTTCATTTGGTAAACTTCAGCTGTCATGAAAATGAAGATTTGATCTCCCCTGGGCAAGCAACTAATTAATACTAACAGATTGGTCCTTAGCAGTAAATCCTTCTTTCAACATCTAGTCAAGGCTCTGGTAGGAATACCTTGCCATTTGTTTCACCCTCCATGGTTTTTAAAAAATTTTGTGGCAATACTGCAAGGAATTTGTGGCAGCTTAGGAATGTCTGTGTAAAGTTCGAGATTTTTTGTTGATTTCATGGAATTTTTGGATCACTGAGTCATGTATTAGCTGTTTGCCAACAGACCTGAAGAGGTGTCAGTCCTAATGAATACCATTGCCAAGCTTTGCCCACCATACTTTGCTCAAGGACTAGGGCTAGGAATGACAGAGATTTATAACTGATGATTTTTGAAATGGAGTGAAGTGGAACTGCAGTGTACAATTCTACTACCTAAATGTCCTGTTCAGGCTCTAACTGTCCTATAAAAACTAATGAGTAATAGGACTGTCCTGCAAATTGGGTCATCTAGTCACTTCCATGTAGGTTTTGGTAGCAGAAAGTATGTTTCCTAATAGGAGGGAGAGGTGTAGATATAGCTAACATTCCTCAGCTGATGTGTTACAGATTGCATAGGGGGCGGCTACCCTAAAAGAAGGTTACCTCAGTGTATAATAATTCTTAAAACTAAATAAATAACAAAGAGAAAATTCATATTTTATGACAGCTTGTGACTACCCTCTGATGCCCAGTCTGTAGTTCTACTTCACAATGTCTCTACAAATAAAAGTTTTATAGTGAACTTCCCTCCCCATGGGCCAGACAGTCTTCCCTAGGTGAAAATTAAAAAGCAGCATCTGAAAGCTATGACTTTTTTTGAAGGGTTAACCAGATGCCAGTATAACTGGTTTAATAAAGGATTAGCAATTAGCAGTTTTGAGTTTCTGAATATTTTTCCTGATATGGTGCAGTTTCAGGTTATTTTCTTTTACACAAGGGTTACCAGGTTTTCTAAATCCAATACCCACTTATTAGACCAGCTGAACCTTAACCCTAGTCTCGAAAGAGTAGTGACTTCTGATTATTTTTTTTATTTTTTCTGGCAATCTGCTCTTGTGCTCCCCATACTCTCAGTCTCTGAACACAACAGCCCCTTTTGATGTTTTTGATGTAGTTTCCAAAAAAAGTAAAAGAAGGAAATTCAAGTTATCAAACTATGCAGCACAATATTTTGAAGCTTAATAAAGAAACCAAAATCTACTAAGAGGTCATTCAAGGTATAATAGTTTTTCTCTGAGTTAGAAATATTTCTCTTTCCTTTCTTTTAACTTTGATCTTTTTATTTTAGACTGTATTGTTTGCCTTGAAATAGAGTTCAAACACAGATTTCCTGGATACTCAAATGACTTATAAAAGTAAAAGTTGTATTCCTATTTGATGGGAAGAGAGAGAATCTGAAAAGCAAAAGAACCATATCAAATCAGTTCTCACTTGTAGAGAGCAATAGTAATATTGTGTTTTGATACATAAATTGACATTGTTTATTCTGAAGATACCCAAAAAGTAAGTGTAAAAGAAATTTTAAATGGAACCAAGACTTTAAAAATTAAATCCAGCAATCTATTCTTTAGTGATTAAATTCAGCAAAGACATTTCTTGTACCTCCACCCTTTAGCTAGGATGTTGATAGGATGAAGTGAGGGAAAATTAGAAAAAAAATGGTATTGTCATATTCTAGGCTTTTGATGTCTTCTGTCTTCTGCACAGGTGCTACTTTGGGCTTCCACTAACCTCACAGTCCACAAAACCAGCAATATGATAACGGTTCTTTCATGAATTTTGGAGGCTCACTTCTCATTACTTGCCTGCCAGGTTACCAATTCTACATCTAATTCCATTGCTTTCAGTCAGTATTTAGGGTGCAAAAGGAAATGAATATAATTCCGTAAATGCATGGATATACACCTGTATGCACAGTGTATGCAAAGTCCTCTAGGATTAACTTTTTCCATGCATGCACAGTGAACACCTAGGACTAGTAACTGGTATGAACTTTCTTGCCAGAAAAGTTGCTCTGTGGACTTGTACCAAAACCATGAGAGGTCACAGCAAATAAAACCTTAGTTATTCCTTTGCTGCACTGAACACTTCAGTAATGCAGTTGTACCTGGTGTGTTGGTTCAACTACATACACATAGGTTCACAGCACGGTTTTGGACTCCTTCAGTCCAGAATTTCAAGCTGATAAAATTGTGCTTAACAGTTGTATGACCCTTAGGCAGATAAACTGACTTTTGTTTCTGAGCTGAAAGTTCAATCTATACTTTTAGTCTTGCCTCTGATTCACCATGAAATATAAAATATATGACCAATTAAATAAAATTAACATGGTTGAAAAAAAAGCTTTTCAAGGAAAAGCAATAATATTATACCTTAATATTTCTTGTTAATTTCCTTCTTAACTTGCAAGATTCAGTGTTTTGTCTCTCATTTTCCAGGACTAGGTCTTCAATAGGTCAATATGGACTTCATGAGGTAGAAGGGAAGTTGCACTTTGCTGCTGAACTGGGTGATAGTGTAGTACCCTGGAAGTGTGCCATTGTAGTAAAGCTGGAATACAGAAAAAGCAAGCAGCAGCTTGGTGACTTTGTAACTTGTCAGCTTGGACAGTCAGACCTTAACAGGCAGACAGATTTTAGTTCCTGTGTTCATATATAAATATAAAATTATTATTATTATTACTTTTTTTAAAATAAAATGCTTCTTTAATGGGAACACCACACAATTCTGGGAGCAGGAGCTGCATCTCTGCAGTCCTTCCTGACTCTGCCACATTCATTTATAGATTTCTGAATTTCTGAAGTGTCTGCCTCCCTTCTACACAGGGAACTGGAACACCAAAAACAGCTTTGGATATCCCTCTGGGGAATTACCCTCTAGACGCAATTCTTCCTTTTGCCATTTCCATTTTTTTTTCTTTTTTTTTTTTTTTCAGATTTGGAATACTGCATTGAGAAAACCATTGTTGCTCACAAATGCATGGGAGGGGGGTGTGTGTGTGTGTAGCCTCATGTTCAGGCCTTTGAAAATATTAAACCATATTCAATTTCTAACATTAGTTCCTCTTTTCAGCAAATTTGGCACTTAAATAACATAGTCACATTGGTTCAGTGCTGCAAGTGTTGTTAAAATCAGCTCTGGATTTATGAGAGAGCAGGGCACTTTTTGACTCCTATTTCTAAACATAAAGCTGTCACAGCGGCATAGTTTTCTTCTGACTTTTGAACTCTGAGATCAGATGCAGGGAGCCAAAGAGAATTGGTGGTGCTGGAGCAAGCTGAGTAACATGTGTTTTTCCTTTCTGCAGTTCTCAGTGACATGATAGAAGAAGACAAGACATCAGGGCTGTAATCACCTCAGTTTTCGACAGCCTGACAAATGCTTGAAATTACTGTAAACAGGACACATCTTCAAACTGGCATGTCACAGAGTCTCTCCATTAAAGTTTACATAATAGTGCTCATTTATACAAGCTGATAATAAAGCCAAAACATGCATTTCAGTTTTTCTTTCCTGCCAAGACCAAGACTTTACAAAGAAGCTGAAAAAAATTTGGCCTCTTTGTGTGAGGCAGGAAAGCAAAGGTAGAAGTTTTGTCTTGTTTCGTATTCTGGTTTTCACTTGAGTGGATATGAGTTTTTAAACTTAGAGCTGCATGTGTACATTTCTAGCCCATACACTTACACACACATAGGTGACAGACTGTCCCAACACAAACCCCACTGAGTACAAACAAAAAGTAATTGCTAGTAGATGTTATGAGTTTTTTTAAGGATAAATAAGGCCAAGTCTCTTTCACATTATGACCTGCATCTCTTGGGAAGTGAGGCTTATTCAAGCTTGTTTTAAAATTACTAAATCCAATGCTCCAAAGAGAAAATGGAAGCCATGCTTAAATTATGAGAAGTGTTTGGAAAAGAAGTGTTTTAAAAAGGCTTTGATACAGATTGATCAACAGATCACTAACTGTGTGCATTAGGATGCCTAGAATAAGAAGGCACTCTCTAATTATTATGCAATAAAATATTCAGTAAAATGGAGACTTATTATAACAGTAACCCAGGAGTGATATATATGGGGTAATCCATCAGCCTGGATATTGACAAATTTTGGATGAGTGATTCATATATTACCTCCCTCCTGTTTTGCTCTGTTTTCAGGTATAAAGTACTTTCCTGTCTGATTCATTATCTTTACAGTGTTGTGCTTCAAAAACTGATTCCAGTTTTTCGTGACAGTCTCCAGAAGTCAATTCACATTTAAAGAGTGAGACTTCTGGCTGTTCTCTGCTTTCAGTTCTTCATTCCTTCTGTTTGACTGTAGGTTTCTTCACACCTAACAGCCTTTCCGCAGTTCTGCAGTTGCAATCACAAAAGAAAAAGCAGGTCCAAAGGTAACCACAGTTTTTACTTTTCCCTATTTCACATAGAATTGGCATTCTGAATCCTAGTCCTGCTCATCTTTTACACTAGTTCTTCATCTATACCTGCTCTAATTCAGGTCTCTCTTAGTTTACTTCCTGTTGTTGCTTATCCTGCCTTTCATTCTCAGTTTTCTGCTGTGTCCTGATTTTCAAGGGACTAGCTTTCTATCTGTAGTTTTTGTATGTTTTGGTTTTTTTTTTTTCTTTTTCTCTCCTCATTTCTCCTCATTTTAACTGGTTTGATTCAAAGACCTCAGCTGGGCTGAAGCTTGTTCCTGCTGCTTAATGGGACTGTAGTTGTTTACCCACACAGTCTCCCAGCCTTGATGATGAATTGATTCTTTCCTTTGTAACCACATCAGTTATATGATTTTTGGTTCTTTTCATGGCTGACTGGATAGAACTGACCAACTAGTTGTGACTTATTTAACTGCTGAAGGTCTAAAGTTATTTCTACTTAGATTTGCAAACGGTGCAGTGTGACAGGATTGGATCTGTAGAAGCAAGAAGCTGATGTGAGTATTGTTGGGGAACTTTTATTGTACTCTTGGAGGAGAATTGAACACAGTTTTGTGCTTAAATTAATAAAGAATGCATTGGAAAGAGTCCTACCACCATAAGTGGTCTGCAAAGATGCATCATGAGCCAATTCCTTGTATACACTTGCACCAGCACCAATCCTGTGAGCGTTGCCAGGGAGCGCCTCAGCCTGGCCTTGGGTCTTTAACAGCATTGCAGTTGCTGTCCTTTGACAGAGTTACGGTTGTGTGTTCTGCCCTCATTCACTCCCTGGTTCCTCACCTGTGCCAGATCCCCTTCTGTGGCTGGCAGTGCTTCCCCACTGCCACCCTGATTGCAGTTACATCTGGCGCAGGGGTGTGGAAGCAAAGGCCCAGTGTAGTTACATTTCAATGACCTTGAAAGGCATGAGGGAGCAGTCAGATGCATGTTAGGTTTTTAGTGCCGTGACTTACTGATACTCCACAGTCATGGCCAAGGAATACCTAGTTATTCTATTAATTAAAATCACACAATTCACAGCTAGTTGAAGTAAAATTGAAATTCAAAACAAGAATTCTCAAAAAGATAATAACTGTTTATAAATGACAGATAAAGTGAAAGCAAAGCCACACAGACTACTGCCACTAATACTGTCAGAAAGACACACCCCCTCTTTCTCTCATCCTCTCTCTCTCTCTTTTCCTTTCCCCAATTCTCTGAGCCTTCTTCCTCTTCCCAAAGACCCTTTGTTCTTCCAGAGAAGGTGTTGATCGGGGTTTCAGTCTGTGAGTGCACCTGGAATCTCAGGATGCATCTATTAGGAAAAATTCCTACATCTGCCTGAAAATTTACCTGTCAGATAAAAGTTGCCTAAACCAATATATAAAAAAGATTCAATTTTCAGTTCTAAACACTCAGATTTATATTAAGTTTCTCAGTCAAAGGTTAAAAGTATTTACAAATTCAGATCAATTTCTTTCAAGGAAAGAAATAATAGTGTATTGTATATTTTTTCCTAATGTCTGAGAGCATTTTGTAACATTCACTGCTAGATGACAATCATTACTCTATCTCTTGGTCCCTACCTGTGCAAATTTGCTTGTGAACTGTGTTTATCTTTTCTCAGTTTTCCATCTAAGCAGAGCCATATGATGAAAGCAAATCCATTCAGTCTTCTAAGTTCCAACACAAAGACTCGAGATTTGACACATTGTATTGTAATTATGATTGCTAGTACTTATACTAATTGTACCAAAAAGTTTCAGCTTCCAAGCCTTTGAAACAATTACATAGCTAATTATATGGATTTAAGCCTAAGGTTTTTTGTCTAATTAATGGTTGCCTAGATAATGACACATTATAAAATGTTGTATAAATGTCTGAGAAGGTTTGTCAGGTTAAAGGGGTGGAGAAGAATAGATATATTCAGATCTTTCTTCTTTCATTTTTTTTTTTTTAAATGCATTGTAAGGTGGGATTTTTCAAGGGTGTTCAAGGGGATTTTTACAGTGCTTAGAGGAGGACAAAGACACAAGAGTTAATCATAATGTGTGTAGTTCTGTGACTGGAGCAATACAACCATATCATGCTTGCTCTCTGCTTAGGCTAATTAGCTTTGTGGAGATGTAAAGCTCATCCTTTTTTGATGCCATACTGCTCCAATGCGACTATGCATTTTGGAATTCCCAGTTCAACATACTGCTCAATGCATCACTATGTATTGTATCATGTGGCCACGTCAGCCCTCTTTGTAACATACCCTTTAATAAGGTAAAAAAATAGCTGAGAACACATTCTTTTCAAACAAAGTATCCGCAAGGATGTAGGCTCTTCTGAAAACCTCAGAATTTCTCACTCCAATGATACCTATTCTCATAATTAAAGCAAATATATTCCCAGTGTGACTAAGATGTTTGTATCCGACATTTAGGCATTGATGAGCTCTGCCAGACACTGCTCAACTATCACCTAACCCTTAATTTGTACCACTGGCCATAAGCAATTTTTCCAGGTACCTGACACTATTGATTTTGCTCAGAGTTCTAAGCTGTAACTAACTTGCTCATCTTTCTGTATCTGTGGGGTTTTAGAAGACTAGCTCTCTGTTAGTTGCATGAAAAGTCCAAAGTCTGATGAGTTTCAGAAAGCAGCAGGACACCAAGGTCCCTTTGTAGTTTTAGCTGTGGGGATTTCTGAGACAGATAAACATTTTTTTCTCCCCCTCCCCGTTTCTTACAGCTAAAGGAGCTGTCAACCTACATTGTCCATACTTCTGTTTGTGACATATCATCACAGAATTGATATGATAACACTATTATTTACGTAAACATGATTCTATTTATAAATGCAAACAAATGTAATAATGACAGCAGGAATGAATTTTATCACATTAACGTGGCAATGACTTGTTCATTTGTGTGGTATTGACAATATTAGTCAATATTTGTATTTTTTGGTCAGTAATGTGTATGTTCCACCTCTCTTGGTCTCTTTTTGGTGCTTGCACTTTAATTCATGTTAATTTGGGATGACATATAATTGCAAGTTAATTTTAATTATAGGGAAAGTATCATCTAATTCAAATGGATAGATCACATGATCATAGAATCATAGAATCATAGAATGGTTTGGGTTGGAAGGGACCTTGAAGATCATCTAGTTCCAAACCCCTGCCATGGGCAGGGACACCTTCCACTAGATCAGGTTGCTCAAAGCCCCATCCAGCCAGGCCTTGAACACTTCCAGGGCTGGGTCATCCACAACTTCTCCGGGCAAATGATAGTTTTAAAATAATCTTTTCTATCACACACAGATATTCCTTCCATTGCAGAGGTTACAAAATGAACCTTTTTGAAAAATTATTCCTTCTTCTACAGCCAGAGTTTGAACACAATCCACCACTTTGTGGCAGCCTGTGGGTTAGACATGCTCTCAGACAGATTGGTTTGTAAAAAAACAAAAATCAAAAGTCCTTTCCAGAATTTCATGCTGGCCATCTGCTCCTGTGTTCTGCTTTTTGTTTGCTTCTTTCCTTGTTTATAATACCCAGTTTGTAAAGATCCTCTACATCACTTCCATTTTCTAGATGTCTTCATATGAATTTTTCCTTGCATTATTTCATCTTAGGCTATATTTTAAAATTCAATAAATAATAAAAGTAAAGGAACATGTGCAAGCATCTTGCAAATACTTTTTAAAAAATTACTCTTGCTTTGATTATTTGTTTGTACGGCTTGGCAGAAAAAGGCCAGAGTTTTTCACAGCAATCTGCTATGTTACATTTGACTGAGGAAAGCAATAATCTAAAAAAAGTTTCTATCACTCTAAATTAGCAGTTGTTGGAAGAACAAAGCTGTCATTCCTCAGTTTCTTCATGCTGCAATATTTTAAAAAATCTTTAATCTCAATGGATGTAACCTTCTAATTTGGTTATACTATTAGCTCTTAATAGAGGAAATCTTCTAAACTAAGATCATGAATCTGTGATAGTGGTTCACTAAAATTTATCAACTTCTGAAGTTTAATGAAGTCTATTGATTTTTCCTTATTTAAAATTTTTATAAAGAAACAAAAGTTTAAGGACTAAAAGTATAATCTGATAATATGGAAGCATTACTTCTTGATGAATATCAGAAATAGGTCATGATCCCTAAAGCTCATTGTTCAAATCTGAAACATTGATGTGATGAAATATAAATACAAAAGATTCTGTTCTTAATGGAATTTACTGTCACATATTTAACCCTTAAAGATACCACAGAACTGCCCAGATGTGTTCCTGCTAAGCAAATTTTTTGCTAGTGCAGTCCTAATTACGTAATTAGAAACTTCTCTTGATTCTCACGGGACTAGGCAAGTGAGCTACAAGATATTATATTTAATGTTTCCTAAGTTAATTCCAAGAACTAATAAACATAATGATAAGCCTAAGTTAGTTTTTCTGAACCTGAGATCTTCCTGTATGTATTCCAAGATGTGTAACTCAGAGCTGGCAAGGTGTTATACTCAGAAAAGAAATCTCTGACTGGGAGAGTATTTTAATTTTTACTATAGAAGGAACTCATTTCTGTGTCACTATTTGCCTCCCTGCTGTTACTGTTACTGGTTCCTTTCCTCAGTGGAGTGAAGATATCAATACTTTGTAAAATGCATATACCTTGATAAAAAGCATTGTTTCTGATTTTTCTGGTGCACCTCTACACCTAATAATACTCTACTTGTGACAGAGAACAGTTATTGCTGAAAGGCCTAAGAGGAGCCACAATGCATTTCATCACACTCTTTCATTTGCATGTAATTACACTTACTAACTTTGAAAGACTAAGTGTTAGCATGACTCTTTTGGTTAGTCAGATTTTCAATCCAGGTTTCTGAGGACTGTTTACTAATTCATTGACTGGTGAGTCTTGTTTCTTAGATACTGAAACAGTTCTGAGAAATGTTTCCAGTATGTTAAAATAGCTTCTTTTCAGATGACTGTAGCCGTACAACTAGTACATATAATGGTATAGCTTACCCCTAGATACATAAATATTTTTTTAGAAGCAGTTAGGGAATTTTTGTAGTACACTCTTAACTAATGCCACCAGTCCATTGATTAAAATCCTGCAGCCCACTTATTCATGTACTTCCTCACTCACAGAGCAATTTGTTTAAAGTATTTTTTAACTTTAAAAGTTTTAGTATGAAGTTTATACTACAGGAAATATGAAGACAAAAAAAGCCTAAAAGCTTGTATTGTTCTAGCAGCCCCTTGTAATAACGCTTATAGTCATGAAGATAAAAATGAAATTCTTCAGAGGGATCATTTCAATTTTAATGTCTAAAATGTAAAGTTTGAGTCAATCCTCCATTTGCTCATTTATCTGTTGAGCCTAATATTAATCTTGGATTTGAAGAAATGTTAAAAAACAAGTTCTGAATATTATTTCATGAAATCCAAGAATTATGCTGCTTTTCTTTTAAAAGACAAAAAAGGATAAATGTTGTGCTAATCAGCAGAAAATTAAAATCACAAGGAATGGAAATTTTTCTAGAGTATATACTACACAGTGCTAGTGTTCATTTCAGTCTTTTCTTATGTGAATGAAATGTCATTGAATCTTTCTATAGAGTATGTTGAAAGGCCAGCAAAACTGAGTAGGTTCCATCAGATCATAGAAGTTAATGGTCATATCTGCTCAAACAAAAAACAAAACAATCAGACAAACAAGGCAATTTTCAGATTTCTTCCATATAACAAGACGGATTAAAGGTAAGTCTTCAATTTAGCATTTACTTCAGTCTGTGAATTAGAGATGAAAATTGTCAGTGTTTTTTGTTTCTAATAGTAGATTTTCACTGTAAGTTAGTGAACTTGAGTAAAAAAAAGCAAACTTTTTTCTCATAATAAAAGTGAGTCTCCTGTATCCATTATGACTTTCAGTAGTATTTATTTTTCAGATCATCATAGCATTTAGAACAATTAATGTATCTTAGGACTCTGTTTTCTTATGTGAGCTACCAACAGTCAAAAAAAAAGTCTCCCTTAAACTCAGAAGTAAAAGGTGGGTCCAGACGGACTGGTGGGGGAGTACAAGGAAACAATAAGAAAATAATGTGATGTAGGAATAACCTGAACATTCTCATCATTGTATTGTTTTACTTCTTAATGGGTTGTATAAATAACCAGTTTTAAAAGCAATCTGCAAGAGAGCTTCTCCAGAAGGGAAGCAGCATTCTGGGTAAAAAAAAAAATAGGCAACTTAAAAAATAAACAAACAAACAAATAAAGGCATGATAGGGAAAACAGAGATAAGAATCAATCAGTTGATGAGAGATATGAGTTTGTACTCTGTTAAGAGCCTTAAATATAAAGGAAGTAGAGTAGTTATGCTGCAAGATCAGCAAATACTCTTTTGAAATACTTTCTCAGTCCTCTGCCAAAGGAAATGAGATGCTTTACTCCCAGATGAAATTGCAGTTGGCAGCAGGTTGTATTTTCCAACTAAAGTGCTGGGCTTCCATGATGAAATCCTGGCTCTTTGGAAGTCAGTGGCTAGATAAGATGAGACAGGTTGTGAGAAAGTGTTTTACTTATTTTCTTTAATCTCTTAATACATATTCATGGACAATGAAAAGAAATGTACAAATACAAAAGAAATTCCCAAATTAACAACAATAACAAAAAAGTTAGAGTACTATTTTGCAAAGAATTAATGTAAAAAAAAAATCACAATTTTCATGCCTTTGACAAAATCTTCTCTTTACTAGCAATGCAACATACAAAACTGATAAAGGTAAAGTACTGAAGACACTTAAAAACTGGCCTGAGTATTTTAGACAGCTGATTATCTGCAAGTCACATTGATTTCCCTGAGAAACTGAATGATCGTTTTTTCAAAAAATTTGTCCCACATGGCTAAGAATATAAATATAGGCCTGACTTTAGGCTGAGTTTCAAAATATTTGTCTAAGTCCTTTTTTATTTTGTTTTCTGCATTAAGCAGGCTTCAGATGAATGGGCAAATACTTTAAGTGACATTTTGAAGAGGTTGAATCGTTGAATCACATTAACTCAAAATAGCTATCCAGGTCTAGTTTCCTCATAGGTATTTCAAGAATAGTGTCCTGTCTACCTTGAAAAGTGAAACTAAATTGATGAACAAACTCCTGAGCTTGGAGCTATCTTCTTTTAAATATGATTTGTCAGGCTCTGTCCCAGAAGTCAGGAGAAATTTTAAATGTAGATGCAGAGTTCAGTTACACTTCTGACACATATTTGTGTGTCTGTGTCAACTTGACCTCAAGCTGACACCAAATTTACACAGGTGAAGAGAACATTATGTATCCAAGGGCAACTACCACTGATAACAAATATATTGAAAAAGATAACAAGGTATGCTACACAACCATGAAGGAAGCAAGTATAAATATAAAGAGCTGAATCTGCTGCACAGCTGGGGGGAAGTGATGGAAGAGAATTTATTTCTCAAAGCAGAATAGGCATAGTGTCACTCTAGGGTATCCCTAGAGACTTTGAGATTTAGAGGGCAAATACAGGTTTTAGGGCTAATTTAGCTTTTAAAATAACTTTTCTTGAATTCAGATATTTCAGAGGGTATCTGTTCCTATTTTCAGTGGAAACAAATTTTAGGGTTTTTTGTGCATAAGTAAGCCTCTTGGCAGAGCATCACTGCAGACATGCACCTCAAATAGGTATTTCAGTAATGACTGGATGTTTACATGTATAACTAGAAGAACCAGTTATCAACATTGATGAAAAACATGGTTTTGCTGCTATTCTTAAAAAAGTTCATTAGATATTAAGCAGAGATCTTTGTTGTGGATAGTTGGTACCTCCTTAACTATGGAGGGTTTGAATTCTGGGAAATCTGAGCATTAGTTCCAGATGTCAGAGAAAAGTCAGTTCTCCTTAGTGTAACTAGAAAAAAAGGACTACAACAAAGTGGGTTGGCAAATTTTTTTTCTCTGGAGGCACACCATCCTTTTCAGACAGTTTTCTGTATAATAAAGTATTTTTTGTTGCTATCACTAAACTAGAAAAGAAATTGCAAATCTGTTTGCAAATCTTTGAGAAGTAACAGTTACTAAGGTGAAGAGAATCACTATGAAACCTACAGAATTTGTTCTAGGAAATCTACAAAGGGCTTAATTTGGAAGGTAATATTTATTTTCACCAGTAGAGGATGGCACAATTTTTAAACTCCTAATTCTGTTGAAATTATTTTTCTGTTCTCCTTATGCTCCTGCTGTCTTACCTGTGTCTTTTTATGTGATAAGCAAAGTTATGCAAGCTTGGAGAAGCAAGAAAAGACTCTTAACTGGGGAAGAGAGGCGGTAGCAAGTGGCATGGTAGTGGTTATTACTTGAAAGAAAGATTAAACACTGAAGGGTAGGAAGAAGTGGGTAAGATATTTATAGTGAGAGAAAACGTGCAAACCCTGCAGGCACTGTAGATCAGTATATAACTTTCCTTCATTTTTGTTCTAGAAATGATGCCTTTTACATGGTGAAGAAATCTGTTAAGGGAAAAGGGCAACACCATTTTCAGGAAAGCTTTGAGCTTAATTTAAATGGAGAAATTTTTCAGGCCATTTATTCTCATTCATTTTTTTTGAAAAAATTTAATGAATCATTCTAATTATATTTCAAATATGGGTGAATAACTTCCCCTGTAAGCTTTTTTTTTCTTCAGATATTTGATCATTGCAAGAGAAATATATATTTACATGTTGCTCATTTCCAGTTTATTTTAATTCAGCATATCTGAGTTTGTACATTATATTAGCTGAACCAACATTAACAAATTCTCACTTATATGATCTGGTCCCTTTCATGATTCATAAAAACATTTTATAGTTAATTTTTCTCAATTTTTAACATCGATTTCCTTCTAATTTTTCTAACAGTGTGAATTAAAACCCTGCATTTCTCACTTCTGAGTTTTATTTACCATTTCTCATCCAGCAGATATGTAAGTCCGCTCATAACATCCTTTGGGAAATATGCTGAAGAGTATGGATCTTACTCTGTTGTAATCCATGAGAAATGTCCTTCTAAGTCAGACTGCTGGCCCATCTAGCCCAATATCCTGTCTCTCAGAGTGACAAAGGAAATTACACATAGGGCAGGACAATAGATGTTATTATGCAGCTTTTTTTTCATAGAAAAAAGCCTTTTAAATGGGAGCAATTTTCATTTGCACTCTCTTCTATATTGTCTTCCTGTCATGAAATGGTCCTAGTGTTAATGAAAATCAGGATATATTGCCCAGTGGCATAAAAGTAATTTCACATTTCTTTAAAATGTCTTCTGGGCCCAAGTCTCTTGTACATAGCACCTGTTAGCTCTGCTGAATTAGGCCTTTTTTTTTCTTTTTTTTTTTTTTTTTTTTTTGGTGTCATTCACATCACAGCAGTCCAAAGGATAGAATTTTCTCTTCAGCTACTACATGAGTGAAAGGAGAAAGATCACTCTGTGTTTCTTTCAATGGGTCAATTAAAATGATTTTAATTGAAGTAAATAGGAATTTTGCAAGTACCTTAAATTACAGTGAGGTCATGTCTATGCTGGGTCTTTTTTAAAATTGAAGGTCGTTTAGATGGTTTACAGTAGATAAACACTCACAGACAAACTTTTTTCTTAAACACAGCTGTGTTGTCCTCAAGAAACATCAAGAAAAAGAATTAACGAAAAAACATTGAAGACCGAAGAACTGACAGGAGTTAATTCAGACTAATACGTAGCTCAAGATAGGCATAGATGTAATTTTGTCTCAGGTAGAAGAGACCAAGAAGGGGAAAAAACCCTCACTGTATGTGTTGAAAGAAGGTAGGACATCATGATTTTCCAATGTCTTTCTGTCATCTTTTGCACGGAAGTGGGAAACTATGGTATTTAAATAGAATAAGAAGACTTCCCTTCCTTCTTCTTTACCTCCTGTGACATTTTTATTTTCCTAACAATATGAAACCTATTCAGAGATTTCTTTTTCTTTCAGCTGAATTAATTATTTAGCCATCATCAGCTATTGTTCATAAATTGTTGAAAGCAGCAGGGAGGCACTAAAGCAGAAGCTGTGATTACTTTCTAAAATTGCAGTTGTCTACTCAGTTCAGCAGTCATTACCATGTAAGGTCACTTAGTGATGAAGCATAAAGAAGTGTGGGAGGGAAAATATAGGAAGAACAGCATAATTTACCTCTAAAGCATCTCTTAGAAGCCCAATCCTTCAAGGTGCTGAGCACCTCCCAAGAGACTAGCAACTCCTATTGAAATGAACATGATTTAAGGTGACTCAGTACTTCTGGGGATACATTCAGAGGTTTCCAGGAGCAGTGCCTTGTTTCAGAGTTAATTTCTTCATTTTGGATAATCCACAGGATGGTTTCATTTTTTGCTACTCTTAATTCACATTTTTTTTCAAATGGTTTTAGTGTGCAGGAGAATGTAATTATATTGAGGAAACATTTCTCATTCCAGTGGAAATGGTCATTCTACCTTAATAATTACCATGGTTGCAAAGGATCTAAATTTTTGAGAATGTTTGGCAACATTCATGTCTGTCACATTGGGACCTTAATCTAAACAATATCCTATTTTCTAAAATGCTAAGCCCAGCACCAGCACCCAGCCTGTCAGCAGTGACTAGTGGTATACATCATGAGGTGGATCAAAACAGAATTAATTTCAACAATATCTGGCCTCTTTAAGAGTCCCAAGATACATTTAGAAAAGCAAAGCCTGGAGATATTATTAATTCCTTTGAGAATCTTATTCTTTTTTTCTATTAATAAAAGAAATATAAAAAATAAAATCCAATGAAGAACTTTCCAGAATCATCATTCATTTTGCCCCACTATAAATCTGGAATTTTTTTGGTAATATTTCTTCTACAGCTATTTCATTTACTGTATGGCATAACACTACAGACTGAAATGCAGTAGAAACAATTTACCCATCAGAAATTTCACTTCTGAAAGACAAGATGTAAATGCATGCCTGGGACTTTATTTTTTCCAGCTGTGTGATAGGAGTGACTACTGCTTACTACTGTTGCAGGATCTGCTTGAATCCTGAATGCAAGTGTAGTGTCTCTGGGGAAGTGTCTTAGATGTGCTTTTATTTGCTTAGTCTTATACTGCCAAATAAATACTACTGTCAAAACCAGATTACTAGTCTTTCAGTAAGTATAGCTGAGTACTTCAGAGAAGTAATTTTCCATTTTTTTTCTCAGAAATTCTGGAGATCTGTAGACTACGTTTAGTAAGTGTGCGAGCATTAAATAAACAAAGCAAATCAACTCTCAGTAGGCTTTCTTTTGCTCTATGGTAAGGTATATCAATATTGGGAATTACCTGTCTTGCATCAAGAGTTGAAAACATGGCTTTAAGTTAATTTCTGTTAAGTTAAACAGTTAATACATATAATGCTTTCAGAAAACAAGACAATCTTTAATATAGTTCAGTTAATCAGAAAAAAAAGTGTACACTAGTTTGATTGTTATTTCATTATTTGTGTATTTTTACGAAGAGGAGATAAGAAAACAGTAGAGTATGCACAGGAGGAAAAGATATTAAAAAAGATTGAAATTTTGGGCTAAAAAAAGTTTAACCTCTGTTCTAGAGTGTTAGTTTTAAAATATATTAAAAAACATTTTCTCAATAACTTCATTCTGAATGCAGTTTTTAAAACCATTGCAAATTTAAAATTTGGGGTTTTTTTCCTTCTAGGTCAGAGCAGACAGGTTTTCTCTGACCTTAAATTTTGCATACAGCCTTTTACTTAGTAACATCTATTGTTGGTGAGACATCCTTAGGGCTTATACAGGAAAGAAGGTGCTGAAGATAGTAAAATTTTAAAAAGTTTTAATTGTTAGCAAACAAACTGTCAGAAAAGACTAATTGTGTTTTTCTACTGACTTGAGTTGAAGCAGCTTATTAGAGAGAGAATTTTAGTTCTCAGCTTGAGCAGCTATTTTGATATATGGATAAAATTACTAGAAGCAATGTCCCCTTGTGATTTTCAGCATTGCTTGACATATATTTTTCTTGACTTCTCCTATCTTATCAGAACGTTTTGTGGAAAAGTATTTTTCTCTAAATTATTTCTTAAAAAATAAATGTCCGACTGAGAGATGAAAAAGTTAATTCCCAGCTTCTAGCATATGGGTAATTAACAATGACCTTGATGATTAGAGTTTTGAATACACATCAGAATTATAAGAGACAAATTTAAGTAATTAAATAATTGTATGGCATGTGTTAGTTTTGAGTGTAAGGCAAATTTTTTTAATTACATTTTTTTTAAACACAGATAATCTATTTCTTCATATACAAAACACATTCGTCCCTTTTTTAGTGAAAGATAGTGAACTTAGAAACATAACCACCAGCTCCCAGGAATGGTGCTTAGAATCATGGAATTGTTTGGGTTGAAGGGACCTTTAAAGGCCATCTAGTCCAACCCCCCTGCAATGAGCAGGGACATCTTCAACTAGATCAGGTTGCTCAGAGCCACGTCCAACCTGACCTTGAATGTTTCCAGGGATGGGGCATCTGCCACCTCTCTGGGCAACCTGTTCCTGTATTTCACCACCCTCATTGTAAGAAATTTCTTCCTTATGTCCAACCTAAATCTACCATCTTTCAGTTTAAAACCATTACCCCTTGTCCTATCACAGCAGGCCCTACTAAAAAGTCTGTCCCCATCTTTCTTAGAAGCCCCCTTTAAGTACTGAAAGACTGCAATAAGGTCTTCCCAGAGCTTTCTCTTCTCCAGGTTGAACAACCCCAACTGTCTCAACCTTTCCTCGCAGGAGAGGTGTTCCATCCCTCTGATCATTTTTTTGGCCCTCCTCTGGACCCACTCCAACAGGTCCATGTCTTTCCTGTACTGAGGACTCCGGAGCTGGAGACTCCAGGTGGGGTCTCACCAGACTGGAGTAGAGGGGCAGAATCACCTCCCTCGACCTGCTGGCCATGCTTCTTCTGATGCAGCCCAGGATACGGTTGGCTTTCTGGGCTGTGAGCACACATTGTCAGCTCATGCCCAGCTTTTCATCCACCAGTACCCCCAAGTCCTTCTCCAGAGGGCTGCTCTCAATCCCTTCATCCCCCAGCCTGTACTGATACTGGGGGTTGCCCTGACCCAGGTGCAGGACCTTGGACTTGGCCTTGTTGAACCTCATGAGGTTCACACAGGTCAACTTCTCAAGCTTGCCCAGGTCCCTCTGGATGGCATCCTGTTCCTCAGGTGTGTCAGCCACACTACTCAGCTTGGTGCTGTCTGCAACCTTGCTAAAGGTGCACTTGATCCCACTGTCTATGTCATTGATGAAGATATTAAACAGTACTGGTCCCAATATGGACCCCTGAGGGACACCACTCATCGCTGATCTCCATCTGGATATTGAGTTGTTGACCACTACCATTTGGATGTGACCATCCAGCCAATTCCTCATTCACCAAACAGTCCATCCATCAAATCCATATCTCTCCAATTTAGAGAGAAGGATGTTGTGGGGGACTGTGTCAAAGGCCTTACAGAAGCCCAGATAGACAACATCCGTGGCTTTTCCCTTGTCCACTGATGTACTCACTCCACCACAGAAGGCCACTAGGTTGGTCAGGCAGGCCTTGTCCTTGGTGAAGCCATGCTGGCTGTCTCAAATCACCTTCCTGTCCTCCATGTGCCTTAGCATAGCTTCTAGGAGGATCTGTTCCATAATCTTCCCAGGCACAGGGGTGAGGCTGACAGGTTGGTAGTTCCCAGGATCCTCCTTTCTACCTTTTTTAAAAATGGATGCAATGTTTCCCTTTTTCCAGTCACCGGGGACTTCACCTGACTGCCATGACTTTTCAAATATGATGGAGAGTGGCTTGGCAACTATGTCAGCCAATTTCCTCAGGATTCTGGGATGCATCTCATCAGGTCCCATAGACTTATGTATGTTCAGGTTCCTCAGGTGGTCACGAACCCGATCTTCTCTTACAGTGGGAGGGACTTTGCTCCTCCAGTCCCCATCTTGCAGTCCATCCACTTGAGAGGTGTGCGAAGAGAGGTTGCCAGTGGAGATTGAGGCAGAAAAGTTGTTGAGTACCTCAGCCTTCTCCTCGTCCGTTGTTACCAGTTTGCCAGTCGTGTTCACCAGGGGGGTACACTTCCTTTGACCTTCCTTTTCTGGCTGACATACCTGTAGAAGCCCTTCTTATTATTCTTTGCATCCCTTGCCAAGTTCAGCTCCAGCCACGCTTTGGCCTTCCTGACCCCATCCCTACACAACTGGGCAACATCACTATACTCTTCCCAGGATACCTGTCCCTGCTTCCACTGCCTGTGCATTGCCTTCTTGCCCTTTAGTTTGACCAGCAGGTCTTGAATCAGCCATGCCAGTCTCTTGCCTTCCTTTCCTGATTTCTTACACCTGGGGATTGAGAGCTCTTGTGCTCTGTGGAAAGTATCCTTAAAGATCTGCCAGCTCTGTTCTGTTCCCTTGTCCCTGAGGGCAGTTTCCCAGGGGGTCCTATTGACTAACTCCTTGAACAGCTGGAAGTTTGCTTTCCTAAAATTCGGGGCCCTGACTTTACTCTTCGCCTGACCCATATCCCTCAGGACTGCGAACTCCACCAGTGCATGATCACTTCATTCTTTGTACTTTTCCTCAGAGCATAGGAAGGAGGGAAATGGCAAGTTAAGAAAGAGATAAACCAACTCTTGTTGTCACTCTTCCATGAAGTCTATCTCCATACCATGAGGCTTTACTTTTAGAGAGACCATAGGGACGCCTCAACCAGGACCAAGTTTTTCAACATGACTTTTGGACTCTCATCACTCTCATCATCACAAAGCAGAAAAGAACTGAAGAGAACTGAAGACTGTAGATTCCTAAGAAAGATTTTCTAATAGGAGAGGCAATCAAGCAAAAATGTGGTTCTCATGATATATTTTATGATCCATATTTCACTTGCTAATTCATTTACATAAAAAGGCTGTGTCCTTAATCTGATTATATAATGATTGTGAAAGCCAAATTACATGAATAACATTTTGTATCACAAACTATGCGTGGAGAAAAAAAGTACAATTTTGATGCCACTAAATATTCAGGAAATCATGCTGTCAGCTCAAATAAGCAGGAAAGTTATATGCTTTAGGCAAAAACAACACAGAGGACATAGTGATGCTGTAAAGGCTATACAAATAATACGTTAGTGACACTGATGAAGTGAAACCAGCAATAGCTTAGTCACGGTCATCTTAATCTAAAACTTTTCTGTACTTTTTTCAATCTGAATAGAATTTTCTTAGCAATTTCATTTTAAAACACTAAAACTGACAATCAAGGAATATTTATGTTATACCAAAGTTCATATACCAATTGATTTTTAAGGGATTTATAAAGATGAAATATATTAAATAGTGTTTACATTTTATTTTATTTATAAACAGCATCTTTTTTAATGTCCTTGAATATATTATTTTTGCAGTCAAGAAAGGAGATTAGCCTCTTATTATCCTTACAACTAGTGCATGATCAGCTCATTCGTCAGCTCTGTTATTTATTATTGTACATACAGGTCAAGAAGAGATTCATTACTTCAAAAATTACAGGCAGTGAACAATCAAGAAAGATATAAGCCTTTACTAAATATATTTTAACAAAAACTTCTGAATTCCAAAATTTAATCATTCCATATGTATTAGGACAGACTATTCTATGATGTTTAAAGATTACAACATCGCAAATTACATATTCCTTGCTTTCAGTACTGGGCTTTTAGCTTTTAATGTATTAGTTTTCCAGCATAGATCTACTCACTAAGCAAATGAAAAATCTTTTTTACATCAGGCATTGGTCTCTACTGTAATCAAGGAATTATTATTGCAAGGTGTAAACATAAATAAACATCTGTTTCTTTTGTCCTTGTACAAGTAATTAACACAAAATCAGGAAGTAGATTTCTCACAGGAGGAATTCTTGCAACCTTCTTACAAATGAGATTTGCATTCTCACATTGTGGAGGGTTTTTTTTAAACTGCCAGATAGAAAAACCTTGTACCAAAAAGACATTAAATATCCTCAGAACAAAATGCACAAGTAATAAGCTCCCCTAGATTATATGTTGCCATGTCTTACCATAAATTATCAAAATATCATTGCGCATTGAAAGAGACTCTTCTAAATGCTGCTGCCCATCTTTTTACAAATTCTCCGAAATATTTATACAATTGCAGAGTTTGACCTTTGTATCAGAGTCACTGAGGTCAATCTTTCTCTCTTGTTTCCATTTTTAGGCTTCTTCCCTGGATGAGGGATTACTTCAGAGATGCTCAGCACCTCTTGTGAAATGCCTGGCTTAATGTGGTGCAATGCCTATTGTAGGATGAGGCGGGGGCGGGGCGGGAGCTACTGACAGCTATATCAGACTACAGCTGTGGGTGTACCATGGTTCCTTTTTATTCACTTTTTTAATTACATCTTACATACCTTGTTTATCATAGCTAGATGGATTTTGGAAATATGTAACCTATCCAGTGCCCAGTGAAGTAAATGAAATAAAAATCAATTGGCTTCAAGAAATTTTGGACCAGGAAATAGAGAATAGCACTATGTATTTAGGCAGTTGTTCCTAATATCAATTTGAAAGCACAAATTAAGACATGACACAGGCAGTGAATTTAGATGGCACAATGTGTGTATGGAAGGCAGGCAGGAAGCAGGGAGGCAAAAAGCTATTTATCAATTATGAAAATGATAAATAAGCCAGCTGATAACAGCCTGTCTTCCTGAGGAAAGGCAATCTTTTTGGTAACCTTAGCAAACACTGGAGTTGAGACATGCCATAGTATGTGTTGTGTAAAGGCTGAAGTCACTGATTTACCAGCCTCAGTCCCAAACACAACAGCAAAGCTGGAGCAGCAGGATAGCTAAACAGCGCACTGCTGGCACTGGTGAAGAAGCAAGGCCCTCCTTTGAGCCCACCTTCTCCTCCTGTTCATCTGTTCTCTCCCCTATTCCCAATGCACAGACACGTACTCAGAGGAAGCTGCTCCCCTATCTTCTGTGAACTCACAGACTAGGCTCTTATTCACACAGTACCTCAAGGTATTGAAACAGATTAATGGGATTTCAATGGAGATGCTGTGACGGTCGGAAAAATTATAGTCAATGTCTCAAACATTCGTTAAAGAACTTTGGTGGAGAAAACGGCCTCTGTAAAAATGCTGGAGTTTTGTGAACAGGACAATGTGGCCGGAGGAGAGAGCCCCCCGGAGGGTGGGACCGCGCTTCTCCAAAGCCGCAATTCCTTATCTTAAGTGACCAGGAGAAGGAGCACAGCATATGCACCTGGAGGAGGAGGCCCCACAGAGGATGGGACTGTGCTTCTATCTTAAGCGGTCATGCCAGCAGAAAAAGAGAGGCAACTCTGCGATGAACCCCCCCCCAAAGCTCTCCGACCGATTCCAGAGAACCCCGGGAATGGGACTGCGCATGTCGAGACCATCGACTAACACGCTATAAAAGAAGGGAGAACGAGTTCTCAGCGCGCGCCCTCCGGAACTGGATCTCTACACTGGCTGGACCAACGCTGGACCCAGGACTGGTGAAACCCTTTCCTTCTCTCTTTCTTTCTTTCTTTCTCTCTTTCTCTCCCTCCCTCTTTTTCTTCTTTCTTTTCCACAGTCCCTACACCTCATCCTTTTAAACATAAACCGTTGACCAAGTCTGAGACTAGGAGTGGATCTAGCCGCCCCTGGGCTCCTCTCTGAGAAGGAGTCCAGAAAGCAAGGGGGTCTGCTCTGAACCTCGTGACTCAACGGGAGGGCTCTCCTTCTGACACAGTTTCATATTCCTTTTTCCATTTCATTTTTCTATACTTCCCTTCTCTTCTCAAACAGCGGCTTAACGACATGTTGCAAGGTTCATATTGATAAGTTCACTTGTACTTGGGCAAGGTTATCTAGGTTGAATAAATGTTGATTGTTGTTTGAACTCCCCTGGTGTCGTTTCACCTTAATTCTGACAAAGGAAATCCACGAACCTGAGTCGCTCCAACTCTGGGACGCGACAGATGCTAACAGGTGTAACTGAACTGAAAATTAGTATTTTGAAAAACTTCTCTCATACTAAGTGGTCCTTTATGTTACCTCTTTCTGGTAACCTCAAAAACCTTTTGAATATGTTTAGCAACACGTGACATGGGAGAAGTCAGAAAGCAGGGGATTGAAGTGCATGAGCCAATGAGGATTTCAGCATTATGAATAGAGAAATATCCAGACCTTGGAGATACTACATGGGAAGAATCAGGAAATTTTATGCCTGTGTGACTTGAAAAGACTTGATGGAAAAAGTGGCATTTCTTTACCAGTGTCCAGACAAACCAAAACTGCCCTGGGCTGTGCTAACCTTGCAGACAATGCAGGGCCAGCTGTGCTCAGCCACTTTCAGACCCAGACTGGTAGGTGTTGACAGCAGGGTGCTGAATTGTGAGCATTCCTGGGTACAAGACAGTGCTAGCGAGGGGATCTTTGAGCTACGCTATCAGTAAAGATTTAATTGCAAATTGTGTCTACTGCTAACCTGTTCACAGGCTGATCAAACTCTTCCTTGAGAGTGGGGTGGAAGAAAGGTGGATAAGACTGTCTCAAACTTTCAGGTCTACAGAGAGAATGGGGTGTGGTGGGTTCACCTTGGCTGGACGCCAGGTGCCCACCACCCTGCTCTTATCACTCTCCTCCTCAATGGGACAGGGGGAGAAAAACACAATGAAAGTCTCATGGGTCTATAAAAGGACAGGGAGATCACTCAGCAATTACCGTCATGGGCAAAACAGACTCGATGCAGGGAAATTAACTTAATTTATCGCCAATCAAAAGTCAGAGTAGGGTACCGAGAAATAAGGACAAATCTTAAAACACCTTCCCCCCACCCCTGCCTTCTTCCTGAGCTCATCTTTACTCCTGACTCTCTACCTCCTCCACCCAAGTGGCACAGGGGGGTGGGGAGTGGTGGTTGCGATCAGTTCATCACACGTTGTCTCTGCCGCTCCTTCCTCCTCAGGGGGAGCACTCCTCACACTCTTCCCCTGCTCCAGCGTGGGGTCCCTCCCACGGGACACAGTCCTCCAGGGACTTCTCCAATGTGAGTCCTTCCTATGGGCTGCAGTTCTTCATGAACTGCTCCAGCATCGGTGCCTTGCACAGGGTGCAGCCCTTCAGGCACAGACTGCTCCAGTGTGAGTCCCTTCCATGGGGTCACAAGCCCTGTTGGCGAACCTGCTCCAGCATGGGCTCCTCTCTCCATGGGCCCACATGTCCTGCCAGGAGCCTGCTCCAGCACGGGCTTCCTACGGGGTTACAGCCTCCTCCAGGCATCCACCTGCTCCAGCGTGGGGTCCTCCATGGGCTGCAGGTGGATATCTGCTTCACTGTGGATCTCCATGGGCTGCAGGGGGACAGCCTGCCTCACCATGGTCTTGACCACGGGTTGCAGGGGAATCTTTGCCTGGCGCCTGGAGCACCTCCTCCCTCTCCTTCTTCACTGACCTTGGGTTCTGCAGGGTTGTTTCTCTCACATATTCTCACTCCTCTCTTTGGCTGCAATTGTGCAGCATTTTTTTTCCTTCTTAAAACTGTTATCCCAGAGGTGCTACCACCATCGCTGATGGGCTCGGCCTTGGCCAGCAGTGGGTCCATCTTGGAGCCGTCTGGCATTGGCTCTGTTGGACATGTGGGAAGCTTCTAGCAGCTTCTCACAGAAGCCACCCCTGCAGCCCCACCACTACAGAAAACTTGTCATGTGTCACGTCCCAATTTCTCAGGATGATGACTCAGGTTTGCTGATTCCCAGGTCAGGATTAAGGTGAAATGACACCAGGTATCCTTTAACTCACAAAACTCAATTTTGATTTGCTCACAACAAGAATTGGCATGCTCACCACCAAAACCAGTATACTCACAACAAGAATTGGCACGTAACTATGTCAGTAAACTGTGTAACATGTGCTAACCATACATCACCAAATATATACTACAGGCCTTGCTTATTTGGGAATCAGTTCAGGGAAGACAATAAGGGGAGCCCTCCCATTGAATCATGAGGTTCAGAGCGGACCCCCTTGCTTTCTAGACTCCTTCTCAGTGAGGAGCCTAGGGGTGACTGGATCCACTCCTAGTCCCAGACTTGGTCAACGGTTTATGTCTAAAGGGATGAGGTGTAGGGACTACGGAAAAGGAAAGAGAGAAACAAGACCGGGGGGGGGGGGGCGTGGAGAGAGAGAGAGGAGAAAGATTTCACTGGTCCTGGGTCTAGCATTGGTTCAGTCAGCCAAGGAGCCAAGGAGTCCAGTTCCAGTGGGCTTGTGCACCTGGGGCTTCAGTTTGTATCCTTTTATCCTCCTTGCGCCTCCTTTGGATGGGCACTCGAACTCATTAGGCTAATTAGGTAGCCTTTGGGCGATGGGCTTGAGGGGTTGTTTGGGGAGTAGCTTCCCCTTCCCTGCAGATGTGATCTTTTGCCATACATGGTGAGTTGCCCTGTTCAGCACATCAGAACAGCACCCCAGAACAGGGAGCTGTGCACCCTCTGGCACACCCTCTGGCACACCCTCCCCCTCCTGTTGCTGATGGGCTCTGATGGGCTTCTTTTCACCTGTGGTTCCTTGTTAGGCACAGTTCGTTATTATGCAGAGTTAGTTGTTAAGCAGAACTTGCCCCACCACAATGTTTGAGACATTAACTCCTTCAGTCTCTTACACCATGCAAACCCAATATATGGGATCAAACACGTACTCAGATTATGAAGGCTGAACAGGATGACAGGGGCTCCCAGAGTGATACAGAAGTGGGAGAAGTTTATGGAGGGAAACTATGCAGGCAGTCTTAGCCATCCTGGTCTTTGGGAATGATCAGTTATCTAATCCAACAGCTAACTAATATCAAACTGATTCATGCAAATGAGGCTTATTTTATTCTTTAAATAAATACATGTAATGGAAAATGGAAAAAAAAAATTAAACTATGATTAAACACTAAATTATTCTGGTCAAGATATTACATGTTATGATCAAAAAGGTTATGCACTATCAAATAATAATAGGAATAAATAATTACAGTATAAACAGTTGATCAAATTCACATCATCATCTTTCCTTAGAGAAACCAAATTTATGGAAAATGGATGAGAAACTGATGACTCTGTACATTCAATAAATATAAACTATTTTGATTTATCATTGTAAATATTATCCTTTAATGTAAGGTTTCATAATTGGTATTTCTATTAGAGGTGGGAAAAAAAGTTTAGATTGATATAGTAACTCCTTTCCAGCTCAAGAATGCTCAAGTCAGCAGTGATAATTTGGAATATCTACCAGAGTACAGCCTATGAATTCTGACTATTTCTGTCCATGCATGAAAAAATTGCCTAGTGGAATACTTGTGGTTTTGACCAGAAAATCCAGTCTTTGTGGATGGAGATTACAGCATGTGTCTACATAAGCAGGAACAGGAGGCAGTTGTTAACCAGATGTTCTGATCAAATATCATTCACCTGGTGCTTCAAACTGCAGTGCAAGAAAGTCAAGCATGGAGATCTCCAAATGCAAACAAAGCAAATAATTTTTGTTTTGCTTGACCAGCTCATGGAAGTTTGTGTGGGAAAGAAGAGATGAGCATATTTCATAGCAGGAGCTGTAGAATAGAATAGAATATTTTCAGCTGGAAGGACTGTTAGCACTAGCACAGGTTAGAAAAAAGGAGCTGACCTAGAAGCTTTCTATTATTCTGAGCTGAAGCCAAGAACTGCTGAAACTGCCCCCGTAACAGTGGTTCCAGCCCAAACAATTACTTGAGCAATTATTCTAATTCTAGTTGTTCCATACAGAACTTCATATTATTATTTTTCTCTGAACAGTTAACTTCTAAACTCAGAATAGAAATTTGAAAATCCTGTATATTTTGAGTTTCTATAAAAAAATAAAGCAATAGTAGTAGTGATGTGAATTGCATCCATTAATCTTAGTGGAATGTCAGCTATAGTGCCTGTTCTCTACTATCTTTATTTATGTGAAGTTAATAAGAAGAAGCTTCAGCTTTAGGTTAAAGGTCAATGAACAATGTTAGACAAGTGAAGTCTTATTTATGATACAACACTGCAAAACCAAAAATAGCTGTAACTAGCCTTGAAAACCTTAGAGATTACTCATAGTTAAAGCTCTTCCTTCTTATGGAACTTGAATGACAAAGTTTTATGAAGAAAATTTGTAAAACACACTTTAAAAATCCACCAGTATGCAAGCAGTAAGATCATAAAAGTAGAAAATAGGCATTAAATATAGAAGCACATAGAAGAACAACCACTTTCCCCAGTGTCTAGTAAGGTTGTAAACTGTGCTTTCCAACAGGTGGTTTATCACAAAACCTGTTTAATAAACCCATATTTCAAAGCAAAAGTTTCATAAGGTTTAGCTACATATTCAAATACTAACAAACCCCTCCCATCCCTGAGCTGTACCTTGAAAAGGATTTCAGAAGAGGACAGTGTGCTGCTTGCTTTCCCAGTAGGTCATCGTGCCACTGGCATTGCTTCCGTAGCAGCCAGAAGCTCAGGTATGTATCAGGTACAAAGGGCACAATGGAGTAAGAGTTAACTCCCATCAGCTGATCCATGGCTTAGCTACTGATCTGTCAAGATAGCCACATGCTCTGGCAACAAGAAGAAAATTTATCAATCTACATGAAAATGCTAGCTAATACAAACATCAGAAGTAATGGAATTAATCTTCCTTTTAGTTCTTTAATATGAATAAAACAAATCCTTAATTTACTTGCTTAGTTTTTGAGGTCATACGTTCAAATTTGAAGTCATTTTTGCAGTGACATTTTCTTCTGTCTGACTGTTTACAAGGCACTAAACAATATATCGCAATTGTCCTGGGTTTGGCTAGGATAGAGTTAATTTTTCACAAGAAGCTGGGAGAATACAGCCAGGATAGCTGACCCAAACTAGCCAAGGGGATATTTGATACCATGTGATGTCATGCTCAGTATGTAAACTGGGGGAGCTGGCTGGTAGGGGAAGAGGGATCGCAGCTAGGGAACAGGCTGAGCATCGTATTCTGGGTAGTGAGCGATTGCATTGTGCATCACTCCCTTTATATATCCTTTTATTAGTATTATTGTTATTATTATTTCATCTCTCCTTGTGTTGTCCTATTAAACTGTCCTTTTCTCAACCCACGAGTTTTTACCTTTTTCTTCTGATTCTCCTCCCCATCCCACCAGGATGGAGAGGAGTAAATGAGCAGCAGTGTGGTGCTTAGTTGCTAGCTGGGCCTAAACCACACCACCAATATATAAGGATTTTGCTATAACAGGAAAAATTTGGATGTTTATGTTTAAAGACTAAATAAAAAAGTATAATAAAATAAAGCACAAAAGCATAAGCACAAGAAAAAAATGGGAAAAATGCATGTAAGGTGAGAAAAATTATTTACTTGTAAGCTACCAGACATTGTAAAGCATAAAAAAAATATCAGGGCCCTGAGCGCAGTGACAGACCCTAATGGCCCTGAACAGCCTCATCTGGACCTGCACCCACACTCCTGCCCATGGGCCTGGGGGTTCTATTTCAGCTTAGTCTTGATCCCCAGTATTCACTTGAGCCATACTGCAAGTAGACCTCTGCGCAGCTTGTCCCCTGACATTCCTGCCTTCTTGACTGGACTGCCCAGGTTGACCTCAGGACTTTTTTGTTACCTTACTTTTGTATGCTGGTCATTGGGTTGTTGACAGGACGTGTTGCTGTCACCAGCCCTGCTCTGCTCACCTTGTTTGGGCCCATTGTGCCTTGCAGGAGGGGACACTGCCCTTCCCTGTGCTGGGCTGACTCTCAGCTCCCTGCTGGAGCAGGGAAGATGCTGCTCCCTGACAGTAAACTGCTGCACCCATCCTGGGAGGGTGCAAGAGTTAGCGAGGTTTGGTTTCAACCATTATTAACATTCTTTAAAAAACTTCTCTGTTCAAAGTAGTAATTCCTACCTATTGTTATTCTGTGCAGTGTGATTGTAATGTCTTTGAAGTGTTGTTCTTTGCTCTTGTATTTCATTTTCAAAAACTAGAAAATTTGGTATTAGGACATTAAGATATTAATATGACACAAACATTAGTATGAATTACAAAGAGGTGTTAGGGAAGAGGGATGTGAGAAAAAAGGTGAAGGAGGGATGGATTAGTTAGTAGGTTATAAGTGCCTATAAAAATTGAATAGGTGGGAACAAAGAAGATAGGGAAGAATTATTAAAATGATTAAAGGTGATAAAAGCAAGAGCAATAACATGAAACTCAAACAGGAAATATTAATTTACATATTAATACAAAAAGTTGCGATAGTGAGGTCAATTAGAAAAAGGAATAATTTGCTGGAGAATATAGTTCTACTAATATTGCCTAAGGTGTCAGTGAGACTAACATAACCCACCTCTGCATTAACAAAGGCAATCCTTTTACAGAACAGTGAAATGAAGATAGAGTTGATTTGCAAAATACTGTTCTGTGATAGTATATCCATGGATATATTTATCTGGAAAAGGAAAGTGTAGTTTCTTGTTTGATTGTTGGGGTTTTTTTTATGGAGTTATTGTAAAGTCAGTTTCCTGATTAATCTTTATTCCATGACACTCTTTACAGCATATAACTCCTATATTTTCTGCTTGATGGTTTATCTTGGATATTTATTCTATATATTGCATGATAGTAATTCCAGATGATCTTACAAAAATGTTGCTGATTCTCCTTCCTGCTCCTGTTTTTCACTTAAGAAAAATTGAACCATATTCACTTCAAGTCAGTACATAGAAATCTGATTATATTTTATTTCTTTTTTTCTTTTAATTTTGGAAATTAAATATGAATCTCCAACACTTTTGTAAATATATAACTATTTACTTATTAGATCACAAATAAATACTCTTGAAGACATTGATTTCTATGTTTTCAGTTTGGTTAGTTGGGCTTGCAAGTCAGATTCTGTCATTAATTTTATAAATGGATATTAATTTTTATTTGTTTTAGTACAGTCATTTATCAGGTAACTTGCTCCAAACAAACTGAAGTGACCTACAGTGCTGTGAAACTCATTGCCATTACAAGCAAAAGGTATATACACCTTAGTGACTGGTGCAGCACGAAGAAGGGACTTGAATTTTACCTAGTGTAATCCATTACAGTTCTTGTGTTGTATGTCTGTATTAAAAGTTTACCATCAATGAAGTTCACTGCAGTTGCTTGTCCTAGATAAGTGCATATGCAATACATGCAGACAATGTGCAAAGTTTTTCTGTACACCTGCCTTGTTGTTGCTAACTGAATCCTAGATACGTTTTAGAAGCTAAACTACAAGGAAGGCACTTTGCGACAGGACACAGAATCCGGCATGCTGATGACAGACTTCAGCCTTGATTCCAATGGGAGGAAAATTACTTAAACAACACTAATGTTCACTAATCACCTCTGGAAGCACAGAGAATATAATAGGAAAGTACTCCTGTGTATTTACCCTGTTGCTATATTCTTTAGGACTCCTCTGATGACTACCATAGGAGTTAAAATATTGAGATGGATGGACTTGACTTTGATCTTTGGTATGGCTAATTTTAATTTTTATTTTAGGTTTGTTTTGTTGTTGGTTTTTTTTGGTTTGTTTTTTTTTTTTTTTAAACAAGAGATCCTATTGAATTAATGAAGAATATATGTAGGCTTTTTTATGAGCAACTAATGATAAACATGACATTAGTATATGCTCTTGCAATAGCAAATTAATTATAGCTCCCACATCCAAGTAAACATTAACACCCATCTGGTAAAAAGACCCATCTGGTACCAAGTGGACATTGAGGTGCTTATTTATGGTTATCCTTCTTAATATTTTAAGAACTGGATTTAATCTCTGCCCTGTATCTAAGTGTTTTACCATTTCTTCTGGTAAGAGGTTGTGTGGTTGGAACTCTATGATGGTTCCTCATATTGAACTTGTGTGATTGATGGAATATATAGATGCTTTAAAATGTATTTGGTATTCAAAGCCTTATTATAATATCAGTGGTGAGGGAAGAACTCTGATGTTCAGCTGCTGGTCCTCAAGGAGGCAAACAGGCAGATTTTTAAAGTTTGTTCTTCAGTCATACAGCACAGTCCAAGCCTTCATTACACAACATACTTTTTTCCTGTGTAACTGTATATTTCATACTTGTTTAATATTACTTCTATAGACACAGAGAATTATGAGTACATTAGTGTCCCTTGTTTCCAGGATAGATTGCATGGCATTATTATTCATGACTTCTCAGGGGACATCACAGACTGATTCTTGTGTAATGTAGATGTAAATGATTTCACAATAGTTTCAGATGTATATAAACATTCTGAAGACCTCTTTAAGAATCCAGTTATGAGGTGGTCCAAAGGGTGAAAATTTCTTCTGCTACAAGTATAAAAGGTGGCTACATCTATACCATCAGGCATGGAATAGTTAGGAATTTTTATATTCTTGTTGGAAGGAAAAGTAGGTTTTTGTGTAAGGAGTGCACTCCACTTGGTTTTCCTTTTCTTTATTCCTTTTTTCTCTACCACTTCACACCAAAGTAAATAAAATTCTGAAAATAAGAATGAAGGAAATTCCAACTTACAAAGATTTTTATTTTTTCCCTCACTAGTAATGCCTTTTGCTCTTTCTGAGGTATTCACTCAGTCTTCTAAGTGGACCTTCTCTACCAATTCTTCTTTCTCCTCTTTTAAAATGGAAGTCTTTGCTTAGCAATGCCACCAAAGTTGATGAGGGAAATTAGACTAAAAACAAAATAAAACAAATACTTTGACTGTTTACTATCAAATAGTCCTAGTCAGTTTTTTACTTTGAAAGCTTAATTTTTAAATGATGGTTGAATGTATGTAATTATTTTTATAATTCATTACTGACCACTGTTTGCCTTGTCCAAGGGGTTTCTGACAAAATTCTAATAAAGCTGATAAAAATCATTGCTTGCTTCTAATCCCACTGAAGTCAATAGGGTTCTGCATGGATTTCAGTGGGGGCAGAGTCATACTCTTTTCCACATTTTAAAATTTATGCTTCTTTCTCAGCCAAATTGCATAATGTAGAGGATATCCAGCACACCTCTGTCCAGAGGTTTGTTAATTTGATCTCAAGTGGACTATGACTTGATTGTTTTTCTCTCTGTTCTTGATACCAATGGTACAGCTGAAAAAGTAATCAAGTAGGAGGTTGTCTTCTCTGCATGTGTGTATTTATTTATCAACTAATGTGTTTTTATTTGTTAGTGGCCTTAATATAATTTATTAAAATTTGAACTAATAATAAGCTTTATGAAGTTTAATAATTCATATTTTCTTTTATTCCTAACATACTGTGAATCTGTTTAACAGTTTAAGTACTAACATTTTTAATAATCTTTTGTGAATATACTGTTTCATATTAAAATGTTCTGTCTGGTTTTAATGTGCAAGTAAAGTCTGTGACAACTTTTATGAAGGTTAACTTGGAAATATAATTAAAATTTGTTGAGAGTTAAATTGAATGGTTTATTAACCATCCATTTACTTCTGAATTATGTTGCTCTATTTAGTCACTAAATATATGTTTTCCTGAAACATTACTTAAATTAAGGTGCTTAATTCTTCCAAGAAATCATTACAGTAGTCTTTCTCTGAAAGAGAAGCAGCAAACAATAATAAAGCATGTGAAACAATACTTCCAATTAGAAAAGTAGAATGCCTTGAGAAGTTATTTTCAAACATAACAAGGCATGAATTAACCCCTCATATGGTCTCCAATGAGTAGGCTATAAGGAAGCAATACAATGATGTACAGATTACTCATATTTCTGTGTTGGGAGTTGGGCTGAAAAGAGAGACTATGAGAAAGGACTAAAAGGTCTGTCCTGGTTTCAGCTGGGATAGAGCTATTTGTCTTTCTAGTAGCTGGTATAGTGCTATGTTTTGGATTTAGTACCAGAAGAATGTTGATATAACACTGATGTTTTCAGTACTTGCTAAGTAGTGTTCATACTAAATCAAGGATTTTTCAGCTTCTCATGCCCAGCCAGCAAGATGGCTTGAGGGGCACAAGAAGTTGGGAGGGGACACAGCCAGGGCAGCTGACCCAAACTGGCCACAAGGGTATTCCATACTATGTGACATAGTATATGAACTGGGGGAAGTTGACTGGCCAGGGCGGATCGCCGCTCGGGAACTAACTGGTCATCGGTCGGCGAGTGGTGAGCAATTGCATTGTGCATCCCTTTTTTTTGTACATGCCAGTTCTTTTATTATTATTATTATATTTTTTATTATTGCCATTTTATTATTGTTATTATCATTCTTATTTTCTTCCTTTCCTATTAAACTGTTCTTATCTCAACCCACGAGTTTTACTTTTTTTTTTTTCCTGATTCTCTCCCCCATCCCACTGGGTGGTAGGGAAGTGAGCGAGTGGCTGCGTGGTGCTTAGTTGCTGGCTGGGGTTAAACCACAACAGGGTCAAAGTTTCATAATGGTACTAGTATGTCACCACCAGAAATACTGCTGCTGGGTGTGTAAAGCTTCAAAAAATGACATAAATCCTAACTATTTGAAATTCATACATTATGGTGCGTGGAAAGGTACTGCTAATATACCCCAGCAATGTTTCTAAACACTTATCTCATTCAGTCCATAGGAAGGCATTGTTAAAAAAAAATCCAGTGGAATTTACAAGTTGCATCTGATTAAATGTCCCTAATGCCATGGAAGATTCAAGTAGAACTGACTTTGCTTATCTACATTTTCTTAACAAAAACTAAAGGTTCCTTGTATGCAGGTATCCAGTTTTAATAGCTTAGCTGATTGATAGTAATATGTTAATATGCTCATGACATTCAACATGGAATCTGAGCCTTAATAGGAACAAAGGGGAAAAAAATAAAAGCACAATGATTATAGTCAAAAGACATATTCAACAATCAAGACATACTACTGATACTAAGAAATTATATTTAAAACATATAATAGATGTTTTATATATATAACAATATATAACAAGATTATATATGTCAGTCCACAGTATTACTTTATTTTTCTAAAATAATTATTTTCCTTGACAAGAAATGTATCAGACAGCATCTGTCAGAATGTTAATAAAATAATTAGGCCACATGACTTTTTTTTGTGTGTGTGTGTGAAGGTGTTGAAAACGTAAGGTAGTACAAGAACTGTAGGATAATTAAAATACCTGCTGCACTTATGGACTGGATGTTTACAAGTGGTGTCCTAAAGAAGCAATTCTGGAAACGTTTTGAAAAATACTTTCAATGATCATCAAAGTATGAAAGTACAATGAAGGGTATTGATGACACAATTTTCAATCATCTATACATAGCAAGATGAGAAAAGCTATCTTGGTAACTGGAGTAATAGGGATGAAGTGGATTGTAAAGGTGTAACATAAAAGGTCATATATTTGAGATTAACAGAATGGAGCTGTGATCTAATCCCTTAGAAGCAAAAGAGGGGGAGAAATACAATGAATTAATGAAATACAATGAAAAATACAAGGAATCACAAAAAAGATACAGCCATGAATGAGGACCATAAAACCACAGAGTGCAAGAGGCAAATAATTGCCAGTAGAAATGGTGAAACATGTTGATTTGGAAAGGAGATGTTTTGGTTCTCTTTCTACAGAAGCCAGAATAATGAAACTTTTTTCTTGACTGAAACTTCTGTCATTGCTGTAATACAAGTCAGAAAAAGATTAATCAAAATGACACAATAAGGCTAGAAAGGTAGTAGAAAATATATAACATAGTGATGTCTTGACTGGGAATACAAGAACACAGTACTCATAAATTTGACTCCACATCCTAAGAAGAAGGAAAACATTATTTGCTGTAAATTTAGTTTTGCAAGGTGCTGAACAATCAACTCTTATCTATTACAAGAGTGATGGGTATCCCAAAACAGGTCTACATAGGCCTGTTAGTGCTGCTCTGAGTTTATATAGTCAGTTTTGTGTTGTTTGACATCATTTTTTAGCTTTTACTTTCATAACCATATGAAACCCATAAGATTAACTCAAAAACATTGTTAAAAGGTAAGAAGTGGTCTGCCTTTAAAAATTATTTCTTACTAACCTCATTATTCTCAAGTGCTATGAAATCAGCTTTTGTGTCATAAATATAGAATTCATGAAGAGAAAAGAGCTATTAAAGACCAAATCATCCAGATTCTGAAATACTATAAATTATCATCTGAGACAGATGTGTTTGAATATCTCATTTCAATTTGTTTAAACTGCACTGCCAGTAAATGAATGATTAAATCCACGAGCAAATAAAATAATGAGTGAATTTTTCTCAGTAAGATCAAAATCAGTAGGTATGAAATGAAGACTATTACTCCTTTTTATACAAATTTTATACCCTGGTAGTACGTATGTATAAAATTCCAATTACAAAGAAACCTATATTTTAATGTAGTGTAGTAGATGTCAAATATCTGTACAAAATTACATCATAAAATCCTTGAAAGTCATATGTTATTTTTGGTAGAGTTCAGATGTTCTGTGAGCCAGAAAGAAGACAGAATCAGTAGTTTGCTGTCACTACTAAATAAGTTTCTTCCTGAATACAAAGAAGAAAAAGTTTTGTTCTGTTTGATATAACAGCAAACAACTTTTGGAAGTCTGCCAATTTCCAAATTTATTATAATTGCTATAATTGAATATTTTAAACTCTAGAAAGCAGGGTCTCATTTAAGCTTGTGTCTGTGTGACTGCATAAAGCCAGAGCCAGATTTCAGTTTTGCCAGGTTACTTAGGAAATAGAAATATTGAAATATGATTGTGCATCACCAGCAGTTTTTCAGTTCACATAGGTGGATATGGACCAAATCCTGACATCATTACTCCGGAAAAGTATTCAGTAAAGTCATAAAATGGGAGAATTCTGTGGTGGACTGTGGCAGAAACAGAGCATCCATGGGAAGATATTGCAGGCACTGGAAGGCAGGGGGAACAATGAACTCCTTGAACTCCCAGGGTAAAGATGGGATTACATTTTGATATGCAAAGGAAGTCTTAAATAGACTTTAGTCAACTGAGAATGTGAAGAAGTAAAGATAGCTTATTATTCAAACTAAAGATTATAGTTATACATAGGTCAGGGAAAAATACCAGAATCTTCTGATAATCCATGATAGAGGCCTTCTGTTGTACTTAGCCAGGTAACCTGCATGATTAGAAGTGGTCTTCTGTTGATGTTCAGGAAAACAAAAAAAAGGTAAAAAGGTTAATGAGCCTCCATTGAACTGAAATGCAGTTTATATGTTCTTATTTTCCCTGATACTTTTAACTAAAAAGGGGTGAAGAAAATGTAGAAGGCCTTGGCACATTTATATTACATATTATTACCCATAATGTGTCCGAAGAGTTGTACTTTTGTATTCTGCTCACGGCTACCTCTGACTAGTCCTGAGACTGCAGATCCACTTAAAACCATCTAAAACCACAGGAAATTGTTTCAATGCAGTGCCTGGTTATGAAGTTATGTCATTAACTTTTCATCTTCAGATATAAGAATACTGGCCTTAAGACCAATACATGTGAGTTCACTGTTCTATGAATGAGCATAGCTGTACTAATCTCCTTAGCTGCTTGACATGTATAAAAATAATATTAGCAGAAAATGTGATATAAAGTCATTTATTAAAATTCAATACTGTTTTCTCCCTTTTTGTGATGACCCCATTTTCATATCTGCATTCAATTGTAAGAATAAATATGTTACTGAACAAGTTGAAAGTACACTTCTGGTAGCATTATTCTGTTAAAGAAATGGACAATGATGACATTACCTAGGCAAAAATCAGATGCCATATGTCACAGGAAGCTTTGAAGAAGAGTTGCTCTTTCTACCCATCTAATCCACTGAAATTCTTCTGAGAATGTAAGATTTGATGTGATTTTCCTGGAAAAAAATCTATAGGTACCTCAGCTTTCCAAAGTCTGATATGATTATAAAGATTGCAGAGGTAAATACAGTGCAAGATTCTTAACTGGCATAGTACAAAGAAAAAAAATATTGGTTTTATGCAGATGACTGTAGACAAATTTCTATAGTGACAAGTTTTCATTCATCATGTTTCCTTTTATAGAGTACCCTTCTGTCAGCAGGAGATTCAAATTCAAAGTTTTTTTTGTGGCTTTAAGGTCTCAGACTAAAAATGTAAGATGTTCTTAGCTGTTTGTACACAAATATGTAGCAATTAAGAAGAAGCAAAATTATTCCAGAGCTCTGCTGTAGCTATGGCAACCACCTTCCACTGTATTTCGTTTAGATAAATAAATCTGACAGCTAATAAGAGTGAGTTTTAACATATTTTTTTTCATGATGGAATTTCTTGAATGTTATTTTCTTGGGGAAAAATAATATTATATACAAAAAAAATATTGGTATTACTTCTCCATTAAGCAAAAATGTTTCTACCACAAATAGTGTGTTCAATAATTTTATGTTCTATTTTAGTTCCTGAATATGAAGTTTAAAATGCATTGTTTCTTTGTTCTTCATTTTACTCAATCAGAGAAAATGGATTTGCGCTGAAGTCTTAGTTCTAGTGAAACTATGGATTTCAAAGTATTTCACTAACTTGCATTTGGAATCTTAAGCTCCTCTAACTTCTGATATAACTTGTACATACATATTTTATCTACAGCAAAAGCCCAGAGAGGCCAAAACACACAGTATTAGCAACAAATTTTATAAATACGCTGTGAAGTCAGGGCTCTGTTAGTGCTGTTCAGTGCCAGTTTATGCCAATTTAGGTCAGCATTGCCATCATCCCACTTATACTTGTCCACAACCCTTTTCCTTGTGATGATACTGACTCCTGACGCTACAGTGAGATTAACCCCAGCAGGGTATTAACCCAGCAGAAAACTCAGTTTATAAAAAAAGGATAGCATGTGTCATCTTAACCTTCAGACTGAGATTGAATCAGGTGAATACCAATGCTGGGCTAAGGGAAATAAAAGTACTGCAAACTTAGATTGGCTTTGTTTGTATTGCAGCAGGTTAAAAATATCTGAAAACCTGGAACACTTTGGCCCAGATCTTAAAAACCATTTAAAAATTTAGCTGCCAGTTAAATGATTGTGTATACAGGACTTCAGAGTGCAGATTTAGACAAGACCTAATATGAAGTGCCTAACTTTGGTCAATGGAGATGGTGCCCCATAAATACTCTCAGAATAAGAACATAATTTAATCCTCTGAATCACCTGAAAGTCTCTCAAATAGAAAACTTTTTCACTTCAAAAATTTATCCACTAAATGTCTAAATAACTTTGAAATTCAAGACTTCACAGTGGACTTTAAAACCCTCATTTAATAACTTTTTGTTTCTAGATTTTTGAAATATTGGCTTTTATTATCTCACTATCTATGACACAGGTAGAACAATAATGCTTACATACGGCGTGAAGTACACAAAAACTATTCTCCTGTGCTCAGACTGAAAAATAATTAGATATTTTAAATACATCCACAAAGCTACATTCAAGAGCAGTGCATGTCCATTATTGTTTTAAAATCTGTCACTGCAAAACATACTAAAATGTATGTCTTTAATAAAACTTTGCAAATCCTCATGAGAAGATCAGCAAAACTCAAAAATTTTAAAAATGTATACTTTGAAATGAAATGAAATTCTGAAACTCCCTCAGTGCCGCACACCAGTAACTCAATTAGACTTTGAAATAGCATGCATGTTAAATATGTGACTTACAGTGCCTTAATTATTTGGACTTTTGTATTAAAAGTCTATGCAGACAAATCATAAAACAAAAATTCAGAATTTAAAATCACTTTCATTTTCCTTCTCCCCTGTCTCTAAGAAAGGCAATGTTATCTTCAAGTATTTTTCTAAATAATGTATAATCTATAACTGTTTCAATCATGTTCCATTACTCTGAAGCAGAATGGAGTGTCACACGTACTTCATCTGATTACCTTTCAAAGTATGGAACTATGTACGAGATTAAGAAATCATTCCAGTTTGTATTATAACTTCAATGTTGTGAGTTGACCTTGGCTGGCTGCCAGGTACCCACCCAGCCGCTCTATCACTCCCCTCCTCAGCAGGACAGGGGAGAAAAAATAGGATGAAAAAGAACTCATGGTAATAAAGCAAAAGCAAAGGCCATGCACAGAACCAAAGGAAAACAAACAGATTTATTTTCTCCTTCCCGTCAGCAGGCAACGTCCAGCCACTGCCTGGGAGTAGGGCCTCAGTACATGTAGCGGTTGCTCCAGAAGACAAACGTGTTAATGACAAATGTCACCCTTCCCTCTCCTCCTTTCTCTTAGGTTTTATTGCTGAGCACGACATCATGTGGTATGGAATATCCCTTTGGTCAGTTGGGATCAGCTGTTCTGTCCCCTCCCAGCCTCTTGCCCACCCCCAGCCTACTGGCCTTTGGGGGTGAGGGGGTTTGGAGGGACGGCCTTGATGCTGTGGGAGCGCTGCTCAGCAGTAGCCAAAACACTGGTGTGTCATCAACACCTTTCTAGCTACTGATGCAGAGCACAGCACTATGAGGGCTGCTATGGGGAGAGTTAACTCCATCCCAGTCAGACCCAATGCAGTCTCCATGTCTTGTTCTTCAAGATCTTAAGATTCTCTTAGGCTTTTCCACTGTAATGTTAAAAAGACGTAACTACAAGTTTCCTACCAAGCTGGTTTTTATATGGTAAAGTAAATAAAATAAAATAAATTCTTTTGCAGATATATGTATAACCTAGCTATTTAGAAAGCTTTGCAAAAGCACCCTTAATGCTAAATTATTTCTTGTATTATTGTGCTGTTTTTTTAGGGATAGAATTAATTTTCTTCATAGTAGCTGGTATGGGGCTATGTTTTGGATTTGTGCTGGAAACAGTGTTGATAATTCAACGATGTTTTCGTTACTGCTTAGCAGTGCTTACACAGAACCAAGGCCTTTTCTGCTTCTTACCCCACCCCACCAGTGAGGAGGCTGGGGAGGCACAAGAAGTTGGGAGGGGACACAGCTGGGACAGCTGACCCCAACTGACCAAAGGGATATTCCAGACCATAAGACGTCATGCTCGGCATATACAGCTGGGGGAAGAAGGAGGAAGTGGGGGGACATTCGAAGTGATGGTGTTTGTCTTCCCATGTAACCTTTAATGTGTGACAGAGCCCTGCTTTCCTGGAGATGGCTGAACACCTGCCTGCCCATGGGAAGTGGTGAATGAATTCCTTGTTTTGCTTTGCTTACATGCACGGCTTTTGCTTTACTTATTAAACTGTCTTTATCTCAACCCACGAGTTTTCTCGCTTTTCCTTTTCTGATTCTCTCCCCCATTCCTCCGGGGGGAGTGAACAAGCAGCTGGGTGGGCCTTAGTTGCTGGCTGGGGTTAAACCAGGACAATTGTATAAGAATCTGCTTGGTAGCATTATTTCGAATATCATAGCATAACTATTTACTTTCCATCATACAAGGTCTCTTGCTATTTCTATATGGAATCTAGATTTTGAGAGGTTTCTGTGTGAGGAAAGAATGAAGAAATCCTTGTTGAAATAATTTTTTATCAATTCATTGATACTTTACTTTTGAATGACAAGAAGTTTAAAATGAATTAAATCTATTTTCTTTAAAAGAAATACCAAATTTCAAGGAACAGACATTTAAAATATTTACACTTTGTTCCAGAGTATGTTTTCTTAGGTAAAAGCAAATATATGTGTATAGTTTTACTTATAATCTTTAACATTCAGCCAGAGTAAATCCAGTAGAGATTTCATATTCTTGATACAAGACACTTTAGACCACTAGAACATCATTATTTACTATAGTGATATACTTTTCCTTTAAATTAATTGGTCTTATACTAGGAAAAGTGTTTGTTCCAGTTTCCTAATTGCTGAAATCATGCTATATTACTTGTGCGAATACTACTAAATATTGAACAGAAAACCAAAGTTTCCATGGCAATTGTTCAGTGCCACAAAAGATTAAACTGCTCAGAAAAGATTTTTAGGCAAATTGAATTTATTTTTCTGTTTTTAGCAGTTTTCCTCATATATTATAGGGAACTCTGAGAGAAACAATTTTTTTTCAAAAAGCGGCTCTTCTTCCAAGAAATACTGAATTATTTCAGTCCAGTATTTCAGTCCACAGCAATTCAGAATTCACTTCATCTGCATTTTCTCTTAGATGCAGAGTTATTATTTTGAAGATGGTGATTTTCTTATTTTAGTTTTTTTTCTCTGATATTTGGTATCTTCCCTCTATAGAAAAGCCAGAATGCACATGTATAAATATGTTGTAAAAATGTATAAATATTAATTGAAAATGAACATGAACATTTAATTATAAACATGTTTCACTAGGTTGCTAATTCTGTAACACTGGGTTGGAATTTATTTGTTATAATGCATACATTTGTAAGTAGTATAACACCTGCTTGAATGAGAGGACTTTTGTTTCCAGTTATAGAACAGCTGAAATAGCTGACATATTTGAGTGGAGTTCTCAGTTGCAAAACTGCTATCAAGAGAATTTTGTTGGAGCACTTTGAACTTTGTTTTTGAATCTTTGTTCTCCAACTTGGCATGTAGCAAACAATAATTTCATTGAGAATCTTTTAAGGTTTTTCAGGAGGATGTATTTAGAGACAGATGTATTATAAAAATTTCTTTGCAGAGTTATTTTCAATGAACATAAGTATCCAGGGGAGTGAATTGATGCTGGTACTCTTTAACTGTGAAGTGCAATAACTATAACAAAAAGTAGTATGCTCTTTATTATTATTTATAAACTTGTTTGAACATGAGCTCTGCATTACTAATATTACATTGGTGTTATGGGCAATAACATTCCTCTAACTTCTAGTTTGAACAAATAATAAATATTTATCTATAAAATGTCTTGGAAGTAATTGAACTATTTTTGTAAATAAATCGTTAATTTTGTGTGCATGCTGGTGAGGTGAGCTGGCTACTGCCATCCCTAATCCCCCTTTGTCAGATCTGCCTGATCAGCAGAAGTGATATAGTCTTAACTAAAATGTTAAAACTTTAATTAGTGTCCATGCTACATACTTACCAGTTATTGGACATAGAGATATATTTAATTTATCATTCTTTTACAGCTAATTAAAATCACAACTTAGTATATGCAACAGGATATTTCCTGTCAGCTGAGTTAATTTTAATACAAGAAGGGAAATAGTCAATTACATACTCTGAGATGGGATCTAGCTGCAAATTCTGAATACATTCCAAAGGAGACTGTCATGAATGTGCATTTACAGTAATCTGTCACTGAATTGTCCTTGCTTGAAATAATTGTTTCTTGTGACCCCAAATAAGTATGCGTCAAATGTATGCATGAAAGTACAATCCGATTTGATTGCTTGACTAACCTGATCTCCTACGACAAGGTGACCCACTTAGTGGGTGAGGGAAAGGCTGTGGATGTTGTCTACCTAGACTTTAGTAAAGCCTTTGACACCATTTCCTACAGCATTCTCCTGGACTCAGTCGTGCTATCTTGAAAGAGGTTATACTTTGTTGTGAATAGTAAATCTCAGTTACTAAGTCAGTAATTTAAAGTATTTTTTAAAATAAGTGAATACATACTATAGTGAGTTTTCAAGAAAAGTTTTCTGAGGAAATGATACTCTCTCTTGCCTAATTCTGTCTCAGTGATATTTTTCAAATTTTCTAGGATAATTCTGGTCAAGTGCATCACATAAATATTAATAATATGGAATTTAATTGCACACCAAAGCCCCTAAACTACTTTACTAGATAAAATTTGTAAGCAAATGAGCAAGATACTTCATGGGGATGACATTATTATTTCTGGACCAGAAAATGGGGATATCATTTATGTGGAAGGCTTTACCATACCTCATAAATGTATTGCTGTATCAGAATCCTGTAAATACACTATAACTAGAGAGAAGCAGGAATGAATGTGAAATGTGTAATTACAATTTGAGCCTTATGGATTTGGAACTGTGCAGTATGCAAAAGCCATCTGGGGCTGAGACTGTATGCTTGCTCTTGCTGTCTTGAAAATGCTCACTGTCAACATAAGAAAAAAATGCCAGTTGAACACCAGGGACACATCTGGTGGGACATAGGTCTAGGGAGAACTGGTGCCATTGGACAACTGGGAGATTTTTCACAAAGAAAATCTTGTCAGGAGGCAATAGAGATAAATGAAAACGAAAGAAAAGGCCACTTTGTTCGGCTCTTTGTTCAATATTGACTGAGTTCAAGGCATTCATGAAATCAAAATCTGGCATATAGACAGTAAAAGAGAGATGGACTGTCCTGAGGTCTAACAGCAAAATCACGACAAAGCAGAGACCAATACCTCAGATTCTGTTTGGCCCCCCCTGAAGCCCATCCTTGGATCTGCATGTGGGAAAGAACTGCTGGAATTTCTGCTGAAGCATTAGGAGAAAGCAAGGTGACATTACATGACAGGCCTCGAGGAACACTTTGAATTTTATTGGTTCATATCTTCAGTTGTTCTAAGACTTGAAAACTTTACAAGGGCCATAGAAAAATAATGTCTTCAAGGCAGATTGTGAATATCTGAAGTTCTGAACAGTTCTCAGAAGCATGCTGATACTGGCTTACGGGCAGGAATTTTTATGAATATTCTTCTAAGATTTCTAAACCCTAGTCTAGCAATACTATTAAGTGCTGCTTGGGAAAGAATACAAAAGATAAATGGGCAGTTCCTAAAAGCAGATACAAAATATGAATGGATTCAAGAAATAGAAAATCGCTTACAAATAGTGGCTAAAAAGCCAATACAGGGAGGAATAAAAATCCTTAGGTCTGTGCAAAACTTGCCAAAATTTACTTTTTTCTAAGGAGCAGCTGTTTCTTAGAAAATGTGATGTATGAATTCCAAGCAAAGGATGAGCTTTCAAAGCTTACAGAAGTCCCACTAGGGTATGGATCATTCCATGAACTCAGTAAGACTACTGCTAGGAGAAAGGTCAGGCCCTAGAGGACTGTCTGTACAAGACCATGTTAACACAGTAAAGCCCCTGCAGGTCACCGACTACTCAAAGAACCAAGTATTTCTATAAGGTCTTAGTTTGTGAAATGTCTGCAGGTTTAAAACCTAGCAACATCTATGTTTGTATGTAATTTAATTAATGAGCTTTTCAATATCTCTAGCGATTGTTCATTTGTGTTTTAAAGTTTGTGGTATGTTTGAAAATAAATAAAGGTCCAACACCTTTTCCTCAAAAAAATAGCTCTAGAGATATATGTGAGCTATTGCTGAACACATATTTACTTTCCTAGTATATAACTTAGATTGTAAAGTGCTCTAAAATACCTTCAGTATGAAAGGTGCTGTATAAATCCAAATTCCAATCTGTGTTTCTGCTCAAACTAACATAAATGTTAAGTCTGCGTATGGTAATTCATATACTATAAAATTATATTAATCCTGTTTACATTTGTTTTAACTTAGTTCTGGCATCACTATGAAAAAAAAATATGTCCCTGAAGTTGTTTCATAAAACTTCCATGCAGTGTCAAAAATAAAGTAATAGTTATCAGGCTCAGACCTTGACTGGATGGTTCATCTTCTTTTCAGCATAAGTGAATACATTTTGGCCAAACTGGGAAGCAAATTCTGTTTGAGGAAGTGGGAGAGTAATACCTGTTCTCTGAAACTGGACTCATGATAGTTTTACAGACTAGCAAACACAGGTTTTGAGTTTTCAGAGTATAGGGTGTCTATAGCTTTCACATACTTTCTTAAATTCACTTAACATTGAAAGCAAAATTCAAATGTACAGAAGTTTTTAGAACCTATTTATTTAAACATAATTTATTTATGATTACAAGAAATTTGGTAGCCACTGATGGTAGTTCTAGGGAGTAATATGCTTGGCAAAGAAGTATTACAGCAGGGCTTAAACTTATATTTGTTCTGTATTTCATTCTGACAATTTAAGGAGTGGTAGTAGAAAGTGCTTTGTTGTACTTAGCATGTTACCAAGTAACCTGATTTGGCTTTAGAATTGCTTTTTCTAAATGGTTTTTCATTTGGGGGCGGGAGGGTGTCACAGACTAGCTGTTGAAAATTTTCATAAAAACAGACTGGTCAGCTGGGGTTTTTTGCCTTTTGCTAGTGTGTTTTACTGGTAGTGGAGGTTGAAGCTAATGATTTCTGCAACATTACATTAATGTACCAATTACAAATAAAACAGCTCTTTTAGTCTCACAGATCCTCACCGTTAGAGAGCTTAAGCAAAACCTAATGAAATAAGTGTGAGGTTCTTGTGATTATTAGATGTGTATATGCTTTTCAGAGGTTCCTGAAACCTTTCAGTAGGACAACACTAAATTTAAATGTTGAAGAGAAAATGAAATGCAGCACCTACAAACTCAAAAGAAAAGTAGAAAGGACAACACAGAAATATCTTCATTGCAAATATGAACAGAATGGGCTCAAACAGTAATTAATTGTTAACTGCCTTACCGATCTGTAGCACTCGCACTTGTTAGGCCACAATGTCTCACACATACTTTTCTGCCTTCATGCCCTATACTGTGACCAGTGTCACACTACAAAAGCTGAGTGCAGCAAGGCTCAGAAGACCACTCTTTCCCAACATTGAAGCTGGTGCTGGCAGAGAAACTGCTTAGGGCACCAAGGAAAACATGATGTTAAAATCTGAGTAAGAGCATAGCTACATCAACAGCTTCCCTGCTTGTAAAATTTAAAAGCATGATGTCTAATCTGTAAATGACAGAACAGAGATGCACTGGAGGTTCAAATTCAAGGCCATCTCTTTGGAAACTTGTGAATACCAATGCTCTTTCTTTGAAGAGTTTTATATAATCTAGGACATAAAATCTTGCATAAAATCATGGGGCCCTCAGCATAACATCCTTCTCTCTCTCTCCTCTCTCAGCTTAGATGGACTCCCTTAGGAGTCATAGCAGTCTACCAAGTATATGTAATGACTATCTACCCTTACATGGAAATGTCATGGCGGAATACAAAATCATTTAGGAGAATTTATAGCTCTGAGTTCACTACTGCCAAAGGACAGTGATGATATGTTTGAAATACGTCATAAACAGGCCAAGGTCGATGGTGTTCTCAGCTCACTTGAACTACTTGCTTTGGGGAACTCAAACATGAATTCAGACCCTTTTGTCAAATTAGGAAAGACACAGTTAACATAACCATTAAGTACTGGTGAGTACATCTTTATACAACCTACAGGTTACAACAGCGGCGTGAAGAAAGAGACAGAGAGGGAAGGAAGCACAGGAGGCTCCCATCTGTCGCAATACTAAGAGCATGGGTTCTGTTAGGCTCTGTCAGTGAGAAGTGAAGGACCTGTGGTCATTTCAGCTCTCCTGTCTGGTAAATGAGTTTTTCCTTTCTTTTCTTTGCCTAGAAAAGGGAGGAAGGGTAGACAACAGGGCAGTATGTGGAAGTGGAGAAGACTGACTTTCCTGCTCTGTCTGAACATTTTTCACATGCCACCAAAGGAGAAAGGACATTTTGTGATGTAGGGGCTGCTTGAGGAACACATAGACTGGGAACAGGAACAAAACAAAGCCAGTATATGGAATGAAAGATACTTTGTTCTACTACAGAGTCAAGGATTAGGAAATTGGCTACCAGTGAAGAAAGTAGTCGATTGAGGTTATCCAACCTTCACCTACAAGAGCATGTGAGGACACAGTAGAGCATGAAAGAGGGAGGGACTCTAGAAATTATTAGTTTTGGTTTTGCATTTTTGTTTCATTTTGCTTGTTTTGTTTTTGGGGTTTATCTTAACAGAGAGGTTAAGATACATGAATATTTGCATGGTTTAGAAGCACCACACTGAGATTTCCTAGGTCATAATTAAACAGACTTAAGGCATAGACAAGTTTGGGAACTGAAACTAGTTTCAGAGGAAGCCAGTCTCCCCAAAACTACTGCAAGACAACAATACTTCTGCAGTCCTAAATATGAAGAGATACACATGAATCTCCTACAAGAGGAAGACAGGATCCGATTGACAGATGCATGTACCAAATAGAAATTGTTAAGAATCATGAACGATTATTGGAAGTTCATAGATGATTTCTACTGCTAAAATAATGATAGTTTATCTACAGTACCTACTTCAGTCTGGTCATGTTTGTTGAATCTTGGCTGTCTTTCCATGTGCCCAAGCTAACAGCCAAACATATCATAACTAATTTGGGACAATATAGGGAAAGAATGAATTATTACAAAAATGACAGTGGCATTTTAAGACATACTGCTTTTCTAGAATATGGGTTACACAATACGTATATTCAATCCTCATTGCTATCATAAGTTATCACAAGATTAGTGAATAAATTACAGTTAATTACATCAGGAAATACTGCCAGTATGTAGCATGATCACATAGTGATGTCTGGCACAGTAATGTTAAGTATATCATCCGTGTACTATATCTGAAATATTAGCTCCCTGATGTTGGCTTTTTATACAGTAATTCAGAATTTGGTGACTCATTTATCCCCATCCTCTCTAGTTTTTCTATATATAGTGGACTTAACAATTGAAATATTCATACCACTTATATAAAATTAGCTTCATGCCTATTCATGTACATTTGTAGCTCTTTCCTATTGGAACTTGGCTGAAATAATTAGCTTTAACTATATGTTATGATGTTCTATTATTCCCGATTGCTGTTTGAAAAAGTAGCCATTTCACCTAGGCAGCATATTAGTGCTTTATTCATGGACTACTGTAACTGAAAAACCCCAATGACAGATAAAAAGTCCAGATTTTATTTCATTTTATTAAGTTAAAAGGCACTGAAGCTACAAAGAGTAGAGGTCTACTGCCATATTACTAATTGTGGCTGTAATAGATTAAACTCTTAATTTTATCTTCCTCTAATCAGAGATTTGCTTAAGATTGCTCTCATTTGTCATGCAACAGAACAAAGACAGTGTTAATTCAATACTGAGTATGAATGCCTAGAGACCATTTAGTCTTTGGGGGGATATTTTAATAGACCCCCCAAAGATATTATTTGTCTTCTGATGTATAATAGACATTCAGTAATTATGGGTCCAAAAATTGCTGCTGATGGAAGCTGACATACCTTCATGTCCTTTGAAGAAGATGACTCTTTTTAGACACAAAGATCTTGTCCCCAGTTAGCAGTGTGCTGATGTAAATGTATTTACGTACATTTAGGCACATTAAGAATTAGGAACAGTTTGGCTGGAAACCTTACATTAATCTTGCCATGTTCAAATCCTTCCCTGATTTACACCCATCACTCTTAAATACAGAGGATTCACTGTGTGCAACAAAGGCACCGTTTCATCCTCTGCGAACAAGTGAATAAAATGATCAAGCTTGTAAATATTGTCAAGATCGATGAATTTATAAGCACTGAATGTAACATCACCCTTATGATAGTTTTGTAGGTGAATGCATCAAGACCAGTCACAAGATTGGCCGCTAATACTAGCATGAGTCTATTTAGATTCCTCTGTGGTCTTACTTCAAACTATTGGGCAAAATTAAGGTTTAGGTTTTAAGGAAATCAGGAATAACTGTTAATGACAAACAGCACTGACCAGCTCTGTACACAAGTAAATACTGTTTCTGGCATTTCTAGTAGAAAGCCATAGGCTCTGTGCTGAACTGACAGTGCAGGGTCCTGTCTGGGATTGCCTGGGCCCAAGCTGGTTTTATTTGTTTAAAAAATTGTCTATTAGTCAAGTGACTATTACCTAACCTGCATTATCTTAAGCTGTGTGAATGCCCTTCATGGTGTAAGCGTGGCATACCTAGTCAGTTCCTGTTTAACAAACAGCCCTTCAGGTCAACTGAGCCTGAGGAAGGCTACTGTGCAACTTCCAAACTTTGGCTGGGAGTCAGTGAGAAGGAAGCACTCTGTGTTAGGAGAACATATAAAAGTAGCCCCAAGCTGACCTCAGGAATGAGGAAGGAGAAATCCCCACCAGGAACATGATCTTCTGCCAGCGGAGGCCTCAGTGTGCTGGTGACACCAGGAAACTGGCTCCCTTCCTCTCATTCTGCTAAAGGAAGACTGAAACTATCAGCTGTAGCACCCTAGGAACACATGTAAGGTAGGACAAACACTACACGCAAGGCTTAGAAACTCAGAAGCCTTTGTGTAACAATTTTATTTTATTAATGAGGCTTCCAAGTCTTAATTAAATAGTTTAGACTATTATACTGCTAAGACACTAGTTGGAGTAAGAAATCTTTGGCTCTCTCTGTATGGTGTGCTCCGTTTTGCCCACTACAAGATTTTGAGCGCAACAGCTCCTACCAGTCTCAAATGGTTATTTTTCCAAAGGCTGAAAATCCTAAAGAGATGTTTAGTTCATGGGTTGAGTAGGGAATAGATGTTTCAGAAACACAAGAGGAGATTTCCTTGCACACTGGTAGCTTTGAGTTCTCTAAGTAGTACAGTGTGCAGCAAGAGATGTGGGTTAGGTAGTCTGATGGGAATTTAGAAACTATGCTTTCTTTTGGAATGATGCTTCTGTGCCACTGAAAGCATGGTTTTATATTCTCCCAGTGGGTAATGGCTTACACAAGCCTGGAAGAAACCTCTTCATTCTTTGAATCCTATCCCCATAGGCAGTCATGTAATATAAGTGTAGAAGGATGCTTAGCAATAATTACGCAAAACACTTCCATAAACAGATTGAAGACCTTCAATATAAAAACCTGAAAATCTTCAGTGTAAGCAGAAGACAGCAAGAGAATCCAAAGCAGTCCGAGCACATTTCCTTTAGCCTGTTTGCTACCAGAGTAAAATCGGTGTCCAACATAATTGTGTTTGTTGGGTTGACTGGGTCTTATCTTATTTCCATCATAAGGAGTGGATCCATCCAAAAAGAGGTTCTTTTGTCATTCTTAAAAACCTTGGTCTTGTTTATAGTGAAATCAGAATAACAAGACATATTTTTAAGAGCCAGATATGTTTTCAATTTTTTAGTATATATATGAGAACATTATCCCCTGAGTGACTTTAAGCCACTGTTTGTCTGGGTTTTGCATGTGAACAGCACAGGAAGAACAATCACCTTCTGTCAAAATGCTGCAGGAGGCAAGTCCTCGTCAGTGTTTGTCACATCTATGTCTACTAAACTACCGAGTGGGAAAAAGAGGATGATTTTTCAAACGGTTGCCTGTGTGCTCCCTCCCTTTGATAAAGATTCTCAAAAATATTTTAAAAAAATATTTTAAAAAAACATGCTAAAAACGTTGATGTGCCATGGATACTTCCTGTCACGTAGATCAATGCATCTCTGTGCTTTTTCTTCTCATCTGTTTCTCTCCTTTGATGAATTACAGTGAAGACTTTTCCTGAGAAAACAATCCCTCTTTTAGGTCACAAAGATGAAGTAATTGTAATTGGAAAGAAACCTGTTGTGGCATAAACAAATTTTGCTGCCAAATACTCTTATGCAGCACCAGGAAATATAGATCCATGACTAAGGTTTCTAGCCTACTATTGAAATAAATGTCTTATTCATGATTTTAATAATTTCAGTCAAGTCTGTTAACACTCTAGGAAAAAAAAAATCTAGTTCTTTCTATGCCATTATAATTCTAATCAAATGTAATATGCATGACAGACATTATAGTGAATAGGATGTTTGATATGTTATTTAGTCATATAACATTTTCCAGTGAAGCCCTTGCTAGAAATTATAAATATTCTTTGATATACTGCAGTGGCTTATGACATATCTCCCTACAAGATTTTACTGTTTCTGCATCTAAATATCAAGTGATTAAAAAGAAAAAATGAAAAAAAAACCCAAACACAAACCAAAACAAAAAAACCCACAACACCTGGAACATCTGGACCATTTTCAAAGCTATAGAGTGTGTCCTGGTTTCATTAAAAAAGTTTTCAAAGCACACTTTCAAAAATTGAGTTATATAAATATTCACTCTCATATTCACATTTCCATTTTCTAGACCCAAATCTAAAGCAGTATTTTACTTTTCAAAATATCATGCAGATATCACTTAGTGACAGGAGTGATAGATTCTCTCTAATTATTTGTTTACCTTATTTTTTTTTATTGGTTGGTTACTTGCTTATTTATTTCTTCTTTGGTTCCCTTGCTTTCACTGATGCAATAAAGTACCGATAGTGACTATTCAGAAATGAGAGCAGAAATGCCACTTCCTTTTATAAAATAGCAGTATAGTGGCTGCATCCTAATACTTTAAGTATTACTCAAGAGTGAGTCATTAGTACAGACTGAATCTAGATTTCTGCCTTCATTGGAAATACGTGCTTGAGTTAAAGCTGGGAAAAGAAGCCTTCCAATACGTATTACTAAATTAATCCCCCTTCCTCTAGGTCTTCTATTTATTAATAAACACTACATGGTCATTTATCCTTGTTATGCTCAAAATCTTGTTTATTAACAAAGGGGAAAAGCATCTTACATATAAAGCCAATAATTTATTGTTATTGTAATTGAAATCTTGGCATTCTAAGATGTCATGGTTTAACCCCAGCCAGCAACTAAGCACCACACAGCCGCTCACTCACTTCCCCCCACACACAGTGGGATGAGGGAGGGAATCAGGGAAAAAAAAGTAAAACTCGTGGGTTGAGATAAGAACAGTTTAATAGAACAGAAAAAAAGAAACTAATAATGTTAATGATAACACTAATAAAATTACAATAGTAATAATAAAAGGATTGCAATATACAAGTGATGCACAATGCAATTGCTCACCACGTGCCAACGAACACCCAGTTAGTCCCTGAGTGGCGATCCCCCTTCTCCCCCCAGTTTATATACTAGAGATGACGTCACATGGTATGGAATACCCCGTTGGCCAGTTTGGGTCAGCTGCCCTGGCTGTGTCCTGTGCCAACTTCTTGTGCCCCTCCAGCTTTCTCGCTGGCTGGGCATGAGAAGCTGAAAAATCCTTGATTTAGTATAAACACTACTTAGCAACAACTGAAAACATCAGTGTGTTATCAACATTCTTCTCATACCTAACTCAAAAACATAGCACTGTACCAGCTACTGGGAAGAAAATTAACTCTATCCCAGCTGAAACTAGGACAGTATCCACCCCTTATTCTATATCATTGATGTCATGCTCAGTCATCCTGATCAGTCGTCATCACCTTTTCCATCCTTTGATTTATATATATGTATACACGCACAGGAATATCATTCCTTTGGTTTATGGGTCATGTTCATAAAAAGTTTGTTGAGTTCATTTAGTTCCCAACTCTGGGCTCCATCTGTCATACCAGTCTTTCTGGGCAGGAGGGATAGTGTAAAGTCCTCTCAGTCGGTAGAGCAGAATTGGGCTTCAGTGCGGTGTGACGAACAGGTGACATTTGATGCAACAGGAGGATGGTGTGCACCGTTGGATTGTTGCATGCTGGAGTCAGTTCTGGTTCCATCACTACTGTGCTTCGCTCAGTTTTATCACAGTTCTTTCTTGCTTGATCTAAGTGATTCTTACTATAGTACTATGGATATAGCATATAACAATTATAGTAATGATAACATACAGTAGCAGGGTTATATAGCAACTAATATCATACAGTTTAATGCTGGCTATTCTCACCTAAAATCAAATCCCCTTGAGGCACACATCGGACTTCCCCATCTTTTTGCATCACCCACCAAGTGCACCCAGGCCCTTGAGCAAAAGCAATCCCACGAATGGGTTTACCTTTGCCTGAGGCAGGAGTAACCCAGACTGTCTTCCCTAACATATTTTTTATGTGCACTACAGGGACTTTATCCCCTTCTACAGTATGTAAAAATTCTGACTGGGCAGGGCCACCCCGATCGGCAGATCCTCTGGTGTTGACTAACCAGGTGGCTTTTGCTAAATGTGTATCCCAATGTTTGAAGGTTCCACTCCCCATTGCTTTCAATGTAGTCTTTAACAGTCCATTGTATTGTTCAATTTTCCCGGAGGCTGGTGCATGATAGGGGATATGATACACTCACTCAATGCCATGCTCTTTGGCCCAGGTGTCTATAAGGTTGTTTCGGAAATGAATCCCGTTGTCTGACTCAATTCTTTCTGGGGTGCTGTGTCACCACAAGACCTGCTTTTCAAAGCCCAGGATAGTGTTCCGGGCAGTGGCATGGGGCACAGAATATGTTTCCAGCCACCCGGTGGTTGCTTCCACCATTGTAAGCACATGACGCTTGCCTTGATGAGTTTGTGGGAGTGTAATATAGTCAATCTGCCAGGCCTCCCCATATTTATATTTCAGCCATCACCCTCCATGCCACAGGGGCTTCAACCGTTTGGCTTGCTTAATTGCAGCATGTTTCACATTCATGGATAACCCGTGCGATAGTGTCCATGGTCAGGTCCACCCCTCGATCACGAGCCCATCTATATGTTGCATCTCTTCCCTGATGTCCTGAGGTGTCATGGGCCCATCAAGCCATAAATAGCTCACCCTTATGTTGCCATTTCAGATCCACCTAAGCCACTTCAATGTTGGTGGACTGATCCACCTGTTGGTTGTTTTGATGTTCTTCAGTGGCCCGACTCTTGGGTACGCGAGCATCTACATGACGTACTTTTACAACCAGATTCTCTAGCCGGGACGCAAAATCTTGCCACAGTGTGGCAGCCCAAATGGGTTTACCTCTGCGCTGCCAGTTGCTCTGCTTCCACTGCTGTAACCACCCCCACAGGGCATTTGCCACCATCCACGAGTCAGTATAGAGATAAAGCACTGGCCACTTTTCTCTTTCAGCAATGTCTAACGCTAGCTGGATGGCTTTCACCTCTGCAACTGTCTTGATTCACCTTCTCCAGCATTTTCTGTGACTTGTCATATAGGACTCCATACAGCAGCCTTCCACCTCTGATGTTTTCCCACAATATGACAGGACCCATCAGTGAACAGGGCATATTGCCTCTCATTTTCTGACAGTTTATTTACAGTGGGGCCTTTTCAGCACACGTCACCTCCTCCTCTGGTGACATTCCAAAATTTTTGCCTTCTGGCCAGTCTGTGATCACTTCCAAAATTCCCGGGTGACGGGTTTCCTATGTGAGCCCTTTGTGTGATCTGTGCAACCCACTTACTCCACGTGGCATCACTTGCATGATGTGTAGAGAAGACCCTCCCTTTGAACATCCAGCCCAGCACTGGCAGTCGGGGTGCTAAGAGGAGCTGTGTTTCAGTACCAACCACTTCTGAGGCAGCTCAAACTCCTTCATATGCTGCCAATATCTCTTTTTCAGTTGGAGTATAGCGAGCCTTAGATCCTCGATATCCCTGACTCCAAAACCCCAGGGGTTGGCCTTGGGTCTCCCCAGGTGCTTTCTGCCAGAGGCTCCAGGTAGGACCATTCTCTCCAGCTGTGGTGTAGAGCACATTTTTAACATCTTGTCCTGCCTGGACTGGTCCAAGGGCTACTGCATGAACAATCTCCCGCTTAATTTGTTCAAAGGTTTGTTGTTGCTCAGGGCCCCATCTAAAATCGTTCTTCTTCCGGGTCACTTGATAGAGAGGGCTTACAATTAGACTGTAATTTGGGATATGCATTCTCCAAAAACCCACAACACCTAAAAAGGCCTGTGTTTCCTTTTTGCTAGTTGGTGAAGACATAGCTGCTATTTTGTTGATCACATCCATTGGAATCTGATGACGTCCATCCTGCCATTTTATTCCTAAAAACTGGATCTCCTGTGCATGTCCCTTGACCTTTCCTTCTTTTATGGCAAAACTGGCTTTCAGAAGGATTTGGATTATTTTCTTCCCTTTCTTGAAGACTTCTTCTGCTGTGCCTCCGAATATGATGATGTCATCAATGTATTGCAGGTGTTCCGGAGCTTCACTCTGTTCCAGTGCAGTCTGGATTAGTCCATGGCAAATGGTGGGGCTGTATTTCCACCCCTGGGGCAGCTGATTCCAGGTGTACTGGATGCCCCTCCAAGTAAAAGTGAACTGTGGCCTGCACTCCACTGCCAAAAGACTTGAGAAAAACACATTAGCGATATCAGTTGTGGCATACCACTTGGCTGCCTTCGACTTCAGTTCGACTGAAGTTCTAGCATGTCTGGCATGGCAGCACTCAGTGGCAGTGTGACTTCATTCAGGCCACGATAGTCAACTGTTATTCTCCACTCTTCATTAGACTTTTGCACTGGCCATATGGGACTATTAAAGGGTGAGCGAGTTTTGCTGAACACTCCATGGATCTCCAGTCAACAAATAAGCTTGTGGATAGGAACCAGGGAGTCTCAGTTGGTACAATATTGCCACCGGTGCACCATTGCGGTAGCAATTGGCACTTGTTCTTCAACCCTCAGCAACCCCACAATTGAAGGGTCTTGAGAGAGACCAGGCAAGGTAGACAGCTGTTCAGTGCCCTCCGTCTCCAAGGCAGTTATACCAAAAGCCCATCGATCGCCCTTTGGGTCCTTAAAATACCCTCTCCTGAGGTAGTCTATGCCAAGGATACATGGAGCCTCTGGGCCAGTCACAATGGGCTGTTTCTGCCATTCATTCCCAGTTAGGCTTACTTCAGCCTCCAATACAGTTAACTCTTGGGATCCCCCTGTCACACCAGAAATGCAGATGGATTCTGCCCCTTTATAACTTGATGGCATTAGAGTACACTGTGCGCCGGTGTCTACTAGAGCCTTATACTCCTGTGGGTCTAACGTGCTAGGCCATCAAATCCATACAGTCCAATAGGTCTGGTTATCCCTTCCTCCACATGGCTGGAGGCAGGGCCCTTCTAATTCTGGTCAGAGTGTCCATTACCCACTTCTTATGAAACTGACTCAAAAGCCCCTTTAAGAGGATCAGAAGTAAGATCAGCCCTTCTACTCTGTTTGGAAACTGGAGTGGCATTTTTTCCTCGGAAAATTCCCTGTTGTGGTGGTTTTTCCTTGAAACTCACGTACCCGTGCATCTAGGACCAAGGTAGGTTTTTCATCCCATCTCCTCATGTCCTCTCTGTGGTCAGATAGGTAGAACCACAGGCCACCTCGTAGTGTGTACCTTCTATATTCTTTCTCTTGGGCAGAGGAACACTCACTCCTAATAACTGAGACATTGGTCATTACAGGTGAGGAGTGGGACATATCCTCTTTGATTTGCTGGACATCCTGGGACAGCTTCTCCACAGCTACAATGCAGGCTTGTATGGAGGAGGAAAGATTTTCTTCGTATTGTCGGAGTTGGCAGGTGATTTCATCCACCGTCGGTGCCTCTTCATCTTTCCAGGTCATTACTGCCAGTGTGTTGGCATAGGGTGATGGTGCGCTCCATACAAACTTCCGCCACATGGGTCGTGTGCACTGGACTTTGTCTGGATCTTTAGGTGATTGTGTGTTGTCTGAGTCACAATGAATCGTCTCTACCACGGCTAATTCCCTCAGATATTGGATACCTCTCTCCATGGTGGTCCACTTGCTTGATTGACACATATCATTCTTAAAAGGGTACCTTTCCTTCACACTTGAGAGGAGTCACCTCCATAGGCTGAGGGCTTGTGTCCCTTTTCCAATTGCCTTGTCAATGCCACCTTCCCTGGCAAGCGATCCCAGCTGCTTGGCTTCCCTACCTTATAATTCCAGGCTACTAGCCCCACTGTCCCAGCATTGGAGCAGCCAGGTGATAATGTGCTTACCTATACGATGGCCGAAATCTTATCCCATATTCTACAGCTCACTCAAGGATAGGGATCGGGTGATTACCTTTGGTTCTGTCTCTTCCTCCTGTTCCTGTGATGACCCTGGTTCACTTTCATCCTTCGCTAAGTGAACTGATTTTTTTGTATATTTCTTCTTTTGTACAGGGGCAACTGATACTGATGTGGGGGTTGGAGTGGCCCCAGTGCCTGTCACCTTGTTGTTAGATCCAGAGACCTTCTCTTCCCCTTGAGGGTACTGAGTGGTGTTGAACATGGTTCAATATACATGGGCCAGGCCCCAGCACATTGCAGTGAGTTGTGTCTCCCTGGAATTGTCGGGGTGATGACAGCATACTTTTTCCAAATGTTCTGCTAGTTTTTCAGGATTCTGCACTTGTTCAAGGGTGAAGTGTTTTGGAACACCGCCCAAGGCATTTGCCCATACTACCCCCCACACCCTGCCACTCATAAATATCCAGCCTCAGGGCAGACCTCTGGGTGATCTTAAATAGTTGTTTAACCTTAAACAAGGCCTGAACCACATTCAGGACCATGCTAGTTCCTAGCAATAGGACCATACTGGTCTCAACATCCCAAGGGTATTCAAATTTTCCAAAATTCTCAAATGCCATTGTAACTAGACTGGGGAAGAAAGGTGTCTCATGCATAGATTGGCTCTCTGAGGTGGAAGGGTGAATGGTGTAATTCTTGACTTACAAGAATAATTATTTTTCTAGATCTAATTATTAAAAAAATAACTTCCATACAGAAAAAAATAACTAAATAATACTAACAATACAATTAAAATTATAATACACACACTTCTTGGTTTCTACCCTTTTTCTTGATGTTACTCTCACTCTTCTTAAGGTGGGTAGCTTCAGGCTGCTGGGGTGGGCATTACAGCAAATCATAAGCCTCTGGAATTCTTTGCTGGGAAAATGTGATGTTCATGTTGATGGTTTCTTCTTCCTCAATGTAGAATCCACAGGTTTTAACACCTTTGCTTTCTTCATTGGTCTGCAGCTCCATATTGCATACAAATTTACCATATATGGTGCTTTTTGCTTACCTTACATACTACTTCATTGCTCTCCTTCTTACCCCTAAAACTAGTTCTGTCTTGCTCCTGGTTTGCATTTCTTTTAACTGACCATTGGTGAGATGTTTATTGCCATGGGGTCTCCAGTGCCAAGATTCTGCCCCATCTCTTATCATCCCATGCCTGCACTGCTCTATGTTGTGTCCTGTGCCATCACTTCTCCAGACACCTGCTGTTTTACCAGTATTGTACCAGTATTGCACCAGTATTGCATTGTATTTTATTGCCCTACACTACATTATTGTGTTAGAGCCATAAATCACTCTGTCTAGAAAACCTGCTAATTACTGGTATCTATATAAAACTATACTGGTAGTACACAAAGATGAACACAAGAAAAACAAAATAGCCTTTGTCATAGAGTCAATTATAAACCTTACCATTGCAGAGAAAATGGCCAAAGTGAAGCTGCAGGCAGGTGATGAAAAGTTCCAACAGAGCAAGCTTGACAAGGCAAGTCCTGAAGCCTTGCAAACTCAGTACAGAGCTTATGGCCTGTTACTAGCAATGGCACTATTGGGCTACACATTTACAGCCTTCTTCAAAGGTCTGGCTCCTTCTTGAATTGCTTCTATCTGATGTTTTCTCTAACCTTCCTGGGTGTGCTATAGAGTCTCATTTTTAAGCAAGGAGAGTGAAATTGAGCTCTCAAGTGAAGAAACCTAAAGTATCTAAATGATGGATACAAGCTGCCTAGTCCCATCTGAGATCCCCTCTGGCTCCTAAGCTGCCTTTCCAGATGTGAAAGACTCTTGTAAGTTTTCTGCCATATCTTGCAAACTCTGTCCAGATGTCCTGGACAATCAGTGCATCTGAAATAGTATTATGTACCTATGTTTAAGCAAATAAATGAAACCATAGGTGTTACATGCTACACGTATTTGGTGTTGGTGAATCAGTGGAACCTTCCCTCGCACCAAAGGACACTGAAGGTCAGTTGCAGAGACCTACAGGTTCACTGACTGCTCTGAGGGAGCCTAAACATCTACCTTATCTGTATCTGCTTACATTTAAGCGTCTGCAGTCTGGTATTTGAGGTGAGCTGCCTCATAACAGAAAGCAGAAAACACATTTGACCTTCTTTTCTTTCCACGATGGGCTGTTACAAGCAAACTCATTCCACTTGCTGCATCCACCCACCCTAATTTGCTACTTCTAATTCAGATATTCTGATCACTGCTTTTCACTTTATTAGGAAAAGGCATTCTTGTGAGAGATGTGGATATTGCATGAGAGCTTTTTTTTTTTTTCAGCTCCATGTGTCAGTAACAGTTCTGTCATTCTCATGTAAGCACATCTATGACCTTGTGTTTTGCAGTTATTTTATACTCTAATAAAGATGCTTATATTTATAGTTGCTTCTAGTGCTGTGCCAGCTCTTGTTTACTACTTTGTTTGCCTCTCTCTGATCTGTAAGACTCATGCAACATCCTGACAGCAGGGACAGAAAGCAGCAACACATAAGCACTGATGTACACTTTGATTAAAATTTCAGTTAGTTTATTAGATAAGAGATGTCATCAAGTAACTTACTATTAATGATAAGTACTAATATTCCTACTCAGTGCTAACACTTACATAACTTAGTACCTGAGTTTGATCTGTTCTTTATATATGATTACATGTATATTTGGTTACATTTTTAACTGTTACTTCTTTATATGTGATTCTTTTTCAACATGATTACTTTGCAACAGCAGTTTCTCTTAAACATGCTCATAGAAAAAAGTCAATCTACATAGTTCTTGTTGCTTTAATCTGTTAGTGGTATGTGATCAAAGTCTCAGATCACATGAAGACCTATGATACACAGATCCTTTGAAGCTCTGTGGTCATATCCATTGATTTCAAAGGATTATGGATATATTTCTATCTGTACATATTAGTTGACTGACTTATATTTCAGAGAAAATTGGTGTCCTCATACCGGTCTTCAAAATTTGCAGTAGCTCAGCTGTTCAGCCTTAGGAATTCTTATTTACCTGTGAAACCTGGACCTTGTTTCTGCCATCTTTCCTGCTAACAAGAAACTTCTGCTGACTAGAATCCTTGTTTACTCCGTGCATATGGAAGATACTTTGCACTAATCAAGTGTGCCAGAATTAATTCCAAAAGGAAACTTCACCTTATTGCTGCTTCTCAGTTTGTCCACCAAGTGATCGGTCCACAGAATGAAGTTAAAAACTCAGTCAAGTCAGGAAATACAGGATCTAACCAAATGTGTGACTGACCAGCTTCTAGCTTTCAAATGCAGTCACTATCTACATTCCTCTGCATAAAATGTTTGGTGTCAATTTTGTCTTGCACATGGACTTTCTGCTTTCATGACTTACCTTCCTCTTCAATATTCCACACTCAAACCTGGAAGGAGAGCTTGGTTAAAAATGTCAACAGCAAACATAATACCCAAATGAGAAACTTAGCACGATAGTACAGAAGGAACAGTCTTAATCAACCCTGGAAAGTTACACTGCATCTAAACATAGAAACCTCCTCAAAATCATTATAGACTGTAATAAAATAGAGATTAACATCTACATTTTAATTTTTTCCTTATGGGTTAAGAACTATGTTTTTAATAGCTTACATTAGAATTAATTATTCAACATTTATCATCGTTATAAAGGAAACCAGACATTTAGATAATTCTGCAGACCACCTTTATTTAATTATTCTGAAGGAGAGCTGTTTTATTGTACAACTCAATTAAAAGATGATGGATCATACATAATTTGCTTCTTTATATGGATTGCAGATTACAGGTGAATTTATCTCAAAACGTCATTTGCAGTTTTGAATATATAATTTCACTCACAGTAGAGTGTGATTAAATACACTTAACTTTGGTGATGTAAGCTCAGGTTCTCTCCCCCTCTTTGTTAGGACAGATTTTTATTTACCTAGCAGACAATATTAACATGTTACATTCTCCCATTCTTCAAAAAGGATGTTTGTGAAGATCTGACAGATAAAATTAAGCCTGTGACATTACAAAGCTATGAAAATTACCTCTAACTCTCTTCCTTTTATTTATGTGTGGAGGTTTGTAGTTTGTTGTAACTAATAAAAGTTTGTTCATTAAGGATGAACTGATGAGGGACTTGTATTACGTCTAATAAAATATGACAGAACTGAACTATATTTTGCTGAGTTGTTTTGAAAAACAGTAACAGCAATGAAGAAAAATGTAATTTTATTTTAATGCAATTTTGCCAAGATGCATCCTGATCACTACCTTCATGTACTATTTGCCTCTGCTAAAGCAATACCAGCCCTCAGTGGGAACCAATGTAGAGCTTTAACCATGGAAAGGACCTGGCAAGTGATTTAGCATTCACAAGAGAGGACAATGTGGTTTTGAAAGCTGCACTTCCATGCCTGTTATTCTTTATCCTTTGCAACTTTATTCATTACTCTCCATAACTTTTCTGGAGGTGCTAAGATCAACATCTTCAAAGTAGATATAGTGTGAGTCTCTTGTAAATAATTGCACTTGTGTTCTTTCCTGCTGCATCATTTTGCTTCATCTTCATTTGCTTCCTCTCCTTTCTTTATCTATGCTTGTATGTTTTCTTCTCACCCAGATGATTGTTTCCTTCCTTTGAAGTCCAGAACAGCTTCTACCTATCCACCCATTTTAGCCAAATGATGGGAGACTACAAAGAGTGGTTGACCGGTTGAGCCTGGGTAATCTCTGTGTACGGAGTTTTGACCTTTACAGTCAGAGTCTGGTTTATCATAGCAAGGTCACTGTGCAGAAATAAAAAAATTGGCTACTTTGGACAACAGCAATAATTCAGGAATGCAGAGGGGTTACAACCCTTTATTTCATCAGTTCAGCTTCTGTAAATCACCATGCTTTTCAACTGTATAGAGAGTTAGCTAGAACTCAGATATGGAGAGGTTTTCTATTTGACAAAATGTTGTGAGATTTTGAAGTCCCACTCCGTATGGTGTGGAGCTGAGACCTTTCAAAGTTTTGTTGCATTTTATCACAAAAATAAGCACTAAAACTATGGAACTGAATCAAGGAAAACTATTTCCTATTAATGTGTTTGAGGCTTTTTTGGGGAGAATTGTCTTTTTTTGTTGTTTTTGTTTCTTTTTTCCCCAGACCAACATATTCACATGTAATATATTATTTTAGACTGACCAACTTCTTTTTGGTTTGGGTTTCCTTTGTTTTTAAGAAAAATACATTTCATTGCAAAATTCCTGGGCAATTAAAATTTTCATTTTTTTAAAAAAAATTAAATTTTTCTGTACCCAACTAAAAATCATCATTAGCAGAGAGATCAAATTAAATTGTGGTGTAACTTAGCTGGAAGGAGTGTTATTATCAAAAGGATGAAATAGGTCGGATGTTTTAAACAGATGTTCAGATGGTTTTAATACAATGGAAATAGATGTTGAACACCTCTTCAGAGCACTGGTGGTAGGGTTTTCATGGTGATACAGCAGCTATCTTCTGCTACCTGTCTTAGAAAATGAGAATATTACTAAAAGTAAACTGCTGAACCATATGTTAAGAGAAATTATAGTTTCCTGGATGGCTTCAAGCTACTGAGACTGATGAGTTTTTAAAAAAATTTTATTAACCTCCAAAAGCTGTGACATCTACATCTTGTCCTGTCGTACATATTGTACTGAAATATCTATGGACCTGACAGCTAACACATAGAGAGGTATTGCCTGGGTTTCTCACTAATCAAAAATACATCTTTTAACAATTTGTCCTAAGGAAAATCTTTTTATGCAATCTCATCTTATTTTTTTTTAACGGAAATAATTTGGAAATTGATGTCTTTATCTGTCTCATTTTTTTTCTGAATGTGTGAGATAAGTAATTTCGTTAACTGAACCTTCTTAGCTAAAGGATACAAATGGCCTCAGGATAATATTTCTTCAGCTAATCTAAACTTCTGAAATACTGGAAATTTAGTGGCACAGAAAAATCTGACCTGGCATGTTAGATACAAATCTCTAAGAAGTTAACAATAGACAGTCCTAGATCTTCCAATTGAATGATAATTGAAGCTTAAAAAAAACCCCAGAATATTGCTTACAATATTTCTAACCAGACATAATTACTTCAGCATTATTAATAAAAACTAAAATTATGTCTATAGTTTTACTTCTATTAGCAGAACAATGAATACAGATAACAAAAATCCTGTGAATTAAGATATCAAGAAAAACATCACACCATGGAGACAGAATATGGTTGCCAGACCCTACTGGAGATTGCATAAAAATGATCTATTTTTTTCTTTTGGTAGGAAATAAAAAAGTGTCTTTCCACATACTCAGTGTATTTCATGTACGCACAACACTATGTACTGAGTTAATAAAGCACAATATGTGAGCACATCTTTTTTGTAATCATACCCTCACATATAATAAAATCATAAAGCATTTGATTTAAAAAAGCAAGTAATGGAGTTCAAACAGTGCTCTAACAGCATGTAGACCATACCTAATTTACTGTTTGTTATTTTCTTTAGCAATTTTTTTTTCATATGTTTCTCTACCACCAGACAATCTAATCAAGTATGCTTCAGAGTGAGATGTTAAAAGGCAAAAGAACTGAAGATTACTGGGTTGATACAATAAAATAGAAGGCAATATATCAGATTTCCCATAAAGCTTAGTCATCAGTGTAATGTCCTTTCTGCACATGTTAAGTGTACATGTATACTTGGAAAAGAAAGGCTGCAGGCTCTATTTAATTTCCACCACTGCTTAAGACAACAGAATCCTCTTCCAGCATTTTGTAGGGATAGGAAATTTTCATCAACTAAAAGAGTTTACTAGTGTCTTCAGTAAATATTTCCATTGTGGCTTGATTAAACCAACACCTATTAAAAAGTCCTTAAGTCCTACATAATGCGAACAGAAAACAGCAGCAGATGAGAAAACCATCATAAATAGCTGGATCAACAGCCAGTCAACACTGAATGGCAATATCTTGCTTTTACACCTATAATGAATAATACTGAGACATCACACCAGCAGGCCAGCCCTGGAGTAGGAGGATCACATTTAATGCCCTTTGTGTAATCAGTTTTGTCACTGATGACCTTTGTGAGGGGTCTATAATATTTACAAGGTCCTAAGTGAATTACCTCACAGAATTAAAAGTATGTTGTAGTTCAATTCCTGCACTGGTACAGCTTTGGTATTCTTACATTAGAGTTTGTCGACAGCAATATTTCCACATAGAAAGATGTGTATGGGCTATATTTATTATCAACTATACCATGCTGTTCCACAAGGTGGAATCTTCACTACTTCAGGTAATAAGGTCATGACATTCACCTCCATTTGTTGCAATAACCATTTAATTATGGAACTACATCAGTTTACTCTGGCTGGAGATTTGTCCTGATTTTTTGAAAGAAGCACATGTGATCATTCTTAAAAAGCCAAGGAGATACTCTAGCTCTAAAGACTAAATTAATAAGCAAGGAAAATAAAGGCACAACTAGTTCTATAATACACGATAACACAAACTGATAAAAGACACTTTATTTTTGTGAGTTATATATGATAGCAATACTATGAGAAGGTTAGTGTACACAATCAGATGAGATGCATCTTAATGTTATAAAAAGGTATGACGGGTATATAGCTGAAGATATATCTCATCTGCAGAACATAACATTTTACTACATATGTCTTTTCTTCTACGTTTAAAGTTTTTTTTTTTTTTTAAATGGAAATTATAAGTATACATGCATATTTTTTTCTTTGGCAGCCTTTTAATTTCCCTTCTGGATATCATGGTATACTTAATCAAGACTATTATTTAAATTGCTCTAAATAAGCAAATAAACAAACAGAAGCATTGGCATACCACTGATTTCCTTTGAAATCAATGAATTTTTTTGGTGAGTTGAACACTTTCATTTGCATTTTTATTTATTTTATATTGTTCTATACAGACAGTCAACACAGTAATGGACTAAAATTATTCCACAGTAAGCAAGATAAGCTGGCATAAATGAATTTCAAGGATTTGAATTTTAAGATAATAATCAAGATAGGGTTCAAGGCATTCTGCAAGCCTGCCCACTGCCTAATTATATATTATTACAATTATTAAATATTTTTATAGTCTTATGTTGTAGTGAAGCCTGAACCAACACAGTGAAAATACCTACTATAATCTGCTCTCTCAAAAAAATGCTTGAATATATATGTATATATTATATGTTGTATATGTGTGTGTATAGATATCTTTGGTTTATATCTTTACATGTGTATACATATATGTATATACACACACACACTCAAATGTGTGTGTATACTTGTATATACCAGGCCTCTCTCAGGTGTGTCAGATGCTAGTGCCCCTGTTGTGTACTCCCACTGCTGTCTGTCCTGGTGATGAAAGTGCAGCACCAACCTGCAGCATGGCACTGTACTTTTGGGATGCAAAGAAACCATAAGTTTGGTGCAATGTCTCCCTGATTTTTGTTAATATTCTTGTTCAAAGACATTTCTTCTAAATTTAAACAATGAAATCTCCTCCCCCTGAAATTGAACCAAACTTGTATGCATCATGTGTCCTGTATTGCCTCAACACCTTCTTACATCTTTTTTCTGCCTGGAATATAAAAGAGATTTTAGAACTTTTAGTATGCACAGATTGTACTTTTAATGCACTGTTTTACATTTTTCCTTTAAAACACCCATGTATTTTAAATAATGCACCATTACCTTGCTGTCATTCCCTTCGTGTTCAAATTAGTAAGATTTTTTTGTACATGCATCAAAATTGTTTGATGTTCTCTGATAGAGATGCTTTTAAAGATTTTCATGTCAATACAGATGTAGAAGTCATATAATAATCATATTTTCAGCTGTGAAGATCTTCAATATTACATAGAACTGGTACTGTGAAAAAAGGAAATGTTGGTTAGTTTTCTAGCTTTTGTAGGTCTTAAAGCAGTTTAGAGAACTATTCCAATGAAGAATTAATTTCTGCAGATCTAATAGTCTAATTCAATACTTCAAAGCATTGTATTGAGTATATAAGAGTCGTTTAACATGCACTAGTCTCTCCCTAACAATGATTAATGATAGGGCATAAAAAATTGGATCAAACAGTTTTCTTGTTCTTTAATTTCATCTTTATTCATAGAAAATGCTGCTTAACTGCTTAAAGGTTTACACCTACTATCCATTTTTACACTTATAAATCTGTAAAAGGAAAGTTTAATTGTTGTATGTTGTTAACCTTCTTTCTTTAAAATAAGGAATGGAAATTCTGATATTTGCAAATGAACCTTAGTACCTACATATGCTCTCATTAAATACTAAATATAATAGTTCACTTTTTATTAAAAATGATTATATTTGTTACAATAATCATAATTTCATTTTAGGACCACTCACACTATTCCTAAAGGTAGCCTAAGAAAGTTCAAGATAAAAGGGAAATAATTTACAGAACACAAAGAAGAATTTTAAGGTAGATTTTAGAGTCTTTCTTGCACTTGGCACTGAATGAGATCAGGAAGATAGGTAGCAAAGCTTGATCATTAGGCAACAAAATTTAGCTGTGATCCTAAGTCATACCAAGTTAGTCTTCACTGTGCTTAAGACAAGCAGTAGCTGGAAATCAAGAAAAAAACAAGAGGGGAGAGAAAAAGGATGAGGTATAGACTTGAGATGCAGTGGATATGACAAAAGCCCTGACATTTATCATACTGAAATATTTACATGTTAACAGGTATCTCAGTCCATATTTTTAGAGAAGAATGCAAATAATATAATAACGTTAGATGTAGAGAATGCTAAATATTATTTCTGAAATGGAATTCCCTTATGGAAAAAATTCTGAGGCTTACCTGTTTTACTGCGTGGTTTTGAGGATGTAATTTTTCCCAATTTAAGAAGGAACAACATTTATCTAAAGCTCATATTCTCAGCACTGTTGTGACGGTGCTTGATTAGGAATATCTTATTTCCCTGTCTTTAATCACAATTATTTTAGTTACACATCAAATTATGAGAGGTAATGGACATGCATAAACCAATCACACAAATACTAAAGGTATGTACACAAAGCTGATCCTTGTATATGCACAAGGTACCTATGTTATTTCTGGCCCCTCTTATGTGCAAATGCATCATCTGCATCTCCATATTTCTGAGTTTACCTTAGGTTGCTTTAGCAGTAATGAACAAGCCCTTCCAATTTTTGATACCCTTCTTCGCATCAGAAACTAACATAGGTCTTCAACAAACCTAACGTTATGTACAGAAATTTCAGCATATCTTTATGTATATGTCCAAGGATCACATTAGTTCTTTCAGCAAGATCTCTTCACTAGGATGCAGTCAATCTACTGTAATATATAGTTCAGCCTGATCCTATACACGTTTTCTTAATCTAGCAGTTGGGATTCTGTGAATACTCTTGGGTTTTTTTTCAGTCCACCAAGACATATTCATGATTACATCACTATGACATAATGAATAATTAGAAAGTCTTATTTAATGTGTTACTAGGAGACACACTCTTTGTTAGGGAAGGCAATCATGCTGTTCCATCTTACAATTTAGTGTGGTTGTGAGCATGTCTTGAAGTCATTCTAACAGTCATTCCAAAAGCAGTATTTTAAGGAGTTATGATCCTGAATGTGGTAGCTAACTTCTGCTATGGTTTCTAAGTTTGTCAGATATGTATTAACCGTCAGATGGATATCTATGTACTTCCAAGCAATCCAGAGAATGTATAGTCGCCAGCTAATACCTGGTAGAATATCTGATATTACACCCATTCTGATGGTTAAGGGTTCTTTTCAGGATTTAATTAATTTAAAGTTTTAAGGGAAAAGAAAGAGTGAGCAATGATTTAAATTTATTTAAAAAAAAAAAAAGGAAGTAAACCCAGAATAATCCTAGACAAGAGAGGCAGAAAAGGGTGTTATAAGAAGCATTACTATACTGAGATTTTAATAATTAAATAAAATGTGCTTTTAAAAAGGTTTGGGGTTTTGGTGTTTTTTTTTCCCCTGTTTGAACCATATGAAGTGGGAACACATTCTAAGGGTTTTTATTTGTGAAATTTATGTTTAATTTTTTTTTTTTACTTTGGTCATGATACAACATTTTTGTCTTTAATTAAGGTCCTTGTCTTTCAGTGAATTTATGGCTCAACCAAGTCACTGAACATCTCAGCTTTTTTTTTTTTTTTTTTTTTAACGTAGTAAAATAACTTACTAGTGAGAATAACAATATAACAACATGGGGAATATTATACAAATGAAAAAAGAAAAGATGTCAAAGATTCATGAATCACATTCATTTTTGGATTTTTAAATGCAATTCAAACTCAAAGAGTTCTCCCACAACTGGAACTTATTTTCAATTCATTGGCAATTGCAAATAACAAGAAAAAATCCTCTGGTTTTTTTTTCTGCATGAATTAGGACTTTCAACCCCCCTTTCCCCACAAGAAGAAATGTTTTCAAATAATTTTAAAGAACCAAAAAATTATTAGTTTTAAATTTCTAAATAAATGCAAGTAATTCTTTGCATAAATAAGTATCCTTGTAGTGCAGATGGATTGTCAGATGTCTGTGGACATGTTTCTGAAATGTACATTGTATGGTAAGTTAAGTGGTCTTTCTGGATATTTCTGCATATTTATGATTTCTAAAATTCTTAATTTTTTATAATTGACAGTGTATTATTTAAACCAGCTGCTAGAAGAGGTCTATGGCCATATCATATTCAAATATAAGCTTTTTTATACCATAACTGGCTCCCAAATAGTTTTATTATAGTATGTAATATGACATCTTCTATATTATTTTGAGAACAAAGAAGCAAGCATATTTCTATATAGTGAATAATAATATGGATATAAAAAAGATTCTAGTTGTATTGAGAACAAGAACTATGTCATTACCCAAAGAAGGTATATAAACATTTGCCTCATAAATTTTATGGTGTGTTGTGCAGTATTTTAAATTCTAGTAAAAGTAAGATCTAATACTTCCCATAAGATTTCCCAGTGGACAACTGAGACTATTTTTCCTGGCTTCTGAACTTCAAATCAAGTCCATTGGCAAGAGTCTCATTATTTTTTTGATCAATCTACTGATGGGAGCAGTGCTCTAGTATGATCAATGTGACTACATTTAACTCCTTCTAAGCAGAGATTTTTATAAATAAAGGTCCATTCAGCTGTGGATCATTGCTAACTTGTGAAAGACTGGTTCTTCCATAGTACAGGTAAGATTCAGTCTACATGAATTTTTTTTTTAATCTGTTTTGTATTTTTACCACTTTATATCATACAGACAATTATGTTGAAATTTTACATAATGATAGCAAGGAAAAGACGTTAAAATCTGTTGGGAGTTGCCTGGAATAATTTTCTTGGGAGAAATACATGAGCTTTCTTACATTTTGAATTCATGAAATTACTTCATTTCTTGTAAAGGCTTTCTCAAGGCTTATTAATTTCAAAATGAAAAATGATGTAGAATCATAGAATCATAGAATCAATTAGGTTGGAAAAGACCTTCAAGATCATCGAGTCCAACCATCAACCATGCCCACTAAACCATGTCTTGAAGTACCCTGTCCACTTGCTTTTTTAATACCTCCAGGGATGGTGACTCAACCACTTCCCTGGGCAGCCTATTCCAATGTCTGACAACCCTCTCAGTAAAAAAAAATTTCCTAATATCTAACCTAAATCTCCCTTGCCTCAACTTGAGGCCATTTCCTCTTGTCCTATCTCCAGCCACCTGACAGAAGAGACCAGCACCCACCTCACTACAACCCCCCTTCAGGCAGTTGTAGAGAGCGATAAGGTCTCCCCTCAGCCTCCCCTTCTCCAGGCTAAACAACCCCAGCTCCCTCAGCCGCTCCTCATAAGACTTGTGCTCCAGGCCCCTCACCACTTGGTTGCCCTTCTTTCTTGTAGTGAGGGGCCCAAAACTGAACACAGCACTCGAGGTGCGGCCTCACCAGTGCCCAGTACAGGGGAACAATCACCTCCCTGCTCCTGCTGGCCACACTATTTCTGATACAGGCCAGGATGCCGTTGGCCTTCTTGGCCACCTGGGCACGCTGCTGGCTCATATTCAGCCGGCTGTAGAAGGTTTCCTGGCCAAAATGTTACCTTAGATAATTAAATTATCTCAACCTAAAATTCCAACCTATAATTTTAATTCTATTATTTACAATGTATTTTTCATTTTCCTTCACAACTTTTGTGCATCGTGAACAGAGATTTCCGGCTGGTAGTGACTCATCACCCCATAATTAGTTACATTTTGACACCCTGGCATACGAAGGAATAGAATTCAAATTTGATGACACAAAAGCCAATATTATTTACAGGATATTGAATGGGAATATAATGCACATTAACTTATGTGCTATCTACCTGGTCCTAATTCTACATGAAAGCAGATGCACTTCACAGAAATGAGTGTCCAGCAGCTGTCCATCTGTCCTGTGCACGGCACAGGGCAAGTGAGCACTCAAGCACATGTAGGGCACCTGTGAAGATGTCTGAGCCATCACTGCCATGACGTTCTCTGTCTGGATGAAAATCCAGCTTCAGGTAGAACATGCACAGTTTACAAGTGCATTTTTAGAAAACCCAACAAAGCAGTTACTTAACCACTCTGTGTGAACAGCTTTGGGATGGATTCATTTTACCTGAGGTGAAATGCTGACAATGTAGATCTCTCCACATCTAGCCACCATCACCTCTCTTTACAGTAACTGCAGGGGGAAAAAAGGCATTTTTAGGACACCTGATCTATTTGAGGTGCTTTTAGTACATGCTGAATCAGACTCTAGAAATGGCTACTTATCCCTCATGATAATAAAGGGTGTTTTGATAACTAATTCAGATGTCTGCACTTATTTAGAAAAAGATCCATTTTCTGTGTCCTGTATGCCACCTTAAATCCAGGTTAGGTATTGTTGATTTTTACTCACTAAGATAAAAATTACTATTCTCTGTGGAGTATATATGCAGGGCTGGATCTTGGTTGCTATAGTAATACTAATTCTTTCAGATTTATATTCAGGTCTAAAAATATATAAACTAGGGAAAGAAAAAAAACACCACCAAAACTTTATATATATTTAGAATGCTTTGCTCGTACAAACATAAATAATTCAGTTGCTGTCTTTGCCCTGTGAATTTTTCCATATAGCTTTTCTCACTTTTCCATTTTTGAAATTTCTGAAATAATAGCATTATGAGTTTTAAAGCCATGAATAAATGTTTGAAAGAATCTCTTTTAGCAGTCTTTATGGACTGATCTAAATAGATGTTGTTATGGCCATTTTTTTTTTTTTAGTATAATTTTAAATAGTATTTTTAGTTTTCCATGTGTCAGCTTGACTTCTCAGGTGAAAAGAAAATGCTCTAGCTGTTCATTGCTGTTAACAAAATATACAGATTACAATGAAACAATATACAACTTTTAAAGTGAGAAATTGGCATTTTTTTCCTGAATAATATTTTGTTGTTGTTGTTGTTGTTGTTGTTGTTCAAAACCTATTACTATTTTTCTCCTTTTCAGGACATATCCTGCTTCATGTACATGATGTTTCTGCCAGTGGGTTCCAACAGCAATTCACCATAGTGCTGATTCTGTCCTTCTTCCTCTTCCAGATAAGAAATGAATAGTGCCTGTAGCCTGTATTTCGCTGCCAGCTAGGCAACGCTATCACTTTATTTTTTGTGTTATATATACTTTGGTTTTATGGTGCAACATCCGCAATCATTGCACATGTTATCATAATGTCTATGTGTGCAGAAAGCCAAAAGCAATCATTTTTCAAGTTCTTAAAGTAGTAACACATCTGACATGTAAATACTCTTTAGGTCAAGAAGGTATAATGATCCCACGTATCAGTGACATCTGTCACCTAGCCCCTAGGGCTGTGAAAAAAAACAAGTTCTTACTGGGATCAATGAACAGGAAGGTCGCATATGAGAAATGTGAAGTCCTCATAATAAGGTCTCAGCTGCTTTTTGCCCAGTTCTTACTACCCTGTTTCAAAAAAAGGCATGGACCTACTGGAGGGAGTCATAAAGAGAAAAAGAGGAACAACCAGAGTTTAGAAAACATGATTTATGAGGAAAGTTTGGAAGAACAGAAGTTGTTCAACCCAGACATGACAAGATGGGGGAGAAATTAAATAAGAGTGTTCATTATTTAAAATACAATAAACTAGATAGACACAAAGTCTTTAGTATAGGCATTACAAGATGTTTCTGATAAAAAGTGTTTAAAGATCAGAACCTTTTACACAAGGGAACTTAAGAAAAGATAAAAAATTTCTTGGGAGTGTAGCATTTCTGGATCATCCAATCTGCATGGATCAAATTGCTGTGTTGGTTATTCAACACAGAGAGCACCATGACTTTCTGTGATTTTACATTTTTAAATTCCTCCCATGGCCTAAAATGTTAAAATTAATTTAGAACTACTTATAAAATCCTTTCTGATTGTTCATTATAACTCAAGCTACAGGACATACAATAGGCATAATTTAAAATGTAGTATTTGTTCAATTGAGATTGTATGTTCCCATTTCCCAGTGGGAAATAATGATGTCTGAGGATAAATGGGTTTTTGTTGTTGTTGTTTTGTTTTGTTTTCTGAGTTATTCTTTGTGATATCATTTTTCCTTCAAGTTCTTTGTCTGTGTTGCCTGAGAACAAATTGTGAACTCAGACCACTGTTTCCCAGTCCTGCCTAATAATGCCCATGTGCTTATTTCTGTTGCATTTAACTGCACAGTGGATATGAATCTGCAGTCTAAAGGTTCTATCTTTTTAAATCATGTTAGGAAAACACACATTCTTCTCCATGGTTCAATCCTTAATCCAAACCTTGTTGTTGAGCAGAATTATCATCATATATTATGGTTCATATCAAGGTCACCTTTCAATAATGCCTATTGAAACTGAGTTACAATGTTTCAGGAATGTTTTCATGTCTGAAAAAAATGGTAAAGCATTTTTTCTGGAAAGGGAGAGAAAAAGGTGGAGAAATATGAGGGAAATACAAATTTCAGTCATAATCAAGCCAAACTTTTCCAGTACAGGTTTATGAATTCTTGCAGGAGTGTTAAGGTTAATCTCTCTTTGGCTCAACTAGAAACACTATCGATGAATCTCAGATTTCCGGCTATGGTATGCATATTGTAAATTATTAGTGCCAGCAGACAGATGATTTAGAAAGAATGAAAGCATACTATTATATTACTGTTCTAGTTTTCCTAATCTGAAGCCAGTAGGGAACAGTAAGCTCCATGCATAAATAAGCTGATGACAGTTGATATGCATTCCTGGTCTACCACCGTGTTTTGACTTGCCACAACTGGCCACAGTCATTTTATGCTATTTCTACTAACCCATTAGAAGAATTCTGTTAAGAAAGAGTAGAAGTTAGAGAAAATTTGGGCCTTAAGTTAAATGTGTCCATCTTGCTTGTTGACCTCAATGCAGACTTCATCTACAGAGATGCTGTATAAGCTAGCCACCACAATCAAAGTTTATCATATCAAAGTAACAAGGTATCTTGCTTTGCTACTTCATTTGATCAGAAAGAAAGTTTAAAAACATTATAAAAGGACAAAGACATATTATTAGTTGAACTTTTTGCATTGTCATATTTCTGCTTATGATACAGTTAAATTCCTTTTTCCAAACATGATGTAACCAACCCTTTTAGCAAATTCCTTCTGATTAAAACATTTAGAAACACACTTGGAAAAGCTTCCTTCTTCCTTTTCAATCAATCTTTTGCATGTATTGAATGATAGCAAGATGTGTGGTGGGTTTCCATAAAGGGAGACTTTTTCAGTGAGAGAGGCATTTAGTAATCTTAACTTCAGAAAATGCATAAATAAGGTCTTCTTACTATCTTCTGGCCTACAGCTTCCTGTTTACAAAATGATCAGTTGAACCATGACCTCAACTTCTTCATTCTACTAGAGAACCATAAGTAGGTATTAACAAGACTGATGATCTGGCTTTCAGACATGAACTTAATTTTTAGTTATCTTTCTGAATGTTTTAAAATTTACCATTACTATCCACTAAGATATTGTACATATCCTGAACAGAGAAGAGCAATCATTGAACAATACATTATGAACAATTATTTTCATTCTGCACAACTTCTTTCATATCTCTAAAGTCTTCTGTGATTGTTAGTAAAGAAATCAATGCTGAAAGGACATCTTTGAATTGAGCTATATTCTGAGATCTTGAACTCTCTGGACAGAAAGACTGGACAGAGCTGGTCTTCAGCATGACCTTGAATTACATCAGAAATAGTTGGATTTGATTTATATTTCCTCTCTCTCATATTTTTCAAGGCATTGATGTTTTATTAATGAGAAATATTGCTTCACAGTATTTCCTTTCCTCTGCTCTATGAAGTTTAAAGTCAACTAATCATCACAGAAGCTTACTCACATTTTTTTAAGGCACATCTGAACTAAAAATGGGACATTTTAAAGTTCATCCATCATTTGGGAAATAAGCAGCTTTTTGATGGAAGCCTTGAGTGAACAGTTCTACACTTCAACTGCAAAAACTATGTCAAATATATGGGTCAAGGATTTTATAACAGGAAGATGAAAATCTCATTAACATCATGTTTTAAAGCTGTCCAGTCAGAAATGCCTAATAAAGAAAAAAAGAAAAGCAGATTTTTACAGTTTATTTACCCTCATGTATGTTTATATTTATGCAGGTATATTTCATTCAACAAAGAAATAAGTGCTACTTTAAGAGAACAACCACAGCTACTCAGAAGTCTTTGGTTTTCTTGCAATACACAAAACAACAGTCTCTCTTAATATGCTTCCTATTAGCAGAATACTCTCTCAGTTAGGTGCATCAAAGTATTGATGACTACACTGCAATAAGAAAATGCAACTCTGAAATTACGTTCAGTCATTACTTGGTAACTTAGTGGCAGTGGCTTTTTAAACAGTATAGTCCAAATACATTCAGGTACTACCTGCCAGAAAATGAATAGTCAGCTGATTGTATGTTTCATACTTTTTCGTTTTCAAACAACTTAATCTTTCTCACCTGTTATTTTATCCCAGTTGTAAACACTATAGATGTACAATCTGTAGAATAAAACTGAATTCAACTACATTTCTAAAGCTACTTGAGAAGAATTTTTTAATAGGAAAAAGCAAAGAAGTTCTATGAATGACCTTGTACCATGGAGGGAGAGCAAGGGGGAGACTTTCTGTTCTTAATGGAAGACAATTCCGTTTTGAATTGTGGAATAAGAAAGCCTGGTTTGTTTTCTTTTAATGCATTGCACCAGCAAGATATTACTTGCCTAGCAGACTAACTGAATTGACTCTCAGGAGGTGGCTGGACATTAATCAAGACTCCTTAGTGTTTTCTAAGTTTTTAGTGGTTTCTGGAAACCTGTGTTCAATTTTCTTTTTGTACTACAGTTTGTCAGACTTTTGTCAGTTTTCCAAATAATTTGTTTTTTTATGACAACAAAAATAACAAAAGTATGAGTACATTGCTCATAGTATATAAGAGGCGTTAAATTTATATAAATAAATACTTCAAGCAAATTATGTTGTGCAATCACCAGGAATTTGACTTCAAGTCTCATTGGCACCTTTTGAGTAGCTGTTCCTAAAAATTTTAGTGAACAGATCTATGAGATTGAATTGCTGACAGATAATTTTATGACAGTGATTATTATTATACAGAAAGTGAAATATTTGTAATGATAGCTGGTAGGGATGATTGTCAGATTGCTGATCCTTAGAAGAAATCTCAGCATGAAGCAGAATACAAGTCAGGATTCCTAATTGATAAATCCCGTTGTTTTTCTGTAAATATCATACCATCCCTGCCAAAATTCCTAAATACTATCTAGATGTTTATTTAAAAAACCTGTGCTACTGGATTATTGAAAACAAAATAACCTGCTGCTTAATATTCCAGTAAGATTAGTAACATCCTGGATTTGTGAAACAATAAGAATTGGCTAAGTAATATATATGATTCCTAGTTGCTTTATTATTCCTTCAGAAGTGATACATACGACTCCTGCATCTAGAAAAGCATTTATTTCCATCTCACTAGCCCTGATGAGCAGATTGGGTTTAATACAGAACTATCTCAATTCATTAGTAGCATTGTTTCTTTTTCCAGCCTGTATTGGCTACATGAGGGCTTGAAGAATAATAAGAGTCTTGTCCTAAGGCCTGCGATGAAGTCTGATTCTGATACTCAGCAATTTGAATTGTTCCTGTGTGACAACTTCATTGTCAAGATTGTGAACTGTGCCTGAGGTGCTTCATCCAGATCATGTAAAATAATTGAACAGTAGGCACTAATAAGACTTACACAATGAGGATGTTGTAAATTTCCTGGATTTCTTTTCCTATTTTTTATTATGTCTCGATGATAATGAAGTCTATAATTATAACAAGTTTCTTTCCATTAATGTTTCTGCTCATTGTCTTTTTCACAATGAAGCAAATGCTGAATTTTACAAGTTTCATGTGGGAGTCAAGAACTGCAATCTGAGCATTGCTGCTCAGAATTAGCTCTGTATTTCACCTTCCCTCTAAGTTTGTGCTGTTTCTTTTGAAACATTTTGTTTCTGCTTATTGAACTACAATACGATGAACTTCTTATGTAGCTCACATCTGTAAAAGGTGAGCAAGCTCAGAGTTGTTTCCAGACTTTCAGTTTCTAGAGTCTCTCAACATTCTCTTGCACATCCTTTCTTTTGTGAGGCAAGCCCACATGTATTTAAAACTAACAGCAACATACTTCATAACAGCATCATTTTAATGCTAAGTTTCAGTATTATTTCTACCTACATTTTGCCTCAAAGGATACAAGTTTTTTGCTGATTTATAATATATAATACACAGAACCTTCCAGTTCTTCTGAATGTGTGTATTTTGAGTTGACATAGGAGAAAAATTATGGTCTTGTTCTAGAAAGGAGATGATAACTTGTGGAGACAAATCCAGATGATTTTCCCATATAAAGGTTACCATAATTTTAGAATAACACTTATGCAATTTGGGGAGAAGAATTTTTAATTAGCATCCAAAGAAATTTAAAAATTAGTTCATAATATAAATATGATCCAAAGGTGCTGTCTTAAACTCAGCACTAAGGATTCTTTCCTCCCATTATTGTTTCTTACTTAATATCAGAAAGACATTTCTAAAGCATGCTATTTATAGTTTTGAAATGCGAACACTATATTCATTTATGGTGTCATATCTCTCTATACTGCCAAGAAGCCAATATGTTAAGCGTATTCAAGTGCAGACTAATAGCTAAGTGCAGATCATGAGCAAACTAAGTGCACATAAATGGTTCAAGCTCAACCCATTCAGTTTTATATCAAGGTAACTGAATGACCTGGACTGTTGTGAAAGTTGAGGACATGATGACATCTCTACACTGCATGAAATAAACAGCAATTTTTTTCAATTTTTTCTCTTATCAAAATGAATAAACAATTAAAATATTACCAGTGTGGTATTTATTAGATTTTAGAAAAAAATTGTAGAAAAAGTCCTAGCCACATAATAAGGAAAACATGAGAAGAAAATCAGACTGCAGGAGTAACTATTCCTCCCTCGTCTTCATGCCCATGTACCAGCAGAGCTTGAACTTCTAGTATTTGCCAAGCCAGCCTGACGCCATAACCACAAAAGGCAATAGCATGACTAAGCCTCAGCTGCTGGATATGGTTGTAGAGAGGTATAGCAGAGTCTTCAGGCCCATGTTCTTCCTTTTCTGATTTTCTTTACCATTGAGAGTAAAAGAATTGAAAAAAAAAAAAGTAACTGTAACAGAAAACTGTCCTGTAAGTAGACTTTTAAGTCTACTATATACTTTCCCATACTTTGGCAACTTCTGAAGAGAAGGTAACTTACTTCATCTGGCTAAAAAAAAATCAATATTATTTCTGTGCAACAGATAGGATGCAGCACTTATATCTGTTTTTTTTTGATTCATGCTCTGTCACATTTGCCTTGCAAAAATCATCTGGCCAGGCACATAGTCATACATCTTAGAAAAACAAAGGTGTCATCCACAGAAACTGATACTCTAACCCTTGACTATATTCAAAAATCATCATGTCTTGTCAAAGAGGATGAAGCATCAATCTGAGTTCATAATGAAATAAGATTATTCACTGCAGTTATCACGTCACTGCTGGCTTGCTTTGTCTAGTGCCAAAAGGAGGAAAAAAGAAGACATTTTGATCCCAGATAGTCATTAATTCTCTACTCCACTAAATATCTAAATGCTTGTTTAAAGTATGTCCATCCTAAAAGAGAAGAATGGAAATCAAGGTATTCTCTTGCACCTATTTTTGGTTCTGATGTGCCTATAACAGCATGACTTGTCACAGGATGGGAATTTAATTATGCAGATAGCAAAGGAAACGTCCAAATATGAGGTTTCACTTGAGGTTTTTTTATGAAAGAAAATATTTATCTAAAACCAGATTGAAGTTTAACATCCACTTACAAATACTTAACTCCTTTGTCATAGTCATTTTCTCTAATGTTCTAATTTAGCCTTTAAAAAGTTAAGTTTTTGTCTTGGTGCATGTTTATGGATTTTCTGTTTTTCTGCCAGGGTAAATATACAAAAATATACATGTGTGTATGTGCACATACATGCAGAAATACATATGCTTTATATATATATACTATATATATATCATATACATGCATATGTGAGTGTGTATATGTAGTGTATATATGTTGTGGGTTAACCCCAGTAGGCAGTTAAACACCACTGAGCTGCTCACTCACACTCCCCTAGAAGGATAGGGCACAGAATTTGGAGGACAAAAGTGAGAAAACTCATGGGCTAGGATAAAGACAGTTTAATACATAAAGCAAAAGCCGCACACACAAGCAAAGTAAAACAAGGAATTCATTCACCACTTCCTATGGGCAGGCAGGTGTTCAGCCATCTCCAGGAAAGCAGGGCTCCGTCACATGTAATGGTTACTTGGGAAGGCAAACACCGTCGCTCTGAATGTGCTCCCTTCTTTCTTCCCCTAGCTGTATATGCTAAGCATAACGTCCTATGGTCTGGAATATCCCTTTGGTCAGTTGGAGTCAGCTGTCCCAGCTGTGTCCTCTCCCAAATTCTTGTGCCCCCCCAGCCCACTGGCTGGTGGGATGGGGTGAGAAGCAGAAAAGGCCTTGGCTCTGTGTAAGCACTGCTCAGCAGTAACAAAAACACCCCTATGTTATCAACACTGTTTTCAGTACAATCCAAAACCACTAGCCCCATACCAGCTACTATGAAGAAAATTAACTCTATCCCAGCCAAAACCAGCACAATATATATACAGATTTTTTATATATAAAAATCTGTATACATGTATATGTCTACATACAAATAAATTCACATTGGCCAAAACGGAAATGTGGAAGTTCCAATATGAAACCTACTCATTTAGAGTTTCTTTACATGAAAAAAATTCATATATCCATTTGGAACAGGATTCATCTAGAATGTGGGCAACGACATCTGCCCCTGTTCTGATATGTCTGAGCAGAGATACACTGTGCTTCTACTATATTTAGTGGACAACTAATCAATAAGGATACCAGAGTTTTAAGAGTGAATCATCTCAGCCCCACAAAGGTATTTACTTTGTTCAGATAAATAGCGCCTTTTGTTGCATTTACTCTATCAATTATATATCTCCACCATTTACAGTGGTCACTTAGACAGCTCACATCTACATTGTAGGCAACTGAAGTTAGGTGAAAGGTAACTTCTCAATATATGGAGGTGTGTGGTCTTTCAATCTCTGAGTAGGGACAGAGAACACAAGGACTCTAGATTCCATCCCTGCACACAAACACATTGATATAATAAATAATGTTAATCCCCAGTGATAATCAGAAAATGCACTTGATGTTCTCTGTGATTACTTCTTTTATTTATTTTAATTTCGTGACAGTCTTTTAAATAACAAAAATAAATGTAATGCAAGGACTCACACTAAAACCAGTGAAATGTGTAACTGAGGATAAAATATTTAGGAATGTTTGCTGCTTGTTTTGTAAATAATTCATACATTGATCTTCCTCTCCACAAATGATAATAAATCACAAGTTGAAATTGATTTTACCATGTGAGAAAAAGTTAGGGTCACAGAGAACAAAATGTCTTATATGAAGGAATTAACTTTTATAATTTATAATTTGATGGCAATTAGAGATATGCTAAGTATTCAAAGGACTAAAAAATGTTGATTCTTTCGAATAGTATTTACAAAAACATAATGAATTTAATAGACTTAACTGTACAAAGATTTCGATATTCAGAATGGAATCTGATCAAATGTTGAAAAGAGAAACATGGCATAGTGCAGTCCTTAGGATATTGCTCCAGAGCTGAGAAACCAAGTTCCCTTTTACATTCTTTGACTATTAGTTTATTGTGGGTGTGTTTTCTTCACCTGTTTTTTTTCCCCACTTTCTTCAGCCCTGCATACAAAAACAGGATAGGAAAAGAATTGATCCTCCCTCTCAGCAATAAAAGCCACACAGTTACTGTGATGACCAAGAGTCCTTATAGTGTAGAGTTGCTGCCATTTAATGTTGGATGTTGGCTGATTTTTTACCTGCACTTTCCTTTCCATGAATTACAAGGAATGTGACCTTGTGTCCCCCGAGATCATTGTTACAGAGCTTTACTCTAGCCTCACTAATTATTTCCCTCAGTATATACTTAGGACTCACTGATCTCCTTTTCCTGGCTGAAATTCCTGCTGTTATATCCAGTAAAGTTCTGTGTTTTACAAATGTCCATCAAAAATTTTTGCATCATGCTTTCAAGGTAAAAGGGAGCCTTTAATCTTACCAAGCCTCCAGGTTTCTTGTTTTATCAGCTGGAGGGGAAGAGGAGGAGGAGTATTTGCTACTCCAACCTTTCAGGTTCAGGCCTTACTCAACTTGTCTTCAGGACAGCATCCCTTGTGAATGTTAAGCAAGATGTAGTGGCAGTTTTCATTTTTTAATTGCAAATAGCTTTTTAAAGAATACATATGTGACAGATGGCAATGCACAGTTTTTCCTGGATCACAATCTTCATAAAACCAGTTGGTAGTGTAAAAAGAAAGGATTAGGTCTAAAATGCAAGAAGCCTTGTGCGTTTGAGCTCATTGATATGGGTGTTGTTCTCACTGTCAGAAAAATAAATAGTTAATATTCCTAATGAAAGTCAATATAGGCTGTACATCATTTAGGATCATGTGAACCTTTTTGTAGTGTCAATGTCTCATTGCTATTACATGTGAAGACAGAGGTAGAATAGGGATGCCTTAACTTCTAACCATATGAATACTTTGGAAGTTGAAGACATGCATGGACTGGTGAGTTGAACAGATGCATGATTAAAGTATATAATGTTTCAGAGGCTTTCTTCTTAACTAATTTTTACACAGGAAAAATTTTGCAGTGCTTTTATTAAATTTCAGTTTCTTATAAAGGCTGAAGCCTTGCAAACACTTAATCTGGTCAATAGGTGAGTTACTCATGGGTATCAGTGTGTGCTTGAATTGGCTGTTAGTGAGTGTGGTGGTTTAATTCATTGATTTCTTCACTCTGTACAAAGTAGCCCAAGGCCAGGTTGGATGGGACTTTGAGCAACCTGGTCTAGTGGAAGGTGTCCCTGCCCATGGCAGGGGGGTTGGAACTAGATGATCTTTAAGGTCCCTTCCAACCCAAACCATTCTATGGTTCTATTCAATGATTCTATGATGTTTATATGGTGATTCCTACATTTATTAAGGCTTCTAAAATGATATCCTTAAGTTATATACTTTTTCCCCAAGTTTGTTGGGGGAGATCTTTTTGCTTCCTCAAGGTTTCCATTACCACAGCATTTTGTTACTGCTACAGTGCCAACTTTTCTGCCACAGGAAATATGAACAGACAGTTCCTATTACAATTGGCACTTCATTGACAATAGTTATTTTTGCTGACAACCTCCACTAGAAGTTACTTATAACTGTAAGTATTTTGAGCTGAAATTTTATGCCAGGTGCTTGCTATAGGCTGAGAATCACTCATATCAATAGATGATTTAAAACTTTACAAATGCTTCTGCTTGAAAGCAGGAAATAATACATTTTATTTGTCCATATTAAAACATATTTATACATCTCTTACACTGAGAAACTCTAGTAGTTTCATTCTTCAGAACAAAAAAAATTAGAAATATATTCAAAGATGTTCTTGAAAAATTGGGAGAGGTTGCCAACTAAATTCTCAGGGTCTCCACTTTGAGATGGGGCTAATGTTATTCATTTCTGAGACTGACATGTTACAGCAATGAGATTGCTGAAACTACACATGAGAATATTGTCAATGTTGGGTGTTTTATAGTCCATTTCTCTTGGGCACCTGTCCTGCACCTTCATTTTCAGTACCCAGTGAAAGATTCCATAGCAAGTTCCTGCCATCTTTGGACTAATTCAAGTGACTAACTTTAGGCAGCGGGATTGCCCCTTAAAGGCTTTCAGTCCTCCCTGTCTTTACTTAAATTGTATAAGGAACTTGGGCACTTGTTTCCTTAGATGTCCACAGTTTCAACAAAAGTGGTAGATTAAGTTAGGCAGAGGGGACATTGCCCAGCTAAGGGGAGAGCAATTGCTGTTGTTTATCTTGACTTTAGCAAGACTTTTGATACTGTCTTGCATAACATCCCCATAGACAAGCTGACAAAGTATGGATTAGACAAGTGCACAGTAAGGTGGGTTGAAAACTGGCTGAAAGGCTGGGCCTGGAGTGCTGTGGTCAGTACCACAAAATCCAGCTGGAGGCCAGTCACCAGTGGTGTACCCCAGGGGCTAATCCTTGAACTTCTTCTTTAACAGCTTGGTTGATGGGACAGAGTGCACCCTCAGCAAGTTTGCAGGCAACTCAAACCTGGGAGGAGTGACTGATACACCAGAGGGTCATGCTGCCATTCAGAGGGACCTTGACAGGCTAGAGAAACAGACTGGCAAGAATCTCATAAAGCTCAACAAGCAGAAATGCCAAGTACTGCCCCTGTGGAGGAATAACCCCAAACAATAATACATGCTGGAGGCCAACCACCTGGAAAGCAGCTTTGCAGAAGAGGACATGGGTATCCTGGTGGACACAAAATTGAACATGAGCCAGCAGTGTTCCCTTGTGGCAAAAGCAGCTGGCAACATACTGGGCAGCATTAGGAGAAACATTGTCAATAGGTTGAGGGAAGTGATGCTTCCCCTCTACTCAGGACTGGTGGGAAACATACAGGGTATTGTGTCCACTTCTGGGGTCCCCAGTACAAGAAAGATACTGACTTACTGGAGAAAGTCCAGCAAAGTGCCACAAAGATGATCAAGGGACTGGAGCATCATCCATATGAGGAGAGGCTGAGTGTTCAGCCTGGAGAAAAGAAAGCTCAGGGATGATCTTATCAGTGTGTATAAACACCTGATGGAAGGAAAGGAAGAAGATGGAGACAGACTCTTTTCAGTGGTGCCCACTAACAGGACAAGATGCAATGGACACAAATTAAAAACAGAAAATTTGATTTTGTCGTGGTTTAAGGCCAGCCAGTAACAAAGCACCATGAAGCCGCTCATTCACTCCTCTCCCCCAGCCCCGGTGGGGTGAGGAGAAAATATAAAGAAAAGCTCATGGGTCAAGACGAGGACAGAGAGGGATCACTCACCAATTATGGTCATGGGCAAAAGACAGACTCAACTTGGGGAAAAAAACCAAAATCAATTTAATTTACTACCAATCAAATCAAAACAAGGATAATGGGAAGTAAACCCAAATCTTAAAACTCCTTCCCCCCACCCCTCCCTCCTTCCCGGCACAATTTCACTCCTGAATTTCTCTACCTCCTCCCCCCAGCAGCACAGGGGGACGGGGAATGTTCAACAGGGGTTGGGGTCAGTTCATCACACGTTGTCTCTGCTGCTCCTTCCTCCTCCGGGGGAGGACTCCTCACTCATCCCCTGCTCCAGCGTGGAGTCCCTCCCACAGCAGACAGTCCTCCATGAACTTCTCTAACGTGAGTCCTTCGCACAGGCTGCAGTTCTTCATGAACTTCTCTGGCATGGGTCCTTTCCGCGGGCTGATCTTCAGGCACAGGCGGCTCCAGCACAGGCTTTCCCATGTAGTCATGGCTATCTTTGTGGGCATCAGCTGCCCTAGTGTGGGGTCCTTCACAGGCTGCAGGTGGGCATCTGCTCTCCCGCTCCCCTCCATGGGCTGGGGGGGGACAGCCTGCCGTCTCACCAGGGCTGCAGGGGCATCCCCTGCTCCTGCACACCTTCTCCCCCTCCTTCTTCACTGACCTCGGTATCTGCAGAGGTGTTCCTCTCACATTCCAATCCCACTACTCACTACCAGTTCCCCTTCTTAAAACTGTTCTCCCAGAGGCGCTACCACCATCACTGATGGGCTCGGCCTTGGCCAGAGGCAGGTCCGACTTGGAGCTGGGGAAGCTTCTAGCAGCTTTTCACAGAAGCCACCCCTGCAGCCCCTCCCCTGCTACCAGAAAACCCCACCACACAAACCCAAAACAGATTTGAACACAGGAAAAAAATTTAAGTGTGAGGGTGGTAAAACACTGGAACAAGTTGCCCAGACAGGTTTTGAAATTTCCATCTGTGGAGATATTCAACATCTGACTGGACATGATCTGGAGTAACCTGCAGTAGCTGACCCTCCTTTGAGCAGGGCAGTTGGGCTAGATGACTGTTGGACTAGTTGGACTGTGGGCCCTTCCAAGCTCAACCCTTCTGTGATTCTTTGTTTCTGTGCTTGCCATATTCACGTTATTGAGGGATGGAATAAGTAGGGCATGGAAATATGCTCTGCGTATGGAAAATCTAAAAATAAGTGAAAAAAGTTTTAATATTTCAGAAATTCAATGGAAAAAATGCAATCACGAAATAAAAATCCTGATATGTATTTATAAAACGGTTAAATTTTGGCATTTCCTACATTTCAAATGCTTGGCTTTTCAAAATAAATGTCTTTTTAGCATTGTGAAGCAATGATATCTTGGTTTTGATTGATGATGTCTTTTTTAAAGGCAATGAATAAAAAGTTTTGTAGAGTATTATTCCTCCTCAAGAAAATGAAACTTTTGCAAATAAATATTAATGACTCTTTGTTCTAGGTGCTGTTAGTTTCATTTCATTATCATAATGAAGAATAATAGTGTAGGGTTGGTTGGTTTTTTTTTTTAAGGTGACCTTACAATGTCATTTACAAAACTATCACAGCAAAATAATTGTCTCTGTCAAATAGAATGTTAATTTCTTAAAAGAAATAAAGTAAGAAATTATTGGAATCAGCTTGTGTGCTTTAAGTATGCCACCCATAGAAAAATAGTTAAATGTGTAATAAAACATATCTTTTCTCCTAAGACTGGGAAATTACATAAAATTATTAAGGTAGTCGCTTTTTTGGTCTTTATATCTTCTCCTTGCAAGACCTTTTCTCCCCCCTGTACTCTCACATCACACTAAGCCTTTACCTTTTCCAAGGTGCTCTTTCAAAACAAGGCCATACCTTCAGCAACACACTGAAGTCATTCAGTCAGTCTTCCTACTTTTTAGTTCTGAGTTTTATAGGAAAAAGAAAACCAAAGATTTACATAGTTTTCATGGTGATAGTGGCCTCAAATATCTTATGGGATATCCCAACACTTCAGGTTTTCTTTCAAGATATTTTCATGTAGTTAGTCTTCTTCAGCTGAAAGACATTTGTTTGGTCAGTGATCTTCTACTGGATACCCAAAGGATCAATCCATACGCTGTCACATCATAATTCAATCAAATTAACCAACATATGTCTGTCTCACCAAGGTCTATTTAGATCCTTCCTTGTACACACACACAGACATACGCAAACACAAACCCCAACATTACCACCCTTCAGTCCTGCTGAAACAGTGTCTCTGTGAGATGGAGTTGTGTTTCACATTTAGCACAACAATTTAGTATTAACTCTTGGCAACTATCCTTAGTTCGGAGGTTGCCCTTCACTCAGATGATAAAAATAAGCACAAAATCAAAAGAAAGCCAGATTGTGAATGCTAATGTGACATAATGGAGTTCATTTGTGGTTTAGCTTCACAAAAGTTAGTAAGGACCACAGTGTCCAGACAGCCTGAGGCCGACATGCAGGTAACACTTTGTTGTGTCCTCAGTGACTGTACTTTAGTAGAGTATGATCAGATGAATTCAGAATTCCAATGAAATCAAAGGCAATCTGTCATGGCCATTACTTTCAGTTGCTTGAAGACCAAAGCCCATGTTCATACAATAAATGGCTCAATGTCTTCTGTAAAGTTATTCATACAAATCCATGCCAGTTAAATAAATACACAGAAGCAACTTTAGACATGACTTTTGGCAGTCTGATTCACGTAACCAAGATTTTCAGAGAGTAAGTGGAAAGAACTTAATACTTAGACGTCACATTGGTTTGACTTTTTTTTATCTTTCAAGGCCAAAAACCCCCACCTTTCTATAGTTCTCGTGAAAGCTACGTATTGCAAAGTGCTCTGCCACAACTCATAAGGCTCAAAGTCTCTAAAGCAATAATGCAGTCTAGCTTGAGAAAATTGTCTGTATTGTAAGTGTTTACTGATCAATTTACTTTTTATCCTAGTTCCCAATTGGCATCTAGTTCCTAATACTTCTTATGGTATTTAAGGTTAATTTCACTTCAGCAAGAATAATTTTAAGTACTAGAGGGTGCTGATAATAGGAACCATATTGTTCAAGATAGATGGCTTAGTGTTTCTGCAAGACAGAATGAACTAAAAATAAAAACAAATCTGTGCCGGACAAATGTCATGTAACTGAAAGGAAGATGCTTTGAATACCAAGTATTCTGAGCTATGCTGCTGTCCTGTGAAGTCACCTCTATGAACACCCTTCCTTACTTCTTCAGAAGTATTTCTTCATAAATTGTTTCATTTTGTAAAAATCTTTGACAAATCTTGCAGCTGTGATAAATAACAATCAAGAGATGTAGCTAAAATATCCACATACAATTTGCAGTGTTTATTGGACAGTATACTACTTGCATACTAATACAAATATGATTACTACAAAGGTAAACAAATCAATTTTTTCTTGTCTGATGGGAGGCTTCTAATTCAGTCTAACTAGAGTGAAGCACACATTTTAACACTTTTCTGGACTGGCATCAAAGGAGTTCTTATCTAAGGTGGTGAAGTCTACAAAATTATATGAAAGCTACCCTTATAAAGCATTTTAAAAACTACTTTTCTGTAAAAAGAATGCTATTATAAATGTATTTGTTTATAATATGAAAATACTTTATATATAAATTATTGAGATTATATATAGCACTACATTTTTAAATGATTGTAATAGTCATACTACTTTGTCATTATTATATTAATTAATTGATTATAACAAAGATGGTATCTTATTTACAAAGAGACATCCAGAGTAGAGTTTATATTATTTTGATGGCTGGGTAACCCTTGGGTTTCTTATTTGATCATAAGTATCTTCTCTGCAATGACAGTGGTTTACAAGTCTTAGCCATAACATTAAAATATATATAAATTTTTTTTGCTTTATGTACTTTAACAGTTTTATTTCCAATTTATCAATGCACACATCCACCCAGCATAAAGTTATCCCTATTTTTTTTTTTTTCTTAGAATGTGGTATTATGCTACCATGAACCAAATTGTTAAATATTGCATGGATGTATTTATATACATGTGCAGGCATATATATCTGTATATACACATACATTTACGTGTGTGTGTGTGTATATATATATAAAGGAAACATTTTTTCACATCTGTACTTGTGAAAACATACAAGTTTATGCAAGACAAAAAAATCTGAAAATTCGCAATGTATTCTTTCTTCTGTTTATATGCTTTGAGACTCAATTATTATAAGAATTACAGTATAAATGCTGAAGAAGGGTAATTGACTGCTGAGATGGCTTGTTCCCTTTTCATTATTCTTAATAAACACAAATGGCACCTAAATTGTATTTGCCCGATTATGTTCCCCAAGAGAAGCTCTATAAAACACAGTTTATATAACACAAAATGTATCTGCATACTTCATTAAATGACCATAATACAGTAAGATATAGTAACAAAAGCAATGATTTTATTGCATTCCTTGAAAACAAGTGTATATAATTTTTTAAAGTATCCATAAAAGGATGAGGCCTGCACTAGCATATTTCCTTTAAATTATATGATTCAATCTTTGTGAAAAGAATGATACAGTGAATTGATAAAGATTTCTCCCAGTGTTTTCTCTTACTTTTTGGGTCTGAGCATATCGGTCTATGAGCATCTCAGTACCTGAAGAAGCTAGGAGCAAAATTTACAGAAGACCTTACTGCATTGGTTGCTAAGGCATTTTGTGTCTCATTATTTGGTCACTGAAGCAAGCAGGGGTTTGACACTTAAAAACCTCTGACAGTTTGGGCCTCGGTAACTTGGACTTTCAATATACCTAAGACACTTTTTGCAGAACTTTACTGTGGACATATAGCTAATTTCTTATTTGTAGTAGGAGAACCTCAAAATATCTAATAATATTAAACAAACAAAACGCTCTCAACTTCCATCTATATGAACTTTTTTTGTTAACTTAAAGGTCCTATAGTTTTTCCCTTAAGAATAGGCCAAATGCAGACAAATGGAAGTTCAAAACAGGGCAAGGCTCAAGTCCTGAGCATAAAGAATGAAAATCAGCTATCCTGATTATTGATGATCCCATTGTAAGGAATCTCAGTCAACTGATCTGCCACATTTACAGTAAGCAAAATAGCATGTGGGTCCTGCATACAGCATTACACTTGGATTACACAATTTGTATTACACAAATATGTCAAATTCTTCCAAGCTAGAGTCCAGAATCAAGACTATTTCTTTCTACAGTGAAGATGGGAGAAGACAACTTGAGACTGATGAAAATCATCTCAAGGACTACAAAAATTAATGAAGTCAGTGCTGTTCATCTTCTTTGAAGTGCTTTCAATGCCAAGCAGAGGTAATGAATGGAAAAGACTATTGCTGGTACCAATGGCAACTATGCAAAATAATGGGTTTGGGGATTCATATTACAAGACACAGGTCACCAACCTGCATACTTCTAAAGCAGCAGGCCTTGCTAGAATGTGCATTAAGCATGTCAGAACGTGGTTGTGTATTCCTTATCTCAGAGCTGACGATAAATTTCTTTTAAAGAAAAAACTTAAAGGAGGAAATAGAATTTCTCTACTGCGAAGATAACACAGTTTGAGTCACTGGCTTCCAGGGATATAGCTCCACTGACTATAGCATCGATTTGTAGTAGTTGGTCATTTCTCTGCTGTGCCAGAGTACCAGTAGTACAACAAAAATGGAGGAGACTGTGCACAATTTTTATCTTGTTTCTTTTGTCTGTTATTCAGCTCCTGAGATACGTGTTAGAAGTAAGAATGGTAAAACTGGGTAATTCTGGGAGATTCAGTTGCCATATTGTTTTAAAATATCTGATTACCAGAAGAGAAAGGGGAATTACAAGCAGTAATTTACAGGAAGGCTTCAACTGCAGCTCAGGATGTGTGTGTGTTTGTCTCAGGTGTATGAATGGTTATTCCAAATAGATCAAATAGATTTTATACATATTGTATCTACCAGGCTGGAAATAGACATATGAAACATACCAGACGATTGGGATGGATAACTGACAGCTTTAATCAAGGTAGTCCATCGTGTCAGCAGAGAGGTAGGAGATAACCAGTGAAATCAATCCTTTGCACTTTTACAACATTTTTCCATGCCAAGTTATCTGTTAAAGCACTTTAAGACATATGTTCAAACATGTTAACAATAGAGGCCATAATGACAAACTACTTATTAAAGGCAAAAGGAAAACAGCAGTTACTGGTTTTGTTTGAAGAGAGTAGTGTTTAATGGCACTACAGTTTAAAGTGAAAGTTGAAAAGGGTGAAGCCAATTGCCACCTTTTATCAATTATGTGTCATGGATGCACACACACATAGAAGTTTTGTATGACATTAACTGCAAGTAGATGCTGCTGTAGATGGCTTTATTCTGTGTAGAAAGGTCTCTCTGGCTAAAGAATGGGCAGACAGGATTTACTATGAACAAATATATCCCAAATAATTTGTACCAGTTGAAATTCTGAGCCTGAATCTGAACTGTGTTTTGTGTAAATTGCAAACTTTCAGAGGTCCACGCTTTTTTTTTTTTTCTTTTGAATTCTTGAATTCATGTTGTAATGACTTAATTTACAGCACTGAAGTTTGGGTGACAAGCAAACGTAAAAAGGGTGAAGCCAATTTTTTTCAGTCTTTCAAAAAAGTAGGCTGAAATTTGTGTTTACAAGTGACTCTACAGAAAAGCACATTTAACTTTCTCCTACCCTACTCTGTAAGCCTGCCAGAACTTTTTCCTATGTCACCAAACTAGCTAGATTTGCTGCAAATTCTATGAAAATAGAAAAATACATAAAATAACCTGAATTAGAAAAAAAGAAGATTTCACAGAATCACAGAATGATTGAAGTTGCAAGGGCCCTCTGGAGGTCATCTGGTCCAACCCCTCCCTGCTCAAGCTTTGCCACCTAAAGTTGGTTGCCCAGGACTGTGTCCAGATGGCTTTTGTATATCTCCAAGAAGAAAGATTCCACAACCTGTCTCAACAACCTGTGCCAGTGCTTAGTCACCCTCAAAGTAATAAAAAAGTGTTCCCTGATATTCAGAGGGAACCTCTTGTGTTTCAGTGTGTGCCCATTGCCTCTTGTCCTGTCATGGACATCACTGAAAAGAGCCTGTCTCGGTCCTTTTTGCACCCTCCCTTCAGGTATTTATACACATTGGTGAGATTGCCCTGAGCCTTCTCTTCTCCAGGCTGAACAGACCCAGCTCTCTCAGCCTTTCCTCATAGGAGAGTTACTCCAGTGCCTTAATCGTCCTTGTGGCCCTTCACTGGACTGTCTCCAGTACGTTCATGTCTCTCTTGTACTGGGGAGCCCAGAACTGGACACAGCACTCCAGGTGCAGCCTCACCAGTGCTGAATAAAGGAGAAGGATCACCTCCCTTGATCTGCTGGCAATACTGTGTCTAATGCAGCCTAGGATACCATTTGATGCTTTGGTCACAAGGGCACATTGCTGGCTCATGTTCAACTTGCTGTCCACCAGGACTCCCATGTTCTTTTCTGCCAAGCTGCTTTCCAGATGAGTGGCCCCTACGATATATTGCTACATGGGGTTGTTCTTCCCCACATGCAGGACTTGACATTTCTCCTTGGTGAACTTCATGAGGTTCTTGACAGCTCATTCCTCCAGCCTGTCGAGGTCCCTCTGGATGGCAGCATGACCCTCTGGCTTATCAGTCACTGATCTAGTCTGGTGTTGTCTGCAAACTTGCTGAGGGAATTTGAAAATTCTTAGATGTTCAGTAAGTTTTGGCAAATTTTGTACACTAATGTGTTTTTAAATAATACTACTTTTTCCCCCAGAAAATAATCTTTGCTATTCTTTTTTTTATCTGTGAGACAGTTTTCTACAGTATGACTCTGTATGAAATTCCCTGCACAATTGTAAACCACAAGACTTCAAAACATAAAATAATTAAATCAATAAAATACATAATTTATGTATTTATCATACTTCCTGAATAGTCATTATATCAAGATGGTCGCTTATTTTAGCTTCAAGGTTACCTGAATTTTGTACAAATTTTCATACCTTCTACTACTGTAACATTACTGTTGGAAATTATTCACCTTGCAAAAACAAAATCAAAAAATTTAAGTTCTAGGAAGAGGGTTTTTACCTCCTACATACTTTCTGAGGTATCCTTCATTCTTTTTATGCCCATCATTTCTTGCAGGAGTTGTTTTCTACTGCTGACCTTACTAGACTGAAGGTATAGTGCTTATCTCAAAGGATTTTCTAAACCTTTTAAAGCTTGTTTGTCAGTAATCTTTAGAATGCTCTGTAAGTTCTAATATATGAAGAAAATGTTTCCTAATTACACATTGGAGTGGGTGATTACAGCATATAAACCCATACTCTAACAGGTGAAATTGACACATCTGGTGTATTTCTCCCATTCATTATGTTGCTGTTTTCAAGGCAAATTCAATTTTACCTAGTCTGCCTGAAGCAAGTAGAGGTTAATGCCTGTCTATAAAAAAATGAAGCTGCATAATGAATAACATATATTTGTGGATTTCATAATAGTAAAAATTTGAGCTATGTGAACAATTCCTGTATAATTATGAACTCACTGAAACTAAGGGTAGGCGTTCTTTCTAGCTGTACTTTCAGACACCTATGTGAATGTTTATATCCTTAAAACATTGCATTAAAAGCTGCTAAAAGAATTCTCCATTCTGTAACATTATTTCCTGAATTGTATCTTAAATTCATGATTTGGTTCTGGAAATAATTAATTTAATGAAAAAAAAATTAAGTAAAAAATATTTATGAACTGTATTAGATTTTTAAAATATATTTCTTCTTTTCTTTTCTTCTTTCCTTCCTTCATGAGGGTTAGAACCTGTCAGAAGTGACCAGTTACTCAGGAGTGGTATGTTATTAGGAAGTAAACATACCCACCTTTCTGATTAATCAAGCTAGACACTGAGAAATTTCTTTGCTTAAAAGTGTATAACCATTGAGTATCAGTGTTTGCTACCAACTATATTATTTTTTCTAATGTAAATTTGTCTTGATACAACTTATTTTGGAACTACTCTTTCAGCTCTATATTTTCTAGAAAACCAACCAGTTATTTTTAGAAATTGTCATGGCTAAAGTATCAATGGAAACTTAGTAAGTCATGACAGTGGTCAATAAACACATATATCTTATAATTTCTTTCTTCTAGTCTAAATCTGTAGAGGAACAAATTCTAAGTTTTTGTTTTTGTCAAAAGGAAAAGGAGGAAAAAAAGTTTTTGTTTTTTAGTTTTTAATCAAGCTTTTGTTTCTTGCATCAGCATAGAGTAGAAGCAAATAACCTGGTCATATTCATTTTGTTAAACTGAATGAATGGAAGTCCTTCAATCTTTCTGCACAAATGAATATTTTAGAGTATTCTGGTGACTTTTTCTTTTTACAGTATTCAGGAAAAAATGGAGTTGGAACTTGTGTATGGCATTTGAGTATCAGTCACACAAATGGCATATCCAGAGGTACTATAGTACCTTTTGTCATAACAGAGAAATCTCTAGTAAACCAATCCAGATGACAAGCTATCCTTGCAGAAACAGGGTTTGCAATTTACTTGTAACTGGAAGCATAAATTAGCAGACAAAAACTTGGAGATTATAATTAAATTATCTAGATAAATTGGCTTTGACAAGGGATGTTCCCTCAAAGTAAGAGTTCTGAAACCAGACAGTTAATGGGTACACTTTGTGTCCTGCATAAAACTTCTGTAAATCTCACCTTCTGATGCTGGTTTGTTGCTGCTTCTGCCTTAGTCTCTTGTTCTTGAGTTGTTTTTTTTTTTTTTTTTCAGTTCTTGCACCACACAACCCTTAAATAGGATGTGGAAGAATGTTCTGCATTTAGGAAACAAACAAACAAAAAATCCCCCACCAGTTAATTTTCTTTATGGATTAAAAGAAATAGCAGCAATTACCAAAAACATGGAGGACTCACTAAACAATCTAACTTTGACAGTGGTAGTGTTTCAGGGAGGGTGATTCATAAATTCAAGGGTTGGCTGTTGTTCAGTAGAATGCGTATGTAAAAAAAGTAGCAGAGAAAAAAGAATTACAGAGAGGCAGATAAAAAGCTGCAGTATATCAAAAGCTGCCAAGGAAATGATGATATTTCACCCCAAGAAGAAAATCAAAAGATAAAACTTCTTGGGATAAATTCTTCACAGAAAAAAAACCCCAAACATGAAATGTAGTAAGGAAATAATTTCCTGTTGTGTGATCCCACTACATTCAGAGGAAGAAGATTTATGTACCAGGTAAATATATATAGCAGCTTCCAAGAACTCCTTGTTACATCAGCTGTTTCTCCTCTTAGCAATAACTGTGCTAGCTAACCACTTTTAGCAACTATAGTAATTTTATTATTGACTTAGAATCACAAAACAATTTAGGTTGGCAAGAACCTCTGAAAGAGAGGAGCTCCTTCTCCAAAGTCAGATCAGGTTGCTCAAGTTTAACTCAGCTCCAGCTGAAATTTGAAGATTGTGCAACCTCTCTGAGCAACTTGTTCCAGTATTTAACGACTCTCACACAGAATTTTGAGTAAATAGCATATGTGGCTATACGGATATGGAGAACTTACACACAGGACTTTCTGAGGATCAGATCACTCAGCAGTTGCAAAGATATACCACAAATCATAAAGAGTTAAAAATTTTTATCAATCTTCATATGGCATCCCACATAGTTTATTAATTTTCTGATTTATTCAAACCAGCACAACTTTTTCAGCCAGCTCCCTAATTCTTCAGAAAGCTGTGGTGTTTTGTTTGTTTTAAAACTAAATCTTTTGTAATGTTGCTCAGATCCATTTGACTTACATTTTTAGGATAATTGTTTCAATAATAATGCCTCTGAAAAAAAGCATGAATGCCCCATTTATCTCCATGTATGATAGTTTTATGCCCACAGATGATAACATTTAGTATTAACTCTCCAATTCTCATCAGAACCAGTAAGAAAAAAGAAGATATGATCAACACAAGAAGTGACAATGGACAGCTTCTATTGCTGTCACAAATATAACTGGATTAGCAGATAACAGCCTTTTTTTCTGCCACCCATTTAATACAAAGTGTAAGAAAGCCTAGTGGGGCATTTAGGCATTTCAAATAAATGTTTAACTCAAAGAAACAGCAATGAGAAATGTATGACTTACTGAAAGGAATTCTAAAGGCCAGACAGCAGGTACAATCATAGTTTAAAAAACAAAGTATAAATCACAAAGGCCAAATGCATTTTAACAGATTTTTTTTAAAGTTCATTTTTTTTCCTTTTATTGGTCTTTGAATGTTCTTAAAATATTACTGAGAATGTGTTGGGTCCTTACAATTTTTAAACCTCAGTGCTTCAGTTCTGTGAACAGCCCTGCTGCACACTGCTGACAGCCAGAGGAGAAACATCTTTTACAGTCCTCAAGAAATATTTTACAGCCTGCAATAGCAATGGAAAAATTATTGCATTGTCTTCCATTATCTAAGGCTCATATCTGGCAAATTAAAGAGGGAGCCAGTGTCACTTAAAAGAAAAGAAGTTCCAGTCTGATAGAGTACCTCCTCTCTAATAAGTAATATTTGATACCATTTTCATATGCAGTGGTGTATTGGTTTGTTCTCTAATGATTTATATGCATAAACACAGGGTATTCTAATCCCCAAAGTTCTTCCAACATTGATCAGAGAATGACATAGACATTTTGCACAGTTTTCTGTCACATAAGTCTGCAACAGATTATTTCCAATATTGAATTTCCAGAGGAAAATGTGTGGCTTTCATGGTTTTGAGTAAGAACCGGCTCAGGCACACTGGTCCTTTTCCAGACTATTCCCTTTCAGTATGTGTTACAGGGCACTGGTGCTTGGCAAATATAGGATATTTATAGACTCAGATATGATTTTCCTAGCTGCTAATATAAAATGAAAAGAAAATATCTCAAAGGAATTCTTACTTATTTGAAGCAAAACCAGAAAAGTTTGGGTTGGAATCAAAATGATGTTGGGCAATGGGAATTGTGCAGACCATTGCCTCTTCTGCATGACAATTTTCCACTTCTAGTTGGTGAATGTATTAAGACTCTTTTGTCTTATGACTGAAGGGCTATGGGAGGAGAGAATGGGAAAATTATGTGGCAAAATTAAACCGCAGCTTAAGAGTGGCACCAAGCGTGAAGTCTTACAAGTCAGGTTGTTTCCATTACATGATCTCCTCATCCTAAGCAAACAGAAATTGTTGGTCAGTAGCACATCCGGCCAACCATGTATGTGTCTGACATATGGAGTGATGGTGAGAGAGAGTAGAACGAGAGCACAGTGCTGAAAATGTATGAGTCAGAGACCTGGCTGCAGTGGAGTCTGAGGCAGAGCCGGTTGTCTGAGCCTGACTCTCCCTGTCTGAGATTTGACACATACGCACACTGCACTGGGAAATTCTAATGGTCGGGGAATGAAGGGACCCGGTGTCTGACTTCCTGTAGATGAGCCGTTCCTCCACAGGGAACTCAAAATACATGTTTCAGACTCTGCTGGATCTTGCTGTCAGAGATGTTTCATGCTGCTCACAACGCTGTTTGCAGATTAGGGAAAAAGTATATAACAAAATAGCTTTATTCCTTGTAACCATGGAGAAGGGATAGACAATACATATCCATCAACACTTCTTGTATATATATTTACATCTCCCATTAATACCTCCATCTTTCAGTTTTCTTTCTTTCACACTAGTCTGGATAGTCTGATTCACCGATTTCTTGGTATGCATGGTCTGATGCATGGAGATCACACAGGAGGTTGTTAAAGCTTTGTCCACCAGAATGGAAGCTCAATCCAGAGAGAAGTGTTTGTGGGTTAACCGAAAACAAGGAATATTAACTGCTGATTGCAATTTCTTCCTCAGGCAGCATGCTGATGATATTACAGTTATAGTCAGTTCCTGAGACCCATGAAGAGGATGGTTATCTTGAAAAGCAGCAAAAAAAGAAACTGAAAATATGTCCAGTAGTACCCATAAAGATAGATATTCATAGAGGGATATTAAGTACTCATAAACAAGTTTAATAATGTTAATAAATAGACTTTCCCATTTCTGCCTAGATTTTCCAAACTGCTGCTAGCAGGAAAACGGGGGGGGGGGGGGGGGGGGGAACTTTATAAAAACAATTCATAAGATTTTTTTAAAAAAGAACTCATATTAAATTATATTGATATATAAAAAATACGCATTTTCTAGGTAAATCTAAGTAAAGATAAGTGAATGCAGAACTATTAATTCTGTTTTCTTTGTTTTAGTTTGTGAGGACAAATACATATTTAAGAGGGAATGAATATTTCTCTAACAAGCTTATTTCACAACTTCTTGGGTTTTGCTTTTTGATTCATAACTAGAGAGGTCATCGGCATTAAATCAAGCTTCATTCCATTATTCTAATGTGCATTTTTTTCCTGGTATCATGAAAAAAAAAGCTGTGGAGGTAACTGGGGATCAGCTATAACAAAATGCTTTGGGGTTTTTTTGAGAGCATGGAAAGTGTCTAGAAATATATATAACTTCTTGTTTGTAGCTATACTGAACTAATCACAAATTTCCTTCTCCTAAACATGAGCTTAAACCTAACAATCATCTTTGATTTAACAAGTAATATTTCAGCAGTTCAAGACTTGCTGATACAAGGAGCCTTTACAGTACATGCAGATAACTCACCTCTAGATAACTTAGTCTTTTTTAAAATCAGCTTCATCTCAAAAGTAATTTAACTTTTGTCTCACTTTTCCCCTATCCTTCATTCATGTCTGTATTAATATGTTCTCCAGTTTTTTACCATTTATGACAGTAACTAAACAGTTAATTCAATTTTAAACAATTTTAAACTATAGATGTATCTGAGATGCATCCTGAAACCTGATTTTAGTAGGTATAAACTGGTGTTTCATTGAAGTGTTAAGGCCAGTTTACATGAACTGAGAGTCTGGCCCATACATGATCTGTTAATGAATTAGAACAGAAATCAAAAGGACAACACCCAAAAGTTGAAGCTGACTAAGCGCTTTGCTTAGTTTTAATAATTGCATACACTCCTACACTGCTTTTACTATGATGAACAAGGAGGGTCAGCTACAAAGCACTTGTGTACATTTTGAGAAATACATTCCTCTGATAGATTTGGATGACTCCCCAGAAGTCACGAGGCAATTTGTGCTGTCAAGTTGCCCACTCACCAGCCTCCATGTACGTTTACCAAAGCACGGCGGGGTCATGTTTCCCAGGAGGAAGTACAAGAGATCACAGTCTAAGCTACTACAGTTCACAGCCAGGTAATTGAAATTCACCTCACTCACCTGTGTAGGCTCAGAGATGAACTGAATAGATGGCTCAGGATTTGCCCTGCATTCATTTACAGTTTATGTGTTTCACTATTAGCAAATTACTAGGTCCTTTTAGAAAGAGTACAGGTGAGTGATCCCCCATTATCCCCTTCCAGCAGAGACTCTACTATGTCATTTGTTAAATCAGGAAGTGAGGGAGAAGATAGACAGTTGAATAGGACAGTTGAAGACAAAACCATCTTCCAGGTTCCTTTCCTTCAGACTCATTAAAAACAGGACCCATGTCTTTCCTTACTTTCTGCTATTATGTAGATTTCCTCTACTGGGCAAAGAAAGAATACGATGGCAGCCTTGACATTGGAGTATTTCAGAGGAAACAAACATCCTTGCTTTATTCTCTACAGTGAAGTTTAAACCAATAGCATAGTAAAGAGTTTAAATGTCTCAGCAATGATTTTGATAGTTTACTGTGGTAGTAATACGTGCTGCAGACAGGCACATACATGATGAGAATCCCTGCTGATACATCCCATAACTCTGAGAAAAAAGCAATAAAATATCTGATCCACTGATGTCTGGCACACTCTGCTTGTTATTATGAATAAAATGATGTATTGAACTTTGATGACTTTCAGCAAAATCAAAACTTTACTGATGTCAACAGAAGTTTGATCTCAAGAGGCTGAAACAATGTACTTTGGGTAGAGGTTCTTGTTGTGGCTTAACCCCAGCCAGCAACTAAGCACCACGCAGCTGCTGACTCACTCCCCCTGCCACCCAGTGGGATGGGGGAGAAAATTGGGAAAAGAAGTAAAGCTCGTGGGTTGAGATAAGAATGGTTTAATAGAACAAAAAAGAAAAAACTAATAATGATAATGATAACACTAATAAAATGACAACGGTAATAATAAAAGGATTGGAATATTCAAATGATGCTCAATGCAATTGCTCACCACCAGCCAATCGACGCCCAGTTAGTCCTGAAGCGGCAATTCCCCCACCCCCACTCCCCCCAGTTTATATACTGTATTGGTTTTGTGTGGCAAGGTTTTGGTAGCAGGGGGGGGTTACAGGGGTGGCTTCTGTAAGAAGTTGCTGGAAGCTTCCCCTGTGTTCGAGAGAGAGCCAATACCAGCCGGCTCTAAGACGGACCCGCCGCCAGCCAAGGCCGAGCCCATCAGCGACAGTGGTAACGCTTCTGTGATAACATTTTTAAGAAGGAAAAAAAAGTTGGGACAGGCAGATTCGGCAGCCAGAGAGAGGAGTGAGAACAAGTAAGAGAAACAACCCTGCGGACACCAAGGTCAGTGAAGAAGGAGGGGGAGGAGATGCTCCGGGCGCCGGAGCAGAGATTCCCCTGCAGGCCATGATGAAGACCATAGTGAGGCAGGCTGTCCCCCTGCAGTCCATGGAGGTCCACGGTGGAGCAGACATCTACCTGCAGCCCGTGGAGGACCCCATGCCGGAGCAGGTGGGTTCCCAAAGGAGGCTGTGACCCTGTGGGAACCCCACGCTGGAGCAGGCTCCTGGCAGGACCTGCGGATCTGTGGAGAGAGGAGCCCACGGAGCAGGTTTTCTGGCAGGACTTGTGACCCCGTGGGGGACCCACGCTGGAGCAGTGTGCTCCTGAAGGACTGCACACCGTGGAAAGGACCCGTGCTGGAGCAGTTCGTGAAGAACTGCAGCCCGTGGGAAGGGCCCACGTTGGAGAAGTTTGTGGAGGACTGTCTCCCGTGGGTGGGACCCCATGCTGGAGCAGGGAAGAGTGTGATGAGTCCTCCCCCTGAGGAGGATGAAGCGGCAGAAAACAACGTGTGATGAACTGACCGTAAACCCCATCCCTGTCCCCCTGTGCCGCTGAGGGGGTTGGTAGAGAAGCCGGGAGTGAAGTTGTGCCCGGGAAGAAGGGAGGGGTGGAGGGAAGGTGTTCTGAGATTTGGTTTTATTTCTCATTACTCTGCTCTGGTTGATTTGTAATAAAGTGAGTTAATTTTCCCCAAGTTGAGTCTGTTTTGCCCGTGACAGTAAGTGGTGAGTGATCTCTCTCCTGTCCTTATCTCGACCCACAAGCTCTTTGTTATATTTTCTCTTCCCTGTCCAGTTGAGGAGGGGGAGTGATAGAACGGCTTTGGTGGGCACCTGGCAACCAGCCAGGGTCAACCCATCACATATACTAGATGTGACATCACATGGTATGGAATACCTTGTTGGCCACTTTGGGTCAGCTGCCCTGGCTGTGTCCTGTGCCAACTTCTTGTGCCCCTCCAGCTTTCTCGCTGGCTGGGCATGAGAAGCTGAAAAATCCTTGACATTAGTCTAAACACTACTTAGCAACAACTAAAAACATCCGTGTTATCAACATTCTTCACATACTGAACTCAAAACATAGCACTGTACCAGCTACTAGGAAGACAATTAGCTCTATCCTAGCTGAAACCAGGACAGTTCTTTATATTAAAAAATATGTAGGACATTTTCAGGAAAGGTAAGACCTATATAGATATTTACTGTTCGGTATTAAAGCTAGTATATACCTTGAAGAAAAATATGCTCATTTTTACATAATTCTAGGATAAGTACTATCCAAAGAGGTTATTGAAGTCTTCTGGCACCAGGAAAGAGAAAACAAAGAATTGTTTGGGAAAAAGCTTTTCTTCAAAACTTTTTTTGTTTTAATTGCCTTAAACCTTTCCATAAGTACGGAAAGCTGAAAAACTTTCGTATACCCCCCCAAAAAAAAGAAAGGAAAATCTTTCATATATCCCCATAAAAAAAAAAAAATGTATTAATCATGACTTTAAAGGAAAGAACTTTGTTGTTATGTCTTTTTGTACTGCCCAGAACTGGCCCCAGCACTCCAGGTGTGGCCTTACCTAGTGCTGAGTGGAGGGGAAGGATCACGTCCCTTGACCTGTTGGCAACACTCCTCCTAATGCAGTCCAGGAAGCCATTGGCCATCTTTGTTGCAAGGGCACATTGCTGGTTCTTGTACAGTTTAGTGTCCACCAGGACCCCCAGGTCCTTTTCTGAAAACCTTATTTCCAGATGGTTGTCCTCTCAGCCTTTACTAGAAGCATAGGATTATTCCTGCTTATTTGCAGGACTTGACATTTCTCTTTGTTTAACTTCATGAGATTCCTGTCAGCCTGTTACTCCAGCCTATTGAGGTCTGAAAGGCAGCACAATCATCTTGGGTATCAACCACTCCTGACAGTTTTTTATCATCTGCAAACTTGCTAAGGGTGCACTTTGTCCCATCACCTTTATCCACTCTACCTTTAATGAAGATGCTAAATAGTATTGACCCCAGTATAGACCCCTGGGGTACACCATCAGTGACTGGCCTCCAGCTGGACTTTGTGTCACTGATCACAACCCTGTGAGCACATCAGTTCAGCCAATTTTCAGTCCACCTCATTGTCCATTTATCTAGTTCATATAACATCACTTTATCTGTGAAGATATTATTAGAGACAGTGTGAAAAACCTCACTGAAGTAAAGATAAAAATTCACTCTTCCCCTCTTTCATCCATTGAGCTAGTCATTTCACTGGAGAAGGCTATCAGGGTGGAGAGGCATGATTTGCCTTTCATAAATCAATGCTGACTACTCTCCACCACCTTTCTGTTAATATGTTTAGAAAAAGTTTCCAGGATTAGTTACCTTCCCAGGGATAGAGGTGATGCTACCCAGCAGTGTAGTGAGATAGGGGTGACACTTTCCTTCCTTCATTCCTCATGAACCTCCTCCAGTTGCCATGACCTTTCAAAGATCATCAAGAGTAGCCTTGTAATGAGATCAGCCAGCTCCCTCAGCACTTGAGGGTGCATCCCATTGGGTCCCATCTCCACACCTCCCATGGAGGTTGTAGTGAGGTGGGTGTTAGTTTCTTTTCCCAAGCAGCAAGTGGTAGGATGAGAGGAAACAGCCTCAAGTTGCACCAGAGGAGGTTTAGGTTGGATATTATGAAAAATTTCTTCACTGAAAGGGTTATCAAGCATTGGAACAGGCTGCCCAGGGATGTGGTTGAGTCACCATCCCTGGAGGTATTTAAAAAATAGATGTGGTGCTTAGGGACATGGTTTAGTGGTGGACTTGGCAGTGTTAGGTTAATGGTTGGACTCGATGATCTTAAAGGTCTTTTCCAGCCTAAATGATTCTATGACTTGTGTATGGCCAGTTTGTTTAAGTGTTCCCTACTTTGGTCCTCCTGAACTGAGGGTATAGTCTTCCTTTTCCTGAATGAAATGTGTGGACTAGTCACACCTCATGCTGAGACAGTTCTCTTTAAGACAATGTGTTATTATTTATTCTTACAGTGGAAACAAAGCATTTAAAATGATAGGTAGTCTGTAAATGCTCATCTTTCTTATTTAAGTCTTAATATCACCAGGTAGGATGCTAGTCAGGTCTTGCTTCTTTGTACTCCATAAGCCAGTGTATCCATCTAGTTTATCAACTCTTCCTCTTATCAGAAGATTCCCCTTTTCAGAATCTCTGATGATCAAGAATTGTTTTATTTCAAGTGTTTTTCATCTTATCAGTCTCTTGCTTTCTTTTCCCTATTTTTTATATCAAATTAAGTAAAAATATTCATATGATAACCATGACAAAAGGCAAGATCACATTGCAGGATTTATTTTAGAGAAGTTCACATACATATTTTTTGCAGTGTCGGGGCCCAAATAAATAAACAAGTCAATGCTACCCAGAACAGACTTGACTTATAACCACTTGGGATATTTAGAATGCATCAGGTTTTGTTCTTATCCTTGATATTTCATTTATCATGACTGCTATTATCAAGTTTTATATAAAGCTATACATAAAATGCATGACTTTCAGCTATTAAAATGAAATAGTAACTTATCTATTAAATAACGATGAAAGGCAATTTAAGCCTTTTTAAATTCTATCTGTATGCTAAGGTCCATGTATTTGTCCCCTGTTGACTACAGGACTGAATCACCTGGCTGTGATGCAGTCATGCAGACAGCTGGACAAGATAAACTCGGTAGTTAGGCAGCCACCACCACCCAACTTCAACAAACATTGGAGTGCAGGGTGAACATGGTTTATAAACTTCCTGTAAGAACTCAAAACATTTTTGTCTTTATAGAACATGGCCATTATGTTACCTCATCCAGTATCTTGAGGGAAAAGTGAAATCTGTGGTATATCAGCAAATTTTTTTTTTTTCCCACAAAGATGCAAACCCCACATATACAGCATTTACAAGTAAAATAAATTAATAAACAGTGGCTTAAAAACAAAATACAGATTTTTTGTTTTTCTTGGGAAAAATGTTTCTCTCTATATTAAAGGATAACATTCTTAAGAAAACTTTATTTAAAAGGGTTTTCCCATTATTTTCTTTCCTATCTACCTTTCCACCAATACATAAATATTGCAATTTTCATATGGCTTACAGATAGTAGGGACTTTAATACTCCTACATCCCTGAAATTAAGATTGGCTCTTCCAGAGTTTCATTTACCAAGGAGGTAAAAATAACAGCCTAGTAGGAAACACTGCTATCAATTTTTAAATGCTTGCTCTGCTGGAATAATATTAAGTAGTGGAAGTTTTTATTTTTTCAAAGATGGTTTGCAGAGGAAGTGCTGAAGCAAAGAAAAGTTGCATAGATGTTTAAAGCAGACCTAACCTCTGTTGCGACTGGGAAAAAAAAACCAAAATATAGATATTTAAGGAAGGTCAGTGTGGTGGCATATATGACAAAATGCAACATGAAAAATGTTCTGTATTCATCATGTTCTTTAAAATCTGTGGCACTGTTCAAAAGAAAACTGTATTTCTTCCTTGAGAGAGAATGAAAGGTTATTAACTCTCAAGCTCTTATCATGACTCCAACCCTGAACTGCTATGCAGCCTTTGATAAATAAATTAATTTCTGCATTCGAAAATGAAGACTGTTTTGGGTTTCCAGTATGCAAAATATTTTGAAGACATTACTACAATGCTTTGTTGGGGTTTTTTTATCCCATTTTCTGTCTATCCTGTAACAGTTTATTTTCTCTAGAATTTTTTCCAGTTCCCAGTGAGAAGTTTTCATTAGGTTGTATATAATGGCACCCAGATTTTTCTCCCCATGTAGGCCTACTGTTTGATTTCAAAGGGTGGTAGACAGGGGGTCTATCTGTAATGTCCACAAGTTCACTTCCTAACTGCTTCTGTTTCCTCTTTGAGAAGTTTTCCCTTTTGAATAGAGCAACCCATACACTAAAGAAAGTGAACTGATCCTTTTTTTTTTTATGATGGAAAACTGAAATGACTGGTAAATGTAAAGTACCTCAGCATTAGAGGATTGCTACTTTTATAAAGATCTCTTTGTGTTTCCAGGGTACAGACTGTACATCAAATTAGCATATGGCTTTCTATATATGATAGCACAGATGGAGATCTAGATTGTAGGATTGCAGTATATCTGACCTTAGGCATCAGTCATTTCATAAAAAGGAAAACTTCCAGAGAATGAAGGACTTGACTGCCCATAAAAAATATCATAGACACTGTTCCAGTGTCTCTCTGTGTTGGCTTTGAGATGCAAATGATGGTTGCAGGGAGGGCTCCAGGTCTGGAAACATGTAAAGCATTTTCTGTTTCCAACGAGTTATTGAGGGTGTGCAGGCACAACTGAGACTGCATTTTTTTCTCCTGTTCTTTTTTTTTAAACAAGTGTGTTCCTTAAGGATCTGAAAAGCATACCTTGCATGTCCTTTAAAATCTCATGAACCTCGTAATTGGTGTATGGAAGGAGGACACACCCCAGTATTTTAGTAGACTATGAATTCAATTTCTACAAGTGAGGTAGCACTGCCTTAAGGAGTCCACACAGGAATCAGTCCTCTGCATCACTGAGCACTTTGTTAGGAAAAAGATGCTGGATGGGTACCCCCCCTTTCCTCCAAAGTGACCAACAGAGTAGAAAGAGACACTGTTGATAGAATTGTGCAAATTTGATTAATTGGAAAACAAGCAGATTTCCTCTTCCTTCATTCCAAAGTATCACTTTATGGTAAGCATTCGTCGTTTTTAAATATTCATTTATATGTATATTCATAATGTGAATATTCACATAGTTCTTGAGTAGCAAGGGCATTAAAACTGTGTCTTTCTTTCAGTGTCCCAAAAGCATAACTTTCTTCATCTGTTGAAATACTGGTTTACTAATGAGTTGGGAAATGCTTAAAGAGTCTCAGACTCAATTCTCTTTCATGTTTGCTGAAACATTTTGCATTCATACCTGTAATCAAAGTAAATAGTCACTCTCTACACAACTAGTTTGGAAGATCATAGACATGACTGGACAGGGCAGGCAAATTTACTTTTTGATGATACTTTGGGAATGCTTAAATATCAGTGCTGATGTTTTTATCCTTGAAAGCTTCACCACCACATCTGTGCTTATTTTCCATTTCAGTGAACCTAAAACAAGGCCTGTGCAGTGGAACAGTGCCTATGTAGAATTCTCTATGTACAGAGTTTTCCAAACCACTCACAAATTCTGTGAGATGAGGAAGGAATGATGTATGGCAAAGCCATTGATAGTAAGCATTGTATAGAAAAGAAGCACTCTAGCTTGGTAAAAGATTGGCTTGACAGATTAAATTAGTGATCTTTTTCACTAGATGAGACTTTATTAGGAAAGGGATTTACAGGAATTAATATTTTTTTTTCAAACTTATTCGCCTTTTTCCTTTCCTTTCTTTCAGTTGTTTTGGGGGGGGGGGGGGGAATACAGTATAAGCAGGACATTTACAGTATTTCTGTCAAATCTTCTGAGACCAAGGGTTCAAGTTAAAAAAAAATGGTTAAATGTTGGGTATTTTCACCTGAAAGGCATTAGTGCTAAAGAATACACTAAATTATTTTTTTCATTAAAAAAGTAGGATGATTACAGTATTAGCTTTTCCTCCATAAATAACAACAATTTACAAGAAATTGATTTTTTAAATTTCCTTTTAAAATAGAATTTGACTGCAGTTTTTCAGCTGACTTTGCTCCTATTTCTGAGAGAATTGCTTCCAAGCACACTTTTAAAAGTAAATTAATGCTTTTAGCTCTGCATGTTTAGCTGAGTCAGCACAAATATTGCTGAGCTGATGACACTTTCTATACCTAGAGGAACTGAAATCCAGCACTTGATGAAGTCTTCCCTAATCTTTTGGCAAGTGAAGGAATAGTTAAAAGTTTTCCTAAGTTGCTGTCAAAGGAAATGGAAAGAGGATATATCTACTAACCTAGTACCATGTTTGTGCCAATAGAGTTTAAAATAATCAGTAATAATTTCCATTTCCCAATGTTTATAAGCCAGCTCAAGACAATTGTGCAGAGATGAAAAATCACCATGGAAGTTTCCAACTGAGCACCAATCTGTCTGTGACATTTACAAAGGAAATAAATGCTGTGCTCTTTTTGAATGATAAAGGTGAAGAAGAAAAAAAGACTTAGTTTTTTCCAGTTCCCTGCATTTATCTTGTCAGGAATTATTCCTATGAAGCATGGTCATCTAGCAGTAATTTGGAACAGGAAATCTATTACTGCCAACACAGAGGATCCAATAAACTGGGCCGAATTCACTGGACTGGTAGAAATATCTTCCTTCCTTTTCTCACATGTCACTGCCAATGAAACACAGTGGCAGTAATCTTTGGGTTTATAGTAAAATCTTAAACTTGTGTACATCCTGAAGATGTGTCAGGCAATGATATGAGAGCTTCGTCCTGAGGATGTTCTCAGTAACCACATCTCAGTGCTTAGATGTGGAGACAGTCATTTAAGCACAGTGAGAATCAAACCCATTGAAGAGACTAGGATACCCCAGCAGGGATGCACTTCAAAAGTTTGGCTGATTCATTTCATGTTCAAATAGGAGTACGACTGTGGAAAACTTGATCTAATGTGCATTGCAAACCAATGCTAAAAGTATACTTTCCCTACTTGATCCACAGTATAAAGTATAACTTTAAATACTGCAGCTGATGATTTTTTGCATCTCACCAGAAAGAAGAGTTGTCTTTATAGCAAAGAGAAAAGTACATATACATCGAAGATTTAAGAGATTAATTTGCACTCTTATGCAAATTCAGCTAGAACCTAGACTCCCTAATAGTTTCATTCTACCCTCTTTTTTCCTATTTGTCTCTGAATTTATCCTTACTCCACTGTAGCCCAGTAAGTATGGTATCACCATTGTTGGTCACAGACCATAGGTTTTTATGCAAGGTTTGAGGGTTTGTCATCTCTTTTCTGGATTTGCCTTTACTGTTCTTGAGGTTATTACAGCTTGTTTTAGATAATGGAGCAAACTGTCCAATATTTAGGTGACTTACACCTACATTTAGCTTTGTGAAATAATCTGATTTTACTCTATAAAAATTGCACCATATGTGATAAAGTTTTAACAATACTAAGTGATCATTGCCTAACTAAACTTTGAGAGTCAAAAAAAGAGAGTGGTCGAACAGACTGAAAACACGGAAATGAAACTACAACCAAAGAGAAAGGAACTCCAACAAAAGACCCTGAAGAACTCAAGTCACTGAGGGCTCACCCTGATACCTTTCCCCTTGAGAAAGGCTGATAGTTGATCTCAGGATTCAGTGACATACTGGAAGAGTGCTGATCAGCAGAGAAAGGGATAGATACTAGAACAACTGCATATATGACTTTTAAGTACGTTATTATTAGGAATGAGCTATAATTGGATCATTCGCACTGGAAGTGTTAACATCATTGTAACCAGAATAATAATATTTCTTTGTCTCATTTTGAATTTACTCTTAAAATTTTGATAAGATCTTCAGTAGTTTCTTTGTTCCACATATATGGTATCTCTTCACACAAATAGTGCAAGCACTGCTACAATTGAAATCAGGAAACTTAATCAAGGAATTAATAGCAGCTATCTAAATAATATCTAAATTCATATTTATGTCTTGCAGAAAACTGAGGAGATCATTACTTGAAAAGAAACTCAAATGACTTTATGAAAAGGAGAAGAGGACAGAATTATCCTCAAAATCCATTACTGAAACACTTTGCGAATGTTCCTATTTGGCAAATGATGCTTTCTATTACTTCTTAGGCCAGATATAATGCAGGCAGGAGGCTAAAGATAATCAGCCATGAATTGGACAGTAGAAAACAAGTCTCTGATTATAAAAATTTTATTAACAACGTTAGTTCAGTTTGTGAATAATTATGTATCACTATATGGAAGAAAAACACAACCATAGCGGAGGTTTGTATAATAGAGCCTGAGGGAGAGAAAAAAAAGAACAGCATTTTCATGGCCCACATTGTCAGTGCTGATTCTTGCCAGCAGACAGAATGAAACTGCTATAGCCTAGATGATACAGATGCACAGAAGTATGTAGGCATCTGCTTCTCCAAATGCAATGTCCATTTATGACAATCCACATTGGACACAAAAATATTTGTGTGGACTCGTCCTCTACTGTTTGAACTTGGTTATAAAGCAGACCTCAGAGTGGTGAAATGTAAAAGATTTCCTTCTGGTTTTGTGGGGGATCCTGTCAAAAAAATCTACCAAATTAAGATATATTTTGGTGAATCTACTCAAAATGCCGAGTGAAATATTAAAGAAATTAGAAGCAAATAAGGAGAAAAAAATCTAGAGCTAATAGAAAGATTCAAGATCTTCCATCTTAACTCAGAGACTTTTAGATGTCATTAGGACCTAATCCTTAGATTTTTCTTAGAGAAAAAAAAGAATTTCCTCAGTGATTTACATTTTGCCATCTGCATTTTGGTAGTATAACTGTTCTACTTCACATAGACTCCATAAATGAAGGTGTTTGAGCTGTTGAACATCATGGGTGGGGAAATAGGGATTTTTCCAGATTATGGGTATTCTCCTGTGTACTTCTTATCAGAAGCTCTGAATAATGCTTTCTGGCAAGATTTTGTATTTATCTTGCCATTTGACATTACTTGCTCCTACATGTTAATCTGAAACACCACATCCCAGACTTGCCATGAGCTGTGGATACTCCAAAAGTTTCATCTGCAGACACCATTAAACTTATTGCTTCCCATGATTGTCATTTTCATTTGGTATTTAACAATGGAGAAGCCCTAGATGAAAGCATCATGCTTTATTCTAAAAACCAAAAAAGTTTTAATTTGTGATTATAAAACTGGAAATATAACTGTAATATGGAAGTGTAAAACCAGAAAAAGCAGACATAAAAATACTCGAAGCTAATCTATTTGAGAAAAAATTTAGGATTTTTTGAGGGCATTATCTGTCATTTACATGGAACTAAGATTCATTGCATCCCTTTCATCATGGCACTCTTACAGATTGGGATCCTGCCCCTCTGGAGATTTTTTCAGAACATGGAAATGTTCTGGTTGCTACCTACAGCAGAAAGGTCTCAAATGACTGAGCTTTCAAGAAACTTAAGAGACCTTTCTTTTGGCTATATATGATATATGTGGAATGTTAACTTATTTGATTATGAACATCTTTAATTAAGAAAGAGGGACTTTGGAGGGCTGATCTTGCTACTCCTATTTGTATTTTGCCTTTAAACACACTCCACTAGAAACTAGAGGATCAAATCCTTAATCAGAGCAATTGTTGAGCAGTGGCAGAGTAAATCAAATGGACATCAAGCTGGGAAGGAAGTCAACTGAGCTGTAATTATAAATTTACATTGTAAACATTTTACAAGGTATAACTTCTAATGTTTTTGCAGCTATTTCCCTTTTGCTTTATTAGCATGCAGTAGAGACTACAAATATATTGATGTATGTTGTTAGTCTTTCATAGAGTCCATGTGTGATGTTTTAATAGTGCAGATGACAATCTTGGTATTTAGAGTGTGGTTTGTTTTGTTTTGTTTTGTTTTGTTTTTTCTAAATTACCTTTCCACTATATTTTGACATTTTGGGGATGGTAGCCATCACAAAGGTTACAAAAATGCCCTGAGAATATCTTACTGAAATTTTACTGCAGTTCTACAAATTGTTATTGGAATGAGAACCATAAGCCAAGTTCTCCACAGCAGTAAATTTATATCTATATCAGTGATCCTCCTTCAAGTAAGTTTCACGTATTCACAACTGGAAATCAGAGCTTCTGTTCAAAATTGGTTGGTAGTCATAACTGGTGGCAGTTTGTTTCTACATTTAATTTTGGTACCACTGAACATTTTTCTATGAATAAATGTTTATTAAAGAGTTGGAATTTTCCCCTATGTTTTCAATATTACTCACTAAATATCTGATACTAAGCCTAAAAGTTGTCACTGTTATCTACATGGAATTTTTCTTTGCTATATTTCCAATATGCATATTTTATGTAGTACTGTGAATATGTCCAATTTTGCATTGCATATATAAGAACCTTAAAGAACCTTTCCCACTGTTAACAGATATGCATGGATAGTACTGCTTTAGAACTATTTCAACTACTGGAAGAAATGGTGAACAGATGGATTACTTTTGGAATTAATAAGAACTGTGTTACTCACTTTTGAAAAGGAAGATTGGCCAAAATTTTGTGCCATTGTTCAATAAATTACATAGTAGAAGAACACACATGGTAAAGCAAAACAAACAGAGCTTCATAATAATAATACCGGGGTTTCAGATAATATCAATTTAATTATGAAAATGCACTCACAATTTTTTGTTAGATTTAGGCCCTGCTTCTGCAAAGTACTTTGGTTTCAGGCATGTCTCATCATAAATACAAAGTTATTTCATGAACTGCATATTTATTGAGCTCTACAGAAACTCATCCAGTTGTGAAGAAAATAAAGGAATAAATAATAAGCTAGAGGTCAGATACTATTATAAACATAAAGACCTAAGTTATAAACAACTCAGCTATAGATAAAATTAATGATAGATATAATCACATTTTCTTTGAAATTTCAGGAATTCTGGTTCATTAATTTCTAATGGAATTTTAAAGAAAAGATTTTAATGTAACAGATATTTAGAGCTTATTTTCAGATTTTTTCAATTCAAGCAAATGAATAGAATCATTGAATAAATCTAAATTTTTTCAATCTTATATCTCTAAGTGGGTGACCTTATTTTTTCAGATCAAGTTTTGACGCCTAATGAATGCTGTACATTCAATCTGTCTTTTGTAAGCTCCGTTTGATCAGGAAAAATCATTGGGAATGTCCTTTGGGTTCCTATGAGCTACTGCATGATTTTGTAGTCAGAAGAATTCCTGCCTAGTTTACAATGCAAACATGTTTGGGCAAGATCATATTACAACAGGAAGGATGCAAATTTGTTAGTTGTATTTCTCTTCTAGCAGTCTTATTTACACATAACTCAAAGTTATTAACGCAAGAAAAAATTGATGGGTTCAAGACTTTCTCATTCTGTGGAGAGGATATTGCCTCATTCAGGCATGTATCAATTTTCCCTTCTACAAGTTGTTCTGTTAATTCTTCCAACTTCACCAGATAGTAAGTATTTCTTATTGGAGTTGTTATTTCTAAAGGATTTCTAATTGGATGCATTTGTTTGGGAGGTGGTGATGAAACACAGAACTGCAGAACTCCTTTGTGTTTCTGGAGGACGATCCATTCATATTAATTGCAACTTCCGTTGAATTTCTCAGGGAAATTGTTGAGGTCAATAAATGAACTTTCACCTTCCTTCTGCCCCTAACATCATTGCTCATATCACTGCCCCTCCTTTCAAAGATCTCTGGATACATGTGTTCAAAGACTGACAATTTCCATTTTCTTTCATTCAGTTCTTTTCTTCACTAATAAAGTGGTGCATGCACCCATTCTTTCTGGTCCCCTCATCAGCTTGAATGATAATTTGAAGTCTTAGACAAGCAGGTGTATCTTAAGAGTTCTCTGAAGCTTCCTTACCCTGAACTGTGAACCAAACAATGAAAGAGGTGTGAGTTCAAAGGTACCAAAGTGAAGATAAACCTTTTTTGATGTCAGTTTTTCTCTTAAGTTTCTCTCAGTGTATCTGGATAAAAACATCCAACTGATTTTTATTTATTTCAATATTTATTTCTTCAGAATAATCCTTTTTTAAAAATATAGATTTTAATTTTATTTATCATCTTTCTTAAGCCATATCTGTACTAAGGAGACTCCACTGTCTAAACTGTTTTGACAGAATCACCAGTGGACATCCAATACATTGAGCTAACACGGCTACACCACTTGTCCCAAAGACAGAACCAAAGCCAAGGTAGCTTCCTACAAAGTAGAATTTTTCTGGCATGGTATTGCCACATTATAGGTGGCATACATTGAGATAGTACAAAAGCTGGCAGTATAATCCTTGTCTTCAAAAGGAATTTTTATGTGATGGATGATGTATTTTTGTGATAGTAGGGTACACTGTACACAAATTAAAGATAATAAATAAGGGGGATTCATTTTTTTACTCTTATTATGGGTTGATTTAAAAAAAAAATCAAATAAATAATTTTTAAAAAGACATCAAAGCCTATAATGAAGAAAGTATTTGTTTTGGAACAATCATTCTAAGGTAAAAATTCCTACCCAGTATTTAACTCTATACCCATATTTTCTGGAAATCTCAAAGCCTGCTTCTTATTGTATTTCCATAGAATATGATTCCCTGTCTTCCCTTTCCCCTTCCCCTTCTCTTTCCCCTTCCCTTTCTCCTTCCCATTACTGGAAAAAGGTACTCAGCTGAACTGTCTTGCAGACCTGTTTTTCCATCCAGAATATGGTTTCCTTTCAGTCTCTTTTACTGTCAGTCTCTCCCTCTTTTAAATTCAGGCTTCTGAACATCAAAGTTCTTGTCAATCTGCCAAGTCATGGGCATGAAAGTGTCCTATGGTGATCTTTGTTATTGTATTTCCATTCATTTCCTTTTAAAAGGGAGCTGACAGTAGGTGTTCAGAACAACTTCAATTTTTTCTTTTTCCTCCTGATCCTTCTAGGAGACCCACCTAGTTAAAATCATTCCTCTGTGATCTCTTCCTAAATGTCTTACTTTCATGAGGAAGAATACTTATTTGTTTTTTATTAACTGTTTTAAGATATGAATATATGTATTTTTCTGTTTATATTGATATTCTATGCTGCCATATCTAAGCCTAGTCATGACAATGCTAACAAAAATAATAATTGACTTGCTTCTCACTATTTCTTTGGGCTAAGCAGCTTGTATCTCTCTAGGATATCTAATTACACATTCAGCTTGATTCTTTTTCTAATGAGATTAATAGAAGTTGCAATCTAATTTCATACTAGCACTTTTGTATCAAAACGAACTTCAGAAAATCATGTCCCTTTTAATGCATTTTAATATATCTGTTCCTATAAACTTAAGCATGCAAAATATACTTATCCCTTTTGAAAACCTTAACTGGATTTTTAAAAGACTAACAAACATCTAGACTCACACTGAATTCTCAAAACTATTAAAAACTAAAATGTTTCGTCACATCTGGGACTAGTTACGATAATTATTTTTCCTTATACTTTTCCCAAAATCATAATTTGATGGGTTTGCCTGAACATCAATTCGAGTTCAAACAAAATTTCAGATGGAAAAGAAAACTAATACATTTCAAACTCTATCAGTTGGTTTAGAGGAACCCTTGTGATTCAAAATGCTGAAGTCTCAGAGACTGATTCTCTTCTGTCTCTGTGAAGGTAGACAAAAGGAACAAACTTAATTTATAAAACAGACATTGGGCCACTCAACATTTTTTGGGGAAAAAACCCAACCAACCAACCACCCAAAAAACCCCACCCACCACCCCACAAGACAAGAGAATTTAATGTTGTTTTACTAATATTATAAGCTTGTCTGCTGGCAGGAATTTTCAACTAGTTTCTGGTAGAATATGCTTCTTTTCCATTGAATTTCTATCTTGGTCATTCCAAACAGCAAACAAGAATACATGATAAACCACCTGTTTTTTTCACTTGGACTTCTATATTAATACGCTTATTGAAAATGTTTAAATATGTTGTCAGTTATGTCATACCCACACTAACCAGGCAGTAGTGAACATTAGACCAGATTCAGGCAAAAATGGCCTCCATAGACATCACTGCTAAACAGAGGAGTACAGAAAGAGAATATGGTGTGAGAGACTGAATTGTTATCTCGAGCTATTTGTCTCAAAGATTGTTTGTTGTGAGAGACTGGACTGTCATCTCAAGCCATTCCTCTCAAGGATTGTTTGCTGTCATGAGCCATTTGTCTCTGGGATGGCTTATTTAAGCAGGACACTCCTCTGTTCATAAGGACAATTACCAGGCCACTGAGGTATCCAGGGGAGGAGAGAGGCCAGAGCTGGCGAAGCATGCAGGAATCTGGAGACTACCATTCTCATGGAAACTGTAGTCTTTGAGATAAGGTACTGGTTTCTGGTATTGATCACGCGAAGGTCATCTGACAGACGAAACTTGTAGCATGTGAACAGTGCGTGAACAGTACGTATGTGCATGCATTGGACTATGTCCTATAAAAAAAAGTGGAGAGAAGCCGTGGTGTGCATCCATCACTGAAGAACTGAAAACTGAGGGCCAAAGGGATGCCGCTGGATCCATGGTGGTGACTATCCTTGCAACTCTATCCCGACTGCTTGCTCGTTTTCTGCCTTTTCTTCCATTCTATCCTATTGCTACTATTTTCTACATTTGATACTTTTGATAATAAAAGTTCTTTTGGGTATATGGCATTTGACCTCATTTGTGTCTTAATCTCGCTCTTGGGATCATATCAAAACCTTCCCCAACATTGGATTGGGACATATGGGTATTTAGGGAATCGAAATCAGTGCAAACTAACTTCTTAAATGTAAGTCAGAAATCCCAATATTGCTATAATAATACAAATTGGTCAATTTTAAGCTATTCGGTAAATAGGCCTCTCTGCATGACAAAGCTAATATTATCCCCAAGGGAGACCAGCATTATTTATTCTCAGCATGTGTTGCAAGTGAAATTTATCTAAAATTTAGGGAAAAAATGCATGTAATGTCAGTAATTGAGTAAGTAGTTTTGCTTTTTCTATCTTCCATTCTGTAGGATTATTCGAATCTCATGTATGAAGCTGCACTTGCCAGATTAGGGAAAAGTTAATGGAAACCTGGGCTAGTAAAAAATGGAAGCTATTTGACTATGAAAATTGCAAAGGTAGTAGGAAATTGCTGTACAAGGAGTTGGTGTTATGAATTAAAAAAGAAAGAGGAGAGGATTTAGAAAAAAAACATTAATAGAATTACTGGATGTACTCTTGTTGGTTGCCCTTGTAAGAAAATTTGAGTGGACTGGGCATTGTTAGTCTGCAGAAGTTATGAATAGACTGGAAAAAAGTTCACAGTTTACGGCAGTGAGATTCATGTAATGCAGACCCAATACCAATTCTCCCAGAATTTTCTTGTAGGAGCAGAGTACAGCAATTAAGCTTGTTGTCCTTCAGTTTCCTGTGCATAAATTCAGAAGTAAAGCACTGCCTGCCTCCTAATTTTGTTTGTCTCTCTAGTTAGATTGTAGATTCCTAACAGAAGCAACTATTTTTTTAGTAAAGGCTTTGATTAGGGTAAGGTTAGCAGGTGTTATACAACTAATTATACTACTAATAAAGAAGAACAATTGAATACTGCCTAAACAACAGATTACCAATGTCATGTTCTTCTGTGGGCAAAGAATTTCAAAATTTGGGGAAAAAAAAAAGAAAAGAAAAAAAAAAAAGGTGAACAGGTTTTTATTATCTGATAGCAAGTTTCATGGCATCTATCCAGTGATGAAGGAATAGCAAAGCTAATGCAAACTGGGTCATTTTCAGCCTGCAGCGCCAGGGCTTCCAGAGCTCCTGAACCAAGGCATCTGGGAGCTAGGAACTTTGGGAGACCCACCTGTCAGTTCCCAGGGCTCCAAGGTTGCTATCAACTGGCAAACTAAGAAGGAAACATGATAGTGCAACAAAAATAGTTTCAGATCTGGAAAGAAGTTTCACACATCCTGTGAAACAGCTCAGTTTTGATCAGCTGAATCCAGTGATGTTGAAAACAAAAGTAATAAAGGAAAAAAAGCAAAAAAGTTTAAGATTGTATTTCTGACCATCTCTAAAAACAAACCAGTTGGGGAATATTGAGTCTGCTGGGCTTAACCTGTCAGTTTTCTAAGAAAAAGGATATGAAAAACTGAAAGACTGAACAAACCACTGAATTGATTTGACTGGATTCATAAAACTGTTCATAAAGTCAGATAAAATCAGATATTTATACAGTACTGCTAATCAAGGAAATTTATTATTTTAAACTTTCTCAACTTCTTATTGTTTTCTAGCTTCAGCAAATTAATCAGCCTGGCCAAAGCCATGCAAAGGTGTGGAAGGATTAAGCATGTGAACTGGGCTTTGTGGAGGGACTGTAAAGATGCCAATTAGAAGGCAGTTTTCCATGTAAGTAAAATGTCATGTGTATATTTTATTGACGGATATCTTTTGTAATTAGTTGTTCTGAAATTGCATTGAAGGGCAACCATTTTACTGCTACTTTCACAGTAGAAATCAAACAGATCGATGCGGGGAAGGGGGGGAAATGAAAACCCCTGTCAAATTTCTGTCAAATAGTCAGAAGAAAACCTTGATTTTAACGCCTCAAAGTAAGTTAGACCACTCAAGGTCTGACAATTATAATCTCCTAGCAGACATTATGATCTTCTGCAGCCTATACTCAAAGTACCTGAACATACTCTATTTCAAATTGATAACTCCAAGCACCTGTCAAGGCTTTTATACTTAAAGCAAACTTATACTTCAGTTAAATATATTAAAAATTTCAGACCTGTGTTAGCAAGTTTATTCAAGCAAGAATCTCCTGGAAGTGTCTGGACATGTTAAAAATAAGGGTGATCCTAAGCTAACTAGATGACCATAAATAGAATAAATGGAGAAGAGTTCAGTCCTGTGGTGGGTTGACCCTGGCTGGATGCCAGGTGCCCACCAAAGCCACTCTATCACTCCCCCTTCTCAGCTGGACAAGGGGGAGAAAATATAACAAAAGGCTCGTGGATCAAGATAAGGACAGTTTAATAAAGTGAAAGCAAAGGTCGCATGCAAAAGCAAAGAAAAACAAATGGTATTATTCTCTACTTCCCATCAGCAGGCGATGTCTGGCCACTTCCTAGGAAGCAGGGCTTCAGTACACATAGTGGTTGCTCCAGAAGACAAAAATGCCTCCCTTCCATCTCCCTTTACTTAGCTTTTATATCTGAGCTGACGTCATATGGTATGGAATATCTGTTTGGTTAGTTTAGGTCAGCTGTCCTGGTTATGTCCCCTCCAAAGATCTTGCCCTGCCCCAGCCTGCCATTGAGGGGGGGCAAAAATGTTGGGGAGACAGCCTTGATGCTGTGCCAGCGCTGCTCAGCAGTAGCCAAAACACTGGTGTGTTATCAACACCTTTCTAGCTACTGATGCAAAGCACAGCACTATGAGGGCTGCTATGGGGAGCATTAACTCCATCTCAGTCAGACCCAATACAACTATGTAGTCCAAAGCCTATAAAATTAAATTTGAGAGCTGCCATTGTGAGGGGCAGATGGTGCTTTTGGCTCTTTTTCACACCAGATGTGTGTTTTCAGATAAACAAAGACTGAGGTCTTAATTCATACCTGTGTTCAAAAGTAGAGGACCTTCTTTGCTCTCAGATTCCAGACAGTTTCTCTTAACTTTAAAAATAGCTTGAAATGAAATACACAATAAATTATATTGCCTAAGTAAGAAATAAAATGCATGTTGTATGTGTGCAGTTCATTGTTACAATGCACAGCCTTGTGAAAGATAAACAGAGATGACATTTTTAAAGATTTTTGCTTTGTCTGTTCTCTGGCTTGAACTCCCCTTAAAAGAGCTAACATGATAAAATAAAGCATTCACTGTATTTGATCTAAAGGAAAGGATTTGTTGGGTTCTTTTTTACTCCTAACTAACTGATGAACATGAGCTGGTAAACCAAATGTCTCTTGGTTTTCTTGTTGGCATTATTAGAAATAATGCTTTGTGTTTAAAATTATAGATTGTTAAAGTTATTTTGGAGATAAAAGATCCTTAGAGGCTGAAGGTAAAAGGTACTTAGACATACAGCTAGTTACAAAATTAGAATATCATTAACTCTGCTCTAGTCCAGGAACCTTCAATGTCATCTGCATAATAGGGTTTTTAAGGACACACTTATACAGGTAAATAAAATAGACCATGACCCATGCTTTAGTCTTAAGTGTAAGCAATATTGCCTGAGATCATAAGGCTAAACTCTCTGCCTTTGCCCAACAAAATAGACTCATTTTATTGTTCATTGAGAATCGTCTCATTCCTGCTGTTGTTTTGCTTTTAAACTTTTAGAATTGTAAAACCAGAGCAAGAAAATACCTTTTCAGAGATTCATTACTGTCACGGTCCACTCGGTGGACTCATGATGGTTCGTTTGCTACGATCTCGAAAGTGCAAAATTAAGGTGACCACCACCAAAGGGGATAGCAGTAATCACACAGTAAAATGTTATTGTATTGCCTGTGAAGAGGCACGCGATAGTTAGAGATGGGTGAAAGAAAGGAGAAAAGTAAAGTTAAGTTTAGAGAGAGGAGAAAGAGAGGTTATAGCTACCACCGCTGATCTCAAGACGTCCTAACGGTCCCGGGTCCAGCTAATGCTGCGTCCTTGATCGTCGTGGTCCTTGGTGGGGAAGCTTCAAATTCTCATTGTTTAGAAGTCATCTTTTATGCTTAGTAACACACCTTGCTCCACCTCTGCCTCAGGAGTCTCCACCCTTCTCAGAATACAATTATCATATCTCCGCCCTTCTCGAGCGAGGCTATCACGCAGGTGCAGGGTCAGTGTCTGAGGCGTGGTAAGTCTTGGAGGCGGGTAGCCTTCGACCAGGAGGTGTGTTTTGGTATTATAATGAAGCAAAGTTCGTCTAGAGTTCATGATTTCTTCATCGATGTTATGGCAACAGTTGCAATCCATCCTTTTTGACAGTAGCTATGCGGTTACCTCTAATGGCTCTAGCCAGGGACCTTCCAGGAGCCTTGTACCGCACATTCTGTCCTTGGGATTGGCCGCTGCGCTCCAAACAGGCCGTTGTCAGGTAATGTACTGTTCATGTTCCTGATGACAATGTTGAGACAATGCTGATTTTCTGACCGACTCTTACGATTACATGAAAAGTACAGGAGGTCAAGGACCAGCAAAAAGCCTGACAAATTTAATCTGGTTTAGTATAAGCCAAAACCATGGAGCAATACCAGTTTTGTCAAAGAAACAGAAAAATCTGAATTCCATTTACCACTATTTTACAAAGAAGTCTTCAGATGTTATTTATTCAAATACATGTGTAAGTAGCTGTCTATTTCAGGCTTCAGAAATGTTCTCATGTGTAAGTACTAGTGATTTAGATATTCAATGCCTTTAAAAATTTGAAATAAGGAATATAATCTGGAAATGTATTCAGAAGTGGAAACTGAAGGACCAACAGTTGTGAAATTCTCATTTAAAATGAAAAGTTACTGTTTGAGTTTTATATACATTTAGGAATGTCTAATGGGCAGTATGCACTGTTGGTACTGATACATCAGAACATGACACTGGCAGACTGTAAAGGTTGAAATATTTAATTTCTGATTTGTTTTCATTTGGTTTCAATCTATTTTATATCTTTATTTTATTTATATCTTTGTTTTATTTTATTTTTTTTTTTATTTTTGGTAAAGTCTGCTACTACAATGTACTGATTTTGGAAAGGATTTCTCAACACTTCATAAGGCTGATAAAGCTTGATCCGTTGCTCATTGTGATCAGTGTCTTCCCAGTGACCATAATAGACCACTACTGAGATTTGAAAACCCATGGGTATATGACTGTCAGTAGTAACTACAGCCATAGTATATTTCGTTCACCAGAAAGCATTGTGCAAATATCCCTCCTGTACAACAGGTAATTTGCCTTTTAAGTTATTTAAATTCCATTTTTCTTTTGGCTGAAGGAGAAAATCATGTGTTACAGAATGAATTACATAAAAAATAATACAACTATTATAGTTTAACAATGGCTTTTTCAGAGTGAGATTACTTTACTTGTAGGAGTCCTGTTTTAGTGTGATGCCAACACATTGACAGAGTGTCAGTTATAATAATTAATAACTCTGTTTCACTACATTTCCATGTCACAGCCCCTTTAAACTTACCATCTCTATTCTGCTTTTAATAATGGATATATTTACTTCATGTTAAAATTTAGTGGTTGGATAAAAATAGAATCATAGAATCATAGAATATCTGGAGTTGGAAGAGACCCATAAGAATTGTTGAGTCCAGCTCCTGACTCCACACAGGGTGACCTAAAAGTTAAACCATACCTCTAAGAGTGTTGTCCAAACATTTCTTGAAGACTGACAGGCTTGGGGCCATGATTACTTCCCTGGGGAGCATCTTCCACTGCTTGACCACCCTCTCAGTGAAGAACTTTTAAATCCTTAGTGTTGCTCATCCTAAATTTCTAAACAAAGACTGAATTTCAAATGTACAGCAGCTTTAAATTCAGGTATATTACGATGAAGATCAGTGGTTTTTTGATTCCCCACTTCAGAGTATATAAAACAAACTGAAAAAAAATGGTGTGAATACAATTTTATACAGTGTAAGAGTTTTAAAATGAGAAACACCAGTATACAGAAAATCCTAGAAATTAACACGGAATGTCCTTCCTTCTTGTCTTCTTTATGTCTACAATGTTCTAAGTCAATAATAGTGCTATTTTTCAAACCAAGAGTTATTTTTTCCTAATCAAAAGATACAGTCAAAAGACTAAAAATTATTTAGACACTAAATTTTATGTAAGCACAACTAAATTTCTGTATATCTGGTCCAAGTCATGTTACAAATGAGCAGCCTGTAAAAATGCAAATGCTAATGAGCCTTGATCACTCCATAGAACATTATGCTGAAATATCACAAAACTGTGTGACAGAAATCTACCTCAGCTCTTACTGTTATAACTGAATGACCAATATTTCAGTGCTCAAGTTGAGTTCCCTGCTTCATTATCCAGGTTATATATCCCTTTTCATAAAATGATGTTTCCTGAAGAATGAGGTTATCATGATTTATGTCTTAGTAAATTAGTATTTTTGTTACATATTCTCATTAATATGAGTTGAATATATTAAGCTAAAGTTTTGTAAGTGTTGTTATATGCAGATCTCTTATCATTTGGGACTGCATACTCTGCAAATCATTCTTCAGACCTGAAACCTTTATGCCTAAAAAGAACATACTGTGGGACTATAATAACATCAAAATATCATCAATGATTATTACAATCTAATTCAGCAATATGTTACTGGACTGGGCTCAAAGAAATTTGAGAAAATTCTCAGAAATTTCAACAATCTGGGATGTACAAGAATAAAAGAGAAATCCATAGAAACATCAAAGAGGGAAACAAGTAATTCTGAGCAAAATAATTTATTTAGTACTCATTTTGCATATTCTTAAAAATTCCAGTGCTGATTTAAACATCTTAAACAAATATGTGTCATAACATCTAAATAATAACCCATACACAATATGCTGCAACAATAGCTTGCAACTATCCTGACAATACAAATTATGGCTGAACTGGGAGACCTTTCCTTTTGTTAATATAAATGTCAAAATTCTTTGTTACTAGCCTACAATTGTGGTAAGATATCCTAGGTTTACACAGCTACTGACAGTTTTCCTAGGAGCTCCTTCTCATTAGTTCCAGGGTTTTGGTGCATACTGACCTGTTGCTGGACTGATGTCCCTTGGAGTTCAAATGAAGATGAGCAGAAAGGAAGATAATACAACTCTGGTGTTATTAGAACTCCAAATTCAGCTTAAAATCCAGCATAATTGCATTTGTTTTAAAATTGTCTTTCTTATATATGAGTCCTTTTGTGGATTTGGGCCTAAGGGCCTTCAACTAACTAGCAAGGTTGATTAGCTACAAATGAGAGAATACTTCACAAATCAAACATTAAATCCTTTTTATAATTGCTGTGAGGTTTTGGACCAGCTATACAATTTATTATCAGGGAAAGCACGGAAAATAATTTCTGGTTCATCTCTGTGACAATTGAATTTCTGAAGTAGTACCGTTAAGATTTAAAATACTGTATTCAAATGACTACTATTACCTATGTTCCTCATAGCTATTTAGTTTGTTAAATGTTTTGTGTTAACTGAGAAACAATTTGCCATGCAGTGCTGTCTATTTTACTTTTAATATGATGAGCCTTACAGCCAAAATTCTAATTAGCTCCAACCTATCAGCCACTTTTGAGATTAACTGTACTCTATGTGGCACCATGTAGGGTTAGAATGATTATTTGTAGGACTTAAGCATAATACTCCGTCCCTTCTTACTCAGGAAAGTAAAAAAGAACATGCACTTAAAATTCATTGATGATCCAGGGTGTTTTTCACAACAGGTTTTCAACAACCAATGGAAATACCAAAAGTATAAATCTGAGTTTCAGGGACATTTCAGTCGCAGCAGACTCTCCCATGTATCAACTGGTGACACTGAAATGGGTAAGAAATCTGGTGTATATTTCATTGGCCTTGGAAACAGAAAAAAGAAAGGCACCATTGCAGTCTCCTGATGTACAAGTGAACATGTTTTTCATTACTGTCAGAACTTCTGTAAACTGATTTCTGCTGCCCCACAAAAATGCTAAGAGCTTCAGGAGCTCACTTAAGACGCTACTTGTCAACATCACAAGATGGCACTGTAAATAATATTTGGAAATACAACTGTGTTTTAATTTGATGTTTCTGAGCTAGGGTCTCTATTCCTGTGCTGCTCAGATCTTTATCGTCCCTCATAAATCACCTTTGCAGTCAAGCATGATTTTCAAGGAGACATTGACTGAGTGAATAATGCCCTCCAACACAAACATCAAAACAAACTATCCCTTCACAAAGTTCAACAGATACAGGACGTCAAAAGTCAGAAATTAGGGTGAAAACTTTAGAGTCAAGCTCAACAACACAGCATAAGAAAGCTGTCACATCCCAGAAATCATAAAGGATTGGTACGTGCCTCAAAAAAACCCAATTGTCTAAGCTCTATTACTGAAGAAATACACCACCCCACCCCCAAAATCCCAGAGCATAGCAGCTTATTGTAAAGCATTTGCTTCTTGATTATTCAGCAGACCTTTTGGGTACTATTTTTTATACACATGGGACACATCTGCTGGGCATAGCTGACCCTCTCTTGCATGTGAAGTAGAGCCAACAGCATGTGTGGGAGCAGTGCAGGGTGGGCATCTTTCCCCTTAGAGCTGTGGCTGCCCTGAAAGATGAAAAATATTGAGTGTCTGAGTTACAGAAGAAATAGTTGGAAAAAGCTGATGATAGAGAAAGATCTCAGAAAACAGGAGAGATGTTAAAGCAAGACTCCCAGAAATGTGCATTTCCAGCGTCTGAGGTAAATAAGGACACAGTTGCTGCATAGGTACCATTTTACAAAGGTAATCTTGTGTCCCTACTAATGTAGTCATTATTTCAGCTTCTAATGAGGCTTCTGAGGCACAGCTTTCATGCTGCTTCTCTGTGACATTTGCTGTTTTTTTCATAGCTGATATGGCATATGTGTAAGAGATGCCCCATTATTGTCATGTGAGTGTTATTGCTATAAGAATCTATGCAGAGCACAAAGAGCCAGAAAAAGCAATGTACCTGCAAACTGACCTTATGGTTTCATCAGCATAGGATTTCATCAGAACTCTTGCTGTTTATCAGTTTGTTTAACATTAGTTTTATGTGTCACTTAAGTTAGAAGAACCATTGGATGGTATCGTAAATTAAATTAAATTAAGGAGACGATCATCTAGAGTATCAGTAAGACAAAGATGCTGATTAATATAATATTTTAAATCAGAAGTATTCAATCTTGTTGGTGACTTTTTCAGATGAAATTTTATCATCTTCTAATATGTATGTCTGCACATTCACACACACATGCATCTGCATGAAAAAGTAGTAAATTTTCCATGAAGTTATGTATTAAAGCTTTTGTATTTTTTCTTCTATTTGAAGAAAAGCATGAGGTTATTTGTTTTAAAGAAACTTGCAAGAATACTTTTCACTGATCTGATAACTATTTCTTAGATTATTTTTTATTTTTATTTTTCAGCTGAGCTCAACAATATTTCATGGATACACACCAAAAGGAACTCCAGAAAAATGTCAACCATAATACTAGATCACATGGTTTGGCCCATGTATTTCTTTCAAATTATGGTTTAGATGCTGTTTCAGCAAGTTTCTCCTGACTTTGTCAAGACACTTTCAGCAAGTGAATGAAAGAGCTCAGGATAGCTTATGGGACCATCCATCACCTTTACTAGCAAAGTATCACTGACAAAAGAATGTCACAGAAAATGATTTAATATCTGTGCAAACAAAATGAGGTAAACAACTGTCCTACACAGCAGAGAATCCATGCTGCATAAAATATTGTGCTTTCCACTGCAGCTCCACAGACTTGCAACTAGTATTGCTTGAAGCTGTGTTCCTTGTGTCTTGCCTAAAGAGTGATTATTATGCTGATACATTCTATGAAGAAATAGACAAATATTAAAATGATGAAAAGTGGATTACTTCATTCATACCAAAAAAGTGAGGTTATCCGTTATACCCCCGCATATCCCGATTAATGGCTGGAGAATTAGGTTGTCTGCTCCTTACTGTAAATCTCTGGGGACCAGGATAAGAGCTCTACAGGGATAGATAGCTCCCAGTGAGTTTCTGGGTAGGCTGCAGGGCCAGGGTTCCGTTTCCATGTAGGATTAAAGTTTGGGACAGATATGCATAATTCATTACTACGTCCTGCCAGATACACAGAGCTAGGGTGGATATTCTATATACAGAAGCGTAGAGCTTTCAGCTGTTTATTGAGATGATGTCTGGGTCTCTGCTGTGATTGCACTTAGGGTTGTGATAAGACTTAAGAAATGTTATGGTGCTTAGGATCACGTTTTGGAACCAAGAAGTAAAATACACGCTTTTCTGGTTTGGCAGGATCAATTAATAATAGCAGCTGAGTGTTGGTTGAATGGTTCCTAATTAGCTGGGGGCAGAAAGGGATGTCATTGTTATGGTTAGAAGCAGGGTTATGACTGGGGAGACACTGCTGAAACGCATAACTTACTGTTAGATTCTCCATGATCCATGCTGTGAAAATAAGAATAGTGCAGTAGACTCATGATTCAGTATCCAGAGTCTGCAAATGGTCCTTCTTAATGAGTCCATTAAGTAAAACTCTGGTTTTGAGTGTATCCCACATAGTCACAAGCAAGACTATTTTGCTTAATTGGGAAAAAATACCTGAGGAAAGACTTATGAATTCAGCAAATGTAAACAGATAAGCAGCAGGCAAAAATACAGTCAAACAAACAAACAAACAAAAAATTCAATTATTTTTTTTGTCCCTTGATAACACCTAGCAATGCAAACATCAGAATACACTTTGTGGAAGAGTTTTTATGTCCATTTTCAAAATCATATATTTATTTGTAAACAAAATTGCATACTAGATTTTGGCATTTAATTTTAATTGAAAATATTGATTCAAAACAGTCTAAGTAAAGTGTCCATGCACATGCAACATTTATCAATGCTCAAATACAAAATCCTCAAAACTAACGGTGGACCAATAAACATAGTTATAATCTAATTTCTCACTTCCGTTGAGTTACACAAATTAACAAGTCATTTGCATTATTATATTATTAACTACTGTAAAAAGTAGGATTTGATGATAACAGATTATAATTTTGTTTTACCATGACACACATCATTGTACTGACTAGGATTTAAAACAACAATGTGAAATAGTTTTATTTCTAGTTGCAAAATAGAACTATTTTAGTTCTTGTCTCCATAGTATTCTATATTATTATGAAACTTTACTTACCTGTCTCTAATACCTTTTCAGAGAGAGTTGTAGAAGGACCTGTCAAGAAACTGAAGTTGAAGCAAGCTTATGTCCAAAAATGCCAATTTGTCAAATAGATTAGAGCAAAAGATTATTATATTGTCCCACAACACTGGTCAGGGTTTTAAAATTTTTCCTATTCTATCTTGCAATGACATCAAAATCTTTAATAAATCATAGAAAAAATAGTGGCTGTAAAGACAGTAGCAGTTGGGGTACTACTGGAGATTAAGAAAAGCAGTCTTCAAGACCTATTTTCTTTTATACCCCACAGGAATAACCACTGAAGTTTTGCCTGTTTTCCACCAAGGATAGCTCAGTTATTGCTAAATATTTTGGGGAATGGAGGGAGGAGGGAGGGATATTCCCAACATAATCCGTTTCAAAGGGGTATTTTTTGTTCCAGAGTAAGAATATTTTGGGATGGATTTTTGAGGACTGGTAGAAGACAATCACAGGAATGATTAGCTTATTGTAACTACTGAACAGACAGCAGTGTTTTGTGCAGTCAGAAGTGTTTGAAATTAAAACCTAGGATGTAGACTGTTGGCAAAAATGAATAGATTAAAGTTGGGTTTAGGCAGGACATGTCCTTTGAGGCCATCTTGAGTTGATCCAGCAGCTGGAGATATGGAGTAATTGTGGTTGTGGTTAGGGGCAAAGTTTAAATGGTAAGAGCTGAAGTAAATACTGCTGTTGGATTCTGGCAGACCAAGAAAATAAGTTGATTAGTTCCATTTTTCTAATTAGTTTTTAAGCAAGGAGAACTGTCTGGAATGTTTATTGCTAAGGATAATATGAACATTGATGCTTTGGCATTGACATTCACAGTTGATTATCGTATGAATATTTATGTCCTAGCTCATTATTCTGATCTACTGTTCTTACCCAACCCTATTGTTCTGGCATGAAAAGGGAAAAAAGTTAAAAGGGTTTGAACTTTTGGATTATACTAATCCTAATTTTAAATGGGGCATCAGGCAGCCCAGTTGCCCCCAAACTAATTAGTGTCTTAAGTGTAAAAGATACCATTGCAGTAATTAGCATATCTCTACAGGCTGTTTCAGACCCTAACTGTAACCCCAATGCTAACCCTAGATTTAACTAAGAAACAAATTTCCTCTCAAATACTTATTGAGAAATCATTCAACTCTGCATCTACCAGCACTCTTCTAAACTCTATAGAATATGGCAGGATGTTATAGGAAATTGTTCATAACAGTAATTGAACCTGAACTCTAGTCTTATTCCTAACTTTAGCCTTCACCTGCCTCTTCTACAAAAAAGCCCAGGGAAGAGTCATTCACCCTACCCATATTAGTGTCTACTCTATTATTGCAGATGGGATAGGCTGCAGCAATAGAAGAAGCAGTTTTAATCCATGGCAAACCCCAACTTTATCCACAGCTCAGTAATTCTCAGTAATTGCCTCAGAACTGCTTTTAGCCAGTTACTACATCTGCCCCGACAGCTCTCCTTCTAGTCCTGGCAGCCTTCTAAGATCTTGGAGGAAGCCTTCCAATGTCTTGAACCCCTAAATTATCCGTCATATGAACAACACTCCATTCATCTCCATCGCACCTACATATATTAATCAGACTCATGCCTGTGGGATCCAGGCACTTCAGCTTCACAGCAGTGATCCACAAGGCTACTTCATCTCAGAAAGGTGGACTGGCAGGATGTGCTGAAAAAGCTGTTTGGAGTCTCTGGAAAGGACTATGATTCTCCTGAGGAATTTGAGTTAATCAGCTGTAGAAAACCAGCATGTGGCAGTTCTGGGACAAAGTGGGTTGAAAGGAGTGATGATCCTGCAGTTGACTTTTGTGGTGGCAGTAGACACGAACTCAATGAAAAATCCTAGACATGGACAGAGGTATCATGATGAAGTTGGAAGGATAAACCTAAGAGAAGGGCAAGAGGAGAGATTGGAGAGACTCCCATCCAAAAGCCAAGGTGTGTGATCTGAGTGGGCCCTCCTGGGCAAAGGCTAAGCTGCATATATTTCAGGAGGACTTTGCTAGAGATTTGGGTGCAAAAAAGGACAGGTTAGATGATGGTGTTAGGTGGGAAAGGACTGAAAGCATGGGAACTGGGACTCATAGGTTTTAAAGAAAGTGCTCACTGGGGAGTCAAGATGAGGAACCAGACTGGAAAAGTTAAAAAAAAGTCTCATTTTAAAACATAAAAATTAACTATTGAAAGATTCAAGCCCCATATCAATTCTGCAGTGCTCCAGAAGACAGCAAGTGGTGGTCAGTGCAGTTCTCATGTGTCAGAACAGACAGAAGAAAGCTGTTGCCCCATTGTACAAGAGTAAGTTAATAGTTGTTAACTCCAGTCACATCACCTGTTTTTATTGTTATAGTTAATTTTTATTGTTACTGTATGGTATCAAGAGTGAACAGTGAATACCAAGAAGAGAGAGGGAGCAGGGGTGCATCTGACTACAAAAGACTCTGTAACTTAGATAAACAAAGGCTTCTGATTTTAGCCAGCTGGAGTATCTTCACCAGAACAGGAGATAAACAATTATCTCTTCAGTTATATTGTTTAAGCTCTTTTTGAAGATAAATGTTAAATCAAACTTTTCCACTATTGTTTTGTAATAATTTTCATTATCTTAACTTTGGAAAAGGAATTTAACATATTTTTATTCTTCACATTGAGGGGGAAAAAAAAAAACAAAAAAAAAACAAACAAACCAACAAAACCCCCTCAAACAGACAAACCAAAAAGAAAAACCAAAGCAGTTTCCAAGAAAAAGAATCAGTTCAGAGACAAAAATTTGTGAAGAGATGTTGACCTATGTGATCTCAAATCACTAGACTATGAGCTAATCAGGACTAGAATCTAACACACAAACATAAACTTATTCATTCAACCAATACTGTCAAGAAGGGAGGTGGAAAGGAGCATTCAGACACTGAAAACTGACCATTTTAGCTATTAGAACATGATTTTGTGATCTCAGATGACCACACCGTAGTGTCAGATTTAGATGACATGGAGTAGGAACTTAAACTTAAATCTCCCATATTCCAGGTGGAACTGGGAATACTGAACTCTCAGCTGTTGGGTGCAGTTTCTTCTGGCTACTTTGAGACATCTCACATTCCAATAAAGACTAACACTAAATTCCAAAACATTGATATTTTTTACAAAATAGACTTCCTGTTTCCAGTCAGCCTTTGTATTATGAAATTTTAGAAAGCAAACAAGAGCATGCCATTGGCAAACCTGTCTTCAAGCAGTTGAAAAAATTCTTTCTGAGAATTTCAGCTAAAATTGGATTCCGTGTTTGAGGAAAGTGAACAGTGTCTGTGTTAGTCTGCATTCATAAACAGGCTGTAGTATCAGGAGATAGTACAGTTCAGGCAGTCAAACCCTGATGCTTTGAAGTCAAACTCACAGACTGCTGCACATCAAAATCATACCCTGATGATAAGTGCACTTAATAAACAAGTACATTAATACAACACAGACTGTTTTGTCCGAATAGTCAAATACTACATTTGCAGGAAGGAAGAGCAATAATATTTCTAAGTATTAAAGGAAAAGAAATTATGGGCCTAGAAAATGAGAATGTATCATTCACCCTAGACTCAATTGCTTATCCAGTTAATTCAATTGAGGGAACTAATGTTAATGGGCGATTGTATTACAATTATACTTAAAAATGTATATGTGAAACACACATTTACTCAAAATAACCTTCTGTGCTGGTTTTGGCTGGGGTAGAGTTAATTCTCTTCATAGCAGCTAGTATGGGGCAATGGTTTGGATTTGTGCTGGAAGCAGTGTTGATAACACAGGGATGTTTTCATTACTGCTGAGCAGCGCTTACACAGAGCCAAGGCCTTTTCTGCTTCTCACCCCACCCCACCAGCGAGGAGGCTGGGGGGGCACAAGGAGTTGTGACACAGCCGGGACAGCTGACCTCAACTGACCAAAGGGATATTCCAGACCATATGACATCATGCTCATACATATACAGCTGGGGGAAGAAGAAGGAAGGGGGGGATGTTCGGAGTGATGGCGTTTGTCTTCCCCAGTAACCATTATGTGTGATGGAGCCCTGCTTTCCTGGAAATGGCTGAACACCTGCCTGCAGATGGGAAGTGGTGAATGAATTCCTTGCTTTGCTTTGCTTGTGCACGCGGCTCTTGCTTTGCCTATTAAACTGTCTTTATCTCAACCCATGAGTTTTCTCATTTTTCCTTTTCTGATTATCTCCCCCATCCCACCAGGGGGTAGTGAGTGAGTGGCTGTGTGGGGCTTGGTTGATGGCTGGGGTTAAACCATGACACCTTCCTTAGTTAGCTCTAGAGAATATAGCAAGGAAACTTACCTTTAAAAGTGACTTCTCAATTAGGTACATATAGAAAAATCTATAATTTTTGCATTTTTGTTATACATGCATACAGATACACATATATGCTTTTCATGATACACAGAGGAGCTTTGGTGAAGCTACATTTTTGGTGTAGCTACAAGGTTTGTTTGATAATCTATGTTAGCCTGTGAGGCTGAATAAGTCATTTGGAGCACAATACAAATGCTACTCACCGGACTATCAAGCTTAGCCTTTTTCTGTCTCAGGCAGCCATACCATGGAGATACATCTAAATATATTAAAATCCATTTTATAGTAATTTAGATTTCTTGCCTTGCTAATGAAAGCCCACTTCAGAATCTTTTTCCTCTGATGGTCAGACCTCTCCTAATATCCAACTTAACCTTCACTATGGGCAGTTAAATTAAAGCACACATACTTAAATTTAACTAAAAAAAACTTGACCCTTGCAGATACCAATGCAAATTCCTCAGTGTCATGGTTTAACCCCAGCCAACAACTAACCACCATACAGCTGCTCATTCACTCTCCCTGTGGTGGTATGAGGGAGAGAATGGGAAGGGTAAAAGTAAGAAAACTCATGGGTTGCGATGAGAACACCTTGATAATTGAAATAAAATAATAATAATAATTATTATTATTAACGATAATGTAATAAAAAGGAAAATAACAAAAAGAGAGAAATAAAACCCAACAAAAACAAGGGATGCAAATGAAAAACAATTGCTCACCACCGACTGATGCCCTGCCTGTTCCCGAGCAGGGGCTCCACGGCCAGGTTTCACCCTAGTTCACATGCTGAGCATGACTTCATATGGTATGGAATAGTCCTTTGGCCAGTTTGGGTCAGCTGTCCTGGCTGTGTCCCCTCCCAGCTTCTTGCACACCCCCAGCCTCCTCGATGGCAGGGCACCATAAGAAGCTGAAAAGTCCTTGACTTAGTGTAAGCCCTACTCAGCAACAACTAAAACATCAGTGTGTTACCAACATTATTCTCATCCTAAATCCAAAACATGACACTATACCAGCTACTAGGAAGAAAATTGACTCTATCCCAGCCAAAACCCAGACACTCAGGAAGCAGCTGGCTCCTGGGCTGGTAAGTACCCTCCCCACAGAGGTAAGGAGTTGGCTGTAAGTTAGTACACTTGACAAGGAGCAGAGTAAATTAGTTCCATATTGATCTACTTATTGCTTATGTGTTCAAGCTATCTGGGGTATCTCTAAACTGTCCTGAAGCCATTTAAGCTTATTATCAAAGCACAGAATATTTTTCATAAAACTGCTGGTGTTAAGTATATCTTTTTCATAGACAGACTTATTTTCTATCTAAATAACATTTGCTCTATCAAAAAAAAAAAAAACAAACCAAACCAAACCAAACCAAACCAAACCAAACCAAAAAAGAGAGCAAATGAAAGAAATATGGTAAAAGATATGCAAAAATAGAAGGAAAAAAATATTTTAAAGATATCTTTGAATCAGTTCAGGCAATACCTGCTGCTGGAGTTTGAAACATGAAATTCAAAAAGGTATCTATGTAATTGTGACAAAAGCAATATAACAAGTTTCCTATTTATTTTGACGATGTAAACCCACCAGCAGAAACAGAAAACTGGATAAAAACCCAAGGAAATCGCTACATATGTTACTTTATTTCTTGCAGCTTTGAATTTGTATTGCATTGATAGACTAGTTAATGGATTCTGTAATATTGTCTAGATTCAGAATTTTCTGTATTTGGTTGTTAATGATTAAATTATGAATAATTCATAAAACATGAAAATTAATCAACTAACTCTAATTTTAAAGGCCCTGTTGAGGGAAAACAAATTCTTCACATGGCTGAGTTCTGTTAAGTCTCTGACTTTTTATGTATAACCTGGTCCTAGAATTCTATGTATGATACAAGATAAACAAAATCCTGTTTAAGAAGAAATGTTCCCTTGACTAGGCAGAGTATAAATGTATGTTGAATTATGTATGAATATTAAATATGGTTATGTGGAAAAAACCACTTTTTTTCCATTTTGATCTAGTTTTGAATGACAATAACTTCTAAATGATATCAACTGATAACTGCCAGAAAGAGAACATTAAAAGTGAAAGTAATGTTATTCATGTAATTCCTATAAAGCCAACTTACAGTGTTAGTTAAATATTTTTTCAATGGTTATGGTCTAAAATCAAAGATTTACCTATCTGTTTTTAATGCTGCACATTTTTTTTCAATTAAATATATATAATTGTCTGACTGTGAAGGGACTAGCATTTATTGCAGCAGTGACATTGGATCTGCATTCACTGGGAATATTTCTTAGATTTGCTCTACAGTCTAATGTTCTAATCTTGCCACCCTACCTATGTACGGTCTCTTTGGGACATAAATTCACAGAAGCACTAAATATGTATCATAGACCTGACATACACTTAAAAGCAAATTTATATATGAGTTAGGTTTCGTTGCCAGTTTTATCCATAGCCACACTTCCTTGTTTGCAGTCTTCTCAGATCTCTATAATGAATACACAATGCAGCCAGGTCAGTAAAAAGTCATCTCCCAAACCACCTACTAATCTGAATGGAAGGAGATGGTGTGAATCATAAAGTGGTGCTATAAAGTATGAGCCATTGAGATATGATGTAACAGAGACCATATTCCATGCTCTGGTCTGATTTAAGTTGTTTAAATCAGTGCAGCTGAAATCTCAATGTTGTCACATTTCAAAAGACTGTTCAGCTACAATATCAGAACTAAATTTTCATTTTTAAGGTCATCTTCAGTTGTGTTTATTCACATATATTTTCTGAGATGCAACTTCCATACTGTCTTACCTTAACATTGTTTTTTTGGAGAAAGAAATCAAGTAAATATTCAGCTGCATAGACTTCCTAACAGTTCCTTAATATATTCAGACAGATTCACTTATCAGAGTAGCTATTGACCAAGGTAGCTACATAAATATTATTTTGGCCTAAGAATAAATGAGACTGAAACCAGACAGATGAATACAGAGCGTATCAGTAATGAAATGCATAGAAACTAACTTTCACAGTAGTTGTGAAGCTTGTCCTTTTATTTTTGTTTATGAAGTTACCTAAAGATTAAAATAAATCTATTGAACTAGGAACGCATTTTCAATATTCTAAACAATTTCCCAGTGGAAAAGGAAAACATTTCTAGAGGTTTTAAAATAGCAAGCAGATATTTCTTGATTTAAATTGCTTCCATTTAAAACTCTAAACTACTTTATTTTTTTTCCTATGTTAATGCCAATTATAATACAGTCCTTCTCTCAATATTCAGCACAATCGCCGATCACTCTATTTCAATACATTCGATTTTTAAAGACCACTCTAGTTTACATTATTTTAGATATTTTTATATTTTAACTTTTAAACTACAATTAAGTTTAACTCATACAGCTTCTGTCACAGTCTTCTTCAACATTATGTTAATTTTGCTATTGTGTTACATAGATAAAAGAATTTTTATGCATTTTCGTCCTTCATTGTAAAGATATATGGAGTTCTATTCAGGTCTCAGAGAATGTTATAAATTTGTTGCATCTTCTATGACACCTTAATTAATATCCAAACTTGATTTATTATCCAAAAAATTTATTGCCCAAATTTTGTCTTAGCTTTGAGAGAAAAAGTCAGTGTAAGTTGATTCTCATGTGAAAACCAGATAAAGAAAATTTATTTCTAGTAAGGCATCATTCAGTAGTGAGTGTAGTAGGGTTTGGGATTTTGTTTTCCTTTTCTTATAATTCTGTTCATTAATTTATTTTTGTATTCAAACAAGCTACTCACTGAAATCACCAAACACATGACCATCGGAGATTTCAGTGGCACACAGCTGCTAAGGTTTTCTGAAGTTCCCTTGTTCAGAGCTGTAGTAAGGCATTTAACTGCTCAAGACAATCTCCTATTTCTTTTCAATTCCTTGTAGCTATGGCCAGAGACATTTCTTCTCACTTACCCACTGGCACAAATTTAAAGGCAGTGGCAGTAGCAGGGACACCAGTCCGGCTATGCTGGCAACCTCTGTTCTTGCACAGGGTTGTCCATGCTCAACCAGCACTGGGCTTCCTCTAGGACAATGGCCTGCTTTGACAAATGTGGAATGAGAGCACAACAGGATGGAGGGAACAGAAAGCTTATGGCACAAGAGGAAATTAAAGAGATTGTCTTGCCTAGACGGGAGAAATAAAAAGGATAAGAATGGATACAGTTATTGTCATCACACACAGGTCAGGCATGACAGACAGTGAAGAACTATTGCAACTAAAACCCAATACCAGGTATAAATTGTCCATTAATGAGTTCAGAGGTTGGAAAAAAAAAAAAAATTATTGCTGTATCACTCCTAAATCTGACTCTCTTACTGCCAGATTTCACTACCAATAAAATTTTGAGTGCAACATCCCAAGGAGATTACTAAGGAAAAAAAATACTGAATATTTTCTTTGGGTTGGAGATAACTTTCCAAATGGAATTTTTATGTTATAGTGCCTGAGGTGGGAAGGGGCTGAACTAACATGCGATGTCTTCTCTGTTTCTATATTCCCAAATAATCCGATTTGAACTATCCAAATGTTATGAGATGAATAGGGGTTATTCTGTCATTTCACAGAGGCCTTTAAAAGAAAGGTGGTGTGATTTGATAGACTGGCACTCAGTAGGGCTGGCACTGGGAAGACCTGAGTGCCATGATGAAGTTTACAATGAACACAGAGCTGCAGAACTGAAAAGGGCTTCAAGTAGCCACGGAAAACAGTTTGTTTCCTTCTTTGCTTTTGCAAAAGTCTTTCACGCACTTGAGGTCTGATATAATTTCATTTTTCCTTCACTCTTGAGGCTAAACAACACTTTAAGCTTTCCTAGATAACTTTTCACTATGGTCCTCTTGATATATTCAGTTGGTCTACATCTTATTTGAAGTATAACTGCCAAATCAAAACACAGTTTTTCATCTGGAGTCTTAGCAACACTTTGGAAGGGGGACTTCACATTTTTTTACATCAGTGGAATTAAAACCCTGTACGAGAATGGTTTACTTTTCCTTTTCCTCTGACATCTGTTGTTTAATTCATTTACTTGAACAGTAAAATTCGAAAAACGGACTCTTACATGTTTGTACAATGACTAGCACAAACTTGTTCTATATCCAATTTTAGGCTCTAAGCCAACTGTATAGGTGTAAAGACTTTGTGAATGACTGTAATTTCTATTACAACTAATGGGTAGCATGCTTCAAAGTTATTTAGAAATTAAAAACTTTACCATCTAACTCACTCCCCTCAAATTCACTGGAAATTGCTGAGGTATCAGCTCTCCAGTAAGACCTGCCATCATTGCAAAGATAGGCACAGAGTACAGACAGACATTACTTCAGCACACTGGATAAAGACTTCTGCATACCTGATGTCATGCTCATTGAGCTCATCTAGGTTTCAAAGATTACTATGACTTGGTTTATCAGTTTACTTTGTCTCATCTTAGAGACCCTATTGTCCATGAAAGAAATACACATGTAGGGGAAAATCCCTTAAATGAGAACAAATCTACGATATCAGTTTCCCCTATATTTTGAGATCACTGTGTCATCTGAAATAAATGGAGGGGGGAGGGGGATGGAACCATCAGTAACTAAAAATTGCAAAATGACCATTTTGGCCACTTTCTGTGAACAAGTCATATGTGCTTTTTATTTTGAAAAGAAAGAATATTTTACTTAGCAAAAGCCTCTAGACATTAATAATGGAGCAAAAATAAGCACTTTGGCTAGAGGAAAATGGCTTTAAATTTGTCACTGCTTCTTTAATGCATATGGTTGTAGGTTCTTCATATTAATGTGAATAAAGGACCTCTTGCAGCCCTTATCTTCTAATTTCCTATTTTTATAGGCTTGTGTCACAACATTACTGTTATTTAAAAGTAGAAGGTTGCATTTAATTGCTTAGTAATTACTCAGTTGCAGAGCATTTGTAGAGATTAATGACAGACTGACAGAGGTTGATTACCCTTGATATAGCCAAGGCTATACTGTACAGAATCAAAGTGGAATATGGAGTTACAGGAGATCTATTCAGTTTCCTTTATTCCCAAACATGGCCACTACATTTATATACATGTGTGTTTGTGTGTGTATACATATGTGTACATATATATATATGCATAAAACTTCTTTTTTGGTAGTCTGTTTTGTGACCAGTAGCACTGCAGACATCCCAACACTGATGACAGAGTGTATATTTGTTTGTTACCTGTACTAGTAACAACTCTTTATTCTCACTAGGAAGAGGTCTACACTAGCAACAGTTAAAATACCAGCTTGTAACTCATTAGTGCTGTCCCTTGCTATGGTTAGTGAAGTAGCATCAGCATTGTGCAAGAAAGGAATACTTTAAAAAAACCCAACATTAGTGGATGTGACTGGAAGTGATTATAAAGCAAAGTTCATCATAGATAATGACATTCTCACATGGTAAAAGCAGTGGAATGGAATGGAGTTCCACATCTCTGTAGTATTCACTCTCATCTTAGCACCTTGATTAGCACTGACCCTGCCCTTAAGTCACAGGTTTCTCTTATTCACTCGATCACATAAATCAAGATCACAGAAGTTCAGGACCTTAAGACTCCAATAAGCTATTTCTTAATAATTTCAAACAGTAACATCCTGTCTATTCCATGCCTCTATTGGGCATTGAAAAAATCTTTCAATGGCAAAATTTCTCCCTTGTGGGCCCAGAGGAAGGTTTAGAGTTGCAAAGCTAAGGTTTGACAAGACAGAGATGGATGTAGTTACAAGATTTCGTAATTATAAAGATAGTAAAGACAGTCATTTGTTCTGAATAGTGAGCCAATCTTACTGATTCTTTTTATTATATACATAATGTTTATGTGTGTGTGCATATATATATACACACAATATACATGGTATGTATTGTACTGATATATATGCACACATGTGGTATATATTAACTATATGTTATGTATTATACTATGATAGTGATATTAATTATTATGAGAAAAATAAAATTGCAAAAAGCAATCAATTTATAGTCTAAAGTTTATGGTTTAGACTCAGATCTGTTTCAGTCATAAAATCTTCCTAACAGAGAGTTATTTTTAAGTTTTTCAGACTGTCCACTCTGAAGTATTTCACTCTTAGACCTGTGTTTAACCACTTTAAATATAATACAGACTAATGATTTCATGAGGACTTTTAGGCAGAAAATATTGGCATCAACCATCCACTTCAGCAGCCTGAACGAGGTATTGTACAGCCATCTAGGCATGGCACCTGCAGTTGCCTGCTCCCTTTATCTCTGTGCTTAAACTTTTTGGATTAAAGGGTTTTGTCCTAACTTGTTTCATTTGCAAACAGGTTTTAAAGCTCCTTGTGCAAAGTTTATTACTGAAATGTTGGAGTCTAACCTTCCACTGTTAGAACTTTGTACAGATATGTTAACAGTGAATATAATTACGATGAGGGTTTGAAGGAAAAAAGATCTCTCAGTTCAGACCTGATATAGATTGGCTCTCGCAAAGGTGTATTTCTGTTAACTTCCACAGAGACATTCCAGATTAACAGATATGGAAGTGAGGCAGCAGGTAAGAAATAGCTGCTATCAGATTCAATGGCAACCTTGCTGTCTTTGGTTAAAATGATGTTAATGAAGGAGTTTAACTGGGCCTCTCCTTTCCCATTCTCCTTTCACACCTGTGCTGGTTTAATGTAAGAGTAATAGTAGCTTATTATTTTTTCACGTACCACAGTTTATGCCCCCAGTACTGCTTTTACCTGAACATACATAAACATTTTGACTAAGAGGTTTAAAGAGTGTTTGGGGTGTTATGGGCTGTTGGTATGAGCAAAGAACAAATGAAAGAGGACTCTATTGCTCTGGACAAAATCTTGTTTGGCTGGTGACATTAGGAGGCCACTGCGATGGTGGCCAACGTGCATGGCCAACTATGGCTCTGTCTGGCATGGGAGGCCTCTGGCCTGAAAGTAGCTTTAACTGGGAAGAGCAGGGGTCCAGGGGCCAAGGGCACCCCTCGTTGCTTCCCCCTGTCTCCTCCGAGCCTTCTCATCAGAGCTGCTCCTCCAGCCTGGCACCAGCCCCATGGTCGCAGGTCCTCACGCCACAGTGGTGCAGGGTGTTGTATGTCCTGTCCGCCTCAGAGAGCTTTCTCCGGCTTGTGGTCACCCCCCTGAAGGGCTGCCCTCCTCCACCTCAGTATCAGCTGCCTTCCTGCCCTCTCTGAGATGGAGTGAACCCCAGCTTGGTGGAGGGGCACGTTTTCCAAAGCGCAAGTCCTGTCCACAAAGCTATGGCAATGTGACTGTGTTCAGGATTTAGCCCAACGCTTCTGCTCACAGTGGTCGGAGTCATGACCAGGCTGTGTTTGGTTGATTGCCTGATTGCCTTCTTAAGGAAGGACTGGGGAGAGGGGAGCAACATTTATCCTGATTTTAAAAGCACTTCTACTTCCAACAGCTCCAATAGGAATGTAGCCATCTTCCAATGTTACATTTCGTTCATGTAGAAAAAGCACGCTAGCTTCTCCGTTTTTTTCACAGTGACTTAAGCTCTCAGTTTTCTCAGATAAAAGACAAGCTTTAAACAAAAGCAGTGGCAGCACATGATATTGCCTCAGCCATGCAGATGACATGTTGAACATGAGCAATGGATGCACATACAGTAACCTCTCTGGAAGCATGGGCTCCAGCGCCATTGTAGTAGCAGCACATGTAGAAGAATGCACAGGTGAAAAATGTTGTTCCCTGTCTTCAGCAATTCTTAAATACAGCTCCAAAGTGCTGTCTCATACCTCAGTCCAGGAAAAACTAGATTGTCCCACTTCTGGATTTATACTATGTTCAGCAAATGAATGCTTTATTCTGACAGAAACTATAGTAAACTAATCTTTCAGTACAACCACAACTAAACATACCAGCTTACAGAAAATGGGCTGCGTGAGTGACCAGACAGAATACATGGATGCTTTGCTGAATCAGGTCTTAGGATTTTAGTCTTAAATGTTCTGTTAGTGTTTCAAATTAAAACAATATTCCCACGACCTCTTCCACTCCTGTGCAGGAAATAGATACTGGTAAAGGTATCTCAGTATGCTTCCAGCAGCTGACAAAATGGCTATGAACGGATGTTAACACAACAGGCTAGACTTACAATTCTTTAAAAGGAATACCTGACCTTCTGGAATCAGCAGTCATCTTCTGTTATACCCCATATATCATAGCTTCAATGTACTTAATGCTCATCTAAGCTTAGTTTATCACATCTCCTTTTGTTATATTCTGAAGTGCAGCTGCCATATATTTTATTTTTATTTTTTTCAGTGAGTTCCCTAATCTACTGCAGAATTCTCATTGCTTCAGTATGTCATGTATTGTTGATTTTTATCTGCTATTTTGCATGCTATTCATCTTACTGTAGCTCCATTCATGATCTATGAGGCAAATGATTTCACCTGTCAGCTTGCAGTGCCTCACAGATCCACTGAAAATGAACACACGGGAAGCTGAGCTCAAGGAACGTTCTGTGATTTGCTTGTTTCTGGGCTGGATCTAAGCTAGGCAGCATTCTTCTCCATTTATATTGAATGCTGCTGTTTCATCATCTGGCCCAATAAAACAAAAAACCTGCATGAAGTGTTAGTTTGCTGCTGTGTGGCATGTAGTGCTGAAAATAAGCAAGAGAAAACCAGATTTCTTTCCTATATATAAAGCTTACAGGAGTGATGCTGTGCTAAATATAGCTGAAACACAGAGCTGTAGATGTGACAGTCTTAATATGATCACCCTGTTGTTAGGGGCTACATTTGAGAGGTGTATGTGTTTAGTTAGAGAGCATATGGGTTGCTATTTCAGATGTTACAGTGACATGACTGTGTGTGTTTATATACATAGAACTAGGTGAAAATGATATTTTCTATCCTACAAAATATTTTGAAATTATTTCCTGGGTGAGCCTGGAACTATTCTCTGAGGAAAGAGATTCTTCTCTCAGAATAGGCAAAAGCATGGTTTACGAGGCATTCATTTGGGATGTGAAAGGTGTGTATTCATATCTCTTCCTTGCCCATCCACCAAACTTTTCTGTGGTAGGTAGACATTCACAGCAAAATTCCCTTAATTTTCACTCAGAGCTATTCTATTTCATAAAAATAACTGAGTGTTCATTGAAGCAAGGGTACAAACTTTGTTTTCCCAAATCCCCTCAGAGTGTCTTACATCTCCCTCCAGCTTCTGGACTGCAGAGTTTCCTTGTCTCTCTTGCCTGATGAATGTTTTACTGATGGCAAAAAAGCCAACACAGTATTCTTTTGGGCTGCTTACTACATACCAGGCACCCTGGTTCAAGTACTTATGTGAAAGAAACTTTCCCCACTGGCTGTGCTGACCACAAGCCACTGATTTTTTGTTTACTTGTTTTTTTTCCCCGCATTCCAGTTTTGAAAAGTAGGTTTGTTGAGGAGCTAAGAAAAATGCCTAATAGAAGTCCTTCTACAGCAAGAGTGGCTTTTATGAGTAGGTAAAGCAATAAAAACTGCATTACAGAAGTGTTGATTAGCCACAGTTATAATTTAAATACAGTCAGGGAAACTTTTGTGGTTTTACATAATTTAAGCAGTGTATATGTGCAGTATACATCATTCCAGTGTGGCATAGATTTGACTGAGACATTAAGCAATAATTCTGATACCATCTAGTGCCTGGTGTTTAGAGAGATGATCAGACACTGATCATCCAGTCCCCATCAGATAGGACAAGCTATATAGATATGTCTGTGCTTATGGCACTTTATTGCTTTCTTCAAGAAGCCAAATCTTGTCCTCAAAATACAAAGAGATATCAATGCTTTGAGCAGTACAAAAATACAAATAGCCATAACTTTACTGTGAGTGGTGTTTGTTACACCTGCCTACTGCCAAGCAAAATCCAGGTCATCACTTTCTTGAATGCTTTTGCAATATTACTTTAATGTTTAAACATAAATGGTATAATAATCAAGTGAAATTATCTTCTTAGTATGTGTTGCTAAGGTGTAATAATGGATTTAGTAATGATGAAATGACAATATTCTTCACAAATCTTTTTTCCCCTAATTTGCCTTTTTGTGTGATCATGCTGTCTGTCTATCAGTCACCCACAATAAGTTATCACCAGTCTTAACCAAGTACCACCCCCCCCCGAAAGATAAGTCCTTCCTTGTCCCCTTGCTCCACCCCCTTAAACCAGCTGTTGAAGAGAGAGACTCAATTCCTTGTTCTTGGAAATAAAAAATGTGAGACCCCTGTGATTATCAATTTCTTCTGATAGCAGTGAGTTAGCCAGTCACCTGGGCAGATCCATACAGGAGAGAAATAGCATGAACCAATGAACTGTTCTGTCTCTTAGTAAGGATGTCACACTCAGTGTGGTGGGGTGAATCAGAGGGAGTTTGGCAAGGAATCACACATCTCTAGGAGACCAGGGTTCACTATTTTGGCTACTTGTGGAATCACATTTGAGCAAGATATTTTGCTGCAGCCAAAACACTTTTCAGAAACATTCCAGAGGCATTTATTCTGACAAAATTTTCAGTGTAACGGTTTTGATCTAGAATGAACACTCAGGAGAGAAAGGCTTGCATCAAAAAGTTGACCTTTTCAACATGAAGCAGATATTTTGACACACTTTCATTTTACAGTAGCATTTAAAAGGCTTTGTTTTCATGCCAAAGCAGAATAAAACAAATCTGGAATGCAAAAACTGTCAGGAAACCAAATCATTATTTTCTAGCAAGCTCTACTTATTGCCTTTAACTAGAATAACTTACTTAACTCAGTGCTGGCTTCACCAGGCAATACTTTACCATCATCTAAAATGCATTGCCATTAACCCTGTATTGTCATACCACCTTTTCACTATACAGTCTTAGCTTGCTGGTATGTTTTGTGTTTCTTTCCATGCAAAGAGATTGTTTTGCTCTTCATTATATCAGTGAAACTGAAAGCAACATTTCCCTGGTTTTGAAATCCACCTGTCCAAGGTCATTTATGTCATGTCTTAGTTATTGTCTGAAGTTGCAACAAGAAACTCACTTGCCTGACTGCACATAGTGACAATTACCACAATAGTTGTCAGAGAAATAAAATAATTGGCTCTAGCTTGACTAAAATAATATTCAATGATATTGAAGTGTCATAACACACATTTTGAATATTAATATAATATTTTGTATAAAATTTGTAATTTCATTATGAATATCAAGCATTTCTTAGAATCTATCAAGTCACTGATCTATTTCACTCCATCATTAATCTTTATTTGTTATTTTTGAAAAGCAACATCTGTTGCTTAGACTGATGTAACACTGAGAATACATAAGCAGGCATATATTTCAGAACACTGAGTGACAACTCAAGTATGCAAGTGGACAGATACATAACCTAAATAATCATTGCTCAAATCAAAAAATATTTGTAGGGAAGAAGGTTTTGCTTATTCTTTTGTAGTTCTACAGTAGTAGCTGAAATTTACTGAAGTAGATAGTACTAAGCCTTAAAAAAATACTTCAGGGTAGTCCCACCTGAATGTAGCATTTAGTCATTGTTGATTTCTATGCAGGGATTGTCAAAATGCATAGGAGTTCTCCACTGAAAAGCTCAGAGTTTGAAATTCTTAACTGGAGCATGCAGGTATAAAAGTAGTACTAGTAAAATGAAAAAGACATTTCAAATGGTTTCCATAGGATATGTAAAAGGGCATTTGAATAAAAAGGAAATCTCATACAATCATGTTTCCATACACATACTTCTCAGACTTTTTTTCTATCTTTTTATCATAATTTCATACACCTTATTATCAAGTTTCTATGTAGTTATTACAAAATGTGTGAAGCATGAACCTTGATTTGGACTTGCAATATGGGGATGCATCGTTCAATTAAATGAAACACTAGTTACTAGTGGTTTTGTAGTATTTTATTATTACCCTTAATGGATTAATTTATTATTTTTTCATTTTGTGAGGGTATTGGGAGTCTTCAATCCCTATTGTGGACCCAGTTTCATAGATGCTGCTGAAAAAAAAAAGAATGGCTATGAAATATGGAGTGATAGTTCTGGAAAATGAAGTCTAGAAAGCAGGCACAGGCTACACAATAAACACTTCCTTTTGCTGATCTCTCCACATGCTTGGTATTTCATCTGGCTAAAAGGAATCACTCATATAAACTTTTTATTGACTTTGGGTCTATAAGAAATGCTTCCATATCTTTCTGTACATAAAATTTAGGTCACCAAACCGTTATTGGCAAGATGCATCAAAGAGATCATGGGTGCAGAGACACTTCAACCACATGTATGTGAGGAGGATATCTTCAGGTATGAAGATCTAGGCGGTGTGAAGACCAAGAGCAGGTGCCATGAATCTGCTAAAACCCAACAGCAGCAGCCACATTTGCAGGCCCTCAGCTCCGTGGGTGAAGTGCTATGGAAGCAGTACACTTATACTGCTTCTAGTGTCCATCTGGTAAATTTGGGGCTCTCTGGTGCAATACAGACCAGTTCAAAGCCTTTTGTTTTCATCGCTGAAGTTTTCTTTGCTGCCACAAGTGTGTGTTTGGAGGGAACTATGTCATCAGGCAGGAACTGCCTAAACTTTCTTTGGCTGCATGAGTTAAATATTTCTCAGCCTTTCTTGCTTACAAGACCATTGGCATTCCCAGAATGCTCCAACTCATGAATAAATGCATAAATAAACATCAGTGTTTTGAAGGCAGGATTTCTTATGCTGCTTCAGTAGCTCAGCAGAAGGCAGGGCTTCTTATGCTGCTTCAGTAGCTCAGCGATAGGACTACGCAGCATGAATGTGGGACACATGGATTCAGTTTGCTTCTCTGAGGTAAAACCATATGACCCCCTTTATAGCATACGTCATTTAACCAACGTGTGCCAGGGGATGCCAAAGTAGGCATTACTTGTTGCCTTCTACTGAAGTTCTTACCTATTATTTGCCATAACTAAATGTTCACTGTGTGTAGAGAAGAAGGGCACTTAGATTGTATACCCCTGCACATTCCACTTCATGCTTATTGTGTTAACAAATGAGAGAGGGGCAGTACTAGATAACAGCACTGAACACTTAATCGTACTTTGCAGAATATTCCATAGAGTAAGGATGACTTGTCTTAGAAATAGTTATTGTTGGGTCAGCAGATGAACAGTCTGGTTACAAACATTTGGTAGTTCTGAATTCTCTAATACTAATATTCTTACTCAAAAGCAAATAAATGTGCATTTCCCACTCTAAAAATGTCCAAATTTTAAGGCATCCAAAGCATGTAGAAGTCAGTAGCAATCTTCCATCAGTCACTTCTAAAATAAATACATCAGACATTGAATCAATAATTCACACAGGAAAGAAATTGAAGACAGTCTGACACTTTCTACTTAGTACATTTCAAAAACATACAAGAAAAGAAACTGAAAAAGGCACTAAGCTTCAGAAATTAAGAATCCACCTGGAAAAAATTTGGTGACCCAAACAGTTGCACTGAATGCACTTTAAAACTACAAAGTGTTTTACATGGTAGTTGTAAAGTTGTTCCTACTACATTTTTTCTGCGACAACAGTTGGACATGTCAGAAAACACTGAACATTTTTTTGAATTGTTGGATATCAAGCAAAGCAATCTGAATCACAGTTTTATTGTGGGTTTTTTATAAGTTCTGTATTAGAAATCTACATAAGATCAGGTAGTTTTAACACCAGTTTTTACACACTAATATGCCTGAGATTGAAGTCTCTGTGCATCTCTTTGTTGAATTTTATTTATTTTTAGGCAAGCTACTTAAGGAAAAGTTACAGTTGTCAGTCTTAGCCATTTAATGCACTGCAGAACCTAGGTACTCATAACAGGGACCATACTATGGCAAACAAGCTTTTCTGATATTTAGAGTTTTATCACTTTTAGACAGCATGGCAGATGAATGTTTATGCTTGATGTAAAACTGAGGTCTTTGAAGAATTAATAGAAGAGATTCAATATAGTAATGATTTTTAAATTTTATTTTAAATAAGTAAGAAGATAGATTTCAGCAATTTTTGGAGGTAGTTTGTTTATAAGTGTATTTTCAGGCTAAGAAACCTTTTCATTTGTCTATAAAGGGTTTGGCAACAAATAGGCTTGCTGAGAAGCAAAAGCTGATCCACAATTTATAACATTTGTGGGAAAGGTTTGTAAAAATTCCTGTCTTTATTTTGTTTTTTTTTTTTTATGAATGTGGAAAGAGAGGCAGTGACACAAACAGTATGTTTAATATAACACAGAGCCAGTTCTCTTTTTCAGAGTCTAAAATTTCTGTGGCATTTGAGTGAACCTTGAGCTTTCATAGTAATTTTGTAAAATGTAAGCAGCTGAATTCAATATTTAAATCAACTCAGTCACCAGCAGCAAATAATCAGCATTGTTGTTCGTTGTTAAAAAGGACAACTAATGTTCCTCTAATATAACTTTTTTGAAGTGGTCCTTGTTCTTGAAAGACTCAGAAAATTTAAAAATAAATTTGATGAATAGCAAAGGGATTTGGGTATGCAGCAAGATGTATGTTGCGGAATATGTCCCTCCCCTTCTTGTCTTCTGCTCACTTTCCTATTTCTTCCACATGCCTAAATCTACTCATAGAGAAAGTGAGAGGGACAGAGAAAAGGATAGGGTTAGGCTGAATGTTAGGCACAGTTCTGTAAGGATAGCTACAATGTAGGACATCTGTTTTGTAAGAACATCTGCTTAAAAGGCAAAGGCAAGAAACAGGAAAAGCAAAAAACTGGACACAGATACAGAAACCCTAAGAAAGCAGTAGACGATGAAGTCCATGCCAAAGACCGGAGCTGTTGGATGCGTTGTTAAAGGCACCGGGTAAGTGTGACCTTGGGCATAGTCAAACAGAACTTTGTAATAGGTCAGAAGGGAAATGAGAGCATCCTGGATCTGATGTGAAAGAGCAAACTTACTGTAGAGTATTCAAGGGGGATTATTGTGAATATGTAAAAATTCTTATGGGATGCCTGAGTGGATTATGGGAATGTGAAAAACTTATTAGAGGTTGCTTAGGAGAAGGACAAAATGTCAGAAAGGGAGGAAAAAAAGGAGAAGATGGGCAATTATGGAGAGCAGTCTTATGTAAACAAGCTGCAGGTCAGTACAGTTGTCTGAGTCCTGTCCATGATCACGGCACAGCCTGTCCTCACTTCTTGGTAAATTCCTGTTTCTCTCCATAGAGAGAACTGTGTGAGTGGTCATCCTATTTTGTGTGTGTGTGTGAGATGCTAGCAAACTCAAGTCAGACCAGCTGGCAAGTAATCTGTCTGGCTGGTCTTGGAGCTGGATATTGGAGGGACCAGGTCTCGCCAGCCTGGAGCAGGTCAGGAAATTTATATCATTTATATGATTACTGTTTGTGTGTATCTGGTGCACCTAAAGGCAGTGCTCTTCTGCCCATATTTATCTGCTGGTGGTCAACCATGTCTACTTGCATATGTGTGTTGGGGAAATACGCTCAGCCTTATTAGTGGCTGAATCTTAAACAGGGAACCACAGCAGGTTCAGATCTCCCTGGGGTCCTGAGGTTCACTGGGTTCAGTTTCTTTTAACAGGCATCATTTATGTTGTCCTTGGAATCGTTCAAATTTTGCTTATTTTGAGTTTGCATTTTTTTTTTGTTGAGAAGTATTACACCTCTATATGCTTACACTGAGGGTTTTTTTTTTCAACAGAATGATGCATTTCTACAAATACTGCAATGTTATACATATTATGATGTGAAAGTGGAGTTTTTTGCTTGTTCTTTGTCTTTTTTCTGTGCTATTTTTTCTAGATTTGTAAATACGGTCTGTGTTTCTCTCATTGCAACTTGTCATTTTCTTGTTATTTTGGGACTGGCATTTCTTTTAAGTATAATCTAGTTCTTTCCCTTTCCCATTACATTATTACTAATCTAATAACTAAATAGAGCCTTCTTAAGTGTAGGGAGAGATGCTTTAATTTTTCTTGCATAAATGTGGTTTTGTATAAATGGAATAGCAGAATTCCTTTTCAGAACATAGTGGATTGGGTGTTTTTCAAAATGCATGTCATGTCAAAGGTTTCGTATAAGCTTATATATTTATATGTTCAATATTTTGCACATGTGAATAACACCAGAAAATTATGTTTATGGTGACCTATTTTCCTGTTCCCATTTTCCACAGTATGTTGGCCCCATTCTTCTAATTTTACTACTGATTATTAGAGTACAGAGGGACTATTTTCTGCTGGCAATCACTCACTGAGGGAAAGGAGGTGACGGTGTGCACATTGTAGGAGATATCTGCCCAGGAGTCATCTCATCAGAAATTATGTTTCTTTTTTTTCTTTTATGTTCTATGACTTACTTATTTTCATACTACTTAGCACTGCATAGAGACTAGTAATTTTCCCTTTAACTCTGCCTGGTTTTTTTGGACTCTGCAATTTGTTTTCACACTTGGACATGGATTGCTGTACGTCTGTCAAAATTGGTGATCTTTATGAAAATCTCACCTCTGAAGGTTGTATTGTTGGGTCAGCTGTTTAAATGATTTCACGACATAAATCTATGAGAGTTTATCTATGTATGCAAGTCTACTTTGTTACCATTTAACTCTGGCCTTGCACAGAAAGAGACCCAAGGCAAAAAATTGTTGGAATTCAGAAACATTGAGCAGCTCAGCTAGAATATTCCTTTTTTTAAATTTTTTTGACAATGTAGGTTATTTTAACCAGAAGCTGGTCTGAATTTATGGATGGATATGCAGAGATAGAAAGCTAACAATTCAGGGTGACATAGTGCATTAGGATATAGTCCCTTAGAGCCTGAATGTGTGTGTCTACGGAGATAGATACAAATTGACCCAGCTTCCTCTACCCACATTCTGAGTTGACTAAACAGAGCCAGTTTCAAAGTATGCTTGTGCATCCATGCAAATATATTCTGCTAAGGGACATATGCTGAAATAGAATGCAAATGGTGTGGTCATAACAGTTACCCAGCCTGGGTAAAGGCAGAGGAGTCCAGATCTTCCTGCACGGACACAGGTAGATGCATCCTTTGGCAATATGTCATTTAAAGTGTTTGAAAATATTATCACTTAAGCTTCAGGTGCTACTCTATAAACAGAGTATACATTGTATCTTTTGCCCTTTTGACCTTTAGATCTTTTCTCTTTGCCTTGTCTAGGATTATAGACTATTTCTTTGTGAACAAGTAGTGTGAAGCCCAATGAAGTCCCAGTTTCATAGGAAACCTCTAAGAACTGCTGAAATACAAGCAAACTGATTGTTCTGAGAGTTGATTTTCCTGTTTTAATTGAAGCAGGCACGGTAGTGTCATGAATACAAATTCTTAACTTAATGAGTGCTTAAAAATTAGTAAAGCCAAACAGCATTCAATATGTCCACTGCAGAACATTTTGATATTTCAGTATTTGCTTTCTTCTAGCAAGGGAGCAAATGTGGACATGCTGTAACTGCTCAAAACACAAGAAAAAAAAAAAGAATTCTTTATATATTTCCAAAACTTAGTATATCTACATTCCCAAATAATACCAGCAATTTCTGAATTATTGATTTGATCTGAAGTGTTTGCTTGAGTGAGTTTACCTTTTTGATGCATATTTCCATTGTGGTTCAGCATTCCAGGGGAACAGTGGTTTTGGTTGTAGAAGTCATTGCATCTCCATGATTTCTGCCCTGGACAGTTGTGCTGAGTTTGGCTGGGATAGACTTAGTTTTCTTCATAGTAGCTAGTATGGGGCTACGTTTTGGATTTGTGCTGAAAACAGTGTTGATAACACAGGGATGTTTTTGTTACTGCTGAGCAGTGCTTACACAGAGCCAAGGCCTTTTCTGCTTCTCACCCCATCCCACCAGCCAGGGGGCTGGGGGGGGGGCACAAGAAGTTGGGAGGGGACACAGCTGGGACAGCTGACCCCAACTGACCAAAGGGATATTCCAGACCATAGGACATCATGCTCAGCATATAAACCTGGGGGAAGAAGAAAGGGGGATGTTTGGAGTTACAGCCTTTGTCTTCCTAAGTAACCATTACGTGTGACGGAGCCCTGCTTACCTGGAGATGGCTGAACACCTGCCTGATGATAGGAAGTGGTGCATGAATTCCTTGTTTTGCTTTGCTTGCGTGCATGTCTTTTGCCTTACCTATTAAACTGTCTTTATCTCAGCCCACAAGTTTTCTCACTTTTTTTTCTTCCAATTCTCTCCCCCACCCCACTGGGGGGGAGTGAGCGAGCAGCTGTGTGGGGCTTGGTTACTGCCTGGGGTTAAACCATGACAACAGTGTAGGAAGTCCATAATGCAGTTGAAGTCAACCCACACAAAAACATTTTTGGTGTGTTAATGTGAAGCATTTTCATGCTGTTATAAGGAATTTGAAACAATTGTTGGATTTTTCAGTTAAAAAAATATACTTATTGCCATGCTATGCTTCCATTGACTATTTCAATAGTGTAGAAACAGCTTTTTTGGTTAGAAAATTCCTGGAATGACCTGTTAGTAGAAGTATGTTACAGTAATACAGATATGAGATCTATTTTGGCTTATAAAAAATCTTATTTATTCATTTTTTAATGAAATGAATGCTTTAAGGTCAAAGCATCAAGATTTGTACATAAGAGAAGTTATATTCCAGCATGACATGGATGAACAGTGCATTTTGTTAACATACTGAAGTCAGTTACAATTTATAATCACTATTGTTCCAATTATAAATTACAGTCCTTACCTACAAAAGACAATCTGAATACAATTGCTTTTTGGTATAGAGAATTGTAACCTAGACAAGCAGATCATCTCAGAAGATTCATATCTGGGTGATCATAGGCAACATTTTCAAAAGCATACAAGTGCTTTAGGAGCTTTAGGCTGTTAATTTTCATCAGGATTAGACTTCTAAATCATATAGATATGTTTATGTAAAGTAGCTTTACCATTCAAGACAAGCATCCTGGCATATACTTTCAGTTTCATTTTACATTTTGTTTGAATTTATTTAAATAAACGATCCATGGGGTGGGGAAGTGGAGCTTAGATCTTAGGAAAATTAGTCAGGGATTTCTTAGCAGTCTCAAAACAGTAGTATGTGTTGAGTCTATTGAGACTTGCTACAGCATAATAATCCAACCTCAGAAGGTCTTCCCTGGAAACAGAGGTTAGACTAGCATACTCTAATGTGTTGTTTTACATAGAAATCTGATTTATGTCTGGAATTGTACTAACCTATACATTTTACTAATGGCTAGTGAGAGTTCCTCCAATAAATTAACCTTTTGATCCCTCCTCTCTGCAGTAAATCTCTTTATAAGTAGGATTAGTAAAAGTTAATTTAATAATAACACAGGAGTTTACATTTAATATTGTCAGTATGAGCAAGCAAGCCAGTTTAAAAACACAGAATTCCTTGACTACTGTATTGGCTTTGTGTGGCAAGGTTTTGGGGGGGGGGGGGGAGTTACAGGAGTGGCTTCTGTGAGAAGCTGCTGGAAGCTTCCCTGTGTCCAACAGAGCCAATACCAGCCGGCTCAAAGACGGACCTGCTGCCAGCCAAGGCCGAGCCAATCACCGATGGTGGTAGCGCCTCTGTGATAACATTTTTAAGAAGGAAAAAAAAGTTGTGGGACAGACAAAAATGGCAGCTGGAGAGAGAGTGAGAACATGTAAGAAAACAACCCTGCAGACCCCCAGGTCAGTGAAGAAGGAGGGGGAGGAGGTGCTCCAGGCGCCAGAGCAGAGATTCCCCTGCAGCCCATGATGAAGACCATGGTGAGGCAGGCTGTCCCCCTGCAGCCCATGGAGGTCCATGGTAGAGCAGACATCCACCTGCAGCCCGTGGAGGACCCCACGCTGGAGCAGGTGGGTGTCCAAAGGAGGCTGTGACCCTGTGGGAAGCCCATGCTGGAGCAGGCTCCTGGCAGGACCTGTGGACCCATGGAGAGAAGAGCCCACGGAGCAGGTTTTCTGGCAAGACTTGTGACCCTGTGGGGGACCCACGCTGGAGCAGTTTGTGAAGAACTGCAGCCTGTGGGAAGGACCCATATTGGAGAAGTTCGTGGAGGACTGTCTCCCATGGGAGGGACCCCACACTGGAGCAGGGGAAGAGTGTGATGAGTCCTGCCCCTGAGGAGGATGAAGTGGCAGAAATAACATGTGATGAACTGACAGTAAACCCCATTCCCCATCCCCCTGAGCTGGTGGCGGGGATAGGCAGAGAATCCGGGAATGAAGTTGTGCCCAGGAAGAAGGGAGGGGTGGAGGGAAGGTGTTCTGAGATTTGATTTTATTTCTCATTACCCTACTCTGGTTGATTGGTAATAAATTGAGTTAATTTTCCCCAAGCTGAGTCTGTTTTGCCCGTGACAGTAATTGGTGAGTGATCTCTCCTGTCCTTATCTTGACCCACAAGCCCTTTGTTATATTTTCTCTCCCCTGTCCAGCTGAGGAGGGGGAGTGATAGAACGGCTTTGGTGGGCACCTGGCATTCAGCCAGGGTCAACCCACCACAACTACACCAAAACATTTTGGAGTAACTAATTGTAACAGAAGTGTAGTTTATATATTTTTATACGAGTAATGCTGGATCAATTAAATTCCTTTTGGGTGATCTAATCTATAAACCTCTGTTGACATATTTAAAGCTACTTGCCTGAACTGAATGATAGAAGAATGTCAAAGACAGTCCTCCTGTAGCATTTAACCCCATGGGAGAGAACACAGCATGTCCACCGTGGTGCAAAAGGGTGTTCAGTAGCCTTTCATAACAGTGAGAGAAGTGTATCCCTGAACTCTTCTGTGAAAGTGTTATGAAAAAAGTGTCAACTTGTGTGTGAAAGACTGAATATAAGAGTATGTGACAACTGAGTTCTCCAGGTGATGCATATCTTTGTAGCAAGAGAAATATAATCAAAATCAAAACAGGCATGTAAACCTATGCTTATTTAGGTCTGTTTAATTTGCCAAAAAGTACCCCAAAGTACTATTGAAAAAAACCACCAACCAACCAACCCACAAAAAAGAAACATGTTCTAGTGAAATATAAGTAATGCAGAACAGATCTTTCCTGCATTTAAGCAGAAACATCAAGATTACTCAGTGTCTTTTTCTTCAATGGAATAGAACAGACAGTGAACTGGATCAGTGGACATCAAATTGGATGCCTAATGCAGGACTTCTCCAGGCAGCTCTATTCTAACCCTTTCGTCTATAGCAACCAATTATTTTAACAGAATAAGGTAGGTAAAATAAAGTGGGATAGGACAGAATAAAAAAAAAAAAATAGCATAAACTCATTTCACCTTCAGTACATAGCTGGCCTCAGAAAATTATTTTGCAGGTGTTATTCAGTTCATTCTGGTAGATCCCAAGATTCATGGCTATCACAGTCTCCTGTGCTCTTGCATAGCTCTTCCTGATATTTTTCCATAACCATGGCTGCCAAGTAGACACAGTAGCATCTGGGAATAAATGCAGGTCACAACCCATGGATAAAAACAGAAGACAATCCAGCAAAACCATGAATATCAGAAGAATTTAAACTTTTATCTTTTCTTCTATTGGTTCATGAATTCAGTTATGAATGTTCTGATTTCAAAGGAGGTTTTCCTTCATTGGTTTTACACTGGAAAGAGACATTAAACAACATTAAAATTTTAAACATAATTTAGAATACATTTCCAGTCCAACCCTGAAACACAGCTTTAAAATAAACTTGAAATGTTAGCCTTTAGTTCCAGACCTGACTAACAAGTGGGCACTGATCCCCTGTGTGTTCTGAACTCTGTTTTCTTAGGGTAATTCCTCGGGAGTTATGAGAGTTCCTCACCAGAATTGAAGGTAAGCATAAGAACTGTAAGACTTTAAGAGGATAAATGTGTTCTTTGCCACACCATAATCCTTCTAATGCCCCCTTCCTTCATATTTGTTATGAAATTTCTTTCAGTTGCTACAAAGAATGTCCTTCAGTACAAGATCAAATATTGATTTGTTTGGAACATATTTTAAACTTACATATTAAACTGAAATAAAGATAAATAACTAGCAAAATGGAACAGTTAAAAGTAATTATGGCCTTATTTTATTGCATGCTGTCATTTCTGTATTTATGCACAAGGAGAGACCAGAAAAAATAGATATATCAAAATATTTTCATGTATTATTTAATATAGATGTGTATTTTATTTTACCGTATTCTGTGAAGATTGATTAGATTTATCTTAAAGTATTAGCTGTAAATTCTTCCATCCCTTAATCCTTTATACTAGCATACTGAAACCCTGTAAATAAGAAATTTAAATATTTAAATTTTAACACTTTTGTCATGTGACTGAATCATATCCTGATGTTTCCTTTACTTCAAAATATTTGCATGCCATTGCTAGCTTACTGCTAGCAAATTCTTCCTGCAGAAATTTACCAAGCAGTATCTTAATTAAACAGAATCATTCATATTAAAATGAACTGTATGTGAAAAGTTAATTAAATCGCAACTTATGTACCCCACTTCCCAAATCTGCACTGACTGTATAAGATAATTAAAACTACAAAGTTAAGACTTTGTCCCAGCTGCTCATTTCTATACAGTTTAACATTTAAGCATGTCTCATGTAAAATATGTGCATGATTTAATGGTGCGCTTAATGTTATGATGAAGTTAGGTTAATGTTAACCTTTCTGAAAACAAATGGGGTCCACATATGATTAAATGTTTTTCTGGAATTTGGAGGGATTATGGGCATAATCTTCCACTTCAGAGTCATTCAAAAATTTTTCATAACATGAAAGGACTTTTTACTTAACTAATAAGAGAAGGAATAGGGCTGGCAGACCTTGTACTATGGTCTAATAATATTTTGGCTAGTTAGGTTTTAACTCCATAACATCAATTAACAAGAAAAATATAATTTTACCTTTATTAAAACACTGAAGTCTAACTCCTGTAAAAGCTATCTAGATATTCAATGAACTTAAGAGTGCAGAGCATTTTTTTAAATCCTGTCATAAGTTTGCCAAAAAAGCTAGACAGGTTTACGCTTCTAAATAAAACTTGGCAGGATTTATTTGTTTGTTTTCTCAATGAATAAATAATTCCATGAAAGAGGGAATTCTGGAGCAGCCCAAAATCTTCATGAATTCATGTTAAATTTATGAAATTAGTTTGGCTGAAAAATAAACGAGAGGTAAAAAAGTAATGGAAATGAATAAACACAATTGCTGACTGTTCTAGAGTATGCTAGCACCAAAAAATCAGAGGGAAAAAAAAAACCAACCAACCTACCAAACAAACAAAAAACCCCTTACAAAACAAACAAATAAGACCAGTACTTGGAAAGGAAGTTTGGAAATTTCAGAAATTAGGTTCAAATTGCCAAAGACAGGAAAGGAAGCCAATTGTCCTACATCCTGGCAAAGAAGCAGCTTCACTTGAGTCAAAGGAAGATAGTTAGGCTTTGTGATAAAAGCTCATCTGCACAACATACAAAGGAGCACAGAGAGACAATGGAGGGTAGGGGGTAGCCCAAATAATACCATGCTAGGATACTCCCAGGCCCCTCACAGGGCACAATGGCCGACAGGAATCCAAATTAAGGACACTGGAGAAGCAAACACCTTGTCTGGGCCCTGCCCTGGGCTGCCCCAGGGGAGCCTCAAGCCCTGTTGTCCAGGTATGAAACCCATCACCATGAGTCCTCAAGAGCAGCTCTCCAGGTCACCTTCGCACTAAGTGGGATTTGGAGCCTGGGGGTGGGACACGTGGTGGGATGCAGGGGACAGGCGTTTTGAGATTGCACAAGATTTATTATGGGACATTTAGGGGAGGAACCAAAGGTGGGAAAAGGGAGGGATTTAGGTGATTTGGGGAGGAGCAAGTATGGGAAATAGAAGGATAAAGACATAGAAAGTGCCAGCCACACGACAATAGTTGCCTGGTCAGTACACTTCTCTGGCTATGTCCTGTGCCTGTCCTCTTATAAAATTCCTCTCTAACCCTTTCCTGGGTGAGGGGTCTCTGTTCAGTGTGCCTGTGTGTATATGGGGGTCTAAGTGCAGCAACTGGACTCAGACCACGGGTCAGAGGGCCCATGTGTCTGCGGTGCAGAAACTGGAGTGAGTGCGGGTGTGCGAGTGCAGGTGTGATCACAGGAAAGATGGAGCTAGCGAGTAGGTCAAGTGGCCTTTGGAGCTAGGGGGATGAGTGAGTCCATAAGGGTGTGAGAGTGCCTGTGTATTGCTAAGGGTGAGAGCACAGGGACATCGACTATGGGACCAAGGGAGTTTGGACCAGTTGTGTGTCTCTGTGTGTGTGTGCATGCGCTTGCATATGTGAGGTGCCAGAAACAGGTCTGGGGCTTCCACATGACAGACTGAGTGTCTGAGTCCAGCTGCTGGTCCCAGCTAATGGATCTCCATCCTGCTTAGCCAGAGAGGAGAGCAGGATGAGGGCATTGGTGCTGTCTGTGTTTGTGTCAATAACCTGAGTGTCTGCCTGTGATCTGTGTGGACAACTATGTGTGTGTATATATATATATATATATGTATGTGGTGTATACGTGTGCTCTGTGTGCATGCGCCTGCTAGGAATACATCTTCAGCCTTGCTACTGCTTGGACCTGGGCACATGGAGCTGCAGCAGCCTCGCCTCTCTTGGGCTGAGGGATCCCACATGATTTATTTTCCCCAACAGATATCCTTATTGTTTATTTATACATATATTCCAAACCAAAAAGTTTTATTTGGTTTAACATGATATTCAGGTGAGGAGTGGGTGGAAGAATTTTTATTCTGGGGAAAGAAAAAAGGTCAATCAAACACATTTTTGGCTCTTCTGTCTAAGCAATTAAATGAGTGTCGTGATCTCACTCCTCATTTCTAGGACTCTTTTAAAACAATAGATCTGTGCTTTAAGGCAAATTCTAGAAATCCCACCTGTTGTTTGTAGTGTTTCAATTTTTTTCTTCCATCAAGAGACAAATCAATTTATAGAATATAATTTATCAACTGTGTGCAAAATCAACTTACTTTAGCACATGAGGAAATTAGCTCACTGGAGCACTGAATGCAAACATTGCAGGTAAGCACTGCAGGTAAACCAATCTATTCACTGCATAATCACTTATCAGAATGCCTTTACCCCCAGACAGCTGCAAGTCCACAGACTTCTCTAGTCAAAATAATATTAGGGTAAGGGAGGGAAAGGGCATTTCTTTAGCAGTTCACATGGCTTCCAGTGGCTTTCAGATGTTCCCAAATTAACACAGATCGTCATGAGGTTATTTCTCCATCACCAAATTTAAATGTATCACCAAATAAAAAATGCAAGAAATTGCATTTTGTTGGGATATTTTTTTTGTAGATATTGTCTTCCCGAAATGCTGGACCTAGTTTACCTAGTAAATTCCATGATACTCTCCTGTGAATTCTTATGTAGGAATCTAGCACTGAAATTACAGCTGAATGTTCTTTTCCATTATAAGCCCATGTTTTGAAACACACATAATCTCACAGAGAAATTATTTATAGAGAAAAATTTTAACAGAGAAAGTGGGGTTTTTTTCAAGAAAGAAAGGCAAAAGGCCTTTCCTTTTCTCTCTCTCTCTTTTTTTTTTTTTTTTTTTTTTTTTTTTTTTTTTTTTTAGTGTCAAGAATATGACAAAATCCTGTTTTGTCATATTTGATCTGCACCAGCATGAAATACATCATGTTCCCTGCAGCTTTTGGATTCCCAGGGTAAAGCACGGCTTCTCTTAAGCAAAGCTTAACCCTGCTTCTGCTTAGTTGAGACATTGGTGTGCATATTTAACTATCTAGGTTATTCAAAGGTTATTCTAGGTTAACTATTTGGGTATTCAAACTTCAAATGTCCTTTTATGGGTATTGTTTCAAGTTCTGAGGAGGTTTGAATTTCTCCAAATGTTGTGAAGCGCTTCCTTTTTAGCTGTGTATTTCACCTCTGAGCTGCCATGTAGGGAGGAGATGGCAGTGTGTAACTAAATGTGGATGTAATAGGATGTTTATGTTAACTGCTGATAGTGATATTTCCACACTCAGCCTGATAATCAAAGAAGACTACAAGGAGATGGAAGCCAATATGAAGTTCTTTCAGACTGCAAATTAATAACTGAGGTTAGTCTCTCAAGTTATTTCACTAAGTCTTTACTAAAGATGTGAAGAAAACACATAGTTAGAGGCAACAACTGTATCCTTCAAGAAATCATGAATTTAAAGCCTAAAATTAATATGAAACCTATGAACACAGAGATGGGAAGGTGAGAGAGGTGCTGTGAAAACACCGCCGAAGTTGGAAAAGAATTGAAATTTAGGAGGATGAAGCAGCTTGGATTTCCAAGCTGAAAGCTTATGAGATACATTCACTGTAAAAACAAAATCAGGAGGGCGCAAAGACTGCATTTCAGACCAGTGAGAGATTGCATTTTAAAAGGTCCCAGTTATGCCTCACAGTCTGACCTCCTTTTCTAGTAAAAAGAGATCACTTTGCTGCTGAGAATACGGACAAGTGCTCTGTGTCTGATGTTGCTGCATATGCTACTCTTCCTTTGTGCCTATCTAGTCTGCAGTGAAATGCATTTCTCCTTGGTGAAGGGACTGTGCCACCCACAAACCTTCATGGCCACAATCCCTTATGCTACTGCTTTGCAAAATAGCAGCAAAGATGATTTTGCATAGCACTTGAAGTATAATAAAGTAAGACACTAGAGGATAGAGAATTGTGTATTACTGCAGCTCTGAGATTATCATCATTATGAAGACAACTGCTTTTAAAACTCTTAAAACTGAGAGTTGGTAAAAAGACAAAATAACATCCTTCTCACCCTGTCTACAGTATGTACTGTATAAGCAAATAGCACATCTGGCAGCTGACAAATATATTTTTTCTCTCTTTAATTATATGTATTTTCATGAACAGGAAATGTCTGATTGCAGCATATGCTTCTAATGACGTGAATTTTAAACCAAGTGTTTAATACTTTGTCATCAGAAAAGCTTGCATGACTGATTTGGGATGGGTAACACCCCCAAAATACAAGGCCTATTGAAATTTGATCTTACATATCTAAATCTGTTGGCTATGCAGAGCTGGATTTGCAAATCTTGGAGAAATTGCCTGTTTTATATGAATTTATTTTTAACTCTTTCAGCTGCATTTAGAGTCTAGTAAAAAACCTCCGCATTGTCTCATTTATTTAGTAGTACTTGAATTATTGCTACATACTAGATAATCTTGTCTTCATAAAACCTAATTAATCACATAATACAAAAATTAATAAACCAGAGTGTATTTATTCACTTATTCTGAATTCTTGAAAAAAATTCTTATTAAAACATTGACTAGCTAATAAGTTTAGACAGTTTCTGGTATTCAAGATGAATGATTTAGAAATATCTCATCTCTCCAGACTGTGATGTGCAGCAGAGGTATGTTCTTACATGATTGAAAATTTTAAATACATGGACATGAGGAAAGTTGACTGAGGACCAAACTATGTCAGATGATGTGCAGAAGTGCTTAATGTGCAGGTTATTACTTTATATTCAACAACGATAGCAAGGGACAGGGAAGTAGTTCCTATTTTTCTGTTGAGGGATAAGTCATTTCCAATTAAGTCACCATCACTTTTGAGACCTTCTTCATGATTTGTTCTACTGAAGTCTATATAAAAGCATTTTTTTAATAACAATGAAACTATCACTTTAAAAATAGAGGCAATCTTTTCTGAAATATAAAAATCTAAAGTGTAAGGACCTTAATCTGTGTTAGTCACTTCAAGAAGGCACTGAACTCTGACTAGGAGATGAACCCTGGGATCCTTGGGTAAATTCCCTGCTGATGTCAATGTTACTGTTGTCAACTATTACAAGTTTACCACTAGCGGGGAATATTTTACTACAAGACAATTGACCTTTGCTTGAAAAATCAAAACCATCATATTTCTCTCTATATTTTTAACAAAAAAAAGACTGAGTGCTATAATTATTATTTATAATGTTGATGCAATGATAGTAATAACTTTCAAGGTCTGGTTATGTGCCATAAAGTGTTACTTATTTCTAAAAATGCAATTTTCTTTTCAATTACAAGTGGACATCCCAGTTCTGACTGATGTTCCAGTATTACGACAAATGCCAATGTCAGTGGAAGATCTTATTTCTCAACACACTTCAGAATCAGGGACATTAAAGACATTAGATCCACGAGATGAGTTATTACAATGGTCATGTGATACAATCAAATTAGAACATCAAATTCCAGGGCTGGTGATGGCCTTGCCCTCACTTTATTTTTTGCATGGAGCAAAATAACTTCAGTGTTGAAGGTGCCCCAGGAAACAAGACTTTATTGTATGAGATGAGCAGGAACATATTATTTTGACTTGTTACTGTAATATATCTGTATCTATGTATACCATGCCCTATTTTAGGACATGGTCAGGCACCAGGCACTTCTACTTCTTTGCAGTTTTCAAGATAATTCACCATGACTTTCTCTCTTCTCCATTTTGGTCATCTGGTTTTTATTATTCTTGGCAGTCTTTCCCAATATATTATTCATTGTCTGCAGGTGATCCACTTTTGAGAAATATCTTATGAATCCTGCTTGCTCTAATGGCTCATTAAAATCCATGCCTCCCTGCAGCACTTGGTCAGCAGCAGTTTTGTGAAAATCTTGTCTAACACTGAGGAGGAGACTTGAAATAATATATCTTCCTTTCTCTTCAATTAATATTAAAGGTATTCCAGGAAGGGAAGGGGGAAGGGTAATTGGGAGAGGAAAGAGGAAAAGAAAAGAAAAAGGCAGGGACTATACTTTACATAGTCCCATATACGGAAGCCATATATAGCCTAATTCCATATCAGTTATTCTTACAATGAATAATTTCAGGAGTCCTTCAGTATTCTACATTATAGACTCAAATGCAGAAAATAGACTGGGAACAAAAAATCCTGTATTTCAGTGAGAATTATTCAATAGTTTGTATTATAAAAGTTGCACAACAAATCAAACCAAAGCTCCATCTAGCTCAGTGTTCTGTGTCTGACTTAATGTTGTATCATATGTTTAAGGCAAGCATAAAGACACGGCCAGGTGTAGCTTAAGACTTCCCTTGGTATACACTATGTTGACTAGCCAAGTTTTGTGACCTGAAAATTGCACTCAGCCAACCATGATTTGCAGTGATCAATACATCCTCTTCATTGAATATGTCTAAAAATATTTTGAATCAATTTATACTGCTGGTATCAAAAAGATCTCTTGGCAAAGAACTTCACAGTTTCATTAAGAATGGTATCAAAATGGGTTCTATTTTCCTTTGATTTAAATCTGCTACTTAATTATTTCATTGAGTGACACTTAGAATAGAATAGAATAGAACAGAACAGAATATTTCAGTTGGAAGGGACCTACAACGATCATCTAGTCCAACTGCCTGACCAATTCAGGGCTGACCAAAAGTTAATGTATGGTGTTAAGGGCATTGTCTAAATGCCTCTTAAACACTGACAGGCTTTGGGCATCAATCACCTCTCTAGGAAGCCTGTTCCAGTGTTTGACCACCCTCTTGGTAAAAAAATGTTTCCTAAGGTCCAATCTAAACCTACGCTAGTGCAGCTTTGAACCATGCCCACGTGCCCTATCACTGAATACCTGGGAGAAGAGATCAGCACCTCCCTCTCCATGTCCCCTCCACAGAAAGCTGTAGAGAGCAATGAGGTTGCCCCTCAACCTCCTTTTCTCCAAACTAGATGAGCCCGAAGTCCTTAGCCATTTCTCATAGGACATTCCTTTCAGCCCTTGCACCAGCTTTGTTGCCCTCCTCTGGATGCATTCAAGGACGTTCACATTCTTCTTAAATTGTGGGGTCCAGAACTGCACACAGTACTCAAGGCGAGGCTGCACCAATGCTGAATACAGTGGGATAATCACCTCTTTTGACGGGCTGGTTATACTGTGTTTGATGCACCCCAGGATGCGGTTTGCCCTCTTGGCTGCCAGGGCATGCTGCTGACTCATACTGAGCCTGCTGTCGACCAGCACCCCCAGATCCCTTTCTGCAGGGCTGCTCTCCAGCCACTCCTCTCCCAGTTTATACTTGTGCCTGACGTTACTCTGTCCTAGGTGCAGGATATGGCATTTGGACTTGTTAAATTTCATCCCATTAATCATAGCCCAATGCTCCAATCTATCTAGATCCCTCTGCAAGGCCTCTTATCCCTCAAGAGTCAACAGCACCTCCCAGTTTGGTATCAACAGCAAACTTGCTAATGGTGCATTGAACTACTGCATCCAGATCTTTAATAAATATAGTGAACAGAACTGGCCCTAGATTTGAACCCTGAGAAGCACCGCTAGTGACCAGTTGCCAGTGAGATGTAGCCCCATTCACTACAACCCTTTGAGCCCTGCCCTTCAGCCAGTTCTTCACACAGTGCACCGTGTACTTGCTCATCACACAGTTGGACAACTTGTCCAGAAGGATGCTGTGAGGGACAGTATCAAAAACATTACTAAAATCGATAAAAACTACATCCATTGCCTTCCCTTCATCCCTTCATCATGAGGTGGGTGACTTTATCATAGAAGGATATGAAATTAGTTAAACAGGAATTCCCTTTGCATTATTCTTTAAATGCCTTTCAATAGTACTTTGTATAATCTTCTCCATAATTTTTCCAGAAGCTGAGGTTAGACTAACAGGTCTGTAGTTCCCTGGGTCTTCCCTGATGCCCTTTTTGTAGATTGGAATAACATTAGCTAGCTTCCAGTCAGCAGGGACCTCCCCAGACTCCCAAGACCTTTGGTAGATGATAGAGAGGGGTCCTGCCATAACATCCACTAGCTCCTTCAGTACTCTGGGATGAATCCCATCAGGCCCTATGGACTTGTGAATGTTCAGCTGATACAGCTAGTCCCTTACAATTTCAGTGGTCACAAATGGAAAGTCACTGTTCCCATACTCACGGCCCTCTGATTCAGGCAACCGGGCAGCCCAAGGTCTATCAATATTATTAAAGACTGAGACAAAAAAAAACATTGAATGCCTCTGCTTTTTCTTCATCCCTATTAGTCAGATGACCATCTTCAACAAGTATCGGTCCAATGTTTTCTTTAGACCTCCTCTTGCTATTAACATACTTAAAAAAGCCCTTGTTGTCTGAAACAACACCAGCCAGTTTCAATGCTAATTGAGCTTTGGCCACTTGTGTCTTCTCCCTGCATATATTAACCATGGCTCTGCAATCTTGCTGAGAAGCCTGACCTCGCTTCCAGAGATCATACAATTTATTTTTCCTCTTGAGCTCCATGAGGAGTTCCCTGTTCAGCCAAGCTGGTCTTCTGCCCTGCTTGCTTGACTTATGACACAGTGGAATTGCCTGCTCCTGCACTCCTAAAAGGTGGTTCTTAAAGACTGATCAGTGATCATGGACTCCTAAGCTCTCAAAAGCAGATTCCCAGTGTACTCTGCTAAACAGCTCCCTGAATAACTTAAAGTTTGCTTTCCTGACGTCCAGCGTAGCAACTCTGCTGTCCTTTTTTTCTCATTAATTTTTCTCATTAAAACTCAACCATTTCATGATCACTGTGGCCAAGACAGACACCTACCATCGCATCCCCCACGAGTCCTTCTCTATTCACAAATAGCAAGTCCAGAAGGCCATCTTTCCTAGTCGGCTCACTGAGTAACTCTGACAAGAAGTTATCTCCTACAAACTTAAAGAATTTCCAAGACCTGCTTGTCTCAGCAGTATGATATTCCCAGCTGATGTCCAGGAAGTTGAAATCTCCCATAAGGACAAGGGCTACTGATGCTGAAATTTCTCCTAATTGCCTATAGAATAACTCATCAGTGCTTACATCCTGGCTGGGTGATAGGTAGTAGACACCCACTATTACACCTCCTTTGTTTTCCATCCCCCTAATCCTCACCCTGAGGTTCTCAACCACATCATCACTAATTGTAAGGGCTGTACAATCAAACCCTCCCTTGCATATAGTGCAGCTCCTCCACCTTGCCTATCCCTCCTGAACAGCCTGTAGCCCTCCATCCCAGCACTCCAACTGTGGGACTCACTCCACCAAGTCTCACTAATACCAATGATATCATAGCTCTGGGAACTGACTAACACTTCCAGTTCATCCTGTTTGTTTCTCATACTGCGTGTGTTGGTGTACAAGCATTTCAGATATGCTTCTGAGCCCTCCGTGCTCCCAGGAACAGTGTAAATGTTCCCACTAGGATTGCCACCCTCTGGTAATGCCATGCCAAACCTTGGCTTACCTACTGCAATCCTGTTGGTATCCCTTTCTCCTATTGATTCTAGTTTAAAGCTCTCATGATCAGTCCTGACAGCTTATGCCCAAAGACATGTTTTCCCCATCAGGACAGGTGGATCCCTTCAGGTCCCAACAAACCTTGTCTCTCGAAGGCTCTTCCATTGTTTAAAAACCCAAAGTTTTTGCACAGACACCAGTCCTGGAGCCAGGTATTGATATCCTGGGCTCGCCTGTTCCTTCCGAAGTCTCCTCCCATTACTACTAGGAGGACTGAGGAAAACACTACTTGTGCTCCCAAATTTTTTAGCATTCTTCCCAGGGCTCTGAAGTCTCTTTTGATTGACCTCAGACTTTTTGTTGTGACTTCATTTGTCAATACATGAAAGACCTTGTATTCTGAAGAAAAATACAGAATCATTCCCCATACCACTTCCCTATATCACAAGTTATTTGACATATCTCTCTTGTACTTTCCAAGCACGCATGTGATTGATTATTCAGCTTGATGGTTAGGGAATTGAACAGTCAGATTTCTGTTCTTTTCTTAATATTTAATTCTTTATATAATTTGGTAAATTAAATCAGGAAAGATGAGTTGATCATCCTGTGCTTCTTATTCAGAATCCTTGAATGACAGGATATGTATGAAATAGCCTCTGACACATTACTGCCTCGTGTCCTAATTGCTGGATTATTTGTGTGTTTAAGGAAGTTTTATAACAGTTTTTATAAAAATTTTATTAAGGACTTTCTCAATGAACATTTTATGAAAAATAATGTTTCTATGGAAAATACAGTTTAAACAGAAATAAAATAGAAAATAAAAAATGTTTTGCTAAAACTTGCTCCTGAGCAAACACTAACAACTTTGATGAATGGCTAAGAAAAAACTTTTTCTCCCATTTAATTTCATTCCTAATACTTTGCTTTCTTATTGGAATTATAATTTGATTTTTAGGCTGCCTAATTTGCTGCTTTCAAACAACTCAAGAACATAAAAGAGCAGAAAAGTAATTTAAGGTCAACCTGTGCTCACACTAGCTCTCTAGCTTGTGCCCAGTACATAAGGCTAGGAGTTTGATCTCTGTACACTAATCCAAAATCTTGTAGGAGTTAATGAAATCTGATAGCTACATACTATTTTAATGTTTTAGTGGGTGTGACATGCAATTCATATAATTGATATTTATATCAAATAAATCCTGTCATGGATAGTCCAAATGATTTACCTTTGTCCCACTTACATGTTCTCAACTTGTCTTCTGTACTGAAGAAAATTTTGTTCCTCGAAGCAGTAAGTTTTGACTAGAGATACAGGACTCTGTTAGTCTGACTGTACTCATCACCTACAGAATAGCAATGCTGCCATTCCACTGTTCTTCCCTGGTCTGAAGTGTTTATTAATGTGATTGCAAGCTGGTGTTGGATTCTCTTCTTATGGAGAGATAAATCCAGTTGCCTAACGGATGAATAAAAAGCTTTGAGTATTTGTGATGATTTTTTGGAATACAGTGTTTGAAATTTCATGGAGGTACTTTTCTTAGATTCCTCTATTATAACTTAATCACCTGGTGGAAAGTCTGACACATGTGGATCAAATATAAATACATAAATAGATAAAAAACTCTCTGTCTTGGAATGGTATTATGTCAGCAGTCTTAACCATACTGTGAGTCTTTTCTGTCTGGCAGAGCAGTATTAAGTTTAATAATTCTGATTTTTTAGGGCCAATAACATACCAAAAGAGGTCTACATCTTCAGTCCTGCCAATATATGTCAATACCTCCTCACTGTATATGGAGGTGGTTAAAAGATGGAATTTTGGTCCGTGGATGAACACTGGGGGAGAAGTAGATAGCCGAGAAAAACGCAGTCAGCACAGAAAATGGATGGTTTGCTGCCCATTACTTGGAATGCTGACCACGGAGATAAGAGAGCTGAGCAATACTGGGGGAGGACGGGTGGCAGGCTGTTGCACAGTACAGCTGTGAGCATGGTTGGCACATGACTGCTGGATGATGACAATATGCCGTGTGTACAAAGCCCATGAACCAATAGACAGGATGGCTATGGCTCATGCAGCGCGCCTGGCCAGCGAGCGCATGCGTCATAGGCTCCCTATGTTGCAACCGAGGCATGTTTTGGCACCCACTGGCCATGTGTGCCTAAACCCGTTCCTCTGCAAATGTATAAATACCAGGATTTCCTGAAGAGCAGCGGGCTGGTGCATGGCAAGGCCACCGTTGTCTCTGTGGGGACGCCCACGAAAAATTGACACCTACTGATTGCTGGGCTGAGCTCACGGCGCAAGACGGCACAAGAATGTATGGATGGTCAATCTTCCTCACAGTCCTCGGGTCGGTATGTTAAGCTGCTTTACAAGATACCCTTAGCATAATGCATGTCTGTAGTTAATAAATGCTTGCTTTTTCCCTTATAGTCAGTGTGTGTGTTCACCTTCTCGGGAATCCTTGAAACCACCCTAAAACACTCAATGATCCCAAAGTGGCAAATAATCCATGAGGCTTTCCACTTGTTTGTTAAGACACCTAAATTTTGATGTCTGGATAATGCGTCAACCTCTATGCTACATATCTGAACTCCCACTGTAGTCCATAGAGGTCAGTACTGAGACTCAGTATTGTCACTAAATACACATCCTGCAGGCGATGCAAGCTGGCGACTGACTTGGCTCAATCGAAAGCAGAACCTAAAGCTCACTCTGAAATTAGACTCGAACCTCTTACCTAAACATAAACATCTAGTTACATGTGAGACATCCTGGGTTCATGTATGGTCTGAAACATAAGTTCATACATAGATCAGTGGCATACCTGCCAGCTCTGTGAAGATTTCTTGGATATCCATTGGTAGTGTATACATATTGAGACAATTAAATTGTGCTTCAGCTGGTTGGTTAGCCAAGGCAGTCTATAGACTCTATGAACTGTGTTGATCAGGATCTCAATTCAGTTGCCTAAACAGTGATTGTAGTGCAAAATTAATTATGAAGCACACATGTGTATGCATATATACGCCTCCATGTATGGTTTTAATTTATGTGTCTGTGTTTTGAAACAAATCCTTCCACATTCATGTGGGGAGGAGTAGGTGATTCTTTACTAGATTTTGTTCTCTGACTTAAGTCTCTGACTGCTGGCACACAGTGTTTGGGTAGTGGAAAGCTGAAGAAATAGAGTTTGCAGTGCCATTATATGGGTCCTACTGGATATAAGAAGCTCACAGTTAGTTGTTCAAATTGGCATTCAGGCTGAGAACTGAGTAAGATGGAAAGCCATGAATCACTGAGTGCCTTGTCTTCCCTTGGAGGAATAGAAGTTGAAATAGCTGAAGCCTGAAGATCATTTGTTGGTCTGTGGTGTCATAAGAAGAGTTTGTGGTGCAACAGACATTTAAGAATATTCTGTCTGCCCTTAGAAGTAGCAGAAAGGTGAGTGAGGAAGGGTCACCAGAGAAAAAGCATTGAGAGCCTTTGGACTTAGCTGCACTCTGGCTTATTTCTCTAGTGAGTGATGTGGCCTTTAGCACAAATTAACTGTTTGCTGCTTATGTTACTACAACAGTTGGTTCTTATCTGTATACTTACCAGTATATGTCTATCAGTATATGTCTACAATAACTCTTATTTCAGGTCTGGTGTTTTGTTTGCTTGTTTTATGATACACAGAGAGTCCTGCAGCACACCCAGGTCTTAGGTACACCTTTGCCAGGCACAATGTCCAGCTTACCTGCAAACGTGAATCAGATCTTGAAAAGAAGCTATCATTTTGAAGGCAGAACTAAAAAATATTTTATCTAAGACCTTCTAAATGTAGGCACATGCGATTGAATATTTTTCCACTTATTTGCTTTATCTTTTGGAATTTGCTTGCGTTAAGCAAAGCCAATGTACTTTTAATGACAAGGTTAGTTTTAAAATTGAACAGTAGCTGTCATTTTGAATCATCTAAAGACGAACTAAAATCAAGCAAACTTAGTTTTGGACATAACCATATGATAAATGTCAAATAATAGCAGCTTTGCAGCTTATGTCAACAGGTTATGCAATGCTAGGTAAAAGACATTCTTTTAAACTTCATCGTGGGCAATTTAAGTATCACATTCTGGTTAAAAATTGTATGTAACGTTTCTATCTTGTAATGGTGGTTTTGGCTAACTTCTACCCAAAGCTTGATAGAAATGCTGTGTAAACACAAGAGCTTTTAAATCCGCTTTAACCGAGGATGTTGTGTAGGGAAAGTATTATTGGTTTTTTGTCTGGTTTGTTTTTGTTTTTTTTTTAATATGTATAGACACTGTCTGGGACCTCTTGGAGAAAAGTGGGATGCTGAGGAATGACCAAGAACTTGCTCAGACCTGTCTCATTGTCTTCTTGTGATGGTGAAGCCCCAAGCACCAAATGGAAACAAACTCTGAAATTTCATGGACCAATGAATGTTTGTTTCTCTAAGCTCCAGGAGAACTGAACTAAGTATGTTCACACTGCTAAAGACAAAAAGGCAATGAATAATTTGTGCTTTTGACTTTTCGTGCTGCTGAACTGCTAGCTGTGTTTTAGACCACTTCAGCTTGCACTCTCAGTGATGAAACATGAATATTGCTCGGGAGGTTTTCATCATGAATCACTCCCAAAGAGCAGACAGCATGAAGCTGAGCCAGGTTTGGCTCCCTCCAGCTCACACAGCAGAGTTTATGCATCCAAATGCTCCACCTGTTTTCCTGCCATTCCACAGAGCCAACTACAGGCACTATAATTTCAGACTATAGAATCTGCAATATAGAGTTTGCATTGCTTCAAATAATTTGAGCTGAGAAAAACATGTCTAAACCTCTTAAAATATATGTGGAGGTCCCAGAGAAGACCCCAGAACAATTTCTATGTTGTGGATGCAACGAGTCCATTAAAAAGGCAACCAGACCTAACCAGTGGGGCTGTAAGCCAGTCCACACCATTTGGTCTAAGGCCAAGGTCACCGCATGCTCCTGTTTAGCACACAAGTTTTAGTACTAAATTTATGCTTATGTTTTACTTGCTTGCTTATATAATTTTTAATCAAGCTTCTAGTCACAAATCCTTTTTTCAGTATCCAATTTAATTAAAAGAAATGTTCAGAGAAGTTAGCAAAAGGGAATCCCTTGTCACTGAGTTATTTTTTGTGCATATGGGGAAAATTGTATTTCCAATTGCATAAATAAGACAACTTTCTTCTTGAGGTTTATCATATAGAGCAGGGATGTCTTTACTGCAGTGAACAATTTGGAGTCACTATATTTGCATATGTTGATAACTTTTTCTTACCCTGATATAATTTTCAGTGTTGATATGATATTTAATATCATCCCACCTGCTGGAGTCAAATTTTCATGTAGGAAAGTCAAGGGATTGTTAAATAATTTACTTATGGGAGGAACAATATGTGGCAACCCTTATTCAAAACTGCAGGTGTTATATGTGCTATAAAATGAAAAAAATAAAAGTGTAGCAGTTTATTTCTGTTTATTATCCATTTTATCAGAAATGAAGTGTTTAAGCTAACACAAAGGAAGTATAAAATAGTCCTAATAGCAAACAATTTGAAGCTAGAGTGGCTATTCACATATCAAGGCATATCTGTTAATATTCTCACTCAGAGGATGGGATTTATCTCACTATCTGGCTATCCAAAATTTGATTTAATTTAAGTTGGTAGTTTAGTCTCTATAGACAAGACAGAAAATAGGCAATTCCAGAGGATGAGTCATTCCAACCCAGGATAGCAAATACATATATCTTTCGGAAGTGCCTAGAGGTTCTCTCCATTAACTTGACATGGTAAATAAACCAATGGAGACTCTGCCTAATTTTTAGGCAGCTGAAGTTGACTGAGATTAACTATGGCCTTTAAAATATACATTCTTTCTTTCTCACTCTTAATTTTTCTTTTTCTCCTTAAACAAAGGAACCTCCCTCATATCCAGGCAAATCGATGACATTCACTACTATTCACTTCAGTCCATAATGAAAGACTGGCAAAATTTGTAATAATTTACCAGTGAAATAACTGCCTTTTTTTGTACTGAAAAATCAAAGTGTGGAAAAAATACACCCGTATCAAGCCATGTATTGCAGACCAGACATGGAAATCACCAAGACAATCTGCTTATTTAAAGAATAAAAACTCTAGAATGACAGCCAAATTAAAGACAAGTTGCTTATTAAACATACATAGTTAGCTACAGTCAGAGGGGACAGACATCTGAGCTGAAGACAGTTCTTCTTGGAAACAAGACTGATTTTAGAACATAGATTTCATAAAGATGGTAGCATTTGGCTTGGTTCTGGCTAAGGTTGTCCAACTGCTTGGTAGAACCAACATCAAGGTCTGCTGCAGCAGCTGCTGGAGCTTGCAGCAGCTGGTTTCCTGCACCCACACCAGTAGGCACTGCGGGCCACCACTTGCCACAGGTTGCCAATTGCTGTGGGCACCAGGGCCAGCCACTCCCCTCCACTGGTGCAGTGGAACTGACAGAGAGGAAAATAACTTTCATCTTTGAATAAAAAGGTCTGTGTAAATGACAGTCATTTTAATTATTTTTCTACTGAGTTACTGTGTCTGTTGTTTTAGCATCCAACAGAGTTCTTAAAATAAAAATAATTCATCTTGCTTAAAGGAATTCTTTTTAGCCACTGAAGTTACTCTATTCTGCTGCATCTTTTATGACCAGATTGCAGTCTGTTCTCCACAGAGTATGCACAGAGAGTAAAAAATGTGTTGGTTTGGGCGTTTTGGTTTTGTTTCTGGTTTTGTTTTGTTTGGTTTTTCATTGGAGGTATAAAAGATTCTGGTTTCACCACAAAGCATATAAAAAGGAATATAAATACACAAGTACTACTTGTTAAAACTGTACTAAAACAGTAGACTTTACAATGCACATTTTTCATGTCACTGCCTTTTTTGTATTATCTACACCATGCTGATCAGAACAAAGCAGTTCTTACCGATAAAAAAAAAAATCTACATGTGACAATTTACCACCTACTACAGCTTTTGCTTAAAATGAGTGGCAGTGGGTAGGGAAAAGACATGGCTTTTTTTTTTTTTTTTTTTTTTTTTTGTAAATCATTCTTGTCCTTAGCATTAGTCTGTGGAAGTATTTGTCATATGTGGGTCTTATTTTAAAGAGGACAAAATGTTATTAATATTTCATTGAAATACACTCATTTTCAGAGTAGAAAATAATTTCAGGTAGCCCTATGACTATTTATCCCATTTATACTATTTGTTTACATAGATCAGGGTGTTTTATTGGCAGCAGGTAACTGCTCACTCTGTGTGTTGAGCTGCACAGCCTGCCGCACCAGCATACTATAATCCCCTGTGCCATTGCCAAAACCCACAAATGTAAATTTGATTAGGTTATCAGATGGAATTAATCTCTGTACCTTTATTTAAGATCTTGCATTTATGTCAAGTTAAGAGCCTGGCCCTCAGATTATGTGCAAAAAGAAATAATTTGGTGTTTTCTGTAATGGCTATACCATTTGCTTTTGACCATAACAATTTGCTTTAGAAACTATCCCTGAATTGTAACTATTATAATACCATTGAATGCCTACAAAAGAAATGTGACTTTCTACTAACAACAGTTTTTAGCCAAGCTTTCAATGCAATTCATAAAGCTAACTTAAAACTCTGAACACCACTTGAAATTGAGGAAATGTCAGCATTTGGAGGGTTTTGAGATAAGTGAGCTAAAACAAATCTCTTGTTAATGTTCATTGCCTTACATCCAGACCAATTTTTCTTGAACTTATACTATGAGACATCAGAGGAGAAGGGAAGGGAAAGCACAGGAAAGAGGAAAGAATACAGCTTTGGTAAATGCAGGCTCTGATTTACTAATATAGAATCATAGAATCATAGAATTATTTAGGTAGGAAAAGAGCTTTAAGATCATCGAGTCCAACCATCAACCATGCTCGCTGATCCACGTCCTGAAATGAAGTACTAGGGAATAGATGGAGATTTGTTTTGGTTTGTTTTCTATTACTTAAATATTATAAAGCACTAAGTAAAATAACATGATACTTTGTACATTTTAAGACCCATCTAGATATAAGGTTTCATTGTGTATGAAGTATTTAATAATTTTTTAGAGGATTATAATAAAATTGCCTTTAGTCCAGTGACTTTATATTATTTTCACATTTTGACACAAGCTTTGACAATTTCCATAAATTCAATCACAATTTCATGAAATCAAGAAGTATAATATACCAGTTGTATAGTAATAATTTTTTAAAAGATAGAGCTTGTTTCATATTAAAGTGAGATGAGGAAAATAATACAAGCCACTTCTCTAACAGTGATATGAAAATAATTATATTTGGGAACACCCTTTCAATCAATAACTTATAAATTTTGCTAATCTTCAGAAAGTTAAATACTTAAAACCATTATTCCAAATTATTCTTGCCCAAGTTGATAAGAAAAGTATCAGTACATTTCTCATTATCATTACATGTCCTCATAATATGAAATAAACTGCTATGGAAGATTTTCACATAAAAAAACCAGGAGAAAAAGTGCAGAGGAGCATATGGGTGAGCACAGAAAGAAGTAGAGAGAAGGTACGCAAAAAATGAAGAAAGTAAAGCTCAGCCCAGGTCTATGCAGTCGATAAAGGAATCAGGCAGGTAAACTATTCATGTTGAAATACTTGCATGCCGAGGTGACTGCATTGGGAAATACAGTTCAGGCTGCATTGGGAAATACATATATTGTTGATATCACTCTATTTTAATTTTTTGTGGTCTTTTGCTGTTATTTCACAAGTTGGCACTTTCAAAAACAACGATTTGATGAAAAAATTCTGATCAGTTCCAAGGGGAATCACCTGACACCCTGTACAAAAAACCCCTAAGAACCTTTAGAATTCAACATTTCAAACAACAAAAAAGAGCTTTTTCATAGTTCAGTTCCTCAATATTCTTGTTAACAAAGATTTTGCCACTGATCAACTCTTTTGAAATGTCATTATTCTCATCCAGACTGTGACCTTGAGGTTGGGAGATCCAGGATGCTATGGGAGGTGGGAGGAGCACAGCTCAGCTGAGCAGAAGAAAAAGCCATCATGTTTTAGTGCCTCCTTTAAAATTCACTGCAGTATTTACAGCACCCTATTGATGTAGTTTTGTCTGGAACATGACCAAAACCTAAGTTTTTATTTAAAACACACAGTTTCATTTTGATCATGTTCCAAGCTAAATTACTTTAGTAAAGTATTGTAAATAATGCAGTGTGTTTTAAGGGAGGCATGAAAACATGAAAGTTTTTGCTTCTGCCCCTCTCTTTCCATTACATCATTGGCCCTCTTGTATCCACAAGCTGGAGTGAAACTGCATTCTTCAGGATGCCAGCTTCAGGATCGCTTCAACTTAAAGTTCAAAAGAACATTCTGGCAAGTGAACAAGTGTTAATATGTCATAAAAATGTTAAAAACCACAATGATAAGAGAGTAGAGAGGAGCAGCATGACAATGTGACACTGCCAGTATTCATTAGGCTGAGTCCTCAGTAGGTTTCAAGGACTGAACTACAGGAGATGTGAATTTAGCCATCTGCTTTGAATTTTCCATTGCATGTTTTTATAAAATCAGTCCTTTAGCACAGTGTATATATTTTTGTAATTTTTAAACTTGAGGAGATACAAATGTACAAGTCTGAATTGGATTTCTGCATCAACAATTCTTAACTGTCTTCAAAATACTAACTTCATTGAGGGGATGTGCATCTTCTTGTGTGACATATAGGGCTATACAGTGTAACTATTGGTTATCTATATTTCTTATGTCTGAAGAAACAAATCAAATTACCAAAGTCATCTTAGATAAAAACGAATAAACTCTCTATAATACATATTTCCACACTTTGGTCTCTACATGCCATATTTTATAGAAATTAATATAACCATAAATTGCAAATATTTGCTTTGTCTTAATTTTGGTGACATTGCATTTTTAGTCCCTCCAACTAGAAATATCTGCAATGCAGGTGGGATACTTCCACAGCTGGGATGATTCATGCAAGCTAGTCTTAAGCCAGATAGCTTGAACATTGTCACTGGGAATAAATGTCCGATCCACACAGACCCAAGGATGAAAGTAGTTTATTGATTTATTACCAAGATATAATTAATCAACCATCAGTGAACTATAAATTTAGGATCAATATCAGCAATGCAACAGATATGCCACGTTACCAGACAGTTGCAAAATGTTACACACATAAACTTCTAAGAGCCCTTCTATTACTAATCCCAAACAGGTGCTCCCCTCAACTATAGGCCATGGGGGGTGCAGGCCCCCCCTCATCTGGGCATATGGGACAACCTGCCCGCACACACCTGCTCTAGGAGACCTGAGTGCTCTGGCTGCCTTAGGTGCTTTAGGCACTACTGTAACACAGACAACTAATATTCATATGGAAGCAAAGCTCATGCAGGGAATTTACTGTGGGTGTAACAGATAATGCATGTGCATGCAATGAATGGGGTCACCTGAAGATTTTGTTTTTTAAAAAGAATCTAAGGGTTGTTACTTTTTGTATTTTTTATAACTTAACTGTAGGCCTATAATACACTACAGACTTCATCACTAAGCTTACATTGCTTGTGTCTGCAAATGCCATACGTATCTACCACTTCGTTAAAATTCACATGCCCAACTTTATAAATTTGACATACATATGTATACCCCTCAAAAACAATAAAATGCACAGAAAGTATTAAAGTAACATAAGAAAAATAAAGAAGAAATTATGAAATGTGGACTATAAACCCTGAGATCTACTCATTTGTGTTCTCTTCAGTACCAAGAAATGGATCGTGTAAGAGCACCTATCTGAACCTAAACCTAGCTGAACATGCTAGAAAGCAGAGAACACAGACTGTTCCTACATCTATTTAAAACCCTGACTAGTGAGAAAATTGAATTGCTTTTCCACTCCTATTAAAAAAAACCCAACTTTTATATATATCAACACAATGAACTATTAGGGAAGTCTGGTGTGCTCAGATTACATGGTAACTTTTATCTCCCACTCCATCCATAAATAGAAAGTAGGACAAATTCAGCCTTGGTATAGGTCAGTGTGTCTTATTTCACATATAACTTTGCTACAACAAAGTCTAATTTTGTACTCAGCCAGTATGTTATCGGTAGGCTGTATGCTACAATGAGCATAGGAATGCTAGAAAAATATCTGCATGAGTTAAAAAATATACTTGAGTGATCATTTACAATTAGTAAAATACCCATTATATATAAAGCAGTGTTCTCTTAAGCTTTAGTACTTACAATGCCAGTATTCTGCAACTGCAGGAGTAGGTAATGGTAACTGGAATAAATCTTTGGACAAAACCAACAAGCTCACACAGATGAAAAGTATTGCATATACCTACCTGACATGTCGGTTCTGTTTATTGCCTGGAATTCACTTTTGTTTCATGGCCCACTTTCAAAGTAGATGAAGGATGTATTTTATTTATAGCTTATATTAAATGCTGGTAAAATACAACCCTTAGCTATTGTAGAGTCATTAGAATTGATGAGGTCATCCCATCATTAAATGTAGCTGCAAAGCCAGGCCCCGAGTAGCAAGTCTGTTGTAATGAATCTTAGCTATTATCACATTTTCACACATAAGGGTGTTTTACAAGTGTAATTGCTTAGATGTATGTCATATTCACTTGTTTTCTCATAAAGTGACAAAGATACAGGGCTTCATTTGCACATCTAAGCAAGGTAAAATAAAAAGCACACTGCTCCACTGTGTCATCATTTAAAAAACAGGTGTACATAGAGAGTTTTCCTTTTAAAAAAGTCTTTACATTTCCCCATCACCAAGGAGCTCAGATTCTGCATATATTCACTCCAGTTTACAATTCTAGCATAAATAAATTAATATAAAAATAACTTTTACTCAAGTAAAATTTCATATTGGTTTTAGTAAGTTTCACTTAGGAGCTATTGTGTCAGAAAGAGGAAGATGCTTGGCTCATGTACCTGGGTTTAATTTCTAGATCTGATATAGGCAACCAGTAGGATTCTGAATATTTAAACATTTTGGGGGTGATTAGAAGCCTACTCAAGTCATTACAATCTGTACATTGACCTGAAATAATTTGATTCAAGTCATCAGTTCTTCAGCTGCCTGTGTGCAAAACAGGACAAAATTATCTTTTTCTATTTCACAGTGGTGATATGAGTAGGTTTGTGAAATGCACAGATAATAAAGTAAATTCAAGTTAAAAGTGATTCAGAACATTACATAGACACATACATGTACCATATAACCTACACAGCCAGTGGAGAGAAACAATCATGGCACCTTGATTAGATTCACATAAAAGACATTACTTAATTTAGATACTGCTGCTGCTTCTTGTATGTAGCAAATGAGGATCTGAAGCTTGGATAGTAGAACCACTATTGCTACATTTACTGTTAATATGATGGCATTTGTAATACCTATTATGGACAATGACTGGAAGCAGTCTTAATGCAATCTCTGTTGCAATCATTTACAATATTAGAGAAACGTAAAGCATCCTGGGTAGAAGTGAAGCACGTCCATAAAATTTCAGCTCTTTCAAAAAGAAATAGGTATCTTTTTTAGATAAAAGTTGCAGACAAATGAAATATTTTTACTTGACAGAAATAGATTAAAATAAATATAAATATTTTATTTATATCTATAAACTGTATATTTAAACATATATTCATTTATATATTTTTATACATATAATTTTTTTTAAATAAGGGAAAGGGATTCAAAAACATGTAGTGATGTATTGAGGGTATAAACAGATTATCAAAAACTTGTTTCAAGAGAAGGGAAATACACTCTTTCAATTTGCTCACCATCAGTGCAGGTAACAGGTGGTCTGCCTGCTGTCCTTCTCCGTAGCTTCATTACCAAACTGATGAGAAAAATCTCAAGATAGCAATGTCCCAAGCAGTGTGGGGAAATGGTCAGTCAGTTTACCATGTGGTAAATAACTTTTAGGAAACCAATCTTTTACTTGGTTAAAGACCGTCTACCAAGTGTTTGTAAAATTAAGAGGTTTAAAACAGAGTAAAATTTCTATGGAAATTCTTGTCATTTGTTATTTCATCTTCAAAATTGTTTCAGTCTTCCAAACATGAAGACAGAATTGGGTAGATGTTTTGCTCTTCTTGTAGGGCTAGGAATGAGTACTGTGTCCCTTGTATGGTGCTGTGCTCTTTAGTCAGAATAAGATTTCGAGGGCTGGCTCCTGATTCAACCACTACATTTATTGAATGAGATTTTTTCTGGCTCTTATGAAGTGTGATGATAAGATATTCTCAGAAGAGGCTTAAAACATTACTTGGGAACAATTATTTCTCTCAACTGAAATTGATCTAATGGTCTAAGATGCTGCTTTTGGCCTCGTCCCAAATCCAGTTCTGTTATACTTTCCCAAGCACAAACAAAATCCCTAGAAAGGGATTATAAACTTTTAAAAAATAAGAGAACTCTAAGAGAAGGTGGGCGAGGAGGGGGAAAGGAAACATCTTTGAATGAATTTTATATCAGGAAACCTTTTTTCCAATGATCTTATAAAGTTGTTCATAAACAGGAAGTAATCAGACCCAAGTCTTATTTGTCTGTAATTAGACCACATCTTAGTCCTATCACAATCAGTAGCAAATGTCTCCATAACTCCAGTAAGTTCATAGAATAGATAGACTGACAGTACAATGTTGATCCAACTAGCTAAGCAACCAGATTTCACTATTCCTGAGGAACAGATAAGGAAATATTAATCTGCGTCTATTTTTTTTTCTAACCTAAGTTACTCTGCAGAAATGTTATACATCATTATGTGAGCACCATGTTTTACTAGACAGTATTTCAGGTTTTGGATTAATCCATTATTATGGTACAACTTTATTACTCCTTGTAAAGCATTTGGGGATTCTTTCAGAAACAGGCATTGGTGAGCTGCTACGCCTGATGATCTGAAGGCAGATCTCAGATCAAAATCTATTTTTTAACTAAATAATATCTCTCTTTAAGGCAGATTAATAAGCAAAATACTGATTTTACAGATGAAGTAAGCCTCTTTTATAAATAACAAGAAGTTAAATGAATTAAGCCATGTAGCTAATCAGTAGCAGAGTTAAGAACAGTATAATTTGAATTCCCTCTTGTGTGTGCTATGTCCCCTTCTTTGGTTGATTTACAAAGGATATGAGCTTAGCACTAGGTCCTAGCTCCCTACAGCAAGCCATTCATAATCACTCTTTTACCTCTGAAAGTTTTCTCATTCACTTCCTGCTGTTGGTCAAAATGTCAGTTGCCATACAGTCATCTAACTCTGGAAAAATTAAATACAGTTCTCGTAAAAGTCTAATGAGGAGATTGAAGTAGACGGACACCTGTAAAGTTGAAAGCAGATGACAGACGGCCCTTTATTGCTAAAACACACACATACTTATAGTCACATATTCTGCAAAGTCACTGTACATGCGCACAAGCATAAAATATGATTGGTTATATCAACACTGTACACGTGCATAAACATAAGATATAATTGGTTATACTAACTCTGTACACGCGCATAAACATAGGACATAATTGGTTATACCAACTAGAACATGTGAAACTTGTCTCAGTCAAATTGGTCAAGATAAACTGCAGAATTGAGGTTCTTTGTGCCAAGTTCCCTTTATCATGGAATGCACACCTGTGTTCTTCTAATTGGCATCTTTCTTTTTTTGTCTTCTTGTTTATTCTGTTCAAGGTCTTCTAAAGGTGTCTGGAATGCTCTTGTGACCGTTAGCTAAATATGTGTCTACAGTCTAATACTGGTGAACAGCTCTCAAATGTTTTAAAAGACTTGCAACTGGGTGTATATACAGGAATATGCAGGGAATTAAACACCACTGTAATGGGTGTTTAAAAAACTTCAGAACAACACCTTTCCAGATTGACATTCATTAACAGCACACTTTGCCAAGAGTTCTTGCTCACTATCAGTCATTATCACTGGATTTTCACACAATTATTCCTTCACAATCTTATCCTACATTACCTGTGAGTGCAGGATAATAGTATACTGCCATACATAACAGCACCATGGAGCTGATGCCACATAGCATTGATGTCTACAGTCTTTGATGTTCTTGGCCAAGGTGAAGGTTGTTGGGTTTGAGAGCTCTTTTGTGAAGGAAGCTAAACTCCACCTGGGTGTCTCCTTTCTTGCTCATCTTTCCTCTCTCATCACTGATAGGTTTACACTCCTCATCTCCCTTCCCAGAAGGAAAATGATCTCATATACTCCTCACATAATTCATACTGTTTCAGAAACTGGCACTTGTTCTCTTTCTGCAGGTCACTGTCTTGCTTGTTCTGTGGATTACTTTGGTTTCTTTGGGCATCTTTTCTGCTTGTTTTACAGCTGTTGTTGTTATTTTAACATTCTTTTTCTACTTGCACATGTTTTCCTGTATTCTAGTTGTGCAACTCTCCCATGTGTGTGTTTGCCTCTTTGTGATTACATATGATATTACATTAAACATATTTATATATTTCAAAAGAGGAAAAAGACCATCAGGAGAAAAAGAACAAACTATTGGCTTTCCCACACTGACAAGCAGTAACTATTAGCCTCAAAAACCACCTCTGAAATTCTTAGAACCAATGAGGGGAGAAAAAAGAGAAAGGAGACTATTGTCTAGGGCTGCAGCTAGTGATGAGCAAGAAGAATCTAGTCCTTCTAGGCCCAGACAAATCCAACATGAGCAGAAACTTTAGAGCTTTGCTAAGAGGAAAGTCTGGACAACTCAATAGCAAAAGGAGAAGCATTTTATAATATCATACAGTCTTGTGAGGGCCTGGAATCTTCTACCAAAGTCTCACTTACAATTTTTCTCAATGTCTTTGTGATACCTTGGTGACAGAAAGAGCATAAGGGGTTGCCTTTTCTTAATAAGGCATACTAGATATTGCCTATAAGCTCAATACATGTTTTTGTTTTATACTTCAATAGGTGCTTTTGTTACAGTAGGTTTATAAGTAAACATTTAATAGAGAAACTATAAGGAAGGGATTTTATTACTGTAATACTGCTCATATGCTTACAGTAGGTCTGTATGTGAATGTAGGTCCACTCCCAGTGCCCAACTTACTGCTATTTCAAAACAGTACCAATTCTAGAGAGCTGACATTGTCCCTCAGTAGCAGGGGTCAGCAGGGAGACAAACAAAGATGAGCTTGTTGGAGAGAAGACATTTTACCTGTGGTAAAATTTCCTAAGACGACAAATGCATAATGAGGAAGACTAGAGTGCAAGTGAAAAGTTTCCACTGTATGTTGAAGTATATAAATATGGCACATATCAGTATCTCAGGGAACATCCACTTGGCAGTGATGCTCGAGAAGGGTAAGCTGCAGTTAAACAGTAGAAGGTATTTCAAAAGCAAAGCTGCCTGCTGTTGTTCTGCATTGCCCATGTGGCACTGGTAAAAACTGGGATTATGGTAGGATTACACAGCAGGAAAGGCAGAGGAACACTGGTGATTCTGTTTTCTCATAATTAATTGAAAAAGGCACTATGATCTTCTGGGCACAGGAGGAAGAATATTTTTCTGGCAGGCTGCCCTTCTCCCTAACCCACGGCTGCCTGAGGCTTTGCCCATCTCCATTCTTTACAGAAAAGGCTGCTGGTTCCAGCAGTTGATGCACAGACTCTTGGCTGCCGGATGGAGACAATCAGAACATCAATCATAGCCAGTTAATCTCTTTTGGACATTTCTGAGCTTGGAGGCTATTTCAACAGAGGAGGAAGCTTGTTTACTGTCTCCAGGCTTTTCTAGTTCTGGGAAACAAGCTGTGTGCCATAGCCTCTAAAAATCACAACCATATATTTCTGAAATAAAAAAGAGTGTCTAACTAAATGTTAATCAGAAAGTTTTGGGTTCCACCTTAGCTTGCAAATTTTATGATGGATGATGACTACCTTCTTTATTAAAAGCCATCCCTCCTTTCACTAAATCAGTTAACTCCAGTTGTTACTGGACAGTTGCAGCTGTATGGGCAAGACAACAATTTTGCATCTGATGTTGGACATTCAACTTTTATATAGACTCCTCTCACTTGTTCTGCCAAAATCTGTAGCAGAATATATTTTCCAAGAGCACCATGTTGTAAAACCTTGAGCCATAAGAGCATCTTTTTAAATTTCCAGATGATGAGCAAAACAGAAAGTGTCTGGGGAAGAAAAGTATTGGATAGAAATAGATATTAAGAACACTTTAGTTTGCAATCTTTTGATTGATTAGGAGACTATCAATTTATGATCTTTTTTTCTGAATAACTTTGATGCCTTTCCCTGCAAACAGAATACTTTTTTCTTTTTCTTTTTTTTTTTTTGTCAATTAAGAAATATAAATCTATCCTTTTCAGAACGAAAGCATCTTTTCTTCAATTGAATTTTGAATCACATTTCCAACAACTGGCTCTGACAAAAAATACAGTCTCACCAGGGAACTATTAATTTCAGCTTGGATTTAGGGCTTTACTTCGTCTCTGGCAGAGTCTGTTCAACCATCATTTTCCTTTTGACACCATCTGCAATACTGTTAATTTAAAAGACCATAATCAAGACAGAGGTATATATTTCAGCAAGTCCTTACTTGCATTACTCACAGCAAACCAGTAAAACAAAGATTTTTAAACACATAATTTAGTTTTCATTATTTAAACTATTGATTCACTTTTAGCATTTCATCCATCTTGGACAACAAACTCTGCCGATCAATTCTGCATTACTTCATAATAATCTTACTCTTGCCCAATGTTTATGCTGCTTTGTCCTGTCATGTTGGACAAGAACTGAGAGAACCACACATTGCTTTATTTATTTTTAAATACAGCATTTCAGTGATTTTCAAGGTGATGGACAAAAATATATTATAAAGACTATGACACAATTCTCTAAGAGTACAGCAAAACTTTAAAGGAAAGCTCTTGATGCTTTTGAGAGCATTCTCCCAGGACCTAAGAAATCAAAATATCAGTCCTATACTAAAGGTCCCCCATGTTAATTACACTATTCTGTTATAAAAATCTCATCTTGTTGGCTTAGCTATCATGAATTCCAGAATCAGCTTAACGTTCTTATTAGTAGACTCTAAAACCAGTATCACATTTTGCAATAAACTTCTCCATGGCACTAACAATCTCCTAGCAAAAGGAACAATTTCTATATTTTTATATATGTATATGCATATGTTTGTATGTATGTGTGAATGTTGGGAATTGATCAGTCCTCAGTGAAAGTGTGTCCTTCCAAATGCAAATTTTTTTCCACCAGCAGAAATCTGAATAAGGTATGAAAGGAGGAGATAAAATAAGAAAGTAGTAAACTATTACAGTCTATTTCCTTTTTTACCACTGTCAGTTTCCATGAGGATGAAAATGTGCTAGCTGTATTAATTCCAGTACTAACTTTTAAAAAAAGTAAAATGTAGTTTTTTAGGATTGTGCAATGGAAATAAAGTTAAAACTTTGGGATCTCAGAAGCTGACCGAGTAATCTGGTGCATAATACTAGTGTAAGATATTCCCTGATACTTTATTCTGAAGCTAAAGAGAACATATAAATAAATCAAGATTATCAGATTGAATTGTTATTTTGATCAATTTAGAAGATAGTATGAGGCTTGTTTGTAGTCATCCTTCTGTGTGCTCTCTGATTTACCATATAACTTGGCGTTATCTAACATGATAGCCTATCCCAAGCTGGCACAGCCTCACAGCAGGTTTAATGAAGGAGTCTGCAATAAAATGAAACACAAGACATTCAGTTACCTTAAATTGATCTTTGTATTTGCAAGTGATTTATCTTCAAAATGAATTATGGCATTTTATGAAGCGTCTGGAAGATATGCCAGCAGGATTTTTTTTTCTTTACTTATGCTATTTCACCCAATAAAGAATGGGCTTCTCCCTCCCCTATCTCCATTTCATAATTCTACCTACTGTTTAACTTTCAAAATAAAGCAAATTAGAAAAATCTACACAAGTCCTAGAACAATTTCTAATTATGTTTTTCTTTTGAATAAATTAAATCAATTGTATCTGAGGTTTCACAAATAAATTACATTATTACTGTAATGTCTGAAATGTTTTGCATTGTCCCAAACTTAATGAGACAGGAATATTTTCATTAAATTATGGGCAGGAGTATTTTCAATAAATTTAATTTATTGTTACTTATGAGTCACAAATTATTATCAAATCAAAGTCTTCTATTTTTTATAAAAAGTTTGAATGCAACTCATCATAAATGAATGCATGTTTTATTACCTGTTGTCCTGAACTTGAATAACCTGGGGGGGAAATAGAACTCTTTATAGGTAATAATTCACTCAATCTTCATGAAAAAAAATAGTATATAAGTTTAATATACTCAGTTATGGGAAACATTTACACCTTCTCATATTGCACAGCTTTAATATATTTGAAAAAAATCTCTTACTTGTGTGATGGAATATTGATATTTTCTTTGATAAACTTTACATCATGTCACATGTTATACATCTATATTAGGATAGAGATATGTTTCTCCTCTCTCTGTCTTTCCCTCAGCATATACTTACATACATAGACAGAAGACTGCACCAGTAGAAAATTTGACAGATTCTACAAATGAATTCAAAGCAGATAAGGATACTCTAAAGGAAAATGGGGTACTTAGGATTTTTTAGCCTGATTTCTACTGTAGGCCAAAGATCTCACTCCAGCAAATTCTATACCAAGTACATAACTTCCATATCTGTTTCAATGCATTTTTTCCAGTAATAGGAAATGAACTTCATTGCTAGGTAAATTCTTCCATTAATTTATTTTTACTAACTCAGTTTACTAGCTTCAGCTTTAAATAAGATATTCTTGCAGCTTTTCTTTATGGATTGTCAGAAAAAAATTACTATGAAGGAACTGCTGTCAATGATCAAGTTACTGTTTCTCTCTCCTTGACAATTAAACTGCCAGAACTGTGCCCTATACCTTTAGGGTTAAACTACTGGAGTTGCTAATAATGGAACAAAAGAAGCACCACCACTGAAGGCTGAGCTGGTGTGCTTGTGTCTGCCGTGGGACTTTTGCTGTAGCAAGTCAAACTCTGCCAGCTACCAGAGCTAAAAATCTCTCTTCTTTCCACACCTGCTGAGCACAAATAGAGCAGTAGGTAGTAACAGTATCAATTCTATACCACAGCTGATAGCTGTGGATGCCTATGGACAGTTTACACCCTTGGACTTTTGCAGAGGTGGAGGACACCCTTACCTCTTCATTTTGTAGTGATTCTCCTTAAACTGGTACAAGCTGATCCAACTTTCACTCTCGCTTCTACTCTGGTACGTATGTCAGCATGCTAAATACGTCAGCTTAACTTTTTTTACGGTCATGTCATAAACCAGATCCAAGCACAGATCTGGCTAAAAGATATCCTCTTGGGCACCCAGTACTATGCCATGGGTCCTGCAAAAATGGCAGAAGGCTTCAGAAATGTGCATTACAATGTTGATCATAAAGCCTTTTTGCTGTTCTTACTACTGGTTTACCTTCGGAAGGGCTTCACTTCCTGAGTGCATCACTGCAGCGTCATTTCATGTAAACATTTCCACCCTGTTGATGTTGGCTACCTTTAGCAAATGGTGGTAAGCACCACATTTGAATACGAGGTGCCATTGCAGTCTATGAAGCATGCATGGAGGTGTGCTGTGTTTCCCGCCCTACGTTGTCTAGCAGATGCTGACGGTAACTGCAGCGGTGGCTGGATTTCCCACGCAGCTTGGTGTGGCACAGCCTGCTGATCCATCACAGCCTGTCAGCAGTCTCACAGCATGCCTAATGAGGGGGTCTGTGATAATGTGGAAGATAAGCTATTCCCTTCCCATCAATTGATCCTTGCACTTCTAGGTGATTTGTCTTTGATGCTTCCTGCAGCATCTTACAAAGCTGCAGGCTAAAAAGCCAACAAATTTTTCTTCCTTAACTTAGAGGATGCCTGGAGTCAAATACAAAGACAAATATAACAACAAATGATGTGTACTCAGAAATCATACATTGGACACTAAGCAAAGGAAACAAAGCTGAATATATTTCTGCTGGGGTTTCCCATTCTTTTATTTTCCAACAATAAAGGATTTTAGGAGAAATAGTTATGAAATGTAAATAAAATAATAGTTTTGCAGATGTCAAAATCAGAAGCAAAAGAAATGTCAATATTTGAAAGAGATTCAGCAGAAAGTTAGAAACTAGAACTCACCAGAAGATGCAATTTACACACAGGCTTTCTGTTAGATTTGCGAATTTTACTCTTTACATACCTGTGCTTGGAACTGTCACTGTGGGTTCCAAGTAAAAATTAAAAAATAGCTTGGCTTTCTCTTGCTTCTCAAAACCCATCCATTCCCAGGCATTAGCAACCTTCAACTTAACTGCAATGTGATCATTCATATAATAGTTTCCTTCTTCCTTTAAAGCTTTTAAAGCTGTGGAAATACAAAATTTTTATAGGAAGAACATTAGTTTCAATAATAAACTGACCTGGGAAAACCTAAAGAGTGGGGAGTGGGAAATACAAGTAACTAGTCTTAGTTGCTTATTTTGCTCAGAACTTACTAACAACTCCCTCTAGCCCTTAAACTGCCCCAGGAATATAGTCAAGGAGTACTAAAAATGGCTTCACAGGCTTTTATGATATATTCTGAAACTGATGCCTCTTACTCCCAGGAAGAGATGTCATGACTGTTTTCACAAAGTCACCTCCACTGTCATGGCTGCTGCCAGTCCTGGGCAACAGAAATGGTCTCTGCCATGGTTTTTTCTGTCAGTGTAGATTCTACAAAACCACTAATACCAGATGTCACCCTGTTCCACTGATATCAGACCCCACTTCTTGAAGTCAATTTTGTCATCTTAAATGCTGCTAGGTTCACTTCTGGAGTGGCATATTTGGCAGAGGTCAGATCTCTCATTTGGAAACCCAGAACAGAGCAAAGAATCTTTATACAAACTTTATTGTTTCCCAACAAAAATCTTTGTTGCTTTAAGTACTGTGCAATTCTCATTGGGAGTTCAATAGCCATTAGTTCTATATGATCTGTTTTAATAAGCTATAAAAGGGTAAGATTTTAATTGCTAAATAGCAATAAACATTGATTTTTTTTTGCATTGCTGCTCTCACCAGGATGAGCCACAATGGCTTTTTAGCCTGGACTGTCAGGTTTTAATTTCTAGTTGTTTCAACCGTTATCTCCTTCCCTGCTCTCACTCTTTTTTCATCACCCAACTCTTGTTGCAGCCTCCAGTTATAAACTGGAAACCTTCCAACACTGAAATTCATATGGAGAGAAAAAGCTGAAATAAAAGACTAATGAAGGATAAGCATCAACAATCAAAATTCAACCTTGATTTTAATGACTTTTCAATAAAAAATAAATGTTGAATTTTAGTTATATATTCACGCCAACTTTCAGAAATACACTACACACATCATGTATCATTTCATCACATTCCTTTCTAGAATAGACATACAAAATCTTTACAATGCAATACAATACTAAAGCATTGTATAGATATTTTCTGTTACAAAATGATAATTTAGCTATATGAGATCTATAAGAGCTAGTATTTACCTGGTCTTTGGGGAGTAGAGTTCATAATCCTGGGACTCTCATTTCTCAGCTTTTTTTGACAGGCAGCCATTATCACACTATTTGAACAACATTGCATAAAATTGCAAAATCTCTAGTGTATATTCTGGAAGTTAGAGGATTTGCTCTAAATACTATGCACAACCAAGAACATTATAAATAGTTAATTACAGACCAATAATTGATTTTGTATAAAAGAAGATATGAGTTGGCATGAGAAATAATGATTAGCCAACTGAGCTAAGAAATGTACAGTTATATGAATGGTACAAAAAATCCATTTGTCCAGCAACTACAGAGGAATTCTCAGGATAGAAATAGCATGACAGTTTGATTTAAATGGTTCCTGTCATCTCAGTTTTGAAATACAGGGGTCTATAGTCTCTAAACTGTGCCCAGTAAATATATATTAAAAAAAAAAAAAAAACACTAAGGAAAAAAACCTGTCAAGAATAACTTTTTTTTTTGTAAGAATAACAGTATCTTGAACTTACTTGTCCCTGAATGTCATAAAATGCTAACTTTTCTGACTTACATCAAGACACAGTGGACTTGTAATGGAACTTTACTATTAAAGTGGTTTTTTAATTAAACAAAAAAAAAAGTTACTTTTTTGTAACTTCAAAAAATCACATTATTTCAACTAAGTGCCCCACGGAAATAAAATATTTCTTTCTATAGCAGCTTCCTTTCTTAATTTTTAATAAAACCGAAGTTATTTAATGGTTTTACTACTATCACATGTTCTACTGCAACTTGACAGAATATTTTAAAGCTCCAGATGTGTCATGAAGAATAGCATTATAAGAGAACCAGCTTTACAATAAAGACATGTTAAAAAGATAAAAATTAAAATCTTTACATTTTAAATTAACATATATATTTAAGATTTCAGTCAAATATATATTTTTTGTATTCTATTTTTGTTCTACTTTCAGAAAAAAAATCATGATTTAGTTCAAATATGGAAAGAAAACATTTCAAATTATCAACATTTCCAGAAAAATGCAAATATTGACTTTCAACCCACTTTACCAGTTTCTCCTGCACTCTGTTTGAGGAGCCTTCTCTCATCTCACTCCCTGATCTTGGGCAAATCACTTTGTGTCTCTCAGATTCCCCTTTTATAAAGTTAGTAAAATATTTACTTACTGTTCTTAACTCCCAAGGGGCTTTCTGTGGGTTAATTAGTTAATGTTTATGTAGCACTTTGAAAATCTAAAGCATTATATTAGTGCCAAGCATTATTATTATGAAACCTATTAAAAACACAATGCATGATCAATTAGCTCAGATCAAAGGACATGTAGCTGCAAAGGCTCTAATTAAAAGTTGATAAATAAAATTATTGAAAACAAACGAACTTTTGTACTACCTCACACTTAAAGTGCACAGAGACCTATTAGTCAACACCATGCCCTGTATTCCTCATGTCACAGACCAAGCAGCTAGAGGTTTGAAAAAAGCTAATATTTTACGTATTTGTTTAAGAGCTCATCAAGCAGACTGAAAAGCCCTGCTTTACAATATCTAAAGGCCTTTATTTATTTAAAGTGCTATGTGAATGTGGCTAAACAAACAGGAGGAAATGCCTCTGAAATAAATTAATATCAGTTATAATTGATATTCTAACTAATCGGAAGGCCATACCATTTTCTCTAACTCTAAAACCTAAAGGTGGTGACTTGGAAATTCAGTAACAGAGCTTTTTAGCGACAACAGAAGCTCATGTAGTAATGTAGCATTTAGGATAATATTGTCAGAAAATTTTCATTGTCTAAATCAGGTCTTTTGCTTCAGATATAATAGCATGACATATCAGGCTATGTTTTTGAAGTTGAGAAAAGACATCAATATCTTTTAGCATTTTTCGTCACACTGATTTTTTAATACAAAATGAAGGGAGGAAGAATTCTATCCATAAATATGTATCTATACCCTTCATATTTTGAACTGGCAGTTTCTTCATCTACCAGGATACCTATTAATCAGTGTGAAACCTAGTAAAACATACTTATTTCAAACAAGTTAAAATTTACAGCTATAGTAATAAAACCAAAATATGTTACTGAGGTTCACATTTTCCTTTTCACTTGTCATGTTCATTCATCTACCTGTGCCTGCCTTTATTCTCTTTGATTAGGAATTTATCTACCTTAATTTCTTTTCTTTCTCACTTCTTTATGAATATACCTTGCAGCTCTGGACCTCTGAGTACTGCATGTCATATAATATTGTATTTTAAAATTAATTTATGTGAAGAAAACTTCTTTCAAAATGTTTAGTCTACTTCCTCACCTCCTTTTTGACATTTTAATGTTTAAAATTATTCAGAGACTTTAATTCAGCAAAGGTGCTACTATTTACAATTTTTAAAGTATATTTGTATGTCTACACCCATCTGTATATCTACATCTATTTGTATACTTAAAGGGCTTTTGCTGGAGTCATCTTTAATCCTGGATTTTCAGGAAAAAAGCCAACACTCTTACAAATTTTCAGTTTCTCTTTAAATTCAAAGTAATCCTAGAAATGTTAGTTGGAAGGAAATTAGGAGATTATTTAATTCAATCTCCTGCTTGAAATGGGAATATTGCTACTATAAAATTAGCAATAATTTTATGTAGGCAACAGAGAATGCTACAAGCATCTGTAATTTTGTATTAAATACATTACAGGGACATGTAATCTTTCCAAGATAAATCACCACAAACTGAAAAAAATAAAAGATTTGAAAAGTGATAACCTACATGAAAATACTGACAAGACATTAAAGCAGCTTTTTTTTACAGGAATGATAGCCCAGACTGATTGAAAATGGTTAGTGAGGACATAACTCTCATTTCCCCATTCATTTGTGCCCAAATCATATGCTCTGGGAGTTTTTACTTACAAAAATCCTTCAAACATACCAGAGAGCAAAACTGAACATTTCTTTTAAAACAAGATTTTTGAGACACTTCCATTATATCACTGGGTTGGATTGTTCATCCCTTTCATTTTTTTTAATAGCACCCTTATTTTCAGGATGAAGCCTTGTGTGGTCAGGAAGAATAAGATGAATTCTTGTACATATCAAGTCATTACGAATTCTACACCATCCCAGTATCAGTTTTCCTAGCACTTTGTTTCTAACATCCTTGAAACTGGATATTCCTTAAGCTTCTGCGCACTGCACTTTCTTTATCTTTCATGAAGCATTTTGAACTATGTTTTACATGGTATTTGACATAACGTATAAGCAGTGGGTTACTATCCCCTTCTGTGATTTATACTGTATTCTTCTTCCAATAAAAGTTAATGTCCTGTTTGCCCTCTCCATTTCAGCAACATATTAGGTTGAAAGCTTTATGTTTGGGGGGGGGGGGGGGGGGGGGGGGTTAATTTTTTTTTTTAGTAATTACTCCCTAATCTCTTTGCTGCTCTGTACGCTGAAGAACCTCACAGCTTAACGGATAATTTTTTTATTGCATTTTTCAGTTTAAGTTCTATTGCACTTACATCTTACATAAATAACATTTATCATTTGTTAGTCAATGCATTAGAGCTCTCCAAAGCTTTCAGTACACATATACCTTTTGCCTTTTGGTATCTACATTGAATAAGCATATTGTGTTTAGTACCAAAAAAAACCCCAAAGCAAAGACTCGAAGTCCCTTTATTCTTTATGAGTATTATCACCCCAAAAGACTGCCATAATTTTGTAATAAAAGTTGAATAACCTCCCTGGATGAGATTTTTATTATTAATATCACATGATATTTTGGCTTTTTTTTTTTTTTTTGTGTGTGTGTGTGTGTGTGTGTGTGTGTGTGTGTGTATACTTGCCCTGAGCATCTTAAATCACAGTGTTTCTGGAAAGGCCTGGGAGATTACTGAAGAACTTCTATGGGTTTCAAATTTTTCTTCTTTGTACATTGCTTTTGCTTTAAAAACATCAGATTACAGCAGAATTTGAGATTACTTTATTAATTTATTAAGACATTTTGCCAGTGATATTATTTGAATGTTTTCAGTGCTAGGTCTTCAAAGATATATTGCTTGAAACATTGGTTGTTGGAGGACTGGTCTTTGGGTTGTCTGGAGGACTACAGTATATCACTGTTAAACACTAAGGAACATAGCAATGGTAACCCTAGTAGCCCATGCTCTCCTGATAATTTTACCTATAGGGTGATGTATTTTTCTTATTAAATATTCTTTAGAATGAGAGAAGGCAACTTTTTCTCTAACTAGATGAAAGCTTCGAGCAGTAGATACATTGCACAGAATGTTGAGATAACGTACTCTGATCAGTAGAACTATGAAAACACACATAGTCATTGTGGTGTTCATGAATTAAGATACTGACTTTTCATAGTTTCACTGGAAGTCATCTATTATTTTAAAAATGTAGTAAATTTTTACCAAGAATATCCACAATTATGTAATATCTGTGGTATGTCATGATCTATATTTCTTATGTCATTTATCAGAATGCAAGTAAGCATATTTAGTCTAAATTAGTAGGATCCTGGAATGAAGAAAGCACTGTCCAAAATGCAGACTGTGTTCACAGAAAGATTCAAATCACAAAGATTACCAGCTGAAATAACCCTGGTTAAACCACCTAATATGTTAAGCTACCAATGCAGATTTTTCTTGTCTCTTTTAGTCAGTTTTAAATAGCTCAGATAAATGCTCTGCAATGAATCTATTAGAAAGTCTGTAGAGGCATAATTCCTGTAAGGATTTTTTTCTGCTTCTCTACCTCAGTATTTACCAATAATGTTCAGGCTGTACTTGTTTGCTTCTCATAAGTCTGCAAAATAAAATGTCATTCTTTGCTTGGCATGTGTGATCATCTCAGAAACTTCTGTAAGAAGCCTTATCTTGCTCTTTGGTAGCTCTTTGGTCTTTGTTTCTTCTAAAGGAATAGTATTAATAACCATAACACTGCAGAAACTAGTAGCTTGTTTACTTTGTCAATAACGACAAAGTTTTCTTCAGGCCAAATATGTGGGTTTTCATGTGTTGAGTTTCTCTGTGAGCATTAGGTGCTAAAAAACTAAAAAACTCAGAGAAATCTTAAGCAAAACTGGTAAATCTTTCCTGACTTCCAGCAACAACAAAATACCAGCCCAAGATGACTTGATTCATCATCAGCCAACTGAAAATTCTGAAAACCTTAGTCAGACATTCAGAAAAAAAGACATTTCAAGGTTTCTAAGAGGATTTGGGGTTTCTTTTTCTTTTCTTTTTTTTTTTTTTTTCCTTGCAATAACATTTAGAAATTTTGCAAGACCTTTAACTTCCATCTGTTTTTCATGTGGAAGTTGTATGCAACCAACTACTGATTGAAGAAACTGTACAAAATTTAAGGCGGTAGGTGATGTTTCCTTGAAGTATCAGATATTAATGGTTCAATTAAATTTTGTGAGGGTTTCCACAACATATTTCTTGTCTGGGTTTTTTTTGGATCCTCCCATGTCCCAGTCTTAATCACTATTTTTACACAACTGAACAAAATGAACAATGTTTGAGCTAGAAAATAGTGTAAAATCTGCACAGAGGCTTGGAAAAGTGACCAGATACAGTCAGTCGTACAGAATGACCAAGGGAATTCATTCAATGCATACTTACTGACAGTCAATTTAAATTGTAACCCAAAGAAACCAGGATATTAAAAGATATCCAGAGAGCAAGATTGTGATGTGCTCAGTACCTGTAGCTGGGATCAAGGTTTCCAAAAATCTCCATTCTTAATTAAATGCAAGGTAAAGGAACACATTCTTAACTATTTGCTGTTTAGATTAGTGCTAAATCAAATACAGCTACATTTTTTTTAAATTAACAATGCTGAGATATTGACCAACTTCCAAAATCTTGATCTTACTTTTAAATATTATACAGGATAACTGAACTCTCTTGAGTATCCAGTTGTGGTAAATGTGGATAAAGGTGTCTTTCATAAAATCTGGTCTAAATGCTCACAATAATAGATTCAGAGACTGATTGTTTTCAGTAACATTATGGATGATCCCTGCAGACTGAAAGCATTTTGCTTTCTTTTTACTAAAAACAGTTTTAACAGCTACCAAAAAACCCAAACAAACAAACAAACAAAAATTCAGACATATGTACCCTGTAACTTAGATGCAAGAATGAAAAATTGGTAATAGCAGATGGAGTATTCTTTGACTATAAAGGAAAATAATAATTCTTTGATATTTGCTTTAATCATGACATCTCATTTTTTTACACCATTTTGCTCTGGTTGTGTTCTTTATTTATTCCTTAAAAGCAGATGGCAAAAATTATGGAAAAATATCTTAGGCCTTTGTTTGAATTCTCTACTTCTTCCTTACCTAAATTTCAGCTTCCTTCTAAATTTGAGTTTATGGACCAAATTTTCAAAAAACAGAGCACCAAGCCAATATGTCCAAAGTGTGATATTTCATCTGCCCTATGTATAAAAATACAGAAGTACCAAAATACAGCTTACATAGCTATACAGGGATCAGAGCAAATGTTAAGACCTTCTGTCCAAGTCAAGGACTCCAAAAATCCCTGCTCTGCTACTGCAGAACTGTAGCGGCACCTTAGTACCAGGGACCCAGCTTTGCTGGGGTCCTCCCTCATGTCTCAGTCTCCCTGATGACAAGAATGTGGCCATTCAGTTTGAGAACCTCGACATGATATATGTTTCCAGCCTCATCTAATAGGGATTTACAAAAGGCATTTACAGCTTCCATTTTCTTTCAAATATTGCTAGAAGAAAATGGAAGGTGACAGGTCAGGTTGTAGTTAAAGCACTCATGCCAGGACAGGAAAACCCAGGTTTGTGTTTGTACATAAGAGACATCAAGCTCCCTGCTGCCACAAGTGAACCATATAAGGTGCTGTAGGCTGGTTTCTTTGAAAAGGGGGGAGGAGGAAGAGAAACCACCTGCCCCTAACGTCTTTTGTTGAAGCTGTGCTCCTGTGAAGAAAAGAGTCCATGGATGAAGCCTTGTGACTCAATGGGGCACAGATCACCAAGCTTTCATGCCCAAGTCAACTGCATATTTTACTCAGTGACTTATCGATGTAAAATGAATGCATCTAAGTAGTGTTTTTCTGCTGAATAACTCTTTGACTGAAAATTTTTCTGCCTGCTCTGCTTGTTTTTGAATGCTTATGGTTTTAACCCCTGTAGTCAGTAAAGCCCAACCCCTACTAACATCTACTACACTCAGTCTCATACATGACATAAACCCAAAGATGCTGGACTTGCCACGTTCCCCTTTCCATAGGTGGGAGTAGCAGGCTACCTACCACTGCTACTGTTGTTGCCCTAAAAGAACTCATGAAACACTAGGATTCTCAGCAAGCCATGTCAGAAAGCATGAACGACCTTCTGCCTCTTTTGCAAGCCAAGAAATGAGCATGAAGAGCTAAAAGAAAAAAGTGAAGTATACTGGAGTTAAATGTTTTGCCTTTTTTCATCATTTCATATGGATAACAATAAAAACTACTGCACATAAAAACACATAGGTATTTTTTTTTGGTCAACACCTGCAACATAGAATATCACACTGAGTTTTTTATCAGAACTGGGAAAAATTAAAAAAGATGGAAAAATTGCCAATGAAATTTTGAAATGTCTGAATATTAATTCCTAGCTTATAGTCAGAAATCCCCACTTAGTTTTATTTTAAATGGCAGCAGTTCTAGAGGAAACACTCTTTTAAGTAGTGCTAAATTTCTGCATACACACAGCTAGTAAGAAGTCTATTCAAACCATGCAGTAATAGCCATTCTACAGTGTATGTCTAGAGCCCCATTAAAATGCAGAATCAGGGCTTTAGGCAAGTTGCTGTCATCACTGCTCTCTGTTCCAGCTTAATGGAATCTTCTGACAGACTGAGCAACAGATGAAAATGACTCAGATAATTTATTCTTCTATCATTTTAGCATCTATTTAAAACCTTAAAACTATCTATTCCTCTTAATACATTTTGATATTCTAACTGAAAGCTAGTCTGTATTTTGTCCCACTCAAAGTATAAATTATCACTTTTGGGGCTATTAGCTAGAGATACAAAAGGAAAAAATCTAGGCCCTTTTTTTTCCCTTTCTTGCAATTTTCATCATAAATTATATAACACTAGATTTCCAAGTTCAGGTTGAATTTAGATAACAGCAGGTCTACATTTAAAATTATTTTGTGTATTAGTATTTCCCTAAGTGTCAAATCAGAAAATGGTTTGCGTTGTGTTGGTCCTGCAAAAAATTTTTAGTAAGTTTGATAAAGAAGTACAGTTGTCTAAAATGTTACATGCTACTTAGACTAGCTATAGAGAAAGAGAGGAAGCTATATTTTATTCACATTTACTGCACCCTTTAGGTCTAAACCTAATAGGCACTTTTTCATATTCTAGAGCACTTTATATTTATGAAGTCTAATTTGGTTCTTCCCTTCCATGCTCTATTATACTGGAAAAAGTTTCTCTCAAAACTGGAATTCTTAGCACTGAATTATGTGTAACATTTATTGTCAATGAAGAAGCACACCTTCACTTTACTGAATTTACTTTATCTTTCAGCAAGGTTTATTTTTATTTTAAAAGCCCAAGTCAATTTGTTGTTTGCTGTGTTCTAGCCCTCTTCATAAGTGTATCACTAATGTGTTTCATAATACACCGCTGTCAGGGTTTCTGTTCTGCAAAAATGTAACTCACTACAAAGATTTTTAATGTCTTTAAGCAGTCATTGCACATTCATACTCCAAGTATGTTAGCTACATGGTCTACACCTGTGAAAACCTATAGCTATGGCCCTATGTACTTTTTCAACATCCTTGGGCAGCCCTGTTGCTTTGAACATTCAATGGGTGAGTTATTAAAGAAAGTGCAACATTCTAATACAAAGACTATCCTCCAGATTTAGACATCTAAATTTAGATGTTTGCTTGTGCTATAGATGTCTACATTTCTATTATCAATGGAGGGTGATTCAGTATAATTCGTAAAACATACCTACTGGCTAGCCAGCTGGACAAGCAGAACTGACTGCCACACTAAGAGTTTCTTTCTTTTCCCAGCTATGACAGCAGATGGCTCACATCAATCGTTGGAACTTATTTAATGAGACTGGATAATTTTCAATAGGTTTGTCTCCTTAGGACATTGGGGGCATTGTTTTCCATTGGTATTTGTTTGTTTGTAAGTTTGTTTGTTTGTATGTTTGTTCATTTAATTTATGGTCTTACTTTCCTAGTGCAAATCCTTGCCTTTAAAGGAAGTGTTGTGGTTTAACCCTGGTAGGCAGCTAAGCAACACACAACTGATAGCTCATTCCCCCACAGCAGGAAGGGAAAGCGAATCAGAAGGGTAAAAGTGCAAAAACTCATGGGTTGAGATAAAGACAGTTTAATAGGTAAAGAAAAAGATGTATGTGCAAGCAAAGCAAAATAAGGAATTCAATCACCACTTCCCATTGGCAAGTAGATGTTTAGCCATCTCCAGAAAATAGGGCTTCATCATGCATAGCGGTTACTTGGGAAGACAAATGCCATAACCTCAAATGTCCCCTCCTTCCTCCTTCTTCCCTGCAGCTTTTATTGCTGAGCATGACATCATACGGTATGAAATATCCCTTTGGTCCGTTTGAGTCAGCTGTCCCAGCTGTGTCCCCTCCCAACTACTTGTGAACTCCGAGCATACTCACTGACAGGGCAGTTTAAGAAGCAGAAAAGGCCTTGATGCTGTGTAAGCACTGTTCATTAGCAACTAAAACATCAGTGTGCTATCAACACTGTTTTCATCACACACCCAAACATAACACCATAAAAGCTACTATGAAGAAAATTAACTCTATCCCAGGCAAAACCAGTAGAGGAAGACAAAGAAAATGGAGTTTAAGAAGTGATCCAGGATTTTTCTTCCTTGGATTCAATTTTGCACAGCTTGGAGTGTGTGGAAAAATTCATTCACTTTTCAATTTCTCTGTCTACAGAAAATTTTCCCCAGAGACAGAAAGAAGGCTCAGAATCACATCCAAGATATGTGTTGGTTCCAAAATACAAGCTTTAGAAAACATATCCCGCAACAACTGCTAGCAAAACCTAGCACAGAAGTTTGTTTCATTGAGCGACACAAAATTAAAGTCTTGGGTCACTATTAAGCTGCCAAGGTCTGTACTAGTTTCCCCACAAAAGCCTCACAGGTTTTTGATTTCTGCTAAGACAGCATTCCACTTGGGACTGGACACTTCCAGAACTTACAGCAAAATTCTAAAAGTATACTCAGGAGGCTCTGGCCTTAGAAGTGAGAGAGAGACTGTCCTCCAAAAAACAAGGACAACACACAGCACCACATCTGTGTGTCAGAAACACAGTCTGCTTCATAGGCTATTTGTTCTACACTTGAAACCATAAAGCCTGAAGGCATCTGTTCCTACCAAGTCCCTGGTGGATGTGGCTAAGGTTCATCATACCCCTTGTAGCCCTTCCTTCAGACCTCTGTGTTAATCCCCCTCCTACCACTGTTCATGTTATCTTTAACTAGTTGTACCCAGTATATTCTTTTTTGAAAAAGAATATTTAAAAGTTTTGAAAATTGTTTCCAAAATTCACTTAGTAAATTCAGCTCCAAAACTCACCATCATAGCATCCTCTAGCCTTTCTAACACGATGGCAGAACCTATGAAATTATATTTTTCTTTGAGGAAAATACAGGCTAATATTTTTCTGGATTTCCTCTTAAGTAAAAGCTTGTACAGATTATTTCAGACATTAGTTCTAAAACATCAGCTACTACAATTGCTGGTTTTCTCCCAGATCTTTATATTTTACCAGTTACTCATTGTTTCATCATACAGTCTTCCTACCTGGACCATATTTTGAGCTGGACTAAAGCAATGCAGTTTAGTTGTGCATAAACGCTTCAGCCCATAGAAAATTCCAGTGAATACAGAATGTTGCAGCAATATGGGTTGTTCTGAGCACATCAAACCTATCTTTCCTTCTCTGCACTGGTTTCCTGGGAGTTTGCTAATTCTCATCCTGACAGATGAGGTAAAATAGTACACATATCCTCTGACTATGAGGGCTCTATGTTCTCCAAAGGATCAGTGCTATTTTGAGGGCTGGCCCAAGACTGTCATGAGAAGTATCAGAAAAACTAGACATGATCATAAACCTTACTCCCTTTTATTTTAGTGGAAAAATCCATTTTGTCCTTGACAACTTTCAAATAAATGCATAGCCACATTTGTTTTAGAGATAAGGAAAAGAAGCTGTAACAAAACAATCCACTGCATACATAACTCTAGGGAGACAACAGGGAATAAACAGCAAATTGTACTTATTGATCATAGTGCTTAAAGCATTACTGAAAGATGCTCAAAGAATCAAATAATAAAGTGATGCTGATAGTTTAAGAGCTGTAATAGAACTGAACAGGTTTTCAGTAAGATGTATTTACTATGGTTGATGGAAATCCTGAATATGTATAGATTCAGGGATCTCTAAATTGACTTTATCCACTGGAGTCACATCATTGTTTTCTCCCAATACTGTATGTAAATGTTAATAGTACATACTCTCCTAATAAAATCTATATAGCACTAAATCAGCCTGCAGTAATGTGCCTTGTCGCTAAAGTTTCTTTTTTTTAAACTATGCAATGCTTGAAACTTTAGGCCATTCATATTAAAGCAAGAAAATACCTTCCCACATAATTCCTTAACAAAGGCTGTATTTCCCAAAATTGTCAAATCCTGATATCCAAATGATCACAGTAAATTCTTTCAGGGTCCCAGAAGAACCTAATTTACACACAATTATTTTCAGAAATATATTTCGGAGTATTTTGCAAAACAGCCTGATATATGGTACACTTTATAGGCCTCATTTCTATATTATAGTGTCATCACTGAAAATCAGGCAAAGGTCACAACTGTTTTGGCTTGGGTTTTTTTTCGTAGAATCATAGAATAGTCTGGTCAACCTTTCCTGGGAAAGGGAGCCTAGGTGAGATTATCTAGCACCGTAACCAGTCACGTCTTGAAAACTTCCAGTGATGGGGACTATACCACATCTCTGGGGATGTTGTTCCAATGAATGATTCTTCTCACTGTAAAAAATTTCTGTCTTATGTCGATATGAAACCTCTCCTAATGCAACTTGTACCCATTGCCCAGCCTACTAGCTGGAGAGGCAGTTTAAGAAGCAGAAAAGGCCTTGATGCTGTGTAAGCACTGTTCAGCAGTAACTAAAACATTGGTGTATTATCAACACTGTTTTCATCACAAATCCAAAATTCCAATAGCACCATAAAAGCTACTATGAAGAAAATTAACTCTATCCCAGCCAAAAGCAGTACTGGTTTTTCTGTCCCAGGTGCAGAACTTAGCACTTACCTTTGTTAAACTTCATACTGTTCTTGCTAGCACAGTCTTCCGCCTGTCCAGGTCTCTCTCTAAGATGTCTCTCCCTTCTGACATGTTCATCTCACTGCCTAGTTTAGTGTCATCAGCAAACTTGGTGAGGGTGCTTTCAATCCCATCATCCAGGTCATTTATGAAGATGTTAAATAGCGTGGGGTCCAGTAGCGTTCCTTGGGGGAACCCACTTGTGACAGGCTGCCAGTCTGAGTAAAAACCATTGATTACCACCCTCTGAGTACAGCCTGCAAGCCAGTTTTCCACGCATCTTGCAGACCACCTGTCCAGTCCATATCTTGCCAGTTTGTCCAGAAGAAGGATGTGGGAAACACTGTTGAACACCTTGCTGAAGTCCATGTAAACAACATCTACTGCTCTCCCCATGTCAACAGAAGATGTTATTTTGTTGTAGAAGGTGATCAGGTTTGTCAGGCCTTTGGTAAATCTGTGTTGTTTTTCCCCAATCACCTGCTTCATTTGGTTTGTGGTAGTTTCTAGCAGGACTCGTTCCATTACTTTACCAAGGACTGAAGTAAGACTAACGAGCCTGTAGTTTCTTGGGTCCTCTTTTGGGCCCTTCTTGTAGATGGGTATGACATTTGTCCTCTTCCAGGCAGCAGGGACATCCCCTGATCTCCACGACCTTTTCAAAGATTATAGACGGTGGCCTTGCAGCAGTGTCAGCCACTTCTCCTAACACCCTGAGGTAGGTTCTGTCCTGACCCACAGATTTATGTGGTTTGAGCCCTTGCAAGAGGCTGCAGACCAGCCCTTCCTCCACTACTGCTGGGTTGACGCATGCATTGTTGTAGCTACTTGATCCTGTGATCTGGGGTCCAGCTATGCCAGTAAAGGCAGAGGCAAAGAAGGTATTGGGAACCTTTGCCTTGTCAGTATTATTAGTAACTTGTTTCCCTGCCCTGTTTAGTAATGGGCCTGTGTTTCCCCTGTGCTTCTGCTTACTGCTCATGTATCTGAAGAATCCTTTCCTTTCTTTGTGATCTCATCATAGCTGTTCATGAGATAAAGTTTTATCATCCAGAGTGAGTAATTCATAAACACTTTAAGGCCTTTGTGTCATTTAAGAGATTTCCAAGCTCCAGATTAGCAACTTTGTCTAAAGCCTGGACTCCTTCCTATAATGTGGTGTTCTTCACTGTCAATGAAATCCAGATGTATTTGTAGTTTTCCTCTAGGCAATCAGTGCTTTGTATTAGCATTAATTAATTGAGTCTCACTATATCACTCTGCGGCAGACTACTTTTTCTATCAACTAATGTTGATATGAAAGCCTAGAAAATTAACTGTAAGTCAAGAATTTTTGTATCCTTTATACGAGTACAATTTTTAAAAAGTGTGTGTATGTGTGTGTGTGTGTGTGTGTGTGTATATAAGCACACACTGTTTTTTTTTTAATTCAGGAGAAAACCAATTAAGCCTTCTATATAATGAGCAATCATGCCAACAACAAATCAATTTCCATATAATTTGTATGATGCAGTACTATAAATTCTACAAGCAGGATCAATAATTGGCAATAAAATATCAAGCTATAACTCTCCAGCCTCCATGGCCAGAATACACATACTTATGTAAAAATAGAACTTAATTTTTAGTTTACTGTCTGTACAAGCTAATTTACCACATAAGAAAAAAGTCAGGGGTCTAGCCATTAGCACAGTCTAAAACACTCCCAGAAAAACTAGAAAACTTTTTGAGTGGGATGCAGGTAAGTATTTAGTGCAATTTCAGGAATCCAAGGATATCTCACCTGGTTTACATCACCACTACAAAACTGCACAGACCCAATGAAAAAATCTGTCAATCTGACAGACCCATGAAAAAGGGCTGATAACAATAAGGCATTGAAAATGGTAATAGATGCCTTTGTTGAGGCAACCACATACCATATACCACTTCTGAATACCTGAAAAAGTTCTCCAGTGGAGCACAGATTCACAACACTTAGGAGAGTATAAATGTAGAGCTGAGATAATCTGATCTTCATCCTCAATTCCTGTAAGGTGGAAAATCTATTATGAATTGGTGTCTCACTTTCTTTTGCTAGATATTTCATGAACTACCTTTCTCTAGAATCTGGAGGGACTTCCAAAGAGATAAAGAACAGAACAAATCCACTGATCTTACATTTGAATGCTAGTGTTTGGGGGAGAAAAACATACAAGAGAAAGTCCAAAGTCTAATGTAAATGTTTGCAGCTGATAGAGATGATAGAGTTTGAAGGGAATTCCTTAGGTTCTGCATGAGCTTTCTCAGTAGGCATGGTTTGTTCCCTGAAGTTCTTGAAAACATAAAATTCCTCTTAAATGTAATTAAATTTACATTTCACAATTTTTGCTTTCTTTGTAATATTTTTAGTTCTTTCATATAGGGAAATATATCAGAGTTGGTTGTTCTTCTTTAGTAGCTTAAAGACAGTCAAATTTCATCTTTGAATAGAGGCTTTTAAAATTCTGGCTAAATCACTGTGAACTGATTTTGGCTGGAGTATTACTAAGCTATTTAGTAACTATTATAAGTATTTTATAATCATGGTGATTTCTAGTTGTACTGGATAAGATTCACCTCTTTATTAGACAAGGATCATGCTGACAATTCGATACAAAAGATATAATGAACATTATTGTCACAGAGATAAGCTTCATCATATCAAGAAATGTTAATTTGTAAGTAACATTATCTCCAACTCTTTTGCTTGTTCAGGTATCTAAATACACAAAGCAACTGGAAAACATTCCATAACATGGGGTTACAGAAAAAGAAAGTGAGTTAATAGCCAGATAGAATTCTTATTGATGTCAATAGATATAACCAGTACAATACATATTTCTAACCACAGTCTCATAGTCCAAGGTTAGTATACAGTAATAAAAATGGAAATATTCTTTTTACAAATCATCTGTTAGCTTATCAAGTTTTTGCTAATATCACTTTTTACATTTAATCAATTTCTTTGATCAATGAATTCCAATAAGAAAACCCCCTTCATTCCTCAAAATTGCTGTTGATCACTATACTCTTGATATGTAATAACATTTTTCTCTTGCTTCACAGAATAGACATTAACAAATTAAGCACATTATATATCATGACTATCAGAAAAATAAATGTAGAGAATAGATTGCAGATGCTTAAAGGAGGGAAAGTCTGCCTAAAACAGTACTGCCTCTGCAATCTCCACGTATAGAGCTAATATATATAAAATTTCCACATGTATATCTCTTTATCCACCTGTAAATTTTGTCAAAGTAAAATTTAAAGATTTTTTTTAAAGCTGTTAGAGGGTACCAGATGCTTGTGTCAGAGCTATGAAACTAATTCTGACTAAGATGTCATACTTTTGGAAATTGTCAGAGTACACAGTGCTTAACAGCAGAGTACAAGTGCAGCAATTTTGACACTTCCTGAAAACATCTGATTTTTTTTCACAAGGATTGATTTATGCATACACAGTAAATATAACACTTTTAGGAAATACCAGACTTATGGCAAATTCACCACAGTTACTCATATTACTTTCGGGGCGGGGGGGGAGGGAGGAAATCTGGCATCCTAATCCAAGTAGGTAGGCATTATGGGAGACAGGGAGCAGAGGAAAAAATTAAGATTTAGATCATTAAATATCCTCATCTGCTTATACACAGGAAAAAAGTTCTGTCATGAAATAGGTCTACTCTGTAGTTCTCAGACACAGGCAAGTTTGTGCTCTGGCTTTTCTGCTCTCAGTTAGGGGTGGGGTTTTTTGCAAAGCTTTTGAATGTCTGACCACTCTGTAATACACTTTGAGGCCAACAGAAAGACCCAGCTAGCAGGGGCACAGCAGTAGCACAGCAAGGGCACAGAGCACCTCTGCTGACGACTGCGTGGGGATGCTGGAAGATAGGGCAGTGATGGTCTCAGTACAACACAAGGCATGTTCTCTGTCATTGACTGGTGCAAACGTTTGTGGCACAGATGAGATCTCTGGCAGGGAGGACACCTCTGTCCAGGTCTGGGGCTGGAGAGAGGGTTGTTGCCTTTGCTGGGGCCAGGGCAGCAGGGGCCTCCCGTGTGCCTTGTTACAGCCCTGAGTCACCAGGTAAAGGAACTGCAGGAGAAGGTGAGCAACAGCACAGGTTCCTGATGACAGGAAAAAAGCAAATATCACACTCATCTTGAAGAAGGGCAAGAAGTAGGATCCAGGTAACTGCATTCAGCCAAATTTCAGTCTCCAGGAAGGTTATAGAGTGAATCCTTTTAGAAGCTATTTCTATGCACATGAAGGACAAGTAGATGGTTAGGAATGGCCAACATGGGATTAGCAAGAAGAAATCATGTCTGCTTAACCTGATTGCCTTATATGATGAGATAACTGGCTTTGTGGACAAAAGAAGGGCAGTGGATTTTGTACACCTTAACTTTAGTAAGGTCTTTCATATAGTATTCTGTAGGGTCCTTATCACCAAATTGGTGAGATGATACCGACTGGATAACTGGGTGATAAAAGTGGGTTGGAACATTGGCTTGATTGCTGGGCTTAAAGTGTTGTGATCAGTGGTGCAAAGTCCAGCTGACAGCCAGTAACTAGTAAGCATCCCCCAGGGATCCACACTGGGGCCAATATTGTTTAATGTCTTCATTAACTACCTGCAGTGGAGGGCACTTTCAGCAAGTTTGCAGATTACACCAAACTTTGGGTTGCGGGGCAGTCAATATGCAGGACAGGGCAGCTATTCAGAAGGACCAGAACAGGCTGGAGGAATAACTTGACAGCAACTTCATGGAGTTCAACAACCCAGATGCAAAGCAGCTTGGCAGAATAGGACCCAGGGGTCCTGGTGGACAACAAGTTGGACATGAGCCAGCAATGTGCTCTTGCAGCAAAGATGGCTAATGGTGTCCTTGGCTGCATTGGACAAAGTATTGCCAGCAGGTGGAGGGAGGTGACCCTTCCCTTCTACTCAGTACTGGTGAGGCCACACCTGGAGTGCTTTGCCCAGTTCTGGGGTCCTCAGTACAAGAGAGATAGGGACATACTGGAGAGAGTCCACTGAAGGGCCACAAGGATGATGAAGGGATTGAAGCATGTCTCTTACGAGGAAAGGCTGAGAGAGCTGGGACTGTTCAGCCTGGAGAAGTGAAGTCTCAGGGGGGACTTCATCAATATATAAATACCTGAAGGACGGTGCAAAGAGGATGGAGCCAGGCTCTTTTCAGTGGTGCCTGGTGACAGGACAAGAGACAATGGGCACACACTGAAACACAGGAGGTTCCCTCTGAACATCAGGAAACACTTTTTCACTGTGAGGGTGGTCAAATGGTGGCAATGTGCCCTTGCAGCAAAAGCGGCCAACAGTATAGTTGGCTGCATTAGTAAGAGTGGAGCCACCAGTTAAGGGAAGTGATCTTTCCCTTCTGCTTGGCACCTGTGAGAGCACATACGGACTGTCATGTCCATTTCTGGGCTCATTTCAAGAAAGACATTGACATGCCACAGTGAGGCACATGGAGGGCAGTGAAGCTGGTCATGGCTGGAGCACATGACTTATGAAGAGAAGTTGGGGAAATGGGTTTGTTCAGCCATAAGAGAAGGCTCAGGGGAGACCTTATTCCTGGTGAAAACTGACTGGAAGGTAGAAGACAGAGCCAGACTCTTCTTGAATGTACATGGTGATAAATGGGCAATGAACACATGTTGGAACAGGATGAAATCTCCGTCCTTGGTGGTGTCCAATATTCAATTGGACACAGCCCTGGGCAATGAAATCTAATTAGACCTCCTCTGAGCAGTGGGTTGGGACTAGATGAACTTCAGCAGTCCCTTCTAACTGGAGTTATTCTATGAATCTCTGATAAGATTTATTTTCCATTATATCAAGATATTTTTTCTGAAGTAATTCTAGAGGAAAAATTGGAGAAGAATGGGAAAGGTAAGCAGGAAAGGAAATGTCACTCAAGTCCTCACATCCGTTTCTTGCTGCCAATGGCAGGAGACAAAGGTTTTTGCTTATGTCCTGAAGATGGTAAGTGAACAGGTTTGCAAAGTCTGATATGGCTCATATGGAAAATGCTATGGAAACTATAAAACAAGTGAAACAAAATTATGCTACAACATGTTAAATGATAAACATTTGCCTTATAAATGAAAAGCATACTTATTTTTATCCAGATTTAGGCTGTGTAGTCTTAGACGTAAAAGTAAAAAAAAAATATTGCTTTTGCTAAGAGAAAGAAAGAAGATGGCTCTGGGAAGTTCAAGTCTCTCCTACCTTGACCTTTTCACCTGAAATGCTATCAATGGCTAGAAAACTCCTAACACCACCACTTATAGAATGTTTAACAAAAAAATCATGATAAATTAAAAGGAAAAGCAATAATAACATTTTTTTATATCCTTTTAAATTCATGTTGCACCTGTTTAAGATTAATACCTAGTAGCATTCCAGTTACAACTGGAAGAAGAGTCCTTATAAATATTTAACTATTCTAGCTCCTTAACTCAAAGATTGAAAAGAGTCCTAGACTTTCAGAATAGCTACCTTATTTGACAAATACAGGAAAATTAAGACTGGAAATTCCTGATTTTTTTTTTTCCTTTAAGATGAGATTCAAGAGTAACTGTTTCTTCTTCAGACTATACAAGTTTTTTCAGATTCCTTCTACAAGAGAGGAAAAGAATAATTTTTTTTCTTTTTTTTTTCTTTCTCACCTTTAAGAAAGCAATTGTTCCTACTCAATAGCTTAGTAGTTTCTAAGGAAAATAGGCAAGAAGGAGCTAAACTCATTGATAAGCAGAAATGATCTATGACTACAGACATTCACAGCCAGTTGCCAGACAGACAGATTTTGTTATTCTAAGTATGAAAATCAGTACTGATGCGTAAAACTGGATGTTGAATCCTCCTGGCCTGTACATTAACTCATAAATAGGTTACTAAGTACTTTGCCTTACAGATTATCATATTGGACTAAATACAAAACTGATAAAGCAAATATTTCTTTAATAATTATAATTGCTGGGCATGTGGCTAGAGCTTCATCCAAGCAGACTAAAAGGAATGGTAGCCTAAGAATGTCATTTAGAAGAAAAGAAATGAAAACAGTGTGCTTGACAAAGAACGTATACAGTCCAGAATATCTCAGGAGAAAATGCTGGCTGATCTATTGAATTCTTTGAAGGTTGGACCCGGTGAAATTAAGACTACAGCCGTAACTCCAATTTTAGCTCCTGAATATGAAAACAATGCAATAGGGACACTGGATATAGACAAATAACTAGCCCAGCCCTTCATAATAAATGAAATTGATATTACTTCACTTTATTTGCAGAAGACTTATCAAGCCACTATGGTTGCAGCAAAATGTCACATCTGCATCTCTGAAAGATATGTTCTTAGGTCAGGACGGAGAAATGTTCCAGAGGCTTATGCTGAAAGTGTTGCATCTGCTATGCTTGGCTTATATAAGTCTACACCAGTAAATTCCATAGGATACAAATCTGTCCAAAAAAATCATTATTCATTTTGATATAAAAATGTCACTGTTCAAAAAGCCTGAAGCATCTGTGAAATTGCAAAGAACACTAATACTACTTCCAGTGTATCTACATAGATAAATAGCTGCTTTAAGTCAATGCCTTACCCAGACACCTGGTGGCTATTCCATGAAGCTGAAGGATAGAATAGCTTATACAGCATGTATAGTGGAGACATAGTGAATATCTTAAAATCTCTAGTGATGATGGAGATAAGCCACTGGAGAAAGACAAAATAACACCTTGCTAGTGTAGGTTAAAAAATCTTTACACTGACGTCAGAGAAATAGCAACAGAAATAAGGGCAGGTTTGTTTTTTTGATTGACAATTCACATCTCCAAGAATAGCTGGAATAAACTTCTGCATTACAGTAATTCAATATCCATTTTGAAAAGCATTGCAAGGTGGTTTATATGACAAAAATTGTTTAACTGCAGAATATTATTGGCAGTTAATAATAAACAGGTTAAAAGGTAATAAACAAGTGTAAAGGTGTTTTCAGTAGGCATCAAATGTGCAGTGAATGGATAATAATGAAGTATAATTTGTTAGGTTGAGGGTCAGACATGCAATGGAGACTACATATGATGAATTCAAGTCTGATGTTTGCATGAGCAATATTAGATTGAAAGATCAATGTATATGTTTTAACCATTATGTATGAGGAAATGGAAAACAAAACAAGGATAGTTCCTAGTTTCACCATTATTACCCAAATAGAACAGCTATGGTTGAAATACCATTAGCATAAATTTAACAATGTGAAAACAATACCAATTATCTTAAAAGATATACTCCCTGAGTAAACCTCTAACTGATGAAGCCAATGACAAAACTGCTGCTACCTTCCAGGAAGCTGAGATTTCATCTCCTGCATTTATTTGGAGTCCTATCTTCCTGGCAGCTGGCAAAATGTGCCTGTATGGTACCAGTTCCTGTTCCCATTCCAGACAGCATAGGCAAAGGAGAAAGAAGATCTTGTATTGTTGCAATATGATTTTTGCAAGGCATGACATAGAATGCACAGTGACTTTCAGACTGCAGACTGAGACTGACCACTGACAGACTGGAAAAAGATTTTTGTTTCTATGTGATCTTAATAGATCTGTTGTAATAACCACTAAGAAACAATATGCACTGAGCACAACAGAAATATAGGTAAGCAATGCTCTAGTGGGCGTAGTCCATGCAAAACTTTGTCCTAGAAGAAACAATTTTGAAGTAAATAATTCTACTGAAAAAGTTGAAACAAAACTGTAAACAGCCCTGAGTATTATCTCACACACTCACCCATATTAAATATTTACAGCTGTTATAAATTGATTAGACTATGACCTTGATAGTGTAAACATTTCCTTTGCAGTTTGCTATCAGACTTGCATTTTAGTAATGATATTTATAGAACATTTTACTGAAGATATTAAAACTTGTAACAGCCAAGTGTGGAGAATGCATCTGCAAAAATAACATAACACTAAACAGAGCATTACAAATATATACTGGAAATCCATTAATAAAGGGAATTGGGTATCTGTTTAAATTAAACATTTATGTTTCACTGTTGGTGGCAAAGGTTTATATCCAACACTAATAAGAAGAGCTATACTATTGGCCTCATCAGTTGCTTCAGTAAGCTGTTGTAAAATGAATTTCATGACCTCACTGGCTAGCTGTTTGCAAAACCCATCTTTACAGCAATGTAATACATAGTCCTCATGCTATTGATGAAATTATTGATACTAGTGGAAACTTCAGTCTGAGCAATATAGGACTCAGTGGTAACAGCCTTGTGAGAATTAATACATAAACCCATGGAGATGGTTTTATCATTACACCTGCAAAACTGACTTCTTAGTAGAAATTGAAAAAAGGTGATGTGTAAGTGGAGTTTAAACTTGAAACTCTGCTTCCTTCAAGACGATGTGGAGTACAAAAATCTTATACTGCTTTAGAATTTCTTTGCAGGATTGAGAATGTACAATGAAAAGATACTGTTTTAAACTATATATTCTGAAATATACTAGAAGAGTTGGACTTGCCAATGCAATAGAAAATACCTAAAAATAAGGCACTACCACACCAAGATTGCAACACCTAGAGGCTTTTTGTCTCTCTAGTTCATAAACTGTTAGTAAAAGTTTACAAAAAGTTCTGACTGGTTATCAATCTGTGGCCTATTTCCTGCATAATCACTTAATGCTATGTCCCTGCATCACTCTGTAAGGAATGTGATGCTCTTGAACACTTTTCATGTATCCCAAGTGTCTCAGTCATGCCTTTCTGTCACAGCTTCCTAGGAATAGAAATAAAACACCAAGTGCCTGATTTTCTGAAATACTAGCCATATACCTATGTAACTGCATTCCAAGGCAGCTGCAGATGCCTAACAGTTCAGAGAAATCAGATTCTGCTTCATGTCAGACTTCTGAGCTAAAAAGAAAGTACTGCTCAGGTGCTTTTATCACTCAGTGAACTAACATTAACCCAAAGTTTAGTAACTATTGTTGGGTTTTGGCTATCAATGACAAATATTTAGACATGTCTGCTATTATATCTTGGTTAACAGCTCATATAGATTATCCTATATGAGGAGATGTAATAAGCAGACACTATTTTCCCTCTTGTCCCACTCAATAAATCTGTCCACTCCCCAGCAAATATGTCTTGGCAGCAGTCCAGTCATGGGAGTCACTAACAAGATGGCACACCTGAGGTCAACCAAATCACTCTTTAATGCAATAATCACATCTCAGCTTGACAGTCAATCACCTATCATTCTCCCCAAATGAACAAACAAAACTGCAGGAGATAATTCTCCTGGGCACCAGCTTGCACTGAAATGGTGGCAACAGCTGGTCCAGCAGATGCTTCTCATGTGATTCAACACCTGTGCTTTTGCGTTTCTGCAGTAGGCCATGTTAATAGATATTTCTTCCCTTTTTTCAAAATCCTGAAACACTCATACCTGAAATAAATGTTCCTAGGGATTTAGCAGAACACTACTTCTATTGCTTGAAGGAAACCATCCAATTGTAGAAAAGAGCCTGAAAGAGCCTTAAAAGTCTCTATTATAATCTTTGTACTTCATAATTTATGTGTGATATAGATTTGAAACACCTCAGTCCTCCTGGTATCCTGTAAGACTGATACACATATGGCAAAGAAATACAATTAACCACACAGAGTGTTAGGCTGAGCTAATGTAGATGAGAGAGGTACATATATGTATTTTTTAAATTAAAAATCTTTAAAAACTTTTGATTTGGGCACAATTCATTATTAGTATAAATAATTTCTTACTTCCTGAATAGAACAGTGGGGTTTTTGTTATCTTATATACATATTAAAAATGTAGGACAGTGACCTAGTTTTCCATTAGAGTTTTATTAGACCTGTCTATCTAGATACATACAAAAAGTATGTGCATATAAAAATCCTTTGTCCTTAAATAGTCTTGTAAATCTTAGTACCATATGTAAACATTTAGTCATGACTAACAAATCCACCCATTTGGAAATGTAATGATTTCAAAATGTACATTTCAGCAGTTGGACTTGATGATTCTTGTGGGTCCCTTCCAACTCGGGATATTCTATGATTCTACGACTTTACATTCTATGTACTCAAATCTGTCAGAAAAAAAAAAGAAATACAGACAAATCATGCTCTTCCTTTCATCAGAACTGCCTCCCACAAGGGGTTGCCAGGAGACAAGAAGAATATTGTATAACCTCACTCGTCCATATTTGAACTGCCTCTTTGCCTACTACCATCTCCGTTTCAGATGAGTACTCCTGCTCATATCTCTAATGGATCCTTGAAAGCTTATGTGTTTCATCACTGTTATGGAATGCACTTGCTAAGGGATTTCTTAAGATGGAGATCAGACTGGGCAAAAAGAAGATCATGAAGAGATCATCTCTGGAATTCTTAATTTCCTAGAACTGAGTTTTTGCTTTTCCTTTTTTTCTGCTTTTCTTCTTTCTATAATATTCTCACATTTCTTGAAAATACAGGCAGAACAGAGCTTGGTGGGGCATTTATAACTTAACCTGTGTGTTAGTAAAGCATGGAGGCTTTTTCTATGCATATAAATAATGTCTGAACTCTGTTGCACTCTAAAATGATAAATCAGCATCACAGTAAGCAGTGACGTGGCAGCCAAAAGGATTTAGGTCTCATTTGGCATTTTCAGTGTTTATAGCAAAACAGGAGTATTGCTGAGTGAAAATAGAAATTTGAAACTATGGTTTGAAATCCCATTTCCTATTGCTTTCTATCTAATTCCTGGGATAAAATTCAAACTGTTTAAATTAATAAATAGAACTCAAGGAACTATATAAAATAAGACTTTTTTTAGTATGTCTTGTTTTGCTGGGCTTTTTTTAAAATAAAATTAACAGTTACTGTTAGCAGTGACATTACTTACTTTTCAGAAATAGTATGATTTATAAAGAACCCATTTTGCAGGTAGAAGACTTAACTATTTCCAATACTAGTCAGGTAATACTGTTATAAAAAAAAATCTCAGAAAGGTGATACTTTTGAGAAAGAGTAAAAGGTATATTGAAAATGAAAAGGAAACAAAATGGAATCTTTCAGGACAGAAATATCTTGACATAGAGTGAAATTAAATGTCTTTCTGAAGTTCTTAATGTTAACTTCCACCTTACTATGGGAATATAGTACAACACAAATGAAAAATATAACTAAGGTGTATGGAAAACTGCAGAGCACTTTTAAAAATAATGAGGCCCTAAACCGCATTAAGATTGTCCATTATTCATTTAAAGACGTCTTTGAAAATATATGAACTCAATCTGTGAGAGAAGCTCTGCCTCAAATATTTCTTTCCTATCTGTTCACAGACAAATACACAGCGATTGTTAGCCACTATCTAGACATTTGATGACCTCTCTGTTCTAGAAAGAAGTGACTTGTCGGTTCTCACATTTCTTGCTGATATTGTTCAAATAGGTAACAAAACAGTTGAAACAGCCATGAAAAGATGTGTGTCAAAGGAGACATGGGCAGCTCAATGATGTGACTAAAGCATATTCTAGCACTTAGAAAATGCAAGAATAGCAGAGTTAAGGAGGAAAAAAATTACAAAGCACTTGGTGTCATAAGGTGCTTCTCATACATTTGTATAGGATATTATAATTTCAAAAGTCAGCTTTTGCCAATGTTTTTCACATTCTGTTGTAAAATGTATTTTCTAATAGCTAGAAATAGCAGTGGCTGGTAGAGGCCTACTTTGCATGGCAGCAGTATATGTTGTTTCACATCGACTAAGTCAACTATGTAGTTAATTACTAAAGAAGTTTCAGTATCAATAACTTCCAGTGTGATACTAATGGGAAAATCAAACCCAAGAAATGTCTATCTTTTCACATTTGTTCATCAGTTATGCCTAAAATGTACAGTAAGTTTATAAAAAGAAAACCTCATTCCCTATGTAAACTGTTTTGTCTTATAAAAGCATAAGGTTTATGGTAAAATCCTGAACATCAAAAAGAACCCTGTTCCTAAACCCACCAAAAAACCCCAGTTACAACATTACTCAATCATCTAAAGATGCATTAGCTACTATGCAAATTTTCAAAACTGCTTAAGGAGGTGCCAGGTGCTTAATATATTTTATTCGTAATATCACTAAGTACCTATCTGAATCTTTAAACAAATACTTTTGTTAAGCCTGACTCCAAGACTCAGATCATCAAGGGACTTAAGCATCTAAATGAATGGAATTCTTAAGTTACTTAAATACTTTGAAAATGTTTTCCCTAAACTCTCATTAATTGTTAGTGATACTGGAAAGTCAATTTAGATAACTTTAAAAGAGACTAAATTTAAAGGTTTACTGAAAATGAAAGTCATACAATTGTCAGCAAAGCTGGACAGGCAGAATCACTAGGGACTCCTAGAAAACTAGGCCTTTTTTTCTTTCAAGAATTGAGTCTTTAGTATTAAAAGCAGGTTATCAGAGTAAATACTAAAGCCAAACTTCTCTGGCTTTATGTTCCGAACACTACATGAAAATGTGAATTGGGGACAATTTATTAAATTCTTTGCCTTACTATGCCTACTCATAAGATATAGTCAAACAACTAGTTTTAAATTACTTCTGATGGGTATAGGAGTTGTGCTTAATTTTCAGTCAAATTATCATATCATATGATAAAGAAAAATAAGAAAGAATATTAATGGTTCCTCAGAATGGGGTAAAACTCACTACAACTCAGAAGGCCAGAAAAATCCCTATGAACTTTTAAAGACCCCCAAATTAGATTGCAACTGCTGTCAGAGATGCTTTGTGGACACCAGCTATAGAACCAAAAGATAGCCAACAGAGTTGTTGATGGAAGAGAGGGAGCTCAACATGAAGCTGTTACCAATTTGGAAATACAGAGTACCCCTGGATATGTTATGTCAGGACTATTTTGAAGACTTTTACTGACATAGCTATATTGGTCACAGATGGATGATTCAATGATCTCTGTATAGCATAGCTTGTGCTGGGAGAAGCTGCTGGCATATATTAAGATATGCAGTCAGACTTATGATGTCTTTCATTCTGGCTGTGAGTGTTTCACTGCACTGCTATAAAATGCAGCTTTCCTTATCTAATTGTATCATAGCATGAGCTTGCAGAATTTCTTTAAGAAAAGTGATCCTATATGAATGTAACTTCTTTTTTTTCTGCTTGGTCCTGTTATGGTTAAATTAAAAATTCTTGAGAGTAAAATATTAAGAAGGAAAATTACTGATCCATTTCCTCTATTTTACATTATTTTAGGTACATTATGTGATTGTAAAACAATTTTAAAAAATGGAAATAGAAATGTCATAATTAGCATATGAAAAAATAGAATTGATGATTGCAGCATAGGTTGACATTAGTTGGAGAATATGACTTAGGATTCACTGGTTCAGTAATAAGAAAAGAAAAAGGCAGAGATTTTACACTCTAAAAAACCATATTCTCTTTATCTGAATATCAGCTATGTGACTCGTGCCTGAGAAGTTGCATCAGAATCATATCTATCCACCAGCACAGTGATCTGGCACTGGATCTCACTGTTCTTGTGTATGTCTTTAGTGTAAATTTCCATCTTTTAAATAAAAGAAGAGTAGTAGGGTGTATCTACACAAGAACATTTTGAAAGCTACATGGTGCGGGATTTCTGTCTCTCACTAAATATGACCAATTATGATTTTTAAAAAATCCTAAAAAAATAGAAAAGGTCGAGGTGGAAGTGAAAAATGAAAATTATTGCAATCTACAAATACATCACAAAAAGTAAGAGTTTAGTTTCTTTTTCATGTCTCTATTAGACAGAATAAGAAGTAATGGCCACAGGTTTGCACAGAATCTTGTCTGAAATTCAGGTGACGAAATAAAACTTCCTAATGGTGAAAATAAATTAGACTTAACGGCTTTCCCATGAATGTCCATCATATCAGTCTTTAAAAATTTGAACTACCCACAAAGGACTTCATTCTGTCATTCTAAAAAACTGACTCTTGAAATTCTTAAATGCAAACTTACATTAATTTTTTGAAAACAGACCAAGTGAAAAGATAGGTTTATGCATCCTCCACAGTCTGGTGGAAGCTACTATTGGCTTTCATAAGCAGAGACCAACATGTGCTCAGGTGGGTGTTTATATTGTTTGTTCAATTAGATTTGATCTTCAGATAGCTTCAGAGAAGCTGCATCCACCAAAATTTGGGTGTCTTTAAGTGACCTAGCTCATGTAAGAATTTCCTTTGACAAGCATAGGCTTGTCTGTTCTGTAGATTTTTGTAACAGGTGCCATGTTTTTATAAACCATTTCCATTCATAACGCTAAATACCTTGTTCCACTATTCAAGCTATTCTACCACTGGTATCTGGCAGATTCACAACTGAAGCCAGAATGGTGAATATCTGTTTCCTGGAGATGCTGCTAACTCTTACACAGCTTCACAGGAAAAGGCAGTAAGCAAAATTCACAAAGGTACTTCAAAACTGAAATGCTGTGTACCATAATACCTAAATCTTGGGAACCTGGTTAATTCAGAGATCTGTGTTAAACATCTAAATTCTTTCTAGATGGGTGGGTGAGGCTGAGCAGCCTCAGAATGGGATCCACAACAAGCACCTGGCTGAACAGGGGGTGCCTGTTCATTAACTGGAAATACTGTTCTGCCTATCAGCTCATTCACAAAAAAATCAGATATTTCCAGCATAAAAGTGCATTCCATAGTATAATGGTGCCCTCATTTTACAATAGAGCAATACTTCAGACAGTTTAGCTTAGAGAACATCTCATACAGCTGTCCTGTCTGACCCATCTGTAGGCTTTTATCTTTCCTATTAGCTGTTCAGAACATAGGTAAACATCAGTTTACCAAAGAGATTATTGCACTGGATATTCATTAAATTAGGGTGGACACTGATTTAATTTCTATTGCAGTTGCAGAAAAAAGAAGTATAAAGAAAGAAAAGCATTTATTAGCTTCCTGCTCGCTGTCATTAACGTTTCCTGCTCCTGTACCTCTGAGTCACAAACATAGTCTGCCCTAGGTTTTGCGTAGGCAGAGAGTGTTTTATCAAGAAAGTTCTGTGTGTTCAAAAAGGGTAGCATTCAGGGTATGGATCCGAGCCAGAAGATTAACAACAAAAATCCTCCCAAATGTTGATCTCTCCATTGTCAGTTGGCTAGGACACTGGAAGTTTACTTCAGTCTGTGAACTTCCACAATAATGCCCCAATTCCTCTCTGCTATTGAGAAAGGAAGATGTGTTTCCCCACTACCTTCAGTTGCTCATGAAGCTACCCACTTCCGTAACATGAATCTTTTGGCATAATTTTCACTGACTGATTTTAAAGCAAAGGGATTTTTTTTTTAATTGAAACAATACTTTCTTGCATTAAGACCTGCAGGTTCCAGAAACTTAAGAGCCAGTAAATAAATCCAGCTGTTTAAAACATGGCAGTTTTTGCTCAGGAGAAATCTGCACAACTTTGGCCTCTGTGTTTCCAAACATTCTGAGCTTTCTTCAGTTCATAGTTTCAAACCTGAATGATTTTTCCGTTCAATAGCTGCTGCAAGCTACTGTGCCATTAAAAACTGAAACAGCAACCTGTCCCATGTAGCTATGGTCACAGTGTTCCTACTAAGATGGCAAAGAAGAAAACTGTATATGCTTGGAAAACAATGGGAACCAAAGGTCAGGAGATAGAAGATAGAGCATAGAATTTGAAACAAAGATGATAAGCAAAGATGGTAAGACAGTCAAATTGTGGAAAGTGGGTTTGAAGAGAAAGAAATATAAAGAAAAGGGAAAACTGTGAGTCAAAATCCAGTGGTGACTACTACAATTGACTCTTAGACTTTACAAGGAAAGAATGAAATGAGGTGCCAGTGTGAGCGTGAAGTTTGCCTAAACAAGGACATAAAATGAAAATGGGGTATTGTAGTGTATAAGTAATTAGTCACTCGTGTGTATATACACATGAAGATCAGTGGAAAGTGTATTGGATTTATAGTTGAAATCAAGATCAAAGCTTTTAACAGGCATGACAGAGGAATCACTTGGTGACATTTTATGACCTATATTATTCAAGAAGTCAAATTAAGTTTTCATAATGGTCTTCTCTTGTCCAAACATGCAATGAATATAATATTTAGAGATTCCTTCTAATAGAAAATGGTTAGCGAATCACCTCTTCCTTTCTTGGATACAAGGCTGCTGGTATGTGTGTGTTATACCTCTGAATCTGGAAGCTGGGAAAGGACATCAGATGATGTTGATTTTTCTGTATTTTCCCCAAAACTCCTTCCTTAATTATCTTCACCAGGGAACTGTTGGAATACTAATCTGGATAGACCTTCTGCTAGACCTGGTTTTAATTTTTTATGCTATTTTTTACCCTTTTCCATTTGTCATGAAACCAGGTTACAAAATTTTAACATACAAGTTGGAGAGCACAGGTCATCTACTAATTCCAGTGTCTACCATTCCTCTGCTCACTTGCCTTCCATTTTCTAATTGCCCAGGAGCAGTACAGGGCAAGATTTGACCCTGATGTCAATATGAACCTTATGGGGATGATGATTTACTTAAGAAAAAAAAAAGAACAGTTGAGTAAGAAAGCTGGAAAAATACAACTGAGTAGGATTTCTATGTTGGGCACACTATTGACTAGGACATAACAGATTTTGAACAGCTTTCATCATGCAGTATGTTGGCTTTCAGGTTGGTTTTCAGAATAAGATTGTAGAGATCACCTTATGCCAGATAAACAGGAATATATAGGTTATGTCATGCTGGCCATGAAAAATACATAAGCAACATTATAAAAATGCAAAAAATTTTTAAATGAGATCCAGTTGCTTTGAGAAACATAGGGAAAAATTATCCCTGAAGTCTGAGGAAGACATTGAACAACAGAAGGGCCATTGGTGATACATTAGAAAGCAAGAGAAAATCAGGCTTAATTTTCTCATAAAATGAACCTGATTGTGATTAATTGATCTGTGATTGTTACAGCTTTAAATGCCTGTTTTGGTCATCCAAGCCTTGCATACCTGAAAAGAACATTAGGAACAATGAACCAAAGAAGATATGATTAAGGTCTTCCCAAATATTGCAAGGTCTTTCTTTGTTTTGGTGTGATGTTTTACCAAGAACAAGGTTTTTTTCTTCATAAAATGAAGGCATTTGAGTTGATAAGGCAGATGAAGAAGTCTCTAAACAGAATATCTATGCAAAATACATGTACAACACGCCTGGAAAGAACTTAATGTTCTATATATTAGATTCCTGTGTTTTAGGATCCTAATCTCTGGAGCGAAATCTAGCTTCCATCCCAATCAGGTGCTCTCCTGAGGTGCAAAAGCCATAGGTTTTAAGATTTCTAGGCCAAGCAGAACATAATAGTCTCATTTCGTGGACAAAGCATTTCAATAGTGAAGCTAACTCTCAACTTCTTTTTATCCTTCAGGAGCAGCTTTTTGGAAGGAACCTAGGTCTGTCAGTGTGTGTTAGGTATATTGCTAATGTGCCACCTGAACCAGCAAGGGAAACGTCAAATCTGAGATATCCGCAAACCTTCTGCTCACAGGACCATGACCAGTGTAGAGTACTGACAACTTTGAACTTACTGTGCTTTTGTGCCTACTGATCCAGCCACACACCCTTCATATACTAACAACTTCACATTACCTTGACTGTTCATTAGTCTTGATGTAGTTATTGCTTTTTTATTTCCAGTACAATGATTACAAACGCATATTTATTACAACAAAATGACAATGTCTTGCCTAAGAAGCAGTGTGATTTATTTTTGTTGTTCATGACTTGAATTGCCAGACTGATGCGTAATTAAAATGTGCAGCTTGCTGAAAAGCAGAGTACTGTCATTCTAGATGAAAAACTATCAGTTGTTAGTATTACCAGACAATGAAATTTGTATCAAATACTTAGGTTAATCAAGAATTAAAATAAAGAAAACAAAACAAATAAAAACCCCAAAGTAACTGCCTTTAGAATTATAAAATGGCATAGGGGGTTGGTTTTTTAATCAATAAATCTACTGCTTAAACAAACAAACAGAAAATTTAAAAAATTAGTCAACAAGAATCTAAGGAAAGTGCAAGTTATCTTACTTCAGGGATGCCAATAAAATTCTGTCAAAATATGATACTTTGATGGCAAGCAAATCAACTTGCTGGATGCCACTATACAGTAATGCTGAGATATTAAAGTGTAACTGTAAAGTTTCATGCTGACATACACATGTATGTCTACATGTAAAATTATAATTTGACTGAGCCATGTGCAAATCTACACTGTTCATTTAGCGGAAATTTAGCAACATTCAACACTCATCAGTCAGTTGAAATTTGTTGGGCAACCTGCAGCTTCTTACTTTATCCGAGGGTTTCCCTTTGTGTTTTAGAGCTTATCCTCTTTGTTACCCCTTCATCACTCATGAAAGTATTTTTTCCTAAACCTGTTTAGAAAGCCAATCATATAACTGTAATCTACATGAGTGTGTCAATCTAGTGAAGTGGAACATTTTCTAGAAGATAATTAAACTTTTTTTAAAAAGCAGTGTTAAGAGAATGTCAGGAAAAAGCCTCTAACCAAATGCTTGAGCACTGCACAACCAAGCGCTACTTCATGATGCTGCTTTTAAGTCTAGAGAACTGGAATTATGATGGAATGACACACTTCACTTCCAGAAGCAATAATAGAAAATGAGGAACCTTGGCATTCACCTTGCTAATCACTGTTCATTTTCTCAAGAAAAAAAAAAGGTAGATCTTTATGTAAAGGATTCTGAAATAAAGGTAATTGACTCTAAAGCTGGAACCACTAGGATATGATGAAAGTGAAAGACTGAGATAAAAGGCAAACAGAGGAGCAAAATATTAGAATGAATAGGTAGCAAAAATCAAGTGTTTTACTAGAGTATAGAACACTTCATGTAAATTAAAAGAGCAAGCGAGGCAAACGTATGAGCACGATACATGTGTCTGTGACCACAGAAACAAGTAAGAATTTTGATCTGGAGTTGGAAACTTCCCAAGAAAAGCAGGGACCTGCAGTGACATTTTGTCCCCACACAATTTTATTGATAACAGTGTTTATGCTAATCATGAAAGTCTTTGTACTTATAGCCACACTGTGCTTAATTTTTTATAAGTCTACAAAATCTAAAACCAGCATCAATGATATCTAAACAAATTATTCTTTCTCACATTAGCTAATGCAACCTATAGCTTGTGATATAGGTCAGTGATTTTATTTAATAAGCCCCATAATTCTTCAAGTAATTAACCTTTAAAAACCTATGACTGGCATGAGTCTTTGTAGCCTGCATTTTAATTCAAGTAAATACTTGTGGCTAAACTGTACCTTTCAACTGAGCTAACATTGGGAAAATGGGCAGATTCTTAAATATGCCATTGTGCTTGAGTCCTGTGGAAATCTGTGTTCATCTTACTTCATTAGTTCTTTTTTTCCCAGGATTATTACAGAAACAGAAAGATGGCAGGTGAATGTAGAGATTAATCCATTAGTCTGTACATGCTTCCATTTCAAAGTTTGTTAATTTTCTTTCTCCTTTGTCAGTTTTAATTTGTCACTAAAACCAAAATGAAATAATTGCGCCAGTGTCTAAGTTCTGTTGCATAGTCAAGGTTTTAGTGCAGGTATAAAATTGGCTTTTGGAATCAACTGACACTGGTTAAATGATTACACAGTAACACATGTTGAGACAAGGCTCCCAACATGTCAAATTAAATCAAAATCAAAATTAGTTCAATCACAGTTTAGTGTTTATGCACACTGGTAACATATCTTGCAAAATACTTATAAAGCTACTGTTTGCAAAATATTACAATGAAATGTAATCATTGCCTTTGGAAACCAATGGCAAGGAATTATAAACAGTGAAATTGTTTAGTCTCAGACTTTGAAATACCTTTTCCTTCTAGTAAGTCACTACCTGCTTTAAAAAAGTACTTTACAAAGCGCCTGTCTGTCACATTGATATTCTATGCAATGATTAGGCACCAACACTATCAAAGTCATTCTAACCTTTCAGAACTCTCTTTGGCTAGTTTCCTACATTAGTCATAAAAACAGTACAAAGTCTACTTCCATTCAGCCTTTTACAGCTATTAAAACAAATTAGAACATTTAATTCACACTCTGACATCCTTACAGAAGAGAGTGCAGGCAGAGGCATTCTCAAGGCTTTTGTAGAGGGTCATCAGATTGAATTCCAAGGCTAATCTATATGCATAATGAAAATAACATCTTCCTTTCTGAAAACAGTTATGAAAACAACAGGATCACCTACTCATATGAGTATCTGAAAATAAATGGCAGGACTGTGATACCAAATTGTATTGCTGTAAGTCTTACTGCTGCAGAGAGAGACAGATTTTGAAATGCATTTAAATGTGAAGACAAGGAGATTAAACCCTAATAAGACCTTCTATTGAGATATCTAACCTTGACAGAAGACAGTGGGAATTAATTTTTTACTTGTTTTAGACACCTTAATAATGTTATCCAGAGCTCTTATATATGGGATAATCACATTGGCACTAATACGTTTACCTTTATGAGTATGAGTTACTTTTAAGAGCTGTTGAATTGAGACTTTGATTTCTAACATGTAAGTGATTTTAAAACTGATTAATTAAAGATTCATTAAGATTGTGATAAAATTCCCAGTGTCTTCAATGGAATCAAAATTGAGTCTATAAATGAAAACGCAATGTTTGCTCTGAAAGAGGCAACAGAAATGTTCATGATTCAAAATATTTGTCTTACTTATGAGCTATCCATATTAACTTAAATGTATTGCTCCTGCTAGCTTAGGCTTTCTGGGCCCCCTCCAATTCATGCATCTGTGTATGCTGTGTGACAATGCTGTTTAGTGAGAAAATTCTGCCACATAGCATCACATTTCAGCATCTGATACACTGCATGGTGGCTAAACTGTTCCTTAGCTATTTGCCAGTTGGTGCTTTACCACTGAATTCACCAGGAGCCAACACAAGTAAGGAAGAATAGGTGTATAACTTCATCCTCAGATTTTCTTACTGCTTTGGTGATAATGGACCATTCTGTTGCTGAATACAGCAAAAAGAATTAATAATTCCTATCTCTAAGATAGCACTTTATATAAAGTAGGTCAATATCAAACCCATTCAAAACAGTAGGGAGACCAAGGCACAAAGACTGGAAGTGCCTGGTTCCAAATTATTCAGGCAGCTCATAGAAAAAAGCAAATATGGGAACTCATACTATTGTAAAGTGTCAGGTCAGCAGCTTCAGAAGCCAAGCCTTTGCCATTCCGAAGGCAAAAAAAAATGTTGCCAGTTGTTTGAGAAGTTAAAATATGTGGTGGTTCCAGCATTTTGATACAGAGATTAAGAGATGCTCATTTCAAATCATCTGAACTCCAGTCCCTTACCATTACACACACAACCAAGACCTCTAGATGTATCCAAGGTACATGAGAAATTAAGCTAAGGGTCAAATGAAATTCACAGTTTGGTATTAGTCAATCATTTTTGCCTTTAGAAACTCCAGATACAACAGAAGTAAAACTTTCAAGGGAAAATATATTTTCAGGGGAAAATATATTCATCTCACTGAGTTTTCTTCCAGGAAGATTTCCACAGGCACAGAATACATAGTATAATGCCATTCTTTAATGATAATGGTTTGGTCTGAGTATTTTTTCCTCTGTAGTGTGTATTTTCTGCCAGTGTCTCGTAGGAGTGGATTTTTTTTTCACCTGCTTTACTATATTCTTTGTAGGTGAATCAGTATGCTACATTTCCCTGCTACGCATAGTAATAATAAAGAGGTTAAATGACTACAATGAACTATAATAAAGATCAGAATGACAACAGACCATTAAAAAAACCCGCAATGGTAATCATAGGTTCTTAGTTGTGTATTTTATTGTTATGAACCATCAAATTATTTTTTGTAATCAACATACATTAGATTAATCACATTGTATGGTTTTGTGGTTTGACAGTTTTCTCTTTCTCCTTCATGTATATACTCTCTCTCCACTGCATTCCAGAGGCTATACAGTGTCTTGAACTCAGCTAGCTACACCTCTAAGTCACAGGGCAAAATGAGATATTTAGGTGCACAGCAACTAAAAATGCTCATTTAAGGGCTATTTTTCTGAAATAATATCTATATACATATATACTATATGTATTTTGCTAGCGACACACTACAACAAAATTCCTCTCTATGAGTCTATCCTTCATGAAAAATCCTACCTTAGAAGTGAATATAAACAGTACCAAAGCACTTTCCACCCCAAAATAGACAAAGCTTTCTCTAAAAAAAACCCCATGTATTAATTTCACAAGCATAATTAAAAGAGACCATAGGTGTTTATATCACAGTTCCACATATCCTAATCTTTCATTTCCAGGAATTAAACTCAAAAGTTCCAGGACTTCCCTAATTCATTTTTGCAAGGAGTGAATATTTCCTATATCAGGGTTACCACAATGTGTTGACTTCATTTTTCTTCCTCTTGGCCTCCACCTGTCTTTGAAACTTCCTCTAAGCAGCTGAGACCAGATGTGCCTTGTGTGTGACAAGTCTTGCCTACATGCAGCAGCTGAGAACTCTCCTCTCTTGTAGTCAGCTCCTCAGCAGCTGAATTAAGTAATTCAAATCTGCTTTGTCCAACTCTAGCAGTGCAAGAAGGCCTTAAAAGGATCTTTTGAAAGATTATGTTTTAATCATCCTGATGAACTCAATGCACTCATATAGGACTTATTGGCATTCTTTGCATTATAGAACTTTACAAAAATCACACTGCTTCTTTCTATTTTATGTAGTTGAAAAATCATAATTTAAATTTGGTAAAGCAATCCAGTTTATTTCTAGTGTAAGACAAATATGCCAAATTCAAAAGTGGTAAGAAAACAAATTAAATCCACATGTATGCATCCAAGGATGAAAAACCTAATTCGACATTCAATCAATTGAAAGATCTGAAGTAGTAGAATTTTCAGTGGGGCAGGTGAGCCAGACTTTGAGGCAGGGTATCTGGTCTGTAAGAATCAGTGTTCCAGGGACAAAACATCTTCAAATATACAGTTTTCAGAAACAATTAAAAAGCCTTTCACAAATAGATGTTGTGGAAAGAAAATGGCTCCAGTTGCATTGTAAAAGGGTTCATTGCAGCTGCTCATGATATATAAGTAGACATAAAGACATTCATTAGAATCAAGGGCCTCCACAGACCTCCATTTAAGAAAAAATGAATAGTTTAATATGCTGAACACAGTATTGTAACACTGAGAATTTTTCTAGCTAGACTGCATTAATAATGAAGGGCTTAGCTTTCTTCCACTATGCTTTTCAAAGAGGTTCTACAGTTCCTTCTTCTCTGGACAGAGGCCTAGATTTTCTGAGGTTAATCAGTGAGGGACAGGTCCTGATGTAGCCTTATACTATGTAGTTCAGAACTCTTCCTCTTTCTCTGCCTCCTAGAAGGCTTGTTTATTTTCTTTCATAACTACTGAAGTTCAGGATGGAGTTCTGTGCAGTTTGGTGAAATGACATTTACTTTTTATTTACAGCAGTAGTAGATTCCTTCTTTACTTGTAATTATGCCTGAGAATAACACCAGCGAAAAAAAAGTCAGCATTAATAAACAAAAACTGTTGTATGTTAACTAAGCGTGAAGCATCCTGCCTAACAGTATGAATGGAAACTCAATTATACTGCAAAATAGCATAGCAATACTGGGGATCTCTGACCAGGTGCCTGTTAAGAAGTAATACAACCTTACAAGACTGCAAAATCGGCACTCTGCTCCAAAGCAGCACACTGAGTGCCTGACATCTGTGTAGGGTCAGAGCATGGATGTTAGTCCCCTCCCTCTTTGTAGAACCTTCATTTATATTCTCTAGGAGGCAGTTGGTTCACATGTGAGAACCCGCGATTAGTATGAGGGACATTATGACATCCTTCTAATTCAACTTCCTTCCACAATAATCAACTACAACATTTTAAATTAAGTTCCTGATCCACATATTTTATCCCAATTTGCTTTTATGGTATATTGGGCATATTAAAGGTTATTATTCATTAAGGAATTTTCTTTTGATCTTCTGTGGCAAGTTGGTGAATATTCAACCAAAGGAATTAATCCTATGCTGATCACAATTAAAATTTCTTCTGTGTTATCAGTCCTTGTAGTAATCTTCCTTTAATTATAAATATAACTGATGCATATATATAATAGATAATGAAATATTTATATGCATATATAATTATATATAATAAGCTATTATAGATACAAATGAGATATATAGAACTCAGTCCAGGAAAAAAAATCCAAACTTGGGAACATCTTATTGTTACCAGCCTCCAGCTTCTGATTTTCTGAGTGAATAGACCCTCTCTAGACAGGTCTTCTAAAATAAGTCTGCAAGAATAGTGAAGAGTAGGACAGGTTAAGGAGAGGTGTTTCATTTTTATTTTATTGTGGTTTGGTTATTATCCAAATAAACACCTTTGGAGTTCAGCCCAATTTGGGTCTGCAGCAGGGTTTGTGAAACTCTGATAATGCTGGCTTCAACCAGGTTTTCTGTCCCTCCTTTCTTTCTTACAGAGCTGGGAAGCTGATCTTCAGCTAGAACTGCAGCTTTTGGGAACTTCAGCCCTTGGTTCAGCACCTCAGGGTGACAGGAGCTGGTGTGTTCAGCTGAGCCTCCTGTCAGGGCCTCAGAAGACCCACATGAAATATTTTGCAGTCAATGAACTGTAATTTTCTTACAAATAGCTATTTCATCCTAAATATAGCCTATTGCTTCTACTTAGAAAAGATAAAACAAAATTAAAGCATATTAAAACATTCTGTGACTTCCTTCATTCAGAAGTAAAACGACCTTTCTTCACTAGCTCAAGGAGGATTAAGATAAAGTGACCCAAGACCACTCTACATCTGAATTAAAGCATCCATACAAAGCTTTAATGCTCTGTAGCTAGTGTGCAATGGTTAATTTCTTTTAAGTTCTCCTGAATGTCCTGTGCCTTTTTTGATACTAATGGGCTTGTTCCCCCATTACAAACCTCTTAATAAACTGTCATGATTTACCAAGGTACTTAAATATGTGGTTAATTTAAAGCACATAAGTGAGTCCATTCATTACGATGACACTCCACTTGCCCTTTAAGTTAAACATATGCTTCCTGAATTGTAGCCTGAAAGTGAGTCTGTTCACAAAGGATGTTTTGGGGACATCATAGTTCCCAATCCTGCAAGGTGCTGATCACTCTGCATTCCTAACCATCACAAGAGCAGTAGTGGATTCTAAAAATTTCTTAAAAGTTCTCAGCACCTTGCAGGAACAAATCTACCCTCTATCAGTCAGCAAAATCAAGGCCTGATTTACATGTGTCTGCCTGCCTTCACAGTTTGAGGCAATTTTGTGCTCACAAATCATTGACCTGAATTCATGTGCCTAAAGTGAATGTGAGCACAAATATTAGCCGTTATCTAATCACCCAAAGAATATTTGCACCTGTTATGAATTATGCATGCAGAAATTCAAGCTCAATTATTTGTATATGCAAAGTTGAATACACAAAAAAAAACGTTTCTTAAAATCTAGGACAAGATGTTAAACTCACTATATTTTATACAACAAGTACTGACTTACCAGAATATTAAATATTTTATGTCTGGGTAAGAGCATATCCTTAAAAGTGGTAAAATATGGATTAATACAAGATTCCTCACATAAGAACAGGATACTCTTTCTTGCCTGAATTCTGAACATTTTGAATATATTTGGTAAACTTACTCAAAGAAGGCAATAGACTGTCATTAGAGAGGATAAATTTTTGTATTTGTGTATGCAAATTACTGTGTTTAAAAATACGGTCTTTAAAATGTCTATTCAATCTAGGCATAAGGAAAGGAGTCAGAAATCTTTAAAAAGTAAAATGGTGAAAAGAAGCGGAAAAAGTCCCTGAACTAAGGTAACAAAAATTTCCAAAAGAAAGAACATTTACTAAGATGAGCTGTGGTCTTCTGTCTTGTTTCCATTGGTCTACCTGCTACTGCAAATGGACAGCTGTAACAGTATGAAACTAGGAAACATTTTTTTCCATCATCTCTTTGCTATGGATGACTGCTAAGGAGCTATGTCAGAATAATGCCTATTACCAGATAAGACATGGGAAAAGAATTAGCTAAGATCTCATGTTTTGACAGTTGACAAGGAGACATCAAGAAGGAAAAAGAATTGAACAAGTAGGAGAGGTGGAGAGACTTACCAGAAATCCTACACAGCCCCTCCAAAAGAGAGTTATGCTAAGGACAAAAAAACCTTTGGAAACAGGGATTCCACATTTCTTGAGCTACGTAGCTTAATCTCTGATGTCCTGCCTTTGCAGCCTGTTCAGCTCTCTGCTACAAGTTTACAGCAACAGCCTGCTAGTATAAATGACATGATGTAATTTTAGTAGTGAGAATGAATCTGGCCGTTCAGTTTGTTAATGACTAAGTGAAGAACAGTCTCAAGATAGCAACTCACTTCTTTATGTTCAGTCTGAAAATAGGGTTTTGACTTCAGACATGAGAGGCATAGCTGAGCAAACATGACCCAGATTTATACTTTTCTGTGCTATGAATTTTGTTTTCCTTGATGCACAATGAGCAATCTAAGCTGTTCTAAAAGAGCTACTTACAGTCACTCAAAAAACACCACTGAAAACATTCCAATAACAATATTTTTCATTCTTTGCAAACAAATGACCATCAGAAAAAGTAGTCATTACTTTAAATTTTGAACCAGCATAGCCTTTAAAACTAAAATATGAAAAAGAATTTATTTTCTGCATATCCTACTAAATAGTCCATTCACTGTAAGGATATCTAAGTACTTCAAGTCTAAACAGGAGAGGAAGAATTTAGTCTGTCCTATTTTAAGTTCAGAGAAATCTTTAGGCAAAGCAAAACACCCTAGTAATCACCACAGATGAAACAGAAGTGCTTCAAAGAAGTAAATTTGCAATTTTCAGTCTCTTTTTCATTTAAGAAAATGTCCTGAAAGTCCTTGAATTTTGACAGTCTTGCATCAGCTAGCTGCCTGCAGCATTCCCCTGGGCCTGCTTTTCAGATGCTCTCAGGTTGGGATCTATAGTAACACTGCTTCATATCACAAGCACAAACAGCTTTTCTTGCATATTTATCTCATTGCTATCTCGGAAACTGTATGCACAGCACAATAGCTTTTCAAATATTGATGGAATATTCAGTTGTTATCTCCCTTGCAGCACTCCCTCAAAAAGCGGTACAAACATTTTCAGCCTTTGCTTAACGTCATATATACCTGTTTCTTACTTTCCATTGCACATATTTAAAGCTCATGTAACAGTTGAATTAAAAATAACTGACCAAGAAATAAGTTATTAAATCCTTTAAAAGCATAGGCCAAATTTTCAAAGGCAAGTGACTGTGTATTACTGAATATATTCTTATAATCAGATGCAGATTTACCAGGATGGAGTCAATCACAAATTTACCTCCCGAATCACATGGCTGGTACATCACATGTTTCTACACAGTACAACAAGATTGCATGATTATGCAGCCTTTTCCTCCACATCCATTTGTTTTAGAGAGATTTCCATTCTTGATTATGGTTATAGGTGCATAGCATAGGATCCAGTACCTGGTAAAGACATCTTTGTTTGTTTTGATGTCAACCAAGAGTTCAATTAAGATGCCCAAACACAGGTATGCACTGCCATTTGAGATAGTAGGATAGCCTGCTGTCGCTGCTGGTGTCTAGCTGCTGCTCCTGAAGAGCATAAGCATGGGTGTGAGTTGCAAAAATACTGTGTCTATCACCTCTATGGAGAAACGAACATCCCAGGACAGTTTAAATCACCTGTGCTGCCTATGTTTGGACACCTGGACCAAGCTGTTGGTGCCTAATCTCCCCTTATAAACAATGACTATCTGGTCAATACAGTAAAAAGGATTATGGAAAACTAATCACTTTGCCCTACAATAGATACGTATTTGTTGTTCAGCTGATTATCTCTAGAGACTCCATTGACAATATCAAATATAATGCCAGTTTAGACACATGGCTCACATGAAGATACTGACAATAAGGTACAGAATTTAAGTTTTTTATTTCATAAGATAACCCCCAACCCCTCAATTTCCATAAGCAAGGACACACGCTTTTGCTGTGAGCTGGAGATCTATGTCCTCATGTATAAAGTATGCAGGTATCTAAAATGGGATTCATGCCCACTGAAGAGGATAATCTACAAATTCATGCATACTTTGATGCCAAGATTTTACCAATGCATTTAATTTTAGCATGCACTTCTAGGTCTGTTTTTCTGCTTACTCCAAACTGTCACAGTCTTGGACACATTTCAAGGCTAAGCTTGATTTATTAAATATTAAAACATACAAAGTTTTGAGAGACTAGTCTTCCTGCTACAAGAGGATATTTCTTACTATAGGGCAGCAGATTATGAAACCTATGCTTTCACAAAACACACTGTATCAAGCCAGCTAGATCACTGCCTTGGAAAGGAAAGAGCTGTAAATCGGAACCTTCTTAAAACGTTGAGGCCATTTCCTTGACCATCATCTTAAATGGGATGATACCCTCTCTGCAAGTAGGTATTCTTATGGAAGTAGTCTAGATGTCAGGATAACTAAAGTTTTAGTTATCTGAGGCTGGGTGAGTGTGGTGGAATGGGGAAGAACAAGAGTGAGAAAACCCCTGGGTCGAAGTAAAAGCAGGGAAATCATGCACCAGTTACTGTCAGAAGAAAAGCGGACTCAACTTTGCTTGAGCCTGGGGAATTTAACTTAATTTAAAACATTTAATTATTGATTTGGGTATTGGGAAATAAAGAAGACAAACATTTAAACACTTTGCGAAAACACCTTTCCTCCTCCTTTCCCCAGCTCATCTTCACTGCAGGCCTCTCCTCCCACCTTGCTACTGCCGCAGGTTACACTCAGTCCCTTCAGTGAGGTGACACATGGGGCGGGGAGGGGGATCAGGGCACAGAGGTGTCTCCTGTTCCTTACTCTACCGCTGCTCCTTCCTTCATGCTTGTTTCCTCCTCTCTGGTGTCTCTGGTGTGAGTCCTCCACAGTCTGCAGCCCCTCTGTGGGCATTGGCAGCTCCACCAAGGAGCACCTCGTACGTTCTCACATCATTGATCCTTTTTCTTCCAGCATTTTACTGTTCTTTCTTAAATACGTTTTCCCAGAGGCGCCTCCCGCTAGGCTGCGGGGCTCAGCCGTGCGCTGCGGTGGGTCTGTTGGTGCCGGCTGGAACCGGCTGTGTCCGGCACAGGGCAGCCCTGGCCTCCCCTCACAGAGGCCGCCCTGCAGCCCTCCCTGCCAGCACCTTGCCATTTATACCCAATACAGCGAGATGTATCCCCTCTAGAACAACTCATCATCCATTTGCAGAGGTGAATGTGCAATAAGTCACCCTAGAGATGGTAAAAGGGTCAGCAGCACTTAGTTCCCTGGAGTCTTTGATCCTCTGAGGTGGGGTGCGGTGCAAGGCTGCTCGTCTGCCATTTGGGGAGCCGTCAGTCCAGACTGTGGATTTAAATGGTGGCAGTGAAAGCTGTCTGGCAAATCTTGTGACTAAACACAGTGTGAGCTACTAACACAATATCCACAAATGTTTCTTACATTTTTTTCCTGGTGTTCAACTTCTGCACTGGCCTTGTTTATATGTCTGGCTTCAATTTTAAAATAAATACATTGTTTAACAAGACTCACCTGAAGTGGCTGCAGAGCTTTTGCTGAGAAGCTTGGAGTGAGAGCTCTCACTGTGTCACCTTGTCTACCTTGGTGGTAATCATTTCAAAGGATTTCGACAAACGAGTCAGGCACGATCTTGATCCTTTCCTAAACCACATTGACAACCCATAATCAGACTGTTTTTTTCATGCATCTCTTCCAATTTGATCTCACCGTTTTAAAAACTCTCCAAGTTGATGTTAAACTACCGACTTCGTAATTTCTTTGTATCTGTCACTGTATGTCTGCTAGCCAGTTTAGCACCAGTAAAATATTCACCTGGAACTGTTGTGCTGAAACATACTATCTTTTAGGTATGGTCCACACTCAAATATTTCCCTTAGCGTCTCTTTACCTTTAGTCTTGGGATTTTGGTCTTCCTCTGCAGGTAGGCATATACTCTGGAGCTACAGAGCTGCATTGACCAGAAGCAGGTACTGGAAAATTATAAGCAAGCCCAACAGATGTTAGCAGATGTGAATTTTAGGTAAATACAGAAAGGAAAGTTACAGCATATAACCTTTCCCAATGCTTGCTGAATTCATTAGAGGGGTGACAAGGAGGGTCCCCACACACTCCCTCTACCATCTCCCAGTTAATATAGCAGAACAGCGCTGTGGATGCTTTCTTCTGCTTCTCTGACAGCTTGGCAAAAATACATGAGGGGCAATTGTCTATCATCAGTCATCTATGAAATTTCTGCTGTTAGAAATTACATAGAATGGATAAATGGATCCATCTCCCAACTTTCCCTGCAATTTGCCCTGACATGTACCTGATGAACAAAAGAAATTTTGTGTACTAAATGTATATGGGAATGGTTTGAATACCTTGAGTAGGTTTAAAATTCATAAATATACGAATACCATTTTAAATTTTGTGAGGCAAAAAATTAGAGTGAACTCCAACAGGTGGTAAGCTGGCAGATATAAGGGTACTGGAAATGCAATCACAAATATAATGTCAAAAGTCTGAAGACAACATTTAAAATTCAAGGTTTTAAAAAATATTTTAAAGAATAATATGTCAACAATTATAAGTTGGGGTTTCTGTTTGTGTGGGAATACACATTAGTTTAATGAAATGTATATGAAACCGAGGAAAAAATTCTTACCACTAGAGAAAAATATAGTATAATGTTTCAAGCTATGAAATGATGTAAGTGCAGAATTATCCAGCAGTAACTGTTTATTTGTTTGATTCTTTGCATTGTAAGATTTATTAGATTGCTCACTTACCATGCACATGTAACTACAGTTTAAATTTACAAGGCTACTTTGCTTAACCATGCATACACTAAAAGATATAGGTATATTCTATTCTCGTGCACATATGTAATTGTGATTGCTCAGTTTATCAAGCAAGAAGTGAATCAACAGTGTCACTAGGTTTGTTTTAGGCTGTCACATTCTTCCATTGTTGTTTTCTGAGTCCAACAGTTTCTGAGCTAAGAGGGCAAGAACTTAGACATTCTGAGCAGTGAAGCAAAAATTGCTTTTTGTCATTAAAACCAAACCATCCTGAAAAATAATGATTTGCTCTTAATGGATTTTTTTTTCTTTACACAGGTGTTCACATGCATCAAGCTACCTTTAATTTGGGTGTTTTAGGATTTTGCAGAAGCACAACAAATATATACAGCTGTTAACAAAGCATAGAGCATCAGTGTGTTTACTGATTCTCCACTAGAGCTTGTACAAAGGGAAGGAATTGTCAATTTCTCCTTGATAATAACTAAACTTGTTATACTTTTCATTTCTCTGTAGTGGCATCGTAACTGCTCCATTTCTTCTGCAATCTCAAAGTTGTGACTTGTATTATGTACTCTTTACCTTTAGGATTTCAGTACAGCTGTAAATATTTTCTGTATTTGTGCAGTCATACTCTTTTCTGTTCAAAAAGTGGTATTTCAGTTCTCCCTCAGAACTGCTAAAATATTTATAAAATGACAAAAAAGCATCCATTTAAAAAAACTGAATCTAGCTTCTCACTTGCTTTCAGAATGTAATGGTCAGCCATAACTAGTGATACTTGCTGTTCAAGAACCCCAAGTCATAGCAAGATAGAAAAAAGCAGATGCTATATTTTGGTAACAAGATTTGCTAGTTCTTTTCTGTAGCTGCAGACATGGAATTTGTTTCTGCAAATATGACAATAGCATAGAAATTACAGATGCATAACAGCTCTGTCCCATTGCCACTTCTGATCTACATGGTATATTTCAATGGTTAGTAGCTTGATGTGTTACCAGCACTTGGTGAGCCCAGCCTTGGCAAAGAGTTCAGAATAACAAAAGCCAGCAAGAAAGGAATGTGCGTGTTAGAGTGTGCATGAGTGGGATGCCCAGAACTGATCTTGGTAAAGAGGAAGACAACCATCAGTCCAATTAAACAGTAACTGGGGAATTAAGAGACCTCTGTGGAAAAAAGTCATCTAAGCAGATACACAAGTGAAACACAAGGATTTGAAGCAGACAGGAGAAGAGGGGAGTAGGGCAGCAATGGCGCTGGTGTCACCCTGCCAGATGTGGCCCCATGACACCAGGGGCTCTGCATGGGCCTGGCAGCACAGCACCCCATGGGCCACTCTGCCCCCAGCCACTGCCTCCAGCTCGCCCACAGCTATCACAGGGGCATTCAGAGACTTGCACCCTGAGGGTGTTGGGTCACCCACCTCTAGGAGGATGGGGGGCAGACAGTGCACTCACATGTCCCAGAGCAGGGGGTGAGCAGGGTGTCCTACACACCCAGATGAGGGGGACCTGCACCACCCATGGCCTCTGAAGGGGTGCATGTGCATGTATCACTGTGTTGGGGATAAAAAGAGGGATTAAGATTTATTTGGATTATAGAAGGTATTTAGAAAATGCTTTGTTGCTTATTAACATTTGCAAAAGTATTGTGGCTTATCTGTTGTATTGCTAATATTGATCCTGAATATATAGTTCACTGATTCTCAGTTAATTACACCTCATTAAATCAGTAAAACCACTTCAGTCCTAATTTGGTTTAAACTACATGAACTGAGCAGGTTTTCCATGGGACGGGGGCTTGATTTACTAATGAACATCCTCTAAAGTGTGATTGAACAATTTGGAAACATGAATGCTTATCTAGTTGCACCCATCATTTTGCTTGCCACTCCAACAGCTGATACCAGAGCAGTCTTCACTTGCACTGCATTTTAAATGAAGTTACATGAAGTGAAAAGTATTTTGCTGGCAGAACTGCTCCTCTTAGTTGAACAGTCTGGGATAGGATAGAGGGCTGAAAAGGCCAGATTTTTTTTGAGGTGGGTTTAGGGTTTTTTTTGTTGTTGTTTGTTTGCATTTCAATGTGCTTTTATTTCTTTTTAATTTTCTAGGGCTTTGGGGTTTGTTTTGTTTGGCTTTTTTTTTTTTTTTTTTTTACAGCCACAGAGTGACCTTTGGGAGAACCTCTTAGCTCATGCTCTCTTCCTTGCCTCGGCCTTGTATTCTTCTCTCATTGATTTGCTGATAGTGGAGAAGGTGATAAATTATGTTTGGCACAGAAAGATGGCCTTCTACAAGTTAAAGATGCTTTGCCTTTCAGTCTGTGAGCTATAGCTGAATAAAAATACCTCTGATTGGTTTTGACATTACTTCCAGAATATTTGATCACTTTCACAGGCTTGAAAGTCCAAGCATGTTAATCATGCTTGACTGTTTGCACTGAAGAGTCAGAATTAACTGAAAATAATAGCTAAATTACTCCACTGTATGTTGAGGTCTACAAAACTGGTGCATGCCTTAACTTGACAAGTCCTTTATAAGCCAGAGGCAGATCATGATCACCAATCATAATTTAAGGTATGATTCTAAGCCAGAACCAAAAGTTGTTCAGTGAATTCTTAAAGCAATATAAGAAAAGATTTCTATTTCCCCGAGAGCTTTAGGTGAGTCTTTTGATAAATTCCTTTAAAAAACAGTAAGGTTGAGGTTTCTAGTGGCTGAAAATACATTTAATAGGCTAAATACCTTGATAAACCTCCATAACTTAATTTACCTAATTTACACAAAATGTGTAGTTGGAATATTTATTCTGCCTTCTACCTACAACACTACTAAACTGATCTTTTATATCAGAGAATACCCTCTAGAAGGTCAGGCCTGAAATCTGGTATTTAAAAGTATCTCATTCTTTCTACACAGTTTGCATCCCTATTACATTTGGCTTTTGCAAATGTATGCTTACTGGTATAATGTCCTATGAACATTTTCCTGTAGAGTATTATCTGTTCTCATGCTTCTTCAGCTTCTACATCTGTCTTTCTGTCATGTCCCAATTTCTCAGGACAATGACTCAGGTTTGCTGATTCCCAGGTCAAGATTAAGGTGAAATGACTCCAGGGATCTTTTAACTCACAAAATTCAATTTTTATTCGCTCACCACAAGAGTTGGCATGCTCACCACAAAAATCGGTATGCTCACAACAAAAATTGGCATGAAACTATGTCAGTAAGCTGTGTAACATGTGCTAACCAACATCACCAAACATATACTGCAGGCCTTGCTGCTTATTTGGGGATCATTTCAGGGAAGACAATAAGGAGAGCCCTCCCATTGAGTCACGAGGTTCAGAGTGGACCCCCTTGCTTTCTAGACTCCCTCTCAGTGAGGACCGTAGGGGCGGCTGGATCCATTCCTAGCCCCAGACTTGGTCAACAGTTTATGTCTAAAGGGATAAGGTGTAGCGATTATGGGAAAAAAAGCAGGGGAGGGAGAGAGAGACAGAGAGAGAGAGAGAAGAGAAAGATTTCACCAGTCCTAGGTCCAGCATTGGTCCAGTCAGCCAAGGGGTCCAGTTCCCATGGGTGCACGTGCCTAAGGGCTTCAGTTTGTGTCCTTTTATCATCCCTACCCCTCCTTCAGGTGGGCACTCGAACTCATTAGGCTAATTAGGTGTCATGCACGGTTTGTGCTTTCAGAACCTTTGGGAAATGGGTTGGTGGGCTTGGGGGTCATTTGGGGAGTAACTTCCGCTTCCCTGCAGACATGACTGTTGTTTGATCTTTGGCCATGCATGGTGAGCTGCCCTGCTCAGTGTATCAAAACAGCATATCAGAACATGGAGCTCTGCACCCTCCGGCATGCCCTCCCTGTCCTGTGCTGATCTGTGCTGATCAACTTCTTTTCACCTGTGGTTCCTTGTTATGCAGGGTTCATAGTTAGGTAACACTTGCCCCACCACAATGTTTGAGACGTTAACTCTTTCAGTCTCACACTTTCCTCCCTCTATTATTAATTTTTTGAAAAATACTCAACCCTTTCATGTTAAAGAAACAAGTAGCATCATTCTTTATGTCTTCTATTTTATATAATCTTAAATGTAATTCTAATCTTGATTTTTATATATCACAAGTTCTATCAATCAATCCACGCATACTGGTTCCACTACATTCTATGTGATAGTTTTTCAGAATTCATTATTTTATAATTTTCAGTGCATTGACTATTTGGGATGAAAAATTGCTCTTGATATAGTATTAAATTGAAGTTAAAAAGAAGTTACTGCCACAGACATGGTTAATATGCCATTCTTATTTTGAATGGCAAACTGCCCAATAGCGGTGGATTGATATATAATTTAGCTATTACCCATATTGGAGTAACTTGCATCTATTAATTTTTCAGTGATGACATTAAAATATATCAAAGAGTCCCAAAACTATAGTCAGCTTTCCAAACCAGGGGATCAGATCTTTAAGTCTTTGGTGTATGAATCCAGATAACTATCTAAGGAGGACTGAGGTCATTTTGATACAAGTGCATAATGGAAATGACAGAGTTTCCTTCCTTAGGATAGACTACATCTGGGTTTTTTTCCTGAGCCTAGTGATTATTCTGACAAAAATCCCAGGCAAGTGACAGAAAGGTCAGTATCAGGTACTTCAAAAACAGAAAAAAATTATATCACTACTTGACACTTCTGGTACAGTAATTGGAATGTATTTTACTGGAACTTGACTGATTTTCTTTATTATTTTTGACTCAACACAAAGGACATTTATTATCATTATACTCTATCCTATCTACTCTAGCTGTGCATATTCATGTTTTTCATTTTTATTAATCCTATTAATCCCCGGATTAGATAATATCTCATAGCAATTACTTACATATGCTAATTATGCATTCTGTAAATTAGCTCTCCAGGTTTAAAATTGCTTCATAATTAAATTGATTGGCTTATCTTAAAAAAAAAAAAAAAAAAAAAAAAAAACCAACAAAAACCAAAACCCCTCTATCTTTTAATTTACTTACTGTAAAGTGTTCTTTATTTGTCAATGCATATTTTTCCACCTGTTATTGATGTTATCTTTGAATGTTCCTCATCCTTAGAATACCTCCCTCCACTTCTTCTATATGTCTAATTCTTCAGGACGCAATTCAGATCCCACAGTAGGAAATAATACTCATAGGAAGTTTGATATTCTACTGTTTTTTAACAGAAGAATGACCATACTAAAAAACTTCAAGGTATAGTTTCTAACCAGAAGATCAGAATATATATTTTTAACATATTCTTATCAAGCTTTCTTCCACAGATATTCTAATACCACAGAATCATAGAATCACAGAAGGGTTGTGGTTGGATGGCAACTCTGGAGATCATCTAGTTCAGCCCACTGCTCAAAGCAGGATCAGCTAGAGCAGGCTGCTTAGGGCCATGTCCAGCTGGGTTTCAAATATCCCCATGAATGGAGACTGCACAGCTTCTCTGGGCAACCTGTGCCAGTGTTGAACCACCCTCACAGGAAAAAGAAAATTCTTGTATTTAAATGGAATTTCCTGTATTTCAGTTTGTGCCCATTGCCTCTTGCCCTGTTACTGGGCACCACTGAAAAGAGTTCGGCTCAATCCTTTTTGTACCTTCCCTTTCAGTATTTATATCTATTGATAAGGTCCCCCTAACCCTTCTCTTCTCCAGGCTGAGCATTCCCAAATCCCTCAACCTCTCCTCATAGGAGAGATGGTCCAAGCCATTAATCACCTTCATGCTGCTTTGCTGGACTGTCTCCAGTATGTTCATGTCTTTTGTATTAGGGATTCCAGAACTGGACACAGTGCTCCAGGTGTGCCTTACCAGGGCTGAGCAGAGAGGAAGGATCTGCTGGCAGTGTTCTGCTTAATGAAGCCCAGGATGTTGATGACCTTATTTTATGCAAGGGCACATTGCTCGCTCATTTTCAACTTGGTGTCCACCAGGACCTTTTCTGCAAAGCTGCTTTCCAGCTGGGTGGTTCCCAGCATATACTGCTGCAGAGTGTTGTTCCTCCACAGGTGAAGAACTTCACACTTCCCTTTGATGAACTTCATGAAGGTCCTGTCAGCCCACTTTCCCAGCCTGTCAAGGTCCTAGGCAGGTGACCCAACATGCAGGTCCTTCCAACACATAGTTTTGCTTTCTTGCCTGCTGATACACATCAACCAACACTTGGTAGATCTGTCCTTGGATCTGTGCAAGGTAACCAGTTAAGACAAGAGAGAGTGTAATCTCTGATATGTTACTCCTATGATTTCATGTTGTCTTCTCATTATTGGTTGGTGTTTAGTGGAAACATACTGTGAAGACCAGTCATTTTCAAATAGAATCTTTTCTTACTTGATTTATAATTAGTGATTTATATAAACTAGAGCAGCTCCACTAAGAAGGCTGAGAGCGAGCTGTGTCCATGTTGTAAAGGTATGAGTTTGAAATATGTTTAGGTCCTTGCTTCCCAAAACCAAGATGGGCAACATGATCTTCTTCATTGCTTTTAGGACACTAGGTTTTTCTCTTGCTACAAATGACTGGAAACACAGACACCTTAAAATTGTTTCTGAGAAAGGAATGGTGTTATAGATAGCTGTCATCCAAAGCATTGACCAGTGTTGTGAATTCTCAAAGAGAGGCTGGAGTCCAACACTGAGGTAGACTGTGGTCTTCGTAGTATCTTGTCATGACAATTTATGACAAAATTCTTGCCACCTTGTCTATCATGACAGCTGCTGCTAATGTTCATCCTAGCCATATTGCTTGCCTTCAGTCTCAAAAATGTTTTCACAGTTACCCTGCAGGCCACTGTTTTTAACAATATACAAGCAATCTGCTATTGAGCATATTGAAATTGGTGCTTTATGTATTAAATATACTTGAAGTAATCTCTGACCATACCAGATTCTCAGAAAATAGTGTACTAAGATTGTTATTTGCTAACCGAAGGAATATGAAAGCTTGCTTTCATCATTTGATGGTTTAGTGTATGGTTAGTGGTGGGATCTTGAAAGTGCTCAGTGTTGGCTTAGATCTGTTCTCTGTTAATTCAGTGGGAGTCTTATTACTGGCTTCAGTGTAAGCACAATAAAGCCTGCACGCAGCCTGCTTTTGAAAATCCCACCTAGTAGCAAAAACTATTTATATTTGTTCTTATTTTTTTGTTTCATAAGCCTCTTTATTTTTTGATTCACTAATGTCCTTTCATATTCTCTTGTATTGTGCCTTTAAGAGTTTTTCCACTTTCATTGATCCACTTGTTCCTTTCATTTGAACTTAAGCTGAACATTTCATTTATCCACTATTTAGATTACTATTGTTTCATCCAATTTGGCATATTTTGAAAGACATTCATGAGCAAGAGAAATTGAAATGCAGACCTTTGCTGAATTGTTTTAAGAAAACCTGGAAGTTTAAAATTTTTTTATTACAAGCTTATTTAATTTTCCAAAAAGAATCTTCTTAGAAGTATTTTATGAATGGATCATATATTTCTGTACACATACATCTTTATAAAAAGTCTATAGAGTGATTAAATCAGAATTCTTTCAGAGGAATAAAGAAACTGAGCTCTTCTGAATATACCTACAAGAGTCTAAGACTGAATTTGCTGCTTCCAACACCACTGATGTTCTGAACAATCCCTATATGCAAAGCAAATTTAAATTAACAAAGTCTTATCTACCACATTCTTATTATTTTCAGGAGCTACATGCATAATTTTAGTTTAAACAAATAGGTAGCTATATGAATGAATTTGTCATTTTGACAAAAAGTCTAACAATCAGCGTGCATGTCTTCACTGAGTTTTCCTAACTTTCTCCAATATCCTTTTCAGTCCTCTCCTGGCTTCTGCATCTAACATTAACAAAGGATTTCCAACAAGTTTTCTTTCCTCTATCCATTTGAATTTTTGAGGTTATTTTACATTAAAAAATAATCATTGACATTGCTCTACTGCCTGTGACATTTTTTTTTTATTATTACTTTTAGGTAAAATCTCACTTGTAATAATAAATAAATGAAATTAAAAGTATTCATAGCTAGAGAAGGAAAATGGAGAAATCCTGTTCTTATGTTCAAATTGTCTCTGGAGAACCAGAAAAGAGATTTTTAGTGCTCTCAGTATGGCCTACTAGAAAAGCAAGGCTCAAACTGAATTCATACTAGCATGTTTCAAGGTGAAAGTAAGTCCTTGTCAAATCTTGGTAGTAGGTGAGGAAGATGGTAGATTGCATGATTAATAGTCATGGGGAAAATTCAAATAGCCTTGGTGCTGAATAAGGAAAGAAAAATGTGTTTGAACCCTGCATTGATCAAAAAGTTGCATATAACTTTGGTGACTTTATTGTATGTATTTTTATTCAAGTTGGTTTTATTTAAACTTGTTCAGATTTTCCACTCAGAAATAATCCTTAGTTTTACTTATTGCTCTACTTGTTTTATTGCTGCAAATACACAGAAGTGATCTACAAAAATGTTTTGTTATATATCTGAGTATAAGAGTGAAGTATGCTGATTATGCCTCTAAGTCATTCTACCGAAGCTCCCATAAAGGTCACAGAAACTAGCGCATGGGAAGCCAGACTCCTCAGCAGAAAGGTCATGCTGCCACTAAGAAAAGAGGAATGGCAGGACCAACAGAGAGGCCACTCATGTTAAAAGAAGTTAGAACCACCAGACAATTGCAGACTGTCTAATTTTCAGGTTGTAACAACTCATCCAAAATACAGTACCTTTTTCTTTCTTCCCAGGTATTGTAAGGAGCATTCTACCTTACAGAAAGACTAGTTCTGGTTAGTGGGCAGGAAAAAAAGAGACTTTTATAGCAAAGGAACAACATTCATAAATGTCAAAAAGGACAGATAGACATTTAAAGTGAACCTGCTTTTCAACTGACTAGCACACTACTGTGATTTCCTTACCTGAGGGAACAGCTGTTCCCTCTCACTATGTCCTGTCCCAGGTCAGGGGAAAGCTGAGCAGGCAGCCTATGGCAATCCAAGTTGAGTCACTTCCCTCCCCCCACCCACAGCTACAGGCATTTCGCATCTACAAATTACTACTTTGTTTGCAGAATGGATGCATGAAAAACAAAATCCTTGATATGTCACAGTTTAAATTGTTGGAGCAGGCAAAAATTCATAGTTGCATGAGCTAGTGGCTCCAAAGTGATTCTCTTAAGAAATCTTAAGAGAACATCTTGTGAGATTTTAGATCAAGTTTCCAGCCCAGCAACCTGAACAGCTCACCTCATACTTGTATTGCCAGCAGTCCTGGAGAAGACAGAAACACACAGCAATGGAGGGGAAGGTTGGGGGAGATCAAGGTGAGTTCATGGCATATGAATTTAGGTGACTGTAACTGTCATGAAATACATTGCCCATGCTTCAGTTATCTGGGAGAACAGACTGATGGGGAAACAAAACAGGCCTTGCTCTTTTGCAGATTTTGATTTTACCAAGAGCCCTTCAAAACTTATGACTCTGTATTAGTAGAGAGGGGCTGAGATACTAGTCTGTGTTTAATCTCAACTCAGTCCCTTCATCCATCAGCCAACCTGCCAGCTGTCCCAGCAGTGGCAGGAAAGGCTCTCAAGCACTCTTTCCTCTGCATTTCCACCCACTTGCTCACTTTTGTATACAATGTAAAGTTGTTAAATATGAATTACAAAATGCTGCCACTTCTGGGTGCAACTTTATAAATACAGAGGTCAGTTTGGGGACCTCTTGGATTTAGATGTTAAATCATTTTTCTGGCACTGTGATATTCATGCTCACACAAGTCAGAGAGAGCTAATGAAGAGATATGTGTAATTCTGTTATGTAATTCTGTATGGAATTGGTTGTGCTCAGAAAATCCAGTTTTGCATTATATTGAATGAGCAAATGGTTTATTCCTCATATTTGGCTTTTGGGGGACTTTTGATATAGACACATGAATTGAGTAAGGAAATTGTGAGACGTTAGCACCGGGAGAATTGAGCCCTATCTCTTTGTTCTCTGTTTATTCCTTTTCTCAGTTTAACTGTACATTTTTAGGAATTCTTGATTATGGTTTCTCAAATGAAGGTGATTTTTACCTTTTGTTTCTTTGGTATGTATAACTGGAACGTTTTAGGACAGTATAGATCATCCAGATTCCTTAGATAGGCACCCACAAAAACAGAAAAAACAATTTACTTTTCTTAAGTGCTTGAATTAGCATGTTTCTGTCTACCTGTTCCCTGTACATCATAAAGCTATCAAAACATCAGTTTATCTGTATGTATTTTTCATTTTGACTTCACTCTCTTAAGCAATTGAAATCCAGTGTGTTCAGCTAATGCCTTCTTCAGCAAAACTTTCTTCTACCTGCAGTGCTAATCTCCTAGTCAAAATTCAAAATGAAATATACTTTATTTGTCGGGGGGGGGGGGGGGGCTCTGGTTTTGTGATAATAAAACTAATCCTGTTATGACAGCATTCTTTAATATCTATTCCATTTTCATCAACCCTTCTTAAATCATTTTTCATAGCAGTCTCCTTTAATTTAAGGATGGAGTGTACTGCAGAAGGACCCCTAGCTAGTGAGAACAGAGGGTAGTGGAATGTGATGGGACTGGTAACAAAGCCTGTCTCTTGATTGTTATGTTACTCTTGGTTTATTTTATACTAACCATTTTCTGAACATATTGATTGCTTGACTGGCAGATTCTGAACTAAGATTTTTGGTTTCAGATACTGGGCTTACAGCTTTCAGATACATTTACGAGGTTTAAACCTTATTATTCTTATCTTCCCTTTGGCAGTCTTAAGAAACAAAACATTGCTAGGCCTTGCTGATGTAAATGTTGGGCAAATATCAGTGAGCTCAGAAGCAGCAGCTATTTACAGGTTCAGGATGATGCCGTATGACCTACACTGGTACAGATGTGGGATGTTTGCTTTCTGTGTTCATTGCATACCTTCGCCAATATTAACCATTCTTGCTGTATGATGAGAGTGCATCTTTCATCTGATTGTTCCGATTGTTTCTGATAATAAAACAGGTCTGAGCATTGTCTCCTTTTCAACTGCTTGTTCATATTGTACTCAGGACAGGCACATAAAACTTCACTCCAGCATATTTTTCAGCTTTATTTTTAGTAAGTGTAACTGTTTGAGCTTCTGCTTCTGTCTACTGAGAAAGTTGAAACAAATTCCTGTTCTAAAATATAAAAATAGTTGTCCTGATTTGATGAGAGGTTTCATCCAGCTCAGTGTTATAGGGACCAATAGCCAACATTCAAGCAGATGATCCATAACGTAAAGCCAGTAGTGCATGTTTCCCTGAAAGTAAGTAAATTTTTATTCCATTTGTGCTCTTTATCTTTTATGTCAAAGCTACCTTTTTTAATCCTGAAATAAATGTTACAAGTGATGAAATAATTAATCAACAGGTTTTTTTCTATTTATACTCTTTATGTCCAATGAATTAAATTATTTTCCTTTGTTTTATTAAGATGTATTTGTAGGAAGATTTATTTCAAATAATATTTCAAACACTTGGCCAAGAAACAAAAGCTATATATCCAAGTCCATAAAAGTATAAAGTATGGGGTATGGATTCAGTAGACTCTGGTTTACATATGGTGTGATTGCAGCAGTATAGCTCCTCCATTTAAGTCATCAGAACATTGAGAAGGTCAGAACTTGGGTACATCATTGTCTCTGTCTGGGATGTTTCAAGTTAATCTAAATGCTGAATGCAGAACAAATATAAAGATTAAACCTAATTTACTGTAAATGTGTTGTCTTTATTAAAAAAACAAACAAACAAACAAACAAACCCCCCCATCAAAATTAACCCCTAGAAACCTCACCCCCAAGGAAAAAAAACAAAACAAACCCCCCAAAAACCCATGAGGCTCAAATTCTCTAAAACAGCTTATTTTTTTCTTTCTGTAAAAATGTTTTATGAAACATTGATTCCAGTCTGTCAAATACTTTTTTTTTCTTTTAAAAAAAAAAAAAAGTTTATCACTTATTTTCTTGTTTTGGCATGTTTTGGTGTTGGCCACAGTAAAGAGGAAAATCATGTCATGTAACTCTCCTGTGAAAATTTACATGAAAACAACATCTATCAAACACAAGACTTTCACCACACTAAGGAATGTTTTACCAATGCAAGTTACCACCTCTCCAAGCCCAGGTTTGACTGCTGTATGTAGAGCAGGCAGATAGGCCACTCAGATATTGACGTTGGCTGCACTGTAAGTTTTTGTCATGAAATATTTTTTTCTGAGACTCTATTTCTTAACATGTTGTGTCTCTGTATTTCTAATGTTGTCTAACCTTTATGCTGAGTAAAAGATGGCTTCCTCACTTGATCTGTGCATGACTGTAGGTCAAAACTCCTCATTGCCTGGGATTTGGCATGATTTGGCATGAAAAGCATTAATTCTAGCCCAAATCAATCTTCAGTCTTGACTGCTCCCGTACTGCCTATTTCAGGACTCTTAGTTTACCTAGGGGTCTTTTTTGTATCATATCTGGGTATATACTGCAGGACAATTTAAGGAAAAGAAGCTTGATTAAAGATGAGAGGAAAATACAGCAAGATGAAGGTGTGAAGATGAGTGTAGTAAAAAAAAAAAAAAATAACTTACATAAGCACAGGGACTAACTGCAGCAAAAAGATACCAGAATCTGTTACTATTAGGGGCACGTGTTCAGGTCTCTCTCTTAATAGTACAACAGTACTTTCTTGATTACAGCAAAGGTGATTCCCTTACTTTTGAAGATGGCGGGATTTTTGAAACAGACAATCCAGAAAAATGAAGTAAGATAAACCTAAAGGAAGCAGGTGACCCCATGTAGTCTGTTACTCTATTTCTGTCTCCACCATCTCTCTGGATATGCACATCACACAGGCAAAAACCACAATGAAATTAGGATGATTACATGTAGAAAATACAAAGCATTAAACTGATGAACAAATTTAATCACTGAGAATGTGAAATGATCATATGAAATGCATTTGCATAAATGTCATCCTGGTTATATTGAGCTAATCTTTATAGAGTGTAATGAAAAAATATATGTATTGGTGCATTATAAGCTCAGAATATGATTCTGCTGTGCTCCCTCCCTAAATGCCTTCTTCCTTACTTGTGTCAACACAAGAACACATCTCATCCTTTGATGAGTGAGCTCAGCTCACTGAGCCAGTAGGAAGACACTCACTTGTCTTGTTGCTGGATTAGTTTTCTCCTTGCTTGTGATAAGCTTCACAAAGGGGTCAAATAAACCACTCAAGTTACATATAGGAAAGATGTAGGACCACACAATTAGAGATGAAGCTATAAGGGCAGGAAGAGAACTGAATATTACAGTAGTCTCAGCTTAAACCAATGTGAAACCCAGCGTGTGCAGGCCTGGGAAATCAGAGTGGATAGGCACAGTTACACTGAGCGCTCAGAAAGGTACTTACAACCCAGTCAGTTGCATTTATGTTAATACATCGAAGGTAATTTCATGAATGAGTGCATATTCACTGTCTTCTGAACACAGGATCTGACCTGTAATTGATGCAAAGTAGCATACCTGTGCTGCCTTCAATAAATGCATATTACTTTAGGTCAGCTGCAGCCCTCCTCTGTGTGATTAGCACAAGAAGTCTGACTTGGGGGATTGAAATATGGAGTGAACCAAACAATGAAAAAGGGTAGGCTAGGGCTTATCCAAAAAAAAAAAAAAAAAAAAAAAAAGAGTATTAATTAAATGTTTAAAAGAAAGAGTTTACGAAAAAACAGTAGGTCTGCTTTCTGGCTAAAGCATCTGTGATTCTGGATTATAACATGAAAAGCAACTGTTAATAGCTTCAGCATCCTAGATTTAGTACACTTTTAATTGGAAGGATCCTTTGGTCTCTTAGGACTAAATCAAGATTTTAAAACTTTGAAGACCTAGGACACTGAAATTTCTCTTTGTTTTCTTTGGACATCTGGGAATCAAATTTACAGATGCCTGACCTGAACTTGGGCCTGACAATTTATAATATAGAGACGGCTGTTTTATAAGCATTTTCCTTTTTCTAACAATGGTAATGGTGAAAAATTAACCACTAAACTCTGACTTAGTTGTTCTGTTGCTTCCAGCATGCACCAGAGTCTGATGTGTTCAGATGCCTCTTCTTTTCTGCAGGCAGTTTATCAAGCAGTCCTTCACTGCTTGCCCAATTTACAATTGATAGCTAATACAAGTGAAGTCTGAAAAATGAGCAGGACCCTCTCATGTTCACTGGTCATGGCTGAAACCATTGGCATCCAACTGACTGTGTCCTTCTCTACCCTGCAATTTTCAAATTATTAAATAACATGTTTAATTCTTTGCATTTCAGGCCATAAGCAATTAGATGATAAAAAGTCTCCATGAGTCTGTTTTCAAAGAAAAGCAGGATTAGTGAGGACATTAACAAACTCAGGACACTTTGTCTTCTGAAGCAGTGCTCTCCTGGGTCTGTAACACGTGGAGCTTCTTCAAGATGTATAGCTTTGTTCCCAGACAAAATATGTTCAGAGCTACATGTAGCAAGGGCTAAATGATGGGGGGAAAGAGGCCACCAAACAGAGAGGAAATATGCTTAAGCCAGCTGTTGGTGGCTACCTGGCAAGAGTTCTGGGGGGGTGGACAGGACCACAGGAAACCTGGGAAAGCCAGCTGACTACCCACTGGTGGCAGGAAAAGTTTTGCAAGGCTTGATTCTAAAAAGTGACACCATGATTTTAGAATTCATATTCTCATGTGCATTTTTTTTTTAATCAGGAACATGTATTTCACATAACAGATTGCATTTCAAAATAACTCTCAGAGGAATACAGAACCGATGAGAATTCATTAGTAGCAGAGTGACAAGGAGCAAGTTATTTTTAAAATGACTAGCATAAGGGCAGGTGAATGAATTTCATAGAAACTAATCTATATGAATGATTTAAAATGAGATTAGATTAAATGTTAATCATCCACTGTGCTATTGAAACACTGCATAGTTGCTGGTTTTATTCACCAATAAATAAGTTCAGTGAATTGTAAATTAACAATTCACATTTTTCCTGGAGAGGGGTAGATCTAGTATCATGCATCAACAAAGATGCCTATACCTTTCCTTGCCTTATTGTTTAGATTTTGAAATAAAGGATCCCCTGTAAAAAGGCTACCATACATAAAAGAATAAACCAAAAAGGAATGCTTCTCTAATAAGAGATGCAGGCACTAGTGAAATCAATAGACTCAGCCTTTTGGGGGTTTTTATAAGTCACCTTGCTGAATGGCAGAGTGGGATTATTTTGTTTAAAGATTTTCATGACTCTTGAACCATAGCTCTGTGTTCTAGTAAAACTTTACAGGGATGTGCTAGTATGAAAGCAAAAGCAGTGTGTATGCATAAATATGAATGTATGCATACATAGATATGTCTGTGCGTATAAGAAAAGCTACATGAAGACTTTCTGAAAGATGTCAATCAAATATTCTTATACCACTTTTCAAAAAACTATGCCATAGAAATTTATCACATAGATTTGGCTTCAGTTCTACATTCTTTCTCTGTAACTGCCAAACAGAACTTTTTTTGTAGATCGATTATAATGGGAAAGTTGAAGTTTTAGTTGCTGATGACATCTTGGCAGCTGATGCTCTATGGACAAATGTTTCAGGACTGTGTAGTCCCATTAATTGGATGTCGCAACTAAAGGTAACTTCAGAAACTTCAGCAACTGTATAGTTAAGAGCTGGCATTTAACATACCTGGCTTAGTTTTCAGAGTTCTCACTCTGAAAGGAGTGAGGAGCAGGGTAATTTACACCTCTCAGTCCTACTGGTCCTGTAATTTTACCACTCAGTATATTTATTTTACACTGTTTCTGACATTTCTTCTGTCCAAGAGAACTGTAAACTTAACTTTAAAAGTTAGCTACTGGGGTAATATCCTACTGCAAGAGGTAGATCTTAAAATAATTTTCACAGCAGTGGGAAACTGATTGTTCTCTATGAATTATTCACTGTTCAAACAGCATGTGGTCAGATACTCTGTTTTCTCATTGGTCTCAGTCTCTCCAGCTATTATCATTAATCACTGTTTCTGTTTCTTGCATAATATTCTTTCATTTCTTCATCATTTTTAATGAGAAAACCAAGTAAAAACAGCTATTTAAAAATTCATTCTTTTGAGGTTTTTTATTTACTTCTTACCTACTGCATTTTCCTAGCATTTCTGTCTTTACACAATGTTGGTTTTCTTCTAAATATGTATGGACAATATTTTCTTACTTCCTTTAGGTCCATTATCTGGCACAATCCTTCTGTATTGCAAGTATTACATTACATGTATGCACACAATGGTAGCTGCCTGGTATCTGTTTCTTTCAATCTCCCTTCTCTTCTATTTTCTGTACCATTTCATTCTGAGGTCCAACTCTTTTGCTAAAATTTCTTTCAGTGATGTGTTGGAGTTTTTAAAAATTTTCCTTATATCATGTTTTAGTGACGATGAAAAGCTTGGTTTTGTCTTTGATTTACCAATCTTTTCAAGCAGTCTGCTTGTCTAGTTAGTGCTTTAGTTCATTTTACATATCGAAGTTTACTTTGTATATATCCTAATATGACTAATATACTGTGTAACTATTTTTACAGATTCAACTGTCACAAACTTGGTCTAAATATTTCATTGACTATTCTGATTAATCATTTTTTAACAAATCTGTCAACAAATTGCCAGTGCCACACCTGCTCTGTGCTTGATAAGGACCAAACCTTGTCCCTGTACCTCTGGTTGCAGAGATGTTCGTGACTGTCAAGAAGAGCATGACAGAATCACAGAAAGATTGAGGTTGGATGGGACCTCTAGAGCTCATCTTGTCCAACCCCCTGGCTCAAGCAGGGCCACATAGAGCTGGTTGCACAGGACCATGTCCAGACAGCTTTTGATTATCTCCAAGGATGGAGACTCCACAATCTCTCTGGGGAATCTGTGCCGGTGCCTGGTCACCCTCACAGTCAAAAATTGTTTCCTGATGTTCAGGCAGAACCTCTTGTGTTTCAGTTTGCACCCATTGCCTCTTGTCCTGTCACTAGGCACCACTGAAAAGAGCCTGGCTCTATCTTCTTTGCACCTTCCCTTCAAGTATCTATATACATTGGTGAGATCTCCCCTGAGCCTTCTCTTCTCTGCACTGAACAGTACCAGCTCTTTCAACTTCTCCTCATATGTGAGGTGCTCCAGTCCCTTAATCATCCTGGTGGTACTTTGCTGGACTGTCTCCAGGATGCCATGTCTCTCTTGTACTGGGGAGCCCAGAACTGGACACAGTACTCCAGCTCTTGTCTCACCAAGGGTTGAGTAGAGGGGCAGGATCACCTCCCTTGATCTGCTGGCAACACTGTTCCTAATGCAGCCCAACATGTTGATGTCCTTCTTTGGCACAAGGGCACATTGCTGGCTCATGTTCAACTTGGTGTCCACCAGGACCCTCAGGGCCTTTTCTGCAAAGCTGCTTTCCAGCTGGGTGGCCCCCAGCATATATTGGTGTATGGGGGTGTCCCTGCCCAGTTGCAGGACTTCGCACTTCCCTTTGTTGAACTTCATAAGGTTCTTGTTAGCCCATTTCTCCAGCCTGTCAAGGTCCCTCTGGATGACAGCACAATCCTCTTGCGTATCAGCCACTCCTCCCAGTTTTGTCATCAGCAAACTTGCTGAGGCTACACTCTGCCCCATCTTCCAGATAATTAATGAAGGTGTTGGGCCAGTATTGGCCCCTGGGTTACACTACTAGTTACTGGCCTCCAACAAGATTTCATACCATTGATCACCACCCTCTGGGCCTGGCCTTTAAGCCAGTTTTCAACCCACTTCATGGTCTGCTCATCCAGCCCATACTTCAACAGCTTTTCTATGAGGGTCTTATGGGAGACAGTGTTAAAAGCCTTACTGAAATCAAGGTAGACAATATCCACTGCTCTCCCTTCATCTACCAGACCAGTCATTTCATCATGGAGAGTTATAAGACTGGTCAAGCATGACTTCCCCTTTGTGAATCCATTCTGACTACTCCCCATCACCCTCTTGTCCTTGATGTACCTACCAATGGTTTCCAGGATTAGTTGTTCTGTCACCTTTGCAGGGATTGAGGTGAGGCTTACCAGCCTGTAGTTCCCTGTGTCCTCCTTTTTGCCCTTTCTGAGGATAGAAGTGACATTTTCTTTCCCCCAGTTTTCAGACACCTCTTCCAATCACCTTGTTCATTCAAAGATTATCAAGAGTAGCCTCACAATGACACCAGCCAGCTCCCTCAGCACTTGTGAGTGCATCCCATGAGGGCCTATGGACTTAAGTATGACAAGTTTGCTTGAATATTCTCTGACCTGATTATCTTGCAACAGTACATCTTCCTTGCTCCAGATTTTCTCCCTGGCCTCTGCATCCTTGGATTTCTGAAGGCTGATCTTGCTACTAAAGATAGAGGTGAAGAAGGCCTTCAGTATCTCAGCCTTTCGATGTCTTCTGTCAGCAGGGCACCTGCACCATTCAGCAGCAGGACCACATTCTCCCTAATCTTCCTTTTGCCACTGATGTACTTACAGAAGCTGTCCTTGCTGCCTTGGACATCCCTCACTAGATTTAATTTCAGTTGGGCTTTTGTTTTCCTAACCACATCTGTGCATGCTCCAGCAGAGGTCCTTTTCTCATTGGTTCCTCTGTCTCTTGGGTAAGGAAGTTGTCATTTATCCTCTCCAAGAACCTCCTGGATTGCTTATGTCCTTCTATGCTGTTCCTAAGGCAGATATTGGGGTGGTTGAAGTCCCCTGTGAGGACCAGGGCCTACGAATATGAGGTAACTTCTATTTTTCTACAGAAAACCTCATCCACTTCCTTGTCAAGTGGCCTACAGCAGACACCCACTACACTGTCACCCAGACTTGTCTGCTTTTTAATCCTTACCCATAAGCTCTCAGCCTGCTCATTATCCATCCCCAGGTGGAGCTCCATGCACTTCAGCTGTTTTGTCATGTAAAAGGCAACTCCACTTCTTCATCTTCACAGCCTATCCTTCCTAAAGAGCCTGTATTGTATGCTGTCACTGCAGCACTCCAAGCTGGGATGCAAGTCATCCCACCATGTCTCTGTGATCCCAACAAGATCATAGCCCTGGCACTGCACACAGATCTCTAATTCTTCATGTTTATTCCCCACACTGTGTGCATTAGTGTATAGGCACTTCAGAGAGGCACCCCAGTATGCTTATTTCCCAGAAATTCTGGGTGTTTTTTTCATAATGGTGCCTAGTAGGCACTTACTTGCTTACATGCAAATGCTTGAGGTGACCCTGCTTAAGCCCTGTTTTGTTGATTTTGTGTTCCTTTTTGTTCCCATCACTCCAAGCCCTTTCCTCATCAACCCTGTCTACCACTTCCTCACAGGGCTGCTGGTAACTCTCTCCCTCCTCCATCATTCCTATCTCTGTGAAGGATTCATGTGACATTAGCAGATACTAGGAAAGCTTTGGTAACACTTGTGGCAGTACCTTCCCCCCGCCCCCCAGCAGGAAATGAAACTTCTCCAGGCAGGGAGAAGAGGAAAAAAACCCTAAACCCTGGAGGCCATAAGTTGAAATTTGAACTGGCTAATCAAGATGTGCCAGGTACACTGAGGTGACCTTCTTGGTCAATAGGGATTAAATGACCACAGGTCAGACTCAACAAGGGTATAAATGGGGTCCCGCCTGACGACATGTTGGAATCAGTCCTCCTGGGAGCAGCGGGTCTGCAGTTGGGGACTCCCCCTCAGGTCGGGGCACCGCTCAAGGTAACTCCTCAAGGGAGAGAGCCCTCAGCTTTTAGGTGAGTGATATGTGCATTTTGAGTCATCACTTTTAAATCTTAGGGATTCTTAAGTCGGCTGTGTAGTATTAATTCCCTTTACATCATTGAGCCTGTGGTTTATAAAATGTTACCAGAGTTCTAACTAACTTTTCTACTGAAGAATAAATCTGAGCATTAACACCTGTTGGATTTGATTGTGCGTGCATCCGTAACAACACTCTCTGGGAACATGTTTAGAGGGAAGATGGGTCAGACTACAAGTATTGGAACCTGTAAGATATATACCCTTGTAACCGGGCTTCTTAGAAACTTTCAGATTCTCCTTCATCTCAATAACCTTTGTCTGACTGGTCATACTGGATGCTTTATTGGTATTTTTCCAGAGTTTGATCTTGCATTCATTTGAAATGTATGTAAGTTTTGTTATGAAATGCACTAAAAGTAAGATTGATCCCCAAATACCCTACTTATTCTTGCTTCTATGCAAGCATTTGCATAGAAATTGATAACAATAGGCCACATATCCAGATACTTAACTAATAAATTCCTCAATTTTTAAACATACTGCTTCTATGTCTACAAGAAAAACACTTTAGCGTACCTTATTGTGTGCATATATTCACACTCCAACTTCAGTTGTCATACTCACGCACTTCTTTTTTGATTATGTGTTTATTTTCAATTTACCACAAAAACAAGACTGTATTAGAAAGTAATTGCCAGCCAGACAGTTCTCTCTAAATCATAGGGTGGTAGGTCATTGTCAGAGTTTTCCAAATTCAATAAAGTCTTAATCTGCTACATTTCACTTTGCATTTAAAGTATATGAAACATAAAAAAGAGAAATCAATTTATTGAGGAGAAGAAACCAAATATTTTTGTAATGGTGTTCCATTTGCAATTATTTTCTTTGTGTAGTTGTAAGTGCAAATTTATTGGAAAAATAGTTTTATAGAGGATCCCAACTAAGTCTTCTCTGTAAGTTTCTGAATGAACCTCTATAATACAGGCCAGACATGATAGCAATTTTACATTACTACTCAATGGACTGCAAGGAACACACATAAGAAACACATTTATATTCCAGCCATAAACCAGCTGTGATGGATAGAATTTTAATCTCTTCTTTGCCAGTGGAGACTGCTTTTGCAAATAGAAAATTTTAAATGTGACAAAATAGACCTGCCTTGGTTTTCTTAAGGAATTTAGGATTTGACTGTGCATGGAAATTAAATGGAATAGAATGTTCTTGGAAATTAAGTTAAACCTCTCTGTACACCGTACAAACACATATAAACAGGAGAATAATTAAGATACAGTACTCTTATATGACTATTTCTATCTGAAAGCACTCATGTGGTTGGAAGTGATAGCGTTAACCTAACTAACTTACAGACTGTATCATCATGCCTTCCACTGCTTCACATTAATGTTTCATATCATCTCCATGCAGACTAGCCCCAAGCTGGCCAGTTTTCTATTTATACGAAAAAACAAACAGCAAATATGCAAGAAAGCCTGTTATGTTTAATTCAGTGCTGTGGCAAATTTGTCCAAAGAACAAGAAATCAGTAGTAGAATGATTTTTAGATGTATTTTAGGACATCAGTTGCAGAACTTTTGGCAAACTGAAGTTAATTTAATATAATGTCAGCACACCAGAGGGACAAAATGCCATTTAGTAAGTCAAGAAAGAAGCAGCTTTTTCCAAACACCAATGGAGCTTTTTTGCAGTTTTATAATCTTTATGGGCTGTTGAAAGTCAGTTCTTTAAATGCACTGGTTTTCAATATTTCATGTACGCAGCTCTAATCGGAAGAATATTTTCATACAATTTTTCAAGATATGTGTTTTATGTAAATTTAACATAAATGGAAGATATTTAAAGTGTCTGTTCCAGGATAAAACTGAAACTTACGTGAGTTTTTCTCTTGTCCTCAGAAACCAGTGGAATAGTTTTTGAAGATATAAAATTAAGAAATGGAGTATTTTATTATAAATGTAAATTTAACAAGAATAATTTCTTGATGCTCTGAAATACATGTTATTTATTCTGAAAAAAAATCCTGAATAGTGTTAAAGAGTATATAAAACTTAATTTTAAGAAACAAACGTATTCTTACAGAATTTCATAGATTTATAGAAAGCTTGTCATACCTAAAAATTACAAAGTTCAAACATAAATTATTTGGAATATAGAAGCAGAAATGAAATAATTAGTACAATGACTGATAACAATACAATTATCTATCATTCCATGTTAGAATTTTTAGATATTTTTTCACATATCAATACTGCAAGAAAAAGAACAGAAGATAATTAGGCACAGGAAATTCTAATTAATAAATTTATGTTTTCACACTGCTACTAAACATACCAATAACTGAATACAAGTTGAATCTTGTTACCTACTTTATATGCTTCTGAAAAGGGCAAAAATCAGCATTTTAAGGTATCTTTTATCCCATTTTGTTAGCCTGTATTTCAAATCAAGTAAATGAATCAATACCATGGATCTAAAAGTTTTCAGATCTTTTCCACACAAAAAAAACCCAACCCAAACAAGTCATTCCCTCTTGTGAAATGACAAGGAAAATGTTCTGAATATCTCCCTCAAGGAATGAAGAATATTCCAACTTTTCATTCAAGCATAGATTTAGTTTAATCACACCTAGCTAGCTCAGCTTTCCAAAGCTTGCAATGATGGTGATACTTTCTGTAATGGTTGATTTATCTGCAGGACAAATTTACTCTCACAGGGACCTGTGTTACTGCAACTAGGCTGCTCATAATATTGAAGTATTACTAGCCTGCAATGTGTTCTGTGGGATGCATATATTCTGCAGTACTGCATATTCTTGTATGCCTTTAACTAAAGCTCTGCTCTGGAAGGGCAAGTAAGACTCTACTTGGAGAAGACAAAACTTCCACAAGTCAGGAATTCATCCTTCAGATGTTTCTCAAGTGGAGAAACAGGGAACAGAGCTACTTTGGATAGCTACTTTTTCTAAGTAATCTGTGTACTTGTCCGCATGCAGCAGATCTCTTTCTGAATAACCATAGCTTCGTTTTATCCATGTTCCAATCCAAACCATCCAATTATAGCATTCCCAAAGAGAGACAAGTATGTTTCTGTGTAACTATGTTCTACGCATGTCAAAGTACTAGAGAAGGAACAGTATCACACCTGCAGTTTACCTGTTTACAAAATTTTGTATATCTTAATAACATATTTTTTCATTTCCTTTTACAGTCCAGAGTTTTCAGTGAAGTTGTATGTGAAATCCTGGACCTTCATTTGGCCTTATTTACCATTGCTTTCTCTTTTCCACAGTTTATTAGTTTCAGGTTGTTTATGGGCATCAGAACACCACTGAAGTCATCATACGCCTGTAGCCAGATGGGCACCAAAAGAGGACTACAAATTCAGCAGCTTCTGTTTTTTGAAGATGTGCAAATTTTGGTGACTAAAAGCCTGGCTGTTCAAATAATAAACCCCCTTTCTCTTTACCACATTTCAAAATTAATGCAGTAGATAACTAGTTTTGAAGAAAGCTAAGGAAATATATTAACATACATTTTGACTTTCTGTTTTTTAAAATTTGTTAAAATTAAAATCCAAATAGCAATTATTTTTGTAGTTTTGTGGATATTTTGCTTTCAATCTTAGTTAATTATAGATACCAGCATTTGCTCCATAGGGTGATAATTTTGCAACTGAATAAAAACTTTTTAATGAAATTTGTCTTTATATTTAAATTTTCTTTTTTCCTAAATTTTTCTTTACTTATTGACATCTCAATAACCTTAGTTACTTTGTTCCCCTTCTAATACTACAGGCAGTATTTCTTTCCAATGGGAATTTCTAATTCCAAAAACTTGAACACAGTTAAGATGTTCTTCCACTGTGTCATCATTTGACCAAATTAGACATATTTAGTTCTAGTATTTCCTCACTGGAATTGAGGAAACCCCTTAGTCATATTGTTTTCCTCTGAGATTCTACCAGTGTCTTCACATCTTTCTTGTATTGAAATGCCAAGAACAGAATGCAGCATTTTGCAAGCCAAGTGAAAGAACCGCCTTTCTCATCCTTATAACACGAGATGTCTGCCTCTCTCTAAAAAATGGTAGATGAATGATTCTAAGACCTGAGGTACAGAGAATATACATTTGGGACACAGCACATAGCTCTAATAAGCCGTACCTTCAAAATGAATGTGATTTCTTCAGAATTAGCTGTTATGAAATATTATTCATAGTGCCTGAAGCACTTTGAGCACTTGATTGAGACTTTATTAATGACTGAACACACAAGACAACATAGAAATTTTTAGTCCCCTGTGTTAGCTCCCTGCATGAAGCTGTTCTGTTGTTGTGTTTGGCTCAACTTGGTAGAAGTCTTAACGTGCATAACCATCATTAATGACTGTGTCTAAGCATTTTTCAATAATGTATTATTTACCTGACTAATATCTTGGTTTGGGTTATCTACTCTTTTTCCTCTTTTGCTGCCCCATGTACATGGTATGAGCATTGTTTACACAGTCTGTATGCATACTTTGAGCAAAGTTAAATAAATGTTTGCTTCAGACCTTAATGAAAATATTTGCGCTTTTTTTTTTTTTTTCCACAAACAAAAAAATATCTTTGGTGAGTTTTCAGGTTTTTTTTTCCTGACTAGCATGCTCTGAATATCTTGCTTTTGAAATAGCAGTTGGTAAGATTCAGGCAAAGAAACTAGGAGTGATCTGCATTCACAATTTTAAGGCATGTTCAGTCATAAGTGTGCAGCTGGAAAATCTCTTTCTAGCTAAAAGAAATTAGATGGCTCTTGTAGTTTCAGCTCAATCTATTATGTGTTCCTGGAGTAGTTCATCTATTCACTGTTTTTACACAGATTTTGTAGCAAAACTATGGTTCAAATGTAAATCACACAGGGAATTCAGCAGACTGAATTGTCCAGCCATCTCCCTGTTCACAGGGAGTACACCATACGCAGCAAGACCAGGCATGAAGCAAAAGAAGCACACATCCATGTGTGTGCTGGCCTGTAGAAGTAATGAAAATGTTAAACAGTGAAGTAGTACTTTACCAAAGAATCATAAAGATTAATATATTAATAAATAGATAAAGATTAATAAATAAATATTAATATAATCATAAAGACAATTATAAATTGTCAAGTATCTTGGCTGTTAATGCCTTTTCCTTCTTTGGTCTTGACAAACTGCACGTTGTATCATTTATGTTACACAAAATGTGTCTGGAAGCTCTGTTGTCCTGATTTACTCCACTGAGCATATTTGTGGCATCTCCATTAGCTTTCTTCTTTTCTGTTTTATTATCATAACACTGTACAAATGCAGTACATAGAGAGTCTTTCCATCAAAGAGCTGATAGTCTAAGATCATTCAGGTAGAGGATTACTAGCAAAGCATGCCACTGTGAACCTAATCTCAAATGCAAGCACAGCTACCATAGGCCAAAGAGACAATACAGCATGAAGGAACATGGTATTAGCCAAAAAAGATCTGGGAGGGCACCATTTAGCTGCTGATGAAGAAAGCATGAAGGTTCAGGCCTTGAAACCTTATTAGTAAATGAAGATGGCCATCACCATCGGACAACTTTATGGAGATGATGACTTTCTGATATTGATTAGGACGTACCAAGTAGTCAGTGAATGGTGTTTAAGGTTAACTAGCCTATGTTTAGTCCCATAATGACAAAAGTGTCATCTGAAGCAAAAGACTTAGAAAAATACAGCAACGTGATAATTAAGAAAGAAAACAGTTTTATGGGGAATTACTAAAGTTTGGAAATTAATTTGTTGTGTGGAAGGAAAAACTATATAATCTTCCACACTGCATATAACTATTTTAAAATCTTTTTCTAACAGTATTTCCCATTAATGCCAATATCTTTTTTCAAGATTAATCAGAAGCATACAAATATTTTCCTTAGACATCACTTTTTACAGGGTTTAGTAAAATGGGGTTTTGGTTTCTAGTTACTACCATAAGTAATACAACAAAAAACTACAAATAAATTACATGTTGTATGATTTTGTCATCACTGCAGCAATTACTCACTGTGATTAGCTCCTGGAGTAGTTCATCTATGCATTGTTTTTACACAAAGTTTGTAGCAAAGCTATGGTTCAAGCCTGAGCCACACAGGATGTTGTCTCCTGATAACACAGTTCCATAATCTGGCTAGAATTTCCCATAACATCTCTCTCTCTGCAGCTTTATTTACTGATCAAAAGGTCCTCCAATTCTGCAGGGTAATCATTTATCTAGATGACCTCTATTAACTTCCTTCAGAAAAATCTGGATGAAGAGGATAAAAGCGGTCATCAGATTTATAAGAGCTGAAAGCTCCTTTGTTTGCAAAGGACTGTAAATATAAGAAATGGCTTTTCATGAAAAAATATCACAGAAGTAAAGATGAAGTTACATTTACTAAAGAAGAGATACAGACTTAAGTCTGAAAGAACTAATTTCAGTGGAAGTTACCCTTGACAGAAATGTATGTTCCTTTTCCTTTAAAGTTCAAAATTTACATTTAGTTGCTAGTGACCAAATAACAGAATTGTATGGATATGTTTATTGGCTTTTCTGCGTTGTAATGAAAAACAAAATAAAAATATTATAAGATTCTATTTTACATTAACTGTCTCATTTCATTTCCAAAGCACTAACCACCTCACCCACTCTAATCTCAATAAAGGGAAGTTATTTCTTTACTTAAGGCTTATTATGTTTGTGCTTCGTTACCTTTTTCTGTGTTCCAGCTGGAACTTGTCAGTCATTATGAACAGCCTGTTAAGTCTCACGCCTGCAGCAACTTTTAGCCAGCATTTCTGAATAAAAAGAGGAGAGTGAGATATCACTGCATTATAAAGGGAACTTAACTCCTGAAATGTGAAAGCACAGTATGTATCAGTGTGCTCTTTATAAGCTGATTCTCTCTCCCTTAGAGAAGCCTGGATAAAATGCTTTACCATAAAGTGTATTTGGTGTGTATATAAGCTCATGTGCTTTCAGTATACACTTCTCTTTGCTGTTTCACCATGAATGCACAATACCTCAGCTATTGCAATGTGTGATTCTTTGTTTCAGCATCTGTGCTTGATGTTAGCTGATTATCACTGTATACCGCCCAGAAGCAAGTTTGATAACCCTCAAATTTTATCCAGCCTAATGCAAGCATAGATGTTCTTCTCTCCTCCTTTTAATCTGAAGACTTAGTTCAGTAAAACACAGCAAGCTGTTATCTGTTATAAAGCAAAATTATGTTATAAAACAATGATATTAAAGCAAATTACTCTTGGCCACTCACAGTATGATCAGTTTCTGTGCCAATTTTGTTTGCTCGTTTTTCATGGGATTTCAAGAAAATATTTCCTTAGGCTCAGATGAGAAAATACAATTGTAGCATATGAGAAAATGATAGGCATGGTGTTTTGATGTTGAATTGTAATAGAACATGCAACTTTCATCAGGGCTGGCCTGAGACTTCTTAGCCAGATGGACTAATTTTACCTTCCCTTGGATAAGGATAAAAAGTCTGACTGCTGCTACCATGGAAAGTCAAAATGAGTAAAATTAGAACAGAAAGACCAGAGAAAGGATTGTGGAGATCCACGTAGGATGGGCTTGCTGTTGGACATGCATGGAAGAGCAAAGGATGTCAACGACAATTTCCCCGAGGACCTACCTATCCCCTTCTCCATCAGCATTAGCATTAGCCATTGCACTGCATAGTGTGCATTTTTATTTCTATGACAAAGAAAAGATCAAAACCCAGGATTATTTTTTACCCTTGCTATGCCACCCTAGGCAGCTAGCTCCTTTTCCATAAACCTAGAATGCGCCTTGTTTTTTTTTCTACCTGAATTGATGAAATCTTTTTTATATGAAGGAATAGGTGATTTTAAATCATCATCTTGTCTATGGGGTCTGGGATCATAGACTTCTCATATACTCACAAGTACGCACCTGAGTAAGTCTTTTCAGGAGCAGGATCACCTTCCCATTAAATGTACAGTAAATTTCTTTCCAAGAAAAAGAGGTACTGGGATCAGCATGAGCTATTGTAGCTTAGGGCACACTAACTTTTGCCAACCAAGAGATTTGTACTGTCGAGTTGGGCTCATTCTTATCTTTAATTTACAGCTCCTTCCCTCACTTGTCTCTTAATTGCCTCTGACATGCCATGGTGAAAATTGACCTAGTATCTCCAACATCTAATAGCTCTCCAAACTGCTACTTCCCCTCCAAAACTGGTATCTCTCCTCCTTAATGAGAAGAAGCATTAAATCAGTTTTCTGCAGTGTTATGGAGTTGAATCTTAGATTTTAATTTTAGGCATTATCTGTCAATCAGCCTAGGTGAGCACATAGAAATTAGCTCAAAATATAAATATGACTACCTAGAGCTGCCTAATAGATAAATAATAGGTAGATCCATATAAAATGAAATGGATGAAAACAGGAGTCATACAGAAATTATATTCTGACTTTTCGTTCGGCTTCTAGTCTTGTATAGTCCAGTTAGTTCAGTAATCAGCCAGAGGTCTGATGTCTCCTTGATCAGGACATACTTAGTAATGCCCACACGAACACCCATATGTGTGTGTGTGTTAAGCAGTGCCACTTTTTTTTTTAACCAATCACATGTATTTTACAAATACAATATGAAACTGTTGGGTTTGGTTATCAGGAGTTCACTAGGCCCTTTACCTGTGCTTCAACTGTTACAGCTGCACCACAGAAAACCTTCTGGCTGCAGGAACCACACTGCTGGTTTCTCCAGACCCACATTATGTTAGTGTAAGGACTACACAAGAATCAGGAGGCTGGAGTTGGCAAGGGGAGGTGGTAAGACTTGGTAGCAAGACATCTATGCCCATGGAAAAATACTATGGTCTTTAGAGAACCCTGGCAACTGAGAATGTAGCAAGTTAGTCTTCACCTGCTTGTCCACCCTCTCTCAAACTGGATTCTTTATGTGAGGCTCTCAAAGCAGCAGTGAAGAGTATCTAGGATTTTTTTTAGATTGTCTCAGAAAGGGAAGACAAGAAGGTTAGGGGAGATATTACTAATCTTGCTTGTGGGTGTCTATGTGGGTTGTTTAGTTAGTTTACTGCACAATGTTCAGATAATTTTGTACAATGAAAGCCAATGTGTGAATTCATCCAAACAATGGAATGGTATGTAATGAAACTTGATTTAATGATATATGAACATAATTAACTCTCCATGTTGCTCTCTTTCTCTGTATTATCTCTAGTATCTATCCAGATAGAAATGACCAGCCAAATGAAACTTACCATTGCTATGCAGTACATTTTAGTCCCATTCAGAGACAGCCCAGACACAAATAAATAATAGAGCTTTTAACAATGTTTATGAAAGTATCATTCAGATTGTACTGGAAAATGAAAGAAAATCTAGTCTATGAAAATTATTTTCATGTGTATGTTTTTGAAAAAAAATCTAAGCCATAAAATCTAAACAGCTTTTTTTTCTTTTTTTTCCTGTGAATCTTCTACTTGCCTAAGTACTATCCATTATTTTGGTGAATTGTAGGAGAAATGCATGGGGAAACTGAAGGTGGGAAAAAAATCTGGGATCTTCTATGTGCTGGTTACAGATTACTTGCAGCACGATGAAGCATTATTAATAATAGTGTGCATCATTCTTTTCAAAAGCAAATTGGATGCACTTGCTTATGTTATCCAATCAAGTGTGCAGTGGATGCTGGGAGAAAAAGTAGGTGTGCCCAAATTTGCCTCAGAGGCAAGGAGAAAACAGGGAGGTTTTTGCCATATTGATGCCAAAATAACCACAAAAACATGCCAGTTGTAAACATTTCTCTTTTGGGGTTTTACTCCCCAAGATAATATTCATGGCTTTCCTAAGAAATTGCTTATCTAAGCCTCTTTCCTTTTACTGTGTTAAACTGATCACAGCTGTTGCAAGAAGGTGGAAAGAACAATGAATGCCTGGAAAAATATCAGGTTTTGCAGTTTTTTGTTTAACTGTGTATGGTGCTGGCATCATTCAAAGATCTAGTAAAGCTGAGCTGACCCTTGCCTGGGTGAAGACAGCTGTCACATTTCTTGCCATGTTTTTGTTACTCCAAAGCTACCCCTGACTCACTCAACCTTTGATACATGCAACAACTGCAAATACATGTCGTAGTGGTTAGCATACTGAGACAGCTTTTATAAGTTAGGTAGACCAATATATAAACTTATTTTCTACTGCATCAGAGAAGAGGCTGAGGATGCAGAACAACTGATGAGATGGTTCCAAGACACAGTTTCATCTCATGTCTTTTTTTTTTTTTTTTTTTTTTTTTTTGAAAGTCATAGCAAATAAGCAATTGATTATCAACTTCCAGTGTGGTACTGTGAAAAGGGGGGGGTAGAATGAGGCATAACAGGGATGTAGATTTAGGGGATCAAATTCTTGTCTGGTTTTGGCACTGGTAATGTTAATGACAGAATAACATCCAGTCTTGATATTTACATTTAATAACAGATATTGAATTCTTAGGGTCTATGAAAGAAGTAAACAGAATATTTCAGGGGCTCGAGACAATAACTTACCATACCATAATAAGCTTAAGAGAACCCAACCTACTTACTTTATCCAAAACAATGACATGTAAATTGATTATCCTGAGTAAGGACAGTTGCAGAAGAAAACCAGTGGGTTCTAATGGGCTTTTTGGTCTAGCAAAAAAAATACAGTTTAAAGAACAAACTAGTGTCTAGGGGCAAAGCTAAAAAAAATCCAGCTAGAAATAAGCCAACATTTTATGACCTTATTTTCTACTTTAATATTGAGATAGAACAGTCAGAATAATTAACACTTGAAAAAAAACAGTACTGGGAAGCAGAGGATCCTTTGTATCATCACATGTTCCATTCGGATCGGGAACCAGAGTGAGGGAGGAGTTTTTAACCAACAAAAGTTATTAGACTCCACAGGCACAACTGAGTGAAACTGGATGGCCTGTTATCTGCAAGAGGTGAAATGAAATCTATTGGTTCCTCTTGACATCTGATTGTTTGGGGACAGATATTCTTTGGGCCCTCCTTTTAAAGTACATAATATTGAAGATCTGCCTATGAAGTTATATTTACTAGGTAAATATATTTTCCCTCAGCTCATCAAACTATCTTTTTTTCTGGATTGGTGACACACAGTGTAAGTCTATCTTTCACATCCTAGAGAAAAGAAGTTCTGATTTGTGCTGCCCCCAAGACACAATAATATGCCACATGAGGCAATGGATAAGCGTCAGTGATTTGTACTGCATTCTGAACTGACATTAGTTCACAGGGATAGTGGTTGTTGATTTTATATTTGAGAAGAGGTGAACAAAAAAGATTAAACTAAACAGCGCTATACTTTGGTCATTTAATACAAACTATATTTGATATAAAGCTTTTTCATCTGTTTATAATAAGGAGGAAAAAAATTAGCAATATGAGTTTTCCAAAACTGGTGAGATGCAGTTCCAGATCTGGAAGTGAATTTTGAAACTTGAGACAATCTGTAGTGTTTATTGTCAAAATGATATATGAGATGAGTTGAAAAACTCACTGTTCTTTGCTAGGAAGGGTTTCTCCCAAGAAAGATGTTGTCACATAGTAACCCAGATGGATCAGCTTCCCAATCATCTCGATTGCATATTGACCTACATGTTGAAATTTTAGCAATTTACTATTTAAAATACTAGCAGGGCATTTCATGATATATCTATCAAGAGTTAACCTACATTTTTTGTTAATAATACTGAATGTTTCATAGAAAGTTTTGTGGCCCCAAAGTGATGTTCTTTGATTACCTATTCAGTCATTAAATTTGTTCAGCATTTGAAATGCATGACAAAACCTAAAATACCTGGTTACAGTAGATATGTCAGTTAATGTATTTTTTCCTGAGATCATAGATTATTGTCAGAAGAAAAAAAAATAAAGTGATTCCATTTGGAGATTATTTGCTTCAAGCAGAATTATTTTAGTCATGGGATCAATACTTTTCTAGTGTGTAGCTGCTCAGAAATGGATCCTATATTTGAAAGTTAATCAATCAATTAATTGAAGAATTAATGAATATTTCCTTTGCACTTGTTAAATGATGGATATACTATAAGCAATAGAAACCCTGCTATGGGATGTTGTTAAAATTTGCCTCCAGTAATTTTCTATTTAAGATGTTGTCACTTAAGTCATTATATGTATGCAGTAAAAATGTACATTACCAGGGCTTTTAATACATATAGAAGCTGTGTCATGATGCTGTCTATTAGCAACTGAACAATGTTATTAAGTCATTAAGAAAATAACTTTTTTAGAGGGATTATGTTTCTTTATAACTGAGCAATCCTATTAAAGTCATTAAGAAAAGGAAGACCAAATAAAGAAATGTATTTATGTAAAAATTGTATCTTCATTCTTATATTAACTATTTCAACCTTTTCTGTTTTTTTTTTTTTCTGTTGGAAATAATGTCACATACAAGATTTTTACTAATGTTCCCAAAGGTGCAGCTTTATATGATGCTGACTTGCGTTTACTGGTGCTGTTAGTCATAGAGCCCTGGAAACAAAATATTCATTACATTGGACCAAACTCCAGGTCCAGCTATTACGACATCCTGCCTCCAACAGAACTCAGTGCCAAATGCTTACTAGGATTGTGGAATCAACACTGAAGGAAAAAAAAATATAAGTCTTTTTTTTTTTTTTTTATTTGGGAATACAGAACAGAGCAAAGGTGAAGCTATAGTTGGATAAGGTTACCAAATCATCTTGATTAAAAAGAAAAGCATTATTCTTGATTTCATATGGCTTAATATGAAACTCTACATTTCATAGAAAGAATGCACAAGTTTAAAAAGACAGTGTTGGATAAAAATGAAGCATCAGACAAATCAGGAATATTCTCTTCTTCAGCCTTCAGCATACTGGCAAATAGATTACACCTACTTTACTTTCTAAACAGTATAAAACCAGCCTATAAACATTATTGCATCTTGAAAATAACCAGTCATCAATTTGCACGTTCTCAATCCAGGGAACTCAAGTGGCAGCACTAAGGATGATGGTCTCGCTTAAGTCAACTACATGAACACATAAGCTTATGCTATGCAAATATTAATTCATAGTACATTTACAACTGCAGTAGTTTCTTCCTATGCCTAGAGCTCAGCTGGTAAGTGGCAGTGGAACTAGAATTTCACCATACTTAACATTTTTCCAGTCAAAGAATTTAAAACTAGATTGTGATGGTTATTCATTTATTGACTATTTAAACTAGTGTCTTGGATATTCCAGGCGAAGAAATTCAAGACTTCAGTCATGAGTGCACTTCTACATTTTCCCTATATTATTAGCTATTGAGAATTGTATGATGTTATTTTCCTTCACCATATAACTTCAGCTTTTAGGAACAGCTTCTCTTCCTGTTTTAACTGAACTCCATTTGGGGTAATTCTGTGTTTACACAGCCAATACAGAAATGTAGTCTCTCAGTATCCAACCTAACTGTACTCAGAACAGAGGTCCTTCAGTCTGAGCTCCAGATTTCTAGTTGGCTGGGTTTCTAGCCAGCTGGGTAATGCTAGACTCCATGGCAGCAATCACAAAACAGGCACGGACTATGATGAAAATTTGATTTTCATGAATAGAATTTGTTTAATTTCATCATTTTCTAAGTGTATTGTGAATGTAGTTCAAATATAAATGATCATTACTGATTTTTTTTCTTTGACCAGTTTGTTCACTTTCACCTAGCCAGTAGAGCCAAATGCAAAAGGCATTCCACCATTGCTTGCATTCACGTCTTAATAAAATATGAATGTTATGTGTTCCTTCATTATTTTCTCTAAATTATGAACTGATGCAGAAACATATAACAAAGTATGAAGCTACTCAAAGGCTTAACTCAAATATTTCAGATTGAAAAAGATATTAACTTTTAATAATCCCCTTCTGGTAAAGATTTTTCTAGAAGGCTGAAAAACTATAACTGGAAAATTAGTAGTCCAATGATTCTTTACTCTCATCCTATAATATAAGATTTTCTTTTTTACCAGTGGTTACCCAGTTCAAAGTATAAGGTCAGACACCAATAACACTATACTGTACATTGAGTTATTATTCGCTGTGGTGTCCCTTTTATCTACCAAGTGATCACAAAATTTTCAAAACTTAATCTGAAATTTATTTTTTCAGTAAAAGGTTAGATTTTATTTTTTGAAATGGTACCACAGACAACCTAAAAAAAAAAACCCTTGTAAAAAGTATGTTTAAATCTTTTTTATAATATTCAAAATACTTGAAACACGGGAAAATACTTCTGCAACAATAAAATATATTCACTAATTGTTTTATTACATGAAAAAGGAAAGGTGATCTTATAGATGCTCCTATGTCCAGTAAGGTCTATTGTGTGTTAGCTGTTAAGGTCATGTTTTTTCCTCTTGCTGCACTACAAGGCCAGTAGCATGCACTCTTCCCAGGCTTTTCTTTAAGTGGCTAAGGCACTTTCTTGTTCAGAAAATGGAATTAAACATAAGCTTTCCTACTCTGAGTAAATAGCCTCGTCAGCAGGTTTCTTAGGTTGAAAGCAAATGAACCAACCAGACAAGCCAGGAACCACTACTTCTTTCTTTTGTCTGCATTTCTGAGTGTCTGTGACTGCCAGACTTGCTGAAGACAGTTTAAGCATCCCCACCAGATTGTCTTTTGTGAGAACTTGGACACCTCTGCTAAATGTCAGTGTTTAGAGGTGCTTCCCCATATCTTCAGAAGTTTAATTTTTAATGTCTAGAGTATGACCAGGTATCAAATTAATTTCATCTTAATTAATATCTCTCAGGTACCACCAACTTTTCATCTTTCTTAACATATAAAGAATATAGCTTAATGTTGCTTTGGCATGGGCTTTCTTTTATTTTTAATCATAATAAGCTGAAGGTTCATATAAAAGCATTTATTTTACTTTCAACATATAGCTGTAGCTTGCTATGACATTAATGGGAGCTATATATGAAAGTATTGGAAAAGTCCCTGAATAATTTATAAAGGTGAGCTACAAATAAGTGACTAAAGTACTAGAATAATAAAATAAGCACATGGGGACTAAATTACTCAAGAGCAGCCCTTTACCTATGATGTCTACCCATCTATCTTACCTAGTTAATATATTTCTGTAATCCCTCTGAAATGTACTATCCAAATTCATTATCAGTTATTTCTGTAAAAAGCTATTAAAAAAAAAAACCCAACTTTTTACTTCCTATAAAAAAAATCAGTTGCCTATTCGGAAAGCATAAATTGTCAGAATACTTGTTAACAGCCTTGTTTCATGTCTTCAGTTAACTTTAGAAATGAAAGACTAAGATTCTCCTATAAACAGAAAATGTCTATAATCCACCAGGGTATAATGAAGCAAATTATTATTTCTGAAACACCTACCCTGCTTGTCAGCCCCTAAGCACTTCAACAAAGCACTCCGAGTCATTCTTACAAAGAGGTGGTGTGACAGAAGAAATGAGCCACAGGTTGGAGATCCTCAGGCAAACGCAGCCCAGTGCATATGGTACATCATTACCAGTCTGATTTTAATGAAGTTTTAGAGCCTTAAATTTCACATCACAGTTGGTGCTCATACGCATTTTACTGTTATTGCCTTTCATTTGCCAAGTAAAGATAATTGATGATCTTTACTTAGAGAATTTGTAGATTTTGGAGCTGTCTATTTTTAACAGTGATTTCTATATTTTTTAATTTGTGTATATATGCATGCTTTCCTTTATGCCAATTTTTATTGAGTCTAATGATTTTTTTAGTGTTTTTAAAATAGAATCAGCAAAAGATAGACTTCTTTATCTTTATGCAACTGAGCAAAATTTCATTAACATCTCCACTGACATGAATGAAAGTATGTGTAAGGAAAGGTTACACTAACCTTGAGTAACAGTGGAAGAATATGGTCCTTACTGAGTATGCCTTCTACAGACTCACACAGAATCTAATCTGTCGCGCTATCACTTAGCTAAAAGATTGCATTAAAAGAAATGGAGGAGTTCTTGGTTTCTATTTAATGCTTTTTATAAAGAAAATAATTGAAAATATTGACAAATAGTGAAATGAGCAAGAGAGAAACAAAGTTGAAGAGAAATAAATAGAAAAAAAGAACCTAAAAATTGAAAGAAATGGGAAAAGCAGTTAAAGAAAAGGAACAAATACAAGAGTAAAGTTTCAACCATTCACAATCAATCTCTTCCAGAGGAAGACATATTAAAATAACCACTCATAGAATCATAGAATCATTTAGGTTGGAAAAGACCTTTAAGATCATCGAGTCCAACCACCAACCATGCCCACTAAACCATGTCCTGAAGTGCCTTGTCTACGCACTTTTTGAATACCTCCAGGGATGGTGACTCCACCACTTCCTTGGGCAGTCTGTTCCAATGTCTGACAACCCTCCCAGTAAAGAATTTTTTCCTAATATCCAACCTAAACCTCCCCTGCTGCAACTTGAGGCCGTTTCCTCTTGTCCTATCTCCAGCCACCTGACAGAAGAGACCAGCACCCACCTCACTACAACCCCCTTTCAGGTAGTTGTAGAGAGCAGTAAGGTCTCCTCTCAGCCTCCTTTTCTCTAGGCTAAACAACCCCAGTTCCCACAGCCGCTCCTCATAAGACTTGTGCTCTAGACCCTTCACCAGCTTCATTGCCCTTCTCTGGACACACTCCAGCACCTCAGTGTCTTTCTTGTAGTGAGGGGCCCAAAACTGAACACAGTACTCAAGGTGCGGCCTTACCAGTGCCGAGTACAGGGGAACTGTACTGCAGTACTCACATACTGCAGTATTCATGTACTGCATCACATCACATCCATCTTTCTCTTGCTTTGCTCTTCTAAGCAATCTTCCATGCCTCATTCAGAAGCCTCCTGGGTCCTTGGTACTTCCCAGGTTCAAGATCATAGTCATTGCTGGTCTACAGTTCTTTGCCAAAATAAGTTTTTAGATTGTTACCATCACACTTACAATAACTATTTGTGGGAATATAGCTAACAGTTAAAAAATCCAAATAAATATGATCATTCTGCATGCTTTGAACCTACTATGTACTAGATCAACCAATTCCAGGCTCTATGCTCCATGAAACCAAAAAATATGGTTATGACAAGTAGACATTTTTAAATAGTCTTTGAATAATTAAAGCCTGAGCACAGAGAGTAGCCCTCACTGCATTTTTTTTTTTTTGTGTATGCTGGATATTCTGAAATGCATTTCAAATCTATTCTCTTGTATATTAGTAATAGATTAAAGAAAATAAAAATATTTTGGTTTTAAGGGCAGTATCAACATTCAGACCACTGTATTTTAAGATGAGATATACAGGGCTTGATTCCAAATGACAAGGTTTTGGGGGGATATGAAGAAGACGCAAGCAAAAATAGCTCAGGTTTAGTCACCCATTTAGCCCTTGAGAGAGTGTTAGTAGTAACATACCTTCTCTTGGTTGTTCCTGGTTCCCCACATCACCTTGGCCTGGTTTCTCAGACTTCAAACAGTAACAGGTTATGACATGAGTATCACAGAGTTTTAAAGCCATTTTCCACCTCACCTAACTCCTACACTATTCAACAAGTACTTGTCTGGTTTTCTCACATAGCTCTGAAGCTCTTCTTCAAAGCCATCCTGGTATTATGACATAAAATTCTTCAGAGATTTTCGTCTTCCTGTACTTACAGGATAGTGACTCTGGGTAAATATTTCCAGAAGGGTCTTGTAAAGTCTCTAGCTTGAAAAACTATGGTCTGACAGTGCTCCTTCTACCATTTCAAAGCTGAACCACACATGCAATATTCACTGAAACTTTGTAATAAAGTATAGACTTCCTGTACAGGAGAAGCATTTCTTACTTACATTGCCATAAAAATCATATGAATTTTTTTTATATTATATATATTATTTATATATAATTTCTTTATTTGAACTGAAAGTGCAGAAGGTCTTTGGAAATAGCATGCAGTCCAAAACACAAAGTCACATCGTTAATTTTAACTCAACTGTGCAACTCCGTGCAGGCTTAGAATAACATAAAAGAAAAACCTTTTCTTTCTTTTCTTCTCATCTCTTTGGTAAACTGTACTAAAAGATTAAGTTTCTTTGGGCTGAATTCTGCACTGAAAACAAGGTTTAATCAAGCATTGCATTGCTTAATGTTGCTCTAGGAAGGAAGTAACTATATTGATTCAAATTTGGAGCAATCAAGACAGTTGGTCATCTGAAGCATAAAAAAAAGTGTGGCCCTTTCAAAGGAGGAAAAAGAGGGGAGTTATCCTAGTTACAGGAGGTTTTGTTGTTTCTCTTGATGGTCACACAGGAAAGAGGATATCTAACCCGATGAAGTTGAATGTCCAGACCACCCCAACGCTCACATTTTTAACATTAAGTCTGAGATGATTTATGCTGTGGCACAGAAATATGGTAGAGGGATTGGACTAAAATATCAGAAAAGGGTTGGGATAGATCTATAATTGCCTCAAACCATACCAAATGAGAAGAAAGCAGTTTACATTAGGATGATGAACCACCCTTGCTAGGGAAAGACATGATAAAGTGCTTCACAGAAAGATTCTTGTGAAGGCTGTGTCTGCGAGAGGTGCATAAGACAGTGGAAGCTGCTCTTGAATGATGTACAAAGGAAAAAGTCTGCACCTTGGTGAGGTTAAGGACTATGGCTGCTGATATGGACATCTTCAGGAGACGGTAAATTAGAGGAACTAGAGGGGAAGAGACACTGAGAGTAATATATTACAATGGTCAGAGACACCGTCTAGTTTCCTACCAGACATCAGTAATGTTAATACAACTGTGTCCTGAAAAAAAGCAGTAATATTTCCTTAGGCTAGAGGTAAAAGACAGTTAGGTACCTTTCATGCAGGGAAGCAGCTGTTGGTGCTTTAGCTTGTAAAAATGGTATATATCATGTTCATTAATAACAAATTAATGTGTATTTAACAAAGCAAGGCTGGAAGGGAGTGAAAATGGGTAGTGCAGCATCAAGAGGAAAAGGAAAAAGGGATAGAGTCTAATTCCTTTCTTCAACTATCTCATGAGTAGAGAAGGTGGGGCTCAATTTCTCCAGAGGTGCACAGTAAAAGGACAGGAGTCAGTGGACACAATTTGCAGCAAGGGATATTCCAATTAGATAAAATTAACAAATTCTTTATGATGAGGAGGATGGTGAAAGAGTGGAACAGGTCACTCAGAGAGGCTGTGGGTGCTCCACCTTGGCATGCACTTGGGTCACAACAACCCCATGCAATGCTACAAGCTTGGGGAAGAGTGGCTGGAAAGCTGGTCGGCGGAAAAGGACCTGGAGGTGCTGGTCAACATCCAGCTGAATGTGAGCCAGCAGTGTGCCCAGGTGGCCAAGAAGGCCAATAGCAGCCTGGCCTGCATCAGAAATAGTGTGGCCAGCAGGACTAGGGAATTGAGTGTCCCCTTGCACTTGGCACTGGTGAGGCTTGACTACTGTGTTCAGTTTTGGGCCCCTCACTACAGGAAAGATATTAAGGTGCTGGAGTGTGTCCAGAGAAGGGCAATGAAGCTGGTGAAGAGTCTAGAACACAAGTCCTATGAGGAGTGGCTGAGGGAACTGAGGTTGTTTAGCCTAGAGAAAAGGAGTCTGAGAGGAGACGATATCACTCTCTACAACTACCTGAAAGGAGGTTGTAGCAAGGTGGGGGACAGTCTCTTCTCCCAGGTAACAAGTGACAGGACAAGAGGAAACGGCCTCAAGATGCAGCAGGGGAGGTTTACATTGGATATTAGGAAAAAATTCTTTACTGAAAGGGTTGTCAAGCATTGGAACAGACTGCCCAAGGAAGTGGTGGAGTCACCATCCCTGGAGGTATTTAAAAGACATGTAGATGTGCTTAGGGACATGGTTTAGTGGTCAACTTGGCAGTGCTAGGTTAACAGTTGGACTCAATCTTAAGGGTCTTTTCCAACTGTCATGGTTTAACCCCAGGCAGCAACTAAGCACCATGCAGCCTCTCACTCACTCCCCCCCCACCCAGTGGGATGGGGGAGAAAATCGGGAAAAGAAGTAAAACTCATGGGTTGAGATAAGAATGGTTTAATAGAACAAAAAAGAAGAAACTAATAATGATAATGATAACACTAATAAAATAACAACAGTAATGATAAAAGGATTGGAATGTACAAATGATGAGCAGTGCAATTGCTCACCACCCGCCGATCGACACCCTGTTAGTCCCTAAGCGGTGATTCCCCCCACCCCCACTCCCCCCAGTTTATATACTAGATGTGACATCACATGGTATGGAATACCCTGTTGGCCACTTGGGTCAGGTGCCCTGACTGTGGCCTGTGCCAACTTCTTGTGCCCCTCCAGCTTTCTCGCTGGCTGGGCATGAGAAGCTGAAAAATCCTTGACATTAGTCTAAACACTACTGAGAAACAACTGAAAACATCAGTGTTGTCAACATTCTTCACATACTGAACTCAAAACATAGCACCGTACCAGCTACTAGGAAGACAATTAACTCTACCCCAGCTGAAACCAGGACACCAACCTAAATGATTCTAGTTTCTATGTTCAGAGAGCATCTGGACAGGGTCCTGAGCCACCTGACATAAGTCTTATGTTAGTCACATCAGTAACTCTCCTGCTTTCAGCAGGATGTTGGGCCAGCTGACGTCCAGAGGACACTGTATCTATAGATATCTTATTTATATAAACATTGAGGTTTCCATGTTAAAAATGAAAACAATTTGTCTGAGAATATAAGTCTGTCAGTTAGCTGAATGAACTGTGCAGGCAGGCACTCATCAAACTCTGAATTCAGCTTTGAGAGACTGATTTTCCTTACAGAAGGCACCAGGCCGACAGTGGCGGCAGTTCAGGGGTGTAAATATGTGGTAACAGTATGGGTGAAATTTTTAACCCTGATCCCCAGAGGGAAGACTAGTGCACTGACCCACTTCCCAATTATCCCTGAGTCTCTGGCTGTGACTTACTACAAGGATGACTCATGGACGTGCGGAGAAAATATTTACCGAACAGCCTGCCAGGAGAGGATGAAGTGGGCAGAAAGGAGAGAACCATGTTACAGATCAGCATAATTGAATTCTATTTGCTTAGTGATCCTGCACCTCTCTGCTCTGTGCAGATATTTTTTTCTTTAAACATAATATTAACCACAGAAAACCCAAGAGAAAAATTCTCAGTATTTAAAAGTATCTTTAAATAGCATAAACACAGAAGGACAATACTTTGAATTAGTTAAAACAGAGGGCAAAGTAAATCCCAGGCAGACAGTCACCCAAGGTTGTAGCCTGTGGCTAACAGCTAATGGATAACTAGCCAGAGGCTATCTGCAAGCCTGAAGGGGAAAATAAGCTGACAATTCCAATCCAATGTGTTTGTGGTTGAGTATTTGCTTCACAGACTGACTCTTCAGTTATAGCCTTCTGGTGAGGTGTTAACATATGAGACCTGGAGTTCACAACTGCAGCAAGCGGTTTATATCCTACCTTTCAAGGGAAGTTCCTCCAAGTGCTGGTATGGAGGTGGCAGAAAACCATGGGGGAGCCAGGACTTCTGTTGCTGTGTGGTTACAGACAATTTTCTTTTATTCTTCAAATAACCAAATTATACTGATCAATCTAATTACAAGGAAAACTCTGGAGCAATTGTTTCAGGTTCCACCTTTGGCAGTGGTTTCTGTAAAATGAAGACAATTTTCAGTACAGAATCTCACAGGTAAAGTATTTTCACTGACAGAATTACTAAGCATATGGGAAGATGACTCTTCACCTTCTACTCCGGGGCGGTAGAATAGCCCCGTATTGTTAGCAGGGGTGCAGAGTATCACAACATTTACACAGGGGGAATGGTGCCCACATAAAATTTATCTTAGATAGTTCCGAAAGAGTTTGTGTATTCATGTGGCAAAGTGCAGCATTGAAAGAAAATATTTGCTTGCATCCTTGAAGCTGTATTAACAGCATTAATTTGATTCTGTTTCCAGGTTAATTTACCCTTGTCTCTCAGCAGAGATTATTATCTGGGGCATGACACCAACATTGCTGTATTGCTTCCAATTTCTGAGCTAAATGCTGCTGAGCTGTTTCAAGAATCTTTCCACAGTCTGGGACCTTATGTCTGAGAAAGCCAACACAGCCTACTGTTTATTTGACAGGTTCAGTCCTATGTAGGGCTTAGTTTCTTAACTTGTGTTAGCTTGTCCGCACTGTGGAAAACTGTCATACCACATGATTTTGGAGGTTCAGTTTTGCTTATAATCTTTCTGCATGGCTAATGAAACTTGGACGTAATCCAAATGGAGAGTCAGCATCTGTCCCTAGACCCAGACTGTAGGATGTTACTGGAAGGTAAAAACTCTACAAAACTCTGTATTTTGTATTTTTTATAGTATTAAGCTCTCCATACCAGTGATTCTGAAATCTGAGACTAATACATCACAAACTGGCACTAAACTGTACCTTACTCAATACAACCACAGAAGTTGCCAAAACATGTGTTAAAGGATTCTCCACAAAATACTAGTTCAGTTGGAGAGTTCAGGATTTATTTCAGGTCCAAGGTCTGTTTGATGCCAGAGTTAAGATTAAAACCCCAGGAATCCCTGATCAGCACCCTCATATGTTGTCAAGCCAGTGAATCATACCTAGCTTTCCATGATTAGGTGTGCAAATTTGAATTAACTTTCCTAGCTCCCTAGGGGAATTTGAAATACTAGTAAATCAGGATTGGTGTGGTGAAGGAGGAAACATCTGACACTGACACACATGAGCAGTTATCTACTGGTATAAATGCTGAAACTGTGTAATAATGAGTCTCTAGCCCTGTATAATTTCCAGACAAACATCACAAGCACAGTTTCAAACTTATGGTTGTGGTCACCCACCAAAATATTTTTGTCTTTACAGTGAAATTTTGCTATGTACATTAACATGATATATTGGACAATGGTTCTTGTCATTGAGTAATGACAGATAGCTCCTTAATGATGGTGTCTCACTATCATCCACGTGCAGTACAGGGTATTTTCTCCTGATGAATTGAACATTCAGTCCCTGGTTTGTCTCAGCCTTTTCTCATGACCCCTATACAGATTAGCAATACATACAATTTTTTTATGTCCCTGTGAAAAGTGTGTTGGACCCCAAATGCAGATTTTAGGAAGGTCACCTGGATCTGGGATGAGGAAAACACCAGCGGAAATATCCACCTGTATAGACACACAGTTCAATACTAAGAGTCTGCATTATTGGACTTTGGAATTGGTTTTTAGAAAGCTCCCTCAAACTGAAGAAAGAGAACACTTTGTTAAAGTTACCAATTCCTGCTGCATTTAACCCATTTTCTTGCTGCAAAAGATACAACAGCAAGAGAACCACACATGCAAGCATCTATCCTATGAGATTCTACAACACATTGTTACTGAAAACACTATAGAAAATGAGTCGGGAAAAATATCTTTGAAAGCATTATCTCTTAAAAAATCACAAAGATACTGTCAAACATATTTCAGTAAGCAGTAAATGAACCCTGCTTACACCATAAATCATTAATGTTTAATCACCAGCCAATGCCTCAATAAGCTCACTGGCATGGAAACTCTAAGATACTCAAAGGATAGTTCTAGCAAATCTGGCATGCATGGTTGGCTTGTGTGCTTAATTACTGTTTATGCATTGGCAGTATCCAAGCAGTTGTATGTAATAAATAGAACACTGTCACACTGTCCAGATGGTTTTAGATTCAAGGCCTAGGGAGTATGTTTGAAGATTACAGGCCTGATTTACTAACAATTCACACCAGCTCGATTGCTGAAAATCATGCTAATAGCATACGTTTCAGCAATTTCAACGCAGAAATAAATATACTATTAATGACTATTTAAAAATACATTTTAACTTCTATTTAGCCACTCTTCAGAGGAGATATAATAATTTTATTTTGGTTTGAGGCATGTAGCAGCTTTATTCCTGCAGTGTCCAGTAGGTTTGAGACAAATGTGTTCTTTCACACAGAACAAAGGAGTGCCAGGCAGAGATAATCCAAGCTATCTTTGAAAATGATAGTTTAGGTATTAGAATCAGTATAGCCGCTTTAGTGTGGTGATCTGCCTTAATTAATTTACACTGTCAAGAATTAGGGGCAGAATTACATGTCATCAAATTAAGAATGGAATCATTACTTGTTTCAGTCTTTACATTATGTATAAATATGAAGCCAAATTATGCTATCATTTTCAAGCAGTCAAAAAAAAAAAAAAAAAAAGAAAATTAAGTAAATAAGTTTATGAAGAATTACTGTCTTTTTCATCCCAAAACTGGATTTGACCCAAATTTGTGAAATTGCTCTAAGTAGATTTCCTTTGGGGAAGAAGAGAGAGGAGAGAGATTGAGAGAAGTTGGGAGGAAAGAAAATGGATTTAGAGAGGAGATGTACTTTTATTTAATAAATTAATTCTTAGAGGTCCTTCCGTGGACCAAGAATATGGGCAACTTGAAATCAAGTTTTTATCTGTTTGAGAGTATATGAAGTTATCTCCCATTTTCCCAAGAATGCCCTATCTGAAAGATTGTAAGACAGTCAGTTTGGAAGTGAGAATAGAGATGGACTTTATCCCCTCCACATAAACAGGAAATGAAGTGCAGTTTTCTTTGCAGGGCATTAAAAAAAAAAAAAAAAAAAAAAAAAAAAAGACTATGCCAGCAGCTGGTAATTTGGTAATTGAACACAGTAAGAGAGATGAAGCCAAAAAAACTGATAAAAAGGGTAGCAGTCATAATTTTCCCCTACTTATGTGGGTAAAAAACATTACTGCCAACCTGATAAATTATCTCCATAACTGGATTATAACTTGAAGTTTGTTTTTGATGGAAAAGAAAACACTCTAAAAACCAAATCATTGACCATATTTGGTAACCATCAGTCATATTTTATTGTGGTTTCATCTCTCTATGATGAAGATGCTGTTCTGTAGCTTCTTTTTCACCATAAAAGAACTACCTGAAGTGTTTCAGGATTATATCCAAAATAGCATTTATGGTCATAAACATATGGCCTTAACTGAGTAATTCATCTGTTCATTCTGTAATATTCACTAATCCTCAGTTATTCACCTGCTTATCCATTCCTTTATAGCCAACTACTCCTAGGGTACAGTTCATTTTATGTTAAAAGAGATATATGAAATAAATAGGTGAGTAACTGCATCTCCACTGGCCACGAAAGGACTCCAGCAAACTAGTTCAGCTGTTGATATCCACAAGGTAAACAAACATCTTTAAGCAAGAGTTATAGGCCTATCATCTACACCCAAAATATATCCCAGAGAAATAATTGGCTCACTAACCTAGGAGCCACCTTTTAGTTTTATTTGAATTAATGCTGTACCACTCCTGCACTGCTCCTGCCTATGGGGAACTAGAGTACAAAATGAATTAGTGCCTACTTTTTTTTAGGATCTTGATGCAGTAACTGTATTCAAAGGTCTCCTAACACATACCATTAGACCTTTCAAAAATACATTTATAATTTTTTTTTCAATTAGTCATGGAAAAGGAAAAAAATAAAACATTACCTGTATTCAGTGCTTCGTCTTGGTTAGCTGTAGTTAACTAGTTCAATATGGGAGTTTCTCGGATGTCCACAGAAGCTCCTATCTCTTTTTCTAGACTGGATAGGACATATCTACCTAAGTGTCTAGCTGTGGGTTGAACTCTACAGCACAGTCAGACCATACAAATTAAGAGTGATGGTGATCGACTTGTAGGTGTTTTAGTCATTTAGTCATTCTGCACTGTTCTACATTATTAGTTTACATTGTTTTAGATCACAGCAAGAGCTAGAAATAAGACTAATTGGAAGCCTTGAAACATTATTATTTATTAAAACCTTGTTTAAAAGGGTTTTTGAGGTACTGTCTGTAATGAGAGCATTTGTTGTGTATTATCAAGACTATATTTTAGATGGATGTGGAAATGAACTTTAAAGATTCAAAATGCAGAAGTCATCTTCCGCATTTTCTGTGCGTTAAAATGGAAAACAAGAATCAAATTTAAGAGCAGCTTCTCTGTAATGGCAGTATTTGAGATGTTTCCAAAATCTGAAGAGCACAGGGTATGCCTGGCTGCTAATACATTAAATATTCACTTTTCTTTTTTTTTTTAATTACTAATTATTCTAGCTTCTAATTCACATATAAAATCCATCAGCCTCTTCTCATATCTGAGCAACTATTTTATAGCAGAGTGCCTGTAGTGAAGTCTCAGGTTACTGAGACTGTTTAAGCAAATTTTGGGTCAGGACAATAAAGCCTGTTGGGGTACTTACTATATGTGCCGTATTCTTCACTTATACCCTGAGATGTACTGTTAAGAACTAAGTCATATCTGTTGCAAATAAACAGAAATATGTTATCCTTCCTCATTTTTATACCCTAATTGTCAGAATTTTAGTAATGATGACTGCTCTTACCTGCTTCAGGAAGATTAGAGATTCTCCATGTTGATCACAGACCATTACTTATTTTAAGCAAAATGAGTTGGATAATCTATTTAAACCCATAATTGTCACTACAGATTTTGCAGTCACATTTTTGAGAGATACAAATACAGTTCATCTGACCACACTTTAGACATTAATCTCTTGCATTCACTGTTCAGCCAGTGAATGCCTTAGGCTGGTAATATGCTTTGTGTTCCTAGTTCTTGAATACGTTACCTTTAAAGACTTTTTTCTTCATGTTGTTTAAAGTTCAAGAAACGTTTGTCTATTCTTACTGAGATTTTCACTGTTTAGTGATTCAATTAAGAGACGGAATTTTACTGAGTCTTTCTCTTTTTATGGAGAGTATCATTACATAGATTAACTATTTGATCCTTTGTTTATTCAAAATTTAATGAACTGACTAGAAGAGTTGTTTCTCGCAATCTGCAAAGAAAAATCAGAAGGGGACAAGTTTCATATCAAATAAGAGTGATTGTCTTCTGGGATTTGAAGCCAAATATAACACAGGTTGGCATAACATATGCTGGCGTAACGTGATTTTTCTTCTAGAAAATGTAGTATTTGCTTTCTCTCAGACCACGTTCATCTTAATTTTATAAGAAAGGAGAAGGCTCTGCTTTCATTTACAAAATAGTTGAGCAGCAACCCCAAAATTGGACTGATTCATCCAGATTTACAGTGTACAAAGGAGAAAAAAAATCACCTGTTGACATATTTTAATAGCAATAGACCCAAATCTCTAATAGGCTTATCAAGTCAGTAATTTTCCATGAATGCCACAGTACTCCCAAAGACATATTTCTGTGTTTATTTTCTTTATATAGCTTTGTACTTCTATTTGATTAACTATTGCAACCTGATGATCAATCAAGATAACCATGTCTCAACATTTTGCCATTTGCTTTCTTGAGGAAAATACACCATAATTTGATGAATTCATTTCCATTTGGGGTAAAAAAAAATATCCCTTGGTACATGTTAAAATCCTGAAGCTAACACTTTTGAAGATTCTTGCTCAAGTGAGACTATTCCTCTACATTTTGGTCTCAGACTCCTAAGTTTTCATCTACAATTCCTGCACAAATTCATACCGGCCCTATCACCAGAATGAAGAACCTTCCAATTCTTTCAATTCCCATTCATAGTAGAGAAAAACATTTGCTCTGAATATTGAAAGAGCAGCTGACAGATCTGGTAGAATACAGAGGTGGGAAAGAACTTGAGAGGCAGAAGGGAAGCAGGCAGGAAAATGGGCAAGAAAGTAAACAGGGTTGTGAGGTAGAGAGTCTAAATGAAGAATGGGATTGATAGGAAGGAACTTGATGACTCCCTGGAAAAAGGAATTCAGAAAGAGCACAAATATAGATAAATGTTGAATGATGTGGCTACATGGAATCATCATGAACTTAAATAAAGGGACCAAATTAAAGGAGAATAGGCAACTTGAGTTCCAAACAACAAGTTATGCAAGGTGAGATCTACATGCATAATGGCACTGAACTGAAACACAATCAAGTTAAGATCAGCTCAGGTGTTACAGTCCTGAAAACAGAATAACAGAGGGGTAAGACCACCCTGGCTGTTAATTATACTTTTTTTCTTTCTGTATTGGAGATAGTGTGGTCTTCATTGCCCCTGGCAGTTCTTTGCTATGCTTTGGTGTGTGTGTGGGACTAAAGACATTTGCCACAAAAATACTATTTTTTAAGAAATCCCAAATTTATTAAAAAATGCTTATTAAATATATCACATGAAAGGGCAAGACCAGTGAGAAAAGTAGCAGAGGCAAATGATCCAAGTCTTAAAAGTTAATTGTCTACAGCAGTTCAGCTAGCTTTCACTTTACCTGAAAAGGGATTTCCTCTGTCGGCTGGATTTTCAAAGTGCAGCCATGTATATGGATCATTTTCTCAGGCACAAGCCACCAAATAACAGTACTTAAAGATGCTACTGAAATGTATTTACGTAAAGGATCTGTCTAGAGGTTGTCATTTCTTTGCATTGTTATCTTACATTTTGATAAGGTCTATCACAAGTCCAATGTATTCTTGTTTCCTTGTGACACTGCTTTTATAGCCAAGAGAGGCTGATGAAATAGCTGTATAAAGGTCGTCAAGAGGACGTAATGGAAAAATATCTTTCTGGCTCTTCTTTCAAATGTATAGAACGGTTTTATTTAGTTGAAAAATAAAGATTTAAAATTGTATTACCATAAAAAAGTATCATCTTTTTATGGTTAATGGTGGTGTAGCAATATGTTCAAGAACACAAGTAGATCATACAGCATTCTCCAACTAGCAGCATTATTAAGTAGTGACCTACAAATATTGACATTTGTAAGATATAAAAAGGACATTCTTGCACCAGAAACTAAAGTTGTGCATTTATCTCCTTTCACTCTTTTCTTCAAATGAAGTTATACAGTGATAGCATCCAAATGGCTATCTATTGCAAAGGCTATAAATGCTGCAATAACAAAGTTAATAAGATAATTCTAAGTTGTCATTCTGAAATACTGATTAAAGCAATTGTTAAATTGAAATGGTTGTGGCTGTTTATAGGGCATAAATTTGAAGACAATTCTACATAAACACATTAAGAACTGTATTTCAGTGGCATTATAGCCTTCCAAGGAACTGAAAACTGATAACTAGTAACTGATAGATAAATTTAGCATTACTTAGACTCATAGAAACAAATTAAAATGAAATAAAAATATAAAATATAATTTCCTATAAGCATCTGAAGTTTTAGCATATGTATTGCTTTTGAAGAACTGGAACCTGTTCATAAACTTTGTGCAGAAACATTTTTAGAGTACTATGGTAAGAGTGTTAGGCATGATAAGCAAGTAAGAAGTGAGACGGGAAAATGAACTGATTTATCAAACAATCAAAACTAGTATAAATTAAAAAGAGGTGTTAGGCCTTGGATTCTTGACTCTCAGAAGAAGGTATGACATACCAGACAGTCTGACTTTCAATACTTAAAAATTATGCAGCTAAAATCAATAAGAGAGAGAGCTGACTGAATATAGTAACTGCATCCGTTGCTGTGTAAGTTAAAATTTCTTTAGTTTCTTAGCTAAAAAGAGATTCAGGGACAGCAAGCTGCACGTCCTGAAGTTCACAGTAACAACAGTGTCATCTTTTTTCATTCTAGCACATGATGTTACCTCCTCCTCATATCACTCTATCAGACAAATGGGAATTCACTGATGGACAGATCATAATTCACAGTCTACTTCTTTAGGTGTTGAATACTGATGCTACTAGGATGCTTATCCTCTCCTACCATAGTAGCCTGATAATGCAGAGAATAATTCTCATATCACAGTCCGTGGCTGTCACAATTAAACTAGCATGGAGGCAAAAGCTTTAGGACTTTCTGAAAAACAGACATCAAGCTGTGATTGCCTGAATCACAATTTGGTTACAGTTATGTTATTTGGGATGTTTGGTGAACTATGCACTGCCTTTACTTAGAGTTCACCGTATATGTTATTTAACCTTGAGTTAAATCGCTGCTATTCACAGGGCTTAAATCACTCACAGCTTTAAAATCTGATTATAGCAACATGTTTTAATTTATATTCTATAGAAATATAATGAGAAAATGGTGCAGAAGGAGCATAAGCATGGCTGCTTACATTGGCAACAGACAAACATACTGCGCATTGTGCTTCAAGAACAAAGATGTCTTCCAGGATTACAGCAAGTCTTGTGCCCATCAAGCAGTCCTTTGCTGTTGTAGTAGGGTTACAAATAGAAAAAAGGCTCAAATCTGATTATTCAGTGTATACAGAGGGGTTAAAAGGTGGAATTTTGGTCCGTGGATGAACACTGTGGGAGAAGTAGATAGCCGAGAAAAATACAGTCAGCACAGAAAATGGATGGTTTGCTGCCCATTGCTTGGAATGCTGACCACAGAGATAAGAGAACTGAGCAATACTGGGGGAGGACGCGCAGCAGGCTGTTGCACAGTACAGCTGTGAGCATGGTTGGCACATGACTGCTGGATGATGACAATATGCCGTGTGTACAAAGCCCATGAACCAATAGACAGGATGGCTATGGCTCATGCAGCGCGCCTGGCCAGCGAGCGCATGCGTCATAGGCTCCCTATGTTACAATCGAGGCGTGTTTCGGCACCCGCTGGCCACGTGTGCCAAAACCCGTTCCTCTGCAAATGTATAAACACCAGGATTTCCCGAAGAGCATCAGGCTAGTGTACGGCAAGGCGACCGTTGCCTCCATGGGGACTCCCACATAAAGCTGACACCTACCGATTGCTGGGCTGAGCTCGTGGCGCAAGACAGCACAAGAAAGTAGGATGGTCCATCTTCTTCACAGTCCTTGGGTCAGTATGTTAATTTGCTTTACAAGATACCCTTAGCATAATGCATGTCTGTAGTTAATAAATGCTTGCTTTTTCCCTTATAGTCAGTGTGTGTGTGTTTGCCTTCTCGGGAATCCTCGAAACCACCCTAAAACAGTCAGTATAAATGACAGGTTCCCAAAACTATTTATGCCAACAAACACCACATTTAAATATGATCTGAAAATATTGTAATCAGTGATTTTTATATTTTTCTACAAATTATCAAAAACTATAAGAATAATTCAGGCCAATGTGTCATGCTTCCTCTCCATAAAATAATGTTCCGATTTCTAAACTAATTTTATCTATGTAGTATTTTTTTATTAATTTAATTTAGGTAACATCTATTTTATTTTTAATTGTGCTTCTATTTTCAATGAAAATATTCTACAAACTTCCATTAAATGCACTTATCAAGCAAACCCATAATTTCATTTTTAAAATGTATTGGGTTTATTACTCGCCTATTGGCCATAAACTACATTGTTTAGAGTCAGTTTGGTTATATTCTTTTAATTATGCACATACTGCTTCCTGTTTCACTCTTTGCATTGTTTAGTTGTTGGTAACCCTCCTAAAGTTAATTACATCATCCAGGTCTGTATTTTGTTCAAGTAGTGGTATGGGTTTTTTCAGTTGTTCCAGCTGGGCCTTAGACAACTTACTAGCTTTCTGTGTGATGATAATAAATAGTACTCATGGTTTCAGAGAGGTCATCAGACTCACTGACATATTTCAGTAGTTTTCACTTTTGGTAATCCTTGACTTTTATGTTGTAAATGTTTAGCAGTTGCTCTTCAATGAACCCCTTGGTAACTACTGTATCTGCTCTTTCCAAATACTGAGTAGGAATTTATTTTGACTGCTTAAGTCTGTTCTGAATTATTGTAAACTATCATCAGCTTTATCTATGCTAATAGTGATAAAATTGTTAGAATTTCACATCTGTACTTTATCCATGTCCTCAGTAAAGGAAATAGATCCTGGCCACAGACTGGTTTTCATGAACACTTTTAACTTGTATGCCCAGATATTTTCCCATTTGTTATTTTTGTTAGGTATTTAATGACTGCTTTCTCTCTCAACAGAGACAGCTTTAAAATAAAAGAGCCATCTTCTGTGAAAGCAGAATTGTGTGTTTTATGAGGGATGTGTGGCATGTAATAAAATGTGTTCACTTTCTCCGTTATCATTAATGTTCTTCCCACCCAATTTTGTAGCTGATGGCTTTCAGCATCAGGAAACTGACCCTTTTAGAATAGCAAGACATTTATTATAGGCTGGGACTGTGCTACATTTTTCACTTAACATAATAAACTAGCATGCAAGCAAACCATCATTTTTAGTGCAGCAATCAATGAGATCTTCTAGAGTTTGAATTGGTATTACTACACATTGTTTTATTTTTTAGAAAATTCAAATATAGTTTCAAAAGATAATAGAGGCTTAGCATTTGAGCTATCTGGGATAAAATATAAAATATATAACTCTGTATGTAATATGGATAGAAATTTAAAGAGCTCAACTTGTTCTGTCATCCACACTGATGATCTATAGCACATCTTTCATTAGCACCTTCTCTGAAGTATCAACTAGAACACTGATCCACAACAATATCACAGGTCCTGTTCATCTGAAGGGTCAATCATTCTAAAATGCTTTATGGCTAGAGCTGTCTGATATATTATTTTTATCACCAAATATGAATTTTGGGACAAAAGTGCTCTTCTGCTACACTGTTAATATATCATTTTGATAAAGTTTCATAGGAATATTCTGTGTATGAAAGAGACTTTTGAATCCTAGACAAATGAGTTTATGGATTCAGATGTGTGAGAGCCTTGAATATACCCTTAAAAAAGCAGGCTTACATATATTTTCCACATATAAAAACCCAGACATTTTGAAAAGTTTGAAAAAAACCTCTATATTCCTGCATGTAACAAAAGCAAGTTTTGAAACTGAAAATGGTGCCGCAAGATGGGATTGTTATCCTAGCAGAGGTATTTTAAAGATGTCATCACAATTACCTTTTGATTAGTGCTTTTTCAGACAGTTATATCTTCTAATTTGTTTGTTGTTTAAAATTTGTTGTGCTGTTGCACAGAAATTTTAAGAGTATCTAGTCTTGTAACAGTTCTGATTCTGCTACCCCAACATTACCCAACTGCAAGTTATGTGTGTAGAGAAGTTTGCTACTTTGGCTACCTCTCTGGTTGAGAAAGAGGGCTGAGGACTTTCATGTGAGGGTAGTCCATTTCTTCCCAAAGTGGCTACCTAGTTCAGACTAGTTGCCAAAATTACGAGTTGAATGCCAGTCAATGCAACTACATAGCAATCAACATTGTGTATTTTTTTATTCAATGTAAAATTAGAAATCAAAATAAGCAAAGACTAATCTACCACATGGTTTAATCCATAGAAATTTCATTGTAAATGTGTTATAAAGGTTACATAATTTGGGTACATCCCCAGACACACAGCTTCACGTTTTCCTAGAAAATGTAATGCAAGATAAGATAAATCTTGTGATTCACATAGAGTTAATATCACTGACATTTTACCCTCTTTCACTGAAATGTTTTTGATTAATATGCTTTTATTTCCAACGAATAAAAAGGATTGGACAGAGAACAGGATAATTATAAAAAAGTGGGTCAATATCAATATCATTTAAGAGTTGGATTTAAAACAATGGTTTAGACTATTTAGTCTTATACAAAACAAGTGAAGAAAACATGACTAAGAACTAATCCCAGATGAATTGAACTGAGAACAGCATAGGAAATAGATCCCCACAGATCAATAAAGTGAAAAATCAAAAATTATGAACACAGACTACATGAAACTCCAGAAAATACAGCCAACATTTTTGTATTTTGTTCTCTATTTAGGCAAGTAGGAGCAGAATGCAATTTTCTTTCATGTTATTAGTTTCACTTGTTAAAGTAATCTCATGTTTGCCTGGGCATCTGCAGGTGACTTTGGACTGCCATAATCAACTTCACAAACTGATATAGTACGCTTATGGGAAGAATGAGAGTGCGCTCTAATAAGCTCCAGATGGTAGAATAATCTTTGAGATTTCCTTGCTGTTAGCTGCGGTAACATCTACCACCCCAGTCAGAGACAAAAACACCACTGTAGACAATATTAGACAAGCACAAAAGAAAACAGCACTTACTCCAAAAAGGCAACAGACAAATGAGGAAATAAAAGGTAACTGCAAGACAGTTTGAGGCAAAAAAACAATCAGAGATTTCAGCATAACAGTGCCAAATAGATCAGACCTGTTACTGCTACATCATGTATTTCATGCCAAAAATGAAAAGGCTTTGCACTGACTCCTAACTAGAGGGCTGTAAAAGCACTGTCCACCAACAGACTCTAATTCTGAACCAGTTACCCAATTAGATATAGATCTCTGTAACTGGGAGTGTTGAATTCCAATAGAACAGCCAACAGTCCCTACTGTTTTAAAAGGTACCAGATTAGGGAGTGTAGCAATGCTGTATACTCTATCTATATAGAACGTAATATCAGAATACTCTTGCATATAAATAGGATATTTTAGTGTTCATATCCTTGCATGTATCCATGACAGTTTGTTTATAGCTAAGATATCATGTGCATAACCTCTGAACTTGAAATGTAACATAATAAAAATGTATTTTTAAACAGACATATCATTATATATATAAAACCAAATCTATACACATAAACAAGAATGAAAAACTCAAATTTAGATAAAAATAAAAAGAAAAATTATCAGATTGTATATCATCTGCTTTTTCCAGGTATTTAAGATCTCAATATATTTAATATTACCAACTTTTAGAGCCCTCCAGTGTTTGATACAGAATTTCCTCCATTTTTAAAAGACAAAAAAATATATGCAGTGGTTTTGTGATAATCCACTACAGAAATACAAATGTTCAAGTATCAAGTTGTGTATAGTTAATAAGCCATTTCTGTCCATCTTTGCACTGCAGTCTACTTTATCAACATTGGTTTAAGTTTCTCATTAAAACTGTCAAATCTGAAAGTGGAATCATGAAGTTTAAGAGTATCCATCAATATCTCTAAGAACAAAAAGGAATCTGGAATGGGTGCGCCGAAAATTCATCTGACACAAATGAAGGAAAGCAAAATGAATAGTTTGCTGCCTCATCCAGGTACATGAAATACATTATGGGTCTTTTCTGAAAAATCAGGAATGAGTCACTGCTTAATATAACATTTCCATATCTCCATTAAGATAAAAAAATGTTGATATATTGAAAGATATCTGAGTCTTGGAAGTGATTAGAAAGTATGAGCTGAATATGCATTTCAAAACATATGAACAATATGTATTTTAAAATGGACGAGGAGTGTGAAAGTCTTAGGGAAAATAGCACTTTCTAGAATAAGATAAAGTGTTAGTAAATGGGGTCATTCAAATAACTAAAGATTATACTAAAACATCTATTAGCTAAAGAAGTATCATACAGTGTCATAAATTCAAAATAAAAATTCACAGCTTGTATTTGTGTAAATATTTTTTCTTCATGTGGGAATTTCTAATGTCATCTAGGCACATATGAATTCTAAAATCAAAACCTAAAATGAGTTGATTCATTCACTCTGAGTAGCTACAGGTGAATCAGAATATAAATATAACAATAAAAAAAAAATAGCTCTTTACTCTCTTCTTCTTGAAAAAAAAAAATAGCTGCAAGATTTCACCCTTCTTGTCAGTGTGACAGTCTCTGAGTCTGCCCTTTCTTACATAACATAACATCCCATAGGTGCTTCAGTAGCAAAGACAGACTTATAAAGACACAACGTAGAAATACTCAACAGTCTCAGGAATGGCTATGAGCAGTATGACTGTGAACAGCAGCAGCACAGAGCAGTAGGCAAAGCACATTCCTCCAGACAGGCTTCCCAGAATAGCAACAACAACCCAAAAGAGCTCCAATCCCACTAGACCAGGGATGGAAAACATGAGGAAGACGATCTGCCTATGCATTTTGAATAAAATACTGAAGTGTTTTAAGACTATGTCAAGTGGTAGATAGCATATAACAGTCTAACTGGACACACTTACATTAGTACTGGGGAGGACAGCCACAAGGTTCCCATCTCAGTCCAAGTTTTTACCATTTTTGGGAAATCATATCTAGAATTCTCATTAAGGGCTCTCTCTAGTTATAAGTAATGTAAGAAATGCAATATTCCATCCTTATCCCAAATTCAAAGAACATCACAAAAAAAGAAAAAAAGCAAACAGCGCCATTTTATTCTTTTGCTTGTTTGTTTTGCTTTATTTATTTCTGACTGTGGCAGCTGTGTAGACCATTATGCCAGCCTAGAAATTTAAATAATAATATGAAAGAATAGAATATGTTCCAGAACTCCAAAGATTCTTGAGATATTAGATAAGTGTGAAATTTTCATGCTTCTCTTATGAAAGCTGAACACATCCTTCCTTAGTATGATACAGAAGTTCTCAAGCCATTTGTGTGTTCAGGAAGCCTTTTCCCAGAAAGTTATTTATCTCCTCCTATAGCACTTGACAGAGTGATTTCGCAGAATATGAACTGATAATATTGTTCCCCAGAATTACAGTTTTTAAGAAATATCTCTTGACTGACATTCAATTTTAATAACTTTCCAACTTTTAGGCAGTAGGAGTTATGGGCTTCATTCCCTCTAGCAAATACTTCACCTGTGTTCAGTAGAGTCTCATGCAAGCACTGCAGAGCTGCTTTTTGATTTTTCAAGGTTTGAAAAATTAAAATAAAAAAACCCGTCTTGTAAATGATGTGCAAAGTCTCAGTAAAAAAAAAACAAACCAAAAATATGAAGCATTTGCAGCGTGGCTCAAGGTGGTAATTTTTTTCAGTGTGGCTATTTCTAATTTATTATAGCATTACAGAACTCCCCCCCTTTTTTTTTTAACTTTCTAATTTTCCATGTTAAGAGTAAAATTAAATTTCTGGAATCCAGTTTCGGGGTTCTTTTATAATGTACATTTCTAAATTCTTGCAAGATAAACTTTTTCACAAATTGCTTCACTTTTGGTAAACTGATGTCCTCTGTCGAAAAGAAAAAAAATTATATTCCAACTAGCTGAAATACTTAAGACTTTAGTTATGGTTTTATGCACTTAATTTTAAGATCAAGGGTTTAAAAATGGGTTCCAAAGGTTGTCTTTTTCTTTTCTTGTGTTTTTTTCCCCCAATAAGATATAAACGCAGATTTTCAAAGGTGTCATGGTTTAAGCCCAGATGGCAACAAAGCATCACAAAGCTGCTCACTCACTCTCCCGCCCCGGTGGGATGAAGAGGAGAAAATATAAAGAAAAAGCTCATGGGTCAAGAGAAGGACAGGGAGGGATCACTCACTAATTACTGTTATGGGCAAAAGGCAGACTCAACTTGGGGAAAAAAACAAAATCAGTTTAATTTACTACCAATCAAATCAAAAGAAGGATAATGAGAAGATAAAACCAAATCTTAAAACACCTTCCCCCCCACCCCTCCCTCCTTCCCGGCTCAACTCCACTCCCAGTTTTCTCTACCTACCCCCTCAGCAGCGCAGGGGGACGGGGAATTGGGGTTGGGGTCAATTCATCACACCTTGTCTCTGCCGCTCCTTCCTCCTCAGGGGGAGGACTCTTCACTCTTCCCCTGCTCCAGCATGGGGTCCCTCCCACAGTAGACAGTCCTCCACGAACTTCTCCAGCATGAGCCCTTCCCATGGGCTGCAGTTCTTTATGAACTGCTCCAGCGTGGGTAATTTCTGTGGGCCGCAGTCCTTCAGGCACTGACTGCTCTAGCGCGGGCTTTCCCATGGAGTCACAGCCATCTTCAGGGGCATCCCCCTGCTCCGGCGTGGGCTCCTCCCCAGGCTGCAGGTGGGCATCTGCTCCCCCACTCCCCTCCACGGGCTGGGGGGGACAGCCTGCCTTCTCACCAGGGCTGCAGGGGCATCCCCTCCTCCGGCGCACCTCCTCCCCTCCTTCTGCACTGACCTCGGTGTCTGCAGAGGGGTTCCTCTCACATTCCAATCTCCTGCCCCACTGTAGTTTCCCCTTCTTAAATCTGTTCTCCCAGAGGCGCTACCACCATCGCTGACGGGCTCGGCCTGGGCCAGAGGCGGGTCCGACTTGGAGCCGGGGAAGCTTCTAGCAGCTTCTCACAGGAGCCGTCCCTGCAGCCCCTCCCCTGCTACCAAAACCCCACCACACAAACTCAAAACAAAAGGTTGTGCTATTAAACTCAGGGATAATATGATATTCTTAGACAGCAGGTATAGGCCACTGTACCTGATAAACATTAAACAGTAATAGGAAACTAGAGTCCTGCAAAACTTAAGATGCTTCAGTGTCATCTTTCTCATGCCATACCTATCATGACAGGGTAAGAAATGCCAATGAAGGGCACAATGCCATACAGATTTCACAAAGTGATCCTTCTTTCAAAAAAATAAGGTCTAGACTCCATAACCAAAAATATGAAACATTTTTACAATGGATCAGTGAAAGCTCTGCATTTAATTTTATAAAATATTTATTTCTTTAATATGATGTTTTTCCTGTTGCCCTTCTAAAATGTGTTACAATTAATACATTAAGGTATTTGAACAAATCTTCTGAAATTCAGAGGAAAAAAATGTGTGATCTTTTAACACCAATAAGTTCTTTCCCAGACAATGAAACACCTATCCATATTTTCTGCAAAATATATGAACTTTAAGGCTTCTTAATTTAGCAAGTTAAGAAGAGAGACTACTCAACAATTAAGTACATAAACCATCTCTTTTCTGCAAAACAGAAAGTGTACCTATGACTAAATTAGTCACATAATTTCCTCAATATTATTGAATCCTCTTTAGCCAATTTAAAAAGCAATTTTTGTGTTAATTAAATATATAGGTGTGTCCAATTAAAAAATACAAAAAAAATCAGCTTAGTGCATCATGGTAATGATCATGCTAACAATGAACTATAGAAATCATATAAAATAACCTTTTATTTTCAAAGAGGACTTTGAACATAGCAGTGAACAGATTTGTTGGTATGTATATCTGCACTCCTCATAGTCTGTAATAGGGGAAACTGAGATTTTCATGGTAATGTTTCTCTTTGTATGGATAACTAGACAGTAGCAAAAGTTTCAATGTGTATAAATACAACAGCATTACAATAGAAATACTTTAATTTGGAAATGCTTCAGCTTTAATAAAGAGAAAGATCTAAGCTTTAATTCTGCATTGTTTGTTTCAGGTCTCAGACAATATTTGAATCTTCCCTTTCAGTTAAATGGCAATGATGCAAATTACGTTACTTCAGTTTTTGGACATTAATACTAAAAAAATGGAAACCAGACACAGGGTGTGCATTTATAACATGAAAGGCAATTCGTATTTGCAGCAAATATGGAGGTATTTGCACTTAATGTTTACAGCAGTCCAAGTGTGACACTAATCAAACAGATCTTAGAATAAATTTTGACTATATTGGTTGATCACTGAAAGTTAATACATTTTATCAAATGTTTAAAGACAGTTGTTCTTTATTGTGTTTCTCCAAAGATTTTCTTAATAATCACACTTGCTCCCCAGTTGTCAGGCACCAAAATTTTCATCAGCCCTACCCAGACTCAGTGCCTCCTAGAAAGAGACAGTTGTTAATACTTAAACTGGGACTGGTAATAAAAAAGAGTACATAATTTAACTGTTGGATTTAAGGTTGGTTTAAGATTAGAGACTGTAGCAACTTCACAATGTCTCAAAAGTCAATGAAAATGCTTTTGTTGATATCTGCGGCTTAGTACAATGCTCCCTAAGAAAAAATTGGTAGAGTTTGGAGGAAAGCACAGACAATAGGGTAGGTGGATTCATCTAACTTTTGAGGTGGGCATACTAAGCTCTTTCTTACCACCCAAAGTGGAAGTAGACACAATTTGGTAGATTTATTTTGAAGCTCATCCAAAAATGTTATGAATTGTGCCTAAGGCTTCACTGACTCTTATCAGTCAGATTTTTAATAGTTACAGGAGTCTGTGCTGACTGGCTCAGAATGGGATGTCCATATATTATCAAGTGAATTTCTGATAGTCTGAGAAATGGGCATGGGATTCTGCTGAGAGGTCAGAAGGACTTAGCTATTATTCCTTAGCTTATCCATTACTATTCCTCTCAATATGTGACCACAACTGTAAATTAACTGGCCTGGTTACAGTGTGTTGTTCTAAAATTTTTCTCTGGTATCTTAGAAAAATTATTTTGAAGTCTTTTTCAGTGTTTTTCCACCTGTGTGGTACTGCCGTTCTTGCCCACCTGATGATTCATGATGCAGTTCTTGCATCACAATGTAACCCATTTCTATGTTTCAGTCTGAAACTGTCAGTGATTATAAAATGCACTCAGTATAGTTACACTAAACATGTTTTGCACTTGTGATGTTGTCTTTATAGATGTCAGACAACACTATTTTTCTTTGTAATCTGACACTGAAATTAAGTGCCCATAAATTTTCATTATATTAATTTGTCATTGTAGTTAGAAATTGATATTCTAGCTATTTGCAGTGAGATCATTCTAAAAACTTCACAAAACAACCATAGACTTTTATTGATTTATCACCCTTCTTTGATGGAGTTCACTTCCACACTCCAAAAACCTACTGTGCAATGTTATCAATTGATTTGTAATGATTACTCAGAACTGCTACTGCCTTGTAAATATTAAGCAATGCAATAAATGAACTTAAGTCCTGAAGAAAAGTAGAAAACATTTTCTGCTGGCACATAGAAAAATATCGTAATGGTCCCAACTACACTGATCATTTTTAATAGTAAGGAAGGAAACATACACTAAATCATACAAGGAGAAAATCAAAGGAACAGAAGTCTGTGAGCAACCATGATTCTCCGAGGAAATTAATAGATATTTATAAGAACATTTTACTTTGTGTAAGAAATGCTTCCCTTGCCAGATAAAAGTAAATAACTGAACATGTTCAAAGAATTTTTAAATTAAGCTATGAGATAAAAAGCAGTTTAACAGTTCAAAGATTCCTAATGAGTAATACATACTTCTAGAACAATAACAACTCCTAAGTTACTAAAAGCTATTATCAACAGATATGGCAAATCTATTGCTGACAAAGTGCAGATACTGTATAAAAATCATGCTAGTGTAGGAGTTCCATCTGCATAAAATTGAACAGGATTTCAGGATTTAGTTCATGCAGTGTTATTTCTTCAATAACTCATTTCAATCTCTGCAAACGCTACTGCACTGAACCTCATAAATAAATAGTTAGGCAGAAAAAAACAAGACAACATGACAATACATTTCAAGTTGTTAATCAGTGAATAGTCCTTCTTACGTGGGCTGCCATCTTACCCTTTTACGTACTTTCGTATGTAAGGTCCTCAAAGCCCTGCATGCTTAAAAGGTCAACTCACATTCTAAAAAAGGACCTAATATTCCTAAACTTCCTGCAAACAAAGCCTTCTGCTAAATTCTAGTGAAAAGTCTAGTTAAGCCTTGAGAACCTCCTAACCTGACATGTTGTATACTGGGGAGATAAAGAACCCCACTGAGGCAGTGACAGCAACATTTCATTCCCCACTCTCCCACACTCATGCCATAAAGTCTGTTCCCAGTTCCAGTTCAGTCAGAGGCAGTAATAGTAATATATTTGTTTCCTGCGCAAATTATAATTTAACAAATCTCAATATTTACCTCCATTGCAAAATAATTTAGTTAGAACTCAGGGAATAACAGATGTTTTTGTTTAAAGTGCTAAACCAGAAATCAAGGGAAGAGGAGGTGACTGACCCCAAACAGCAAAACAAAGTACAACCAATTAAATTTTGTGTCAAACTGGAGTCTACAATTTCATTGTAAATGCAGACATGCTATGCATTCTTTATTTTAAATTGCAATCAATTGCTGAGTTATATTGTTTTATTTTCATTTTTTTATAATACAAATTATTTTTTGGCTGAGACTTAGTTGAATTCTACCCAGACTTGTGAGTAGTCTGAGTCCTCTGAATCTGCATATTTCTGGTACATTTAGTATTTTTTAAAACAAAGCTCTAACATTTTTAGTCCTATCTCATAGCTAGGGTAACCTGAGATACCCAGAGAAGTAGCTTGCCCTGAATGAGTCAGCATTTCCCAGCAGACCTGGGAAAACAAGAAAATCTCCTGGGGTTTTGTTAAGAGCCCTATGAGTGCCCTGCCTGCACACTGCCTTTCTGCTACAGCAGATCAGAGCAATGTGGCTTACAAATACTAAGCAGCTAAATAAATTAAATCCATTCAGATATTCTGAGGTAATCTCCCTGTGGCCTCTGACAGAAATCTTGAAAATACCTCCAAGTTAAAATATGAGGTTAGCTTTAGTTCCTGGCTTTTGATTCGCATATTAGTAACCCTCAGGTTTCATATTTAAAAGAAGGAAAAATTAACTTCCACATAATCTAGAAGCTAGTTTTGGAGGAAATAAAGCTTGTTTGCTTTCAGTCCTCTGCAAGGGACTTATTTCCTTGGTTTTGTTTAATTTGATTAGCTTGTTCGCTTTTGATTTGTACATAATATTCAAAAGCTCTTATCTCAAGCTGTAAGCATCCTTGCCATATAGTTAACAAGCAATCATGTATTAATTATAAAACCAATAATTTAACTTTAACTCCCACAACAAATGATAACCAAATAAGAAAATGAACTTTTCCCATCCTATAAAGACAATTTTTCCCCATATACTTCCCAAAGATCCAGAGAAGAAAAAGTTAATGTCCAACAGATTTTTCTTCAAGTTACAGAGCAGGTTCAGAATAAACCAGGGGACTTCACATGGACTGCCAAACTTTATTAAATTAAGAGAGATCTGCTCAAAGATTTCTTATGATCACGTTATCCATTTTGAAAGACAGTCAGGGTCCTATATTAAAGGTGACTGACTCTACACTGGTCCAGAAATGAGCAGAGTCAGAAGTGCTATGGACTAAACTAAAGCAGCATGTTCTCACTCACATCTTCCAGGCCTTATAACAAGATGAAACAGATAAGAGGAATAAAACAGTAGAAGGATAGATGTATGTCTAGCAAAGGAGGCAAGAAAAGACCTAGAGACTTCATATTCACCAGTGAAGCAGTCCAGTGTATACAACCAGCTTCTTATGAAGGGAGGAGGAAGTAAGAATAAATTTACAGCTAACAGTGCCACAGTAAACTCAGCTACTCTTGGATTTCTTGGAATGTTATGAGGTAGTTCCTGTAACAAAAATAACAACTACCAAACCTCTCCATGTAAGCAGTTATATAAGATTCAGGTTGAAGTGCTCTGTAAACTTCCATGGTACCTATTGGCACTCCGGCCAACCCCAGTTTCAACTGAAATGTGAGGTTTTGAGACAATTCTTGCCAAAAATCCCTGGCACCATCTGGTATGCTAAGACTGTACTACAAGGGGGACTGGATGACACTATAAGGATGCTAAGTAAATTCAAAACAAACACCAGGATGTGGTTCTTCATGCAAAAGGTAGCTGAGCTATGAAACATTTTGTGAAAGGATGCTAAAAGTTTACATAAGCTTAAAGCAAGGCCTGACTTGTTCATGGAGATCTGTTGAGGGCTACTAAATAGACAGAAACTATATCCAACTCTGGAAGTTCTTGAGATGAAAGTGCTTGGAGGTTAGAAGTAAAAGAGTATCATAAATTCATATATTCTTGTCCAGGTCTTATGTTCTTGTGCTCTTACATTTACACTTGCTTTTGACTTACACTTTCAGAAATAATATGAAGATAGATAGGCCTTTGATCCGTTGCAGCATGGCCATTCTAACTATTTTTATACTTCAAGTCCAGTGTAGGAATTATGGGAAACCGAAAACTTGCAGAACAACAAACTGTAAATGAAGAGAAGAAGAAAAAAAATCTGTCAAATGAGTGAAATGTGAAATAATCACAACAAAGACTTTGTGTGTGTGAAGTTGTACTCTCCACCTGAAAATATTGCAATAAACATTTAGTGCTTTGATGTTCTAGATTTACTTTTTATCAAAGTTAATTTAGAATTCTGTACTCAATTTGTTTTTGTCTTCTTAATTTCTGCCCACAAACTATACAGATTGGTATACAAAAGTTGTGGCTTGGGAAATTTTCTTCACCATAAGAACATTATTTTTAAATTTGTCAATATGACCATGCAACTCATCAACAGAAAGGTACCAAAGGCTCTTATGGAAAGTCATAGAAAGAAAAGTATTTTGGCCCATGCTTTCTCTGAAGTGTTTTTATCATACTAATGAAACTAGTAATTCATTACCTAAGATGTGAAGAAATAAAAAATGTGAATATACATAGAATATACCTCTTAAATGTGCAGATTTCAGCAGGAATGAACCTGTTTTGTACTTTAGCATTCTAGCGGAAATTGAATTTATGAATAATGACCTGCATTTCCCAGGTTTGATTGTGAATGGTGAACTGAACTGAAATTTCCCCCTGTCCTTTGCTCCAGAAAGGAATTTTTAACATGATGCTGTTTATTCCTGCTGTCTTCTAAAGACCCTGAGCAAGTACTCTGATATGTCTAGAAGCACTAATTCAATAATTTCTTGCTTTTTTATTTGTTATGAAATGTTCCCTGTATACAAGGAAATATGTTTCCAGTGGGGAAGCCTGGATGTGCCTGTCACAGGATGTTCCACAAGACGGAGTGAGTTATAGCAGAAAAGAATTCTGTCATTGGAGTCCTACTGACTTTAGGCAAGGCACTTCTGGAACAACTTTCCCCAAACTAAGGATTTTGAGTTTAACTTTAATTTAATGCCCCAAGTGTGTTTTTGCAAAACAGGAGCTCTTTGTAAGATTCTAGGATCTCCCTATGCTCCCCTTACCCTCTGCAATAAATAAATCACAAATACTGTGGTAGGAACTGCAGTACATAAGGATGCTTTCCTAGTCATGTGGTCATGCCCTTAATTCCTTTCCCAGAGTTCAAACTGGAAATCACAAAAATAACCAAATATATAAGGAAAGTGAGGAAGGAATGTTTGTGGAGAGATTATTCCGAGTTTATACACAGAGGAGGATTTTACCAAATATAAGGAAATCCACCAGAACTTTAGAAAAAAACAACTGTTAATCTTTGCATTTGTGAAACAAGATAATTAACAAGTGTACAAAACACAGCTGACATACCTGGAAAGAGCAATTGTTTTATTTGTTCTTTGTGAGTGAGTTGGAGGGGATTTCTTCTAAGCTTCTTTGCTTCATTAGGCATGTTGAAATTAATTTTCAGCTTTTTTCTCTCACATTTCCTGATCATATAACAATATCTGTTTAACATGGACTTTTTATGTCAAATTAATTTCAGTATTTATTTTGCATTTGTAATCGCCATTTGTTAAAAAGGCATCCTTGCACTTAAGGTTCAACTTTGCTCTCCAATTTTTGGTGCAGTTACCCCCATTGATTTGATTTTTAATCAAATGAAGTTAACAGCTATTGTAAAGTTTTCTTGAAAAAAAACTAGTGTCAAGGAGGTCAATATAGTTTCCATCCCTTAATCTCACTTAAATTCACAATACAGTCCTCCTTTTCCTATATTCTGTATTTTATTCATGGATCTGAGTAAATAAAAAATAATGATATTATGCTGACTTGTAGCTGCACTGAACAAGTTGCTATTTGGAGGTCACTGAGTACCCACTTCCACAATGAGCAAGTTGAAATACTGCAGCCAGTATCTGAAATGACTTTATTCTGGGAATCAATGCCATAAATGTTCCCACACAGTTTGTTTTTGAGGCCAAATGAAGAACTAGAGGGATTCGTAAGCATTTTTATTGTTAGCAGTTCTGGATGTTACTGTTTGAATCTTTCATGATGCTGATACCCAAAAGTACAATATCATCAAAAATCATGATGTTATATCAATGTTTCTCTGAACAGTGAGGGTTCAATGAAGCTTTGGGAGCTGTGAGTGAGCATGCAGATCTTTTTGTCTCTCTGCAATGCTAGTCCCTGTGTTGGTAGGACTTTCATTCCCTGGCTAAAATTGCAGCACGAGATAGAGTTGGGTCTTTTCTATTCTCCCCACCACCCACTGGACCTCGTCTTCCTCTTCCATTCACCCCACAGAGAGGAACTAGGCCACCAGTGTTTTGACTGTGTCTCACTCCAGGTGGTGGGCAGACATGTGGTTGAGGAGATTGTGTTGATTGGAGGCACTGAATAATGAATCACTGAAGGGGAGGACTGTGAGAGGACTTGTGCCACAGAGCTGAAGAAAATGGAGGTGGGGGAAGCAGAAAGCACAGGAGACCTCCCACAACCTAGCAGACCAAGACCGTATCTATAGCAAGACTAAAGTCACCTGATGTCTTTATCTAATGCTCTGTGGCTTCAAACACCTCCAGGACACACAGGTGAAATTCAGAAATAAAGAGAAATGACATAAATAATTCAGTGCTAAAATAATGTTATTCCTTGAGGGACAGTCTTTTGAGTTTGGGTGTATGAATCATGTTACTTAAACTCTTTGATTTGCCTGGGCCTTTCACAGTTTTAATCCAATTGCTATTTTCATGGCTTCACATACCACAGTGGTAGGCACTTTATAAATGCAAAGTATTCATGATGAAATAAAATGAGACTCTGAAAGTAGAACAGAAGTGATAGGAGTTCCTTAAAAAAAGTGTGTTTGATCACTCTGCCCTTCTCAATAATTCAAAAGAGTTTCACCTTCTCTCTTCAATGTGAATGTTCATCACAAATCATTTTGCCTGGTTGCATTACTGCTGTGTGCTCTATTATGGTCAGGATTCTGCATGGAATTAAAAAAAAAATAAAAATTGAGGAATTGAATCTTTATGTGATACCCATCATGTAACAATAAGGAAACTTAATTTCTGCTGTGTCTGTTTAACACCTACCTTTTAAAATCTTATTTTCTGTCCTACTTTTAACTGTTGGAATCTATTTAGATTTAGAAAACAAAGGGGCAATATGTGAAGGTCTGGCAGGAATTAAGCAGTCAAGGCCCTTTTGGAAAAGCCTGAACACTGCTGTTCCTCTCAACAGGGATCTGACAGGAACTGGCCAAATGAGCAGGGACTGGCCAGCTGGAAAGTAAGAAGTACAGACTTTTTCCCAACAGAACGCAGGGGTGTAAAAGAGAAAGTTGTTCAAGTGCTATTCAATAAGTTATTCCTACCCAAACAGATTTCCCTGTTAATTTAAATCTTTTTTTATGATAGGTTTTTCCTTTCTAGATGTACCATTGACTGCATGGAAACACTGTCAAATTCATGACATGTTAAGAGCACTGTGTTTCTTTGCTTCTCCTCTTTCAAAGATCTATTATAATAGTAATAAACATCATCATTTCATCTATAGATTTCTTTTGAAAATCAAAACCTCATTCCTCTCAAACATGTTCTTTGCAGTCTTTTCTAAGCCACACCATCTGAAGAATATTGTTTTTCTAAATCACTTGATGTAAGAAAAGTTCCACACAGAAATTATATGTAATAAACAATGATTTTTAATCACAACTATTCAAGGACACTTTGTTCTAGGAAAATACTTCTTAAGAGGGCCATATTAAATCCTATCTTGCCTTCAGCAATGTAAGCACTTGTGTTTTAACTTCCAGCTGAAAAAAAAACCCAAACATTTCTAAAGACTCCTCTTCAACTCTTTTTTTTTTGTTCCAGCAGCTTGTCCTGTTTTAATCTATTCTCTTTCACTTCTCTACTGTTTGAGTGTTGATGAACTAGACAACCTATCACAGTAGTTATAAAGAACTTAAATCTAACTCCAATAGCTTAAGTCAAAAACCTTAACTGTTTTTGATCAACATCTGTGTGATTTTATAGACATTAACATACTATTGATGTTACCATTAACTTACATTAACAAATAAGAGGTACTATGATAAGAAAATAATGGAGTGATCCAGTGAATCTTGCTCATGCAAGTTACATTTAGTCTATGGTGATTCAGACCTTGAGTAGAAGAGAAGAAAGAATTATAGTGAGAATCCTTAAAATGAGAATACTTTAAATAACACTTTCTCTCTACCTAAAACAATGTAGTTTTCTTTATGGTATTTGCACGGTTGCACCTTTCCATAAAAAAAAAAAAACTTTGGACAGGAATACAGAACTTCAGTTGACTGAATCCTGTTTCCACTAGAATGAGGTGAATTGAATGAATTCTAAAATAGTCAGCAGTTACTAAACCATTTCACTTATTCAAGCATTTAAATATGCATGTAGGAAGCCTAATATATAGAAGTTCCTATTTTAAAAGATTCTGGTGTAGCTATAATGAGATACATCAGCCCCACATCCAAAAAACCAGTTCCACACAATGGAAATCTCATGGTTCCCCTCCGTCTCTCCTAATATTTTCCCTTCTTGAATCCAGTAATGTCACCATGAATGCCAAGATCGAAGAATTAGTAGTGTGTTAGAAACTAATAGTCTGTGAAAGTGAACTCAGTACAGTAGACAGTAAATACTTTACATAGGTTTAATAGATCAGTATAACACTAGAAAACAAGAGATTTGTTTGAATGAAATAAGCCAGATTCTGCTTTCACTTACACCAGACCAAATACAATTTCAGTTATGGTGGAAAGCTGCTTCTATACTATTTATCAAAACGCAGTATAGCCAAATACTTAGCATCATGTTTTGCAGAAACAGTAATAAAACCAAAGACAAAGTTTACACGCATAGCGTTTTATGAATCAGCAGCTATCTCATACATACAGCTAAAATAAAGGGAATCAAAAAGTGGGTATAAGCAAGCAAGCGACTGTATAGAACAGAAGATATCTTTTTTCCTTGGATTTAAGACCTGATCAGTGTTTGAAAAGTTTCATAAAAGTAAATGTACTGAAAAACAGTTCAAATTGTTTAGTCATATAGTATAGTGTTTTTATGAAATTATATTTTCAAAATATTCAATTTCAGCTGCTTGAGTACATATGCCTATCATCACTGATTCAGGACATCAGAACAGAATTCAGTCAACAAAATTCCAGCAATCTGAAACCATCCCACAAGAAGCAGAGGTTTACTGACACTTTCAAACATCCAGCTTTATTTTCATACTAGGAGCTGTCTAAAAAAAAGAATCTGTAAAGACTTGATAAACACATTTAGAGAAATTATTATCCAATTTTGACATTCCATCTTAAAAAGTATGCCAATCAAGGAGCAGAAGCTGTTGTTTCTTTTCCAAAAAGCAAAACAAAGGTGTGCTTATTAAAACTCCTAATAAAATTTAAAGAAGAAAGGAATCCAAACAAACCCATCTTTCATTAAAACTTTTAGAAACTCAAATGTACATAAATAAGCCTGAACTCATTTGTTTTCCTGCACAGTGCTCAGTTTCTCAGAGACTGTTCACTACAGTCAGGAACTTGAAGCATTGATCTATACATATCTGAGCTGCCTTTGATCATTCCTTCTTGTCACAAGCGTATTCTGCACACTGAGGCTAGGCAGTTGCCTCATGAATAACATTGTTTGAAAGTTTTGTATACCATGCTAATGCATTTAACTGATTTATCAGTTCTTATCATCAGGAAAATATACCCATTCAGTCAGTAACTATACTATACTATACTGTACTATACTATACTGTACTATACTATACTATATATATGTTATTGTGCATTTATAGAAATGATGAACTAACATTATTAAAAGCTGCACTTAGCTGAAGTCTGAGCTTTTTGGGTTTGACCACTGAGCTTTCATATAATTATGTAGCTTAACTTTTATGAAGCCTAAATCCTGACTCTAGAGCTCTGAGTTTTTAAGCACTAATCTCAAAGATTAAATTCCAAATTTTGACAGCACCTTTGGATGAGTGAGGAGTCAGATGTGACACCTTCCTCTCTGCCTTTCTGTAGAAGCTGTCATTATGTGGGCTCAGCTGAACGAGTTCGCATAAAGGAGAGCTGTAATGTTAGTGCATACAGGGAGGGCTCCCAAAGGTAGGCAGCATCCCTGTCACTGATCAAAAGTAAAGGAAAACATTGCTGCTATACACAATTGATGAACTACACAGGTCTACAAAAAAACTCTAGCAAGATTTTGGTAAGAATTGCAGGCCTGCTTGAAAGGTCTATTCCCTTTATACACCCTTGCAGAGGTACAATGTTTACCAGGGTGTGTTCTCCACTAATAAGACTGGAACTCCAAAGACATCTGTCTTTAAAGACATTGACTATACTTCACATGCAGTCTTACCTTTGCTTGCTCAAGCAAAGTATCATGGTGGGGTTTCTCATGCAGCTAAGAGTTCATAGCCTTTTATTTCCTCTGTTCTTCAAGGAAGGCAGATACATACTACAGTATTGCTTGTTTGTCACATCCCCTTTCTGGAAGGAAGACACAGGGTTTGTCTTGGCTTCTGTCAAACTCCAACAATTGTCTCCAGCTTATTCCAACAGAATTTCCCATAAAGGGAAACTAGTGTACTGCCAGTACAGAAAGTGCTTTAAGGCATAATATTGATACATTCTGTATGTATTTAATGTCTTCAAGTCCTGTACATAGTATATTTATCTATGCACAATCTTAACTAAAGGCTATAGTTTCTATAATCTTTGAGAGTCCCTAGCCGTGTTCATGACAAAGCAAGGAACAATGTATCGTTACCTACTTTAGAGGATCCGTTTCCAAATAAAGAGTATGGCAGCAGTACTTTCAATATTTCAAATTTTGAAAACACTGTTGTTCCTGTCCCTGAGAAGAATCACCATATTATCTGTAGATCTCACATGTAGATATCGAAGATTCCTATTTAGAAACACAAAAGCTACTAGTCCCAAGGTTCCTTGATTATCCCTGAGAAAGTAAACAGTTTCCTGGGCTATACATCCACTGCTTTCCATTAGCGTATATTACCACATGTGATTCCAGTCCACTTAGTAGGAAAAAGCCAAATAGGAAAGTATTTCCATTGTGACAAATCTGTGCTAGTCGAAGCAGAAAACACTGAAGGTGCTATTTCTCTTGACCACATTTGTTGCAACCAATGTGTATGTCTCTTACAGGAGAGATTATGGCTCATTTGAGTAAGGAAAATTGGTATATGGAAAGAGAGAGAAGCACCTGAACATCAGTTCCATGCTGTGTTCTTCATCCTGTTCTAATGATCTAATAATCTTCAAGTCCCTGTAACATTTAGTAAAATGCATTGGTAGGTTATAGAAGTGCATTGCATGCTTTTCTGTGCAATGAAGGTTTGCACAGGACGAATTACAGTAAACAATCTTAAAGAATTACACACTAACAAAAAGGAGCTATTGAATTTGTTCACACATACAGGACATGCGCTGCAAAGACATGCACTGTAAATTTCTCTTTCTCTGTAAAGATGTATTCATCTATGCATAGATAGCTAAAATTACTTGTGAAGCCAACAGATGTGTGAGCCAGAACCCAATTCTTACTCAAAAGACAGTTAAAGAGTGGTCCTTTCTCCATACATGCTTATTTTGCATTCAGCCAACAGATTCATAAAGGATTCTATCAGACTGAATAAAGCTTTTTACTCTCATTTATGCAGGCTCAAACTCTGGGAATTATAGATACTCCTGAGACATAGTTTGTGATTGTTCCTCGTCTTTGGAAGAGGGGAGACAATGGAGAGCTTTAGTCTTTGAACAGATTACAAAAGCAAATCTAAATATTTTAAGGGATTCGGGTGCCATGGTGAGGAGTTACTGATTCATAAATCAAATAAAATGAAATTCCTTTTACTCTTCCATTTGCCAATTCAATGACTTACAGCTATACAACACAGACATTACTGAGGCAACTTGTGTTCCTGACTCCTATCCTGTTGCCAACTGTCCTGTCTCCTGACCAAGTCCATTAAGCGCTATGCACATTCTGAGACCATATAAAATCTCAGCAGACACAGATGAATACCTCACAACCTATGACTTTCTACTTTACCTTTCCAAAAATGCCAACAGGCAATCTCTGGGAAATTATCAAGAGGAACATTACCGCTATGAGGCACACTCCAGTTTTATTATCAGGTCAATATCCGCCACAGCACTGCTTATCTTCTTAAAACTTTCACATAGTTTCTGTGATTACCAACTTTTTTTACGTTACTGCAATTTTGAATTAAAAAATTCCTTTCCATACTCACTTTGCTAGAACTGCCTATGGCCTGACCTAAAATCTTTCACTTCTCCTACTTCAGGCAATTTCTAACCCAAGCACTAATTTTTTTACTCCTTTTACTTTCTCAAGCACTTCTTCAATATTTGCATTCATAACTTCCTCTTGGCTTTAATTCTCTATCCTTTTTCCTCCAATTCTAACAGATTTCACCTATATCTCCTGCAGCTTCTCCCTAACCTCTATTACTTGGTTTATTTTCTCTCTCTCTCTCAAAAATGTTCAAAAAGGGGTTGAAAAAAATACACCTCACTTACCTTCTAAACCATTTTGCAGGTTATTTGCTGGCTTATTATCATAATTCAAACCGCTTCTTCTAGTTCTCAACCTTCTCCAAATTTTCTTTGGATTTCTTGAGTCTATATCTTCCATTATGTTTTGGGATCTTTTTTTTGGCAAACTGTGAATTTAAATGTGCTGATCTGGCTACACAATGAGAAGGTTGCCATCTACAAGATGACTGCTTGTCACCACTAATCCTTTCCAGCTGATAGCATCACTGCAGCATAACACCATGTATAGTATTTAGTGATCCTTATCCACATAAACACTGTAACAGTGGATCTTTTTTAAAAAATCTGGATCATTTTGACAAAACTGCATCAACTGTATATGCAGTTATGTCATTGTATCTGAGGAACGTCTAGGAGGAGAGAGGTGGGGAAGCAGAGATAAATAGCCATGAGGGTAGGCTGGTTACCCTGTCTAGGCTGAAGTCAGAGTGGCATGCCTACCGGTAGCCTAATTCTTTGACTCCCAGTCTCACCTTTGAAGAAACAAAACTAAATAAAAAACCAAGAGGGATAAACAAAATGTATAATGATAAAGCCTTTGATCATTTCTTTATCCCTCTCCTCCATCATTATTTCCTCCTGAAACTTCAAACTCTTTTTAAAGCAGGGATCTTATCTTACATACTGATGAAGCTACAAGAGTATTTTCAGCTTTGAAAAGCTAATGGCAATCCACATTTTAGAAAATCCTCCCACAGCTTGAAGTGGTAGTGGGGCCAAAAGGGATCTCCACCAAGTTGGAAACCTTTCCTGCAAATTTTTAATAATATAAGTAGTGTTTAGTCACAGAAGCATTCACTTCAAATCAATACTGCTACTTGTATGAAGACCACTTAAATCAATGCTTGCAATACAGAGACTCCTGTTATTTTTAAGAACCTTGGTTTCCTTGTTTTGCTTCTCTGTGTATATTATGTGTATGTACATTATTTTAACTCATAAAAAGAAAATGGACATGTAAAAATGTATGTGCTGGTTATATTGAAAGTTAAATTGTTTTTCATATTGATGTACCGCTTTTTATAATTGGAAGATTTTAATATCAGATAACAATCACAGAATATTCTTCTTATACGCAGACAATTACAACATGTAGACAGGGGTGGAAATGTTATTTTGTTGTGACAAATGAACATCATATTTACAGAGCACAGATTTATTTGTTGCTACAAATTATATGAATGCTTATATTCTAATTATGATTCTAGAAACCATCAATAATTAGTATTTCTACCAGATTGCTTACATTATCAACAGTATTACATTTGGCAATCTTCAGACTGGTTCATTTTTTCCGGATTTCCTCCTTTTCTCCTCCCTCTATTTTTGTCATTCTCATTCATAAAAATGGTCACCAGAAGCTACTGGTTTCTCCTGGGTTTATATTATTCTTTTTGAGCTGCAGTGCAACTCCCTATCAGCACCACTATAAACTAAGAATATATACTTCCTTCTTGAATAGATAAGTAAGATAGTCTGTAGATGAGAGAAGAATATATGAATAGAAATGCACTTTATTCCAACTTGCAGTCATGTTGTGGAATATAGAGGGAAAAAATATTAGGCAAGTGTGAGAAAGTAAAAAAAAATATATATTACTAGGCTACTTTCTTACTTCTACCTTCCCTTTGTATAGCTGATATCAGCTAAATACCATTTTCTTGATACTGATTTAATGCTTCACTGTGGGATTGCGAAGTTATTGGTATTACCAATTGCACTGCAGGTAACTTTCTTGATATGGTAGATGTTAGCTAAGAACTAACATTCCCGTAAAAATCTGTAATTCTACCTTGAGAGATCTATAATTGTTCCTCTTAAAAACCTCTAAAAACAGGGCTATCAACAATTGTTTCCTCCAAAGTCGCCTTGATGCTTGTAGTTGTATTTCTCACTTGTATCTTTAGAAATGAAGAAAAAGTCCTCCCACTGACACCTTCCAAAGTTTTCTGATAGACATTCCTTTGTACTTGAGCAGGTCTGCTGCTGAGAAAAATATTGCATATTTAGGCTTTCAAAAACCACAGGAGGAAGGATTTTTCTTTAAATGAAGTTCTAGGGAAAAACAATACCTTCTCTAGAAATAACCTGTGATGTTTCTCCCTTTGTACTCATGTTCTGTTTTGTATTCTAATAGAATTGAAAATTATCTAAAATTTTCTATTAAAGTTGTAAGGCATTTCCCAATTTAATTAGGAAAATATGGGCTTCAAAAATTTACTAGCAATGAACGTCATACATCACTAGCAATACATTTGTGATATCCTAACAAGTTAAGTGCTGGCATGCAGGCTTTCCTGACTTGGTTTATATTTTATATTTTTTTTTGTTCAAGGACTTCCATCTGATGAATATGTTGTAAGAAATGAGGAACCTGGAAGGCAAAGAGCATAGAATCATATTGCCTCAGCATGTGACACTTCATTTGGGATTTTGGAGACTGAGCTTCTGGTAACTGCAGTGACCAGACTAAAACAGTGGCCAGTGCTGTTTGGTCAATGTAAGCAGTAGGGGAGATAGAGCCCATTCCACCATAAGTCCTCCTTTTTCTCTGCAGGTACTAATCACTTCTAGTACCAGACTAACATTGTCCTCCCTGTTTGCAGACATTCTGTTCCACTAAAGGTGCCCCAGAACCAGGTCTCCAAACTGCCTTTTGGAGTTGTTTGGAAATGTTTGCCTAGTGTGAGCCAAAAAATAGGCTAATAATTTAACAGTATGGGTGTTTGAGCTATAAATATTTCCTAGCATTGTTTCATTTCCCAGCAGACACTTGGCTCTTGAGCCTTGGTTGAAAGCAGAACTGTTCCTACAGTGCAACAGCAATGGGTGTAGTGGGTGTCATGCACCAGCAGTTGTAGGGTGCAGACAGCATTCCCTTGAATACTTGATTCTCTTACTATTACTTCTTTAGTGTGATTAGGCATTTTATTTAACACATTTCTGGAGTTTGCTTTAAGCTTATCCAGTTCAAAATGTTCTCATTCGGTGTGTGAAACTGGCGAAATGGTTTAGCATGTGGAAAAAAAGAAACAGATACTAAATCTGCTGGGTTGGTGGGGAAAAGTGAAGTTTTAACACAAGTGCGAGCTACTCCAGTCCATTTTTTTAAAAGGTATGGTATATCTTCTACAAGAAATTTTGTTCTCTGGCATGGAAACACTGTATATGCCAAAGTAAGCATACTCAAACACAATTAGATGGCAACTAAGTGCCGTTTCTTTGGCTGTTATTACAATAGCAAAGTTACCAATTACAGGGTGAGCACAAACTTGTCCCTCTTTCACAGTGAGGTGTATTTTAATATAAAAGTGGAAGTTTTTTCAATATCTAAATTGGTAATGCTCTTGAGCAGCATAGGCTTGATTGTCAGAAGGTTGGGCACCCATAACAACAATTTCATGGTCACTTGGAGATTCTGAAGATCGGACTACACCAGCTTCTTACATAAATGGTGATTTCATGGACAATTTATGATTTTTTTTTTCTTTTTTTTTTTACTGGAATACAAATTGCAAATTTGCAGATTTCTTTCTTTTGAGGAAGCTAGTGTTTGGGCAATAGTTGGTAAGGAGAATATAGATTGAACTGAGTATCTATCAGTGGTCTTTGCAGCAATTACCTATCTAAAGGAGCTGGCAGATTTGAAGAATCTTGATGTTTTCCAAGATCCATTTGTGCTGAAACTGCTGCTTTAATCTCATAGAAAATAATGGAATTTGTTTGGGTGGCTTTGTGTAACTTGTCTCCATTTGCTTGTAACATAGTCCATTCTCATCAAACACAATAACTGCAAGTTATTGGCATTTACCAAAAAAGAAAACAAATTTTAAAAGTTTGAAAAGGTAGACTTGAAAGAGATTTGGGTTTAAAATAGTAAATGATTCTAGGTATATAACTTCTGTTAAGAGCAATTGTATTTGTATGTTTCATGATGACTATGCATTTCAGGCTGGATTGTGCCTTTGGGCATCATCCTGTAATGGAAGTAATTTGTGATGTAAACCAGAAGGAGGATCATTCCCAAGCACAGTTTTCCAGGCTTTCTCTGTGTTGGCTAGAGGGAAGGGAGTGTGCCGCATGAGTCATTTACAAGCTGCAAGGCGCTCAAAGATCTGCAGCAGTGCAGAGATTTAGCTGTATGAGAGAGCCAAACACAAAACCCAAAAAAATCTTAGTGCAGCTGCACTGAGAAAGGGGGGGAAAGGGAAATCTGTCTTGTACAGATTTGCTACATGGTCTCACAGGCTAATGATTTACCTCAAAGGAACAATGGTATGCTGTCCTAGAACATAATACTTGATAAGTAGGAGATGAAGAAAAGAAATTATGATTGAGAAAAAGAGCTTGTGTTATTCAGGATAAAAATAAGAAAATATAAATTAATAAATGCTATTCAGTATGCTGATATATGTTTCCAAAATTACTGACCTCAACTTACCTGATGTAATTATAGAGTAAGTCTTCTCCTGTCTAGAAGTTCTCTGCATTTATGCAGGGCAGATGAGGTTAGAGTCAGACATGCTCTATTACAAATTGTCTTTCCATTAAAAAAAAAAAAAAAAAAAAGTTAAATTTTATATAATTTTATTTTGAAGGACTCCTTTACCTGTATTTTGCCTAAAGGCTGACACTGAGTGCTTTGCACTCTTATGTGATGTTTCCAGTCCTCTCCAGGACAACACAGGAATAAAAAAACATACACAAAAATTCTCTAGCCTCCAGCCATACTGCTATGGACTGCAATCATGTCAGATCTCATTAGCTAGCTAATATTAGCTCTTGTTCATAACTAGAATGCAGAGACAAAAAAAGAAAATGGTAGAACAGGTTATGTGATGCAGGTGTACCTATGTATGGATATATGTGCATTTCCTGCATGCAAAAAGATGTTTATGAACAATGGAATGCTAATAACATTTTCTTTTTTCAGGAAATTCCTGGATTAGAATTGCCTATGCAACCTTCTTTCACCTCTTAGTGCACAATCATTATGATAAAGACCAGCCATACGGTCACATATTTATTTCTTCATCTATCCTTGCCTTATGCAATGCTCACAAATGGTACTAAAGATGCAAAACAATGCCCTGTAGTAAAGGAGGACACTGCGTAGCTCATGTCTCATTCACATCTCTGAAAATTGAAGCAGCTGAAGGCAAGAAGAACAAGGATTGTTGTAAGTTTAGGGACATGAATGCTTGGCTGGTAAACTGAGTTCTGACTGACACAGAGGCACGTTATGGTTGCTGAATCACTTAAAGTAGACTTAGAAAGATTAATACAATACATGTTTGTTCATATTATGGGTGTCCAACTTGAGCATGTGGGATCTGATTCACAGAAGACAAAGGTCTTCTTTCCCATTGTTTCTGCCAAAGCCAGGTTTCTCAGTTTAGATGTAATTTTTAAAAATCCCTCCAACTCCATTACTCAAATTGCCAGAAATTTTTGATGTTCTTTTTTCTCTCTTTCTTTTTAATCTTCTGCACCATGTATTTTTTTCTTCTTGAGTTACTACTTGCTCTTGCAAAGACACATGTTCCGGTGTTGTGTCTGATTAACCCTATACATGCGATTTCTCAGCTTTCAGTGTCATTACATTCAACCATAAATGCCATTCATCAGCCATCATTTAATTTTGGCTGATACACCACAATTTAAAAAAAACCCAAACAAACAAACAAAAAACAAACCCCCAAACCACAAAAAAACCCCTGAAAGTATGTTTTGAATGCTCTATGGAAAGATTGTCATATAGAAAATTAATGCATAAGAACAGATGGTGCAGACCAGTGAATTTGATCATAAGCTGCCTTATCTCACACTGTTCCCAGAATTATTTATTGCAAAACTCACAAACCGAGACCTGCTTATTATAACTTGTACTCGTTAATTAACCCTTCTAAGAAAAGAACAAATTAAAAGAGCAAAAGGCAACAATTTTGAAACTAGGAAGATGTTTGGGGTACACAAGATTCTTAGTGATTTTTAATGCAGATATCACTTTTGGTTTATTTATATAAAATAGCATGTGAAAATAGCAATTTTGAGGACATAAAGCTTGTTGTATGCTGTGTGCCCTTATCATGATTGTTTGAAAAAGCATAATACACAAGGGCTGAAAGATCAAACTTTCCAGAGTACAAAGCTAGTTAAATAGCTAAATAGTTAAAAACTTCTCCCTCTCAAAAACCCCTCTAACCCAACAAAAGAAGTTAAAAAGGGTGCCATGAAAGTGTTGAAGATTTCCTATTTTTTATTCCATTCCCCTACGTAGTGGGTGTAACATTCAGGTACTTTATTTGCCCTCCTTTAAACAGAGCTGCCTTGCTTTTATTTCTTCTGTCATTTATTACCGGACTTTTTTACCTGCATTGTGCTCTGCCACTTGGAAATTTCAGCTGAAAAGGTGGTAATAGAAGTGAGTTAGCTTCACTATGTAGATAAATACAGTGTCTTAGAAACACTGTAAGACAAGTAGAAGGAGAAAAAGTGCAGAATTTTGTGAAAAATAACAATGATTCTGTAGAAACAAAGCAAGAACGACAACGATAACATGCAGAGAAAAACAGATGAAGGAACAGTCTTTTAAAAATTTGTTTCAGCCTAAAGTAATATCCCATATTTATCAACATGGACTGGAGTTGATTTTAAAAATGTGAAGTAGTTCAGTTTGATATTCTCTAAGGTATAGAAATTTAATCAGAAGAAAATCAAGACATAAATGGATTTAAATGATGATAGCTACCTCTATATTAATTTGAAAGTTTGAGAAATACAGAGTTTTCTCTTCCTTTAACAGTTTAACAATGTAATACCTTAGCTAACTTCAAGTAATTCTTTCACGTAGCATTTATTGCCAGTCAACTAGTTTTCCCTTTCCTGTTGTCATGGTAGATACAAACAACATGTACAAACAAAAAAACCCTACAACCTTATAGCCCTACAGTTATACTGGATGGTCTCAAAGGGATTACATACAAATTAGCCATTAAAGCAGGGTCAGGCAGCTGTATCTGCAAAAAGGACCACTAATTATTTTATCATTATAGTTATTATTACTGTTGCTATTTTTGCATCTGGTATTGTTTTAGCTGACTTTTGCCAGTGCAATAGGAGATACTAGTAACTGTCTGCAACTTGAGCTCAGGCTTGCAGGCTGCTGATTCATGCTGACGGATCTGTGCAAAGCCAGTATGTTAGTGCTGGACTCCCAACTAATTGCTTACAACCTGCAAAGAGAAGCTTCTTTATTTTAGGAAAGTGTAAGTGCAGTGAAATTGATGCAAAAAAAAGGCGTGTGTTTCTCCAATACTAGCATCAGTAGAAAGGGAAGGAAATTGCCGAAGCAAGGTGTATATACAGCAGCAGCCCTCTGCTGAGAGCATAGATGTTTAAACGCAATCAAGAAAAACAGATTATAGGCAATGAGGTAATCTTAGCATGTACTTACTTCTGCTCCTACAGGGGGCCGGGAGGGGGAAGGGAGAGGTACTGCAGAGGTGCAGGAAAGGGGTGTGAAATATTGGGATTGTACGGCATGACTAACAAGAATAGTGAGCCCAGCATAAGCCACAGAGCACTGGCTGTGGAGTACAATGTTTGGGAACCTCAGGAAGTATCTCTGTGCTGGTAGCCAAGGCAGATGCACAGAAGTGCTAGTTCATACATTTTCTGCCCAGAATTCTTAGTTACTTTTAAGGATAACTCTTAGATATGTTGGAATGGAGCTCAGTTGCTGTCCTGCAGAAGGAAAAATGGAAAGCCTAAAAAATGCCAGCAGACGCTATATTTGCATGCACTGGATTGCACATGAACATTTATGCCCTGGAAACCATCTAAGTGATGCTCCTTTTCCTTCTTTTTCAGCTGCCTTCTTTTACCATATACTTTGTTCAGCACTGCGCATAACCAAGCTATAATGTGTGCAATGTGCTGAACTTTCCTTCCTTTTGGTCCAGCATCAAGTGTACAACTGCTCTTGGAGGAAACTTCGAGCAGCAGTAGCCAGAAAGTAGACACTGATGAATAAAGGCTTCCCGGGATTCTGTGAAAATAACATTCTCCCAAGCTCTTGCTGGCTTGTAACCAATTCCAAACATGTATTCTTGCCAAACTTCTTGCAGCTCTTACTCCCTAATGCTTACTTCACCTTAATGTATTGTAAGCAGAAAAGTAACAGAAGCATACTTTGGTGATTCCTTAGGTAACCCTAAGATTAAGTCCTTAGGAACCAGTTCATTTTCACAATATTTACAATGCTAACTATAGCAGGAAGTGATTTTGTCACCATTTCTGAGTCTGGATCCCCTTCAGCTATGTTTCTAGACCTAGTCTGGAATAGCTCACTGCACTGCCCTGGGACTTGAAGCTGTCCCTAAGCCCTGCACCTTGAAGTGTTTACATCCAAATTTACCCAATGTATCATAATAACTTTTTAACTCACTTATAGTATAACAAATCAATACATACACATTGAAAAGGAAAACAGATATATTTGCATGTTTTCCTTATTCCTAGTTCTTGGAATCTACTGAGTAAATAATACATAAAAGATATTGTCCAAAATGTACGTATCCAGTTTCCCATATATGTGTCAACATGATCCAAATTTACAAGTCAGATCTATTATACAACTTTGGATTATTAAAACACCATCCTTTAACTTTTGTTGTTGCTATTTCAGGAAGACATATGTGCTCAAAAATTACATAAACAGTAACTGAAACTGAAAGGCAACAACAAAATAGGATTGCTATTTAGGCCTCGATTCTGCAAGCATGTTTTGATGTCAAATATCATTTAAAAACCACCTCAGCCATTGAACTGTATTTCTGCATGCAGTACATAATGCTATTCAAAATCAGAGTGCACCATCCAGAGAAATACACCTCCCACACCTGAAATCTCAAGATGTGATAGTTTGTGATACCATCATGACAATATGACTGAGTTCATTGTCATATGTATGCAAAATATGGTATGATTAAGTTGGTTATTTTTTGCACCAAACATTTCCATTTCTTGTAGATTTTTGTATCTTTAAGGACTTCCTTTTTTTTTGTTTGTTTGGTTGTTTGTTTGTTTTAAACCTTCTCAGAGGTAGGGCTCTACTCCTGAGAGCCAAACTTAGCAGGTGGAGAACAACTAGGACTGGTAGGAAATGCCAGAACAAGCCGAGTGCCAAAATAAAAAGCAAGCAAGAAAACATAACTGCTTGTACATATTTTTAAACTTTGGCCAGTGTTCTTTTTATACTTCATAGAAGAAGTTGAGAGCAAAGAAGAAAGGGAGCATTTCTTTTCATTTTCTGGAAGCACTGGGGAAGAGATACAGGACAGGAAAGAAAGAAAGAAATGGTCAGGGCAAGGGAAAAAGCTTTGTGTGAGGACGTGAAGAAGGCAGGCTGGTGCCCTCACCAGTCTTTTATATAGCAGGGCATCCTCCTACTGGCCAGAGTAATTTTTATAGAGTAATAACCTGACTGTATCGCCTGCCTCCTGACCCGGATGAAAAGAGAGGGGCTCTAAAAAAAAAGTGAGTGGAGAAGAAGGGGGGAGGAGGGAGCGGGGAAGTGTCGCCTAGATCGCTCCCTCCATCACAGCGCCTGGTTTATGGATGCACACTTCTATTCCTCTGTTAATTTATCTCAGATGTCTCTTGCTGCTCTTCCTTCTACTGCTGAAGCAGTAATTAAGTAAGTCCGGGGGGAGGTTGTTGTCTGTGAACACTCTGGGGGCCAGTGCAGTGAGGCCACAGCCTTGGCGGGCCGAGCGGAGGCGGCGGGCTGGGGCCTGGCAGGGCTGGGCGCGGGGCTCCTTCCAGCCGGAGCCAGAGCAGAGCTGCTCGCAGCCCCCCGCCTCTCGCTGCCACTGCTGTGTTTGTTAATAAGGAGACAGGCGAGGAGAGCTAAAAAGGGAAAAAAGCAAGCGTCTTGAGGAAAACTCTCGGCAACAGTAGCACGCAGCCTGCTCCAGTAGATCTCTTGTTTGTTAAAGGAAAAGGGAGAGAGCTGCCCCCCGGCCAAGCACAGAGCCGCTTCGGGGCCGCTCCCGTGTGTGCTTTGGGGCCCAGCCCCAAACACCTCCACCACGATGAGGGGAGGCTGCGGGCAGCTGCCTGCGCTGCCGTGGGAGGGTGCCCACCCGGGCTCACCCTGCCTCCGAGCGCACTGCCCTGCGTCGCGCTACTTGCCAGCCACGGCGGGCTGCTCTCTGGAGTGCACCCCTCTGCCTCCCTCCGCAGTGAGCCACCCCCTCCGAAAATACTTGTTTCCTTCCCACCTCGGCCAGTAACTTTGTTACAGGAAGCAACAGCCCAGCCACTGGAAGGACGGGAGGAGGCCACGCAGCGGGGCAGAGGCCAAGAAACAAAAGCAAATAATAGATGGGACTGCTGGTACCTTTCCTCCTCTCCCCAGCTGCACATGTGAAACGCTCCCTGGAAGGCGACGGAGAAGCACTGCTCCGTCATGACTGGGTGGCACGGTAGCTGCAGCCCCACTGCACGGCATAGAAACCCTCCGAGCTGCGCGCACACCCCGAGCAGGAGTGGCAGCAGGGGAACCCCCGTGCGCACCCCTCCCCGCTCCAGCGGCAGGCGCGGTGCCCCTCTGCACAAACCCCGAGCTGAAGTGGCGGGAGGGGGTACCCCTCCGTGCCTTCTCCGCACGCCGGGGTACCCCCGCGCACGCACGGTGAGCCGGAGCTGCGGGAGGGGCACCCCCGCGTACACGCGGGGAATCGGGGCGGGCGAGCGGGCACCCCCGTGCAGAGGGCGAGCTGGGCGGTGGGGGCTACCCCCTCGCGTGCGCACACACACAGTACCCCCCTGCACAGCCCCCCGCCGCCCCCGCCCCGCCGGAGCGGCAGGAGGGGTAACCCGAGCGCACACACGGCGGAGCCCGGCGCCGAACTGGGGCCGCCGCCGGGGCACGGCACCCCCCAGCCGGGCAAACCCCGGCTCCGCGCCCGCCGCCGGCCCCAGTCCCGGGGGCGAGCGGCGCCGCATCGGCGGGGCCGCCGCGGCCGGAGGGCAACAGGCGGGCGGGCGGCGCCGGGCGGCAACTTCGCGCAGCGCCGGCGAGCAAGTTGCGCTGCCGCGCACGACGCGCCCGCCTCCGCGCCTCGCCCGCGCAGACCGGCTGCGTGCCCGCGCCTCGGTGCGAGCCCGTGAGCGCGTGTGCGAGCGGCACCCGCCGAGGCCGGGCGGCCGCCGCGGCGCGGGTGCGGAGAGCGGGGCAGGGCGGGGCGGCGGGAGCCGGGCGGCTGCGGCGGGCTCGGGGCGGACTGGGGCCGGGCCGGGGCCGCCCCGGGGCCGGGGTCGCGGCGGGGCCGGGGTCGGGGCCGGGTCCGGGTCCGGGTCCACGTCCGCGCCCGGCGCCGCCGCCGCCGCTGCGCCCTCCCGGCTGCCAGTCCGCCCGGCTCCGGATCACGTGGCGGTTGCCGGAGGCAGAGACTAGAGAGGAGAGAAAAAAAAAAGCGCCTCATTCCTTCTTCCACCGCCATACTGTATTTTATAGTAACTCTCATTTTTATTCCTCCCTTTTACTCCCGCTCGGTGAGTACCTTTCCGCTGACATTCTTGTCCTCCCTTTTTTGTCCTGTTTTTTTTTCTTCCTTTTGTTTTTTTTTTTTTTTTTTTGTTTTTTTTTTTTTTGGTTTTTTTTTTTTTTTTTTTTTTCTTCCTCTTTGATTATTGTTTAAATGGATTTGATCTTTTGCTGATGACAAGTTTTTTTTCCTAGCATGCGATGGTTACTAAACTGTGAGCAAAAGGTGCTGCTGGGGCCGGGAGTCACTGGGAATGAAAAATGATAATATTAATAATACAGACTTGCCAGTCCAGCAACAACTGATATACATTTAGTAGCTATATATCTATATATGCAACTGGTTTTGTTGTGGCACGGAAAAGCGATGTGAAATATGATGCTGATTTTTTAAATATAAGAGAAAAGGCACGTTTCTAACTCTTTTTGCAGAGGATTTTCTCTGGTGTTGCTTTATTTTTATTTTTTGGGTGTTTTTTAAGGGTTTTTTTTTCATAAAGAGATGGGAATTGCAAATGCATTTTACAGCAGTATTTACACAGAGTTTGTAATCTTGCAATACTGGTGGAAGCCACAGAGCAAGATGTTAATTTTATTATTTTTGTTATTGTTTCTTTTTTCTTTTTTTTTTTTTTTTTTACACTCGGTGCAATCAGCAGGGGTTTTTTTTTTTTTCTTCTTTTTCAGTTTTTGATGCCTGTTTATAATGTGAAACTTTTCTTGCAGCGTGTTACAGTTATAATTTTTAAATACTTTTTTTCCTCCTTAAAGATAACAAAGCAAAACAGAAAGCCAAAGGGATGATCCTTACTTTTGCACATTTTGCACCCTGACTTTTTTATTCTTTTGCCAGCAGTATTTTATGATGGTTATTATTATCATGATGATGATGATGATGATGATAGATATATACATATATACAAATAAATACATTTTCAAATGATGGCAGTGGAAGGTTTTCCTGGAGAATGAAGTGCGGTTTGGTTTCCTTGTCAACGGAAGATGAAGTGAACAACTGAACATCTCCCCAGTGCAGGTACTTCATCTCCTTGTAGGCGTTTCCACGCTGTGTAAATTACATTGTGAGGTTTTTTTTTTTTTTAAAGAAATTTCTTTCCACCCCTAACTAAATGTTTCTGTGCAATACACATGAGGACTGAACTAAATATCTCTGTCTCTTAATTGCTTGGATGTGTGCAAAATGTTGCACTAATTGAGCCTAGGTCGGTTAAGCTGAAAAGAGGTGTTTTATGTGCTGTGCTGTATAGAGGAGAAGGCAGCTGGGGAAGAAAAAATGCAGACACCCCCTCCCAACTCCCCCTTCCCATTTAAAAAAAAAACCAAAAACCTAAACCCCAAACCGAAATGGATGAAACCTTGAGATCCTTATTATGAGTACAAATACTTGCAGGACTTTAGACAAAACCAAAAACCCCAGCCCTGTATTGTGGTGACTTGTGTGTTTGTGTGTGTCTGTTTAAAAATTATCCATTAGAAAACAGCTGTGAGAGAAACAGCAAAGGAGGCTCCCTCGGAGAGCTGGCTCACTGCCACATGAGGCATATTTCGGAGCCCTAAGGGCAGCAAAACCCTTATATCCAACTTCTGCTCCTCATATTAAAAAGGCGTAAACAAGGCAGCAGGTTGCCTCTTATGAATTTAATTCATTGGGATGGAGATTAATCAGCAGCAGATATTTGCTTGAAGGTGTTTCGTTTTGTTTTGATGATTATTAATGCCACTGCCTGACGGGGAATGGGAAAACTGTTACTTTCCGTGACGGTCACTGAGAGTTCAGGATTGGAGAAGAAACTGTTACTTTTCATTGAGAGCACTTAAATGCTTAACAGAGGCTGCCCCTGATGTAGAGACAGGATATTGGTTCCCTGTAATACAATCTGGAAAGATTTTTCCACATGACAGGTGTTTTGGCTTTTTTGGTTGTTTTGTTTTGTTGGGTTTTTTTGTTGTTTGTTTGGTTTGGTTTTGTTTTTGGTTTGGGGTTTGATTTTTTGTGGGTTTTTTTTTTGTTTGTTTGTTTGTTTTTCAGAAAGGGATGTAATGCAATATTATGCTAAAGTTGAAGTGCTGAATGCTTGGATCTGCAGTGTTCTCTGTTGTTTACTTTATTGTGGTGGGATTGCTTAACGTATTTTATATAAACAGCTTTTAGGGATTTATAACTATAAAGATATGCTGTGTATTCAGATGTGGAAACTAAAGTAAGTTGCAGGGGATATATTTCTTTTCTCACTGTCGTATAAGCAGAAATAATTCGTAGGATGACAAACGCATTCAGAAGTTTGAGGCTTCTAACACTTGTATTTACATTCTTGTAACTTAGCAGCTTCCTTTAAAGTAGAAAGTGTGTATAAGAAGAATTCAGCATTCTCTCGTGCAATTAGTCATGTTGAAAAATAAATTCATTTGTCTTTCTAGAAACATATCTGTTATGTATTTACGGTGGGTTTTTCCAGCTTAAATGTGATAAAAACATTTAGCACATATTTATGCATGGCTTCTGCTCTGACATGATGGAACACTTTTGGCAGTATATCGGGGTCAATAATCCATATGTCTAAAAAACACTGTCTAGATATTTGCATGATGGATTATGATGACTTCTCTGAAATAGTTACGATCTGTTGGGTCAATAATCCACATTTTAAGAAGACTCAGCCTGCTTATTTTTTCATGATTTAATTTGAAAGCAAGCCATTAAAACACGAGAGTGATTGAAACTTTATCCTCCACCCCTCTTTTTATTTCCATCCCTCTTTATTTTTAAATTAAAGTTTTTCTTTAAATTATGTGGAACTGCCAGCAAGCAAAATATTTTTGATATTGCTAGAGCACTGAAATAAAGTAACTAGGCTAGCAGTTTCCAGAATGATGTGCCTTTCGTCCTTGCTTTTAATATTGCAGGTGTGTCGTGTGAGTAATTTTGTACAGATAGTTGCTGACTGAAGATCTAATCCTGCTCACCTAGTCTTATCTTGAAGTCTGAGAAAGAAAGTTTTAGGAATGCACTATTTTCAGCACCCAGATTTTATCTGCAAAACACCTGTTGTCTGAATAGCATGGTAATTAATATACATACATTTCATTTGCAACAATCTGAGGTTGTATGATTTCATATATATCAAACAGCCTAGGGACTTTAAAATAGGAATAAAGGAGCTAATTTTGAAAGAGAATACCTCTACCTCCTGCAGTATGTCAGCACAGTAGGATTTGGATTGGTGAAATTGGTTCCAGCTTGGTGTTTCCATAGTTATGCTATGACTAATGCTGTTGAAAGCATGTTTGGAAAGCCATAGTCAGTATAAAAGACAATTGTCCTTTTGTGTTTTTGAGATGAATACAAATTTTGTCTAAGAACACAGCGTTGTTTCTACAAGTGATGATATAATTACATTTCTTATATTTAGTATGAGATGTACTTGTACTGCCCTAACTCCTGAAAGTGATGAGTGTCCAGATTTAAATGACATCTTCTATTTTTCTTTACATCTGTTTTGATATTCAGGAGAGCTTAGGAAGTTAAGATACCTTTCTAAAGGTCTGTAAACTGAAAGCTTTGGAAAGCAATTTTTCTTTTCTTCCTCCATAACTATTATTAGCAGTACTTACTAGCAAATAAAAATGAACAGGTGAACAGAAGTTACTAACTGTATACTGCCCAGAGCACTGACTCATAAATACATGTTTGTAGCTGCTGTAGTGGCCTGAATTGGCAACAGAAGCGTATCTTCTCACTTTTTTCTACATAGGAGATAGGACTAGAGAGGCCTGTGGAGTCATCAGCTCTGTTTTGCTGTGACACTAGTCTGGTCTTCTTATGTTGTTCAGATTCAGCAAGCTCCGTTTTAAATTTAGCTAGGGCATCACTCCTACTGCACGTCTTCAAAGGCAGGGCAGAGCCTTACTCCTCAGGCTGTTAGAAACCTCATTCCTGTCCTAAATTTATTCTTAGATGGTTTATGCTCCTTGGGAGCCATTGCTGTCCCCAAACAATGAGGTTCCTTCTCCACGTCTCTGCTCCTCTTCAGAGTATATTTCTAGAGAGCAATCACAGCCCCTTTTCATTCACGTTTGCTGGGCTTACTGGGGCGAGGTTCCTGGTAGTGTGGCCAGTGCTGGGAAGGGATGTTGAAATGGACTCTGACCAAAGTCATGCTGCAGCAGAAGCAGGGCAGCTGCATTCAAATCCTCTGCTGCCCAAGCTGTCCTGCTCTGCTTTCAGCTGCAAACATGGCAGTCCGGTTTCTGGCTCTCACATCAGCCCGAATGTTTCCACCCGGAGCTGGGCTTGTGCATATGCCTTCTTCTGGTGAGACGGGCTTTGTGCCATGCGGACCTTCCCTTCTGCTGCCTAGCCAATTTGAATTTCTCTGGCTAGAATGTAACAGCAAAGGACTCTCAGGAATTTCTCCTGCAATACTCTGACTTTTAAACTCCCAAGAATCTTCTTTTTTTTTAGTATTTTGTATTCATACCAGCCAGGGGAACCTGAATGGGCTTGAGCCAATGATGTATCAGGGACTGCCTTCTATCAGGAATAAAGGTGAAAGTTGGCTACAGTGCTTTCTAAATATCTTTTCCTTATTAGTTTCTTCCCAGGTTGCTTATATCTTAGCTCTCTAGTCCTCTAAAGCATTATTCTAAAAGCAGTTTATTTCTCTTTTACAGTGTAATTTTTCCTATTTTCTTCAGTCCCTGCATTGTCGGTTTCAAAAGAGAAAAAGATAAAAAAGCTCAATAGTGTTTAAAGTGTAGGATTGTGAAGACTGCTAGGTCTGCCCTCAGATGAACGTTTTTAACTTCCCTTGGTCTTCTTAGAGAATGCGTTGCTCTGTCAAATTCTGGAGCTGACTCCTTTATGTTTTAAGTACTTACAGAATTTCTGAACAGAAGGCTAAAGATGACTATTTCCTGATGAAAAATTATGTAATCTGTGACACTGTCTACACAGTCATCCAGTTCGTAGCTTCCTTAAACTCAGATCCAGACTGACAGAAGAAAACAAAATGCTACTTTTAAATGGTATGAAGATGATAATGTAACATTTTCACCTTTGTGAAGGTACCAATATTATTATATGATCTTTGAACAATTACCAGAGTAAAATGGCTTGAAGATTATTGTTTTGCATATACACACATTAGAATAATTTGTACCATTTTTATTTCTTGTCTCTACTCTTTCCTATTTCACAAGGACACTCTAATCTCTATAATGTACTTAATCCTTCAAAAGCATTTATACTGCAGTTTTGGAAGTATTTTCTGAAAAAGTTTATTTTTGCACAATGAAGTGTGATTTTCCATCTCAGTGAATCATCTGCCAACAATTAAAGCAAATAATCAGTAGACCTTCAAATTATTAACTAAATCTCAGGTTGCTTAGTGTGAATACGATTAATTTGTTTTTATCGTTGTGATATTCTGGAATAAAAAGATAGGTAGGTAGACAAATAGATAGAATCATATAGATAGATATTTTTAGAGATGTTTTTAGTGTGATAGAGAAGTAACAGAAATCTTACGTTAATTAATTATCCTCTAGGGCTTAACCAACACATTTGTTTAAGAATGAACAGTTTAACTTCATCTGTGTAGTAAATTTGTACGCACCAGTATTATCTACTGCCACTTGACAAAAGGTGCAGAGTTAAATTGCCTCCGTGGTACTCCTCCGTGTGCTTCCCCAGCATCCAGCCCAGGCTCCCTGCATGCTGGCTGGCCTGCCAGGATGTCAGGGCTCAACTATTTTGCAGTTGCATTTCAGTTTCAGGAACAGAGTTTTTTGCTCTGCTCTAGTTCCTTCATGGTTATGGTAGTAAACATAATAATTTCTACTCTGACTTGGCTGGCAGAGGTTTGAAGAAGCAGAGGTGGATGTCATATGAGTGGTGACCAACAGTGGGTATGAACGTGGTGGAATATGAATGACAATTCCCAGGCTCTTTATTTTTCCTTTGCATACTCCTGAGTCTTTCTCCCAAAACACCCAGAGCTGTGATTAAACTTGGGCCACATCAGTGGCCCTTCCCAGGTGGCCGCCTCCTGATGTCAGTGGTTGTTGCCTCTACTGATGTGTAGTGTCTGAGCAACTAAGTCAGTGTGGAGCTCTGAAAAGAGCTGAGATTTTGCATGGGCAATTCTGTGGTCCTCTGAGAACTGCTTACAGTCCCTTGGATAGCCATAGCTTATAAAAGGTAGTACAAGCCATTATTATTATTATTATTATTATTATTATTATTATTATTTAAAGAACAAGAAACTATAAAGGATCCAATGATAATTATTAGACCTTGATAATTATTAAATTACTTGGTGAAAGCCAGGTCCCAGTCTTCCAACTGTGCCCCATACTAACAGCCTTTATTTCAGCCTGCTCAATCACATCAGTTGCTTTCATCAAGATCCTCCCTTGAGTCAGGCATGTGCTTTGTGTTGTGCAGGGTCAACAAAAAGGGGCTATCTGGCACAAATCAAATATTAATGGAATTCTTCACCTGACTGAAGCAAGGCTAAATTTGTTCTGTAGAAAAACATCGCATTAGTACAGTTCATTCAGTAAAAAGATGTCTCTGTTTTTTGCTAAGAGTTTTGCACAGAGTTGAACAGCATCTATGTCAAATAGATACAAGACACATCTTGTTAAATAGTGCTAACTTTACGGTTTGGAAGAGGCACTGCACATGTTATACCTTGCATGCAGTATTTTTAGGCTGACTTAAGAATTGGAGTTTCAGTCTCAAAGAATTATATTTGGATGGTGTTGACAATGCTGGTCCTTCTTTCTGTTTGGTTGTGTTATAATGGAGTTCAGAAGTACTAAAATGTTTGCACTATCCTAGGCATCCTCTTTATTAGGACAATATGAATGAATAAAATGCAAAAAATTAAAACGCACAAATGTAACAAAGATAGTTCTGTGCAGTTTTGCACACCAGGCCTGCACTCAAGGGTTACTGAATGCTAGCAGTTTCTTGTGGGTAGAGGGAGTTACAGTAACTCACTGACTTTTTACAAGGAAACACTGTGCTTTTAGTAATTGCATCATCATGCTTCTGAGCTTGAGCTGTAACGCAGAGTTACTTTTTATAAAAGAAAAGAAATTCTACCTAGTTACAATACTTTATCAAAAGCTTTTTCACCCAATAAATATTAGGATAGAAGTTATATAACTAACATTTAAAAATGTGCTGTGCAAACTGTCAGGCAGTGTCTATGAAATAGACACCCTGAAGATATAATTAAAACAAAACTTCCTGTTTGGGTACCTGTAAAAGGGATTAATTATACTGTGTTCTAAGTAACAAAACTAACAGTGCTATTATCTCATTTCTCATCTTGTATTTGCCACTGATTTCACAGGGTAAAACCCAACACTTGAGATGTTGCACAGTAGGTCAGTTTTCTAATGTACTCTCCACTGTATAAATTCACATCCACTTCTTTTTTTTTTTTTTTTTAACAAACTGCAGAAGAAGCAGCATGTAATTATGTTTTATTCCTGCATACACAACTTCCAGTTAAATAGGAGTTCTGTAAATGGGACAACTGCAAGATTAGCTCTGAAGAGGTTAGCATCTTCTAGTTGTGCACTTGTAAGTTGTAGACAATTAATGTACATTATGCACAATGAAAAGAGAGACAACATTTAAATTTTGATGTTATGTCACTTTTGCTTTAGGGGCATAGTTCATCAGGACATCGATGCTATTTTTATTGTTTATTATTTTATGAGAAAAACATACTGTGTTACCATTCCTCAGCATGTGCCCTGCTCTGGTGGGTGATGTAGAAACAGAAAGGTGCAGAATTAAACCCTGGTCCTATTAAAATCAGTGATACAGATGCTGGTCAAAATTTCCTGTTGAAACATTTTTTTCTGTAGTTTTTTGATAAAGTGATTTACACGAAAGGCTCAATTCATCTCACTTAACCTTGCTGTTTAAAAAATAGGCTTTCAGCGCTAAGCTAGTCATCATTTTAGCCATCTAAAAGTTAGTCATTGAAGTCTAACACAGTCGCTCAAGGCTTTGTAGTCAATGGAGATATATAGACACCTCCAGAGAATTACAGATTACATCCCAAGAGAGGCATCTATGGATAGCTGAGATGAACAACCTTCCTAAAATGCCTCTCTCTTTTCACTGATGAGAGAGAATCTAGATGGGACATTTAAACTAAATTCCTAACTTTTTTTGATGGATTAAGTTAGAGGAGATGAATCCCATGCTTCGCCCCCCCCCCATCTGTCAAAATACTAATTTCCTAATGAAATATTTAGTTGAAGAGGTTTTTGGGGTTTTTTGGCCGCTAGAATCTTTATTGCTTTAAGTTTTTACTTTAATTTCTTTTCAACTTCTGCAGTAATTTTTTTACAGAAATGCAAATGTCTTTCTAAACACTTTGAATCAGTTCTGGACTATGACAAAATTCCCAAACATTTCTGCTGGGGCCAAGATTTCACGCCTTTTTTCCATTGCTTCACCCAGTTTTCTGACTGTATGTAGTGTAATCCTACAACCTGATTCTTCAATGAGTTCTCCTCACAGAGTCCTGTTCTAAAATCCAGGGTCTTGAGCTATTGGGTACAATCATAGATCTCACTTGAGAAACTTTTGAAAATAATGGAAAGATAAAGATTATGTAGGTGGCAATGGAATCAGCTACTTGCACTTTACATATGTAAATGAATGTAGATATATAGTCACAGTGTTAAAAAATCATTAGTAGATCAACAAACAGCTCAACAAACAGCAGAAGACCTGAATTTGAATGTTCTAGACAGCTCTGAAGAAGGCTTTATTATTTTATGTTAAAATGTTAAATAAATGTTAAAACATTATTATGTTTTAACTTAATAATGCAAAAATAATAGTTGGTGAACTGAGGTGATCCAGGCAACATAGGTTAAATATTTAGCTATTGATGACATGCCACTAATATCCTCACATACATGTTTGTTATAAAAGATTCCAGTAAAACCTGTATTTTTGAATATCCAGATAGATTTTATTTTTCCCTGCCTCAGGTAATTTTCTGGAGAAGGTTGGAATTTTATAAGACTGAGTGTTAACCGTTGTATAAATCAGCTCTTACACAAAGTTTATTTCAGTGACTTGCTTTAGATCTGTCCCAAGTCGTTGTGAGTAGCAGGATGCAAAAGCACCGGCCAATTTGTGCCACTGCCCAGTATGCTATGATATCATCCTCTTTTTCCACAAATTATGAATTCTTCTATTTCTTTCAATATCTGTTTGGGCTTTCTGTAAGATTTTGTACAGGTACTGAAATATGTGAACACAGTGTACATGTTTCCACCATAGGGTTTGTCTTATTCTCAGAGTGGCATTATCCAAGTACCTGTGCAAATGCCGTTAAGCTGCTTACATAGGCTGTGTTTTTCACTGACAGCACAGTATGAAACTGAAGAAAAGCTGAAGCCAAATTAGAAATGAACCATTTGGTATAATAGGAATAATTGCAAAACTCAGTGTAGTAAGAGTTAATTGCCCAAATACTGTAGCGTTACTACCATGATAAAGCAAGATGCAGCTGTGAGCTCTTATGGCCACATTATAACGCTTTGTAGATTCGGAAATCTTACGGACTTGTCAGAATTGAGGAGTTAAAAAGTTGGAGTTCTCAGCAATTTGAAATAACTGTTTCAAGTAAGCATAGTAATATGTTCTGGGGACTATAAACTGTTAGCTGCAGCTACTGTGTCACAGAATCATAGAACAAGTTATACACTTCACCACCACTTGGTCTTCATCTTTGTTCTTCGCAATGTATCTATATTTCTACCTTAGGTTTTTGTACTGTCCCTCAAAAATGCATTGTCTGAGCAGTATTCATGTAAAACAGAGTTACAGGGATAAAACCCTTTGCGGACTTCATGAAGTTTTTGTCTTTTTTCCCTGTTTCATTTATGCACCATTACATTTTGTTTTTCACTCATGCATTTTGGCTCAGAGTTAGGAGCACAGTGTTGTCACAGGAATATAAAGTTCTCATGACCATAGATTGTCAGGACATAGACGAGCATAACTGAATTTCTCAATTAGAGTAGGGCATATAAGCCAAACTCTGCTATTTGATGTTGCTGGGTCTAACTCTGCCAGCTGCTCTGGGTGAGTAGGTGGTCCAGGGACCCTGACTAAGGAGTACGTGTTCAGGGACATGCTTGTGAAAGGCGACATTACAAGGAAAATAATTACAGTTTAGTTCAAAGAAATAAGCTACTTCAGGAATGCCACTTTTTTTTTTTTTTTATTTGATGCCCAAGTTAAGATTCTATATAGTGTGACATTTCATCTCAGAAATTTTAAAATGGGTTCAGAAATTCTTGATACTTGGTCACAAATATTAATGAATGTTGTAAATATTCATCATAATCAGAATAAGACTGGCTACTTTTCACTTTCAGATCTTTTAAGATCAAAATCAGCCCTATCATTGAGACACATGTCACACTGGTCTGCAGTGACAGACAGAGGAAAGTATATTTTAAAATATTGGGTGTGTTCATTTGAATTTCTGGATCCTTTTTATCTTTTATTTGTAATGTTTTTTTATTTCAGACTTGCTGGATCTTCCCTCCTGCTCTGGACCTCTCCCCTGGCATCGGCACAGCTCAGAAGGATGAAAGAAAAGGAAGCAATAGGAGAGGGATGGAAGAGGGGAGAGGAGTAGAAAGAGAAGGAGGAGGGGCAGCAATAGAAATGGAGAAAAAAATCCACAGCAGTTCAGTTAAGGCTCCAGACAATGGGGATGTTGGCAGTCCCTGCTCTTCCTCATCTTCCCCTTGGGCTCAGGCCCCTCACCCTCTCCACCACCTTAGCTTTCATCAACACTACAGATATTTCACTACTCATTTCTATTTTTTATTAAAGAACGAAACCAGAACAATTAAAGCCTTGCAAACAACAAAATATAGCCCTCTTCTCACAAATTATAACATGACACTATTCATGTAACTCGTTCTTGAAGTAGGGTTATTTTTCTCCTAGTAAAGTAGACATACATCTTTAACAATGAAAGTATGAAATGGTTTCATACTTCATGAGTGAGACAAAAAAAAAAAAGTTTCTCATCCCTTTGATACCCAAGGCGAGCCCTTTATATCAGCGTGCACACGACTGTTTCAGTGTTATTCATCTAGATCCAAAAGCAGACTTTCTACTGGTCTTTATTTACTTATTTATTTTTTACCTTCCCTTCTTTCAAAGCTTTACTTCCAGGGGTCATTCTTACCTCTCATCATCTTAGAGTATAAATTAAAAACTATTCCTAATTCTTTCAGTTAGTTTGAAATTTGGAGTGTATTATTCAGCTTTGTAGGCCAAATACTCCCACCAGAGTGAAAAATGCAATCTGATTTTTTGCTGTGCAGCGTGACTGCAACACAGACAAGAAATAGGGACCCCACTACTCAGTGCTGGTCCAGCGCTTGGCTTGGTCCTGGTGTCTGGCCTTTCTTCCCAGCTGGAAGGCCAGCCACTGTGAAGGTGGAGGAGTGCTCGGATGAAAAGGACTCTTTGGCCAAACCTGTTTTCATCCTTATATGTACCTGCCTCCTCACAGCTGTTCTCACCAGGAATCCCTTCTACGTGACAATGTTGTTTTGGGAGTGTTAATAAAAAGGGTAGATCCAGTAATTGGTCCTTCTAAGAAGGTATTTCCTAAACCTAGAGCTTAAATTGGTCCTATGGCTTCCCTATGCCAATCTGCCTGATACAAAAAGCCAAAGGGTAGTCACTGAACCAATGCAAAACAAAGCCCAGTTGCAAATTTGCAGACCTAATTCTTTAAATGGCAAATACTAAGGATTCCCAATTGCTTATTATATACTATAATCAATTATGGTAACTGAATGAAGAAAGGTGTTAGATTTCAACAAATTCCAGAGGGAACAAGTATTCATTACAGATGCTGGTAGAACAGGTCCAGAGCAGAATGATGAGGTCCAAAAGGCTGAAATAAATCTTATACCCTAAAAAGACTTCTAAAAAAAGTACTGTATACAAAATTATTAGGTATTATGCATATCTAAATACAATAGGTCAAATGCAAACATGCTATTAAGTAAAAAAACAGTCCATAAAACTGCAAGAAAACAATGACTTCTTTCAGGGATTTTATGTTTAAGGATATGTTAATTTTTATTAACATTTAGGAGAACTTAATTACATGTTCTTAAAAGATACAGTGTAAACTGATGCAACTGGCTGTTGCCTCATTACCTGACTAGAAACTTTAAATTTCAGTTGGTTTTGAAGTCTGCCTGATGTATTGCTCTTACAGTTTGTTTAGATTTGATTATTTGTGCCCAACTTAATGTGAGTCACACACTTGAATAATAGGTTTCTGATTTTAGGAGGGTACTCAGAGCCCCTAAACTTGGTACTTCATGTCTCTGGGCAGTCTCTACAAAAAGTAGGCACCTTGAAGGAGCCATTTGGGACAACTCAGTGAGGTACCCAGATTCCCCAGAGAACTGTACTGAACTGAGAGCTGTGGCAGACCCACAGGATGAACAGGAGCTCCTGCATGCACCATGACGTGCTTGGCAGAAAGCATGTCCATCCCCCTGCTTGTACCAGGGAACTGCTTTCAGCACATCCCTCCCCTGGGATTTGTTAAAGGGGGAGGGTTCACAGAAGACTTCCCTGGGCCTTTGGGAACTTATGGTCTGAGGTGGAGCTTATTTTTTTTAAGGCAGGTAGCACTGGTGCAGGCAATCTGCATACCTCTTTGAGATTTAGACCATGTTTTCCGGCCTTAAGTGTTATTTAAGGTCAATTAAAGGAAGGCTCTCTTAACTTCAGGTAACTTTAGCTGACAATACAACAGAAGTTATGGAATTTGAAACTCGCCCTCAACTGCTGTTGAAATGTGATGCAATGCATCCCATGCTGCAGAATTTGGTGTCATTTGCAAAGGGGAGAAAGCTGACTTTCTTGCTCTTGTAAGTAGATATTCTGAAACCACTGGTGTCGGTGAGGTCAGGAAGACTGCCCACAGAAGTAAGATGAAGAAGGAGCTGTGAAAATGGATCTGAAGCAAATATTTTTCAAATCAGGGGTGTAGTGATGATGACTTCCTTGGACTGACTCAAATCCTTTGCCTTTTCTCAGTCCTACCACTCTATCATCTCTGCCACAGATATATATTTCAACTTTGTAGTTTGCTTTGCAACTTTTATCTTCTCCTTCAGAGTGTGACAAAATAATTTCATATAGCAATTGCCATTTCACTTCAAAATGTAACTACAGTATAATCCATAATCATCAATTTCTTTTATGACCAGCTGTTTGATATTATGCTTTACAGCCTTGCATTGCATCAGTAAAGTATCTTTATAGAAGTGGGGTAATAGAGTTGGCACCTTTGAAGCTAGGAACTTCCTAATGAAAACTTTGAAAGCTTTGATCCTTTCATGAAAGGGTAGTGCTTTTTACATATGTTTATAATCTGCTTCTTTCAAATTAAATACTTTGTGACCTCTGGAATGTGATATAAAATGTATCTCATGGTATTGGATGCTACATGTAAGTTTTGAAATAATTTACATTAGTCTTCTGGTATTAGACTTCATCTGTGAAATTCAAAGCAAGATACCCAAATTATGATACTTGCCTGTTAACTGCTGCTCACACAGAGCAACAAGCATAAATACTTTTGAAAGTCAAGAGAATTTTGGCCATCTCTACTAAATCCAGAGCTAAAGGCCTGACCTCAGCATCTTTATGGAAGATTTACTGTGTGTAGAATGTAGATTACTGTATATGACAGCAATCTTTATTTGGCCTAGAAAACAGAATCATGGTGGAAAGAAGACTGAATGAAGGTTGCCATCATTATCAATAAAATACTTCATATATGAAAGATATTTTAAGTAAATATGCCAAGCACAAGGCCTACCAGGTACACTTTGAACATAAAATGTGTAGCTTGTAGCAAGATAGATCCCACATAGAAACTGTGAGTTGGGTACTGCTCTCACCTGCAGTTTTGCAGCACTTTGGACATGAGTCCATTTGGATTGTGCTGCGACAGAGTTTTATCTGAGGACATAATTTCTTGTTTTGATTTTTTATAATAAAGATGAGAAATTGTGCATGATCTTTTCTTGTAAAAGTCCATCTTTCCCAGTCTCATGTATTTTGAATAGTACAGAGCGTACCATGAGATGTAGAAGGTGTACCTATGTAACTGTATCCAAGGATACTCCCCATCTTATAATTAAGTCTATAACAACTTTGCTATTAATTTCATTGGGAGCAAGATCAAGCTTCTGTTTTCAATACAATAGGCTGTGTTTCTGATATAAATGTGGAACAGGGTATTAACTCAATTAGAACAGACAGTCTGGTACCTCTTGAATCAGGGATTCTGAAGATGGCATAATAAAAATCTGATTTAACATTAAAAATGCAATGTTGTTTTTCCTAGTAAATGAGTTGGTACATATTTTTTCTAGTATACTAAAAGTGAAAAAGAGCTGATGTAGTGGGTCAAACTCAAGGTCCAGCTAGCTTATTATTCCATTTCTGCTGGTGGTCAAGAATAAGAAAAAAATGTTATTCTCGCAAGAGCCTGCTTTCTAGTAGAATACATAGAATACCAAAATAATAGTGCAAGGATAAACCATACTGGCCTATAGTTTATTTATAGTTTATTTTATAGTTTATCAATATTAATAAATTGATACAGAAATTGATACCCTGTACAATTAGATATCTATCAGGACAGATCACACTATCTTACCAAACAAGTAAATATAATATCTATTAATGATCATATCAATTAACAGCAACTTCATATTCTGTGGAAAAACAAAACCTTAAAATATACTGTGGAAAGTATGCTTAAAGCAGAAGTACATTTTTTAAAAATAAATAAATAAATATTCATTTGCAATACATTTGCAAGATGATGAAGTAAGAATACATTATTAGATTAGTATTTCAGCTGAGGAAAAAAAAAAGGGTCTTTATTAATAGAATAATAACAGCATATTTCAGAGCAGGTGGAGCGGAAAGAGGCATCAAAGCCAAGTAAACAAATAGTGAAGTTATCACAGTGAAATCTTCAGAAAAATGCTACAGCCATTTTGTAGTCAAAATTTTTAAAAGACATGCAGCTAATTTTGTTTTTTTAAATGAGCTGACTTTCATGGAAGTAGTTATGTTCCAACTGTTAAAGAGAATCTATGAGAAGATGCTGAATTTGTTCCTTCATATACCATATAAGATATATATAGTTGAGATATCCTATATCTTACATGATCTTATCTTGTATGATATATGGTGTAAGATAAGATGTAAATATCTGTTTATTTACTACAGAGACAGTCAATTTGGTTTTTTGTCAAGCACTGTGTATTAGACGACAACTGAATCATTAAAAAGGAAGATAGCTGTTTTCAGAAGCAAGACTAAAAGAAATCATTTTCTTTCATTGAAACCAAATGTTAGTTGATAGGAATTCACGGAAAGATACTGCATGAGCTAATAGTCTGGCTTAAACACATAGTTTCATTTGCATACTTAGTCTCCACCTAGCTGATGCAAAGCTTGCAAGGTCTGTGGTGGGACAGGGAGTGATGTGGCTTTTGGCCTTGGTTAGGATTCCCCTTGGTTGTGCAGGTAAGGACTTCTCACCTGCCGACCACCAAACATGCACATCTTTCAAGGTTTCATATTGTAAGTTTATACTTTACATGATCACATAATTAAATATGGTCAAATCCTGCAACTCACCAGTTTGTCTAGGAATAATATATAGATATTTTGTGGACAAAAATTACTGTGCAGTTGAAATGCAATTGTTGCGTCTTGGGGGAAGATTCCCTTCATAATACCTTATTCTGCAATACTATATTGAAAATTGCTGTAGTACCAGATAAGATAAAGCATGATTTCTTCTCATTCAGTATTGATGTTTTCTGTAGTCAGATCTTCACCCAATTGCTAAAGTCAGACTTAACTAGCTAGTAAGATTTTTTTGAGATTCTAGATTCAGCTGGTTGCTATAGAAGGACATCTACAATTGCAACTTTTGGGAATCCAAAATTCTATGTCAGGCATAGCCAAAATTTTGTAACTTTTAGGGTGCAGTTTAAAATGAAATCTTGCTGCAAAATAAAGTAAGCCAGAATTCTGTAAATTTTTTTTCCCGTAAAGACTTGGAGGAATGTTGCCATCACATGACTTTTTATTAAGGTAAGACACTTGTCCTTTGCCAAATCCCTACACAAGGAATTTTCCCCATCTTTCTATAAAACGTGTTTTTAAATCAGAGTATTTTGGATCGTGGTGATATTGTGTGTGTAGTGTATAGAAAAGGGCTATAATCCAAACCAGTAATTTTCAAAAACATGTTACAAAAATATTATTTCAATATTTGGAGTTACCTAGGTTCTTTCTGGTTTTAGATAATATTCTTAATGGAATTGATTATTTTTATGAAGTCATGTTTATTTAGAAAAATGAACAATGAGAGATTTTCTTGTACACAGCGGAAGGCAGACAGTGGGAGAGAACTTTGTCACTCAGTTCCTAGGCTCCTTTTAGGCAACATTTTTCCCATTTTTCTCAGCCTTTTTTTCTGAGGACACATCTACAAGGCAGACACATGTGCAGCCCCTCTGCCCACCCCAGCTTCAATATCTCTAAGATCTTGCAGTGTTATGTGACTTTCAGAAGAATCAAGGTATGGTTTATTAAGTCAAACTCAGTGCTGACTTAGTGTGGCTTCAAACCCACAGCTCAAACTTTTCTTTTCGGTTCAGTCCTCTGTAAAATTTCCCATCTAAACAAGTTCTCCCTAAACCCCTTGCAGAGCATCCGTCGTTTTGGGCTGTGGGCACAGCATAAAGAAAGAGAATTTACTTGTCCATTGAACTAGAATGAGTGGCATTTGCTGGAAAACAGGAGAGTAGTCCAGCAACACCTGCTTCTTTTACTAAACATATATTAATTAATTCACCTAGTGGGGACTTCCCTATTAATCTCTTTCCTATGACCATTAGGGCTGAAGGTGATATTGATTGCACTTTGAAAATAAACACTGATACTGGTTACTTTAATATTTGTTTAAAAGCACAGAAATAAAAAATCATTGAAGTGCAGATATGGGATATCATGTTTTCTTTACAGAAAACTGAGGATATGAAAATACTTTTCCTGTTGATGTAAATCGTCCATTTATTATGGCTAATTTCTTCTACATACATGCACTACAGTTAACCTTTGAGCTAAACAAAATAATCCAGATAATTTCACTAATGGGCTTCAACCTTTGACCACCACCATAGTCACGTTTTATGGGACATGTAGAGGAGTCTTCCCTCCTGCAGATATATAGGAGAATGGTGTAAGAAAGAAGAAAAAAACATGTAGAAACTGCAAAGGTACTGGACAGTGAGAGGAGCATGGTATCTAACAGAAGAATGTGTATGTACAACAGAAACAATTAGTGCCTGGACCTTCACTATGATTGCCCCCTACTAGCCTCCTTTCCTCTCTTTAGGATTTCAGTTTCATGTGGAAGCCTCCTTCTGTCGATTGTATGTGTCCCTCTACAGAGCTACGGATGTGTCTGAAATCTTTTCACTAATCTTGCAAAATCAAATACAAATAATCCCATAAGCAAATAGTAAAAGGCAAGAAGGCTACCAAAGCTAATTTTTTTGAAGTTAAGCTAAAATTTTAAAAATACCATGGCCTGGACATTTTTAGACATAGTGACCAGTATTTGCAGCTGGTATAAATTGGTAGGATGTCTCCATTAAATCAATGGAGAATTGATTACCTGGTTCTATGCTCATAACTTGTTCATATCAAATTTAATGGCATTTGCTTCCTTTTAGCGATAAGTTGTGGAAAATAGGATGATTAGTTCTATACTGGGAAAATCATTTCAGTCTTATTGCAGAATGACTAATGGAGCTTTAAAAATGTTGAGGCAATGCATGTGTGTGCCGTATGTGGAGGGTGGAGGGAAATGTGATGCACATGAAACCTGAGCACAGAAATGATGAACTTGGAAACCATCTTTTCAGTGAAAGCTATTTAGCTCTAGAGCCTCTCCTTTGCATTTTGAGAGGATTTAGAAGAATGCATTATTCATAGCAAAAGAATAGTTAGAAAGTCAGTTGTTTCTGATGGAGAGTGGTGGGCACAAGCTTGCATATTCTTTAGCCACTTTATAAACACTACTGCAGAAAAATTTGTCTTGTGCCTTGAATAGTGTATTGATTATAATCAATCAGACATTTTACGTACACTGATACGCCCTACTTAGCAAAAACTGCATTGACAAAGAGTGTATTAATGGATCCTAGAAATTTTGGCATTAATTAGGCCAGCTGAGATCTTAAGTGTAAAGGATAAATGTGCCATCATTCGATAGCCCAATTTTTAGATAGATCATTAGAGGTAAAATGGACCATGTTATTATGTCAAATATTGAGAAGGGTTAAATAACAGAAGGGTTCAAGTGATACAGTCATCAGATGTTCAGCTGTCAAAACACCATTTTTCTGGTTGTTTTCACTAATGGATCAAGAATTGCAATTTGGTTTGGGAAGTATGCCTTGGAGCCAGTATGCCTGAGAGGGGTTAAAGGATCATGCCATACACGACACAATTTTAAGTGTAGAATCAGCTCTTGATGAGAAAAAAATATGGGCTCTTTCTCTTTTGGTAAAGAGAAAAATATCCATAAGTTGAAAAAGTCATTATTGTAACACTTTTTTTTCTCTTCTGTGTTTTAGAACCAATATTATTTTTTTTCCATTGGTATGTGTAATGAGGCATAGTTAATATATGCTACTTAGCTTAATCTCTCTGAAACTCAGCTTTTCAGTATGAAAGAAAGGGGGCAGGAGGAGAATTAATATATACAAGGGATAAAACCTGGAAATATATTCATGCCACCTGAGCCACAGCTGCCACCTCATGGATCAAGTATAAGATGGGACAGTAGGTAGATTTGGTTTTGCTGTTGACTTTGTGGTGTAAGCATATCACGTAGTCTTTCTGAGCCTCTTTGTTCTTGTTGTTCAAATTATTTTGCTAGTTGGAACCACATACATTCTTGTTGATGTAAACTATCGTAATGAAACCGCAATCATAAAAGAGGAGCTGTGCAGCAAGAAATGGTATTAAGATGGATTTCTTACACTTTATTAGGGAATGCCCACACTGCTGGCAGCTCTTTCAAGACCGATAAATACGGATCTTTGAGATGATATTGTAACATCCCTGAAAACAATCAAAGGACAAAATTTGAAATTTTTATGAAGGTACTTTGCAGAAGCTTTGTGAATATGAATAGGAAAATGTAATGACTACACATTTTCACATTAAGTTTTATTGAACTCCATTTGAATGCGCTGTTGGGGACTGAGGAAGCTGCACTTAGTGAAGGACCTAAGAGTTTGGAGAGTTGAATCAGAGGTATCTGCTGGCTTGCTTCTCACTCTTGTAATTCCTTAGATTAGCAGCTGATTTGATTTGTGCCAATGTCTCTCAAAAAGGATTTTTTAGGCAGGAATTGCCAAAGTATGGGACATTCTGGTCATAATTTTTCAGAGTCTTGGCATGTACCATTGGGTAGAGGGGTAAGATATGGTTACAAGCTATAGCTGCTGTTAATTCTCCCATACTGGCAGGATCCTTAAATGTCTTAAAAGGCAGCTTTTCCTGACCTCTCTTCAATGCTAGAAAAAGGCAAGGTTGTTGCCAGAATGTGGCTGTAGTCAGCCTTCTCTGAACATTTCTGAGATCATAATATCAGCATGTTAAACTAAAAGAATCTGCCTCTGTGAGTCAATTCAGAAATAAATGGTGTGCCAAATACCATTGTTTATTGAAAGAAAAAAAACTTTCAGGCTGCTGAATAATAATGTAAGTATGGTATTTATAAAACCTATGGTTGATGGAAACGTGGTATAAACATTCTCTATTGTTTTCTTAATTTTTTATGAAATAGTGCACAAGAGGTCCTTGTCATGTGGTTCTGATGACTACTGCTTAGTTGCCTCACCAATGAAGAGACACCTGGCAGAGGAATCCGAGGTTTATGTTTGGTGATTTTATCTGTAAGAGTTTCTGTAAACAGTGCCTTTAAAACTGTTTTTTTGGAGTTTTCAATCAATCTAAAAATTGAACGCAAACCCTTCACGTTTCCTAAACACCGTTAGTTGTCACTGGGGACAGAGCTACATTTGCAACTCAGTCTACAGCTATTGACTCTCCTGGTCGTTCTAATGCTTTTGAACTGTGCCTTCTCTGCCTCGTTTTTTCCCATCATTGAAATGGGAATAAAACCCTCCATCATCAAAATTATTGTTGATGATTCATATATTGAGTTATCCATCACTCTGTAAGATTTAAAAGCAAATAATTTAGCAGCTGTGTTTTCACTCACAGTCACAAAGTTGTCTATAGATATGTCAAAAAGGTAGCCCCCAATAAGTAAACCTACAATCTATTCTGGATGTTGTGCTTAGCCAAAGGTCACTCAGACCAGTAGAAAGAGAATATATATGGCTGGAAGGTGTGGAATAACTGTCTTTTACCACTCATTGTTTCCTTTTTGGCAAAGCCCTTGTAGCTAGCAGTATCCTCTAGTTTAGCATTAGTGGATGCGTGTTCTGTAAAAGAGGGGAAAGAAGTTTTTTCTTCTGAAATAACATATTAACCAGTTGAGACTTGAGGGAGCTGAGTGGTTTAAATGAATAGGCAGTGGTCTCTGTGAAGGTGATACTCTCCTATATAGAGGTAATAGCTTTTTATTGTTGTGTTAGAATGTGACACAAGAGAGGCTTTGAAATGAATCAGAGGTAGGTTCTGCTCATGCTGGACCTGTGTCTAAAATTGCCTCTGATCAGCCAAAAAGAAAAGACTGCTCTCCCTGTGAAATGATGGATGGATTTGACTTGTTAGGAAAAAACAGTGACAGGCAACCAAAATTTTCCTACATACATATTTAACCAAAAATACTAAACAATATGCTTCATTTTGTCACTGGAAATATTTTGTAATGAGATGATGATTCATCATTGATCTTTGCTCTCTGTCGATGGAACAGCTCTCTTGGGAGGAAAATGAAATCTATATCTGTCTTATATGTTTGACAAGCCAAAAAAAATCAAGAAACAGACTTGTGCTTTTGTTTCAGTGATTTAAAGTACATTTTCTAACTTTTTATTCAAAGAAGCTGTTTGTAAATCTAATCTAGAAAAATGGTGTTTTTACAAGCTTCAGGAGCATGTTTCATTTGGAGTGAATGAATTATTCCTCGCCAACAGACAGCTGTAAATACATAAAACGCTCAAGCTTTTTGAGGCTTGGCTCAAATGCCAGCATAAAATCAATGATAAAAATCAATGCCTGATATGTGCAGTACGTTACTTAATCATTTAAAAAAATTATTTCAGTGAGACATAGAGGGCCAGATCCAGAGCAAATTGTCAGAAATTGTTTAGCTTCTATAGAGTTCTATTGATTTACTCCTGTGCTAGATCTGTCCCACTGTGGAAACTGAATTTAATATAACTGCACTTTTTAATGTATTTATTTATTAGTACTGAACATCATTGCATTTTCCACAGCCACAAAAGTGGATTACGTTCATGGCAAATTCTTTACATACATAGAAAGTGTCGTTGTGTCTGACATGCAACAAAATTACACTTGACATTTATAAGCTCAGGATTGAGTTTTCCATTTCATTTTGTGTAATTTATAAAAACAAGTTCATTTCTAAAGTTACACCACTGATTACAACTGCTAATTTGCATGAATGATTAGGACACCTTTTGTGAATTAGGGATGATAAATAAAAATTGCAGCAAGTATGATCTTTCAGAAAAATACTTTCTAGGTTGATTTGATATAGATTGTTCAGATTTAAAAATGTAGAATAAACCACTTGGTATCATGCTTTAAATATTTTTAAGTATATCTTAGGAAAGTACAGAACTACTAGTAGGCATCGCTACAGCTCTCTGCTATTGAAACATTGGCAATAAATAGGGGAGACTGTTTAGAAATTGTTTCTTAAACCTAATTCGGTTTGTTTTGTGCTTATCCATGCATTCTGTTGCAGTACTGGGATTATTAGGTGGTGCAAATGTTGTGGACTGCAGTGCTGGGTGTGAAATTAACCGCGGAGTAAACTCTCTGGTATAGGTGAAGAGTCAGACTTTCAGAAGTGATAACTATGATGCTATTGACTTTACTTGCAGCTGATAGTGCTTATTATCTCTAAAAAATCAGGAAATAACTCAAGTGGAAATTAAAATATGTTACATTATATAACTGATCATGTTAATATTGTTGTGAATACGCTTTCTCAATTCCTGACATTATGCATTTAAAATTCTTTACTTAATACTTTGTCAAGGTAATTGCCCTCATTTAATATCAGTCAACCCAATCCTCATGAAAAATATCCATTAAGCTCAGCAATAATTTTCAGCCAAGGAAAAAAAATGCAGACTGCATCTTGTATGCCTTTTTTCCTTGTTAGCGAGCATCCATTTCTAAGGTGAGTAACCTGGCTATTGTAATCTCTTTAATTGTTATACTGTTTTTTCTGGTTAATAACTAATACTTCCTTTAATTTGCTTTCTATCTGTGACACCTCATTTATTATAAACTGTTATAGCCTGTATTTAATACCTAGACCTATTATTGTACAGAATATATTAATTAGGTCATACAGCAGTTTATACCATTGGGTGAGAAAGATGAAGCAAGGTAATTTATCCTGCATGAAAAGGAGTTACGAATCATGGCCAGCTGCTGTTTGTGCACAAGTAGTTAATGTGGGTTTCCAAACTTAAAATACGAAGTTGTCCTATGGTGTTTTTTGTCACACTTTTGAGACAGATATTTGTTAGTAATGTAAGGAAAATTGCGTCTATTCTTTCGTTTGCAAAGCTGATTGATTACATATTGAGACTAATCTCCAGATCAGACATCACATGTCAAGGCATAGACTGGATGACTTTTTAAGGTCTCTTCTAATTCGCTTTCATGATTCTATAATTAAATTGAAGTTGTGAATAATACAATGCATTTTCATGTTTGTGAAAGATTAGACATCCCCTGTTAAAATTCAACAGTATATGATCATGTTTATATTCTATCTGTTATATATTTGTCTATTCTGTTTATTTTTCTCTTCTGTCCTTTTAGAATTGCACTCTTTTGTAAAAGATTGGAAATACTGAATATTATCAATGTTAGTTGTTTCACTTCATAACAGCAACAATACCGACCAATATTACACTCACGAACTTAAGACAACATTAATTAAATTTTGCCATCAAGAAGATGAGTATTTCTCAGCAAGGAAAAATTAGTTTGTGATTAAAAGAGCTGAAACCCTGTTGTCCTGAAGTTCAGCATTCATGGCAATGTGTAATTCAATTATGCCTTTGAACACCATTGCAGTGTTATGAAATAAATGAATATATATATATATCACGAGCAGGCATTTTGTTGTTAATTATATTTAAAGTTTGGAGTTTATAGTTTTCTGTTCCATTTGAAATCACGGAACTTGGTTCATCAATGATATACTTGGATACATTAAAGGGGAAAGAGTTTCTTTATGGTTATCTCATGAAGATTGTACAGTGACTGGAAAAAAATGTTAAAAATGGAGACTATACAGGGACCACTTTGAGAACTGAGGAAGACATGTAATACACAGTCATGAGAAAACATTTTGCTTCTTACCTGGCATTCATTCATAACAGCTGTGTGTGACATTATTTGTGTTAAAGGGCGTATGGTTGTCTTTGCACTCCTTAAAGTGGTTCTCTGTGCCAGAGGGCTGCTCAAAAATTCCTTTAGCTGCTGGTAGCCAAGGAGTTATTACCACATTCAGAAACTGCCAGGAAGGCTGAGTCCTGTCCTATTTCCCCTGGCCATTCTCTGTACTAGTTGAGAGGAAGGGAAATTATGTGGCCCCCACCCTGGCAGCTCAGCATCACTGCGGGATCTCTCCACGCTGTGCTCATCACCCCTGCATCCTGCTTTCTGCCGTTAGCACGCTGTGAAGCAACGGCAGTGCTCCGAAGCCTGTCTGTGGGATGTAGGTGAACATTTATTCACAGTTGTAAAATAAGCCTTGTAGATACAAGTGTTAAACCTGAGAGAGAGAGTGAAATCCTCATTCCAGGGTAGGTAAAGGCAAGGTTTCCATTAACATCTGAGAGCCCATGATTTTGTCTTGGCTGCATCACAATGATCATGCCTGAAGCTGCTTCTCTTCTAGACAGACTTATACTGGGATCTGTCTATGTAGTGACAGATCCTTTGACCAAATTAATTTTGCTTATGCAAACCCAAAGTAAACAAGATCTGTGAAAGACTCCTACAAGCAGAAGTTTTGGGAATGGCATCGTGTCTCAAGATGAATTGCTACAGCTGTCTCAAAACATGTGGCTTTGTAAAGAGGGAACATTTTTCATATTAGCTGTACTGAGCTAATTGTCATTCTCTTTAATGCTGTAAAAACTTAAATTGTCTTGCTCAGATCTGTGTTTTCTGAAGCATGGCATTCTTATCATGGTCTTTTAATAACTGGTGCAAAAATATAGCATTACATTTCAGTAGATGAGGAAGACTTGGGTCTCAAGTCTTACTCAAGTGAAACTCCCTTTAGCTTTAAATAGAGGTTTGACTGACGAATGAAATAACCTGTATTTCATGAACCTGCTGTTTGAGAGGGGACAGGGCAGACTACGTGGTGTTTTTTTGGCCATAAAGTCAGCTATATGAAGGCAAGGTAAGGTGACAGATTGGATGGCATCACCAAACCCAATATTACTATTGCTTTTCTGCGCCAGAATACAAGTCCAGTAAAGGCAACAACTGCTTTCACAGGATATGAGATTACAGTAGTCCTGCTATAATCCCTGCTTTTATAGAGACAAGGGGAGGTGTTTTACTTTCTCACCAGGAGATGAGAAGGCCATGTTTACTAAGGCTGGGTGCAAAAGAGTGATCGTCATCTCCAAGGGAGCATGCAGAAGCCAAGTAAATTTGCCAAATATACTCAAATTAGAGCTGTCAAGTGTCTGCGAGTGAACAGATGGAACTTGTGAATGAAGACCATAGCCTTCATATGTCATCAGGAAAAAAGTTTCAGGTAGAAACAGAAAGCCCATCTAAGAAAAGCAGCAGCATGATAGCCCTAGGCATCGTGTTTGTTTAAAATTGGAGGACTGATCAGACAACTATTTCAGGTGGATCTTGTACATATGTATGTGACTGATGAAAACTAATTTTCTCAGTAAAAGTGTTTTATGACTAAGAAAGAATTGCCAGTATTTTTTCATAAGTGACTAAGCTGTGGTCTGGGAAAGGAATCCATGCTAGTAGTAGAATATTCTTGTATATCATATTTCATTTTAATATGAGTTAAAATGATTAATTAAAGTAACTGACACCATAATTCCTTTCATTCTTTTGAATTTTCTGACAATTGCTTCCTGTGGGACTGAACACAAGTTTTCAATTGAGTTCACAAGGTATTAGGTACCTCACATTTTGTACATATTCACTTTGAAACATTTAAGACCATCTTTTCATCTAAATGTTTTCATAGCAATCAAATCAAGATAGGTATCCAGAAATGCAGATTGCCCAAATTAATGAATATTTTTAGATATTAAAATTCATAGGGAAGCTAATATATATGTCAAGTACAGTGCTGCACTGGAAATAATTAGAAAGGAAAACATGGGGCTTAGTAAAAAGAGTCATAAAGAGGGTAAGGAATTTGCAAATGAACAGATGACAGCAGTGTCAAATTGGGATGTATTGTGCTGCAGGGACTTTACAACTGGAACTTTTATGGAAATGGTCCTGAGATAATTTTTTTGTTTAATCATTTCACTATTGATATTGGTAAATATTAGGTGTGTGTTGATGAAATTCGCTCATATCAGATGGGCAAAATGGCATCAATAATACAGAGAAGGACTGGGATATCATATAGGAGAAAGTGAATAACCTTTAGGATTAGGGTAGTAGAAATGCAGTTAAAAGTATAAGTGAGGCTTACTTATTAACATCAGTTTTCAGCTGTAAGAGCCCTTCCAGTCCTGTATATTTTTGCTCTTATTAATTTTGGATAGTCTATATTTCATGCTGCCTTGGGTTGATTTTTAACTATTTTGCAAATCACACCCTTTGGGCACAGTGTTGGTTTTTTTTTAACACACCTGGAAAATGGTGAAATTATTTTTTCAGTAAAAATCACTTCTAAACAGAATTACCTTAAACATGAAAAAAGTAATACTCACTGAACTGTAAACCCCCAAAAGTAAAATATATAACGAAAGATGAAAAATATTTCATCTTTTATAACACCAACAGCCAACCTAAAAAGAGTTGAATCTTCTAAAACAAGCTGTCTTGTGATGGAAGATAGATTGGCTTGTGAGCCTGAATAAACTTTGTCTCTAATTAGTATGCAAATCTTGCCTGCTCCAGGGTTCTTCCTCTTTCAAAAACTATGATCTATTTAGTGTTTCCATGTTTTCTGGTGAATAATCTCACCCAGGAGGTTTCTTTTTCATTCCAGTTTTTTCCATACCTGTAATTTTCAAAGCATACTGTACTGTTTTAGGTCAATATTTTCTTCAAAGCACCAAGCTGAGAAATGTTAGCATTTCAGAAACTAAAAAAATCCTGAAAACAAATCAGACATTCAATAATAAAAATATTTTACTTAATCCTATAAGGTAAAATTCTATATTGCAACATATGCTTATTATATATGTAAAATGCATACAAAAAGTACAAAGAGGACTGTAGATGTTGAATATAAATGTAATTCATCTTGTGTTTTACTTCATTAGCAGAATATTTAATACCAGAATGTTAAATAAAATATATAAATGCCTTTAAAGTCCAAGCTTATACCATTAAAACTAGTGATGTTTTCACGAGGAGCAGGATCACATCTTAGTCAATGTCATTGACAGAAACCATGTCAGCATGTTATGAAGTATAGAAGTTTTCTAAATTTCTGTAAAATTCTGAAAAAAGTTAGCTTACTCAAACCTGATTCCTCCTTCCCCTCCATTTTGCTGATATGATTCCCTGTATGTCAGCACGGAACATAAATGAAGCATCTAAACAGCTGGACCTGATTCAGGATGTGGATCTCTTGCTGGATGTATTCACATCATCCAACTTCAGACAAGACAAGTCCTTTTGGGACTCTGATTACCTTTTGAAAGAAGCAGCCCTTTATCCACTGTCTCGATAGGAAAGTTAGTCTTCTAAGCTTAAAAGATCAAAATCTTCATAACGTGACTCCTCTCTACACTGCAGGTAACCCTCTGGAGCTGGATGCGTGTGTTACGTGCATGTGCACACTCACATGCGCACACACACGTGATCATGACCTGTGAGGGCAATTCCTGCATGTTTAGAGGTCTCTCCGAATGCAATGGATGACAAGACTACATTACACCTTAGACTGTATATATTTATATACAATGATTGTCTATACTTGCTGTCATGAGGCAACAAGATTATTTGGAGTGTCATATGAGTATTATGGGACTATATTCGATGGGGTAATCTCTCTCCTATGAATTGCATGAAGTCATTTAGCTATGCTTGTTCTATACACATAATTCGTCTTTGGTGCCCTTGAAATAGTGAAAAAGGAATTCATGACACCTGTATTTTATTTTCCAGTTGTGTGCAGGGTGCATCCTTGGACAAGTCACTTAGATGTAGATCCTGAAAGGTTTTCAAGGCTCCAATTAATTCCAAAGGCATCTTTAAAGGTTTGGGCTTTAATCTTTCTAGCCTTTGATTCCCTTAGCTATAAGATGAAAATGTTACTAAGAACATATCTCTGCAGCCCCTTGGAGACTCTTGGATGAAAGGTCCTGTAAATGTGTAAACCATTTTTTAAATTTTTTTCTTATTGGCCACTAAAGGGAGTTTTGCAGGGAATATAACCATTTGGAACTACAGGGGTTTGCAATGTTTATCAAAATCAAGAAGTTTGCCCTACATATTTATGTAACTATTATGAAATAGAAGCGCCAAACATATATAATGCATGAAAATATTTAAAGTACATTTTCCCTACTATTTTTTTATTATTTTACCTGATTGGATGGGCAGAACTGTTGAAGCTCTGTTGAGAAACTATGTCAGTCTCCCAGGAATGGTGCTTCTTGGTAAAAGGTAACTGTAGAAAATTGTTTTAGCATTAGGAATTCACCTGATTCTAGTTCAGCGCCCAGAGGTGGAACCAGCAATCTTGTTTGCTAAAGACAATTCACAGAAGTATATTACAGGCGCCAAACTGTAAAATTGTCTGAGTCGGAGAAGAGTAATAGGTCAAACAGAAGCTATAAGCCCAAATAGTCAAGAAAGAGAAGGCTCTGCATCACCATTTCCAGAATGATCACTGTGATTTTGATTTGGGGTATAAGAATGCACAGAAATCAGCAGAAGCTTTCTGTTTAGCAACACAGAAATGTGAAGGAATCAGTCTATGCTCTTCAGTGGCAGCCAGGTAGATGGCAGGTCCTTTGCAGCTGTAGTACACTGACCCAGAGGAACTGGAGTGGGGGACTGTGTCTGGAGCAGTGTGCGCTACCCTGGGTGCTCCTGCTGCTGACCGGTTGCACAAGTCCCTGCTGTGGAAGAGATTTATTTTTCCCATCTCGCTATCTTTGTTACAACAGGTTAGCCCTGTGCATCCTGTTTACATGGCCGTTTTTGTGCTGTGCTCACCAGAAGACCGAGTCAAATTTAAACTGGAAAGAGCCTATAGGTAGCTAGTTCATCAAGTCTTATTTTAAATATTCAGGTCTCTGTTTTCATTTCAAAGCCTTTCTTGTGGCATGTTCAATAGCTCTTCTGAGATAACCAGGCTTTCTCAAGTTTGAATTTCAGTTAAGCTTAGATAAAGATTCTTGTCCAACAAATGCTGAAACTGGGATGAATCCCACCTGTCTCAGAAACAGTGCACAACATAGGGTTGAGCATTGGGACTGCAAAAAGTCATGATGCAAGTAAGCTATATTATATTCACCTAACGAATAGAAAACTTCTCAGCTGTGCTCTGTCACATATTAACAATACATTAGAGGTATCTATATATAAAAGGATGTGGGGAAATACTTGTGTCAGAGATAAATAATCTTCAGATCAAATGAACTTGTTTACATCAGTAGAACGAACTTCGCAGAGTTTCGACTCAAATTATAATGGTTAAATATAGAGGATAACAAATGTTGTACATATTTATAGAAGAAGTATAGTAGTATATAATAGTTGATATACTTCAGCTGAGCTGTCTAAAAATGCTTTACAGAATCACTGGGAATGAAACTCAGACCTTTCGTATGAGGCAGTGTCAATCTTATGTTGGTTAGTGGATACATCGAAATTTATGTGAGAATTATGGACTAAATATGATCTTTTGAAGGATAAAGACCTCATTCAGTAAAGCAGAAAAGAGGCCTCATCTCTGCTGAAAGAGGTGGAAACTCTTGGTACCTCACCAGATTCAACTCTGAGTGTTCAAAATAACTCAAGGCTCCAGACTGACAAGATAGTCTTTTAAAACATTCATTTTAATGTAGGAGTTTAAAAAATTGAATTCTGGAAAAATTAAAATCTTTTAAATAAAATAAGAGAGCTGGGAGTTAAAAAAAGAAAGTTGAGATTTTTTTCACAGTTCACATTAATTTAGGATCTGGCTAATAAAGAAACCACCCCAAACCTCAACATTTTTGTGACATTTTGAAGAGTTTGGTGCTTTTCATCTTTATGTTTCCTGGTTTAGTTCTGTATTCCTGTTTGTAAAATTATTTGCATCATGGTAGGCTTTTATACAAAAAAGGCTTATAAAATCCAGTTAGAGCAGTGTGGGTTTAAGGAAATCTAAAGGAAGACCAACAAGAACATTTCTACTGAAGTCTAGGAATAATTTGCAGTAATGCAGTAAAATTCCACAAGTGTAATTAAGGGCTAAATAGAATGGTGCTGAAGTAAATTTACTCCTGAATTTGCTGCTGAGAAAGCAATATTCAAGAGAATGCAAAGAATGACCTTTTCAGCTCATTATTACAAATCTATCTTTGGACCTAACATTATTGGTTATAATTCTAACTCAGCTGATTAGTGTAACTGCATTACCTTAAAAACATTACTGGCTAACAGAAGTGAGACTCTTTGTATTCTGCTTCTTTCATTCCAGACTTGGTGTTTCCTATTGCTCTCCAAAGGGTTAAGCTCAGAAGGAATGATAAAGTGGCCACACGTCCTGGGAGATTTCTGGTTCTTTCCCTTTCCCTCTCGCACAGATGGATTGAGAGAGAGAGCTGCTCTTGAGGCAGGTTTCTCAGGCAGACATGAAACCAGAGCAGATGCTAGCAGACCAGGCAGTGATGCATATACTTCACTTTCTTTTTTTCCTTTCTGTTAAATACATTTGTTATCCTGAAACAGGTCTTTGTCCTCAGATGACAATTAATACATTTTATTTAGAAAGCTGAGCCGTCATCAGCTTTAAAGATGCACAGTGGGTAGGGTGAGTTTAACTCACAGTCTATATACCTCATTAACTTTAAACTTCATTAATTTTCTATAGCCAGAAAAATAAAATGAAAACCCCTTTTAAAATGGAAATGTCACAATTTGCCAGTGATTTTTGTGGAAGAATGAAATGAAAAGAATTAAATAAAATGCTTATAGGAATGCTTATGAGACTTACTTATATTCAGGAAGAAATCAAAGCTAAGGATAATATTTGATGCAAAGAAAATGAGACAAAGTAGTATGTTTTGGTACTTAAAACCAGCCCTCAATTCACTTAATAAAAACCAGAATAAACTGGTTGCTGTCAAAGAAGGTTCATACAACTCCTTTGAAAATGGCATTGAAAAATTGTCACTTGGACAAACTTTGAAAGCACAACATCCTATCTGCTGTAGCACACACCTGTACCCCGTTTTCTCTACCAAAGCCAAAAAGAGGCCTGAATATCACACGAATCTCATTTCTGGCAGCTAAAGAGATTTGGTGAAGGTGCAGAACCGATTTCATCCAACGGATACCGTAGCTGCTGATCTAAAGAAAACACTCTCTAAACGCCTTGCAAGCCTTTTAATTTCCCAGTTTGTGTTTGGGAAATGCTGTCTTGAATATAAAAATATAAGCTTTCACAAACAACCTGTCTTTAAAAAATCTACTTAAATTTTCATCAATAATATCCTGTTCTAATTTTTTTTTAAGTGTTTTCCCTGGGCACTCCTTGTTTTAGATGAACAATCAAAAAAACCAGCACACATTTTTAGCTTCATCCCTGTTTCTTTTTCATTCTAGCCAAGTTCATCTGTATGCCACAGAATTGTCGAACAAAGAAGCATCACTTTCAAATATTCACAAGGGAAGGAAATGATGTTTCCCTTGTGTGGGCTTCTTTTTGGTTTTGTTTTGGGGTTTTTTGATGTTCCAGTTTGCTGTACAGCTATAATCTCTCCTGCTTTGTAGGGTGTGTGTAATAAATGGGGTTTGAAATTCCTTAAACACTTTAGCTTCGCTTCAGCTATTAATCTCAGCAGCCATTTATTGGTTTGTATGCTACAAAGCAATGGAGATTATCCTTTAATTAATTCCATTGAGGGGTTCAGCTGCCACCACCAACCACAATATGGTTTCATAAATTAATCTTGTAGGGGATATATAATGCAATTTATTATAACATTTATATTAAAATGCAAGTAATAATACTAGAAATCCTGTGTAACAAAAGGGTATATATGTATATACATGTGTATCTCCCAAATGCAGTAATTAAAAGAACAATTGCATAGTCCATTTTCATATTTTCATTTTATTTAACTGTTTTAAGTATTTTTCAGTATCCATCAGAAAGTTAAAAGATAATGTTTTCTTGACTCCTACATAGGTAGCTGTCTTAAAAACTATGAAATGACATCTTACATCTAGATGTAAGAAAACTATGCAATTGGTCTTTAGAGCTCTGCTTGAGATCTAACTTTCTCACTAACTTGTTTGTACTATTGTAGCATAATCAGTTATAATAATGCATATTTGTACACATGAACATTTTTATGTTATGAGTACTTGAGGGAGAACATCAAGTACTGCCTAAAGTGTTGCCAAAATGTTTTGATCTCTGGAAGCTGAAAGTGCTTGGCATGGGCACCTTTTCTGTAACAGGGGACTGATTATGTTAAAAAAATATGCTAACTAGGGTGTTTTCTCTAGCATGACAGTAAGCTGAGCTTAGCTGTTACTTTGAAAAAGACAACCAGTATGGCCTGGTTCAAAACTAATTTGTGTGCTAGCAGTGTTGGTGTAAACAGAAAAAGTTTGACTGTCAGGACAATGCTGTGCAAATTTGCTTTCTTTGAAGTCATTAAATATTAAGATTTCAGTCCTACCTAACTTCTAATGGAGGTAGCAGAAACAAGTAGGGAGGTAAGATGGTGCTTCTTTGCTCACCCAGACTATAGTCGGAAGCTAGGCAGACCTCAGGAGTTCCAGATCACTTCAAACTGGCAAAATAAGGTATTGCTATCAGTGGTGCTCCTTTCCTGAGTACTGCTTTCAGGATTTCTTGCAGATTGGCAACCTTATCTGTGAGAAGAAATTAACCAGAGTGCATGTTGTCCCTAAAAATCTTCATATAGCATTATTAATTAAGTTAATTAATTAAGTAGAATCTTCAAGACAATCTGCAGAAATAGCTTTATTAAACCCCTGAGCATTGTAAGATATTGCAAAGCCTTTTTGTGGATTTGGTGTAAATCCTAATATTTCACTGATCTGGGCAGAGAAATGCAGAGCTTAAAATGGAAAAGTTTTCTATACTAATTATAACTTTTTTGGTTATAGTAATCAGAAGTGCTGAGTTATTTTTCATCTTAATAGATAGACATTTCTGTGATTAACTGATTAATAATTTGAGGGATGAGTCCAATATATAAGTTGTTTTCTGGTAGTGTAGGTCCAGTGTATTGATCAAGTTTTGCAAGGACAGAAGTAGAACTCTGTGTTTGCTGAACTATTATTGAATGTGTTGCTTTGAGAATTTGCAGTGTATAACAATAGATATTACAACTACTCAGTGCCACATAGAAGCTGATGGAAAACACTGTATGGCTTAGAAGCTTAAATCATCACACAGAGTTGGTGTAAAGGCAGACTCATGCCAGCTATCCAGGCTCTGATGTTTCAGTGACATGCAGCCATATTTGCATTATGAAGAATGTTGCACAATGGCAGCAAAATCATGTTCTCAGTGAAAGCAGCCCTGGAAAGGCATGTATGTACCTAAGTAGCTAACAACAGAGACAAGATCCTGCCAGGACATACTGTTTAAATGCTATCCGCACAGCCAGACCTACTGCTCAGGTCTGCTCAGGAGCTGATACTACAGTCCACGGGCTGCAGTCACCATCCAGGCTGAATGTGTTCACTCTGCAGGAGACCCAGGGCATGAGGTTGTTCCCAGGAGCAGATCCATGGTTCCACTCCTTCCTCTGGTGGTTGGCATAATTCACTCCAGAAAACCAGCATGTACAGTGGAAACGTACCCACCAGGACCTGCTTGGTACTCATAGATGAAATGACCATCTTAATTTCATAATAGACAAAATACAGTTTGTAATCTGTGTGTTTATAAATGGGTCTTCTTTGTTTGTTGCTTTTTTTGATTTCTTCAGGTTTTCCTGTGTCATTGGTTCCTCTTAGATCTCCCAGTTCATGCAAAGCAGCAAGGTTCTGCAATATATATTGTAGAAAAATGGTAACAACTACTTTAGAAATCGAAAACTACTCTCGAAGCATCGATTTTGTGATCATATTTCCGTAATTTCTGTTTTACTATTTTGCAATAGCGTTTATCATTTTTTGACTCAGATTGCTTATATATTTTCAGTTAACATAATATGGGGATACGTTGAACTGAAAAACAGTGGATCTACTGATAAATCTGACTTTCATCAGATTTGTATTGAGCCTATTATGCTAATATGTGGAGCAGGTCAGAAGTATTGCAAGATTATCTTCATGACTGACAATAGCTGTGAAGTCATAATAATACTATATATATATATATATATATGTAGTTGACCATCTGCACTGCCTAATAATACTAATTCATCTGATAACTGGATGAGAAGCAACACCATTTCATTGAATAAGAAATTGAAAGCATGGTTCAAAGCCTCCTCAGTCAAATTGTCCAGGAAGAGACACGATACACCCAATTTATTAATGCTGGGTTTGATACTGTATTTAATTATTTAATAGAAAAACTTTGACAGTTTAATTATAGTCTATAGTTAGACTTTAGTGAACCTGGGTTTTCTGGATTCTAGCCAATAAAAATGATTTAATATTTGCTTGTCTTATTTTTATCTATATAAATTAGTATATCTGAACAAAAGGATATCCTTTTAAAAACAAAAGTTAATGCCTTACAGGTTCATATCTTTACCTGTGGTGGACTCTTTAGTAGCTTGTTATCATTCTCATGTTATGATATTGAATGATTAATCAAATGAAAAAGCTGGTTGCTACATGCAAATCCCCATATGTCAATAATCATCTATTTAAATCTTTAAAACAAGGTATAAGTCATGGATAGGGCCATGAAATAGCTCTCCGATACACATTAAGTTTTAATTTAGGAGCTTAAAAGGAAAAGAAACTTTTTTTTGAGAACTGCTCAGCGACAAATTATGATAACTAGGAACGTTGTTACTGTTTGTATATCCTTTTAGGTAGGCTCTTCACATGCAGTAGTGGGAGGGTGCATGTTCCATTTTGGCTGTGGGTCTCTGCCTGCCTTGTTCTTTTTACATCTGTCTCTCTAATAGCTGGTGGCACAGAGCTAGCAGAAAGTGTCACTCATGTGACTGTTCTCCCACAGTTAAGCATGGGAGCACTGGAAAGAACCCAGGAGTCTTACTCAGCACATGATACCTGGCCTTTCACATCGCATTGGCTACATTGACTCAGTGAAGCACTTGGGACTGCATGCAACGGCTTCTCCCTCCTCATTTTGTGCATATGAGCAGTGGTGTTGGGAATCTGGCTTGAGATGCCAGAACAATTAATCTAACCCACCACACAATTGGAAAAGGGAATTTATATCCTCCCACAGAAGACAATAGTGTTACATTGTGTCTTTCTGAATATGAAGTTTATAGAAACAGAAGCCTTGAAAATCAGGGATGTGGAGCTAGGGTGCACACCAAGGTACAATGCCCTAACCTTCATCCCTGAAATGGGTACTAAGCAACTGGAGCAGGCAGCTCTAACCATGTTGGTATGAAGAAGTGAGGATACAGGTGCCACAAGTGCATGTGGCATGAGGCACTATGAGCAAAGTTAAGGTTGATCATCAGCTCCATCATTTGTGTTTTTCAAAAGTTTTGGTTTGGCTGATGTTTTAAATGTGTACAATTTTCCACTAATCAGTGTAACGTCACATTCATGAGCAATCATTTATGAAATTATATTTATCAGTTAAGATTGCAGTTGAGGCATACCTCTGATTAGCTAAAAGCAGAGATGTTATGTGACTCTTAAATGCTTTTTCCCTTTCTTAATTCATCTTCCAACAAAGTGTTTGAATGAGCAGTCTATGACAGACCAGAAAGAAAAATCACAGAAATATCTTAAGTGTTAAGACGTGGTGTTTACCACCAAGCTAAGATGTGTGGATCTCCTTCTTATGCTTTTTTGTGTCATCCTTTGACTGTCCTGTCACTATTTCCCCTTCATCTTCTCTCATTCTCATCCAGTTAGACCATTATGCCTTAAGAACCCAGCAGCAAATAAAAGTTCTGCTCCTTATTCTCTCATTCCTTTTGCCTCATCTTGCACCACAGGCAACAGATCCAGCATGGTAACTCATTCCCCATTTTAAATTTTGCTCTGCTGCCCCCCCCCCCCGCAAAAAGCAAAATTCTCAGTAAAAGCACATGCTGTGGAGTAAATATAGAAGTTAAAAACAATTAAGAAATGTTCTAGTATTATCAGAGTTATGGCTTGAACTTTATGCCTGTGGAAAATATAGATGAAAGTGTCAATAATAAGATAATTTGGAAAAGCTAGATATCAGACTAAGACGACTACAAACTGAGAACCTCAACTGTACAGAGTACTTCTTGAAGCACAGCATATTACAGGACAACCCGAGTAAACATGGACTTCAGAGTATAGAAGTGCCTAGCTTTAAGCCCAGAGGAAAACTCTGAAGTCTTTTTTTATACTGTATAATTCAAGAATTGCTTTTTAGATAAGCCTTGGGTTGGGGTGAAGTAAATTCTTCCTGGAAGTGGTTCCCTTTCTTCAGGAGGCAATAAGTGGTAAGTTTTGATATCAGTCCTGTTACTATATCCACCTGTAGGGTTTCTGATACAGGATGTAGAGCTTTCTCTGAGTAGGGTGTATGCAGCCCTGCAGTCAAAAGGTGGGGATGGGAGAGCAGCCTGACCAGCCCTGGAAGCATGATACGCTTAACATCTAGGATATCTGACCTTTGTAATGCAATGGGAACGGTCTCTGTGTTGGACCGGGTGATGAAGTCCTGGTGCAGGGCAACGTTCAGGAGGGATGTTTATTCACTGCATTTTTTCTGGTCTAAAAGCCGATACACAAAATGCAATCAATAAAAGTGCTATTTAATTATGCCTGACAGGAGCACCATAAGGAAGGCCTGAGTACAGCACAGTTGTACACAGGACTGATTGCCAGCATTACATGTGGGGACAAATGAGGAAATGGGGACTAATGAGACCTCCACTAATGCCTCCTCCTGCCACCTCCATTGGACTGCCCAGCTTCAGTGGAAACTGTTAATTAGACAACCGAGGAGGTGATTGTGCTCAAGGATTTTGAAGCATTTTATCACACATTTACTACATCATATACTGAATTCCTCAGCGTCATGGAAGATCAAAGGATATGAGAGCATGATGGACAGACAAAGTAATCAAAAAGCAAGGTGTTATTGTGGTATGGACAAATTGGACAACAAACATAAAATTAAAGCATACAGATTTCATAGAGAATAGGGCTAACTACAGAAAGTTCTTTGTTTTCACAAAGTCTTATGTTTTCAAACAGGGTAATTATAGAAGTTCTGTTGAAATCAGGGTAATTATGTTGATTTACACAAGCACGAAATCTGACCTAAATAGGAAAACAGGAAAAGAAAAGCATTTCGTCCCCTCTCCTCCAATACCTTATCTTCCTTTAAATGTGAAAGGGTCCTCATGCAAAATGAAAGCAGATTTATATTAAATAGTGAGAACATCTGAAAAAAATAGACTGTTCCAGGGATTTGTAATAATGATTTCTCCTGACTATTGCACTCTCTTAGATAAAATAGAAGAAAATTTCTACCTGCAAACAGCAGATTCAGTAGCTCTCCAGAGGTTTAATCTTTCACAGATAGCAAGAAATCCGAGCCGAGTAAAAGCCTGGAGCTCTGCAGAATATAAGTTTCTGATGGAATGATGTTGTTCTGTTTTGTGAACTACACCATTTATCTTTATTTCTTTGTAGGTGATGCTTTCTGTGAATACTTCTGAACTGGGCCATGATAAGAGTAAAAGCAGATGCAGGAAGTCTGTATGATATAAATAATGATTCTGCTTGACAAAATACTTTTGACATTTTTAGAGGGATACTGTTGAGCAATTTGCTCTGGTTTGTTGCTCTCCCATGAAAGAGCTAATTTAGTCCAGTTAAAAGGTAGCTTTCTCATTGGCTCTGAAAAAAATTAGTACTTCGTATGCAGTCCATATCCACAGCTTCCTTGGGAGCTAGCTTTATTAACCAAATGCTAGCCCACTCCTTTTCTGGCATGGCAAAGTCCTAGTGGATTTTTTGTCTAGCACCTATGTCTCCTCCTATAGAAACACACACTAAATCCACTTGTGCAGAGTTAATAAGCCAGAGGTATAAAAATCTGCATGTCAAACACTGGCAATAATAGCAATGATTACATTTATTCTTGCTGTTGAGTTTATCTGCCATGTTTTAGGAGGTCGCTACAGGAAAAAAAAAAACAACCAACCAAACAAACAAAAAACATGCCAGCTGATCTAAGGGAGGAAACTAAGGAAGTTTACACATCAACTTTTTCAGCTAAGCTGCTAAAGGGGAACTTGTCAACAGGGGCATTAGAGAGTGAGCTGACAATGTGAGCTGCACTCCAGCATCCCTGGGAGGGTTCCCAAGGCCATCACTGAGATTAGCTTTGCAAACCTCATGCCTATGAATTCACTTCTGTTCCTTCTGAGGATTCCATGTGCCATCCTCAGGGCTCAGCAACATGGGGTGCTATTGATCCAATATTGGAGGGCTCATCACATTGCCAGCCACTAGTGTTTCAAGCAGGTACCATGTATTCTCAGCCATGCTTGAGACCACATGTTAAGAGTTATCTAGGATATGGAGAACTAATTAACTCTCTTTCCATCAACTACCTGCATTCTCAAAGAAGATGAATCAAGAGCAGGGCCTGGCATCTCTACTACATGCAGGAATAGGGAAAATACAGTATATAGAATATAGCACGGCACAGTGCAGGTCTGCAAGAAGAGCTTTTAGCTGATAGAAATTATAACTATCAATAACAGTCAATCCCCCAAATATTGTGTTTTGTCTTTTGTCCTCCTCTCTTCTTTAAATAAACCTTTTCTTTTAACAATTAATCTATTTTTTGTTTTGGTTTGAGTGGTATATTTCCCTTGATTTTCTTCAGAATACAGTAATTCTGTCCTCTGCCAATATATCTGTGAGACTTAGTCTACTTGCCATCCTTCGTTCTTATACTCTGATTATCAGGTTTCATTGATGCTTTGTTAATAAACTACATTCATGCTCTCCGAGCATCCAGTCTTGCTATCTAATAAGATCACAGACCTTATATAATAAAAAGACCGTTAGCTGAGGTGATTATTTTGAGAGATTTTGCCTCACTGAGTTTGCAGTTGAGATAGCCTAAAGCCTATCCATTAAAATGGATTTTTTACCTCCATTATTAAGGCAGCTGAGTGCCATATCTTTAATATTTTGTGGGTGAGAAAATAAAGTGGGGGATGATATTTACATGTATCCTAGCCATTTCAGGTATACTCCTGAAAAAAAAGGATATCTTTATAGGTGTTGTGAAAAAGGCTATGCAAACTGATGAAAAGGAATTTATTTGGGTTTTGTTTCCTTGCTTTTTTTGTAAATCTCATTTCCCTGGATTGGGTTGCATCTTTAGCTGATATTGGATATTCTATTTATGATGCTAACTGAAAATTATTTCATGTCTGAAGCCATCTTTCTGTAATAAATATAAGTATTTGAATAGAACTTAGTTTAGTTTTCTTCAGCCAGGAAATTTTCCTTAAACTTAAATTTGGCAACAAGCTTATTGGGCTTTTATTTTCCTTTGAGGATTTTCAATTATTATGTTATTTAAACTGGCATACACTAAAAATACTGAAGTTTCCAATTTATTTACAAAAAAGTGCATGGGTTACAAGTGTCTCTCAACACATCTGCTGTTTGGGAGATAGCACACAGAGGACAGGTTTTGCCAAATTGCTCTTGACTGGATGAGTCTCCCAGAAGAGTTAGCTATCATTTAATGTGTCTGTGATACAGATGCATGCCATTTAGTATCTAACAGTGCTAACAACTTATATAGGTTTCAGATATTAAGATTTCAGTTAAAGGATGATTGATTTTAATCAAGTGGCTGATCATATATAACAGAATTTATTTTAGATTTTGTTGTGAGGAAATACCTTCTTTTTCTTCCCTCAATTTATTTGATAAACACAGTAGAAAAATTCCAAGATGTTAATAAGACTGTATTTGGCAATATGAGTGGAGATGGGGAAATACACTATAAATCACAAGTTTCAGTGGACTACAAGGGAGACTATGACATTCGAACTAAATATGGACAAGGAAAATGGTAGGTGAGCAAACCATCTGTAAGTGAGCTCATTTGCCTTTGCTCTTGAGAATTTTCGGTACAGTCTTTGTTTCAGCTAAAAGGGGCTTTATTATTTTAATTAGCTTATTGTATTTGGCAGGGAACTGCTTTTGGAACAACACAGGAATAGGATGGGGATAAAATATAAGGAAATAGCACCTCAGCATCACTGACTTAGCCCATCAGTAGAAATAATTGCTGATGTTAGGTATGCTTGACAGAAAGCTTGCAGCAGCACTGCTATGTTAGTTATCAGCCTAGATCTATATTCATTACATCTCTAACATGACAAATAATTGCTTCAGAAAAAGAAAAGGCTGGATTATTTTTTTTAAAATCACTTAAAAGCAAAGGAAGTATCAAGCAGGATAATTGCAAGAAAGATTTAAAATGAGCATAAAAAGACTGTGGCAAGATGCTATCATTTTACTGGTAATGCTTTACTTAAAAATGGAGAATAATTTTATTCTTTGTTATGTACTTAAAGAACTTTTTCTCTAATATATTAGACATATTACCTCTAATTATTAGCCTCATCTAGATATAGATTCTCTGCTGTGGGTCTTCCTGAGAAGCTCATGGAGAGCCATTTTGTACCTCAAATAAATCTAGTCTTTCCTATAGTGCAGTAGTCAAGGGTTTATCACGTGACGGAGCAGACTGTTTAAAACAGTCCTCCCTGTGTATCGACTGGAGCAATGCCTCTTCATTGGCCTATATGCAGACTTAAAAAGAAAACACTGTAATTGCTCCTGGAAAGGTGAGCAAAGCCCATGGCAAGGCAGCAAGGCAGATGCTTCGTTTTGTTCAGGACTAGTGGCTGGTGCTGGGCTACAGTTGCTCACAACGCAGAGCTTTCTGCTTGGATGCAGATGGGAGCAAGTGACTGATGTGGTCTTCTGTGACGCTTGCATTGGTCTTCTTGATGGGAAGGAGTAAGAAAAATGGTAGATATATTGCACTGTTAAGAAATAATTTTTAAACACACACTACTCTGCAGTTTTCTGGTATTTTTTCACCCTCAAGTTAGTGTATAATTCAATTCCAGGCATCATGACTTTTTGGTCAGTGGAAGGAAATATACTAAAAACATGTTTTGGAAAATGATTGCTCTCACTTATCCTCCTTTTCACTTTCCAGCACTTAATTTGATTTGTAATCCTTATTTAAAGAACAATAAAGATGAGAGTCTTTAGATATTGAAAAACTCATAGATTTGCAGTGAAAATCATTTCAGGAAGAAAGAAGCTATACAGCGGAGCTATTAAACTTATTGTCAGTAGGATTCAGCCTGTAAGACCTTCACACTCACATGAACAATGTTGGTAAAAGAGTAAAGAAAAAGCATTTTATACAGTGCCATGTTATGCACCTAATAGAATACTACAAGTGCTGGGAAGTTTATTGCAAGATTATATAATTAACCTTTTTGCTTCTAGTCTTCCTTCATACTGCTTATGTTTCTGTGAATCACTAATAGTTTGTGGCAACAGTGTGTGGGGGGGGTGGTAGTTACACTGTATTTGAAAACAGAAAAAAAAAATCTGATAAAATGTAGATGAAATTTTCAATACAAGTTGATCTTAATGCTGTCCCAGCCAAATGTAACTTTTTTTCAGTAGAATCCTGTATAAGATATTAAAGTATTACTGTACATAAACAAGTGCCATTTTTCAAGCTGCAGTTACAGGTGGAAAATAATCTTGACTATTACTTTTGATATTTTACCCTTCTAATAATTTTTAAATCCTTAAATATCATTAACTTTTCATGATGGGAGCTTTCCTACATAAGTACCCCAGCACTGTCCGAAAGATCATCTTTCTTCTTCTATGCTGTTCATTTACATTCATGGGGGTCTGATTCTAGTTTTACTTCTGTTTATCTTCACTGATTTCATTGATTTCACTACTCCCTCTACATGGAGAGTAAACAAGATTTACCAGGATACATAACAGCAGAATTAGACTCATAAAGTTAAAGCTTATATTTTAATATTTGTACAAATGAAGGTACTGTTCTTTTCCATGTCATTTCCATCCTCCTTACACTATGGACTTCCTCGGTACTTTCTAAAACTTAACATATTAAATGTGACTTAATTTCTGATTATACCAACTCCTTCCCTTTTTCTCTTCCTTGATATATTCAACTTGGGCCAAACCATAAGAGGTTTATTATACTCATGAAAATGCAGCAGAATTACCTCATTACACTAGAATTTATGTGCAAGAATTAAAAGAAACATTTGGAGGGCTATTTAAAATAGATATAAATATATCTGCCATGATTAAAGATAAGTAATTTAATTAAACAGAAACTGTTAAATAAACAGCATGTTGTAATAGGTGGTGGAGTTCTGATGCCAATACATGAGGCTGCCAGAAGCTTTCAATCATAAGCCTCTGTTTTCAGTTGCTGATAGCTCTGCCAAATGTAAACCATTGTGGCTCTAATACTCTATGCTGAATATATTCCTCAGATATGTTGTTAAAGTTTTGATTAAAATAAGCTCTTTCTTAAGAAAGCTTAAGAATACAAAATCTGTCCCCCTGGCATTGCCTCCTTCTGCCATGTAGGAAGGATGAAGGGGAGAAAGGAAATGGCCAGACAGGGCAGGAGCAAGAGGGACTGTGGTAAAGAAAGAAGTGAGGGAGGAGAATATAGACAGAGATTAAATAAACATTCCTGGGGAAGATACAAGAAATTGAATAGCAGCAGGTGGGAACCCTGACAGTTATGCTAAGGGGAAGAATGTGGGCTTGCGTGGGGTAAGAGAGAGAAGTGAAGGTGTGGGGCAGGAAGAGGCAAGACAGGAGTCAGCTGAGGAAACAGGAGTTTGGAACTTTGGGAGCTAGAGTGGGAAAGGAACTACATAGGACGCCAGGGTAAGGGAAAGACTCACAGGCAACTTGGTACAGAAGTGTTTAAAAACCTCAGAATATACTTTTTTTTTTTTTTAAGATACAGAAATGAATTCCATCTTTCATGAACATCAGCTTTCCCTTATTTGGAAGATAACAGAGAAATTTAAGTATGCCTTCATTCCCTGAAGCACAGGACCAGCTAGAGCTTAACAATGTTACCAGTGTCGTCAGTGGTTCAAGTACTTGAAGAAACTTCAGCATGACTGTCCTTGCTGAGTACCCAAAGGGATCAGATTCTTTCAGCAGCTTTATATTGGTTAATTCTTTTGTAAAGCCTTATTATTACACTGTCTCTGAACTGTGCCAAAGCAACGCTAAGGCTGCAACCGAAGAACCCCGAAATTACGAAACACCTGAATTAGGGTTACTCAGGCAACCTGAATTATCACCCCAGGCATGTATTCATTTTGATCCAGTCTTTCACTCCACCACCACCACGTGCCATTTTCCATTCACCTCTGGATCTTTACAGGGCAAAAGGCCTTCTCCTCTGCCCTTGTCACATCCTTCCTCAGGACTGGAACTGCATGTCCGCTTACGGGTGGGCAGGATTAAAGACTTCCAACTAGTTTTCAGTAAACGGGTTTTCATAGCGAGCCTTTTTCTTGATCACATCTTAAGATCTGTGTGTGAAAACACAATTATATGCCTACCTTCTTGCTTAATGGGTTTTGGTAAATGTCATTGATCAAGTATAGCATTATGCCTTGTTTTCTGCCACAGAATTTAAAAAAAAAATTTATTACTTTTTACTCTAAGGCAGTAGCAGGTAAATTTAGTGATAAAAGATTCTGTATCTCTTTTACTATGTTACTAAAGTATTACAAAGAAGAAGAATTATATGCAACTGTATATGTAAAAGTAACACTACACAGATTTTGAGCATTTCACTGACTTCATCAAAGACATTAAAATTACCAAAGCACTGAAAACACATTATACTAACATGTTTTGAATGCTGTTCTCTCTGGATGCTTTTTATTATTATTATTTTGGTGCTGTTGTTGGAGAGCTAGGTCATCCATGACAATGTGCAATGATTGTTGTTGGTTATTTAGCTGCACCTGCTGGTCCATGTCTGTCGGTAAGAGCAGGATGAAGAACTGTGTAGTGGAAAGCGGGAGGTGTGTGACGATATGGGAAATGTTCCCCTAGACAGCTGTGTTTCTGCACAGAAAATCTTTGTGAAGAGCCTGCAGAGGTTTTGCCTGTTAGAGTACTTTTAGCTGAAGCAGTCCCAAGCCTTTTTTCTAGAAGGCATCAACTCACAGGCACTGGAATATCTCACTGAGTGCTCCATTGCACTTTGGTGGAAAAGATATTTTGCAAAAAAATTCTTCTCCTGGTAACTTCAACCATTACAGTCTTAGCAGGGATTGTAATGCTGCCTGTTCCCAGCCATGGCAAGCATTTAATTGAAAACCATTCACTATATGATGTTAAAACCATCATCCTAGAATGCCACCCATTGTAGAAATAGGTGTCTTTGCCAAAAATCAAAGAAATCAACATTTTTAGCAAAATCAGCATACATATTAGAGTCATCCACATTAACAAAATGAAGGTTATATTAATTCATAGTTAAGTAACCCTTTTAATAGCTTGTTAACTAGTAGAATTGGTGTGGCTGTGACAGTAAAAGAATCAAAAGTGACAATACTTCTTCCTACAAGCATCTTTAAATAGTTGCCTTCTGTCTTCTTGACATCAACTTGTGTCATTCCTACTTTTAATATGCATACAAAAATAGCATATTTTTCCTACCTCATTAGCACAACTGTATAAAACCCTGAAAATGAAAGAGATACTGGCATTATTTTTTTTTTTAAGACTTGAACTCAGATGAAGGAAAAATATGTATAAATGTAATACCTCTCTGCCTAGGCTCTCTCTGTTGCATATACTAAAGTAACACGATCTCATATTAAATACCTTCAAACCAGAGCCAAATCAGAACTAATTCCCATTTATCATATTAGTAACTGAATTATTTTAACCTTTCATGGAAAAGCAGATTTTTTGAATGGTAGTAGCTTCTAAATTCTTTCTGTTGCAATGTTTAACTCATTTGATTTTGCAGTTTCACTGAAATTATAAAGCGAGATGCATAATGTGCAAAGAAATACCTGCAGAAATAACTAGAAAGAGACAGGAGAGTTAATGGAATTCTTTAATAGCTCAGGAAGACTATAAATTTATTAATACCTGCATTTTTTTTTTTTTTTTTAATCTTTGGGTTTAATGTTATTGCAAGTACAGGCGAGTTGCAGATATGCTAAAGAAAAAAGCCTTTCCACCCTTAGTGTTGATCAGACAGAACAAGTGCCAGGTGTTGACTGAGCTCAAAAACAGCGCTACAGATCTCTCCACAACTAAGTCTGTAGTCACTACCCTCCATACAGTAGCTGCTTTTGAATTCTTCTTGCACCCACTGATCAGTAAGACAGTTTCCTTTCTTCATGAGAGGATGAAGTTCAGGTCATGCCTGCCCAAAGACAGCAGGCTTCTAGGCATACTGATGAATTTAATATAGTTTGGCCCATCATAAAGGCACAGCACAAGGCAATAATACTGGAATGAGACAGACCCCTGAAGGTGTAGAACTAGGGAAAACCCTGAAACTTATCCTGAGGTTGTTAATGGACAAGATTGATCTAAATGGTATTTATACTGAAAGAGTTCACAGGTCTCTGGCCCCAAAACCTTCCTTTTGCTTGTGAGCCTTAATGGCTGTATTCTTCATCTTCACAAAATTACATCTCACACACTGCAAGAGAAAGAAAAACCTGCTTTGCTGAGGTGAGGTCCATTTAACTAAACGCTAGATGAAGAATTTGCAAGGCTGTTGTGGATGTGAAGAGTGACTTTTGGAAGTGATAAAGAAATGACAAAATGAACAGAAAAACTAGTCAAACGTTAAATAAGGTCTCCCATCTTATTTCTCTGGAAGAAAACTATCAATTCCAAAAGCTTCATGAATCATAGAGCTTAATAAATATTTGATAAAATATTTTTGGCCGGAAGGAGCATACCAGCTTTCATGAAGTGATCTGGAATTCCTGAAGACCTTTCATGATGATGTCAGATGCTGTGTTCCTGTAGTTCTTCATAGACACATAGGCAGAGTTTCTGAAAAAAAAAAAAACCCCTCCCTCTCATGGTCAACAGCAAATTGTCTGTGCTGCCTTAGGGACTCCTTTCCTGCTGTCTGCTCAGGGCTAAGAAGGAAAATCACAGTGGATCAGGTAGGAGGGGAGAAAGAGTGAGCTGGGAAATGGACAGGAATAATCAGGAGGAACAGAAGGATAATTAGCTAACATAATTATTTGTCATCACTTGGACAATTGTATTTCTTGAAACTGTATTTCTTGAAGTAATTGGATAATTTATATCCAATAATTTATATCCAATTAGTAAGAATTGTGCATAAAATGAGAAAATTATTTTGGATGAGTGGAACCTGATTGTTTTGAAATAAATATTCAAGAGATAGTTAACTGCTCTAAGAAAAATCAGCTGGAGTGGGATTTTCTGAAGGTTTAGCAAGGAAGTTGGTCATAAAGATATATTCTCTATGATTTCCCTAAATGCTTCCTGAAAAATAGCACAGAAATTACTGCATATAAAGAATGCTTCATGTTTCTTGGAAGTCACCATTCATTTTCCAAAGAAGCCAGTACAGGAAACACAAATTGGAGTTAGATGTGAGAGGAAAAGAAGACAGTCAGGGCAGTAATAATATTATCCTCTCTTTTACAGAGCTGAGAATGAATGGAATGTCCATTTTAGCAAGCCAGGAAGAAACATGTGATTTTTTGTGCATTGAACACAATGCACATTCAAAGTCATATATAACCACTAGCAGAGGAGTTAAGGGCATAGGACAGTCATAAAAGGATAACTCATTCTTAGCAAATCTCAGTACTTTGTTCTGTAGCTGACATTTCTGCTTAAGATTAGGATAATAAATTTTAATAATATTTTAGTGATTAATTGGTTTAAATTGACATGAAATATGGTAAAGGGGGTGACAAAGAAGAATTATTTCTATATGGTAACTCTGACATTACAAAATAGTTCAATTTGATTATATAAGCCATCTCTGACTTTGAAATTTAATGAATGCTACTCCATCTCATGCAATCTATATAATCTTAAACTGATAACTGCAGAACGCAAACTTCCTTCTGTTGGTGATACTGGAAATAAGTATATATAATAATCGAGACACTCAGTGCTTGTATACCCAAACCAAATTTTCTGAAGCCTACTATGTATTCCTGTAATGGAGCAGTGGTATCTCTGACCCTTGCCACCTTTCAGGAGCATAGAGCAGAGTTTTGGCATAGTGAACTGTGAATGAATGATAATGAGTGCCCCGAGATTAGTTTTTGACCTGTTGCATGGCCCCAGTTTAAAATTGTATAAAAGGGTTCCACATCTTTGTGGAAGCCATTTGAATGTTTCTGGTTTACAATGAGCTCTGACATCACTTCTTTCTGGTGTTAATGCAAAATTTCATCTCATGTTTGAACTATAGAATTAACTGGGAAATGTCAAAGCTACTTGAAATGTCTCTCTTTGTAGCAGACATTTCTCCCAATGGGATTTTCATAAGCAAAGTCAATTAAATGCTTGGGTTAAAAATAACAGAAAATCTTGAAAAACAGTGTAAAGGTGTTTGGAACCCACCTTCCATAGCTAGCAGATAATGTCAATAAGTGGCAATTGCTTCCTCTGAGCCTCTGGGAGGGAGAAAATTAGCATCACTAAGCTGAACACTTTACCTAGGTTTTTGCACATTTTGAACTTCCTGTCAGCAGCCTGGATTTTTAATTTAAAAGACTTAATAAATGCTGAACATTTTTTGAAAAGACCCCTGGACAACACTCGCTCTGTGCTAGAAGAGGCTGCAGCTTCCTGCTATAGGAATGGTTTCAAATGTCCAGACCTTCAGAGAGATTAAGTAGCCTCTCTTCTGTTCTAACATCTCATTTTTTCAGCGCATAAATATGCATGGAGATAGAAGCAAAATTTACTGTGTCATTCAAACAATTGAAACTACATGCCAAAGAAAGAGACTAACTCCATTGTGGTTACAGGGAAAAATAGGTTACTTTGGCCAGCAGATTCAGTTTTCACTTCTGACCCAATTAAAAAATACTTTGTTGAGAATAGCTGTTACTTGCAGATTAGCAATCCAACATCATATGTCCTTCAATTAATTAATTATGAAAGATATTTCTACTCTAGGTCCTACAATGTAAGGATAAATCTCAACTTCAGTGATGTATTAATGAGCAATGCCAGAACATGTATTGATTCATTACTTTTATTTAATGACTTGGAAATATTTGATACTCTTAAAGTATTACGAATGTTCCACCATCTCTCCATACTCAAATTTCTAATATGTTTTAAGGAAAGGAGCTTGAAACTTGGGATAAATATTTTTCTTGAAACTTAGGATAAATATTTTTATAAGCTTTAATAAGAAGCTGAGTATCTTTACAAGGTTAAATATGACTGACTGGGTTATACAATGGAAAATGTTCTTTCAGATTTTATATTTATTTACAAGAGATTACTTATAATGTATGGGTTATCTCAAACACAATGTATGATTAAAGCTGTCAGGTATACCGTGGTGCTATCATACAGATGCTTTTGCATTTCTTGCATGTCTTGAGGGAATGTCTTCTAACTGAATAAGTGAAAAATGCTGACATTAGAAAGAAAATTATTTGGTATTTACAGTGGCTTTATTTTTCACTTCCAATGTGTGTATTTTTAGTGAGGGTGCTTGGTTATTAACACATTAATAATATTTTGCCCATATACCCTTATATACCCATTACATCCTCTTAAAATTATTCTATCATAATTTATATTTTATTGGCATAAAGCACCAATACTTAATAGGATTGACTATAGATGAATAGCAATACTTAGAGCAATGAACAATGACAGAATTTAATTAATGTTTCTAATAAAGAGGAAGGAAAAGTTTTAATGTGGGGGTTTTTATCCTTTTCTTAATTTCACTGTTGAAGCTAATGGAAAAAAACTTATCTCATAGAAGTGGATTGTTGGAATGAAGTTTCAAGGCATTATTTTCTAGAAGACCAGTAAATACATAGTAAAGAAAACACCATAAATGAAAATAGGTATATAATGAGGTATCTTGGACAAATCTATTTGGAGAAAAAAAAATGCATAGGAATTTTACAACTACTTCGGTTGGCTGCTTAAAAAGTTTATCTTCTAATGTGTCTCTTTTGATCACTGTTCTAGTTATTGTTACCTGTTTTTTCTTTTCATTGTTTCTTGTGTATGAATTTACAAGTTCAGTTTTTCCCTTGCTGGAACTTTTTACAAACTTTCTTGGTTTTATGCATTCTGTAGGACCTGAGGAGTTGTATGGATTTTATTCTTACTTTATCAAAATAAATAACGGATCAGGATCATCTTTTAATCTGCCATTTGTGAAACCCAGAAGAAAGAGTAGAAGGTGAGGAAATAAGTCAAGAGCCAGCTACAATTGCCTACCCCTGTCAGCTAGTTTTCCCTCAAGAGTGGGGCTGTCAACAGGAATCTAGCCCTATAATAGTGTTTGATATTGCCACATTACTTTTCCTAGAAATATCTCAAAAGCCACATACCACAGGCAAGAATGATTTCACCAGCCACAGAAGTGCACCTAAATCTGAAGTAGCATCTCTAAACAGTCTGTGTTAGCTCTAAACAAAAAGTCTGTAATAGGAAGAAAAGGTACCATACCCAGTTGAAACTGCAGCAGGAGTCACTGTAGGCCAAGTACTAACACCAGGATTGCAATTTGTGCAGGAAAATATGGTTTAAAAATTGTGAAAACTTTGCAAGCAGTTAAGTAGTACTTATTTCACTAGTGCTGCCAGTCTTGCTAAAAGTTACTCAAGATGTTGCTCCTAGCTCTAGGAAATCTCTTTCCCTGAAGCCAAGGTTTTAGAAAGTGATTGGATTTGTCTTTTTGTTTCTTTTAATCAGCATCATATATATCTATTAATGAATATATACAATTTAAAATTAATCTGTTTAAAAAAAATTTGGTCTTGATAGTTACATTTATGGCTAAACCCCCTTTCATTTACTTACCTTTTTTATTTAAATGAAAATCAGGTATTACTAATTTAATTACATACAAAAATAAAATAAAATCAACATATTCAGTATGTCTGTTTTCATACCTTACAACAGCAAAACACCTCAGAATTCACAACTTTTTACTCATAACTATAATGTCTTCAGTGAAACTTTTCTATTTCTTCACTGATTTGGATTTATCTAATAAAAAAGATGAAAGAAAATGTTTTGCATTTAGACTCATTCATTTGAAGTGGAAAGACAGATAGAGGCAGAAAAATACAGGAAAGATTTTTTTATATGTATACTTTTGAAAACAAACCAAAATAAACCACAAAAAAAAAAAAAAAAAAAAAAATGGTGGGAGGGGATGGAACCTATTAGCACTCAAACAGGCCAAGAAAGGAGCTCAGAAAATAGCTTAGTCCAAGCTGTTTTTAAGAGCTGGGAGCTCAGACCAGGCTGCTCAGGGCTGTGCCATGTTGGCGCTTGGAAACCTCCAAGTATGGAGCCAGCACAGCCTTGTTGGGAACCCGTGCCCCTGCCCAGCCCTGTCCCCCTGGGGGAAAGCGTTATGATCGGTTCTCCTGTCTTTGCTGTGAGGAAGAAGGGAGTGATAACACTTTAAGTTTCAGGGATAAGATGTATTGACAGTCATAGGTCCTGAGCTCCTTCTCTGTTTGGCTCATCACACATCATAGGAGCAGACCCTGAAAGTGTTATGTAATGAAAATGCAGGACACGATGGAAAAGACTTTGTCTCATTCTTCAGATTCAGTGTAGAACTAGGAAAAAAATCTTGGCTTAAACATTATACTATCGGCTAGAGTACTGGCAAACAGCTGTTTTCAAGGGCAGTATCTCCTGCTTTTCTCTAATAGAAACAGTATAATTAATATGTAGAAGAATTATGTTATTGCACATTAAGACTAGACCTGCAAGACTTAATACGTTAGATTAAAAAGCTAATTGAATTGAAATTTATGACCTGGTGGCCATTTAAGCAATGACTTATAAAACACTTTCCATTGTATCTGCAGTGTATAGACTAAAATTCCACCGAATATTTGTGCTGGATTGGTTTACAAAAGTATACAAAGTGATCAACTTTATTAAGCAAAGGAAAAATTTACCAAGTTTGTTATTAATTAAAAGGACAAGCTTAGTTATGAAATCTTACTTCATTCTGTGAGTAAGAAAACTGTTGAAGTTTTGCCCTTTTAGCATTACTTTAGCCGTGTTATTTAAATTCCTGTGTAATTATAAACCACATTTTGTCAATATCAGAAAGATTCAGGTCATTAAGTTTTAATTAATAGCACAGACTGATTAGCAATGGTTGAATACCATCAAAGTGACTTTTTTAATCTACTTAACAAGTATCAAACACTCTAATTATTATTTTTATGTAATGAAATGTAGTGCAGTTAAGCAATACAACTTCACCGTTATGATGTCTTTACAATATTATTTGAAAAATATAGGTGGTCACCGATTAACTAGTATTTGTTTATTGATAATTTTCATAGAAGTAGTGATGATCCATAATGATATAACTTAAACATAAATCAGTAATGAAGACAATTTGCTTCAACAGAACCTAATTAATAAAGTAAAGCTATGTAATAAAGGACCAAAATAAGCACAGCTTAAGTAAAAGACAACAAATACTTCCTGTGATTTTGGCATAGAGTTACACTAAATTATATTATATTCACAGAGCTATGAATCTGTGAGAAAGTTTGATTCCAAACCTACAAAAACATTTTGATATTCTGGAGGAGTTTTATGTACAAAACTGTCTTCATGTACTGAACTTTGAACACATAATTTTACTGATCAGTAGGATCAGTGTGCTTAATTTCCAGGAGTGCTTTAGTAACTTTTTAGAAGCTTAACACATGAATAATTGTGTTCATAATTCAGCTTAAAAATTACACAGAAACAACCTATACTCATATTATTACAGCTTTCCAGTGTCTGTGGATGTAAGATTTCAATAGGGGAGATCAAAACATTATTTAAGAGGAAATCCATGTTACTTCTATCATGTCTATCTGAAGTTATTGTATATTATAGATCTTAATCTAAAAATCTTAGTGGTGAAGACTCTTTCTTTATATTACCAATCTGTTACATAAATACATTATAATTTGTATTCTTCTACATTTTGGTTGTAATGGCTGTTGTATAAAATCTTTGCTCTTAGAACATTTGTGGAAGCTGTTTACTGCCTAGTATATTAATAGAGAGGTAATATTATAATTTTACAGCGAGCTAAAAACAACAATACAAGTCACCTTTATTTTATGACTTTCTTTCTCCTCTAGTGTACTCTTGTGATGAGAATAAAGTAGTCTGTTAAATTTATGGGAAATCTGTTTATAGGGAAACAAGGCTTCATAGAATACTTATTTTTGTGAGCAATTAACATTTTTAGTTTAATGTAGGATGAATTCAGTATTTCAATAAACTGACTTATTTAATAATTCTGTTCTGGAGTTTAATGTAGAGAAGGGAAAACAACTATCATGGTAATGAATACATTTTTGTTGAAATAATTTATTAAAATTCAGACCCAGAGTAAGAGTGTACCTGTCTTTTTATAATTATGTTCCCTGCATCACAGCATGCTATAACCACCAAAATAATCTGAGTTCTCATTTAGGGTTATGATTGAAAAACATTGGATTCAATGATTAGGAATTCACAACTTGAAGCTATTTGAGATTTCCTGGAAATTGAAATGCACTCTGCAGGAGAAAAACCCAACATCTTTTCTGGAAATAAGTTCCTTGCCATTTAACTGATGCTGTAAAATGCAAAAGGAATAATACCTCAAACAACATTATAAGGTTTAGGAAACTTAGGGTTCTGTTCTTATATTTTATTACTAGCAGTCATGTGTCACTTTTTATTATTGGTTGTTTATGGTTCCAATTCCTCAGCCTCCAGGCCCTGCCACCATAACTTTCAGAAATATTCTGCTAAGACACTTAGCATAAGATATGAGACATTGTTATCCAAGAATAAGCCATGGCTCTGGCTTATTCTTGGAGGAAATTACATGATAGTAAAAGAAAGAGAAGGATATGAAATGGATCCTGATGGTCAATGTTTTCTAAATCCCTAAGGCTGGGTCTAAGTATGAATTGTGTGAACAGTACTTGGCTCAATGCCCCGTGAGGCTTGGCTGCGTACAAGCACCCTCTGGTGCACTGGTGTGTCTAGAAGAAACTTGCACGTATGGGCTACACCACACTGAGCCAGAAGCAATTGAGTCAGGTGTGTGAGAAGGACACTTGCAATTCAGCCACGTGCTGAAGGTCCATGTCTTACCATATAGATATGGACTAAGTGACTGAGGCGAGATCCATTGCACAAAACCATAATGCACTGAGTAAATGTTCCCTAGGCAGAGAAGAGTTTTGTGAAGAGTTAAACACAGGGCTGAATACAGCCAAAGAGAAAATTAAGACCAGTGCAGTCTCTTCCCCAGTACAGGACACTGGATGTCGATGATGGAGACCTGCAGGTCTCTGAGCTCCCCCTGGTTAGAGGCCTTAAAGAGGGGCAGCTGAAAACCAGCCCAGAGAAAGACTCCCTGCTCTGCGGGGCTTCCCACTGGGGCAAGCACAAAGGCAGAAGAATTTGTCTTAACTTTCTTTTCTCTTCTAGGCCTCATTCAGAATTGTAGGTAGGCACTCTCTGAATTCAGGAATTGCAGCTTAGAAAAAATACTGGTAATGCATTTTATTCAATAACTTTTGACACAAAATACTGAACTAGAATCATAGAATGGAATGGAGTGGAATGGAATAGCATAGCATAGCATAGCATAGCATAGCATAGCTCAGGTTAGAGGGGACCTCGAAAGATCATCTGGTCCAAACCTTCATGGGAAAGAGGGCTTAGATATTGGCCCAATACTGGCAGGGAAGTCATACGTACATGATCCTTTCTAAGGGCACTGGCCATATGTACATGGGAATAATAATAATTATTATTAAACCCATATTATTGTTGTTGGGTTTTTTGTTGTTGAGGAATTTCATTCCTCCTTCTAAAACACAAGTTTTATTTTTGACAGAGATTCTGAGAACAAGAGGAGGCATTTATGGTGGTTTTCATGTTGAAACCAGATCTAGATACAGGAGTTCTTGTGTAACTGACAAGCAGCAATCAAGGCTTGATAACTGCTTTGAGTATAGATACCTATATTCTGTCATTCACATTGTGAGCCCTCTTCTGGATCTGGCTGTCACATCCTCTTTCAGATGCTATTTAGATTAAGAATGTTCAAGGACTTCATTTCTGAAAGTACTTAGACAAAGTAAGACCAATAGCAGAATGCTCAAAATATCTGATTATATTACATTTCTAATTCCTACTTGTGTTCAATCCATGTCAGCTGACCCTTACGTGCTATTATGTACCTGATTTCATCTGCGGGTGCTTGGATAACTGTAGTCTGACTGTACACCTACCTTGTTTTTCTTTAATATTTTACCTCAGTTTAAGAAATTGTGCTGAGTGGGGGTCAAGAGACTTTGAAGAGCCAGCCTGCACATAAGGAGAGTTGCTTTCAAAGCATACCACAGCTGGTGGTTCAGTTTCATTTTGAATTGTGAAGGTCTAGTTTTCTTTTTAATCATGCTAGGCATTTGATGTCAATGTTACCTTGTGGCAGTGTTCCACAAGTGAATTATATGTTGGGCTGGTATTCTTCTTTGATGTGAAGTATGTGTGCTGCAATAGCTCTCTACCTAAGCATGGGAAACTCAACCCTGCAGATACTACTCTGCATATGCAAAAAAAAAGAAAAATGTCAGCTGATCTTTCAAACAATATGATAATACATTCCAGATACAGAAGGCAAGATTAACACTTAAAAAGAGATTCAACAGTACCTTAATTTAATAGAAATACAAACTCCAGACTTTAATATTTAATGCATAACAACATTCACCACTGGTAATACAGAAGTGATAATGAACTGCAATAACAAATATATGAATTTTTTTCCCTACTGATAAACCTTTACAAGACAAGTTGCCATGTCTCTCCCTCTTATTTGCTTTTGCTTTTGTAGCATGACATATAGTATGTATAAACTCTATTTAGGGAGATAATTTGCCACAAAATTTTTCGCAATGTGAAAGGTTACTTATTCACAGAAAGTCAAGCGGTAAAGCAGAAAATGTCTGTTTGAATGAGATTTTTTTTTTGGTATATAATGTCATATTCTCTGCAGTACAGGAGGAAGTAAATGGTGTTAGAAGCAGTAAAACTCATTTCTTCTTATTATTGTAATACTGACCTTGGCATTTTGCAAAACAGCCCCCCATTTAAAAATAAAAAATGAACAAAATAAATGAACTGTTCAGATTAGGAAACAAATGCTTTAGAGATACTTAGAGACCAGTAAAAAGGACTCTAATTTCCTGTGTTTTTCTGTCCTCTAAATGGAGTTTTCAAGTATAACATACACAGCCACTGGGAATTTCAGATCCATAGAACTCTCTACCTTGTTTCAAGCAGTAGAAATAAATGTTGGAAATTATACAGCAAAGATGTTAAAAAAACGAGCCCTCCTATTAAACACCTGAACCATTACAAGCCATATCAATATGTAAGAAAACAAGAAAAATAGAAAATCGTTAAAAAATAAATAAAAACACTTTAAAAATACCCTAAATACATCACCACATAGCAAAAAATCCCCAAACCTGAAACACATTCTTCTTACAAGAAAGTACACTGTGGTTTCCTACTAGTTATAACCCTTTGAATGTATAAAGGACTGGATGTAGTCTCACATGGTGGGCTGTGCTTATGTGATGGGCTTATCTCAAATGACTCAGAGGACTTATGTTGCACAGAAGAAAAAAAAGACAATTATTGTGAGGATGGAGAAGGGTATAGTATCTCCCCCCTGGCCCCAGGTATAATTGCAGAGGTGAAAAAAAAAATATAAGGGAAACAAATCTGCAAGTCTGATAGACAACAGAAGGCTGGTGGGGTTTTTTACCCCCCCCCCTTTTTTTTTTTTTATGGAAATACCACATTTTCAGAGTGAGGACATGAACCTTATTTCACCATTGGTCTATGTGAGAAAATTGGTAGCAACTATATATTTCACATGGTTTATGTTAGCCTTCAGCACTTCACCACCCTATAAAAGCAGAGAAACCTTTCAGGCAAGAAAGTCTGCAGGAAAACTACATATGCAGAGTAAATCAAAGAACAGAAATCTAGTCAAACTAAAGGTGAGTTTCACCTTGCAGATTAAGACACTCAAGTCAAGTTGTCTGCATACAGGATTGAATTTACTTGCCTGAACGTAGGCATCTTGCTGCCAGCAAGTGTGGAGCTATGAGGGAGCTGCACCTTTCTGGAGCAGGGCTAGGATACAGGAGGGATGCTCCAGATTATCTCCTATGGCACTATATGCCTATGTTTAAGCAACTGAATCTTTCACTAGGTGTCTACGTAAAAAACTTGTCTAAACCACCATTACACCTAATGGTGATGCAATCGTTGACAAAGTGTAGGTCTGTTGTAAGGTGATGTGAATACATCTGTCAGATCTGCTGTCTGTGTATAATGGGTACTTAGACACCTAGTACATAAACAAGCACCTACATGTAGGCACCTAATTCAAGTATCTTACTTTGTGAGCTGAATCCTACCCTTTATCTATGGAGACTTATATGAAGTATTGTTTATATCAGAATGTGAAATTCAAGATTTCAGTGACACAGATAAAAAAAGGACTTAACATATTCCTGAATTAACAAATCTCCATATCTAAAAGAGATATCCGTCAACTTAATAGAGGCCCAGAGACGTGATTTTATTTTATTAATCAAATGTGAAATTCAGATAATGTTTGTGGCCTTCATTTGGATTAAAAAATCAAAGAGAAAATAATCACATCTAGTTCAACATAACATCTTTTATATAAGTGTGAGCTGAAATCCAATGTTAAATAACCTCTGATTTTTATGTGAGGAGAATAAGGGTGCAAGGGTTCTTATTTACAATGATAGACTTTTCTGAATGATCCGTTTTATCAACAGCTTTTTGCAAGTGAAAAATTTGGGAAAATGTAATGATGCTTATAAAAAATGTCAGGAAATTTCTGGGGTTTAAGAAATGTACAACAAAAGGCTCCAGTCAACTGGTTGGAAAGTTTCATTTTACATGAAATACAGGAGAATTAAGTGAATGTTTCAGAGCTGCTCAGTTCAGACTCTCATTTTCCATTCCAGATACCTTGCAAACAGGCACAGTTCTGGGGCATCTCATGTCACAGGTCACTGGTTCAAGCCTCAGGATGCAGAGTAAATGACTGATTCTTACTTAGTTCTCAGCTATACCCCAGATTTCTGCTCTAGTCAGTATGGAGGATAAAGCATGATCCAGCATGAATACACCTGTGCAATAAAAAAACCACTACCTAAATTGCACAAAAAACCTTTATTTTTTTTTAATAGAAAGGCAAAGTACAATTCATACAAAATGCAGTCGATAAGAACAATTTGCCACTGTCGAGTAATTTCGCATGAATAAAACATCTTTGTTGTAGATATACATTTCCTCTCTCCTTTTGGAAGCTGTTATACTTCATAAAACTGCTCTAATATTCACTGGATGAAAGTGAGAGGGGCTGATATTTGTCACAAGGCTGAGGGTAATAGCCCTGAATATCGCAAATCAAAACTTATGTTTGTGGTTACCTTAGAATGCTGGAGTGAAAACACCCAAGTTTGGGTTTCCCACTGAGCAAAAAGGCAGTGCCTGTTCTGAGGTGCTTCTTACTAGCTCATCCTATTTCTCCTTTTGCTTTGGTGCTAGAGAACTAGAACTGAAAGTCATATTCCACTGAAACTAGAGTGGACATTCAAAGTGACAAAGTGGCAAAAATGGCCTGCACTCTTCCTGTTTCCCCCTTTGGGTCTGGCAAACACCTCTAAATCATACCCAAAGGGCAACATTTGCAGCAGCAGAGCTGCTTTGTTCCCCTAACTGAATCATTGCTCATTAGCCTTACCTTTAGTAACAATTTCCCTTTCTCATGCTGTGCAGGCCCAGTGAATCTTAGGTAACATGGCTTCAGGCTCAATACGGTACTTATGCACACATCCTGTGATAGATTTATTAAGATACAAGAAGATGAATCTCAAGGGCAACACACAGAAGCCTGGGCAAGTCTCTTTTACAGATACCCTTTTAATGTTATCATTTCAAAGGATCATTTTTCATACCCAGTCATAAATTTCCAAAAGACTATTTCATTAAAAAAAATAAGAATTAGGTCAAATATGGGATTTTGGCACCAAGTTATGCAATATACAACAGTCATATTTTCTCATGTTGGTTATAAAGATCATAAATTTACAGGACAACATGGACATGGAAAAGCTGAGTGAGGGAGTTTCACGTGTGGTTGTACTAGTGCTACCAGATGTTATATAGCTGCTTTTGCTTTGAATATTACTGTGCCTCTTGATACTGCTATAAAAATGACCAAGGTTTTTCCTCTTGATAATTCATTCTGATTAGGTTTTTTGGTTTGGAATAGCTTTTCTTATTGAATATAACTGGCTGTTTTTATTGCTGTCATTAACTACAAATCCCATTCTTCCCTTCTCTTGTTCTTAAATTAAAACAAACAAACAAACAAACATCCCACAGAACAGCAAAAGAGTTTAAAAAACATATAACGTTAAAAAGTTAAATTTAGAAATATAAAATAGAGAGAAAGTTCAAGAAAATATTTGTAAAAAAGTTCAGTTATCACTTTCTGATAACTGCCCTGACTGGAATAGTGACACCATGTTGGTCAACACTTACAGATTTATGCAGTAGCTTTTCTTTCCAAAATGTTGCAGGGGCTGCTCAGGTGGAGCCAGTTCCTGTCTAACATTGTGAGATATTTATAAGCCACAGATATCCAAATTAAAAAATCTTCAAAAGCTTTTAAAAATAGAATAATTTAGATGGCAGAATAAAGACTGATATTGAACCTGCGAGAGTTTAGATTTTATTCTAGTGTTAAATTTTTACTTTGTCTGGAAAAGAATAGAAATATCTGAAACTTGTGCTGCAAAACATGACTGGCAGTCACATGTTGAGGATGAAAAAGTAATTCTACAAATATAAGTTCTTTCAATTATGGGAAATATGTGAACTTCTGATAGACAATATATTCAACCCACTTCATAATGAAGAATGGACTGATATAAAGATTAATGAGAAGGGTAGAATTTTAATGTTGTCTTTTTATTCAACACAGACTTGGTTCAGAATATAATTACATGGATAACGAAAGTCTGCCTTTTTGAACAAGAAATGGATTTTTTTTTTTTTTTTTTTTTTTTACTGACCCTGTTTGGCACTTGTTGGAAGTTTCATTCCTGAAATAAGAGTTCTCTTCTACAAACAGAGCAGTATTTTACCATGGAGAGTTACCACCAGGTTATCTGAAGCACAGGGAATTGTTTATATTTCTGTCATTAAATGAAAATGGTTCTGAAACTAGAATATCACCTTGAAAAGGTGAATAGACCAACTTGTTAACATCCATCTTCAAGAGCTGGTCAAAGTGGATGAGAAGGGTGCATCAGAGCAAGAGAAATCCCCAAGGAAAATTTTAGCAAACTCTGACATTTTACACCTAAAATCTCCTCAGGATAATAATAGCACTGTGTCCATTGCAAGCAGCCCACTGGCCCACAGGAATAGCAGAGCACAGAAACTGGTAGAAGGGTTAATTCTGCTCCTCAACTTGCCATTACTTTTAATAGGGAAGCAAGGCAAAATACATTAACTGTTATTCTAATACAGCAATCAGTAAAGTCCTTCCTTAAGTGCTTAGATACACAACTGAAAAATCAGTCCTAACTGGGCTACTCATGCAGCATGAGACTTGTGTCTATAGAAGTCAGAGGTCATAACATTGCTTTGCCTCCATTTCCTTATTTTTACAGTAAGGACATGTTCTTTATTTATTTGTCCTTAAAACTGTTGCAATGATGACTTGACTAGTAATCACATATGTCTACAAACAGCTAAAGGACTATGAAAATACAAAGGTTTTTTCCTTGGTTTTGTGTTGAAAAATACATTCTTCTCTCATCCTCCCTACTATTAAGTATCAAATGCAATTTATACAATAAATATATTATGGTCTTAATCCATGCTATTATAACTTTAGAAGTCATAACGGTGTGCTTTACTTGCTTCATAAATACACATGGGTAGCAAGATTTAAACTCTTTTTCTAATTAAAGTGAGGGGGGCAGTAGTTACCCTTCAGCTTTCTGGTTGTGTGTCAGCACAAAGCTTTCCTGGGGCTTACTCCTGGAGTCAGAAGGTTCTTAACACTGACTTGAGAGCAGCATTAGCTCCCAAATAAGTGCATCTTCTGAATTAAACCCCTAGACCTCCCTTTATGCTCAAGATTAAGCAGAATCTCCTTTCTACTGGGGCTAACAATTCCTTTTTAGTTAAAGATAAATGAAACTCAAACGCGGTAAATATCACAGGCAAAACAATGCAATGCAGCCTTATTTGTATGCTTATAGCCTCATATAAATTTATAGTTCTACACAATTTTTTAATTACTTCTGTTATTAAATCTCCTTATAGAAGCAATAAGAGTTTGTAAAGAAAAAACCCAATGTTTAGCATTTCATAGCAAAAATAACCTTCAGCAACCACCTGACATTTTTCTGCTTGCCTTGAGTCTACTTCAAAGGAAAAAGTCAGTGGGCAAAACTTGGAAATCTCAATATCTCCCAACCTTATTCCCAGAGTAAGACTTCAGATAGCTAGAAAGGTTTCTGACTTTAGCTGACCATTTTCTGTGCAAGCAAAGAGAAAACAGAGGGAAAGAAAAGTGAAAAGTATCATAATAAGGCTGAATGACTTCTTTCCCTTTTATTTTTAGCTTTGCTTTGTGGGAGCTGAAGGGTGCAGAGGGCTATAAGCTTACCTCCTGCCTGTGAAAGCTGACAATTGCATTTGATAGCAGCCTGGCAAGCGCCAAAAGGGCTTGCCAAACCATGCCCTTGTGCTATGTTAGCTGAAATTCTTCCTCTGATTCAGAAAAGATCCTTACTTCATACTTTCCAGATCGTGGTATTGTAAGGAAGGGAGATCGTAAGTGTGGTGACCAGAGACAATAATCTTACTAACAAGGTATGTAGAGAGAACCAGACATTCACACTAATATGAAGGCTTTTTTTAGATATATATTACGGCATTAAGAAATATCACCAATTTGACCCATAGCCCATATCTCAGGAAAACTTTCATACAATTTGTTGTGTACATATCAGTCAGCAGAAGTCACAAGTCTCAGATTAGTCACCTCCTCAGATTAGTCTAGGACTTTCTATATTTAAAATAGAAGAGCACTGTTATTAATTCTTTATAAATATATTAGAATTTCATTCTTACTCACTGATTTCAAAACCGTCTATCAAGACCAAAAATGGTAGGTTTTTTGTGCACATATTTGTAAGACACAAGTTGATTTTTTGGTATGCAAGGTAATACTATTGCTATTTAAATTGTGTGTCTGTTGAAATGCAGTTAATAACTACTCAGAAGCTAATAACTGATCAGCATCTTCAGGATATTTATTAAGAAGTGGTATTCCTCCTTTCTTTGACCTAAAGGAATTGTCTCAATGAGTGCTCTTACTTAAGAAGCTTTTAACTGAGAAAAAGCCATTGGAGCAGACTGTAGTTAAGTATACATTTGGCGGCTAAGAGTTCTTGCACATGATGGTTAGAAGAATCTGCAACACAGATCCCTACAGATATATCCCCAAAACTGCTGAAACAATGGGAAGTCTGTCATTATCGTGTAGCAATTTGGGCTCTGCTCCAAATGAGAAAATTCCTTTCAGTGTGTGCATACTGTAACCGTATTAAGTTGATTATGTGTTATGGAATTTAGGTGCTTGCTTAAAGTTGCTTGCTCCAAGTTACTGGTGTCACATGAAATATATTAGTGAGACAAGAAGGGGACTAGAATTTCCAAGGTAAAATGAACAAGACAGTGGTAAGACAATGCAGGAAAGGAAACTGTTGTGCCAGGAAACAGGCCACAGGGAGTTCTCTAGAATCGGCTTTAATTAACGTTCCAGTCCACAACCCTTGTACAAAAGCTGAGATCTGATAGAGATTGCTAACAGCATAAGGCTATCCTTTATCATTTTAACTCAAAGGAAGACATCATAAATGAAATGAATGACATCAAAGACTGGAGTAATAGAAATAGCCTGAAGTATAATAGCGTAAAAATGCAAGGCCAGGAATGTGGGGTTACTTAATGAAACCTCTATTTATGAATTAGGTGTTTATCAGTAATAGATCACTGAGAAAGAGGGAGACCTCAGGGTCATCCCAGAAATACTATCAGGCACAAATATTTTGCAGCCATGGGAAAGAAATGTATGTAACTAAAATTTATATCAGACATGTTTTCAACAGAGCAAGGGTATAACTATACCTCCTGGCCAGCCACAGGCAAGGCCTCATCTTAAATACAATATCTTTGCTTAGGAAATGTGATTTCAAATGGGAATAAGCACAGAGAAGGGCTGCAAAACTGGTGATAGGGAGACAGAACTTGTCATACCAGGTGAGTATGAAAGGGATTGTTTCATTTAGCCTAATAAACTTGAGGCTGAGAAGGGAGACAATTGCTGCATGTAGGTAGAAGAGTATGTGTAAACTCTAAGGAAAGGAAAAAAAAAGAGAGAGAACAAAAACATCTGAAATATAATTTAGTCTGGGCAATAGAACAAATGCATCTAGAATGGCCCAGAATAAATTCTGATGGGAAGTTGGATAGTGGATCATTAAAGCATTGGGGTTCTGGAAACACTCCCCAGAAGTAATGGAAAAAAAATCCCTATCTGCTCTCTCAATGCTAGAGTTTGCATCTGCAAGGAATGGCACTTGCTTTCTCTTGTGACCAGCAGGAAGCTGGGTGTGCTTTGGGGAAGCTGGGGCTCAGCCGTTTTTGTCTTATTGTGGGAACAAGTAGGTGGGGAATTCATCTGCAGATGACAAAATCAGTATATTATGTATCAGTTGGGATAGTTACTTGTATGTTTTAATAGGGATTGAGAAGAAATTTCTGTCAAGATCGAGCAGGTTAAGGCTGAAATTTCTTATTTGCTTTCCTCATAGTATCAGACATAGATTATTTTCATAATATTTTGCAAGCTGGTGATACTGCACTGCTCCAGTGTGTTCAGAAGTCCTCCAAAGTTAAACATCTGCTACCATAGTGGTAGCATACCGATTTCCCAAATCCCAGAGATTCAAGACAGCAGATGGAGACTACATCTCAGCAAATGAGATCACTTTACCTATCATGGCCCTTTTTACCTAAGAACATTCCTAACTGCACTGATTTTTAAAATCAATGTTTTCAAAATGACCTAAACTGTTCAATACTGAACTTAGATTACATCTGAACAGCTACTTCTATAAATAAAAACTGTGAAGTAATATTTACTTCCATTACTTCAGTGGTTATTTTATCCTTTCATCTATTACACAACCAAAAGCATAAATTTGCAGAAATAAATATTTGCCCATATTTAACAACAACAAAAAAAAGAACAACTGAATGGTTCTAAATAAAAATAGAAAAAAATATGAGTGAAAGGTCACTCTAATTTTTTATTGAGACTGTCTGTATCAAAGTGGCTTCTTCCAGGAAGATGCATAACAAAAGAGAATGCACAATACTGAAAGATGGTCATAGGCCTATTAGCCAAATATGGCAAGCTGATCCTGCCATGGCCAGACTCACATATCTGGAAATTTAAGCAGTCTCAACAAAGGGAAAATAGTCCATTAAGGCTTCAGTGACTATCATTACGGTAAAATAAGTCTTTAGTGTGGTTCCTTTTTTACACCTTTTTTAGTTAGTAAATTTACTTCTCAATGACAGTTTATTTCCTAAGATGTAAAAGTCAATGTCAAAAAATGCTTTTTGAAATTTTTGAGAGTCCACTATAACTGCATTTTAAGTTTTCTTGACTAGCACTGAAAATATGGAACAGCTATTAAACTGCTGTTCCCCTAATAAACATTAATTATAAGACAGCAGGTGATTAATCACTGATAATGAGCTATAGATGACTTTTAATGGTCAGCTAATAGTGTCATGGGCCTTTAATACTGGAAATAATTAAAATTAATAACAGATTGTATGGTGAATATGCATGATAAAAATGTGCTTACAATTCAAAAAGCAGGCACCCAAATATAGGAGGAATATCTTTCCCTGTGACCATGATACTTTAGCTCAGTGCTTAGAGCACTTGCAAGTGGGGAAAACCTGAATTATTGTCCTGGTTTTAAGGACCATTTGAAACAGGGCTTAGATGTGGTTTACAACTTACAACTGTTGTTTTTCCCTCTGAAGGTGGAAGTCCTAACCAGCATATTGCAGTTATTCTCCCTTGTTCTTCCTGGCACAAGAAATCTTTAATTATAGCATGGAGAGTGAATCCTTAATGGGAAAGAAACCTCTTCCATCACCTTTCCATTTCTGCAACAACCCATAGATGATTACTAAGGCACTTTTTTGAAAACAGAGATGGGACTTGAAATCTCTCCCTGGCTGCAGAGAAAATGGAATCCTGGCCTTTCCTTCCTAGATGGCACCAAGTGTGATACTGCTCTGTAAGGTTCTGTCTTTTGGGGAGGAAGAGCAGTTCTTTAACAGAGTTACAGCCCTGAAAGTGATTTCAAAGCCATCAACATTTTGCACCTTAATATTGTTCAGAATGAAAGGGCTTGTCTGCACATCCTATCCTGTTGGGTCACTTCAACACCTTAGCATTCAGCTGGCTGATTGTTGGGAACCAAACTCTGCTTATGTACGCTGTGGTAGCCTGAAGATTTGCCAATTCTGGTAAATTCTCTCTGGCTTGATAGACACACAGCACAGCATGGCTTACATCTCTAGGGCTAGATTTTCTCCTGAAACAGGTCTAAGCTTTGTCCTCAAACAGGTCTCATACATACTGACTGGTTCCTTCAGTACATTATCTCCCAAACCATGTTTGGCATTGTTGGCAAAGTGCTAGTTTGCCAAGGTCAAAACCATGGTATCTAGCTTATGTCTTTACAGATTCTGGAACCAGGACCTACATATTAGGTCTTACCATGCTGGTGTTAAAACATTTTTTTCAAGGACCCTCTTCATCATTAGTAGCCAAATTAATAATTAAGAATTCTAATGTTAAGGCCATATAGAAAAGCAATTTGCTGAAGGTAAGAAAATTCAGGACAACATGGGGAATAAAGTTTTGTAAATTTTGTTTTTAACATAGTATGTAAAAGCCACCAATAAGTATAGGGTTTTATATGTCAAAAGCAAAAGAGCCAGTTCATCAAGGTGGGAACAGATGTGAATTTCATCTCTAAATGGTCTTGGTTTTACTTTAATTTTCCTACTTTATGCTGTCCCCTTCTATTTTTTCAGCCCCTGTCAACATGCCATGTCATCATGCTATGTATTAAATCCTGATCAGTCAAATGTTTACACAGGTGAGCAGCTTTACAAATGCCAGCAGCCACAATTAAGCAAATTTGACTGCCCACGTGAGTAGTTGCTTGCATTTGCAAGCTTTTCTGAGAGTTCACATGAGATTGCAAGGTCTTTGCAGGTGATACAGTAATAGTGAAACTGTGGGGTTTATTCTAATTTTACACCAGGGTTATTCCATTCACATCACTGGTGGAGCTACTTCCACTTCACAGTTATGTAAACAAAAAAAGCATGGTGTTCAACGTTTTTCTGGGTGCTGTACAAACAGATAATGTAATAGTTTGTAAATAAAAAAATCAGTCATCTAGTCTAATTAAGAAATCGCATAGAACACCACAGAATTAATATTATTGATTTTTACTGTTTCTTCATTTGCTTTTGGGATTAGCAAAAGATTCTTAGTAATCACAAATGAGCAACTTGAAAAGGTCATAGAAAGTAGGTGAGGAAGGGAAGGAGGAAAAGAAAGTCTGGGAGCAGAGATGAAAGGAAGAAGAAGCAGGAGTGAATAATAAGAAAAATAGGAAGAAAATCAGGAAACAGAAGAGGAGACTGGGATAAGAAAGGGAAGAACATAAAAACAGGAAAGAGAAGTAGAAAGATGAGATCTATAGTAATCACCTTTCAAGTTGTCTTGGATTGGATTTCTGTGCTTTGTTGTTTTTTTTTTAAATCAATGGATTGTTTATACTTCACTAGAATAAAACAAAAAATAAAAGGCAAATGTGAAATATAAAAAAATGTTTTGACATCACCATTCAACTGACAGTGTTGACAGTTATACCTGATGTTCTTAAGGTCAAACAATGAAATAATAATGTTCCATTTCAATATACCTTGACAATAATCTTAGGGTAATACCCTGCAGTAACAAAAGGAGGAATTTTTTTAAATCACAATTGTACATAAATGATAGAAAATCAATTGTGATATTGCCTTGGCAAAAGCGCTGTTTTCAAGGCTGAATATTTGGCAATATAACATCTATTATTATTATTAATCTTCGTAGTTAAAGATGATTCCTTACAAGGACATCTGGGTCATGTGAAACTTGCAGAAAGATTGTAGTGTTTTGGATGAGAGCTCATATAAGCTTGCTGCCAGGTTTCAGATAAGACATAAAACCAACCTTCTGACTGCTTGTAGTCATTAAAGAGCAGAAGATACTTTTTGGAAGAGTTGTACTGTAGAGCACCCACTGTGCTGGCCAAATTCCAATGTGGAAAATTACATTCTGCCTACTGACAATCGCCTCTTCTATTTCAAAAAGCAAGTCCTGTTTTTTACCTACTGTCCTAGATATTAGACATGTGGCTAACCTGGAGCACAGTGTTAAATCCATTACGTGCTTATCTACCTTGCTGAATTGTCACCCTGATCAATTTATTAACTCAATTAAAGAAGTGTCCCATTTTTAATCAGTGGGATGGCAATTTAACTTCTGTATAAAATGCAAGAAAGTATTACACATAACATCCAGATCAGAATTTCAGAAGCTAATAATTCAGGAAAGTGACATGCTAGGTTTCTTGTATTAATGATACCTCTGTCTCAATACACTTTTCTTGTATGCTGTGAAACACATACATAAGATGCTCTTCCTTTAAACAGCTGAGTACTTGCACAGTTTTAGGCACCTGCAAAACCCCATCAACTTTGAGCTGGTGATATACAAACTGCATTTTTTATTTATAGAGAAGAAGGATGAGAATTTTAAAAACTCAAATTACTTAATCGGTCTTCTGCCAACACTGAAGCTGGAGCAGAAATAATGTTGAACCCTTCCACAAATACCTAAATTGCAAAGGCAAGTGACTAGCACTTCCTTAACTCTTTTTAAAGACAATCATGTTGAAACAGAACCTAAGTCTTTTCAAGTAATGAGGTGAATGTTGGTGGAAAATATAATGCATATGTGCAAGCCAATATTGTAAAGTACAGCTCCAGTAATCCCAGAGCTCAAGAAGCAGCAGCTACAATGGTTCGTGAAAGCAACATGGGATCCTGCAGGAGGAATGGCAAAGTACAGCAAGATCATTGCCATTATTTTAGTAAAAGGGCTCCAATTAGGACAGGATTGTTGTTTTCTTTCTTTTGCCCTGTAATTATATATAACATCCTTGATAAGATTAAGTGCTGTGATAAAATCTGTATTTTTGCTTAGCTTAAAAAGCAACTGTACGTGTTTTCAGATAAGCAGATAATTTAAAATCTCATCATCAAACTCATGTGTCAGGACTTCTTCAAAGATTGAAATCAGTCAGATGCTGTTTCATGTTCAGGCATATAATATTTGCAATGGAAAGAGGCATAATGCTTCCATAGCAACACATTAGATACATCAAGTCCAAGCCTTGAGAACTACTGACAGAAGTTTAACAGGAATGTTAACTATTCTTAAGAAAAAAGATTTTTGTTTATGCTTCATATATATATATATATATATGCAAGTACATCTGTACATCTGGTATTTCTTATTGATGATTAAGTGAAATTTACTCTATACACCAGTGAAGCTAAAGACAACCGCCCCAACCCGCCTTGTGTATTGTACAAAATCTATTAGTAGATGGACGTTTAATAGCTGTACAAGTGTATCTTAATGAACCTTAAGATGGTATAGCTTTCCTTGTAATTGCTGGCAACTATGTTGCTTTACATTTAAGATCATGCATGCTTATCAGAGATGCCATTGACTTGTACTTGTTCTGTTTATTGATTGCTTAATTAGTTTCCAAGATAGCTAATCAGGGACAGATGCAAGTGTTTAAGCATCTCTTGCTGTGTCTTACTCTGAGCACAAAATTGAGGAGCAGCTGTGTGACTTGAAGAAATACATCAACCCCACTGAACAGAACTAGTTTGAATCATGGTATAGGGTACAATGTTGGTGTAGCAATACTGACTGTAATGTGAAATTAATTTTAGGGAAGCTGGTATGCCGACTCATTCTCCAAAAAGTAACTGGAAAGAAAGCTTTCTTGGCTTTCCAAATGACAGTGCAAAGAATACATTTTTCCTCTTCCTTCTACACTATTGTTTGCTAAATGTAGCCTCTAACAGTCAGAATAAAAAGGTTTTTGCTCACGATAACAACCTCTAGGGATTTCTCTGTCACAGAAATAAAATCAAGTAAATGTCAACATTCTGTAGGGAACATTATATATCACTGGTGAAGCTGGGTAAATAATCGACTGTGGAGGGTGGTATCTGTCTCAGAAATTTGAAAACTCAGTTTAAACTAACACGTTTTGTTTTGATGAGAGCAAATTTCTTTGTTTGAAGTTGGCTCTTTTAAAGTGGTATCAAGTGTTTATCTTGAAAAAATTACAGAAAACATTGAGAAGAACAGTTTCAAACTAAAAAATCCAAATGTTTTTGGTTAAAAACCTTGATACTACATTTACAGATGTTCTGAGAGACTGTATTCCTTAATGAATAGTTCAGCAAAACCAACACAAATTTACATTACTTGGGCTTATTGAATCTGCTTTATAAAACAAAGTGCTTGGTGTAAAAGGTAGCACACAGCTCTACCCACAATGATGCTAATACCATGTGTAAGAATAGTCCAGCTGCCTAAGCATTGACCTAAGGGCAGGCATTCAATATTTATAATTCAGTATTACTATTTCCCATGCTGTTAAAATCTTAAAAGCCCCTCTTTTCCAGTTTTGTCCTCATAATAGAAATGAACCATAGACCTATTCAGAAAACAATTTTTCTCAGGTTTTAATGAAATATTTGATGTTAATATAGGAAAGAACATCCACTGCTTCATAACTGTTCATATGGAATTCATGCCTTCCAGTGACCTCTGATAGTTTTACCAGAGGTTCAATGTACTTTTTACAATTATGTTTTGAAAGACAGTCAGGAAACCACTGCACATCAGCAGAGGTCTGTCAAAGTTTAACACATGTTTTCTAGCCCTTTTCCCAACATCGGCTGAAGAGTCCAGCACTCAAAAGCATGTCTTTATTATCTGAGAAACTGCTCTGCCATGCTACCCACAGCTGTTTAATATGAGACCAGAGCAAGGGTGTTCAAGGCTCCTATTGTATCTGTAGGCAGGAGAGTTGCGAAGATTCACTTAGCAATCAATCTCAAATTTAAACTGAAAGGATACTGAACCAAGACAGCACTTTAATAGAAGTCAGTGGAGAAGAAAAGTGAAAAAAAAAAAAGGAAAAAAATTAATTCCTAAAAATCTTAACTAAAAATAATTTGTCACAAGTGAGATTTTGAAATACAGAACATCTTAACTGTTGTCACAAAATCCAGACATCATTTTTATTCTCAACAAATATATAGCTTATGATTAACTTACACAAATATATAAACATTTAATTTTTTTCTAATGCAACATGTATGCAAGGTCATCAGTGCACTATTTAGTAATAGTGCATTACTACTAAAATATTGGCTCCTGTGTCAATCACCATTTAAAAAAAAAGAACAAACTTGGAAGAGAGCAAGCCTGAACCTAGTGTTTGAAAGAGGCTCTACCTGCTAATTATCATGCACCAGTATTTTGCCTAAAGTTCTGAAATCAGTCATAAGATAATATCAAGACAATTCATTATTTTGAAACTCCTTAAGTTGGATAACGATGCTTTTTTGTCTTGAGTCTTACCTTTTCCTGAAGTGTTTCTGCTACAGAAAGCACTGATTTGGATTTCATTTTGACTTTTTGTTTGCATGATAAAAATTAACCATTTTGCTAAGTATTCCTATTAAAGGACACAGCCAGGATAATTTTACAAATCTAGGGGTTATTTTATTATTTGAAATCAGATTTCAGATGAAAATTTTATTAGACTGAATCCAGCAGCTCTTAGGATAAAAATGCTTGGCCATTTCCATTTACCTACGGCAACAGAAGCTTCCAGTGAATAGCTCTACTGGTTTTATACCCTCATGTGTTTCTACTTTAATATGAGCAGGAATAATAATTCCATAAATATTGTGAACCTACATTCAAATAAACATAACTGAATGTGACACATGGAGCAAAACAAACTCAGGAAATATTACCACTATACAGGGTTTTTTTTAGCTGTTTCTTTTTTATGTCAAAAGAACAATGATTATGATTAGTAGAACTATAGAAAGAACATCTTACAGTCGTATCTTTGGAGAAACTGGAAGTTAAGCATGTCCAGAAGAAACCCAAAATATGTGTCGATTTTTTAAAAAGTGTACAGTAATCTGCTAAGAAATATTGTTGGTAGAACACAAAAAACCCCACAAGAATGTGATGGCATTGCAGTCTGACAAAAAAAAAAACCCAAACCCACAAACTGTGGAAATTTAAGCATAACTAGTAATAGGATCAGAAAATTGGAAGACTGCAAGATTTACTTGAGAGTATTTGTATGACTTGCATAGCCAAATCTTGTAGTAGTTTGGGGACACATAGTACAATAGTCAATGCAGTATCACTATAATCCTCTTGCAAACCCTAACTACAAACCAAAGGAGTAAAAATGACTTGTGGTAGTCATTTGTTCTCCTGAGTACACAGTGCATCCAAATCATCATTTACTGTCAGTACCAAGAGATTTCACAACACAGGAAGAGATTACATATTAGCATCAGGGTCTCCAGAAGCCATTGAATGTAAAGGATGAATTTAATAGGTCTACTTGTAGTCAACACCAGGTCCCAACTCTTAATAAAATAAACCTAGACACAAGGGGAGTTTAGAAAAAATCAGAATAACAACTGGGAGTGGATGAACATTTGATCACATTATTGCTATGGCTCAATAGCTATTTTCTAGAAAGGCACCTAGCCAACACATTGATTTTCAAAAATAACCTGCTATATACTTCATTTCTTGATGCAATGAGATTGCGCACTAAGCAATGTTCTGAACAGTTGAAATATAAGATATTTGTCTAAATGCTAGTCTAAGATGCTCAGTGTTATCTGAAGGAACATGTCATTAGTTCCCTTAACATTATTGAAGCTCTTCAAAACTACTAGCTGAAAATGGGCAAATAAATGGGTTACTTAATAAAGCTCCAACATTTAACCATATGCAACCTCAAATCATCTTAAACTGATAATCAAACTTTTTTTTCCAACCTTAAACCAACTACATTGCTAGAGTGTAGATAGACATTTGAGAAGCCAATGACTTTCTGCTCTCCCTCGTGCCACTCAGGGAGCTCTTGGAGGCAATAATACCATGAGTACTTCAGCAAACGGTAGGAACAGCCAAGAACAAACAGTTCCTGGAGTCTCCAGCGGCACAGGCAGTAGCAGGATAGCATCGCCTCCCTCCATTTGCCAAGAGCATTTCAAAGATGATGTTCTGTATCCTTGGAAATGTCAGGATTAGTTGATTTCCAACACTGCAAGCCCATGCTTTACAAAAAGTCTTCTAGTATTGCATAGTTTAATTTCAAATCTACCCCAGGATTCCTGTCCCTGATAGTGGATGCGTGCATAGATTAGCTCTAGCTAATCTAGCTCTGCAAGAGTGAATTCATATATGTCTGGTTTTAATTACAAAAGTAGATTTATTGGTGAACAGCTTTTCTTGGTATGATAGTTACTATTAACTCCAAAGCCTCTGCAAAATCATGCTATCTTTTATTTAAGGTAAAAATAACCCACTAAAAGCAGATTACTTTAAAATTTATTAAACTTGATAAATTTAAATTCTTCAGTCTATGCTTGAACAACTGAATAATACCCTTCTAACTCCTCAAACTTCTGAATTTTAAATATTTGAATTAATTTCTTTGCTCAATAGGGTTTTTAGAAAGCCACAAGACAAACATCTATTTGCAATTTGGGCCTGTTTTGCAAAGATTAAATACTGAGGAAGAGCAGAACAAAAAAGGAAAAAAAAAGTCAGAGAATTATAACAGCAATGTCATAATGTGTTTTCTTTAAAATCCCCAACTTTTTTTTTTTTTTTTACTTTTCTACGGTGGTGCAGATAACTAGAAATCTACTTTGGTTCTGATGAAGCAGAAATTGTTCTCATGCCAAATCCACCTTTTCTGACAGAATGTAAAAGCCTGCTTATTTACTGGAGTATAATCACTTTTTTCTTTTAAGCACACACATCACAGGTGCATTTACCTAATTAAGAAAGAAATCTCATGAAAAAATAAATACTTTATTGAGAACTGTACCCTGTTGTCCTTGTAGTTACCATAGTGAATATGTCTGAAAGACCTTGTTTTCAAAAGTGAATTCCATGAAAGTATTAAACTGTCCAGCTTGTCATGTCTGGAGCCATAAATGTTTCCAGAGTCATGAATATAACTGTTTAAATTTCAGTAATGATGTAGTCTGTATATTCAGAAAGAGAAAAATAACAACCTGTTCATATAGTCAAACAGTTCTTAATGATCTACACTTAATGCAATTTCATACATTGCTTGCCAGGTGAAAAAAGAACACTGAAGTGTAAAAATAAAAAGAAGAATCTCATTCCCTTCTCCAATCTGCTCGACAAGAAATGCAGGGATAGCAGAAGCAGCACTTGGCGTACAGGTGGTCCTGAGGCTGTTCCAGTCCAACTTCAGGACTGCTCAGCAGCTGCTGCTCAGAGGACTCCACAACACATCGTTAATGCTGCTTAAGCAGCATTAACTTTGGCCCAGTTACCATGCACTGAGCTGCGCTATGATGCTGCAGAGAAAAACTGTTAAAGCCCTGTCCTCCATTATGCTGAGAAAGCTCAGCTGAATACCCATGGAGATGCTTCTGAGGTCTATTAAGAGGGAACAGCATGGAGCTTGCAGTTGCATTAAAGATACTATATCAGATCAGTGCCACATAACAAATTACCACAGTCTTAAATGGTGAAGAAAGAACAGCGTGAATATGGGAGGCTGATAAAATTAATGTTTCCACTTTAATAGTTATCATTTGGAGACTTTTAGTTTCACAGTATGCAAGTAGCTTAAAGAAATATTTCTGTTAGGTATTGTATTCTTAGTGTTGACTTACAGACAATCATTTGCTGAATCAAGTTCCAGCATTGATAATAATACTCAAAACTGTAAACATGCCAAACTAATTCATACATTTGATCTTTTTTACTTGTCAGAGAACTATTTTTCTGTGTATTATACTCACTGATTGATTTCTGAAAAGCTTGTTGGTTTCTGTGGAGTCCAACTAACATTCAAGGTTCTTGACAATATGTCTTAAATTTTTTTTAAATAAGCAGTAACAAAAGAACAATCAATTTAAAGTTCAAAAAACTTCCTTCCATCGTTTCTGCTTATGGAAACAAACACCCGTTATGCTCCAGACAGTTCTGCCTGGGCTTCTTTCACAGGAATTCTTCCATTCATGCTACCTGTGTGACATGCTGCATGCTCCAGTGATGCCAGACTCTTCTCAGTGGTGCCCACAGACAGGACAAGAGAAATGGGCACAAATTAAGAAACATGAAATTCCATCTGAACACACGAAAAAAACTTTTCTATTGTGGAGGTCATCAAACACTGGCACAAGTTGCCCAGAGAGGTTGTGTAGTCTCTATCCTTGCAGAAATTCAAAAGCCATCTGGACATTGACCTGGGCAAACCATCTAGCTGACCCTGCTTGAGAAGGGGGTGTGTGCTAGATGATGTCAAGAGGTCCCTTCCAACCTCAGCAATTCTGTGATTTTAGAGTATCATGAAGAACTCTAACTCCATGCTATGATAAACCATCTGTGAGCTGTGTAGCTTCTAGTTTCTGAAAAAGTTCAGTAAGTACTTGCTTGAGACTGCTGCACCTCAACAACCATGCAGCAACTATTATTTCATCATATTTCCATTGTAGTCACATCTGAAAACTGCTTGCTTGTGAAGCCACATCTCTCTATGGACTTTACAAGCAACTGAGGTACATAGTAGTATTTTGTTAAAAGTTCATTGATATGAGCGCAAGGTGATGGTAACAATACTAATCTGAGGTTTGCAGTTTTTAGAAGGCACCCACAGTGCATGTCTGTGCCGGGGAGCAGCAAGAGGCCAGCTGATCCATGAGGGAGGATGAGCTGGGAGTTGAGAGCAGGTATGGCACAGGCAGGGCAGTTCCCTCCCTGATGATGCATCAGGGCAGGGTGGTGAAAGAAACAGGGTCCATCGACAGTCCCAGACAAGGTGAGGTAATGAGTCAAGTCCAAGTTGAGCCCAAGGATCCATCCCTTCAGGAAGGGCAGTCGGCATGTAGGCATGGCTGGAGACAAGGCTACTTACAGTGTACGTGCAAGGTCTACACAGGAACCCCACAAACCAGGACAGCAGGAGGCAGGTCTGGGCTCAGGACACCTACAGCTTTACTCAAGGCAGGTCTGGGCGTCCAGGCATAAGCTTGAACAAAACCCCTGTGCCCACAAGCAGAGTGGGTGGGTGGTAGCAGTATATGCTACTTTTATGTACTGTTCATATGTATCAATGACCTGAAACAATTTTCATTAAACCAATTATTTTGGTAATTGTGTTTGCTGCTTATGGTCAGAAGTATTTGTCAATCAATGCAATGTATTTATCCTTTTCTTTAGTTTTCTTTTCTCCTTTAAAGATATACACTATCTAGTGATTTTCACTTTTCCTCTAGCTCGCTGACAGTTCTTTGCAAATACGTAGTTTTAAAGAAAATTCCATATATTTCAGAATATTTTTGTTAGGTTTTTTTTTCTATTATTACTATTATTATTTTGAAGCACAGACGAGGGGAGGTATGAATGAACTTCTAAATGTTTGCTTGTCTTTTTAAAGCATCTTTTTTGACCTTCTCAGAATCTCAGCTAAAAGAAAAGCCCTGGCAATAAAAGGTAGGATATGCATGAGACCAAACAAAAATCAGATAATTAAGCACACCATCATTTTCTATGCAGCCAGCAAGAGCCTACTAGAAGTGTGAGTCTAAATCCTGTTCAGTAAAACCAAGTCCTTCCACTGACTTCAGTAGACATAGGTCAAGTCCTTGAGCAGCACAATCTAAACAAATAGAGAAAAGTCTGTTGGCAAAGAGACATTTTGATATACAAGGTCCAATTAATCCTTAGATAAGAAGTAAAAATTAACTTGTGGGTTGCAGCCTCTTCAGTCTGATTTTTTATTAGATATAAATAATCTTAATTTTTTCCTCTGAACCAGCTTTTCAAGGGCTCTTCTTGTAGTTGTCATGCAGTTTTAATACACAATGATCATTCATTACAGCAACATTAATCTGGCAGACATTACTCTTCAAATAATTGCTGCCTGCCTTAATTCCTGGCTTGTCCTTTTGTAAGCATTAATTACATATGTCAACAACAATCAGTTTAGAGTAAGATAATTGCAGGTATGGAAAAAGGTTACTCTTAGCAAATATGTACTTGAAAGATAATGTCTTCATAGTATTAGGATTTTATTTACCTCAAGAGCTTCATGAATTTGTTGGAGGCCCCTTACCTTAGCTATATAAACAAAATGGACAGTCCGTTATAATTTTTTTTGTGTATGTGTTTATCACACTAGCTAACAGAGTTGGGATTTTTTTTTTCATAGCCAACAAGATATGCAGATGTTTGTTGGTGATTTGGAGCAAACATATAGATATTTATAGATATTTATGGATATTTATTTCACTCCAGTGTGTTAAAAGAACTACTCCATTATATGCCTTTTTGAAGATACACCTAACACTTTTTGACAGATTGCATCAACTGCAATAATTTTGATAAAAATTTCCAGTGCCAATGCTGTTGCTCATGTATTTCATCATATAGACGCTCAGCATTCTGTTAGCTGTGGATCTTGCGTATTTTTCAGGGTCCGTAAGCATGCCCTGGATCACAAATTTGGCATGAGTTATATTTTTAGATCCTTCTTGTTTTCATTTGCTTTACTTACAAAGTCAAATCAAGTGTGTCTTCATCATACATGACTGACTCATATAAGTATTGTTAAAAACATGAAGTGAAAGTGAACCAACAACCTCTCTAGTTACCCTGATACAGTGTTTTGTTATTTTCACAGGCAGAAAGCCTTTCCTAATATCTCATACCTTTGCAAATTAGAAATCTTCTTGTGCTATTCTTAGTGGGCATAGAGAAGAAATGATTAGTATTTTGATGTAATAATAAAATTTTACATGCTGGAAGACTGCTTTCATGTCACCACTTCATGTCCTTCACAGTGGACATTTCCAGTTTCTTCAGTTTTTGTTCACAGGTCATGTTTTATAAACTTCTGATAATTTCACATACCTGTGGTTAAGCATTAACCTTCCAGATCCCTCCAATTTTTCTTTAGGCATACTGGGACCCATCTCCTGGCTGAAGCTTCACCAACATCTAGCAGAATGACATAGCACCTCTCTGCTCCTCATAAAACATTTCTCTTTAAACCTGTCAGAGTGACATTGTTTTCTCTTGAAACAATAGCATGTTGCTATTGTTTGACCAATATGCAGTTTGTGGGCCAGTATAACTTCTAGGTCATTTTATGCTGCACTGCTGCATACCTACTTTTCCCCAAATATTTCATCATCTGCTCCAGCTCCCTAGAGCTGATCTTTCATTCTTGTTCAGCTTAGCCATTTTCACCACATTGTAGTCTCCAGAAGGCAGAGCATCAATAGTTATAGACCTAACATGTTCTCCTTGAAATAGGGGAAAACAGGTAACTGTTACCTGTCAATTTAAAAAAAAATAAATCTGCAAGACAAACTTTGCTTCAGACTACCAGAACTGTCTCGAACCATAGTTATAATCTTCTAACAAAGTAAATGATGACTTTTTTAAACATATGTGATTAGACTCATGAGAATGCATAAGTCTATGCATTTCTTGCATACACTGAATTCAAGCTAAAACTCCAGAAACGACCATAGGGAAAACTTGCTTTTAAGCCATAGCATATTCAAAGTCACAAATGGTGAGATAATGAGATACCTCTTTCAGCAGCTGGGTGAATGCATTATACATCACCAGTGCAAGTTTTATTTTTTATTATCTAGAGTTGCCAGTGACTTTTTTTTTTTTCCTAGTCTGTTTTACTCAAATATTAACTACATAGAGAGAAACATAAATTACTTATTTGTCTGCCCGCACCCTATCAGTGGTGTATTTGGGGCAGCTGCAAAAGGCCGTTTAACAATTTCTTGTATGATAACTTATACTGAAATGTCTTAAGCTGACAATGAACTGAAGAACAGAATATTGATTAAGCTAAAATGGATGGCAACCTTCTTGTATAAGCTGCTTAAAGCATATAAATATATAGAAGCTCATTATTAAGACCTTATCAGATTTAACGTTATGAAGGGATTTTTTAAAAAGAGAATTACCTTTTATCCACTTATGTAATCTACCAATGCAGTGCATTAATAAAACATCTAGCACTTTCAGAAAAGGTTGATAATTAGTTGTCGGCACTTAACTACTAATGACAGCTGCAGAGGATATATTCTTAACTTGTATTTTATTCAGGTACTAATGGTTAAAGTTAGAAGCATAATTAGCATACCAGGACATGATGATTCATGCTGTTATTGATTTTGTTGCAGCCAACTTTATGCTTCCATGCCAAAATTGTCATATTGATTATTTGTGGCTACTGGTATGCAACCCTTACATCAGATTTCTGTCTAGACAGTAACAACCTTTATAAAATATTTAGTAAGAGTGTCCATGACCCAGAAATTTTCTTGAAGCTTAGTTTTTCTTGCTTATTTTCATTTTAAAGACTGACAGCAACTGAAAATGCAGTGTGATTTTCTGATTTGGAGACCCTGAATAATCTTCTTCTGGAGGCTATATTTTTCTGAATGTTGTTTTAAATATGGAGTATATGTTATGGAACTGAATAGTTTAATATATTGTGTTTATTAATCATAAAGAGGGTGCAGGATACTGGGGGCTGCTAAGCACATTTCACATCATCAGAAATTCAGCTGGAACAAAACCGCTTATCCAGACACCTTGAATATAAAGAATACATTTTTTTCTAGTATAATATACCTAATCCATCAGTTAGCTTTGAGGAATTAAGAGCTAGATGGTTTTTCGTGTGGGAAATAGCCGTGCAGAGGACAACAAAACCTGCCAAATTCTAAACAGGTTTTGCTTTCAGAAAAAAAATGCCTATCCATGTAGATGAATATAGTTGAGACCCACCACAGTCACCTTCTGGAAACGAGAGCTCAGGAGAGTAATCACATGCTCCCCTCCAGGCTCCTGGGACCACCTAGTTCAAGTGTGATGCAGAGCGGCTTAGGCTAGAAGCATACAGAGAAAAGGATAAAGAGAGAGACATGCTCAGGGCACCTGAGATCTGAGGCAGCTGGCTTGGCATCTAAAATAAGGGAATGTCAAGACTGTGGATATTTCTTCTATGAATCTTCATTCTTTGATGTCATAGCTACAACTGCCTATGTGCTGATACTTGAAATAGTTGCAACATGGAAAGGTTATTATATGGGGGTCTAGTTTGCATAGGCTGTTGGACCCATATTTGTACTGAGTTCATATCCTTGAATTTCAGAGGAAGAAAACCCAGATACAATGCAGGGAAGGACACCCAAGATGCTAACAGGAGCATATGGTATGCTCACATCTCACCCAGAAAAAACAAGCAATCAGGACTTAATGTGGCTTATGAACCACACCTGCCCTGACTGTTAGACATAGATGTTGGTCAAGGAACTGGTAAATAGAGCAAGGTTTCACCATGGTTAGGAAACAAATTATGCTATGTCTGGAATATGTGAGATTTTCTACAATTACTTTAGGAAAAAAAAAAAAAGACAAGGGCCATTATCAGGAGCAGAGAAAGGAGTGGTTAAGGGTTTCTTTATTCATTCAAGGTAAACTGTGTCCGGGTAAGGCTTGTTGCAAGAATGAAAATAGTAATAAGGTAATGCTTCATGTAGATTTAAAGTAAAGGAAAAAGTCTTCCAATCTCGTATCATCTAGGTATATATGAGATATTGCTAACACAGTGTTTGTAAGCACTTGTTACAGTTCAAAATACCAGCTGAATCAATACCCACCAGTGTGGTCAGTATTTATAACCATCCATGTGAATGTGACTTGCCTTGCATATGCTTTTTGGGAAGGTCTGACTGAATTAGTAACCTTATGTGCATGCAAACACACGTGTTAGAGGGAACAAGCATATTTGCTACCCATTGTTCATCATCTGTCGTTCTCCTTTTTAAGAAGTTTTAATCATCCAATGAAGGCACAAACAGTGCTATGTGCCTAAGGAGACCAATCACACAAGTTAATGACCAACAAAAAGCTGAACTGAATGATATTCAAAGACCTCGTAGATTGAAATATTTTCCATTATTTACTGAATACTTGCTATGACCACACAACATGTATAGTAACTGGTCCATATTTTGTAATGCTTTATTGACAAAAAGAAAGGGTATAATTGCCAGTTTGGGGGGGTTGGTTTGGGGGTTTGGTTTGTTTGGTTGGTTGTTTTTTTTTGGTTTGGGGTTTTTTTGTGAATAATTAAATGAGCTTTACAATTTAGACTGCAATCTTTCTAGGTCAAAAAGTTTTCCTCACATTGGAAACATATAGCCATTGTTAATACTAAATAAGTAATAATGGTAATCAGAGTACAAAGAGGGACAAAGTCAATTGCAAGAATGTAGGGAAACTTATTTTTACAACATTGTGTCTAGTTACAGAAAGATGAGTCCTCACGGTGAAACATGAATGCCGAATCACAGGAGAGGGTCTGAAGTCACAAGCCGTATTACTGAGATATTTGTAGATATACCACCAGATTTACACAGCAATCAGACCTAAAATAAAGAGAAAATGCTAAACATTTGAATTCTAGTTTATAGCCAAGTGGAGACATTTTATACAGAAGCAATTTTTTTTTTTTCAAGCAGATCTCTATCAAAATATCTTGCTACAAACTGGAGACTTTCTGAGCTGATATTTGGTTTAGTTGCTACAGCCTTCATTATAGTATGTAAAAAATAGTCTGAGCAAAGGACTGAACTTCCCAATCCCACCAGAACTAGTTTAAAATAACATGATGGTGGGGAGTCGCCATTTATGTGTGTTGTTTTATGAAATCAAAATAAACTAGAACATTTTTGCTAGGAGTCAGGAACAAAGAAGGCTATGCTTAGAGTAGCTAGAGGATCCCCTATAAATTTAATTGATAAATCCACTTCAGTTTTCACTTGGAAACCTGGAAAAACTAAATATCTCTACTGGGCACTTATGAAAGCTAATGGTTTCTCCTCTTGTGAGCTCTCAGTCTGGAACAAAAACCTTATTGATGGAAAAAGAAAAGAAAATGGATTTGGGAAATAATAGCTAAGGATACCGACAAATAAAGGAGATTTATTAACAGCTTTGTAGTTTCTTGGGCAGTAGATATTTCCTTAGTATTCCCACCTGTTAGGGCAAAATAATAAAAGACCTTTCATGTGAAGTGGCTCAAAAAATGAGGTTTTGATTTAGTATGTTTTAAATCCAGTTTCCGTTCAAATGAACCTGAATTCCGCCCCCCTCCCTTTTTTTTTTTTTTTTTTAATTTCTGTTAAATTTTAATTTCTAAGGAAGGTTACTTAAAAATGTTGAAGCATACATTTCCAAAATCAGATGAGTTTGCTTCATCCTTTGGGGATGCAGTGACATCTGAGCTATACCACTGTGCTATAGATGAGTTTAGATGCATAGCTGCAGTGGATCTGAGGACCCTTGGCTGATGCGGTCAGATGGGCTGCTCCAGAGCCACAAGATTACAGACATCTCTTCAGGCTGAAAAAATCCAGGTCCCTCAGCCTCTTATATGGCCCCAAACCATCCTTGTAGCTCTCCACTGGGCTCGTTCCAGTTTGATTTCTCCAGTTTGTACTGGGGAAGCCCAAGCTGGACATGATACTCCAGATGCAGCTTCACAAGCACAGAATTAGGGGCAATGATCACCTCCATTTACCTCCCCCAAACATCAGTGTAAAGCAGGACTTTATCTGAGCTGGCATAACTTTGTTGCTGCCTCCTGCAACTTAGCCTCTGGTGTGCAATTTAAGTCATTCCCAGACCCCTAGAGGTCTTCAAAATACAACAAAAGCACTGCTCATCCACTTATTGAATAATTATATATATTTTAGACTACTAGTTTTTGCCTTCAGAATGCTTCAGGCTCTCTCTCCCTCTGTGATCTGTTCAAGACTAAGAAGCCAACTTCTTTCTGCAACATCACTGAAGATCTAAATAAGCACTCCCCATGCTGGCCCGCATACTCATATGATGGTGTGTTTTATGACTTCAGTTTACAAGAAATCTGTCTTTTCTATTTTTTTTTTTTCCCAGGAAAGCTAGCAAATAATATATGCTGAGATACTACTAATTATTTATCTTGCCTGTGGTAGCAGTATCCTAAATGAACAAAGTAACAAAATTTTGACCCTCCTTCCGGAAAAGACAAACACTTAAAGTTGTTCATACAGCTCTTAGAGTGAAGAAACTTTCTGAAGATTATCCATCTAGGTAGCTATTATACCTGGATACATAACATTTATGTGATTCTTTTTGCCTGTATGATACCTGTCTAGAATAAGAGTGAGGGGTTTTTGATAACTTTTCAGTACATTGGATGAAAAAGAAGTATGACAGCAGAAAAAACCTGATAAATTAAATTTGACATGTTTTTTATCTATATAAAATGGATGCTGAACAGCTGGTAATTGCGAATATTTTAGCAGTCATTTTTGATGTGGAATATTGCTTCTGTGCTCAACATTAATGAGATGTGAGTTGTACTTCATCAAATTGACAGTTCTTAGGTTTTTTTGGTGAGCACGTGATACATTTCTCAGAACAGTGGATAATGGATACACTTACCTGTGAAGAGAAGAAAAAATTCTTAGTTTCATTACTTGCTAGTGACTTACTTCGGTCATCCATTATGAAGCTGTGCAAACAAATATATGGTTACATGTAAATAGAATAGATAGAAAAAGTATGAGTAAAAATAAATAGAAAAATCTATTCAAAGTTATACAAGACATGAACACTTTCTCTAAAGGAACAAGAAATAAAATATACATCTTAAAAAGAATGAGTAGACCTAGAAGCTATTCAAGAATTTAGGAACATTTACCTTTACTGAATTACTAGGTTTTCCTCTTCTGCAAAACATTTTACTGCTGTATATATTTTATTGAGTCTGAATTGTTATTGTTGAAAAAACAAGCCATGATGATACGTGAAAGTAGCTGTTGGCTCATGAGAAGTTTCAGAGAGAAGTCAGAGGGATTATTCAAATATTTAATGTTATTCACCCACATAAGCAGGATTAGTGCCTTTGATTGCACTGTGAAAGGAATATAAAGAAACTACGACTGTTCATACTCATGTCTAGGGAGATGATTATAAAGCCATCCACAGTTGCGTCGGTCAGACACATATGATTTTGAATAGTTCTGCATGAGGTCAGTGAGTGAGCTGTCATGTCTCAGCATTACAGCTATTGGGCTTTTTAATGTTTTTTTTAATTGTGAGTCATGGTTGCATGCACACACACTAGCATATAAAATCAATCTTGCCATCCTTACCTGTACCAGGGGCTTAAGACTTTGAATTTCTTTTTCTGGTGGTGAGCCGGCAAAACAGTCGAGAAAATCCCAATAGAAGCAATGGGAGAAATGACTGGGCATTTATAGATTGATTTATCAACACTGCTGTTGGAGACTGAAAAGGTAAACATTTGATGATAAAGTCATGCTCCTGACTTCCAAAAGTAAAAACATAATAATATGTAGGTATTCATATTCTACCAAATTTATTTGATGGGTGATGGTCACAGTAGGAAACTGGTAAATAACCAACTGCTAGGTTTGAGGTTCTGTGTTGCCAAACTCCAATGGAATGAACTGAAGGTATTTTGCAGAATTGACTTTGGTTTTCTAGACAAAGGAATTGTTGTACTTCTCTTCTCTCTGAACTTCATAAAACGTTACATAGAAAAGTGTTTGTTACAATGCAATTATTAGGAGCAGTGTAAATAAGAAAAAAAAATGTGTTAAAGGGATTCATCTGCTGAAAAAAAAGAATTAAGAGGTACTATAAAAATGCAGGGGACTCAGATATGCAAGAAAAATTGGATGTCCTTGAACACTGGAGTAAAAGAATTTAGATAAAATTCAATAGTGAAAAACCCAAACATTCTTTTCTATTTTCTTTATTTTCTTTTTTCTTTTTTTTCTTTTTTTTTTTTCCTACGTCCTTGGTGGCATATCTGTTTTAAAAGATCTGTGTACATTACTTGATCACAGATCATGAGCTGAACTCAAATATTATCTGCCTTCTCCTTTAAGATGCAGCCATACATGAGGGTAGCCTGTTCCCAAGGCATGCCACAGTGCAGTCCAGAAGTTAACTTTGGAAGCATACAATTTTACTACAAGTATCCAAACATGAAAAAAAGAAACCATTAAGTTAGCATATATCAGGAAAATATTTCTGATTTAGATAAGGGACTGGTAGTGTTGTAGTGTTGATGATTCCAGATACCCAAGTTTAAAGGGCAGGTATTCAAAACAGTACAAATATACAGAAAAATTATCTCAGGGATTTTAACCTAAATAAAATCTGATCCTATTGTCCGTATATGCATCAAGGAATTAAAAAGATGGTTAACAGAAGTGCTGGTACATATAAAAATCAATTCATTCCAGAGAGATATTAGAAGTTTCCTAAAAGTTATTACAGTCAGGTTTTGGATTAGCTTCCCGAGAGGAGTCTGAACATGTTACAAAATGGACGTCTGGCTGCTGGTGACAGCAGAGCATACTGCATTCTGTCATCCAGAAAATCCCTTCAGTTTTAGTGTTCTTCATTACAAAGATGTTTGCACAGAAAAAAAGGAAACCATGTGTTACAGAATATGGAGAAAGAAAATACACATTGTCTTGGTGGACTTATACTATTGGCTGATATGAGTTCTTGGTATAGTCACTCCAACTGTATCTTCTAAATTTTTTGTATTCAGTACTATAGGTCAGCAAGCACAGTCCTGTCATTCTGTAGTATCTATTCTTTTTTATGAAGAACATTTGGAAAAAAAAAAAAAGATCCTGAAAAAAAATTATTTATATGAAAAATAATCATAAGCAAAATTCTTTCTCACTTGTACAGATTTTAATTTTTTTTTCTGGAAAAATCCATAAATCCTATATAATAAAATAGGACTGTGAGGTCTTTCTTGTTATATCAGGCAATAAACTTATTTACAGTAACCCCACCATAAGAAACTCCAAGATAATAGACAGGAAAAAATCCTGGAGCCTGAGTCATGGGACAGAATTGAAAAGTGCTGAAAGCGGAATAGTACCTTAGTAGCCATCAGGTCTGTGAATGAAACCACAACAACATAAGAACGTGATAGCTAGGTGAATGTAAGCTCTCAGGATCTCACTTCTGATTTAGGACCTAATAGCAATAAATGGAAAGCATATATGCTTTAAACTTGCTAACTAGCAGTCTAGGTTGCTACAAATCTGAAATCTTTATACCTTACAAGACATTCTCTCTCATCTGAAATAAAAAATAAAATAAAGAAAAAAAACAAAAAACAAAAAACAAAACCAATTGCTTTGATTATCTGGGTCTCAGTTTACTTTAGGTGAAATTTCTCTCCACCTTTTACATCTTCACAAAAGTGTTAAGGACAAGAAAAGGCACTGGACACCTTTCCTCATCTTTGATGAGGATAACAATGAAAACGATTTGTTAATACCGCAACACTGAATTTAATTCCTAAGACTGAGAGCTTGCTTGCAAGGAACAGCGACACCATCTAAAAGTTTATTGCATTTTTAAATATGTTCTGATTAATGGGCACAGTTCCACCCCATGAAGACCTGACTTAAATCTACCTATGGAGACAGATTTTAGTAAACCTCTACAGCAGTTGATGAGTGCAGGTAATTATTTTCCAAGTCTAATATCTCTTCAAGCATTACACTCATCGAACCCAGGTTCATTTTTTAAACAAATGGTAAAGCTATGAAGATTTTACAGGTTTCTGCTATAAATATAGAAGAGACAGTAAAAATTACAAATGCAATTTTAATTATTGTATCAATAGCTCTATTTTAACAAGGTTAATGAGCATTAAATATTTGATTCTGCTCCTCAAATGAATGCAGCTAAATAAGTGGAAGCAATAATTATTCTATTTCTGAACACTGATTTGAAGGACCTCAGCAGGTTACAGAACACAGTTGCAGACTGAAAGGTGAAATGTGTTTTAATGAATCCCAAGAATCTGCTGTAGCATTACCTCGATTATAATAAAATTTCTAAACCTGTGGTTTTTAAAACAAAATCACAAATCAGGCTTCCAAATTCATGAAATTTTTTAAAATGGATAAATATTGAGTGTTTTCATTGGTCTCTTGATATGAGTTTGTAGCATGTATTTTGCTTACAGCTCAGCCACAAACTGTAGTCATAAGCTTCAGACATATAATCTATTCAAACTGAAAATAAAATATTCAGATCTGCAGATCTTTGTGGTGCAAGTTTTAAGAAAAATGCCATATATTGTGAGATAAATCATAAAATTAAGTCATTTGGCAGTGCTGCACTGATGGGAACATTTTAATTTTAGGAGGCTGGCAGACTCCAGATAAGGCAGAGTTTGTGGTACGTCTTTGGCTTCATCACATTAACTTTGGAACTGTGCTGTAGGAAAACACTTTGTGGTCGTACAAGCAAATAAATAACTAATGATTTTAGTACTACCTGCATTTAGTATTTTATGAAGCAAAGATCAAAACTAGCAAAGTGGAAATATTTTCAAAGGGTATATTGTGAATTATAATGATGAGAACACCACCTAGACCATTGATTAAACATGACTGAAAGGTCTCTTTTAGGGATTTTAACATTCTTATGAGATCAAAAGGATCTTAAATAAATGTTAGGTATGTAGAAATAATTTATTTTGGTTACTTACACACAAAAAGTTACATAATTAATTAATATATTTATCAGTACATGTGTTTCTCTTTCAGCATTTTTCTCTTGTTAAAGATAATTTCATTAGGAAGACAGAGAAGAGTCTCAGTTTCAAATAATGTAGTTTGCAATTGTATTCAGCACAATTTATTTGTCCGGTCACAAAGTCCATGCTATTTAAAATCCATTGCCTGAATTCTGAAATTTCATCTTTGAAAATCTCAAACTTTTTGCTGTTATGCTAGATAAATCTTAGAAATCTGAAACATTTAGCTGAAAATGTTACACTGTGTTCAGAATGACTGTGTGATCCCAACCCTACATAGTGCTGTGCTCCTCATATTTTGGCTGAAGTTAGTAAGAACTATAATACTCAAAATTTTGCCCTACAGGAAAATTATATACTTAACACATATATTACATAATGTCCCTCTGAAAAATGTTAATCACTGCATCCTCTCTCTTGCTATATTTCTTATGTTTTTTTAACAGAAGTGTCTCAAGAGTTGCAGCAATACACACAGAGAAAGAATGTCTCAGTCCCATAACCTACAACTTTGTGAATCCTGTTAGGAAGGCATGCATACAGTATCAGATTTTGTAATGGTAGAAATGGAAGATGATTTCCAGAATTTTTAAAATTAATTTGATATGCTTATATTGTACACCCACCAACTTTTTTTTCTGGATACATTAGTCAGTGAAGCTGATGGCATTCTACATAATACCAAAAGCTAGTAAATCAGCCCCTAGCTAGTCAGTAATTATGTATGACTAAACACATGAAAAAAGCATATGTACATGATTCTGAATACATTAGCACTCACCTTTCAGTAGGGTCATAGCACCAACAAGGTACTGGTGTTTGGGTTACTTCTTATGGTCACATTGTCATTTCACAGATGTACTCTTTAAAAATATTATGGCAATAATTTTTATTGTATTCTAATTTATTTGTAGGTTAAAATAGACATCCTCAAACAGAATTTAATTCAGTCCTTTGTATTTTCCTCTGTGTGTTCTACTTTCCACATCTTTATGTCATAGCCAATTATTTAAAAATGAAAGTTCACTATGTCATTTTGCCTGAGTCTATTAACTTGACTGCAATCCTGCCTGTTTTATCTGCAAAAACTTAGATCCTCCTCAGGGTTTCCAACCAGATGGACTACTGCTAGTATATTGAACTGCCAGCCAAGTGAGCTGATTTCTAACAGGCATAAATAGGGGGTTAGAAAGGATTTTTCAGATACAGAAACTAAACAAAGCCTTTTTAACAGTGCTGCTTTTCCCACTGATTGCCTTAAAAACTAGGAGTCCATTCTTTATTTTGCTTGGCAGATACATAAATAGAATACTATAAGAATATGCTTTATATTTTAAGTAGTCTCTTTAAAATGTAGATATCTGACTGCCTCCAAACTTTTTTTCTCTAATAAAATCTGAAAAATATGAAATATCATTTCCTTTGCTGTTGCAGTCTTACCATGCTAACTGCATCTGCATCATATTCTGCTCATCACCATCTTTTTTGCCTCCCAGTTACTCATTTGTGAGGCTAGCTGGCCTAATTTTGAATGTGAGATAACAATTACTGTTCAAGAATGATCACTTGTTTTTTTAAAGTTCCTCCAGAAATAAGTATTATTAAAAGTTTCAGACAAAATTTTCTGTTATGATAAATAAACCTTTACTCTGACTTTCAGAGGATGGAAATTACATCCTTACAGGTTTTAGAATTTTGCCTTTGAAAAAGCAATGCTGATGTAGTGCAGTGCTGAAATTTTTTCTCTTTTTTATAGTAGAAGTTTAACAAGGCATCACCCTACTCTTAAACAGCTTAAATGATGGAAGTCAAATTATAGAGGAGATATGGAGAAGGGTAGACTTTTTTCTTAGCACATAACAGCATCTTTGAACACAATTACAGTAGAATATACGTATTTCAAGGCTTAGTAGTTTGACACTCAAATTAACAATATTGCTGTTTCTCTAAGAAGCACCACATTCTTTTTGTGCCTAGGCAGCTGAACAGGGACAAGAATCAATATCTAGAAGGGGCATATGCTAGTACATTCTCTTCAAGGCATGGTCTCAGGAGTAAACTGTGCTTGCTGATATACTGTTATTGGTTGGCCATATGTTCTGATTCTGTTTATGTAGAAATAAACATCCTGGATGTGCATTGACATCTGAAAGTTGCATTTCCACTTGCATGTAGCATATGCATTTCAGTCAAGGTATATTCAGAGCATTTAGAATATTATCATTCTGAAGCTGTACAAAGATCCAAACTCAAATTTGATTCCCAATATTTTTTTTACTACTTCTCTATGCATAAGTATTTTATACTGATGAGCAAGACCGATGCTGAATCCAAAAATAATGAAAGTTAGTGTAAAATTGCTATCAGATTTGATATGCTTTGCATTAAGTTGCAGAAGACCAACTGTAGCAGATTACGTGGAAGCAGGCTAAAATATACTGAGAATTAGGTGAATTACAAGATTGCTTGCCATGAACCACTGTCTTCATGAGTCATAACAGATTCATATAGGGGACCAACAATACTAACATAACTTAATAGGTAGGCAAGACTGATGGCACAGAATACCAAATAAACTACAACATGCCAAAAATAGACAGGAAATCGCTATTTTGTAGAGTGGAGACAAATCCCTGTGGTAGGAGAGGCTGTCACAAAGATTGTGAATAGTATACTAAAGATTTGAGAGGGAAGTTTATGGTCAAGATAATGCCAAAGGTCTGTACTACAAATATAAATAAGGAGTCTGAGTTAAGACAGCAAGTAAAAAATGTTACAGATTTAATTGTCCTTAAAAAACCAAACAGTGCTTGGACTGAAGAGGTAAAATAAAGCCTTTACTCTACTTGATGAGATCAATCCCACTCAAGAATTGAAGTAAGAGGTTCACTAAACTTTTTAAATGGATTTATCCATCTATTTTACTTTTGTGAAAATGATCACAAGTAGCTAATGTTAAAATTAGAGCTGATAGACCAAAAAAGATATTTAAGTTGAGTCTTGTCTCAAGGGGTCAATTTCTGATACAAGTGAAGTTAGAATTTTTTATTGATTTCCTTTACAACATAGAAAGATGATAGGTAAATAATTCACTTACAAGTAAGTAATAGTAAGTACTTACAAGTAATTACTCTTCTATAAGACACATTCATGCAAGTTTATGGACTGCCACAGGTAAAAATTAAATTTAAAAAAAAAATTAAAAATTAAGAGACAGAGAAAGAGCCTAAAGAAAGTGCATGGAGTCATTGTTATTGGCAATTTTTTCTGAAACAACAGTAGATGGTGCCTATAAATACTTTGTGTCTAGCGTTCCACTCACAGATTTTGTAAGAGCCTAGGGAAAGAAGTAGAGGATATAAGCAAACAAAGAATGGTGGATACTTTAGAAGAACCTATACTTCTCTTTCTTAGCTAAGAAGAAAAGGAAAGAGTTATGACTGAGCTGAAGCAGGAATATATGTAAAAAAAGTTAGGACCTGAGGAGATCTGTGGAGAGGTGAGCTAGGATGCGAAAACAAACGAGCTGAAGAAGATGCTGACCATAGGAAGAGACTAAACACATACAAAGTGAATAGATGAAAACTAAACAAGTTAATAGAGAAATTTACAAGAACAGAAGACTTTGGAGTATTTACGTTAAGGCTGTCAGAGAGCTAGCTGCTTTTTGGCACTGTTTGGTTTTAATTTTTGTATATGTGCTTTTCCATACTAAATAGTAAATATTTAAGTATAGAATGATTGCAGCTCATGCAGATCCAAAACGTAAAAATAACATGACTGACAGAGGTAGATGGAGTCAAAATTAACAAATAGGGAACTTTACCACTGCAAATAGTAGGGAAAAAATCTCCATAGAATGGTAAAAAAACATAAAATCACAAAGACTGTAAAACTTATCTACAATAGGTTAGAAAGCAGTGAAGAAAATATAGCAGAGTACTGCTAAAACTGTTCTGGATGTTTTGTTTTCAGGTGTCCAAGTGGAGACACATTTATGACCTCTTAATAATAGTAAGCACTACATATCTCTGAGATCCTTTTAACACCTCTCTAGTTAGTTATTTGAAATTGGAGTCACTGTATTTTCCAAATACACTCGGGTAGTCTTAGCTTGTATGTCTTGGCAAGCAAGTTACCACTGGAATTCAAGGAAATGAGATAGCTGAAATAAATATTGCAATCTGAACATTTATTCAGACAGTTTAAGACAAGAGGAAAATTTCCAACCTAAAAGTTTAAAAGACTTATAAATATCTACTAGGAGGAAATAGAGGGAGAATTCTTACTAAAAGCACTTCTTAATCCTACATCGCTTTGCCTGGCAATACATATTTCAGGTCATATATTTTAGCTATTGAACTAGTGCAGTCGTTTCAGAATACGACTTCTTTGGTTACAGATCAATCAAGAGGACTCTTTTCCTTACTTCACAAAGTTCTTGAAGACAGCTTCAGCTATATTGTCTCCTGAAGCAATATGCTTCTTCTACTCTCTTATTATTGGTAATAATGGAGGCAAAATAAGAACAGAAGAACGACCAACAAAATCACTGCCGTATCTGGCTTGAAGTGCCAGTTCTGCACAGGTTGAAATCTGAGCCTGGCTAAAACTACCCATGTGTGCAAAATCTGTCTAGCAGGGTGCTAAATGACTTTTCTTTTGTCTCCAAAGCAGAGATTCTTTTCAAATTAATCACATAAATGTGCTACACTCTGAATTAGCTCGATATACCACCAAACCAATTCCACGTCCAACATTTTCTAAGTGAGAAAGCTCCCAGTGACGCCCCAAGGAACAGTAATGTGCTCAGAGCGCAGCTGAGGCACACAGGTTGTATACAACAGATGGTAACAAGCATGTGTTTTAGGCAGAGCTGCATGACATTTACTCTAAAAGTGTTCCTTTTTCTTAATATCTTTTCTTGGTGTTTTCACTACACTGTCAATCCTCATTCAAAAGCTGGGGAGTGTTTGCTTCAGACAGGAAGCCTGGGAAGGAGCCCCCTTTGGCAATAGCCACTTGTTCCTCTCCCAGCTGGGCATGAACACACTGCAGAGGCCTTTCCCTGAATCGTAGTTTGGAAATTGTCACTTCTTATTTCTCGCTAATGGGACATAAGCTGAAAATAAGAAAGCTCTATAGAAAGTTGCAGGAAAAATAATCTACCAAATTCCGTGCATGGAATTGCTTTGTTACTTGCCCATTAGAAACACTTCTAAGTGAGCTATCTTAGCTCAGGCCCCTATGTAAGCCTTCCCACTGCATAGAATAAGAAAACATTACTTTCTGAAAACATCACTGCATTTATGAGACTTATCAGGAGATGAAGGTAAAGGACATCCCATTCAACATCCCAGCCAGCTCTTTGCTGCTTGTAAACACCAGGTACCTCTGCAGTGTCAGGTACAAATGAGCTATTTAGCAATCATGTCATACCTGCACTTACAGCACTCTGAGTGTGCAGCAGATATGCTAATGTGAACGTAGCCTCTCCTGCTTTATGTTGATGCACAGGCTGCTTTCTGTACATATTCAGGGGATTTTGGATTTGATTTGGGGGGAAGATTTCCTTTTAAGGATGGAAATTGTGATGAAAGTCAGGAAAACTTGAGAACAACTGTAGTGAGCAGAGCATGGTCGCATCAATGCTTGACCTTCCAGGATGTCATCTTGCAGTGCATTTTCATTGTTGCATGCGTGTTTCTTGCCAACATTTCACAAAAACGTTTCTGTCTGAAACAGCTCCCTAGTGGGGAGATATATCAAGCTCCATTAAAAAGGAAGCCAGCTGTACTGTTTATAGGTGTATTAGATTTTTTTGATTATGAATAAAGTTTTATAAGGTAGATGGGAGAACTTGGTCTTTCGTAACATAGATATTCCTGAAAGTTGTCATTGTCAGGGACTTTAAAGCAAGGGTTTTGCAATTTGCAGAACTTTTTTCTTCAAGCTTCAGATCTTTCATTGATGTTATTTCATACTCCTTAGGTTTCACTACTAAAAAAAAAAACCCCAAAACCTCCTCCTCTGGAGAATTAGCAACAATAGAGGAGAAACTTAAAATCCAGTGCCAAAACCAAAACAACAATAAAAAAGAACCCTTTCTGAAATTTAAATACCTTGCAAGCAATGGCATGGTCACTGAATACTGATCAATTTGCTGTGAGCACAGACATAAGCTCATTCCTCTAACTTTGTGCCGTTCAAGAATTCAGAGAACAATCGAGCCTCTTCTCTCCCACGCTTTCCCCAACCTTCAATCTGTGCCACAGCCAGGAGTGGCCTGAGTGGGACAGAGATGCCTGGGGCGCAGGAACTGACACACATCCAGCCCCATCTCTGCAGGCTTCTCAGGCTACCACTCTCTTGCTTTTCCAAGCAAGGAAGAAAAGAAGAAAAGGCAGCTCACCAAGGCCTTTGCAATTTTTTTCTCAGAAGAAAGTTTCCATTTTCAGACAAAACCTTCGATTGAAACAGTCTGTAGGAACCCAGAAGTTTTATATATCTTCAAGGACTAACTTCTTTCTCCAGTGAAAACTTTCCTTCCTTACTAAGCTCATTCAGGATTAAACAAAGCACTGTCCCAGATGAATCTGATAAGCAATCAGAACCGGCTAATGCCGCAAATACCTTATTACAATCTAATACTGCCTTTTTTTCTTTTTCTTTTTCTTCCTTTGAGAAGTAGGTAATTGTCACCGGGACTTGGGCTGAAAAAGGTTTCTTTTATCCTTCCTGTGAGTGTGGAAAGATGGTAGAAAAATTAGATGTTCAGTACTAAAAAGCTGATACTGTGGTTAACTTTTTGCAGAACCAAGGTGGGAGGAATTGGTGCTACAGCTTAAGTCCTGAGGACTGTGTCCGTTGGAGAATTTTTTTCCGTACAAACCCTCTAAGCTGAGGTCAGTCCCTTATTCCCATTAGTTGGCTTATTTGTTTTCCTGTCTCACTCAGAGGTTTGTTGGGTTTTTTTAAATGATTAATGGATGTTCTGTGCTTAAATAGTTCTTACATTAACTTAATTTAGTCAGTATTTCCTATTTTTCCTTGTTCTAAACAAAAATGAGAGCCTCTGCAGTCCCAGTGACTGTATTAGTATGTCAAATAGGAAAATATCCTCTTTGTCATCTCCACACACACAACTTTTCTTTTTTTTTTTCATCTCAGGTTGTTTAACCTTGCTTAAATCATGACAGCAATTGAGGTTAATTTAAATGAACTGCATACTCCTATAAATTAGTAAATAAGACAGTCAATTAACCAAATTAAATCTTATTGGAAATTGGCTGCTGACATCTGGAAATTTTTTATTAGACTTTATAGTTGGCATGACCTTTAGAGTGGAGCTAGCAGGATTTTTTATTTCTCTAAGAAATGCTTGACTTAGAAGAATGAAGTATTTGTAAAGCATTTTTAATATTCCTGCACTTGCTGGATAACTATAGGGGGTTATAATATATTCCTGTCAGTGAAGAGGCAGTTGAATAGGTATGGAGTTTCTTACTGCAAGATCTGAATTACATGTCTATGTGCTGGAATCTGTTACTCTGTGGTTGTTTTTTTCTCTATTATATTATACAGTCTTCTAATACACTGTGGAATCTATCATAGTAAGATTGGCCTTTATCTGTCAACCTCTAAGTTGCTTAACTTCTTTTAAAATTCCTAGGTTTGTTTTACCTTTAAAACTTACAGGGAAATCAGAGGCATGCTTATATTGAATAGTGATGTTTTAAGGTATTATTTCAGTGGTATCCAAGCCATCATCTCTACAGGCAGCTTGGAATTGTGCTGTTTGGACACAGTGTTGCGTGTATGTGCATGCTTTCCCTCGCCCTGGGAAAACAGCAAGGTGAGGCAGTTCTAGGGGGTAGCTTGTTCAGTGCTAGCTTGGGGGTCGCTGCACCCTGTTTTGCATGGTATAATTTCAGGGCAGATAAAGTGTCTATGTTACTGCATAAAGTTGCCCTTACCTTTAGTTGGTGGGAGCTTTTGTAGCTTGCTGACCTCATTCAGGATGTTTAACCTGCACCCCATATAGGTTTGTAGACACCAACTTATACTAAGGTTATGCGTCCTTCTTCTGGTAGCCCTGTTTCCTCAGGGACTTAAGCAGCAAGTGATAGACTGCCCAGGTAGGTTGCCCAGAAAGGTTGTAGAGTCTCCATCCTTGGAGATATTCAAAAGCCAGCTAGACATGGGCCTGGGCAACTGACTCTAGTTGGCCCTGAGTGAGCAGCGGGGGACGTGGACGAGATGATCTTAAGAGGTTACTTCCAACCTCAGACATTCTGTGATTCTGTGCTTGAATAACCCATGCTCATGGCCACTGCAGCTCCTTATTAGTTGTCTCAAAGTGCTTTCTCTATCATAACATAGGGTCACGTTCTTCAACATGATCAGGTAACAGACCCTCGCAAAGAAAGCAATGACAGGAAATAGTTGCCAAACTCCTGAGTTGTTGACCTAAGCCTTGGCCTTTTGCCTGGCTCTGAGAAGCCCCTGGGATAAAATTATTTGCTTCAAGTCATAAACTGCTTTTGCCTCTGTCAAGAAATGTGCTACATGACGCATGACTAATACGCAGTAAAGCTGTCACTGTACTACACCCATATGCATGAACAGACGGACTGTGGCGCCCAGATGCCACAGAACCGGTTGTACGGCTGGGAAGTTCCCTTAACTGGGGGAAGAGTTCTGTTTTTTTAAGCTGAAGAGAGCACCAGAGCTATACAAACACAAGTAGGATTTCTTTTTTTTTTTTTGCCCTGACATCAACTGGAACCAGTTTGGGAAGAAAAGAGATTTGAAAAAAAGGGCATTATTGTGACATGGGTAACAAAAGCTTCATATGCATACATATGCTTCATATAGCGGTGCTATCGAAGCACAGAACGTTTTCACCACACTTATGGGTCTAGCCCTACACGGTCAATGAATATGCTTTCTTTCTACTGTATTTTCAGTGATGTCCTATGTGTGGGTATTGCTCTAAAATGGAGTTTAGACTTCGTGCTGTGCTCACTTTCCTGAAATAATTACCACAGGTAAGCATTGCTTAGTGTAAGATCTACAGCTTTTCATATTTAGGGAACTTGCTTGAACAAATCATGGACAGTTCAATAATTATTTTGAATGCATTAAATTACTGGGGAACTAAAAGACTGGGTTGAGCAAAATCTTGATAATGACTGAGGTCCAGAGTGTAAAGGCCTCTAAGCTGTCTTCCCTAGCTGGGTCTTGACAATTTGGCAGCTGACAACAGGTAAAATTCATGCCACAGTCCCTGGAAATGTATCTGCTACCAGAGTTACGTCCTGGGGGATTTTTATGTGATGCTGATAGAAGAGAAGATCTCCACTGTAGAAAAATTTTACACCCTCCTGAAGGGCAGCAAGTGGCTGAATGAGCAGGGAGAGAATATCTCCTTCAAGGCTTTCGCGTGATCTCTTCTACAAGGAAACAAGGGGATGCTGGAACAGCTCTGATCCTTAAGTGTACCTATTTTTCCTCAATTCCACAGGGTTGTCAGTATATTGCAAGAGAAACTGGGGTCTGGAGGCACTTACAGTGCTGAGGTGTCTTAACTGTATTCCTTCTTAGAGAGGAAAAACTCAGACATCTGCTAAGACTTCAGAGATCAGATTTTTCTTAGTCCTTTTTAATTGAGAGGCTGAGTATCTAGAGAGCCTTGAAGAATGAAATAATAGGGAAACAAAGCTGGCTATGACGGTGGAAAGGTTTGTTTGCAGTGAGGTAGGGATCCATTTCACTGCATGCATTAGGTAATATGAAAGCATAATATTAAGTGCCTGCTCCATTCATTCAGGTAGACCCTTGGGACTGATGTTTTTGGGGGATGACTAAAAGCTAGCTTGCCCTGCCTCAATCAGAAGGCACAGTGAGGTGCTGAGATGCTATAGTTAGTATGTACTGTACTGTTTCCACACTTCTAATATTACTTTGTAAACCAGTTTTCCAATGCACTGTTCCACAACATAATTTTGTGTTTATTCTAAAAGGTAGGGTGATATTTTATTTCTAGCTGTTTTCATAACAGAGCCTTTATTTCATTAACTTTCTTCAGAATGCCTTCTAGGTAATAATTTTTATTTGTAATAAGTAGTAGAGAAAAGATTTTTGAATTCTGCTAAACCACTGAAAATAATGATTGGAAATGTCAATAATTTATACCAGTTTCTTGCAAGTGTCTCCTGTATAAACATGAAAACTAGGTATTAATCTTGTGCTCTAGCACACTGGCGAAAAATGTTAGCTGATCTGTCTTGCAAAGGTATGCTTAAATACATAAAACTAGGCTACATTAAGGGTAGTGTGAAAGTACACTTATGATTATAAGAAAACACAATGTATATCTGAAATGTGCATCAAAAACTTAGAAATTCTTAATGTCATTACCTCTGCCCAGAGATTCTGATTTCTCTTGGTCTCAAACTCTAGCATTTGTTTGCTTCTAATTGTACTAGTATTTCTGCTTGCTTCAGAATTTTGCCTAATTGCCTCATTTGATAGATCTGTGGAACTGAATATATTTTTACATCTACCTCCATGCCTGGGACCATGAGAAAGCAGTAAATAGATAAGCTGTCTCTTCAGCTGCACTGGTACTTTGCAGTCCCTATGATGCTGTATCAGAGCTCCAGAATATTAAATTACCCAACAGTCATTAAGTCCTAAAAACTGGATCTACTAATAGGGTGTATTAAATATTTGACTTAAATTGAAGCCATATGAGCTGTCTTTGTCCTTGCCTTTGTTACGAAATTTAACTAATATTAAATTTTAATGTATTTCTCTAAAAATATGTGCATAATAAAGGCAAGGGAGTTTGGGGGATGAATGAAACCTTACTATGTATTGAGCACAGGTAGTTTGTTTACTGCTAAACTAAACTGTTCCTTGCGACTGGAATTGGGCTTCTCAGGTATCTCTGTGCTGTTCAGCAGCCTTAAAGTAACATAAGGCTATTCTTCAAGGAAAAATTGTATGAAGTCACTCAGATTTTTAACCTCTTTTACTATAAAATGCCAAGCTTATGAATATTTCTTTGTCTGAAAGCATTCAGTGGTACATTAGTAATGGCAAAGTTTGGCTGGCTTCCTTTTTTCTATAGATATCCATCATAATGTTGCAGTTCCTCTGTTGAAAATAGTTCAATGTGAAAACAAAAATAAAAGAATTGACTGGTGTTTTTTTTTTCTTGTCAGCACTGCGGAAACCAATATATTGGAATAGTGATAGGAGGGGTTTTAACATGAGACATGGGCTTTTTGGATTTTAAAAAGGAAACCCTCCTACTGCTTTCTATAGGAGGCAGTTCTTGACCCTTCTTTTCCTATAGAGCTGTGACTCCTTCCCTTTGACCAAGGAAGAGATTATAAACCATTTTGCATCCTAATTTAGTTATCACCAAAAGACGATACTATGTAGCTCATAAGGTTTTTGTAAGTTTTTTATTATTATTATTATTATTATTATTATGCTATAGCAAAGAGGGAGAAAGCCTTCCAAAAAAGGGACAAAAATTGCCATCTTCTGTGTGTGATGTGGAAAATTCACATCATTGAATGTGAATCTCACATTGAAGAGACTCAAATTCTCTTCCCATTAGGCAGTGAAGTAATTGCTCAGTGGCTCTTTTTACTCCCTAAAAGTAAACTTTGTTTGCTTTGACTTCTGAAAAATCAGGGGAGGAGAAAAACAACCTGTCAATGTTGAACGTGTCTTTTTGGCAAAAGATCTGAAAATGAGAGGTTGAGGTCTTCTGTGAAAGTGATTGGGAAGCCAAGCCAGTTTCACTAGTAATTATACTCACAGATATATAGAAGGCCAAGTGATACTGGGAAAAAATATGGGAATTATTAGTTTTCTCCTGTGTTCACGTGGACCTTTATTCTAGCAAATGTGGTTAAGTTACTTAGCTTCTCTGTATTTCATGGTGTTTCAGAACAGCTTGTTCACTATACAGAATTCTTTCTTATTAAGAAAAATTATTTATTTCTTATTTAGCTATTAGCTAAATTAAATAGAAAGCAAGTTATTGAAGGTAGATAGAAAAAATCTTAAAACCATTTTAGATACTAAAGAGGACAAATACAATTTTTTAAAGGTACATTATTATCAATTAGTAGTCTTCAAGAGACTATTCTAACATTTCTTGCAGGAATATGAATTGCAAATGTCCAGTTTGAAATAAGTGAGGGTTAAAATGCTATGAATGGCACTTTAAGTATAGGGTGAAACAATCAGTTGTTTAGACCATTCTTTATTTTTAATTTTCTCAAAAACTTTGTATTTTTATGCCTGTATTATCTCAGTACAGCTTTTTCTGTGAGGTCTTATCTGACTGAAGTTGTATGGAGTGGAACATGCATGTTTCAATAAGTAACCTTTGTGGCATATTTATTTCTCAGTGTGGTACATAGCAAGTTTTGATTTCTGCACGTATTGTAATTTGTTTGTCATAAACTTCATGAAACATCAAGGGAGACTATTGCAGCTGACAGAAACGGGTGCTGCACCACTGATTTAAATGGATTTTTGCCTGCCTACATCCATCATAGATTTGGTTGTCTTCCAAAATATTTGTTCTGTCAGAAATGACAATTTCAGCCTGTTCCACTGGTAATATTGCTAGAATTAATGGTGGTATTATGCAGTGAAATGTAACTGGCCAGATTCTGCCAATTGGTTTTCTTATTAGGCAACCTTATTTTTGCTTATATTGCAATGCGTCTATTTTATGAAAAATGCAGGGGTTTTGAAATTAATTCCTGTGCAGAAAAAAACCCCAACCTTTTCTGTTTTGATGGTCTAACCCAACCTTCATTACTGTGTTGATATGCATAGAGACTGCTGCTGCAAACAATGCTTTGCTAGCCAGTCATTCTGACAATATTGCTTTCCCTTTGCTGCATCAGAAATTAAATTGTGTCTGCTTTCAAGGCCCTTCACAATATCACTCCTCCCTGCTTATTTCCCGCTCGGTGTCAAATGCCTCACTCCTGCTCCCAGACGACTCCTGATGTCAGCATCTTCCCTGCTTCCCGCTCTGTGTTTCAGCAAACCTTCCTTTCGCTTCCACCGCCCCTCATGCTTGGGAAGAGATTTTCGTAAATGCCTGTTGGGCTACTTCATTATCCCCTTCAAATCCCTCCTTAACTTCCCTTTGCTGCGATGCCTGCAGGGATCGTGCCGACAGTTAGCCTGGTGATGTGTTATGACTACTGCCAATATGGTCCCACAGTTTCCGTGTGCTCCCCTGTCTGCATCCATCTGTTCTCTCTCCTCTTGCACTCGGGGTATGCTTATGCGCCTGTCACTGTCGCTGAGGGGATGACAGGAGAACTGAAGTAACTTCACATGAGCTACCGAGGACACAAGCAGCCAGGAGCTCAGCGTGGACCGACCTCGCCTGGTCCCGGGGCGCAGCACAGCTCTAGCCGTGGCCCCAGGGCGCAGGCGCTCCTCAGCAGCTGTCCTTCCTAAGTGTGTACGCAGGGATCCTGCCCTATGGTCAGCATCCCGCTCTGAACTTTGCTCTCATCCAGCTTTAAAAATCTAACTTGCAGGAGACAGTCATCTGAAGTTTAATGAGTAGTGGAGAAAACAGAAGGCAATATACTGTTTTTTATCACTAAATTGCTACTGAATTTCTGATAGATCAGATAGAGGTACACAAAGTGAAAAGGATGTGCAACTCCAATACATATCAAATAGAAATCAGAAGTTTTCAAGTCCAAGCTAGCAATGGTGACTAAAGACTGCAAACAAAAGATTCCATGTGTTGGTGTTGACAAGTAAAATCCCAGTAAACAAGAAAAGATAATTTCACAAAATCAGCAACACTTCGACATAACCAAATTGTTGATGTTTTAAAAAGTTGTGCACAAATACAAATAGAACAAATAATAAATAGATGGTACAAACACCAAGTTCTACATCACCAAAGATATTTTAATACCCGCTGTACTGGGCAGCATGTCTTGGCTGTGATCTGGGCATGATCGAGCCTGCTTTGGGAGCCTCTACTACAGTTGTGCTTACTGTCTAATACTTTCAGATTATAAAGTAATCCTGTGCATTCTTGGAAGTTAGGTGTTCAGGTATCTTTACCTGTGCTTAGGAGCCCTAAACAGCTATTTAATATAAGTAAAATGTGGATTTATTTTGAAGATTTGAGGAATAGATACCCTAAAGCCAAAGAGCTTATATGACTCTCCCTAATCGCATAAGCATTGGATAAACACTGTTTAGAGAATTTCAGTTTAGGAGGGTTGGGTTCAAGGCTTTCTGTGGATTTAGCTGGATTACATTTTGTTCAAAAGGTTTTGGATGTATTGTGAAAAGTTTATTTTACTGATTTTCTAGAAAAGAAAGATTTTTATTTGAAAAATGTGTTTGACCTTCAGAGTAATTTCACCTTATATCTGTCAATGTGTTTTTATAGAACCTTTTGTATATATGGAACCAAAAATAATTTCTAGTTTTGTAGACAGATAGCTTTGTAGTTTTCAGGAGAAAGCAAATTACTATCCATGGCTAGCTTTAGCAAAACTAACAAACAAAACCAACCAACCAAACAAAACTCCCCAAAACACCCCACTCCCCAGATTTAATACTTGAGTATAACTGAATATCCTTGGCCTTCTCTTAGGAGGATCAGGATACTTCTTTCCTCTTGAGTAATTCTGAAGTTCTGTGATGCTTGTATGACTTTCTCAATTAGGAAGGGAGAGAAGTTACAATCAAGTACTGCTTCAAATGAGAGCTAGTCAAGGCAATAGATAAATTATTCTCTAGAAAGATTATGAAATATCTAGGCAACTGAAGTGTTACATAAATTCAATATGTAACTCTTATTCTTGGCAAGAATCATTAGAGGAATCTATTTTAAGATCATTAGGCTGAAATCTGGATGTAACTGATACTGGTGTTATTACCAATTAGTAACTTGTGACATATGGTGGTAGCATCATTAGAGATAATAATAGGTAAGGCACTTCTGCAGTGCTAACTTCTAACTCAAGTGGACCAAGAAATTGTTCCTAACAAAGTCAAGCATTCTGCTTAGGAGCATAAAAAACAGTGAAGTGTAGGGATATGGGCCTTTGTCTTAATCTGACAGCAATATTGTCATTACTGATGTATTGGCTTCCACACTTGCTTTTTTAAATAAAGTTTTAGAAAAGTGACTGTAGTTGGTACTGCAAAACTTCAAGTTGTTCAAATAAAAGCAAGTTTTGAATGCCTTCTGCAGTATTTTTCAGTGGGACGTGGATGTTTGTCTTATTAGTTGCAGAGCTTTTGGGGAAAAGTAATGTATTAGGTGGAAGAATAGGACACTAGTAACAAGAGAGGGAGCTGAATACGTCTGACTACATACATAAGTACTTTCCAGGAATGCTTATTAAATATGAACTGTTGCTGGAGTTAAATTAAACACATAAGTCACTGAAGTTGGAAGTCTGAAATGGGGAAGTCTTTCTAAACTTGAGGCAGTGAAAGGAGCAGTATCAGTACAGCAGATGTAGTGACTTGTTGTAAAAAGACTTTTTTCTCAGATGGTCCCTGCTTGCCCATCCCTCAGTCCCTGTCTCAGAAAAAGTATAACCAAGAAGTTATTTTTCAAGGGATAACACAAGTCAGTGCTTAGCCGACTTCATAGCCACATTGGGAATACTTACTTACACATGTCAACTCATCTCCTCTGCAGTTTAATTAGTAAATGTAGACTTCCACAGTTCATAATAGTACCCTTTGACACCTACTTTACTACTTAGTCTCACTCTTTTTTTAATTAAGTGTTTTCCCCCAACAAGTACATAAATAACCTCGATATAATATTCCACCTAGTCTTTGTTTCTGGGTAGTATATAGAAATAACACTAACATCTCCAGCTATTGTGTGTTATTACATGATGATTTAAAAATGAATTTGGGGGATATAAGACACATGTAAATGTGGAAACAGAAAACTAAAAGCAAGGTTCTTAAAATCTGTTATTGCTTTTGGTTTGCTTTTAAACAAAAGGGGTTTTTTTGAGAAAAGTAGTTATACATAACCTTCAGCAAAAGGGCCAATTCTTATTTGAAGTCAAGTAGTCCTATAAATTTCTCTACTTTTTCCTGTTACGTACCAACAACCTCCAGAAGTAGTTCGTAACTAGTCATCATAAAATCCAAACATTAAATATACTTACATTCCCATTGAGGTTTTTCTTTTTTCCTTATAAGCAAACAGTATAATTACCTCTTACAAGAAGCACTTGATTTTAAAGGCCTGATCCAAGACCTATTGCTAACGTGAGTCTTTCCATTGATGTCTGTCAAATCTCAGATGGTCTTGCACATTTATTTAATATGAGAGGTTACTTATATTTTTTGATAACTTAGTCATGCTAAGGACCTAAATATATACCGCTGATATGGTTTTCAGTACAATATTTACCGGCATAATACAGACTGTATTACTCTAATACTGAAAAATATCATCTATATTGTCTGCATGGAAAAGCAGGCTGCACAACGTTTCTAAATCTCTAGATTCAGTTATGCTATGTTATAATGCTGTTTCTGGGGAAATACATGCCTAGAAAAACATGATTTGAAGGGAACCTAAGAGACTTCAAGATGATCATGGCAGGAAAGAATATCCACTTTCTCCAACAATTACTTCAAATGGCCATTGTGGCTTCCTGGAAAGCATTCTTGTGAGTGGAGCAGTTTCAGTCACTTAAAACAAGGGAACATGGTGAGTTTTTAGAAGGGGCACATCTCAAAAGTAACGTGGGGGAGAAATGGCCTGCCGCTGCAGTCAGAGGTGGCTCTGACCACGTGTAGCTCAGGGCAGCCAGAAAGCATTATGGTCTCTTAGGACTGACAGCCATCCACTAAAGCTCCACATCTTTGAACATGTGTTCAACTGATGCAGGATTTGGCATAGTGACGTTGGCTATAGATTTGCCCCTAACATTGCTGACCTGCCAAACCCCCACGTAACTACTGTTTATTCTCTGTTGACACTTGTCGTTCTCATGAATATTTTTGTTAACTCCTCTGGCTCCTTCTGCTTTTGTTAGACTGAGGATGGTACCTTAAATGCTGTTAATTGCTATAAATAGCTTAAACTTTTTGTTTTACTGCATAAAGAACCCTTTATAGATGATACCAACAGATAATCAAGTAGCCTTACCAAAATTGGTGTAATTTTTACTGTATACTTTGGACCGCATACCTAGGAACCTTTTAGCATTGGGGTTCCCAACTGAATACCTTCTGCTGTTTCTGGCCCATGTTGATGACTTCCACCAGGTAACCTTTTGTTGTACAAGATAACTATGTATTCAGAATGTATTCAGGAGTGTGAATAGTAAAGCAATTCAGTAATCATGAAAAACCTTTCACTTAGAGAAAGAATGCTGTGGTCTTGCCTCTGGTCTTACTGTGGTCTTGCCACTAAGAACTTAGGAAGGTCTTCAAAACTGTAGCTGAAAATCAGTAACAGTTTGATAATAACTTGCCATACTTTTCTTCAGAACATTAAGATTTTAAAAGTAAAACTTGATTCTAAACCAGATTTTTTTGAGTAAAAAGTAGATCAAAGGGGTGATTAAAAAAGACTTGATATACTTGAAAGGAAAAGGTACAATATGTGTAATATTTGTTGGTCTGCCGGTCTGGAGTTGTAGAATCAAGGAGGGAACATAGAAAGTTTACTTGCCATAAGGTTTTTGTTCCAAAAGACATCATAATAAACCAGTGACTGACAGAGGGGAGGAATTTTTCCTTCACCTCCTTTCTCCTTCCTTACTCCAAGTTCCACATCACAAACATGGGTCTATGTTTGTATCCCAAAAATACAAACTGCCTGGACACGCAGCAAAGGCCATCCAAATCCCATAATGATTTGGATGGTCTGATCTTGCTATACCATGGTAGGTTGAAGGAAGAATCTGTGGCTTGGGCCACCATACACATCTTTGAATCATCATCTTTGCATACCCTAAATACAAGACCCCCTATTTTATAGAGATTACCAAAGTTTAAGTCTTTGGGGCCAAAGCAGTTACTGTAACTGTCTAATTTAAAAGCCTTGAACCCAATCTGGAACAACAAATTAGAATTTCTGATATAAAAGAATGACATTTCAAGGAAAGATAGAATTCCCAGTTATTGTGGTTTGGGGTTTTTCGGTGGGGTTTTTTTGGCTGGGAGTGAGGGTTGGTAAGTTTGTTTTAGAAAACGTGTGATCAACAACAACTAATTAATGCACACAGAGCTGGTTCGTAAGAGTAGTCTATCTGGAGCTGACAAAACAGTTTTCAGTAGTAAAATTTACATGTATGGAGAATGTCTCTAAAATGTGGAGAAAATATATTTTGAAATTATTAATCAAAAAATAAATGTTTATTTTTAAGGAAACTTTTTCCCAGAAAAAAAGGAATATTTTAGGGTTTTGTGCCTAACTAGACAACACAGCAGAAACTGTTCATGAGATGTCAGTGGAGAAAACTAGTTTCTACAGCTTGTCTTAATGGACTGTTACTGCAGCAGTTTTCTGCAAAGGTCTGATCACTGCTGATTCAAAAATCTTAATTATAACAAAGTCTTAATCTTTTTATTGCAATTTTTAAAAGACTTGATGTAGATTGACAGCTTACAAACTTGAACTGACAGTTTCTGTAACACTTTCAACACCACCGTGAATAAGATGCAGGTTCTGTTCCCATTAGCTATTTCCATAGAAGTGCCTGTGTCATTCATTAGGGAGGAGTTCAGTTCTGCATAATGTCATTGATGAAAATGGAATTTGTTTTAATAAAGCTCTGTCTTAAATATTAACAGATAAGGGCTCTTATGTTTCTATCATGTTAGGTTGTTGTCCAAAGGAAATCCCTGCTCCTCTCTCCAGCTCTTATGAATTCTTTTTTTCTTCACAAATGATACATTATTCAATAAATTACAATAAAATTCTAATAGCAGAACTTCAAACAGAAGGATAGAGAGATTCACTTTTCTCCTAAAAATTTATCCATAATTTACTGAAGGTGTTGTACCTAGCCTCTCCTCACTCTGATTCATAAATTGTTTAAGAACACAAAATCTAGCATCAACAGAATAAGCTAAAGCTTGTGATAAATTGAGAAGTATGATAATTTGACTGTTATGTCATATCCTATTTTATCTTCAAATTCTTTTATTTCTCCAAATTCAAGGAAATGTAGATACCTCAATTTTCAACATCTCACTCATTTGGCTTATTGTAATTTTAGATCTCTTCAGATAGCTTTTATGTGATTACAACAGAACTTATAAGATTTTTGCATTAAGCTTTGAGACGATTGTGTGAGAGGTGCACTAAACAGTTGCAAAGTGGTGTGACCTTACTGCAATGTGAGTGAAATAGGCTTTTCTGATGGGTCCCTTCCCTTGTTGCTTCTGCTTCAGGGATGACATGGTAGCACTGAGTTTCTCTGATTTCCTGCTGTATTTATGGTAGCTCTGCATGAATGGTGCTGGATGAGCAAGTGTTGCCCTGAATTGGCTAAATAGGAGGCACTGCCAAACCTGAATTGGGTCTGTAAGCTCAGGCAGAGAACTGTATCCTCCTGCGTCTGTCTGTAGGGCATTCAGAGTGGAATTGCCTTTGGAATTCAGCTGCTTTGCTTCTGGCCAAATGCAAAAGTGTGACACAGGACCTATATGTGTCCAAGGATTAACTTTTTATGTGCTTTCATCATCTTCAGGGCTATGCTTTATAGGACGAATTTAAACTCCCAATGTTAAGCACTAAATTAAATCTGAATGTAATAAATCTTCCCTTAAATAATTGATTTTTAATTTTTTATAGTCTTGGTTATTTTTCTTAAGCAGCTATTAAAAAAAATCCTGTTTTCAAACAGTGTATTTTGCATAATACAGCTCTGGAACTGAGTACACTACTGCTTTCAAATGATGAGGAAAAGGTAATGTGTTGTAGTTGGAATAAACAAATTCACCTGAAGAAGCTATTCTTTCATCACGTGTCAGCTAAACTGAAATTGAAAGTATATAAGATGAAGCTTTCATGTGTCACCACATGCATACACATGTGTGCATACACATGCATATACATACACCATAGATATTTTTCAGCTGTAAAATATCATCATTCACTCTGCTGGAAATACAAAGTTATAAGTGTTGCAATCAGCTCAGAGATCAGGGCCAGCACTTAAATCCTTTCAGAGAGCACTGAAATTTTCCCAGAACACTGTCCTTACTTCCCTAGCAGTGGTATAGATGTATATAAAATATATTATGTTGGCATTTCCAGTCTTTCATTTAGTTAAAAAAAATAATATTTTTGTCTGTGTAACAAAGGCAGAAGCACTAGACCTGTACTATTTTAGGTGGAATTTCTGAAGACCTTTTTAATATTTTGTAGTTACTTCAACAATGTAAAATCTATTTTCAAAAGGTTTATTTAAAGCAGAGTTGGATGTTAATATATACTTTAATCAATTCTACTTAGCCATGTTCTTGTGGAATATTAACATGTATCATTCTACTGTTGAATCAAAGTCATTCTTAGAGAAAACTGTCTCATCTTTTTGGAACACTTGAATAACACAAATCATTATGCAAAGTACATACAGATTCAGCCTGTTGCTGAACATACTGCTACGGACAGGAGCAAACACTTTACCTGTCTCAAAAATGGGTCAGGTATTTCACTTTTTGGTAACTACAGGTTATCAGATTTCCCTTTCATTTGTTGATGTGTTTTGCTGTGGTGTGCATTCTGGAGAAAAAACTGAGATTAATGAAAATAAGTCAAATATTTAGAAAATGTGAAATAGCAAGGAAAGAGATGCTGGGTTTCACTTTGGTGAATAGTAATGTGTATGATGCACTTAAAGCAAATAATTTAGCTCAGAATTAATTTGAATCAGAAATATGTTGAATAAATGCACTGTAATCACAATGTTTAGTAAAGAACTTCACTGTACAGTATTTTTAAAAAGCTTACATAGAATAAATAGTTGTCTGTTCAGCATGTGCATTCCTTTCTGAAGAAAAAGACAACAGAACCAAAATAACACAAACAACATTTTGAAGGCCCTTGAGCCACTTGAAACAAACTATTAGTTTCTAAATTTTCCCATATATATATGTGTGTGTGTGTGAAAGGAGAAAATACTGTGCATCCCTTTCTCAAAACTTAAACAGCAGTAATTCCAGCCAATTAAATGGATAGAAATTATAAGATTTTTCATTTTACTGTGTCTTTCAGTCTCATCAGACCATAAAGATCTTAAAGGAAAAGCCCCTAATTTTGATTCATCCAAATGGCTTTCTGTTCTCCTTTAAAAAATCATAGAATTGTTTTAAAAAAACCTTGAGTGGATGCAATTTTCATTAGGCGGATTGATTTTTTTTTAAAATACCTTTGGTTTTTTCCTAATCTTAACAAAATTAAGCTCAGGATTTATGATTAATGTTTAATTTATATAATAAAACTGTGGGGTTTTTTTTTAAGCTCTAGAGTGCTAGGTTATGTTTCTTAATATTTTTCCTTCTTCTAGTTATTTGTTAGATTTGATCTTGGTTATATGTCAGTTTAACCAATATGAAATATAACAAAAGCTAGGTTTCAATGTCATTGGCAGCCTGTTCCAGTTCCATTCATATTTGGTGACTGGATTCCAGTACCCTGTTTAGGCATAAAATTCCTTGTTGGTTGCCACTCTAGATGTTATGTAATTCGGATCTAGTGAAGTCATTCATGTCAAAATTGATGCTAGTACTGTGCAAACAGCATAAATTATCTTCACTTGTAAATATCCATCTTTGTTTATCAGCTGGTATATACCTTCTTTAATTTAAATCTATATTATCCAGCACACAATGTTGGTCTACTCTGGTCATAATAATGATTTTAATGGGAGAAAAGAAAAAAAATCCACAGAAACATATGATATTGTAGTTATCCCCACTTACTAAAGTCTCTAGTTCTTTAAAGAACACGATGGTTTTGGTGGAATATCACTGTTAAAGTAACTCCAGTAGGATACTACCAGTCTGAAGAATTCATGCCAATGAAATAGGTTTTTTGGATTTTGCCTTAAGATGATACATAGTAAAGTGAACAATTTTTTTTTTTTTTTTTTTTTTTTTTTTTTTTTGTATGTTCAGCCTGAATAAGATGGCTGAGAAGCAACTGGGAGCTATATGACCAAAAGGGAGTGAGGTCAGCATCCTGTGGCTTGGATACCAATATATCCTATGGTTCATACAATAAGGAAATGTGAGAAAGAATGTGTAGCGTATCACTTTGTGCTTCGGGTAGCAGTCCACAAATGCTGAAGAGGGTTTTATTCTAATGCTCTTAGCCTTTCTTGCTGTGATATCCCTCACTACCCTGCAGAATTCTCCATGCCAGTTGTCCTAGTTTCAGCTGGGATAGAGTTAACTGTCTTCCTAGTTGCTGGCTGGGGTTAAACCACGACACCAGTCTATCTCCCCTGCACTTTATACTGTCACTCCCTTCATTCTCCTATTCCCAGTCAGAAGATGGAAAGCTTTGTGTGGGAACATCTGTGTTAGGACGAAAGTGTTCTGGCAGCAGCCTGGAATTGAAAGATACACATCCATGTGTATGTGTATATAGATATATATGTGTGTATGCACATATATGTGTTTATATTTTCATACTTGTCATTCCTGCAGCAGTTGACTCATGGATAGGCAGAAGGTAGAAGGATAGGTGTGGAAGGCAGAAGGCAGAACTTAGAATAGCTGTGAATTAGTGGTTTAAGGCATTGGCCAGGAACTAGAGTAACTGAGGGTGCAACTGAGCCATAACCTCCTTAAATTTTTTGGCTTTAAGGATAAACTGACTAATTGCTGTCTGGAACTAAACCCTTTCTTGGAAGCTGCTATTAAGATCCATTTAAGAACATGATTGTAAAAGTTTCAATATTATTTGTAAATGGATGGCTTTTAAAAAATACAACAATACTTTCAGCGAATGGTGTCATGACGATGTTCTTCACCCCTCATGTAAATTAGTGCGCAGACTCTGTCTTCTTCCTTCATTGTCTTCTTTTGAGTAGGTGGTATCGCTGGAGTAGGTGGTCAATGAATCGGTGGTTGCAGTCTCCCTCTGTAGGAATTACCTTTAACCTACTTCTTCCCTAGTCTTGGCACTTCCAAGCGGTTCTTCAAGGTTTATTGACCAGACCACAATCCATTACCTTTTCTGACATAAACGTAAAGCCCCATTGTCTATAGTTAGTTCCTGAACCCTAAGTCACGTCTAGCTGTTGTTTCCCTATTTTAAATATTAACTGATGGGGGCTGTAAACAGGACTTTAGCAGCTCCCTGGTTACTTCAATCATATTATACATAGTAATTGATAACAAGAGGACCTGAAAGTTATATACACTTTCTGCTTATCTCAGGATGCAAAAAGCAGTGTAAGCACATAGAATGGGCCACATAGAGAACTTTGTAATCAACAGTCTTTGTTGCTGGTCCTCAGTTTGTAAGACCTGGCAGGCACAAAGGGATACAGAAGATTTTTAAGTTATAGAAGAGAGAAATTCACATAGATCCATACTTCACACTTTAAATCAAGGATCTTCTACAGCTACTGAGTTTTAGAGTTGAAGGAATAGCTTCTTACAAATCTTCTAAGGCTTCTAAAAGAATTTTTGTATGCAATTTTTCCTGCAACATCAGATGTGATGCATGTTTCAGTGCTGTGCATCTATTCATATATGAAGAAATATTGGATAAAATTCTGATCCTATTGAAGTTGATAGGAAGTATCCCACTGGTTTCAGCAGGTAAAGGTTTTCATTTCTTTAGTCTGTATTGAAGAAAAAGAAGTCAGTGAACCAAATTGTTTGACATTTTCATCTTTGGAACTCCAAGCAGTACATTAACATGCCTTGTTTGACAAGTTTCTCTTTCAAAATAAGTCTCCAGAGCTTGAGCTGTGCCCTTTTAGGAGTACGGGATCAGCCTTAAAGAACACAAAATTCACGGCTGCAGCACTGGTGAAACAAAAAGTAGCTGGGATTTTGGTCCTAAGAACACCTTTTAATTGATGTGTCCACATCAGTCACCCTCTGTGCTCAGGTGAACAAGTATTCAATTATTTCCCATGCTACACTGCAAATAGCCTGAACCCCAAATTTAATGGATAGCCATTGGGTGACTTATCTTCCCCTCTGTCTAACATTGGTTTTACATCTTTCAACAACTGTTCTATCATGATCCTTCTCCTGAAAGTGAAATCTTACACTGCAAAAGTTACTTGCATCCCCAGTTTTCCTCTACAGAAAAGCAGATAGGATCTGACTGCAAACAATGGCTTGTCTCTTACTGTCTCTGAGCTTCTTTATAAATATATGGAAGGGTACCGCAGAAAGTGGAGAGTGTGCTATCTTCATAACTTGCAGTGTTCTTGCTGCAGGCATAGTAAGGCCAGCAGTATATTTAGGCCACCAGTCTGAGAACAGCTACTTTCAAAAAAACCAATCAAAAATAAAACCTATGTAAGGAGGAATAGGATGTAAAAATAAAAATACACTCAAAAGCACTCTTCAAATAATTATGCAGCTAGGAAAACTGATGGGATATAATAGCCATGAAAATGTTCCCTCTTTCTAATGAAATGTCACGGATTAAGTTTTAATAAATACTGATATTTAGTAGGCAAAAAATTCTGGCTAACATTATAAAATTCTTACTACATGGGTGGCTTTATTTGATAAGGTGTAGATGCAAATTCACTTGAAAACAGAAAGCAAGCTCTGAAAATGTTTGGCATAAAGACACAGCCTTACAAAAGATGCACAGCTTTTGTAGGTGAGAGGGAAAGACAATGTCTATTTCAGCTAGCAGTTTTTTATTTAAAGTATTAAACTTTAGGGTTTATTTGTTTAATATGCATTACAATAATTATTTAATATTTAGTATTTAAACTTCAGGATGAAGAAAGAAGTCCTTGTTCTTGACATAAAGCCTTAAGCTGAGGTTACTGAATTGAGTGTATTGGCAGTTCTACATGCAACCTGTTTAACTCGTAATTTGAAATATGATCTAAAAGCCTGGAAAGAACAAGAAGTGAGCAGACATAAGATGGCAAAAACAAAAAATGGATGTATGTCTTCTTCACACAACCCTAACACTATAGTTGTAATTGTAATCTTTATATTTTGAATGGGAAACATAATGTATTCTGTGGTGAGTGGGAAGCTTTGTATGTCTCGTCTGTCCAGCATTTCATCCTAACTCCTCCCCTCCCACTGAACACTATTTTCTCCAAAACTGATGGATACTGATCACCATGTAGGAAACTTATAAATTTCCATGTCACTAAGGTTGGTTGAACAGACTATCAGAGACCAAGGAATATCCTTTAAAAAATTAGGATATACTTGAAACTTAAAAGGCAAAAAAATCATTACAAGGGATGAAAAAAAATCTTTGCAGGTTTTATAGTCATTTGACTGACAAACAGATTGGCTTTTTGGTGTTCTGGTCCAAAATATAACTAAGCAGCAGGATCAATGAGATCTAAGATTTTTCAAATACTTGGGCTCTTCATTATTTTAATGCTTGAGAGGTTAGATTCCAGTTTTTAATAATATTGAGTAATGCATAAAATAACAATGATCTATTTTTTCCTTACCCAAATTAGCTATAAAGTTGTTAGAGAAAACATGTATTCTGTAAACATAATAATGTTAGAGATGTTCACAGCATCTTCAGAAAGCACTATTTCCATTATTATAAAGGTTTTCTATTTCACAATTTATCATATCAAAAGTTTTCACTTTGCCAAACCCCATACATCATGCATACAGATGAACAGAGAGAATGCATTAATGAAGCAGATCACCCTGAAAAGAATATAATTGGCAACATCTATAAGCTCAAATTTTCAGTGATACAGAATGTAAGAGTTATTGCATGAATCATACATAATTTATTTGGGTCCTTAGTGAATAATAAAATCTAAGAAAGTAAAATGTACATGCAACTTTACATTAGAAGAAATACCAGTTCACTTTAATACATCTCAAAATCAGTGGTCTCCCAGTGAATCGTAGCTTTCCCTATACAAACGTCTGGAAAAAATGGTTGTTATGCATCTTCTGAAACTACAGTTGATCAGACAAAACATTTTTTTTTATATATGGGTTTAAATCTTCTAAACCATGTAATATGCAGGGATTGTAATATTTAAGCAGTGTGTTTTACTGTGGATCAGTAAAAGATCAAATTATTTTTAGAAAGCCTAAGAATAAAGTTTAGTAAAATCACTACTAAACTTGAATGCAGAGGTAGAATATCATTGTCACTACTGGAATATGTTTCACAATGGCAGCGCTGAGATTAAGAAGGTGAGAGTTCAGACCTTGCTCTTTTTTAAATCCTCACAGATTTGCAGGAAATCAGAGCAAATAAATTAACAACTTTTGCTTTGAATTACTCAACTGTATGTATGGATAGAAGATTTCTGCCCTGAAGGGTTTTACAGCATGAGTCATTCATGTGAAATGTCTGGGGGGAGAAGGAGGAATGTTTCAGAAGGGGAAAGTGCTTTGTGTTGAAGCACTTTCATAAATGGATTATACTGTTACCCTCTTGAAAGTGGTCTTTGTTTCTAAGGTAATTTCATTTGGTATTCTAATCCTTTCAGGTGTTGAAGTTTGCTTTGTGTTATTGAATCTGGAAGAGGATTTTTGCATGCTTTCTTGATTTTTCTAGCCATTAAAACAGTCTGTGCCAGTGAACTGGCATAAAACTAGTGTTATCCTGCCATGCCATTCCTTATGTATTCCTGTGAAGCTCAGCAGAAGCCTTCTGTAGTTTGCTTAAAGTGTGGCTGCAGTTGCAAAAGTGTCTCCATGTGGAAGAGCAATTTGGGAAATGGTTTCCATAAACAGGGGGTGTAAAGGTGATAAAACTGGCTCCTCGGCTTATTCACACTGATTCCAGGCAAAACAGGCTGATAAACTGTGTGATCACAAAAGGGTAATTGTTATTTATGCTACTGATGTGAAATGTATGCGATAATTGGGGAGGAGCGTGGATTTTGTACCTATTGCATAGACTATTAGAGAACTCTGTTCTTTCATGTTGGTGACTTAATTGAAATTTTATAAACTTATTTTCAATGCATTTTTTCATTTGTTTAATGCCATGGACTGAAGATGCAGAAGCCAAATCTTGAAATACATCTCAATGATCACTTAGAGCATTAACATAGGAGGTGAGTAGTGAGTACCAAGCAATCCTTAATGCTGTATCTGCAGCCAAAGCAGTACGATAAAAGAACAGTAAACATTGAAAGCTAACCTTCACCAAAATTATTCATCTTTCATGGGGAAAAGCTCCTATTTCGCTAATAGATGGCTAAGGAAAATTTTGAAACTTTCTTCAGCATGAATTTGAAAGCAAAAGTGCAAGATAAACATGAGTGATGGCAGGAAGGCCTTTTTTTTTTTTTTTTTTTTTTTTTTAATTATGCTGTAGATTTCCAGAAGAAAAAGAGCTATGAATGGAGGGTGGATGGCACTGTTTTTCTGCTTTTGTTCACCTAGGCTTGTCCTTGTTCTTCTCTGAAGACATTTTACGTTGTTTAGCAGAGTTTTGAGCACAATATTCCTTTTAGGTATCTTGCTGCCCTTGGCCCTTAAAGTATAGCTACTTGGTGAATTATGCTTGCCTCTCTGCCCAGAGCAAGACATGGCAGGAGTGTTCCTTTGCAAGAGTTCAGCCCAGTACCTGAGACTTCCCATATGACAAACTGGACAGGCGGCGCTGAAAAGTAGCAGTAAACAGAGCATTTTCTGAATTGGCTTATAAAGGGTACATTAGTTAGCATGTCCTACTAGAATGCAAGGTAGATTGACAAATGCATCCCTTTGTCACCCTACGAGAGGAGACAGAAATTGCTAGCACAGGCTGGATAATTTGAGTGGCTGCGTTTTTATTTTAAAGGAGAAAAGTGATGTGTGCTGGGGGACCAGAGGGGAGGGTGTCAAATTAGAAGTCATAATTACCAGAAGGTAGTCAGAATTTCTTCTTCCTCCCCTTTCTCCCAAGCAAAGTCCAAGGATGACATCATTCATTCCCTGCCCTCTTTGTGGTGTTCTGACCATCTTCTCATTGGGTTTGGTTCCTGCTAGGAATCCCTTTATCTCAGGAGTTAATCGTGGTTGGTGGGAAAGAAAATGGTGATGATATAACTCCTTCAGTATAGTACAATAAGCAAAATGGAGATGCAGTTCTCCCTCAGCTGTCTGACATTATTTCCACCTCATAGAATTACATTTCGTTCTCCATTTGATAGACCTCAAAGCATAGACCAGATTCTTAACGTGAAACTTTTTTGTGTCAGCACTGGTGTTCATTTTTCTTGGCCTGCACTGACATGGATGAAATCTTTGGTGTAATAAATAAGGGGATTTAGGGGCCTTACTCTTTGAACATGTTGTTTGCCTACATCAGCATATAAAGCATGGGACTTGCAGATTTTGACAGGCGTGGGAACAGATGCATTTTCAGTGCATCCCCATCTCACAGTTCTTCCTCGGTCAAGATGAATTCAACTGCCTTTCCTATACTGGAGTCGTAGAGAAAGAGTACTCCTCTCTGTCTTTAGCCCTAACGCTGCCAGATAACTTCTACCATCTTAGTAGAGGGAGCAGAGACATGTTTCAATTTTGTGTATGTAATGTTAATTCTACCCAAAAGTCTCAAAAGTAGGGGGTAAAAGTTCCTAAAATTCACTTAAAAGAAATATGTTAATCCGTAGATAGCTCTAATAAGATGTATTACAAAATATCACCTTGATGCTAGAAAGGAATGTTTTGCCAAATGATTGTTATTTGTATCTGGTACTGAACGATTTCATAGTCTTTCTGTGTTTAAAACGTTTGCCTCTGAACAGCATTATTTACTATGGAAGCTATGTGAATTTTTCTCAAATGTATTTGTAGCCCCTGTTAACAGATGTATAGGAAGACTCATTATCCTTTCAGCATTCTGAGAAATACACATAAAAGTGGGGAAATAAGGCCTGAAAAAATTAAGTGACTTGCCTTATGAAAATCTTTCATCTGCAAACTTAATTTAGATGTCCCAAGCCTGAGATGTCTTACGCAGAAACCTGTCCTCTTTCGCCAGAATAAAGCAGACTTCTGCATTTACTTCAGCTTCAAATTGCAACACTAATCTATGAACAGCTTTCATACGTTAATACTCTAAATGTATACAGAAGCGTTAACTATTTTGCTTTACTACAGTTGAGTCAGATTCAGGTAATATGTACTTCAAAACTGGAAAATTCTTCTCCAGTATGTCTTTGTAGTAAGTAGTACTATATATCTACACCTTCATTAGTGTTGTCTAGGAGAATACCTGTTCTAAGAGACTTTTATCACAGGTATACTGCTCTGCAAAAGTAAGATTTATGCTCTTATTGTTGAGATAGAAACATACTTTTACTCAGCAGTCCAATTTATGAAGGAATTCTATTTTTTCATTGTGAAAACAGGAAAAAAAAAATGCTGCATAGACCATCTCAGGTATGTGCCTACACAACAAAACTTGGATGATATATTCCCAATAGTTTAAAGTAATCAGATTGCCCATGCACTGATGTTATTAATCAGTAACACAGAAGAATGAACTTATTGTGTAGCAGCAATGCAGAAGAACTTTGATTGAAGACACCAATTTCCCTAAATTTCTGAAAGTTAGTCTTATTACTGAATTTTTAATTCACAACCTACCTCTATTCTCTTCACATTTTTGTGGATAAGTGGTTAAAAAGAACTAAATTCAGAATAAGTCAGCAGTTGGCTTAGAAGGCAGATGCTATTTGATGACAGTGCTGGCTTGTCACCGATATCCCAGACAAATCAACCATGCATTTTAGTAGTACCTATTTTATAAAAAGGATTTGCTGAAACAGGAAAATAAAAAACCTTTATTCCCACAGTGAAATGACCAGCTCTGATACATAATAAGTGATTTTTCACCTGGTTTTTAAAAGCTGAAAAATTCTTGTTAGGTAAGTGCCAGCATAACACTATCCCTGCATTCTGTGCGTTTTCTTGACTTTCATACTTTATTCTAATTGAATTGCAGCTTATTATAGCTATTTTAAGGATCAATACTCCTTCACGGGGGCAGGATGAATAAGAATCAATCTGAACACTTCAGATCCTTCATCAGGAATTGCTTCAAATAGCAGCCTTTTCTCTGCAGTAATCTGTGTGATTCTGTTAGCAGCATCAGTCACTGACAACAAGACACCTGAACTGTGTTTCTTTTCCTGTTCATTGGGATCTTTCATTGTTACAGAGACTGATATTCTTTCTTATAAGGTTAGAAAAGATCCGTAATAGCTTTTATACCATTATATTTTAAACTCTAGACTTCATTAAAACACTCTTCAGCTCCTTCACTTCCAGCCTCCTTGCTGCTTATGAATTATTCAGGGTAGATTTCACTTGAGGTAAATAGTTTGATTTGAAGGTTTTTGTATCTGGATTTAGATGCAACGAGAAGTGTTAAACGCTCAGAATTTTAAGTGAGGAGAATTGCAGAGGCTCAGCTATTAAGATGGAAGACATTTGCCGTTAGTGCTCTGGGGCTGCCATTCAGATCTCAGTGCGGTGCTATTTGTCATTCTGAAGTAGGTAGGCATTATGATGCCTGGAGTATAAATCAGCCTTTACATGGTGTCGAGTCCTGAAGCACTTTGAACACTCTAATCCACTTCTGAGTTAACAGAACATTTTTGGTTTTACAAGCTTTAAAGTTTCCCTTTTTATTTAACCCTGTCATTCTGTTATTAATCATCATTATTTTCTAGAATTTTATATACCTCCCAAATATAATTTTTAATGTTTTGCTTCAAAGTTGTGGCAATTTCACTGAGATGAGCTTTAGCTTCAATCATCTAGAAGAGATGCAGTTTCAGCAAAAGTAATTTTATTAATTCTCCTCATGTAAAGAGGAATACTGGCTTTTCCTACTAGCAGGCTCAGCAGGCCAGCATTATTTGGCTGCTGTACTAAAGGATGCTGTCTGTGCTTTGCCTCCTTCGCCCACTTCTGAATAGTATCATGTTAGTGTTACCACCTGGACAAAGCTAAAATGGAAGAGTAGCAGTTTTCATGTGGCTGTTTTTCCCACATGTCTGCAGGCCAGTTGTCAAAATTAGCTCAGCACAGGAAAGCAAACTCTTTTAAATGCTGATTACCTTCTTTCATCTGTGCAGCTATGCACATACAAAGGGTCAGTTCAGAAACTATACTTACTGTAGGATGTCAGTTTATTGAATCTCAGTTTCTGTTCTTGTACTGGCTGACTAAATGTCTTTATAATCAGAGAACATTTGTTTATAGCATATTGCTATATATAGTATTATATAGACTTTAGTCAGACAGTACAACTGTGCAGTAGGTCGAACTTACAGTGCCTTTACAGGTGGAGTTGTTAACATTAATGAAGTCTATTAAAATAACTTTATTTTCCTCCCAGGCAGCACAGTCTGCATGCACTGGCTGCATGCCTTCAACTGCTAACATGCAGCAATGGAGTCAGTGTTATAGAAAGAGCTAGTTAGTCCCTGTGAACTGACAGCCACCCCGTTTCAGCTGGACATGTTAGTACCAACCTACTTCTGTGCTATGCACCAAAACCCCACTCTGGTGCAGTGGCGTTAGGAACTCTCTGTCATGCCAGTCAGCTTGGATGGAGGGAGAAGAGCTAGATTCACTCAGTTCAAGGTATTACCACTCACTCTGGAGCAATGCAGGTTACACTTTCAATTATTTAGTCTGTGGAATAGAGACTCCTGAAAGGCAGGAAATAATTGAGGACAGTGTTGTCAGATTTATTTATTTGTGTATTTATTTATTGCTGCTTCTTTACTTTCATATGGTAGAATATAAATGTTCCAGATCTAATTAATCTAAATGATTGTAGCCTAAAGTTAAGTCACCGCTATCTCTGCTAAAAAGCTTCTTTTCCTATACAGCCACTTAAAGTTGTTGTTTTCATTAAAGTGCTCATGCTCAGTAAGGAAGTATAATAGTTCAGCAGCAGAGTGATTGCTTGTGTTAGCAGTAGCACACTGAAGTTATATGACCTCTTATTAATCTGCACTTTGATATGGTGCTGGAGTGGTGGGATTAATGACATTCCACTGTAAATTATTCAAATCCTTGCCTGTGCACTGACTAGGTCTTTGGAGAAACACACAAGTATTCTGAATCTTTTACTGCCTTAGAGAATAACTACAGTGGTCCAGAGACAGAAATTTCCTCTGTATTGTGGGTCACGTGAATCTGCCTAACAGTAGGCAGACTTTCTTTTTTTTTATTTTTCTGCAGGTGATTTTATGTCTAAAAGTATTCTTCTCATACAAAGGCTGCTTTTGCTATTCCCCCATCCTTTTCATTTCAGCTTTTGGGCCCCATGCAGCATGCTGAGAGCTAAGTACCTAGACTAGCTTGGTGACATTAACTTCATTTGGTCCACAAGGCTTTCCTGGCTGCTTATGTTTCCCTTGTGCCACGTCAGCCTCATCAAATCCTATTTTTCCCCTTGGCTCCTTTCTGTCAGCCTGCATTCTTCTGAGCATTGTCTCTTCAGCCATATCTCATCCCATGCAGTGCTTTCAATTCTTGTTACCAGCATTACCTCCCCTGTGAGGATTATAAACCCTGCTCCTGGTGCAGCAAAACTATGTGGATTTCATGGCCAGGACAAACTTTCTCTATGGAAAAGAAAAATGAGCATGTCCCTCTCACATTTTAACATCTCTTCCAGAAATTCATGGACCTGAATGTCAGAGGGACTATTAGTATTTCTGGTACAGACCTATATAACAGCTCACAGAATTACTTCCTCAGTCTTCCCTCTATCCAGCTGACTAAGCTGTGATTAAAAGGTATCCTAGATCAATTTACAGGAAACAATACATCTAGCAATGGAGAGGTTTCCACATCCTTTAACCTTCATTGATTAAATGTTTATCAAGTGCTCAGCTGGGAGTCTAACTCCTACTCATGACTTTCATAGCTGTTTCTTAGACATAAGAAAAACAGTCTATTCTAGTTTCAAGTAGCACTCTTCTGTGTATTACTGTGTACCATATTCATGTCACTTGGAAATTTTTGTCAGGTCAAAAGGAAATCCTTATGCATGACAAGTTAATCTCTTTCAAATTTCCATTTTTTAAGTAAGTGTAAAAACTGAATACAGTACAGACCGTCATCTCAGTGTTGTACACAGAATCATCCTCTGAAATGAAATGAAATGAAAATTTCTGTTCTCTATATTGAGGAATTGTGTTAGCCCTTGTTGCAGTAGCTTTCTGTTGAGACTTAATGTTCAACAGAGGAAAGCTCAGGTAAAGCCAATTGGAAATATTGTCAGAAGGCAAACTTCCTGCAGTGGAGTGCAGGGTTGAGCAACATCAGCTGATAGACCTCCCTGGTTAAGCAGTGTTTTTTCCTCAGCACAGTACCATGCCCAAGTTCCACTGATAATTTGTACTGATAGGAGTCATCCTTTAATTCGGTTGTGCATGGTCCTAAGGCTGCTGTGCTGTTCTGGGTCTGAGGGAGTATCACTGCACGAGAAGGGATGGCTCCCCAAGGGCTCTGCCTCACCTACCATCACTGGGCATCTCTGCACCATACTTTAGTAAGCATTATGGAGTAACCCTGTGCTGGTTTGCATTTTGGTATGCAGCATGTGTGCTGCCTAGGCTGCTTCTCAGCAGTTTGCAAAGCACTGCTATCCCTTTTTCTAGTCCATAGCAGAGTGACACTAATGAAGAGGTTCACAAACCTTATCTCTACTCCTCTCCTTCCACAGCTTTTAGACTGTTACCAATTAAAAGACCTCACCTTTTATTCTTGATGGTCCATTGTTACTGGAAATAGTGATCAAAAATTTTCATTTTGCTGTCACAGAACAATCTTTAGAATTAACCATTTATGTATCTAGAAGTTGCCGGTAGGCTTGCTACACCAGTGCCTTTGGAGTCCTCAGTGTTCTGCAGCTCACAAGAATATTGCTGTTTGCTGAGCTCATACTTCTCAAATTACATTAGCCTGTTTTAACAACACAAAAACAGATTTCAGGGACTTTGCTTAAAATCTTTTACGGCAGTTTGCTTTTGAAACAGCTACAAAATTGTAATGGCTTTTCATTTTGATTTGCTGGCAAGAAACAAGTTGACTGCCCTTTCTTTGGAAAACTTAAAGGCTGAAGAGAAAATTATTTTGCTGACACACCAAATGCTTTTCGCAACTGAACTGATTTTGTTCAGTAATAAAAGTTGATTGGTATAATGAAAGAATGTTTTATGTAAACACCACACTACTGCAGGCCCCCAGCCTTCACTGAGACACTCAGGCCACACTCTGAACTCATTTGAATCAACAGGCTTATCCACATGGTACATACTGCAGAACAGAAAGCTCAGAGCAGAAAATGTCAGCCTCTGATTATTTCTCTGCTAATTTTTTTATATGTCCAAATTAGATAACAAGTTGTTCCCTTCCATCCTCTCTGAAATGTATGTATGTGTATATATTTATGTAGAAACATGCATATATTCACATATAAACACACATATATGTATGTACATATGTATTATTTGTATGCTTTCAATTTATTTTCAGCAGCCTTGTTTCTGTTTGGCTGGGGACCAGTGGCTGCTATCTCACTGTTAACTTAGCATTGTCCAGAAGACATCATTGTCCAAACTGAAATCTCCTTTCTTCTCTCTATTCCCCAAAAGGATGATGGAGTACTCTAGGGAAGAAGGCCTGAGAGCTGCTAACATGTTTGTGACTGGTTTGTGTGCTAGTTTCTAAGCTAAGCATTCTGAGAAGCAAAAAAAAAGGCACTGTTATACTTCGCAGAGTACGGCAGGAGAGGAGGGAGCCATTACACAAACTATTGCTGTTTTCTTACTGAAACTCAAGAAATCACTGATGTTTTATATTGCCAGCTCTGTCCCAACTAATGTGAGTTAAGTTAAAGATAGATGCCTTGATAACTGCCTGTTCACTAATGGTTTCTACTTGTGCAGTTTAAGATTGCTATTCATTTGTTTATTTAGACACACTTTTTTCTACAGCCTTCTTTGTCTTCCGTTACTGAAGCATTTAAATCTAAGAACTTGTACTCCCATATGCCATAATTGAGTTTAAATGTTAATTTTCCCAATTTCCTGAAATGTATGGTTAACAGGAGTTTCATATCTTAAGAAATAATGGTATTTTTTTACACTGGAACAATAGAAAATACTCATCCAGTTTCTGTTTCAAGTAATGGAAGCTACCTTCTTTGCTTAACTACTAACACCCCCTTCATTGTCTCTGTCAACCTGATGAAATTCCTCTGAAATCCCCACGTAGCTCTATTGAAGGTTCCCATTGGCTGATGATGTTGACTACAGAAATACCTGCCACTCCTTTTACTCATTACTCTCAGTTCCTTTTTTGCTTGAAATTTATCTTACATTATTAGATCCTTCATTTTTTTTCTTAAATTATTAGTAAAAATCATTTCTACTCAGTTTGTCAGCTTAGAAACATAAAAATGGAAGGATCTCTGAGCTAACCAAGTCTAGTCCCTTGCTGCTGTTGTAAGAACCAGCTCATATAACACTTGTAGGTAGCCAACAAAGTTGCTAAATCAGTATCTCTTTTGCTCAAGGAGTTTTGTTTTATTCAGGATTCCTGTTATGCACGTGACTGTACTTCCCTTGTCCATGTAAACTCTCTTTTGGAGTTGTTTCTGATTGTGGCTAGTTTCCAGCTTCACAGAAGAAGGGAAAAAAGTCTGCAAGAGCTTAAGAAGACTTCTTGATGCAGGACTCTTAGTCCCATAAATTTATTACAAAACCCGTAGGTTTTACTCAGAGGAACCTGCCTTTCATAAACTTACTTACTGCCCCCACCTGTTGTGATGGGCCAGATGTGCCACTGTTGCTATTTCACCCTTTCTAGGGGACAGAGCAGTTCCGACAGTCTCTGTAGGTGCACAGAATGTTTATTTGGTTTTCATGCTGGTCACACACAGTAGAAGACTCCTTTAAATAGGGCTGGCAGAAGTCCATGCTGTCCCTCACTGTGGGAGCAATTAACTCTATTATACAGATAACCAAGCTCATAGAAATGAGGTATGGGTACCATTACATGCCCCTGCAACATTTGTTTAATTGCTAAAGCACTTGTTTATGCACTGCTTTGCTGGAAGAAAATGTATTAAACTATAAAACAATGATCTGTCAGGTATAAAGCCTGCAACCTTGGGGGGATCATTACAGGGCTCAGATCAGAAGAATTTAAGAAACTTTGTCATATATCAAATGTCTGAGACCTAAGCTTCATCTTGCAGTTAGCTATAAGGCAGTTTTATGGACTGTCAGTATGAAGAGAGTATTTACATACTTTTATCAGCCAGTAATTGGGTTTTTTATCATTTGTGTTTTCTGTCTTCTTGAATTACACTATATCATGTTGTTCATAAGAAACTACAGCATTGTCATGTTAACAGGCATTGCTATGTTACCTTAAAGCATCTGATTTACTTCCTTGTAGTTGTTTGGTAGAACAATGAAATTAATGAATTGTGTTCAAGCCAGTGGCAGCTTTGACGCTTTTTAGCTGGCAGAGATATCAACAGAAAATTTTATGGTAGATGTGAGTATGCAAATATGTATAATGCAATGGAGGTTTAACAGATCAATATCATACAAAAAAGGACTAACATATGTTATTCATTATCAAGCTAAAACTAACTACAGAAGAATAAGTAAGTGCTATACACAGGTAAAGATGAAAAATGATCAATACCTTGGAGCTTTCTCCTATATGTTTCTTTCCAAGCTAGCCTCGTTTGCCACTTGCTTGTTTCTGCAGGCTTGGATATAGCCAGTGAAATCACCACTGAAGACTACTGCTCAGGTTTATACAGAAATTCAAATATGAAACTTGTTGTATGTTGTGACACTTGCATTTCACAACTATTTCTGGAGACAGGTAGGAGAAAGTTGCAAGGTCCTTTCAAGGTAGTGGCCATTCTTCATCATTCTGCAGAACAGATTTTAGCAGGGTTTATGAAGTTTTAGGGGGGATTGAAACCACTGTACCCTAGATAAGATCCACCTCTGGTTGAAGCCTTATTAAATTAAGAGATATTCATTCTCGCAAATGTGTGCCAAACTTGCATCTTAAATTTTGTGTGTGTAAAATGTAATAGCCTATGTATGTATTCGTAGTGAGATACACTGGTCTACCTCACATTTGTTGGGTTAGCCACATAATTTTAATTGGTGCAAGGCAAACTGAATAAATTTACTGCTTTATGATTTCTGATAAACCTTTGTGGAGCATAAGCTGCTGTACTCAAGAGATCTGGCTCCCATTATGTGGCGGTTTCATCTGCTTTAGCATAAGCTGTTGTTTAAGGCTGAAAGTTCTTTACTAGTATTCTGTTATGTTTACTTTGTGTTACCTTTGTTGTCATGTATTTAGTTGCCAAAATAAAAAAAAAGTTAAAAAAATAACATACTTTCTATCCCTATGGGCTTGTTAGAGTCATTATGACTCTGTAAGTAAGTTCAAGCTTCTGGAAAATAAAATGTGATCTGAAGTCTAAACAAATTGTCTAAATTATGATTTTTTTATTTAAAACTATTTTATTATGAGATTTTTTTAATACTGTTCGTTCTTGGGAAAGTCGATGCAGAAGTTACTTCTACTGGGAATCTACACCTTCTCATACCAATGGTATTCATTTCTTCCAGTCCTCTTAAGGTATTAGACCTGAAATCTGTCAGTCCTTGAGGGTTAAGTACAAAATACAATTTTGAAGCTATCTAAAGACAGTTATTGATGCTAACTATCTTTGGAATGGAAGAAGGTGGTATGAACACTTACAGAGGAGGGCAAAAGATGAGAATATCTGTTTTAAATTATGATATGTTCTGTTTTAGAATCTGTTGTTTTAAATCTCATCTGAAGACTCTAAGCTTGTTGTTGAAACTCCAGCATGCTTTTGAAACATCCAAATCACTTTCCATGTTGGTCTGTCACTCAAGTATTGATCTGGGCTGCCTCTGACACTTTGAAATCTAATGAGCTCACAGCCCAAAGTCTTGCAGCTGCAGGCTATTTCTCCTGTATCTCATAATTTTCCTGCTTATTTTTAAAACTACCTATATCTATTTCTTATTTTAGGTCAGATGACCTTGGACCATCAAACTGTAAGCTGTTGTTAAAATGAATAGTCCTTTGACTCGTACAGTGACTTTCTCAGAACCTTCAGCACTAATGACATGCCACTTTACTCAGTGTGACTAATTTTGACTGTATGTTTCAATTGCGCAGATACAAGCTTTAAAAATTCATTACAGACTTTCTTCAATCCAAAAATAAAAATCTACATACACAAACCCAGTTCTGAATTTTTTTACCATCTTTTTCCTCCTCTATTCACAGTACTCTTTTTAGAGAAGGTAAAACTCTCCAGAAATAGCAATAGTCTGTATTAGCATAAACTGTCAATTTTGGGCTGATAAATGATCCCAGATATTCTTTACAGTTGGGTATCTCAGAACAATTCATTCAAACACTTTAGGGAGGTAAAATGGTAACTGGGGAATACTAACACATGTACCTGAGCCTCTTTTGGTTCTACAAGCTTCTTGCTATGCTTTTATAACAACCACACATGCATTGAACAGAAACAGAAATCTATCTCTGCTACCTGGGAGCCACTTGGATTTCATGGCTTCTGAGAGCTCTCTGACATAGAAATTGGAGATGATCTGTCTGCTATAAAAGCTTCTGACTGAAGTGCTGCAGCTACACAGCAAACCTCTATACCTGCAGGCATGGTTCTGGAGCAGGAGAACAAGTGCTTCTCAGTGAGGTCATACCTGATCCGTATAACAGGGACTTCCTTATACAGAAACAGACCTTTCTGAATCTGTGTGAACAAACTTTTCCTGTGTCACAATATGAGCTTCCAGAAACAGGCTGCTCTGTACACAAAACTGCTTCCCCCAGACTGCTCATCATTGCAGTGGAAAAAGTAAATTTTTAGGATGACCTAGAGAAGTTGGGATGTAGATTTTAAGTGGCATAGACTGAGAAAATGAGCAAATACACCTGAATAATAAATGATTTATATAATAGTGGGATCTTGAGTTAGTCTAGGAAAACTCATGCACTATCCCTCCATAGCATGTTCTGAGGTAATTGATCATGTTTGACATGAGTGCTGCTCCCTGAATTCTGCACACTTTGGTGGCCACAAAGGGTAGATGAAATTCGATATCGTATTTAGACATTTGTACAAGACATTGCTGGTTAATGACATTTTAACCAACAGGATATTAGTGGCCATTGTTTTGGATGACGCCTCCCAGGCTGTCCTTACCAGGATCAACCAAGCCACAACCTGAACACCTAACCATTAGGAAAACAGAACTTAATTACTCACCTATTAGTCACAGATTTTTAGGTGGAGTAGAGCTGTTAGGAGGCCAAAGGCAATAAAGAATTGCTCATACTGTTGTTTGGATGGCAATAGCATGAATGTCACAGTGTAAGTGTGTGCAAGACTGTGCAGGCCAGCGTGTGACGAGGGTATTTTTCTCAGGGAGGGGATCTTCAGCACCGTTGCCTTCCAGAATCAGTTTCCACAGTGACGAAGCAGTCCTTCAGAACAAGCATGGGGAAGTTAGCACAGGCACTTTTTCTATACTGCCAAAAATGCAATACTTGCTTAAAAATCCTTGTGAAGGGCATCATGTATGTTTTGATATGTTTACCTTTCAAACTGAGTCAGGAAGTAAATTGTGACTGATATTTTGTTATGTATTGATTAATAGCTTCTGTTGATTTCTATATCTGTCCTTGAGGCAATTCAAGTTTGCACATTTTTAGATCATGGGATTCTGTTCAACTAGAAATGATTTTTTTTTTCTGATCCTTGGGTTTTTTTTCCTCTAGACTTCAGTACCTTAACAACAAAGCTATCTTCTATTGTGTGAATGCATATTTCAAGAACAAACATTTTACAAAGCTGACACGTCTGTAATCAGTTTTCAAAGTATTTGCTTAGAAGTATAATGCAGTGCAAAACCATATAACCATCATCATCATCATAAAACACAATATATTGAGGAAGAGTCCATCCATGTGGGCTCATGAACTAGCAGCTATGGCTCCTGTTCTGCTTGTTACCTTGATAGTCTTGCACATGTGGTATAGTTTACAAAGAGGTTAATGCAACCATTTCTTCCCCCAGATGAATAGAAACTGGTGGACAACTGACATCCCCAGTGTGCTAAGAAAGCAATTCTAAATACCTGTGGTCACTGCTGCATTTTTACTTCTTTAGACTAATTTAAAAAATCCCTACCTCTTCCATGACAAATGCTGTGAAACACATAAATGTCCTTATTGACCTCACTTAGGTCTTTGACCTAACCTTGCTGAATTCATGTTCATTAATGAGAGAAAATTAAAAACTTGAAAATGTTAAGGTCTATTAAACTAGGCCAGCCTAATAACATTGTGTGTAGATTACAGGAGATTGAAAACCACAGCTAGTGAGAAGTTAAAATCACTGGCAGAGCAACATTTGCCTGTGGCAAATTTTCAAATAAAAACTCTACTCTTTTTTATTGTTATAACCTGTACTAACAGAAAGTGGAAAGATATAGTTTCTCATAGCTTAAAGGAAAGCTTGTGTATTGTCACAGACCCTTCATGGAAAAGAAAATTAGCAAACTATTCATATAGCATAAGAAAAATCAATTATCCTGTGCCAAGTAAATGATTAATTTCCCAATAATTTACTGCTTTTTATTTAAAAACAAACATCTTCTTGTTCATCAAGCATAATTGAGAGAATCTATTACTGCAAAATGGTTCTAGGGAATTGTTTGTTTCTTCAGGTGTCCAAGTCCTCTTGCACAAAGAAAAAAAAAAAAGAAAAAGAAAAAAACCACAACAGTCAGATGTCTGACTGTGCTGAGAGAGAAGGAGAAGATAAATTTCAGCATAAATCTGTCCTACGTGCCTTCTGTGTAATGTCTGGACCATAGAAGTAAGGAATAAATTATTTTTCCGAGACACTTTGCATTTCTATCTACTGCTTTCAAATCCAACAAGAAAGTATGGTGGAATAAAAATCTGATCCTGAAATACTTTCATGAACTTGTGTAGTCTTACCCATGCTACAAGATTAATTGCATAACTATATATGTTGTATATTTATTCAGACTCTAGGAATACAAAAAACCATGACTGCTCTTGGCTTTCCAATGCAATACAGAGTAGAAAGAAACCAATGTAATAAAATGGTATTAACAAATGACTTAATTTCCACAGAGTGAGTGTAACTAAGACCTTAGGCATTTTTGTTTATTTCCTGTTTCTAGGATTAGCCAGTTCTAGAGCAGGAGGAGAGAAATTAATATCAAAAACAGCTCATATGTTTTTATCTTCATTTTATTGATCCTAAATAAGCTCAATATATTTGGAGGATGATTCTATTAAGCAGAAAAAGTCACGGGATTTAGAAAGGCACTCTTGGAAAAATCTCACCTTTTGACTAATAATTCATAGTCAGCATGGAGGTTACTGAAACAATCATAAGAGATATGAATATTCCTTGCACAGGAGGAGGAACAAGAGAAGACCTTGAGCTTAAATTGTCATGAAGTCATGATATTTATTAGAGGAAGTATTTCACTTTATCTAAGACAGAGGAAGAAAAGATGTTACTATGTTTTGACAGTTTTCTCACTTCATGGGAGAGAAGGGAGAGGAAGGAGAAAAGAGATAGGAAAAAGAGATAAAGGAAAAATAAAACTCATATAGGGAAGAAACAAATCCTTCTTTTTCACTGTTTAATAACCTGGCATTGGGGGCTTGGACAAGATGACCTCCAGAGGTCCCTTCCACTCTTAACCATTCTGTGATTTTCTGTTTAGAAGTGAGGGGCAGAAATGAGATTCATAATTTTCATTTTATATAACAATTTCTTTTAAATTGCATTTTTCCTTTACAATATATTGGTCTGATCAATAAGCATTCCAGGTTAAAGACATGGCACACATTTGGGGATACTGAAAATATTTCCAACCAGAGTATTTTCTAGAATTACTCAATTCAACGGAAATATGAGTAGCCTACTAAAATGTTGTATTTTAATCTGTTTCAGAAATATCTGCTATTAGCTAGTCTTGGCTACTGGAAATGGCAAGCCAGTAGTCTAAATCAATACAGCAATTTTATTAGGACCCTGCAATATAGAAGCAAGGTGAGACCTGATGTCCTTCAGATTAGGTTACTGTTTGCATGTATTTAACTTCTTCTCTGTCTCCTGACTATGATAGATTATAGTACAAAGATGTTTATTTAAAGGTTTTAAAGATGACAATGGCATAAACCAAGTATATTTTAGTGCAACATGAGGGGGATAGAGCTCATAAAGGTATATTCTGCCTAAATTCCCACCTTTTGTCATGTATAAAAAAGGAGCAAGAAGATATGGGATGAATTGATTTATTCCTGTAGGGACTAGAAAAATCTCATTTCTAAGTCCATATACATAGACTTTATTTTCCCTCTGAGTCAGAGAACAATGCAAGTTGGCTATTGAGGGGAGTTTGTGCATGTGTGTTTATATTGTTTAATAAACAATATTATATGGAAAGGAAGCTAGCAGCTCTCCTTTTTCCCCTTCTATCCATAAATCTGCCACATCACTGAATCTGACAAAGTGAAACTCTCTAGCTTTCAGTTTGTGCATAACACTGTTGCCAAACTTCATAAAGATATTTTATGGCCTGTTGGAGTGCTAAGACGCTAGACTTCATGAAAAATGAAGTCTCTAAATGGATTGGAGCTATATCACTTGAGGAGTCTAAAAAATATCACTGAGAGTCACAGCTATTAGTGACAGCACTGTGGAGAAATCTCACCCTGCTTATGACACAGCTTTAAAATATCCAAGCACATGGTGCCACTAAGACAAGCAATTTTCACCCAGACACCTAATTATGGTATCTAGGTCCAGGCTGCTTGGGTCATTTAAGCTTCCTCTGTATGGCAAAAAGAATAATGGCAAGACCTCACTGCCTTGGTCTGTGTGAAAGGTAGGCTACAAGGTATGGTTATCCATCAGCACAAATTAAGCAAAGCAGGAGCTGCTGTAGTCCCATGCTTTCTACTGCTCTCGCTTAGGCATTTCTGGTTTTTGCTTGTACAGATACTGGTTCTGCACCACCAAGCAACGAGCTGCTTCAGAAAGATATGATCAAAAGGTCAAATCACCTTTTTCTTGAATTAGCTTCTGAAATTTCCTTGTATGCTATCACATAAGTATCAGGACTTTCACAAGGGAAGGGGTGAGAATGCACATTTGGAGACTGTGCAGTACTGTGACAATCCCAGTATATTGTACCTTAAGCACTGTAAAACCTCACTAGTAGTATCGCTGTTGCTATTTTGCGGTCTCATAACCTCATGTCCCATTAGTCCAAGTCATCCAGCACTGATTTCCAGCCCTCCATTCCCAAGGTACATGTTGCCAACATATAATCACTGCTAGAACTCCAACTTTGTAGGAAGTTCATTTAGAGTTCACCTCTTCAAGAACCACACAAAGCAAAAAAACCCTCTGCACTCAGACCTAGCAAAAGAATACACTTATCCTACCAAACAAAATGTATGTGTTCATTTATTTTTTTCAGTCAAAACATTTTTTGGTTCAAGTCAGCTCTCAAGTGTGCACATGAGTCTAATTCTTCCCTTACTTTCCTGTAAGGAGATTTCTACTCTAGGATGTGTATTCAGCCAGTCCTAAATTTACCACCCACCTACAGCATGTTTTTCCATCCTTGCTTCCATTCTCTTCTGTAACTGGTTGCAGACAACTTTGTTCTAGATTCTTCAGTAATCTGTCAAATAACAATGTTGCTGAGGAGAGCAAGGCTCCATTATGAGGTGATACGTTGCTGCTTTACCTGGGATTCAGGATGTGAGTTAGTAGCTACCCCTGAGTCCTTTCACACATCCCTGGGGGGAGATCGTCTGCCACATTTAATGTCTTCGTTGCTTGGCCTGTATCAAACTTCTTAGGAAGATGACTTTCATATGGTGCAGATATTCTTCGACTAAACTGACTAATTTTTTTCTATTAATTTGATCTTGTTTTAAGAAGTTCTTTGTTTAAGTGGTTGATTGTGGTGGGTTGACCTTGGCTGGTTGTAAGGTGCCCACCAACATGCTCTGTTACTGTCCTTCCATCAAGAGGACAGGGGGAGAAAATATGATGGAAAGCTCATGGGTCGAGATAAGGACAAGATCACTCAGTAAGCACCATCACAGGCAAAACAGACTTGATTTGGGGAAGATTAATTTAATTTATTGTTAGTTAATAGCATAATAGGATAATGAGAAATACAAACAAATCAAAAAACACCATGCCCCCACCCCCTCCCTTCTTCTCATCCATCTTGGAGCCAGCTGGAAGTGGGTCTGCCCAACACGGGGGCAGCTTCTGGTACCTTCTCACAGAAGCCACCCCTGAACCCCCTTCCCACTACCAAAACCTTACCACTTAAACTCAATAAACTGATCTAAGAAATTGTAACAAGAATAATAGGAAATAATTTTCTCAGTAAAGTTAAAAAGAAAAAACCTAAAATACTATTCCAGAAGCCCTCCAATTTGGTTTAAGATTAATGGGTCATTTAAATTTAACATTAACTGAAGCCATTGTACTTTTTTATTTTTGCCAAGGTACTAGAACTGTGAAAAGTCTTGGAATACAGTAGTTGCCTGCTCCCCCAGCACCCTTCATCTTAGGTCTGTGCAGCAACCTAAGAAATAATAAACAGTATGTCTATATGTTCAAGATCCAAGGGGAAAGTATTTGCATTACGCCTGAAAGACAGATCTAAAATTTCTTCTTCCTTTCCCACTGTCTTAAAACAGGTTGCTGCTAGGTTGAGCTGAGGAAGAGTGGAAATTCTGCATAAGGCATTGGCTTTGGTAGAGGGTGAGAGAAGTTCATCTAAACACGCGAGCTCTTCATACTCTGTCTGCTAGACACTGCTCTCCTGATAGCCAGGACAGCCTAAATGGACACTGTCAGTGTATGTCAGTCTTAGAAAACATCAGCTGATAGGGTGGTAAGCCATCAGGAGGGGCAGACTCAAGGGGCAATAGAGTTCAAAGAAAACTTAAATCTGAAGGTCTGTCAGTGTTGTTACTGACAGCTTCCACAAAGTGATGATGGCTGATGCAATGTGTTCTCTGCATGGTTTAATGTTTAAGCAGGAAAAATCCTCACATAAACGATGAGGTTTCAGGTGTCCAAGTCTCTAAACATAGTCCTGTGTAAAGAATTCTGCAGTACTCTAAGCTCAAGGCAGTAGTTGCTATGACCACATGCCCATGCAATTGCGAGTACTTCACAGTAACATAGCAAGTCTCGCTCAAGCGTGGTGGTGAAAATGTTTCTCCATCCTTGCCGTCTGTCGACCAGTCAGAAGACCAAAAGAAATAGTCATGTTGTGGATTGGGCTTCTCAGAGGTTTTCATTTACCTTCTGGGGGTATGGGTTCTTTTATTTTCTTTTTTGTGTCATCATCCTGTTTTTATTTTCACCAGACTAGCTGTCACAGCAACATTTGAAAATTTTGATTCTCTAGAGCAGCTGTGTTAACTTGGCTCATCACCAATGACTGAGTTATGAGGGAGACTTTGTAGATGATAGATCAAAGAGGAGCAAACAGTAAGAATATTTTGTTCATATTTGTTTTTTCTGTCTGACTTAACTTCCAAAGTCCTCTTATTTCCTCTTTTGTTTCCTGCTGCCTAGATTTTGCTCTGCAAATATCAGTGTATCACAGAAAGGTAGAATCTATCCATACTTGTTTTTTCCCTTACCTGAAGAGAAATAAAACTGCTCTTCAACATGAAACTTTTGAACAGGCTTGTATGAAGTTACATGCAGTACTTTTGACTTGTGTTTTTCTTCAGTGGGGCGGAAGTTCCTTGGGTTGTTTCTACTTACTCTCCTTCTAGGGTTTAAAAGCTACTTCCTTCCTATGTATTAGGCTTTCCTTCTCATCACACTTGATTTTTGTGTGAGGATTTTTTCCTGATTTTTTTTCCCTTTTAATTACTATTTTAACAAGATCTTTATACTGAAATTGAAGGTAATTATTCTGCTGTTTTCTATTAACTCATTCCTTAAGCTGATTTCAGCTGTTCCAAATCAGATTAAAAAAACTGAAAGAAATATCAGCTGTTGTGCTTCCAGGCATCTGGTGACTTTGCAGGATTAGGAATACACTTATCTGGTAAGTGGTTTTTTCCATAAAACTGTCTGATACAGCAGTTCAATACTTGCCTGGAAGCAGCTATTATTAGCCAATGTTGAAAAGAGGATAACCACACTTTGTACACCATTTGTCAATATAATCAACATCACAAATCCCCTCTTCTATGGCTCTTTCTTGTGCCTATGCCATTGCACATTGCAGCTGTACATGGCCTTCATTTACACCTCAGCTGTAAGAATATTTGAGAAAATTACGTGCTTTAAACTTGTCTTTTCATTTCTTAAATTTGCCAACAGGTAGTATGCACAAGCCAGGCTTCTCTTAACATAGCTCTGAAATAGAGAAGAGAATCAAGAAACATTAACACTGACAGTAAATGGGTATTTAATCATTTGTTATAATGATAAGGCATACTATAGTAGTCAGTATAGTGCTCATTATCCAGTGTAGAGAGTGATTTGTATTCATTAATATATTCACAGGTTCATATTCCAACATCTCCATGAGCTGGGAAAGTTAATGTACAAATGAAACAATAAAAAATATATTTAGAAGAAATCCTGTTAGGGGTTAGGTGAGAAGTAAAATCTACTTGAGGGAAGATAGCATGTTTTTTAAAATTAATTTTACTGGTTTGAATCTAAGCCACTGCTTTACACATGCTAAATCAAAGGGACTTTTTACTGAGCAGAAATGGAGACAATTATAGATGATGATTATCTGCAGCAATAGTAATCACTAACAGTTATTAAATTCTTATGATGAAACTAAGAAACTTGTTATCATAGGAGAGGTGGAGCAGTCTTTAAAATAAATAAAAGACAAAGGACTGGAACCAGCAGAATGTCTCAGTTTACATTAGCTACCAACACAGGCTCAGCACTACAGAAAGACTGGGCCACCATGGCAAGGACATTTTTTCTTTTTCTGCCTCTGGCCATTCCCTTCTCTTCCTCTTACCCCCCCCCTTAAGTTGGATAGCAAAGGAAAGGTTTTGATGACCTTGACATATTTCCATGTCTCTTCTTTGGAGAGGAGAACAGACCTTACAAAGTTCATATGTGCATATTAAGCCTATAACCATCTGCTGCAATTATGAACAGTGTGATGGTTAAGTTTAGCATTTGGAGAAGAGGTCTGAAGGTCAGCTGCGCTTCAACTGTGGTGAAGTATCTTAGGTTAACTTGAATAATTGAAAAATAACAGCAATAAATGAGCAGCTGATTTTTTAAGTGGGTTAGCTTGTGGGGTATTAAGTGGGTTAGCTTGTGGGGTATTTAAGATCAGGAATAGCACCAGAGGATGGTATGCTCATATCTCAGAGGTAACAGGAATTAGAACATTCTTAAAGACCTTAGGATGTTGAACTAGCTTCTTGACAGTTGTGTTTTTCTTTTTAAATTGTGATGCTGTGAAAGAGTAGACTCATACCTTAGCAAGTATTTGTTGTGTTTTGAGCAGAACTCTGTTATTTAGCTGGTTTTTGGAACCCATCACTTCCTTTCCTGCATGTGGAGATGGAATACATTGAGTAGCAAGTGCTCCTGGTGGGTTGTGGGAACAACCAACTCTCCAGAATATGGGTGCCTTTTGTGTAAACTGTGCGTGTTTATGACTCATATTTTAGTATTCTGTGAAAGCACACACCTGGGTAACTCTGTGGACTTCAAATATTTGTTTTCTTTATTTAGTTACTCATTGCCTAGATGCTAACAACTTTTTGTGAAGTTTCAACTCTGAGAGGTGCCACTGCATGTATTTACTAGAAGCCATAATTATGATAACGAAGTACATTCTTTCTGCAAATGTTTCAGTTACATAGATTAAAAGGATATTGAGAATTAGAAAGTAGTCTCCTTATGGAAATTCCCTGTTTGGCCAGGATTTGCTGTGTTCTGTGTGAATGTTTAGTATATCCACTCAGTTTTGGCAAATTAGAGGAAAGTAAGCCTAGCTCCGTCACGACCTGATAAACACTTCCTTTAAAGTGTTCTATGCTCTTGTGAACAGGTGATCAAAGTCTGGGCATGCAGCCTAGGGACTCTGGGAGGTGGTGAAAAGTATTATAAGTCCAAAAAAGTGAAGGAATGATTCAGTAGCATTTAGACTCATTCTGTTGCGTGCTCAGTACAAGAAAGAAACAGGTATGCATGAGCGAGGGGCAATGGATAGCAGGTCATTATCCTGAACAGTTTTGGAGTATCTAAAGTACAGTAGGGGAAACTAATACTGCTGCAATGGCTTCTCAGACTTGCCGATAATGTTCCACTGGCATGGTGAGAAAGAGTACGGAAAGGTGGAGGACTTGAAGGAGCAGCGTCACCTATAATTTGCAGGCAATGTTTCTTCTATGAAATGGAATATTTATAAATTAGCAATAACTTTACAAAAATGTTATTAAAACCTGCTAAATTCACTGGAAAAAAAATTGACTGTAAATTGCTTTGTTTTATTCTGGGAGGTGGGGGAAGATGTGAGGAAGATAAGGTTGTCCTGATGCCCATTGAACTTGGACTCAGCTCCTGATCTCCTTATAAATCAGGACAATCACAGATTGTTAATAACTTCAAGGTATTGTTTTTATAGAAGTTTGTCTCTTGGTTGTTCAACAAGCGTGATTCTGTCAATGTTGTTTCTTGGTTTGCTTTTGTTTAGTTACATATGGAACTGTGTAAATAAGACTCAACATGTAGTGTTTTATCTGGGGTTTAGAGAACTTTGAATACTTTGAAATTAATGGGTTTCCAAGACAACCCATCTAGAAACATGGTTCAATTCAACTCAAGCAATTGAGTTACTAAATTGTTTCACATGCCTTCAAATCCAAAAGTATAAAAATACCTTAAATTGCTGATTATGTCAGAAACACACTTGAAATAAACTTTTAATATAAAATGAGAAAATGCATCCAGAAATCCTATTCTGTGCTGTTTGTTCAGTACTGAAACATACTTGCAGTCTTGTTTTATATCTTCATGAATGATTCTGCATGTTTGTAAGAAGTTTCCCTTTTTAAAAACAAACAAACAAACAAAAAACCAAACACAACTCCCCCGAAACTTTTAAGTACTTGACACTTCTACACGTTTTCAGAAGTCCTTTTCAGCTCACGATTTAAAGAGAGCACAGGCATTCATCTGAGCTATTACATGTTTACAAAATTATTTAATTCTCAATGGGTCCTATTCTGGTCTTTTATAGGTTTTAGATGGTCTTAGCTCTAATGTGAAGGGTAAATGAGATAATCAGACTCTAAGTTCTAAGGATATAACTTGGAAAATATTGCTTAGTTCATTAATATTGGGTTTTTTAGTGCTTCTATAATGGGTTCTGACTGTCATAATCCATAGCAAAAACTTCCTAATAATTAGTTTCAGCTGTTAAGATTTCAGTGCTTGCTTCTTTATTGAATATTCATTTCCGTCTCAGCTGAGGTCTTTGTGTTGATCTCAAGGGAACAAAGCTTTCAGACCATCACTTCATAGTTTTTATTTCTTTCAGTATAAAGAATTAGAGCCTAATGCCAAAATAATGCTCCATGAATCCTCATTAGAATGTTTTACTCAGCTGGTCCCTCCCACAGTCTTGCTACTTTTGTGCATTAATCTGCTGTGTACATTTAAACTGATCAAATACTGTATTAGCTCTGGAGGAGACTGTGGACTGCTCCAGTCCTGGAACTGAATCACAGCTGTGTTTGACAGACAGCTCTTCCCTGTTCTGTCTCAGCACCAAGACACTCACCTAATTAATCTTTAAAAAAAAAAAAAAAAAAAAAAAAAAAATCCATCTGTGTAATGATCAAAAAAAGGTCAAATTAAGAAGTAAATGTTAATGTATATGAGTCACATATATTAAACATGGAATATAAGAGTAATATTAAGTAGTGGCTTGTATTATCTGGAGCTGAGAAGAGGAGGAAAAGGGAGGGTCAGCCTATCTACTAATGGGCTTTAGGTTATATACTTGACATCAATCCCATAGAAATTATAACAAATTTTTTGCAATCCTCGCAGGTACACCACTGGCTTATGTGAGTAGCTGACAATATATATCATGAATAGTTACACAACTTTTCTAGAAGAGCAAGCTACTGTATTGATTACAAATGAGTTATTGTAGTCTAAATTATTCTCTAGTTGTGTAAACCAATAGGGGTGTGTGGACTGAGGCTGGGAGACTGCTAATTTTTACTGAGGATTTGGTATTTCTTCTGCTGGGGTGAGGGGGCTGTCTTCATATAAAAGGGAGAAAAAGAGAGTCAGCTGAAATAATGCAATGAATTATTGGTACATTCTTGTTCTATTATTTAATGGTAAATTTAACTCACTGAATTGTTTCTGAAAGATTGCAGCTATTTCAACTCCTTAAGTAACCTGGGAGTAATGATCATTGTAAGAACAGTTAAAAAGGTAACAGACTTAAAACGTATCCTATAATATTTACGCTTGCTTGATTGTTTTGGGATTCTTTAAGTATTAAATGAGTGATATCTTACCCTTCTCAAAGTGCCCATTTTGCACTTCTCAGAGTGTTGCACTTACTCTGAGTGGAGAAATCCATGTATGCCTTTCATCTGTGACTTCAATGACGTCTGCAATGCATGATTTCAAGATTGTCCACTGTGTAAACAGGCTGACTTCTTCTAAGCTTGTGTTCGTTTCTGCTGTGATACTGACCTACATGCTTTTCTATTGCATTATTTCAAATTAATAATAATAATAATAACAACAATAATAATAATGGGGAGTGTTTTTCACAAGACCTTAAAAACTGTGCTTTGTAGTTGGCATATGGTGTTTCTAAACTAATCTGTGTTCTAATTAGCCAATTTAGTGCTTGAAACATAGGTATACTTTTTATTCAGCTGTAAGTTACCCCTTGGACTTCAGAATGCTGAAGTTTTTAACGCAGAATCCATTGCCATTCTGCTAGTGTTGTCTTGGAGGAAAACCTGTAAGTAACTTAAATGCCACATGAAACATGCATCAGAAATATAATGATGTGGTGGGTTTTTCCTTTTCAAAGTAACAGATAAACCCTCCCAATAGTTAGAAATAGCAAAAAACTGTAAATTTAATATTGTCTAGTGCCTAAGGCTTTATGCTTGTTTTAGCATATGACTGGAAATGTTAGGTGGGGAAAGGTGAATCTTCTGCATATTTTGTGTACAGTTATGAATAAAACAGAACAGGGAGTAAAAAAGCTCTGTAGGTCATCCCAAAAAGGAGTCAGACCTTGAATGTTCACCACCTTCATGAATTATGTGTGTGCTCTGTTTAATATGGGAATAGAAAAATTAATTAGTGTAAGGCAAAACTGCAGTTTTGCCTGACTTCAACACTCAAAATACTAGGTATTCTTAAATTGTGAAACTTTAAACTGCTACTTTTTCAGAAGTTTCAACTTGCAGATATTTCCTTTCGGTCATGAGACTTTAAAAAGTCAGCAAGATTTTTGGTTAAAAAACCATGATTTTCAATGGCTCATGGAGGAAAATTTCAATAATTCAAATGGCATAATTTGCTAACAAACTGCATATATCTAATATTCTGTGATTTGAGTGGTTTTTAGTAACAAACTTCTGGTAATTGTGATTAGTGTACTAATTTTTATAAATATTAGTCCTCTTCCTATCTTTCCATCTATTTCAATTAAACTATAGTGATTTGGTCAGAGATGGAAAATGAAAGTAGTCAATTTGTTTTGGAGGAGAATTCTTCAGTTGATTTTCAGCCTTAGTCATGTTATCTATTCCTTTGAAACTTCCCTTACATATTATCATAGAGCTAGTTATTAAAAAAAAACCAAAACACCAAACAAAAACAAACAAACAAACAAACAAAAAAAACCAAACAAACTTCAGTGTAGTTCTGTAGAAGGCTGCAGTATTAAGTTTATACAAACACATATGTTTGTTTGTATATGTGGGGATGGAATGAGGAGGAATTTTCTTCAGAAAAAAGTCCTACAAGTGTGTCTATATTTCATCAATTCCCAGTTTTCACTAATTCCTCAGTTTTTGTAAATCAAACTCACACTGATATGTCAGATGGTTTTTCATACGTATTTTTTATTCCAGAACTACCAAATCCAATGATCCAGGCCTTGTAATGCAGCATCTTTTTCGGCTTGTTGAATCTGATACTTGAACTTTCTGCAAAATTAAACTTAAGTTCTAATAATAGTTATTCTTTAGCTATTCTTCTTAAAATCTACTGTAAGAGATATTGTTATGAGCATTGAAGTGTCCAGTGGAGACAGGATTCTGAGGTTATGGCTAAGGACAAGTAGACAATCCATAATTTTCAAAACTTCTGGTAGGTCAAGTTGTATACAAATGCTTTTTTCCTTTGAGAAGACATCTGAATATTTTTCCCCCTACCAGAAATGATCTTACAATATATCTTTCCAACAGAGAAGTTGTCTGGTGTTTTTAGGATAACCTAACTCCATTAATAAAAGCATAATTACCCACTGATCATCATTGACTTTGATTACTTAGGAAAATATTTGGATTTTTCTTCCTTTTCAATTATTTTTTTTTTTTTTTTTGTCAGCAGTCAGTGCTGCAGACAGCCATTATAACACTTGTCTCCAGAAGCTTTAACACTGTGATGTTTGCCCATGCTAGACATGTTATACTAGATATGAGACTGTGATTTCTGCCAGCAAGCCTTACTGTCTTGGAGACTGCTTCCTTGATTTATGCCGAAATTGCTTCTCTGAAAATAGCTTGCTTGTGCAAGCTTTGATCATCTCTGGAATTCTCTTGATGTAAAAAGAAGGCAGAGATATGGGAAGAAACTGTATTGTGGTAATGTTGATGTTGCAAATTTCTGATAAGTTTGTGCTAAACCTAAACAGGGAAGCCGTAGATCCCATAAAGGTAGGTGACCACTGAAATATATAGCTACAGCAGTATGCTGAATTGCTAAGTTGATGTACATGTTGGTAGCTCAAAGCTATTCCATGCTCTTTCTGTGAATATTGTGCTAGTTTTTCTAACCCTTTGAAATAAGATTTTATCAAAACTCCCTAGCACAGGAAGCTTGATAGTTCTGGTCCTGTTCATAAGTGAAAACTTCATAAACTAGTAAAGCTAACTGAGAACAGTTCTCCCTTTAGGTGGATGTGTTCTTTTACCTACCAAGACTTTAAGTGCAATTCCGTCTTCTCTTTAACAGAATATACTCAAACAAAAAAACCGCAACAAAACAAATATTAGCTCTGTTTAGGTTTCACCATATCATTTTCTTATAACGTTTTTACTAGCTCAATGGGAATTTGAGATTCTAATAAATAAGCATAGAATAATTATTTGTATTTAGAAGCCTTACTAACTTTGTTCCTGTGTCTTTTCTCTGTATTTAATACAAATATATATGAAGTGAATATTTACTTTTGAAAACCTGAAAAAAGAATGCTGTGAAATCAGACTCTAATCGGACTTTAATCTAAGAAATTAAAGAGATTATTTTTTATTGTGATTGTCCATTTTGAAATGGAGCAGGTACACAAAGACAATTTCTTTGAAGTATTTTGAAGTTGGAAAGGGTGCTGAAAGAAAACATTTCAGAGAAGTACTCTGAGCTTTCCTGCAGTGCCTGATACTTCTGCATGTTGTCATTAGAAAATGGATACATTACAACTTTTGAAGGATAGTTGTTCAACCCAATGAATGTGCAATCAAATGTTGAACTTGAGAAAATAGATGTCAATCTTTGAAGCAATGCTGCCATCATGATATTTGGAATAATAACAATAATTGAGTTCAGAGTTGAATTTAGGTGTTTTCTAAAGCAAATGTAGTGTCTACCATAAAATGACAATAACTGAAGTCTTCATGCAAGCTTTTCTGTTTCTTTTTGCAAATTAAAATATAAATAGCAGATAAATTGGTGTATTTTGTTTAAGCAGCACTTGAAATCAAATGAAATGAGGTTTTATATGGAATATGTGTGAATCTTCATTTCTAAATACAATAGAGTTTAATCTATTAAGATTTTAAAACCAGCCTAGAAAAGGGCACAGTTACAGTGCTGGAAGGAATGCAAAGCTAGAAACTTCAGAGGTTTTGCATAACAAATATTGTATTCTGATGCTGAGAATATGAGAGTTTGGTGGCAATTTCTAGACCTTTTAGCAAGAATAGCCTCCTTAATCATTCCAAAATAAATAATTGTGGAAAAAAGAACAATATTTTAAGCTGTTTCTATTTTACAAAGTAAAAAATAGCAGGAAGAGCACTAGTTAACTAGATTCAAAAGCTAGTATGCTTCATATCTGAAAATTTCATCCGTAATCTGTCTTTACTAACTCAAAAATTATAAGCAGTGCAGAATGGTAAAATTAAGTGTAATTTACCTTCATTATAGGAAAATAAATTTATCAGCTTTATCTAGAAAACAGGAGAAAAGCTTTTGTTGAATATTATATGCAATATATATTTATATTAAAAATATTTTACTTTAACAAGCTGGATTGTAATCTACTAGATGCAGCTGCTGCTCTGTCCGTTTTGGTACGCCCCCTTGGCATCACATTTAGGTGTGACCCCCTTGAAAGTTATGAGACTGTCTTTTATTTTACTTCTTAAGGGCAAATTCTGCCTTCAAAACATGTACTGGACTCCAGCTGCTGAAGTGTATATGAGGGCATAATTTCTGCCTTAAGTGTATGCCATTGGAACTACATATTTAAAACCTGGGAGGAATTCTGCTTTCAGTTACAATCATGTAGCTAAGTTTAGTCCAGGAGGGGACTTTAGGAATACAGATGCTTTTTAAAAGTGTGCTTCTAAAAGTGCCTTTTATTGTTCCTTTCATTATTTTGTTGTGCTGAGAGATAAACTAGATGTGACATGTACCAGTTATAGACAAAGAATAAAACATTTAGAAAAGATTTCTACAGAAACTTTGGGGCTCTGAAAATGTCTCTTAAAATCTGCCATCAAAGTAGTGAAGTTAACTTTTCCAAACTAACATTGTTTTCTGTCAGTTATTTTAATCTAAGAAAGTTAATTTGTGGTCCTTTTACCTGACTTCTGTTCTATAAGAACCTTTTCTTTGTAACCATGTATAATGTAAGATTTCAAGACTCAGTATAAGATAACTCAAGGTCTCTATCTCCAAAACATTTCCATCCCCTTCAGAGAAGAATATGGTTTTCTTCCTTTTCCCTTCCTGCTCCCAGACAGCAATGGGACAGAACAAGCTACATCTAAAAAGACATCAATTCTGCCTTTTTTTTTTCCCCACCCAAAGATTTAAAACCCAGTGGGAACTTCACTCAGTAGGAATTACAGTTCCAAGATCGTTCCCATAAATTATGGTGTGTTGCTCTTAGAGCAATGTAATCGCAGGTTTCATGTACCCAAAGCTCTTGGGTGTCGAAACACCCCAAAACATCAGTTTTTTTCTCAATGAAAGGCTAAGTACCTTCTCACCTGAGGCTTACATATTTATGTAAAAAAATTGTTAAATGCATGGAGAGAGATGAGAAAATGGTTGCCAACAGACCTGTGTGGTCAGTGATTGGAATAACATTTAAAGACTGATTAGACAATAACCCTTGGAATCGAGACAGCTGGTTTTATTACAGTGATATTTTGCTGTAATTATGGTGGCATAAGGATGTGGGTAAGAAAACTTATGGTTCCAACAGGAAATTTAGCTGAATTCCATGTCAGGTTACAACCAACAACTGCTGGCAGTGTGGAAACGGAAAGCAAGAAACATTTATCTTGTTCAGCCGTAATGAATCTCAAAGTTCAATTTGATATTTGAATAAAGGTTATGGCTATGCTTTAAATGATAGTATATAAAATGAAGTTCACACTTAGGAACAATATTTAAGAAGAAACATTTACTTCCATTTATGCCCTCTCTGGCTGCTTTATACAAAGATGCATCTAGAGTGCAATAAACCATAGTAATTTGATGCTTTTCAGGATTAACAAAGGCCACAGGCAACAGAACAATTAAGGAGAGTATCTTGCAGGCAGGACCAGACTGGATGCAGAGGCGTCGGTCAAGCCTCACACAGTTCTGGTGAAACCACAGGAGTAGAACCAGAACCAGAGCTCATACGTTTCCATATTCTAGAGTATTTCTATATTAACTTGCTTCTGCTAGGATGGTTAAAACACAAAAACTTCCTTAACTGTGGTGGATTTGTGTTTGTGTGTACACATTTTGTAAATAAGTGCGCATATAATGTCTTTTAAAACTTTTTTTCAGGATACTATGTGTCTAAATTTAAATTGCAAGTCAATGTTTCTTCTTAATGCAGCCAAGACTGACCTTTTTAAATTAATAAGTTCAAGTGGGGAAAAATGGCTATTGATTAGAAATGTGTTGTGACATAGCTGTCAGGTATGAAATCTACTATCACTTGATTGAAATAAAATAATTTTAATAGAAAATGTGTAGAATAAATGAAGATACAGACTGATTAAATCTTCATCCTTGTAGAATGTGAAAACATGTAGATTTTACACAGTAGAAATAGATCAGTTGCCAGATATATGGAAGAGTTGATAATGAGGAAACATCAACTGCCAAGAAAGAGGAAATCTGAATGCAGCTAGTGAATGTTAGCACTCTCCCTCCATTTGTTCAAGGCCAGCCTTGCAGGATGTGCTCCTGGGAATGGTTCTAGTCTCACCAATTTCGGTGAAACAGCCAATGGCTGCAGGACTTAGATCTTAGGAAGGAGTTCTTTGATCAAGAGGTTTGAGAGGTTTTTAGGAGATCAAAGTGGAAAAGCTTTAACCCATCTGTGTGATGTGCATTTTGAATCAAAATGCCCTAATTCTCCTTTTGATAACAAAAAGAAAAGGCAGGATGAAGTGAGGAGATGAAGAAAAAAGAAAACAGGGAGCTTCATATTTCTTGAAATAATATTAGCATTCATAGTGACCACTTGACATCAAAGAAGAATGCTATAAATCATTCCATGGGAGGATTACATAAAGATAAAATTGCAGTGAGAATAAAGGCTTGACTTTCATGGTTGAATAAATTAAAATAAAATTGTCCAGTGAGGAGAATTGGTACAAGTATAATCACAAATTTAATCTGTGATCCATTTGAAACTTGTTTCTGGACATATGTCTTAACCTCGTCATTTACTAATTCTACCTTGTTAATGTGTTTTTTAAACAGAGAGCAAAATTTTGATGCTTGGGAAATGCAATAAGCAAAAAATATAAAGGTGTGGTTGAATTCATAATGTTCCCTGAAGATGTGCATGGCGATATGGAAGTCATAATTATTCCAAATAAAAATTAGATAGTAGTTTGCAATCCTAAACTTGGTTTATTATTTGCAGCATCTCACTAAAGAGAAATTTCAGTAACCTGCTAAAAACCACATTAATTCTTTTTTATATGAAGTTGAAGAAAAATTATGTGAATTCAAAGTTCTGTCTTTCTATGACTAATAACAACCCAGTTAAAACTATGTGCTTTCTAAGTGTAATGTATTTGTTTCATAAAACAGCTAATAATCCAGTTTATTTTGAACTCTGCATATGCATCTGCTTAGCCTCAATGAATGTATTTGGGTCTGGGGCACTAGCATCATAGATACTATCTAAATGTGAAGAGCAATGTAAATTTACAGTCCAAAGCCATGAAACTGGTAGTTACAGTGCGAGGAAGCCACTACCATAACTTCTGAAGACCTTAATTCAAATGCAGTGCATCTGCAGGATTATTTGACAAAAAAAGAAAATACAGTAAACTCTTTTCAGCCTACCACACCAATATGCACATTTAGATGTTTGGAGGTGAGCAGTTTCTTGAGGGTGGGATTTTTTTCAAATAAAAGTAACAGATTCTGGAAACTAGTGGAACAGACTCAGATTTGGCTCAAGTAGATACTTTATCAGTCTATTCAGAGAGGAGCTACTACTGACACATGGATACTGACTAAAAAGTAGATGCAACTTATAAAATCTCTGTTCTGCTTTCTAAATTGAGCAGCCCTGATGTTCCAGTCAGTGTTCAGCCATGAATGTTAATTTGGCACTAGATTATGTTAATCTGGCTTTGGGAATGTGGTCCAAACTATTTTGTGCCAAATCCTGGCCTTTGTAGAAGCACAAAAGTAAGCAAATAAATGATGTGATGGAGAGCCCATCCAGAGGCAGGCTGGTCAATAACCCTACGCTGCAATTCTCCTTTTCCTTCCACCACAACAGCAAATGTTAGTCATTGCAAGTTTCAAAAGAAAAAATTGGCGGGGGGGGGGGCCTCTACTCATGCTGATATGTAAGCTATACTGTATTTAGTGAGAAGATATCTTCTTGAAAATAGTTCCGATGATTTCTGCATTGTTGCCTTATTCTGTCAACTCATTGCAAGGAGTTCAACCTTGGTACCTTGGTATTAGCCTAGACCTTTACAAGTAAGGACTTCGTCACTCCATAAAAACTTGATAAGCACCCAGAGCCCTTGAGAGTTGGTGGAGGGCAGAGGAAAATTTTGCCTGAAGCTGCAAATGATGAAAGAAAATTTGAACATTAATTCCTAATCACTTATTAGTAAATATTATTTATCATTATTTCTAATATTAACATAATGTAATAAATTTATAATATTTAAAACTCTAGAGTTTTCATATCATAGTAGTACTTCCTTCACTACAGCATTCTGCTTCCACCAGTTTTCATAGATGATCAGCTTCTCTACTGATGCATATTACTAGATGGTCCTTGGACCGTGCTGCAAAAATGCAAGGATATTGGTAGAATCTGGCTTTTATAAAGAAATGTTCTACTGAACACTGTGATATATTCTTGAGTATGTGCACGTAAAAAACTTGGGGCAAAATAAGAGGCCATCACTAATGTGAAACTTATGACAATAAGACATTGGCTGGCTGAAAATAAACTTTTGCATTCAAAGACAAAGTTAAAACAGACCCCAAACAGAATGTATTAACTGAGGAATCTTGATTCTCTGCACTATCTTTTTTTCCAAATAAAAGCAACACTTGCTTGTTTTTTGTAATTTTTATTCCTTGTTGTGACATGTGGGTGTAGAACTCACTGGGAAAAAAAGGTTTTTCTCCAAACTACCTTTGATAAACAGCATATGTGGGTTTGTACCTTCTTATCTGAAAGGTCAGCATTAACAGTCTAACTCTGCTCTATAGTCTCTGGATATACAGCTTTATGCAAGCCCTCCATTTTACATTGTGTATAATGTCCAATGTTATAGAAAACATGAACTATCTATAAGATGCAGCATATGTCCATGGACAGGAATACAATAAAAATAATAAGAGCCATGTAATTCGATTACGTTGCAGTTTACATTTATGCTAAGGACAAGGAGGAAACTGTGAAGTTGATACCTGCTTAAAAGGACCCAGGAGATCAGGCAAAACTTTGACAGAAAAAATCAGAAGTGTGCAGTCCAGTGAAGAATTAAACTACTGGGAGTAATAATATGGGCTGATGCACTCAATATAGCAGTAATGCCCTCCGAGAAGGGTAGGAAATAATTCAGTTCCTCTAGGCTGCACAGAAGCTAAATACAGTATGACAAGAAATAGTAGCAGTACTCATTATGTCTGATTGCTAATTACCCCTTTGAATGATTCAGTTATGCCTGCTACTAGATAATTAGTTTAGTAATTTATGGCTGCAGCACAAACTAGTATTTTAATTTTCACTGCACAGTTTTCACAACACCTACAGTTCAGATAAAATCTCCCTTTTTATTCAATTTCAAATTGCTTTTTTTGATAGCTGATGGAGGGGAAAAAAACAAGCAATTTTTTCAATTTCCTAGCATAACTTTAATGTTAAATTACATATTCTTATGTAATTTTATTCAAATGTAAACTATATAGATGTAGAAAACAACTTTACCTGAGCCCTTAACATCATTTCTTTATAGATTTGGGAGCTGATCCTGGAAACACTTGCACAGGAATATTTGCTGTAGTATTCATTGTCTGTTCAGACTGGAATAAAACTATTCCTGTGTATGACTGTTGCCAGGATTAGACTCTTGGGATAAAGTAAGTTTATTTTTTGCATTGTTTTTGTAGTTGCACAGATATTTCTGCACTCCTTGATTATTTTGCTTACAGGGGTGATTATTCTATGTAAGGAAGGTACAGACTGCAATTGGTGACATTTAGAGTGCTGCTTGTAGTGCATTGTTTGGTGGGATTGAAAAGCTTCAGCAGTTTTCAGGAATAGCTTTATATTTCTTATGAAATCAACTACTACTTAGTTCACTCAAGCATGAAAGCTAATTCTAAAAGGTATTCAGAGATATATGTTTGGTAATTTGTGAGCTGTGTTGTTTTTCTAACAAAGCTACCACATGGTAATTTGGACTGCCAATGGAAGATGCATCTCTGAGTACCACTGAGTATCAAGGTCATATTTTAAGTATTTGTAAAATGTTTTAAACCTCAGTCTCAATTTGCTGGTTTAACCAAAATATGTTTCTTTTGTCAGTATTTGACTTTGTGCGTGATTCATGTGACTCTTTCCTCCCTTCTTATGAACAGACCTTCCTGTGTTTTATTCACACCATCACTTATTATCTCTAGGTTTATTTTGTTCATATTTCAAAAAGTGTAATAAAATCTTTCATATAGACAGGAAACAGTCTGATCCTTTTTTTTTTTTTCCTTTTTTTTTAAAAAAAAAGCTTTCTATACTCTTTTTCACTGTGTCTTTGGAGAGACATACGCTGGTAGTGCCTAGGGACTAGTTAAAATGATGCTATGCTGTGTGGAGCAGTTCATAAAGTAACAGGCAGTTTACCCAAGACACTTTCAATCTAAATAGACTAGATGAGTATAAGATTTGTTTTCAGGTGTGGAAGGGGCAGCAACTGAGTCACGGGGAACCTGTGTGACTTGTCCAAGTGGGTATGACACAGCAGCAGCAAAGGTTGTGTGGGTAACACAGCATGTGGAATAAATGGAGGGAGGAAGCAAACAGCAAACCAAAAGAGCAAAGAAAGTCTACTCAAAACCACATGTGGCTTTGCATAGCTGAAATCTCTGCTTTTTCAGAGATCTCAGCAATCTTTTCTGGCTGTCGCTCCCTCTCCTGTTGCAGTCACCCTAGTTGTAAGTAAACTATTGCTGTTTCACTTCAGCAGACACAGGGTTTTCTGCTTTTCCTCCTGTATATCTCTCTTTTTTCCAGTGACCATTCTTCTTTCTCTACCAAGAGAACCAGACTGAACCAAGCAAGTTTGCTTTTAAATTTCCTATTAAGCTCTGTGCTAGCTAAGGAATGGGTGTATAGAGAAATGAAAGATGGCTCTGTAGGATGTATCTCTTCTCTTTTCAAAGGGTGCAACAATTTGTATGCTTCTCCCAGCCTCAGAGGAAATCAGTGAAGCTTTTCTTGTACCCTGTGTTCTTATATTTCAATGGCATTTTGTCATCCTTAGGAGGCAGATTTCAGGGCCAGCTCTTGTCTTTTGAGGAGCAGCTTTCTGCACAGAGCAATGTTGGTTAACCTTCAGAGGCAATTCAGGAAAGAAATCCTTGAACTTGACCTGGAAGGTCCAACTTCTCAAAGAGAGCTCTGCTTTTTGAGTTTTCTTTCCACAATGCCCTGGGAGCCAAACACAGGGCCATGGCAGAATTTCAAGCACAGCCACAAAGGAGTCAGGACTGCTTAGTCAACAACATGTGGCCCGCTGTGCTGTGTCCTGCGCCAACCAGCACCTTATCGCCGGGTGCAGTCTGCAAGCAGAACAAGGCTGGGATGTTTCAAACATAGCTGCCTCAATTGGGGAAGGGAAGGGACAAGAAGGAAGGAAGGAGTTTAGCCAGATCAATGAGAGCTGTGCAGTGCCTCTCCCTTTCAAGTTCAGAAGGCAAGCCTTGGCAACCTGTAATTTTAGTATGGCTCTAACCAGCGTTTCTTCAAGCATGAGGTAAAGCTGGCAAAAACATGTGCCTGCACAGGATTTGTCAATGAATTCTTCTTTTTTTGTGCACAGTGTACTCTTTGTTGTGTTGGGATACTTGCTCCCTTTAAGTTTTTGCTTCTCACCCCTGCTTTACCATAGCCCATGTGTCCCGTGAAGCCATGCTATTCTGTGTCTTGGTCTTTCTTATTGCTAACCATTGAATCATGAGCAAAAATTGTGGTTATAAACAAATTAATCTTATCTTATCTCAAGCTCTTCTTTATTGTCTGGTCTTTTTTCTATGAATCCCTTTTTTCACCTTTACTATATAATGGGAAAGTTCACTTGCTGTATCACATTTTGATCTCACAAGGTTCAGTACTTTGTGGGAGGTGAAGAGTTTGGAAGGAGAAAGTAGTGAAACAAGGGCAAATTGGTTCTGAGAAATAGAGTGGTTCATGTTTGTTGATTTCATATAAGAGACCAAATAATTTAAATGGTGACTTTGAGGTAACCTATGCAAATGAAAAACTTAATAGGAAAGTTGCATTGTTCAGCTTTCATATTCACATTTATCAATCTAAGAGGTGCATTAGCAGGCTATGATTTTGTCAGCACAAGACCATTTTTATTGAAAAATGTGTGCAGTTGTTGGCTGTTTCCTATTGAGTTTAGCATTTCAGAGTTCACATTCTAAAGAAAGAAGAGGTCTGTACTAAACATTGGATTATGACAAGCCTCTTTGCAGAAGTAATTATGTGATTTTCTTGTTCAGGGACAGCAACTGAGATGCTTGGAATATCAAAGGAAGCATAAAAGTGTGTTCAAAATCATTGCATTACCATTCCTAGCACATTAACACTGTTACTGACAAATCAGTTGGGACTAGCGGGCAAATATTTAGATTATCAAAATGAGTTTTTCCTTATGGGCAGCAGTGCAGATTGTTTGCAGGTACTGTATTACTGAGAAAAATATTTGGCATTATGAGTTTATCAAGCTTGCTTTATTCGTGTTATTTTGCTTTCACTGCAATTCGATAACATAATGTCCGTGGCTTGTACTTGCAGCAAGCTTCCTGTCCTCTTCCTGGTGTTTACCAGCACTGGATCAATGTTCTAAAGGGCAACTCTGACAGCATTATTTCTGTGAACATCAAGCTCGTGTTTATTATAGAATGAAACTACACCCTTTATAGCCAACAGTCTAACATTTGAAATATGTATTCTCTGACCCATTTTATAAGTGGTTCCCTACAGACTGAATGTAGTGACTCTTCTCCATTACCAGTTACACAAAGAAGAGGCTGTTCCCTGTAAGACAAGCTGTCTCAGCATCAGCTTGACCTTTCCAACTTTGTTTGGAGTGACAGTTTAAGTTCTTTCTACCTGGCAGAGATTTCCACTTCCAGGGTCATAACAGCCTATCTGTCTGTTCTTTCTGTTAGCTGTCTGCTGCTAGCCATGAATATTACATGAGAATAAATGTATACCCAAGTAGTCCAATTGGAATTTTCCTTGTTGGTGCCACATTGCCAGATGAAAGCACCCAAATAGCTTGTCACAAAAATACATCCAGTGCATATTTTCTGCAACAGGGAGGGAGAAGGGCCCTGTTCTGTGTTCTGAGGATGCTGTGGGTAAAAGCAGCTTGGGAAACACGATACAGGTAGATTTACATTGGACATAAGGAAGAAATTTTTTATGATGAGTGTGGTGAGACACTGGAACGGGTTGCCCAGAGAAGTTGTGAATGCCACATCATTGGAAGTGTTCAAGGTCAGGTTGGATAGGGATTTGAGCAACCTGGTCTATTGGAAGGTGTCCCTGCTCATGGCAGGGGGGTTGGAACTAGATGATCCTTAAAGGTGCCTTCCAGCCCAAACCATTCTGTGATTCTATACGGATGCTCCTTTCCGGTATCTGTAGGAGCACCTTAGAAACCTTTGATGGGCAGTGAAATTTAGAGCAGCCATAAAAGTAAAGTCAAGCTGGTACACAGCAAACCTAAGGTGGTAAAATATCAAAGCATTTAAAGATTCTTCCATACTTCTAACTCATAGTTAAGGATATTGTTGATTCATTTCTGCAAAAATGTAATAGAAATGTTTTATTCCACAAAAGAAAAGCACAGAAACAAGCGAACTGTGATTTCTAGGACTACAATCCTCATTTTGGGTCATGTCTATACACTTGGTAACCCTCTTTATTATGATGTTATGATGAGGAAGTGTTTTGTTTTGCTGGTATCTCAGCTAAAAAACAATGTTCTTGATGTTTCATATTTAGAGAATAATCATTACAATGACTCTTGACTTATAATTCCAGGCTGGATACTACCTCTGCTGAAACAGTGGTTATATAACCTAGTGGTTAAGCTTGTTTTCAGAGGTGCTTTAATGTAATTAATTAAAAGCAGTGTTTTGCTCTAAACTGAACTGTAGGCTGCTAGTGTGGGATTATTTGGCCTACTGGTCCTTCAGCTGATTTGAGTGCACTGCACCTTGATCCACTGGAGGTGGGTGACTTAGATAGATACACAAGCTCTGGCAGTTCTGGACATGCTCCAAAGGCAAAACTTCACAGACAACCACCATACTTTGAGTCATAAAATGATTTAGGGGCTGATGACTCACCATACCAACACATAGGAAGTCAAACACTAGTGAAATGGATAACTTTGTGCATATTAGCTTCAATTCTGTCATTATGAGGAATAAACTGTAATAATTAGATTAAAAGTCACTGTAACTGGAGTAATAACAAGTCTTTGTTTTGTCTGTACTTGTATGGATGCAAGACTTAGTTATTACTCTGCAAGATATTTCTGTAGCCTACAAGTTAGATGATTGTATGGTTTAGTATGCTGCTGTGGTGGGTTGACCCTGGCTGGGTGCCAGGTACCCACCAAAGCCGCTCTATCACTCCCCCTTCTCAGCTGGACAGGGGGCAGAAAATATAACAAAAGGCTCATGGGTCGAGATAAGGACAGGAGAGATCAGTCACCAATTACCATCACAGGCAAAACAGACTCAGCTTGGGGAAAATTAACTCATTTTATTACCAATCAACCAGAGCAGGGTAATGAGAAATAAAAGCAAATCTCAGAACACCTTCCCTCTACCCCTCCCTTCTTCCTGGGCACAACTTCACTCCCAGATTCTCTACCAACCCCCGCCAGTGGCATAGGGGGACGGGGAATGGGGTTTATGATCAGTTCATCACACGTTATTTTCTGCCACTTCATCCTCCTCAGGGGCAGGACTCATCACACTCTTCCCCTGCTCCAGCATGGGGTCCCTCCCACGGGAGACAGTCCTCCACAAACTGCTCCAGCATGGGTCCTTTCCACGGTGTGCAGTCCTTCAGGAGCACACTGGTCCAGCGTGGGTCCCCCACGGGGTCACAAGTCCTGCCACAATGCTGCTGCCCAGATGGGTTTACCCCTGCGTTGCCAGTTGGTCTTCTTCCACTGCTGTAGCCACCCCCATAGGGCATTAGCCACCATCCAGGAGTTGGTATAGAGGTAGAGTACCGGCCACTTTTCTCATTCAACAATATCTAGGGCTAGTTGGATGGCTTTCACTTCTGCAAACTGACTTGATTCACCTTCTCCTTCAGTGACCTCAACAACTTGTTGTGTGGCACTCCACACAGCAGCTTTCCACTTCTGATGGTTCCCTATCACACGACAGGATCCATCAGTAAACAAAGCATAATGCCTTTCGTCTTCTGATAACTCATTATATGGTGGTGCCTCTTGGGCACGAGCCACCTCCTCAGGTGATGCTCCAAAATCTCTGCCTTCCGGCCAGTCCATGATCTCTTCCTGAATTCCTGGGACGTTGGATTTCCCCAGTCGAGCTCGTTGCGTGATCAATGCTATCCACTTACTCCATGTAGCGCCGGCTGCACAATGTGTAGAGGGGATGTTTCCTTTGAACATCCAACGTAGCATGGGCAATCGTGGTGCCAAGAGGAGATACGCTTCTGTACTGACAACTTCTGAAGCGGCTCAAACCCCCTCATATGCTGCTAGTATCTCTTTTTCAGTCGCGGTGTAGTGGGCTTCTGATCCTCGGTACCCCCGGCTCCAAAACCCTAATGGTCGACCTCGGGTTTCTCCTGGTGTTTTCTGCCAGAGGCTCCAGTTGAGACCATGATCCCCAGCTGCAGTGTAGAGTACATTTTGTACATCTGGTCCTGTCCGGACAGGCCCAAGAGCTACTGCACAAGCTATTTCCTGTCTGATATGCTCAAAGGCTCGTTGTTGCTCAGGGCCCCATTCAAAATAGTTCTTTTTTCCGGTTACTCGATAGAGAGGGCTCACAAGCTGACTATAACCTGGAATATGCGTTCTCCAGAACCCCACGAGGCCTAGGAAAGCTTGTGGTTCTTTCTTGTTAGCTGGTGGAGACATAGTTGCTATCTTGTTAACCACATCCATAGGGACATGACGGTGTCCATCCTGCCATTTTATTCCCAAGAACTGAATCTCCTGTGCGGGTCCCTTGACCTTGCTTTTCTTTATGGCGAAACCAGCTTTCAGAAGAATCTGAATTATTCTTTTTCCCTTCTCAAACACTTCTTCTACCTCTTTGCCCCACACAATGATGTCATCTATGTATTGTAAATGTTCAGGGGCCTCGCCTTGTTCCAGTGCCATTTGGATTAGTCAGTGACAAATGGTAGGGCTGTGCTTCCACCCCTGGGGCAGTCGATTCCAGGTGTATTGGACACCTCTCCACGTGAAAGCAAACTGTGGCCTGCACTCTGCTGCCAAAGGAATGGAGAAAAACGCATTGGCAATATCAATTGTAGCATACCACGTGGCTGCCTTTGATGCCAGTTCATATTGGAGCTCTAACATGTCTGGTACAGCAGCACTTGGTGGCAGTGTCACTTCATTCAGGCCGTGATAATCTACTGTTAACCTCCACCCTCCATCAGACTTTTGCACTGGCCATATAGGATTATTAAAAGGTGAATGAGTCTTGCTGATGACTCCTTGGCTCTCTAGTTGATGAATCAGCTCATGGATGGGAGCCAGGGAGTCTCGGTTTGTGCGATATTGCCACCAGTGCACCGTCCTGGTAGCAATTGGCACCTGCTGTTCTTCAACTTGCAGCAATCCCACAATGAAGGGATCTTCTGAGAGGCCAGGCAGAGTAGATAGCTGTTTGATCTTCTCTGTGTTTACAGTGGCTACACCAAAAGCCCATTGGTACCCCTTTGGGTCCTTGAAGTACCCTCTCTTGAAGTAGTCTATGCCAAGGATACAAGGGGCCTCTGGGCCGGTCACAATGGGATGCTTTTCCCACTTGTCCCCTGTCAAGCTCACCTCAGCCTCCAATGTAGTCAATTCTTGGCATCCCCCTGTCACTCCAGAGATCCAGATGGGTTCTGTGCCCCTGTACCCTGATGGCACCAGCGTACACAGTGCACCAGTGTCTACCAAAGCCTTATACTTCTGTGGGTCTGATGTACCAGACCATCGAATCCACAAAGTCCAGTATATCTGGTCATCCCTTTCCTCCTCCTGGCCGAAGGCAGGGACCCTCTATTGCTGTTCCTCATCAGAGTATTCACTGTCTGAGCCTTGCGGTGCCAGACCAGAAGTCCCCTCACCAGAATTAAGGGAGGTGGTTTCAGTGTAGTCAATTTCCCAGGCCTCGCCATATTGAAAACCCAGCCACCACCCTCTGTTCCAGGGAGACTTTACTCTGGTGGCTCGTTTGATTGCAGCACGTTTCACATTCATGAGTGACCTGTGTGATGGCCTCCATGGTCATGTCCACCCCTCGATCATGAGCCCACCTATATGTTGCATCTCTCCCTAGATGTCCCGATGTCTCATGGGCCCATTGAGCTACAAATAGCTCACCCTTACGCTCCCAGTCCAGGTCCACCTGAGCTACTTCTATTTTGGCAGCCTTGTCTACCTGTTCATTATTTTGATGTTCTTCAGTGGCACGGCTTTTGGGCATGTGAGCATATACATGACATACCTTTAGAGTCACATGTTCTGCACGGGCAGCAATGTCCTGCCAGAAAACCTGCTCCGTGGGCTCCTCTCCACAGATCCGCAGGTCCTGCCAGGAGCCTGCTCCAGCACGGGCTTCCCACGGGGTTACAGCCTCCTTTGGGAACCCACCTGCTCCAGCGTGGGGTCCTCCACGGGCTGCAGGTGGATATCTGCTCCACCGTGGACCTCCATGGACTGCAGCGGGACAACCTGCCTCACCATGGTCTTCACCACGGGCCGCAGGGGAATCTCTGCTCTGGCGCCTGGAGCATTTCCTTCCCCTCCTTCTTCACTGACCTGGGGGTCTGAAGGGTTGTTTCTTTTACATGTTCTCACTCCTCTCTCCGGCTGCCGTTTCCATCTGTCCCAACTTTTTTTTCCTTCTTAAAAATGTTATCACAGAGGCGTTACCACTATCGCTGATGGGCTCAGCCTTGGCCAGCGGCGGGTCCGTCTTAGAGCCGGCTGGTATTGGCTCTCTTGGACACAGGGGAAGCTTCCAGCAGCTTCTTACAGAAGCCACCTCTGTAACACCCCCCACTACCAAAACCTTGCCACACAAAGCCAATACAGCTGCCCTTGAGGCTCAGTTATAGTTTGGATGCATGATTGACTACGTCTATACTGTTACACTTGCCTTGCATACATCTCTGAGCGTGGGTTTGCCTCATGGTGCCAGTTTTGTGTGAACTCTGGATCATAGCTAGGTTGGTGGAGAAATAAGCACCACCTACTCCTTCATTTAAGCTAAGCACCCTCTTTCCTGTGTGCTCTCAGTGCCTTCTGACAGGGTACTATAGGAGTACTGCAGCACAAAGGAATTGGTTGTTTTGTAATTTGTCTGCTTATGCTATTCTAGAGTAGACACAAGTAAGAAAGCTTTCTCAAGACTGTGTTGCTGGGCTAATATAGGCACAGCCTTTCAAGCCAAAGAGAAAACCTTTTTAGAATGTGGGATGGGATTTTTCTACTGCAGTTTTGTACTGAAATTCATATATCATTTGTAAATCCTGTTTTCTGAGTCATTTGGCTCTGGGCAAGATCCAAAGGGTGGTCCTAAATTGGTGACTGCTTCTAAAGAAAAATACAAATTAGAGGGGAAAAAAAAAGTAGTGTGATACAGACAGGCTTCAAAATTCTGTTGTTTTTTCTTTTGCCATGCTTATAGTAGGAGGTTGCATAATAATAGATAGCAAAGCGGGTGGTTCTGAGTAACCTCTGCTGAATTCCAAATTGTTTTATTTTTTGGCAGTGGCCCAATCAGATAAACTTTGCCAGGGATGATGTAAAATATCCTGGTAAGTCAGCCAGTATACAGAATACCTAGATTGAAAATGTTTTCAGTTATTGTCTTGGGAAAAACCTTTGTATTGATATTCTATTGTCTTTTAGCTGTGGGAACAAAAGCCCTAATTTTGTGGCCATTAAAATGCTTGCCATGAACCTTTAGTGCTGAGAAATTTTTTTCACAATCAGAAATTCCACTGAATTTCAATTTCATCCTGTTGAGTTTAGATGCAAACATTGTAGGGAAAGGTAAACACAGCCAGTAAGGCATTAAAGTGATCCTAGCTGGTCATATGGCTGCTGGAACAAGAGGGAGAAAGAGGACTGTAATCAGAGGGGAGAGTGTGACCCTCTGTCCTGGCTGACCAGAGCTTGGAAAGCCTCTGGGGACCATTGCCATGTGCTTTGCGGTTGACTTGCTGTTGCTTTGTGGATAATAAACAAGCCTTTGAGCGGGGTCTCAAAGGATTACAGCTTGGAGCCTTGTGCCACTTCCCTTGCTGTTGTGAGTGCCCACCGGCATACAGCAGCAGCACCAGAACTGCCTTTGTGGTCCTACTCAGCACATGGAGAGCTTCTCAGCCCAGTTGCTGATCAGGGAGTAGGGAAAACCAATTAGGCTGAAGGATCAGGGCCTGAGGAGGTATCAGATCAGAGTGAAAGATAAAAGAAAGGTGTAAGAAAAAATGGCAGCGTTCTGTGTAATCCTGCAGAACAGGGATGCTTTAACCTCAGAGGCCTAAGATGCCCACTTACATCTCTTCAAAAATAAATTAAATTAATGTATGTGCCCTCTTTGTTCAACTAAATTGTTCTCTTCATGATCTCAAAAGACTGTTTGCATTTGCACTACCTTTGTTCCCTAATATGCTGAAAATAGTTGGAAAGTGCTGATAACAGGGAAAGCTTCTGAGATCAGGGCTACCGAGGCATTTTTGGATTCTCCATGGGTAATGGAGTCATCCAGTCTTTCATGCTGTCTCAGCAATTCTTGGGAATCAGACAGGTCTGGTTTAGTGAGTGTTTCAGATCGTGTAAAAGGCAATGAAAAGAAATGTGAAATTAATTGATGCTGTTGTTACATCCATAACACAATACACTTTCTGCATATCATGTAATCTCTGAGTGGTAACAGAGATGGTTTTAACATTGATTCAAAGATTTTATTTTCTAAGCACAACTCTTAAGGGCATTTGTTTTTCAATGTCAATTACTCTAAGAATGTAAAATGGAATGATAATTCCTTTATGTGATGAATATTTCAAACTTGCTTTTGTTCAACCTGCATTATTCTTCATTATATTTTTACTTGTAGCACTATCTCTACAATATTCATTTAATTTAGATCAGTGAATACAAGTTATTTATGATTTCAAATAAAATCTCTTAGTAAGTCAGTCTGTCAGCAGACCAGTCTTTTGGAAAAATGAAAGGTGCAGTGGAAAGAGAATGTACATTTATCTTTATTACATCTTTATTGCACACAGTTTATAGCCAGTGATATTTGTGTGTGTGTGTGTGTGTGTGTCTGTCTGTCTGTGCGAGAGAGAGAGAAACTACTGTGCAGTGACATTTTGTTAAAAGCATTTTAAAAAGTACAAAAAGGAAGAAATGGTTTGGAAGTTAACTAAACTGGAATTCTTTTAAATTACTAAGAATTAGAGTGAATTCAGCTGGAAGCGTATTTTGATCTGACATTTGATTTTGGGAATTAGAACTGTTTGTTCCCTCTTCATCTACATCATGGAAGGGAGCAAAAGGAGAGAGCTGGCAAAAAAATGGAAAGTAATGTAAAAAATAAAGAAGGAAAAAGGGCAGTAAAGTAACTATTTATTTTATTTCATGGTAAAACTTCTGTAAGAAAGCACTATTATAAAGGAACTTCAATCAGAAGTTAAAGATCACCTAGTCCACAGACTAGGGTGCCAGTCACATGGAGCCAACCTGGACAAAAGCTAGGGAGTTTACACTAAATTTGAAATTCTTGTCCTCTGAAACCCAAGTGGAGGGTGTGCTCCCACCTGCAGTAACGCGTAGTACTTCTATCAAGGACTGGGAGAATCTGGGGTACAGGTTTTATACCATGTGCTGTGGATATGTCTGTGCTTGGTGTGCTCCTATGCCCTGGATGCTCACCTTAAGTGTGCCAATGGCTGGAACAGTAAATGTGGCTATTCTTGAAAATGGAGGTCTGTACCACTCCGGTTTTAAGGTTCTCTTTATGCAATAATCGTAGTGTCCGTTCTGTCATTTTGGGGGGATTTAATGACCCAGCATGGAACCACTTAGACTGTATTTTATGCAGTAAATGGTTCTCTCTCTGTGATTTTCTAACCCAGACAGAAGAAACCAACCTCCTGAACTATGGATACCGATGATGCCCTTCACCTGAGCTTGTTGTACTAAGACAAGCAGGGCAAAGCTGGGCCTTTTCTGTTGCCAACTCCAAGTCTAGTGGATTTCCATTCTGAAATATGTAGAAGAGTGTTGTTAGAGACTTTCTATTTAATCATCAGCAAATTAATTTAATGTCTGAACACTCCTGTGAATGGAGAATTTTTTCATCTGATCTGATTGATGGTCAGTGTCTCTGCCATCTAATTTCCATTGGCATAAGGTTCTGATACAGGACTGAGGATTGCTCTGAGACCGTGACTGGATTTTAAAAGGTAATATCTCTCTACAGCCTTCAGGCAAGGAGTTTCAATGGCTACTTCTTTCTGCTAGTGTCCAATTAGCAATGCAAAGTACAATGGTGGAATCTGTGCCCGGGAAAGTTTTTACATGTTTTGTTCTTTCATTCACACTTTAAAAGAAAATGCTATCCCCTTCAAAGGTGACATACAGAAGATGGATTCACTTATCAAACGTCTGTCTCTCTACAAGAACACAGAATTTTGCTTGTGTAGGTGCATTTAATCTTATGCATCTTTTATTTTTGAAGTTCCCAAAAGAGTGGAGTTTAATTTCTGCAAATGTATTCCCAAAGCAAAGACATGAAGACAGCTTTCATATTACAAAAATCTGCAGACTTGTATTCATCTCAAAATATTGATATAAAAGTACCTGAAAAATGTAGGCACAACATCATTTGTAGCAAGGCTCTACTTTGGACATTGATTACTGCACATTAACTGCCAGTTTCTAAGCCAATAATGATGGGATTTTACAATGTAAACTTAAACAAGCCAGTCTGGAATTTAACTGATGGCTTTAAGATGAACACTGTATAAAAATAGATACATGGAATAAAATGTTAATTGATTATTTCTAGTGGAGTTATAGCTGGTATTTGAGAGGTGTTCACCTACATCACCTCTCCCCATAAGAGAGTTAAGTTATAGATCTTCTAACTCTGTGGTTTTGTCTTAATTTAATGCAGAATTTCAGGCAGAATTTGCCCTGCTTATTGCTTTTGGATACAGTTCTTTGGACACTAAATCAAAAGTATTTCAGAATTTGTCAAAGACATTTTCAGTTAATACTTCTAACACTGCAAGCTTTTAAAATTTTCTAATATACCTTCTGATTGATTTTTGTATGCATCTATACATACATGTACAAAAAAACACATGCACGCACCCATGTACATGACTTACTGTACTAGAGATTCAATAGAATTTAACCTTTCATTTAAAACAAGCCAACAGGAAAATAAAAACACAAGTACTTTCATTCTATGTGCAGGAAAACCAACCTTGAACACATGACCTTGTGACCCAATATAGAAAGTAAACAAAATAAATCTGTTCTAAAATAGTCCTGGAGCTTTTAAGACAATTTATCATTTCTGTGGTTTGACTTCTTATTTTTTTAGTATTTTGTGGTGACTTTGCTATTTTAACTGTATCATATTGAGACAGAATTCTGGAGGAAATGGTTAAAAGTCTGGATTAGTCTTTTTGAAGATTACTGTTACTTCCAGTTAAAACAAAGATTTATTTGAAGTTAATTTTAAAATATACATTAAATTAGTAGCAAATGCATGTATTTATGTTATTAGTGAAACAGAACATTTTCCTCCACTGTCATATTTAAGTAAACTTGTTCTGGAGAGTTTGAAGGTTGCCTCCTGGTTAATACTACATACCAGTTGCAGTGATAGTCCTATTACTCTAGTACTTTGTCTGTCACTGAGGTTGGACAACATGTTATCCTCCTGCCTGTGCAAGTTCACTGCATAAAATGTCAGCCTGGGACTTGGGTTGTATCTTGTTCCATTCAAGTTTACAGCAGCTGAGCCCTCCTGAGTGGAGTAAATTTCCTTATATCCCAATTCTTAGCAGGACCTGTTTAGGGGGGATCAACTTTACCAAAATGGAAAGTAAAATATGTCAAATATTAGCTGCAATTCACAACTGCAATTTTCTCACTGTTTTCTTTCCCCTAGAGATTCAGATTTGACGGTAATGAGTAATCTTAAAAATAAAATGTATCAGTTTTATTCTTTTTTTACAGGACTTTCCTTTTTTTATTCTAATTAACCCTTCTCTAAGGCATCTAACTTGTCAAAAAGTATGAGCGTAGACAATCAATAACAGTCTTTCAAATAGGTCTTACCACAGGTTATGGGAATTCAGAGATACAGATATGTAACCATTTTTCTCCCTTTCCTACACTGGAAAAGAATTTATTCTGCTGACTGCATGTATAGACATTGTTCTGAATGAATTAAAGAAAAATTATGTCCAGTGCACTCAACTCTGTACCCTTAATTGGAAAATGAACATGGATTGTCTTTGCTTTAAATAGGTTATGAAAAACTCCATTTGAAAGTAAAGCTTTTAATGTCAATTGCCATGATTTTTATTTTCAAATTAATTTCACGGTTTATTCATACAGATTATATATTTCTACTTTGAACAGCTAAATCTCTCTCTCTTTTCTGGTTTTGGGCCAAACAAACCCAAATATCTTGAAATACAAGTTCAAATAGTCCACATTTGTAACTTACATGTATCAAAGGTATAGAACCATCCTACAATTTATACTGCATAGGCTTAAAAATAATTGTGTTCTTATCTGCTGGGAGGTCTTCTTTTATGGAATTTGACAATAATGAAATCAGTTGATCCCTGTAAACCTGATAGCTATATCTGAGAAGATGATACCACTCCTCTATAAAAATACAATTTGATGCTTGGGACAGACCACCTTTTATATAGAAGAGAAACTAACAGTCAACTATCTGGCAAACATAGGTTGCAAAAGCTTTGTTGGTTATCGTATTTCAGTGCATGTATATATATATAACCAAATGTATATATTTAATGTATATATTTAGAGAGTGTGTGTGTATATATATAACCAAACTTGGTTCTTTATAGTTTTTTAGTTGCAGTAATTCAGGAAAGATTCTTTACTTTGGAAAACACCTTTGGAAAAGTTTAGTATTTTAGCATGGCAGCTCTAAAGACTTCATAACACCAGGACTCCACAATGAAATGCAAATAGAACTTCTCTGTCGTGGTTTAACCCCAGCCAGCAACTAAGCACTACACAGCTGCTCATTCACTTCCCCCCACACCCAGTGGGATGGGGAAGAAAATCAGGAAAATAAGTAAAACTCGTGGGTTGAGAATAGAACAGTTTACTAGAACAGAAAAGAAGAAACTAATAATGATAACCATAAAACTAATAAAATGACAATAGTAATAATAAAAGATTAAAATATACAAGTGATGCACAATGCAATTGCTCACCACCCGCCGATCGATGCCCAGTTAGTCTCCGAGTGGTGATCCCCCCCCAACCCCACTCCCCCAGTTTCTATACTGGGCATGATGTCACATGGTATGGAATACCCCTTTGGCCATTTTGGGTCAGCTGCCCTGGCTGTGTCCCCTCCCAGCTCCTTGTGCCCCTCCAGACTTCTTGCTGGCTGGGCATCAGAAGCTGAAAAATCCTTGACTTTAGACTAAACATGACTTAGCAACAACTGAAAACATCAGTGTTATCAACATTCTTCTCATACCTAACTCAAAACCATAGCACTGTACCAGCTACTAGGAAGACAATTAACTCTATCCCAGCTGAAATCAGGACACTCTCATATTTTTATGGAAATAGGACTGCATGCCTGTGTCTACCCACCTGGTCTGGTGACCCACATGAAGCTCCACTATGTAGCTGCAGTCAAGGCTGAGCAAGGTGTTAAAAAGGCAAAATGTTTTTCCTTCTCTGCCACATGTTCATGGTTCTCTCTTCTTGGCAGCTCTTCTGTGATGCCTCTAAGCAATTCAAGTAAATAAACCGGCAGTTTTCTGGTTCACCCCATGGGATTGCCATTGTTCTCATGCTCAAAGAAGGGCATTTTCCTTCTGAGTTTGCTTGTCCTGAGGGACAATCTGAGTTATCTCATATTGGTTTTGATTCTATCCAGACATTTTTTGAGTGTGTACATCAACATGTGGCCACTTTGGAAGCCATTTCTATGTCTAGGCTAGCAACAAGGGTAATACTACTCTGACAGAAGGTCTCTGACAGGGCTGCCTAGGGTACTGAGCAATGTCTTATGGCTTGCTGGTGCTCCCTAGTTCTGTCAAATGTGCAGAGCTCAATGGGAGCCTCGTCCGCGGTTCGGAATCACAACTTCTGTGGCCATGCAATAAATGTGAGCATCACTAGAGAAAACATCCATCAAAAAATAACTTTTCATCCCCCTTTTTGAAACAGTAGTTAAACGCCCTGTTTTCTTGACATGTTTGTACTGTTACATTTTGAAGAGTGACAGTGGTTCTGGAGTATTCCATATGATTCTTGCAGAGAATAATCCTAAATAGAAGGAAGAATGTATAGTAAAGCTTGCTGAAGATGAACAATGCATTTCAGAAACCTCGGGGCCTCTACAGGGATCAGTGCTGCTGAGATATCATCATGCCAGCTACCAGAGAGATTGTGAAAAAGAGAGTGAAAAAGCAAATATTTTTCATATGGTAAGAAAAATCTCTTAGTCATACCAATGGATGAAAACAGATAAAGGTAACCTTCCAGTTCCAACATGTTCATTTTATAAATGAAGGAGAATTATCAATTGAACAAAGCTTTGTATTTTAAAAAATGAGGTAGCTGACAGATATGTAAAGTTAGTTGATTTTGTTTGCTTTGCATTTCAAAATCGACTTTCGTAACAGTTGCCACGTGTAAAGTCAGGTTAATACTATATGCCCCCAAGACAAGAGTGCTGCAAAATCTCTGTCCTACCACTGAAGATAAGTATCAGGGGAATTGGATAGGTAGTTATTCCATGATAAGGGACACAGGTGATGATCTGATGTATTTATTTCAGATGACTGTGGAGGGTTTTTTCCTTTTGATGTGTGTGTATAGGTGGTGGTGCTGGGAAACTCTACTGTTTTAGGGTCACTATTTTTGCAACTTTAAAAAAGAATTAAAAAAAAAAAAAAAAAAAGCTGTTCAGAGCTTTAATTCCCTTTCCTGAAGTTAATAAATATTCTAAATAAGAATGTGTATTTTTGGGTGAGGAGTGTGAAGAGGGGAGTGTTGAGCTAGCAAGAGAGATTAAAGGGGGGGAAAAAAAAAAAAAGAAAAGAAAAAAGAGATGGAAAAGTATTTCTCCACAGGCTGTTAGAGAAGCAGGGAGTGATGGAGTGGGTGTTCAAGAAAAGCATCAAATTGGCAGAATAGAAGCTAATCAGGCAGGAAGGAGAAGATTATGGATGATTAGGGACCTAGGCAAAAGCTGCTTATGTTGCTGGAGAAGGGGGCTAGAGAGCAGATGTGGCCTATAAATGGCCACTTCTTTAACCCTCCTATTTGACACAAAGCAGCAAGACTGTAGGTGCACTGGATAGGAGAGCAAGTCACGATGGCGTGAGCGTGAAATGGTTGTGGGAGGGAAAGGAGCCGAGCGCTGCTGGAAGGAGCGGAGGTGTGGGATGCTCCAGGCCTGTGTGGAGTGGGGAGCTGCTTTGAGTAGCAGCTTTGGCCGAGCTGCCTGTCTTGCCTGTGGCAGAGTTATGCAAAGGCAGCCTAGTGACAGTCTCTCTCTCTCAGAGGGAGGAAATACAGAAGAGGTTGCAAATCTGGGAGGGAGATTCCTCCCTGTCCCACCTACTCTGCCAGCAGTGGGTGTAGTACACAAGGCTCCACATCTTGCACCATACTTTTCTGCCTTGCTGCATCTTCAGCTTCTTTTCTTTCCCAGGACAGCAGCAGCAAGGTCTGTCCCTGAGGCAGCAAAATTCAGCATTGCCTTGATCTGGGTCTTGCAGAATGAAAGGATGCAGGGAGGGGAACAGATCTGGTGCTAGATGTAGAATGGGAAAGGGTTGAAAAGGGAGCTGTAAGTGTGGAGACAGAATCATTGTCAAATGAGCAATAGCCCAACTTTGGGACTGAGAAGAAACGTATGCTTCAGGGGGAACGTTTTCACTCTCCTAGGCTAAATATTCCTCTCTTTTCCTTAAATCTATTAAATGCAAGTTTGACTGCACTGTTCACTTTGAAAGCTGAGAAGGAAACTGATAAACATATTTTAATAGTCCTTTTATGATTCTGTATCACCTCCAGGAGTTACATGTATGGTTTTTAGTTTGTGTGTGGTGTGACCTCAGTTATAGGTTGCTTGTCACAAAGGAATAGAAATTTTTAACAATTATGACACACTGACGTCTGTTTCTTAAACATTGTTTAAACAGATGAATGAAGTGTGTTAATTTAATAATTAATCTTTTTGCTGTCTTGCACCTTTTAAAAAACATCCCCTTGTGTCTTCATTGTAAGCAAGGCTAATTTTTTGCTGAAAAACCTGTTTTTTGGCCATTAGTATTCTTCTTTTCCCTTTCTTAACAAAATTAACCTAGCCTTAAAGATTTCAATGGAACTTTATTTAGTTTTTAAGCCTTGCTTATTACAGCTTTAGATTAAGTTGAAAGTGGCAGCAAGAGCACATCTGTTGTGAGTGGGCACAAGTGAAAGTAGTCATTCAACACTTAGCTATCAGCAAAAGAAATAAGGCATGAGGTAAAGTCAAAATTTTTCTGTAGTTCACAATTCTGTTGTAAAATCAAATGTTTATGTTTTTTCTGAAATTATACGCTGCTTGTCTGCCTATTTAATGCAAGTTATGTTTCTGACATATTCCTCATTTTTTTGCCAGTAACTCTTTAAATTGTCATTTCCTTTGATCTTTTTATGGTATATCAGCAATATTACAATGAATCACAGTTCTCACCAATCATCTCACCTTTGGCTTGTGTTCAATAGCCTGCTTTTCCAAGTCTGAAAGTTATTTCATGTTCTTTTTCTTTGCTTTTAATTCAACACACATTGTGTATAATTGCAGGGTAGAGCGATGATTACTCTCCAAAGAATTACAATCAAACTTGGCTTGTTAGTGTATAAAGCTCTGGCTGTTAATCACAATCATTTAAGCAGTAGCTAACCCTCACTAAAACACAGATGGCATGTTGTTAGCATTTCAAGCTACCCAACTCAGACATTGTTGATGTATCCCAGAGAGGACTTTGTTATGCTTTTCAATACTGCTTCTCTTCTGTAACGCTGAACAGTATCTGCTGGGTTTGATACCCTCTCAGACACTTAGGATGAACACATGAATACTGTACAGCTGTAGCAGCTCATGCAAATAAAAATGCATAATTTTTTTCTACTGAAAATGAAGAATTTAACTGTACAACCCAGAATGAATACAAAAACGAAGTCTATGAAAGAAAAAAAACAATATAAACAGGAAGTTGTCTTGATTAAAGCTAGTAAGTTAAAATACATGCATATTTGACTTAAGAAAACCTTGGCAAGCTTGATCAGTAATGGCAATTTGAGAAGGTCCCATGTTATCTGGCTGAGAGTCCTAAGATCTGGTGATTTTCAACAAGCCATAAAATAAATAGATAACTATTTTTTCAAGTGCTACTGACCTAAATAAAAACTCAAATGCTGTATATCAAAGAGTAGAACAAATCATACCATCAGTGCCAAGCCCCTAAGCAAGGATTTTTAATAAGAATGATGAAATGCTTGATATAATATGACAATCCACTTCATAAAATCTGTATTTCTTCAAAAACATGTGTTTTGCGAAGGTTTAAAATGACTACATGCAGAAAAGTTGAATTCTTACACTGTAGAAAAGGATTCTCTAAAAGGCTAGGATACAGTGATGTGAGCAAAAGACAGAAGACAGACTGAGATGCTTGCTACTGCACAAACTCAGTCCATGTTCGTCTGTCACCCTGTCTCCTTTCAGAACTTCCCTATCAGTAAAATAAAGATTAAAAATACCTTATTCAGAAGATACCTTTGGGAATTGAGTTGCAATTTTGAAAAAAATCTATTGTTTTAGATAAACTCTGGGGAATAGGAAAAAAAAAGCAGTTCTCAAATGAAAAATTTAGTATTTAACTGGAACTAACTGTACATGACTTTTCATGAGTATGTGTCAAGCTAAGAGCTCAGAGGTCTGGGTGCCTGTGTTCCAGTGCTGCCAGAGTATGTGAGCATTTGTGCCTCATAGCTCCCAGGGTGCTGTGAAAGGGGTAGGCTTCACTGAGGAGCACAATCACAGAGACATCCCTTCTTGAAGACTCAGCTATGTATTAGGTCATGGCAGGATAAGTTTTGTTTGTGAAATGAATAAGGCTTTTCTCCTTACCTTGTACCAAGGTTGTTATTGTTTTGTCTACATAGATGCCATTCCATGGTAAAATATGGGCTTATCAAATCAGAATTTCAGAAAAAAAAAAAAAGCATGATTCCTATATTCTTTTTGACATGTAGTTTGATATGAAGCAACTAGTCTCTGCCCATGCTCAATTTCCTTCTACCGTCTGCATCCTTTGTGTATCCTTCCCTAGAGACTACTTCTTAGTTTGAGCAGGCAGAGAAGGGATTTGAACTGGTATCTAGACCTAGATGTATCCTTTTGTCATTGACCAGACACATTTCCTAGTAGGTGGCATCTCTGCTACAAGAATGTGAGAAATATAAATTTTCATGATTAACTCCTTTAGCACTTACAGTTTCATAGACATCATACACGTAGCAAAAATGTAGTGAAGCCTAAGGTAAATTGGATTTCCAGAGCAGTCATTCTGTGTTCTTATTAGCCATTCTCCAAAATATTGTTCATATCAATGAAATTCCTTACCAATTTTTAATTAAAGTATTTTATAAAGACCCATCTAAGTCATTTCTTTGCAAAGATTTCAAAATCAGATGCCATCTTCCACTTTTTTTTCATCTTTAAGTTTTGGATAAATGTGAATTGTCCATACTGAACTTTGTATGGACAAGCACTGAAAGAAATGCTTGCCAGCTCTGCAGTTATGTAGTTATTCGGGTCTGCTACATAGATACAAAAACTTGTTCTCTTTTTATTCTGGAGTGCTATGCATGCAGCAAAAAATCAGATTTCCTGAGAAGATGTGGTTCCTGGTCCTATGTTGGTTGATTCTTGAATGGCAGTGGAATAGGTTAAAAAGTTGTCACAGAGGCCTTACTGGTGAAATCCACATTTCAGCCATGTTACATATATGGAGACTTTTGTCTCAATACGGTGGTACATTACAATGCATATAAACATCCTTCTGTTGTTTCCCAGAACTGATGTGCTTTCAGATTATTCTTTATAGCATTGAGCATCAGCAGTACACCTTCATTTCATTTCAAATAAGGCGTAGTACCCACATGGTTGTCTACAAAGAATATACTCCATGTCATATATAGCTGCTTTTCCACTTGCAATAAGCATGTTGTTTCTCTGTTGTGATCAATGTTCATCTTGATTTCTTTGATCTGAAATGAGTGGTGATTTGAATATCACATGCTTTTAATCCTGCATCCTCATACCACTCAGGATAAAGGTATGGCTTGTATTACCCCAACAATCAGGGAATTCAAGTTTTAAGACAAATTCTGACCTTCTTGCAACATGGGTTTCTGCATCAAACACCTTGAAATTGAGTTTATTTGTACAGCAGCAAGTTTAATGTCAAGTGCTCGAATGAAAATTGAATTAATTTGTTGCTTTCATTAATTGACCTCCTTTAATTTTCCAACTTTACATGTTTGTTTAATCTTAATACCTTTTGATTTATTCATGAAATGTTGCTCTTCTGCGCTTTGTAATAATCTCTGTCTACTCAAGCATTTTCAATGTGATATTCTCCATCCCAAGTTTTTAATGAGGTTTCTAATGTATGTATTTTTTAAATAAAAATCATGGAGGGTTTTTTTTATATTCATTAACTGAATATTAGAAACCATGCCTTGTTAGGAAAATCTTATCAATTTAAGGTTCCAGAATAGGTCACCAAGTGTCATTCCAATAAAAATGACATTTTTATGCAATGCTTCATTTGCAAGGAGTGCTTGTTTATCTTCTCTGGCATTTATTACAATGATCAAGCAACTGAAATAATCTGCATATTATGCAAACCAGTCCTTTTCCCAGGAAAGTATTCAGGCTTTTTATATTAAGAAAAAAATTAATGCAAAGCCTTGTTGTAAGATAGCATGAGAAAAGAATTGGATCTTGTCACAAGAAATTCTTGTTACTGTCATTGCAGGTGACTAACCTATTTTGGGAAATTAAAGGTTCTGATATTATGGGTTACATCATAGAAATTTTTTATTGTGAGTGTTCTTAGCAGCATGAAGGATTGCTCTGTTTGCTTCCTGGCTAATTGGATTATTGCCCATTCTACCAGTGTAACCACAAAGATGACTAAAAGAATTGGAGCTTTAGAAATGGAGATTTGACAATGAATTGAGTTCTTAACCAAAGAGAATTTCAGTTAGAAAGGTTAGATCAGCTGGGAAAAGAAAGCTAACACTACTTGTATCTTTACAGTCAAAAGTGTGAAGATGTTGAAGGAGGAAAAGGTTGTTTGTAGAAAATTGTTGAAAATCGCTGTCTATAAACATATAAAAGGTTCTCTTTAGTCTTGGTTTGGGGACATCTTTTGAAAAAGCTTTTCCTACCAGGTAAAATTATTAGTTTTAGAGTAATAAAAACAAAACTCACAAGCCTATCAGAAATAAGTTAACTGTTCCCAAATTACATGCTTTGATATGGATGTTTAGGTGGTGGAAAGCATTTTGGGCAAGCTTTTGGAATCAGGCTCCTTTTTGTACAGTACTTGCTGCAGAATCCTTTCTACATGAGAAGTGTGAGTCACAGTGGCAAGTCTTATATAATAGAAGGAAACTTTGCAAAGGAACAGACCTTTACTAAGTAAAAATGTACTTTTTAACAAAATGCACAGTTCACATGGCTTTAATTACAACCTGGGAAAGAACAACCTTCTTGAAGCAGAACTTTAACAAATACTGAAAAACTCATTGTCATTCTCTTAGTTTATCTATTAGTTTCCCTGACTTCTCCATGGAGAGGGAAAGTCCCCTCCAGAGAGCAATTTGGAGCAGTAAAATTGAGCTTCTCATCCGAGCTGCCCTCAGGACTGGAAGACCAACAAGATATGTAAGATGCAGATGTGTGGGAAGGAACAGCAGGTACATTTCTGCCTATTTTGATATTACAGCAGAGACTGAATAGAAATTACTCCCTCCTGGTGCTCCACACTCCTCAAGCTAACAGGTCTATTTGTCAGAATAGGTGCTACTTGCATGGATTTTGCCAGAGTAACCCATCACTCAGAGGTACATGGTTGGCAGATCAATGGCTGTCTATTTCATGAAACCATCTTTTTTTAAGAGCTTTTACATGATTGAAAGCACAAATTGCACTCTGAAAATAACAAACTGTAAAGTTATTGTCTGTCACTGTTTTGCCATCCGCCATTCCTTCAACTGTTATAACCACTCCTTGTGTCTTATCTGAAATGAGATCATAAATTCTCCAAGGAAGGATTTGTCTCTTAAAATAGCACTTGTACAGCGATTAGCACTTAGGGGTGCTGAACTTTAATGGAGTTTTCTGATCTTGCCATAACATGGCAAATAATCACCGAAGTATGGAAAATAGATCCAGAAGGGATTTTGAGACCATATAACTTGTTCCCTGCTCTGAAACAAGTTTAAAATATATCTGTCAAGAATGATATTGATATATGTCTAACCTTAAAGACCTCCAGTGATGAAGATCCCACAACCTCACAAGACAGGTATATTCAGGGGCTTTAGCGTACATTTACATTGTCTTTACTGTAGACATTTTGCTACTGTTTTTACCTGCATTCCTTGCTGTAATTTACCTTAGCATTTTTTGTCCTTTCCATCAGGGATATGGAGAGTACATTATTTCCTTTTATAGCAGAAACCTTTTATGTATTTGATGTCTGACCATCTTCCCACTTGGTGGTCTTCATTCAACTGTGAATTAAGTGCAAATAGCAAACAAAAATCCCATGATGCTCAAAAAAAAAAAAAAAAAAGAAAAAAGCTTGTTAGGAAAGGTAAAGAAGATTGGGCTAGGCAATATAAAGATAGCAGATGTGACACTGAAATTTTCTTCCTGACCCAGCAAACTCCAGAGCCGCAAACTGTGTGAGTAATTGTTTCACTTGCAGAGTTACAATGGAAGGTGCCTGACAGTGCTTTGTGGACTACTGAGGATATCGCAGGCATAGTCTCAAAGGCTTTAGAACTAATGTGCATGTTTCCATTTCATTACTTTCAATGGACCACAGTCTTATCTGTCTGCATTAATGAATGGTTACCCCTCTGGAAGACATGCTACTGGTTATATTCTAATGATGACATAATTAGGAAGGAGAAATAGATCTCAGTCAGAGGACTGCCTGTAGCCATGACTCATGGGCTCCTTGGTTTGATTGTGCACAAGTCCAGGATTACTGAGGCATGGAAAGACAAACTGTGTGGTGTTAGAGAAAGTGTCAGAGCAATAAAAATCATTATCTGTATTTTTTTGGAATACACTCTTGTGTTGCAGTTTTGGAAGGAATACAAATTTTTGGATGCTGATTTTTCAAGAACATTTTCATTTTAAGGTGATGTGTGGAATGTAGGTCAGAGATCAGTGCAGCAAGCTGTGTCAGGAGCTCTAGTGTGAGAAATGTTTCACTGGGTTATTCCAAATTCTATTTAAAAGAGAAGTTTTATTAACATATTTTAATAATAGAAAAACAATTAATTACAGTATAGTATAAAGAAGAGTGGGTGGGTTTTTCTGGGAATGAAGTTATTAATAGAAAACCAGCATCTCTGGATACTAAAAATGAAGCTGAAAGCAAAGTGTTGGTTTGAGTAGGGCTTACCAATAAGCATTAGAATAATGCTGTGACTGACAGAACAAATCCGGTAACAGGAATAATACATGAAATATCTTCTACACTGGCTGTTGAGAATTTGGCCAGCAAGAAAGCAAACTTAAGGCAACTGTACACACCGCACCATATCTCCTGTCTGTTTGTTTACAAACAGGTTTTGTTAACCTGCTTGCAGTTGTTACTGTTTACAAAAAAAATAAACCCCCAAACCAGAAAAATATGCACAGTACAATGCTAAACCTTGAGACTCAAATGCCCTGCTGTGTGGTATCATCTTACTTTCATATGGAGCACGTCATAACTCATAAATTGTCTCAGATTACATGTATCCATATTCTAGTTTTCTTTAAAGCAGTAATCCAACAGCAATTTAACTGACACTATGTCTGAAACAAGTTAGTCTTTCTTCTGCTCAGACTCTTTGACTTTTCTGCTCTGTAAGGGAGTAAGTGGGCTATATTTCTCCAATGTTTGTGAGTGCCAGGATCCAAGGAATTTAGCCGCTTATGTGATAAGATATGTTAAAATGCATTATCCGGAATAATTGGCACTGTTAGTTGTATAATTGCAGTTAAATGTGATTTAAATGGCTGTTTAAAAGTATGCAACAGAAGGTTCCTACCAGAAGTAGCCTTCTAATAAAAGCAGTGCAGAACAGAATGTTATACCAAATTGCCAGTTCTTTTCACATCCATGTGTAAACTAGATGTCCTGACTAGCTATCCCATTTGCTACAAATAACATATTTGCTTCGGATTTGAAGTTTTTATTTTTTATATTTATAGATCCAAAACCATTAGTTGAATAATGTCAGTAGAGTAAATGTAATGATTTCATCTCTTTCTTTATTTTTAGAAGTTATCAATGTCAAAAGTATCATTTTGCTTTTTGCTGTGATCTCTGTGTTCACGTATGATACAGAACTGTTCAAATTATTTACTGCAGTTTGTGAATTACTGTGGAAATCCTCCCTCTGCAACTTGAAGTTTGCTGTTTGTAACTGACTATTTGCTTTTTGAATTGGTTACTCTAGTCACATCATGTTGTGTTTGCTGCGGACTATCCCCCAGATCCCTGAGCAATTTCTGAGCAGGGGGCTGTACACTGCCAGCACAGATCCTCAGATCAGTGCACATTTATACATACATTTATGAAGGTTTTTTTGGTGGAAAATGATCACAAAAAGAAAATTGTTTTTCATCCAGTGTTTAAAAAGCAAAATAATATTAATACATTTTTATGAAAAAAAAACTTCATTTTTTTAAATTTCTTTAAATTCTAGGTTGTCATTATGTTGTGGCTGTTCTGTATTTCCTGTTACCATACCTCTGCATAGTGCCTTAGGATCTTGTATGTTGTAACCAAAAGAAATATTCCTTCACCTTCCTTTTGTTCTCCACTACCTAGCCCCAGTTCTTAAGTAATTTAGCTAGATCGTGCAGCTTGTACCCAGTTTAAGTACCGTCATACTCCATGCTCCCATTGAAATAACAGGGATTACTTGCACAGTAAGCTTTGATCCAGCTTGACTGAAGGTAGCAGAACTGATCTAGTTTTTATGGGAAAGGCAAATTCATCTATGGATGCACTGGATTTAGTGATAGCCTATAGAAGCTATTATTATCCCTTGCTACTTGCAGGTAGAATTTGGTACTTGCAATATCCGTTTGGGACACTTAACCTGAGACTGAGACAATGTTTAAAGTAGGGAAGGATGGTGTGGCCATCACCCAGGATAAGTGATTGGGGCACTGTGCAACTATTCTGGCATTGTGGCCCACACGCTGAAGAAAGACTAGAAATTGCATCTCTGGAAAGAGAGTTTTGATCCACACCCTGTGGCTCAAAGGACTGGTGGCACCAGCAATACCACGTCAGCTGGTTTCAGTCATTGTCCCATTGTAGCTGCCCTATGGTCACAGCATAAGATAGGCACCCATCTCCCCAGAGCAGGCACTACTGGCAGGTCTAAGAGATTATTTGTTTGTGACTGCATAGCTGTGTTTTTGTAACTTGTCTCCATTCTTTTTTTATAAAAGCATTGCAATAGCTCGTCTACAGATTTGCAAGTACCATTCTGTTTACTACATACACATATGTGTGTGTCCATTACTTCACTTTTTTAGCCCTCTAAAACCCATATTATTCCTATTTCCCCTATTTTTCTGATATAAACAATGAAGCAGGGAGAATGGAATTTCATTCTCTTCCTTTTGGAGTGTAAAATTAGCACAGATGAAAAGCAAAGAAAGCAGTGTCTGTGATGACCTCTATGATTTTGGGGAATACCTAAGGAGTCTTGTTTTTATCATCAAGGTATGTATATGTAAATTTGGCATAACTTCAGATACAGAGGCAAAAGTACATTAAGAATAAGTGGACTTTCTTCCAATTACAGATGAGTAACTCTAGGCAGTTCCTACACATGCCTTAGAGAGGGTATGCACTTTATTCTTTCCCAATTCCCACTCTCCCTTACCTGCAGGGTAAGTTTCCAATAATAGGGAATATACTGAAAAAGGGATCTTTTTTATACTTTTTTAAGTAACAAAAATGAGAAATTCATTAATATTCATGCCTGAAATCTAAACTGTGTATTAATTTTTGAACCCAATTCTGTTACCACTAAAAATGTAGTGAACACCAAAGCTATGAAATCAGCAAGAATTATTGTGCAAGCGATTTTTATGTGACTGAGAATATGAATATGACTGACTGGGGTCGAAAGTCAAACTGTGGACTGTTTTCAGCTTCCCATGAAGTGCCATTTGAAAGTGCAAACTAAAATAGAATTTAAGCTGCCTATGTAATTATTCTAATCTGCAGTATGAAAGTGCAGTTTGCAAAGAAGCAATTGCCTGTCCTAAACTACGTAAACTACACTAGGAGCCCAAGCTGCCTGCCTTGCTAGCTGACCTCCTTGGACTGGCAGGGCACACTCTGCCTGGCTCCAAGTAGCTAGGCTGGGACTCATTTCAAAGAGGTGCAGATCAACAAGGGATATTTCATTCTGTCGTATACATTTCAGCGTAATCACTCATTGTAGTCTTGATTGTCCTCCTCTGAATTTGGATTTACTCAGTATTTCAAATTTGTACATGTAATAAGCTGTCTGATGCCTTATGAAGGCAACAGATGTAAAAAGCATATTGCAGATTATTCTCTGATTGTGCTTTGCTTCTGTTGCCTATTCTCAGAAGAATAAACTCTAGAGCTAGATATGCTTTTTATACGGTTTTAAACAGTTATTTCTGTAGTTTGCTGCTCTTTCAATGATGCAACTGATAGGAGTCTAGAGCACAAATCAAGGATGTTTTTTCTTTTTTTTTCAGGAGAAAGGAATTTTGAGTAATATCAAAATTTGAGGGAACTTATTTAGGACCTATATTCAAAAATTACACCCAGGTGATTGTAAAACATCTACCCCTATGGTGAAAATTTTTCTGATGTTTTCATGAACACATCCTTCTTCTCAAAGCACTGATATACAATATCTTAAGAGTATCTTTCCAGCTCAGTCTCATTTTCCAGTGATATAAACTAAAAATAAAAATATAAACTAAAAATATTTCAGTGACACTGCTTTGTAAGTGCTGGCCAGATTTCTAGTACATGTTTTGCTTTATTTCTCTGTGGAACAAGAGGTAGGAGAGGTACAAACATGGAAGTAGTTATAGACTGAGCTTCTGAAAGGAAACTCAAGGAGGTTTAGGTAGATAAGTGAAGATTAAAAATTATTCCTTTACTATGTAACATGATTCCCCAAATCTTCAACTTGCTGCAGTGCAGCTCTTCTGTCCTCTGTGAAAGTATTATAAAATCTGAAGATTTTCTGTTTGACATCTATCATGAACACTAAATTTACTTAGCTTTTATTAATTACCAGAGAAAGGTCAAAGTCCACTACATAGCTTTTTCAGGCTAACAAGGTTTATTTTGACCCTCGTTACTATACATAAGCCATGACCTGGGAGATTTAATTACTGTAGATCATTCTATGCTTGTCTTCTATTGTTGAGAAATACACATTTTATCAAAAGTTTAATAATACGTTCTTAAAGACTCTTCTTTTTCTTTGTACCTCAGCTTACAGTATGATATGATTATGTGAAAATATTGGGGGTATTTTTAACTTTTTTTTTTCCTTAATCTAAGTTTCCAGTCCTACATATTATGGAAAAAAACAAACCAAACCAAACCAAAAAAAAACCACCAAAACCAACCAAAATTTAAATTGTAAATTGTAAAGCTTCAAACTCTGGAAGATACATGCAAAGGATTCTAAAACGTTTAAAGATACTTACATATTTAAATAATTTCCTTTTATCAAACACCTCAGAAAACTTGGATTCTTGCATTTGTCATACCTTTTAAAGCCTGTTGGAATAAGCAGTGTCATCCAAAACCATTAATATAAACAAACAAAAAAATAATTTGATTTCAGAAATACAGAATGTTTCTTGTAGAGCTGTTGTACTGTAAATACTGGTCAGGATCTGTGTATGTAAAACGTTTACGCTACTCATCTTTGGGTACCAGAGATGGTGGTGTCTAGACAAAGGTTTAAATAGGATCATTTTAAGAAATCTTGCACAACTTCTGCCTTAAGAAAATTTTTTTTAAAATGTTTGTATGTGTTTACAAATCATACATGACTATAGAAAATACCTAAAATAAATTAAGTACAGCTACCAGTGAGAAGCTCTGAGAACATACCTATTTTGTAAAGAATTGGTATCAGTGCTTCAGAGCTATTGCTTGAAGTAATTGTGTCTTCAGAGATCTATCAAAGAGGACCGTGCCATGAAATTCCTGGCATTTGTGATGGATTTATTCCTGTTGACTATTCATATGGGTGGCAGTGACAATTAATAGCTTTTTGAGGGGGGGACAGGGAGGGGTAGGGGGGTAGGGGCATGGATGGATTGATTTGTTTCATTAGTGTTTCTTTGTCAAACAAAAGTTTGTTTGCCTGGGTTTTTTTGGTTAGGATGCAAAGTCAACCTCAGAAGTTGGGAAATGACAGCTTTTTTAATGTACTCTTTTAATTCTTATTTGCCCTGCTTTGGGCTATGTGTCATCAGGCAGGTTTTGGATTAAATTATTACATAAAGTCTTTTTTCCACAGGATCACTGCTTCATTGAGTTCCCAGGATAGATGACAGCATTTACTTAATTACCGGTAGTCAATAGCTTTTTCTAATTTGTTCAAAAAGTGGCTTTTTTGCATTCAAAGCCTGTTTTGCATATAGAATTTTTCATTTCCTCATGAGCTTTCCTTTGGCACTGGCCACTGTATTAACTGAGTACTCAGGCCATATTGCTGGGGGAAGACATTATTCTATTTTCCTACGGAAACAGAGTTGCAGAAATATTAGAGATCAGAATCATCTGCTGATTTTCAGTAAAAAATCTGAGGCACTTAGGACTAGATTCTTCAAGGTTCGTAACATTATCCATAGTTTTATATATTCTAAGAGCTGTTGATTTTGCCGATGTGTTTGACCTGGACGAGGAGGAAAAACTCTTCAACACAAATGCCCATCAGCTCACCAGCAAATTAGGACAGCCTGAACTTTACTATATTTGAAATGAGAAGCAGAGAAATGGAGATTATGTTGCAAGAGAAATTTGGCTTAAGTACCACATTTTGCATCACAATGGAACAGAAAGAGGGGGAAGAAATAGATTTTCTGGAGTGGCATTACTTTTATTCTGAGTGTCCACACTCATACTGTAGCCTCTCATTTACATTATTTTCTCCTGCAAAGGAGAAAAGAATCACAAAAGGAATAATTGTTATTATAAAACCTGATTCACTCAATCACAGATGCATACAATGCACTCCATGCTAATGAAGCAGTGGTTTTAGTATCTTTACTGCTTTTCTAACTTAGGATTTTGTTTGCACATAATGAATGTTTACAAATGGATAATATTTCTCACCGTAAATGTAAAGTGAAGCTTTTGAATCTATTAAAATAACTTTTTCTTGGGCAGGGAGAGAGCACCTAAGAATCTTGTTGTGAGAAGCGTTTCTTGTTTTCACACTCCTGAGAGAAAAATTACTCCATCTATAAATGTTTTTTCCTGAATTCAACTTGTTTTTTCCACCGTGCTTTTTAACCATTTTTATACTCCCTGTGTTGAGCATTCGGTTTCCTTTCAAAGTTAGACCCCTAGTGTTTCAAAGTTTGAATTCAGTATATCATGTTTTTGCAGTTACTTGCTTGAAGCCCAGAGCTTTTCCTGGTGACATTACACAATGGAAACCAGAGAAGTTTCTGATGAGGTCTGCCGAGTGTCAGGCTGCTTCCATAGTCTCGTGGATGACACAGTGACATCTTTCTACTATTTAGTAAGAACAGTTGCTGGGCTGCAGCAAATTCCCTTGCTTGTTAACTAACTTGTTTCCTTGGGTCTCAGGGTGGCAGTCAGCTGAGGTAGAAAACATCTTTACATAAAGAGGTTCTGCCTGTTTTCAATGGGAGATCAGAGATCATAAAGGAAAATTAGAGAAAGAAACTTTTACATCTGTTAAAAACATAAGGAGGGAAGGTAGGAAGTGACAACAAGAGATCAAAAGTTTCATTTTACTTCACTTCCAGAAATCCTGTTAAACCACATATGTTTTTTTCAAATATGGTTATGTTTCTCTGTGTTTATTTTAACTCTTTTATACTTACCAGGCAGCATCCCAAACCCTCACAGAAATCAATAGGAGCTTTGGCTATAAGGAGACTGCCCCACTATTTCCTCTGGGTGCCCATGGCTGACACTGTCCTCTTGGGGTTACGAAGAGCACCTGCTCTGCTCTCCTCTGTCAGGATGGGAAAGTGGAATGAAAAGAGGGAATGAGAGCCCAAAATATCAGTGGTGAGAGCCCAGGGAGAAATTATGCTAGAGCTTCTTTCTGCGCTGTAGGTACATGCTCCAGTGGACTCATTTTCAGTGTTTTCTCTATCTTATATCCCCCCCTAAATGACATATTTGGCAATATCAGCCTCATGCAATCACAAACATTCTCTGAAAACATTAGTGGAAACATTGTTGGGAAAATAATTCACTTGGAACTTGGGAGAGGCTGGACAATGAGGAAAGTCATGTAGGTATGTTTTCTACTTTTTAGTTTTTCCCCACTGGTCTGTCATGAAAGGTTGTGATGGGGAACAGGAAGGCTGTTTGCTGTACTGAGTGCTGTTAGAAGGGAAAAAAAATCCAAACTGAAATAAGCAGTGGGTACAATTCATTGCACTATTTCAGTCAGAAATTGCTGCCACATGGACTCAGACTTTCTAATGTCTTTTCACAATCAGCTATCTATAAGACTCCAGTTTGGTATGGTGCCTGCAGTATTTATTTTGAAATGCTATATAACCTCACAGCATCTGGAAATACCCACAGTACATACTGTGCAACCATAAACTATATAAATGTTGGGGAGGATTCAACAGACACTTCTATAAAAAAAATGTTGTTGAAACATGCAGAAGAAGCAAGGCCAGAATGGAATAAAGTTCATCCAAGCATAGGTGACATTGTGTGCATCCTTTTAAAATTGCCTTGTCATTGTGGACATTCTCGTTCTTTGAGAAATAATAATAAAAAATCTTGGTAACAACTTTAGCTAACAGATATTAAAATGGAATAAACCCAAATATTCATAAGAGAGGTTTTGCGAGATGTAATAGAATAATGTCAATATAGTGTTCTCCATTCTCATTTAAGTCTTTCTATAAACCGTTTTGACTATATTTCAAATGGAATTACATTTGTGTAGAAGTACTTGATCAGGACTTAACACTGAGTCCATATGTCTATAAAGATATTTTGAGAAAATTATTTAAATTTTACAACTTTGCTAGCTTGTTGTTATGCTGGGATAGAGAACTTCCTTCCCAGCAGAAGACATTGTGAAAGCAAATTCATTAATGTTTGTGAGGTGATGCCACTTGGAAAATGTGGAACAATCACTGAAAAACTGCAAAATTTCCAAGCAGCTACACTTAACATTATGTCAAAGTTATCATAGTATTTCAGCGTGAAAAATTGAGAGAGAATAAAAATAAAAGCATTTTAGATGGACACTTCCTAAAATAGGTTTGAATTTTCTCATATGCTGTTGGTTTAAAATGTCTGTCTTCCTGTCTTGTTTTGTCTTCTAGCTTTTACCCAAGACAATATATTTCCCCCTGTTTTTCACTTTGGTTTGAGAAGGGGGAAAATATTTTTGTTTTAAATTGATCTGAAAAATTTCTTTTTTCACTTCAATCAGCAGGAAATTGAAAAGTCTACTCTCCACAGCTTTTTCCTGGAGCAGATTCTGTTAAGAACAGGTAGAACAGGTATTCTCTGGCACCCTTTATGTCATTTAGTTGATTCTGTAATTACAGACTAATTAAAAATGCACCCTAATTTGCAAATTGTTAGTTTCTAAAGATTCTTTAGATCTTACTAGCTGGAAAAAGTTTGTTATGCATCTCTTCAACATTTGTATAGTAAACTTTTAAAGTGTATCTATTTGACTTCATAAACTATACATTGAGAGAGAGAAGGAGGAAGTACATTTGAATTTAGAGGATCATTAATCAAGCTTGTAGCAGTTGCTTTATAATCCTTACAGTTGCGTTGTTTGAGAGTGTGTTAATATTTTCAGATTCTCAGCAGAATTTTTCTGCTATTTACCTTAAAGACTTAGTGAATTTGTAGCATATAGAAGGAAAAAAAAAAAAAAAAAAATTCTTGAGATCTTTCTGAAAAGGTAGATAGATAGTTGTTCAGATAGGTGGCATGGAAATATGCTTTTCTTTTCTATTTTTGGACGAAGTTTGGATTACAGAAAATTATGACTGCATGTGGATCTATTTCTTCATTCTTTACTTACTGAAGTGTAGGATGAAGGCAAAAGCCATGAAAGTATTTATGGTAGCACTAACACCAAGAATGAGATTATTTTTATACATATTATAAAAGCATATTATACATGCTTTTGTCAATGATGCTTTGTGAAAAATTTCACTATATAGTTCATAACAAATTCTGTCATCAAACTTAACTTATGATAACTTTCATATAAAGTAGAACTTTTCATACAAACAGGGATACAGAGGCAGAGGTAAATGTTTTCCTAGCATCTATGATACTTTTGGTAGGCAAGTTAGTAGAAATGCCCTGGTTCCTGAGAAATCAAATACAATTTAGTATAGATACAGGTGGTTCTATAAAAGTATGTAAATGACCATTTGATAAGTCACCTTAACTGTAGGCCAAAAGTTACATTGTCAGCAGTAGAAGGTATACAGTATTGTTTCAAAAAATCAGAGTAAATCATTGAACACATTTGAAATTAGTGCAAAATCTGTCTGAATAAAACCTACATTCTTTTTACTTATGTGAAAATCCAAGGCTAAAAGTAAAAATATAATATAGTAGCTTAGTGATTGCTTTGAATTCTATAAAATGTTTCATAAACTTTGGTTAAATGGAGCCTGAATTCCTCATAATAACTTCAGTCTTGCATTGCATATGCTGCTAGGTGCATCAACCTGGCTTACCAAGAGAGCTGAGGGAAGTCCTTTGTCTGAGACTGACACCTATACAAACAAACAATGTCTACAGCTTTCTTCTCAGTAGCATTAGGAATCCTGTGAGTTATAAAATCTTGGCAGATTCATTCAGCTCTCTCAAACAGAATTTTAATAAGGGCATCTCATTTGTTTAAATCATATTCTTTCTTTTTTTAGTCTGTCTAGACTATTTTAACAACCACAGAGTTGTGCTTTGCTCATGGTGGGTGGCATGCTTCTATTTGCAGATTGTTATTTCAGGTTAAATTTCTAACTTGGAATGTACCAGAACTTGGATGCAAACATCTGCTTGACTATGTGCTACAACACATTTTTCTGTATAATATATGGAGTTAGAAACTGTAACTGCCCCAGAATTAAAGGCCTACTTTTCCCTTTTGGTTAGAGTTCCTTTAACTGAAAAAGAAGTATGCCTTTCACTTGCAGAGGTGAATTGTAACACCCTAGATGAGTCCCTTGAAAAAATGTATAAATGTCTATTTATGTGATTTAGGTATAGATCATGATAAGATATTTTAGGATGTCAACACCACTTCATTAAATATTGATGAAAACTTATTTAGAAATACATTTTAAAATAAGAAGTCTAATAATCCCACCCTATTTATCCTAAACTTTACAGAATTAAAATATATTAAAAAAAAATCCTGCAAGTAAAATTGAAGGAATTATTTCTGCATATTTTACAAAGATAGAACAGTACATATACAGATAGGAAAGATGATTACACCTTACATTCCCACCCTGTGTTGTAGCTATCACCCTTTAAGTTGTCAGGGGTTGTTTCTCTGTTCTTAAGTATTATTTTCAATTCCTCTTTGCTACCATATTTCTGAAAAATAAAACCTTCCTGGGAAAAGGCACATGGAAATGACTTGTTCTCTAAATCTTCAATAAGTGAGGAAAAAGCTTAATTTTCCAAAATGCCACTGTTGTTAATAACAGTAATTTCTACTTAATCCCACGATATTTTGCTCTTCCAAATCTTTCAATATTTCAGGATTTCACATCAAGGAGATTAGAATATGAATTGTTTCTGAATACTTCAAACTGCCCTTCTTCCTAAACCAAGGACAGAACTAAAGACATAGTTTCTACTGTTTTGAAGGTATTTATCTTCAGTTCTCAGTCCATTTAAGTTTAGTTGGAGAACGAAGTTAGAGAGACATAAAAAAACAGAGAAAGAAAGTGTGATACACTTTCACAGAGCTCTGGTGGTCAGGGAATAAATTTAATTATAGGAGGTTCAGGACATTATATTTTTAAAGCTATCTTGCATGACATTTAAAATTAAACCATAATTTAGCAGGCTAGTCTTAGAGCGAGAGGATAGTATTCTCTCCATTTGGGGAGATCTGCCAAGTTCTGCCTCCTGTAAAGAATAGGACATGTCTCAAGATTTTATGTGGTGGTTCTCTTTCCAAGATAAGATCTGGGGGTGGGAGATGATTTTATACATCCAACTCATGAACAGATTGACAATGTTACATTAGATATTTTCCCATTTTTCTGTGGAACTTCTGGAGGGATTGTCTTGGTAGCCAGAGACTAAACTGTGCAGAAACACTTCTAAATGTTTATGCTTTGCAAAGCAATTGTTCTTCTGGACAAGGTTATTTCAAATCTCTGCTTTAGCTATTGTAACTAGACTGCCTGTATTACTCATACTTCCATGTAGATTAATGTATCCCTTCATACTCATGTCAAGCAGTCCAAATGTGTAAGTTACACAACCGAGGATTTATAGGTCAGACAGCAACAAACAAAAGGACTCTCTCAGACATCTTTACTGTCCTTAGATCCTACAGTCTACACTTTACCTTTGGTATCAGTCACAGCAATTCATAGTTCTCTGGTATACTGCTGCAGCAAGGAAAGCAAGTATTAGTGCAGATCTACATAATTTGTTGCTGTTCTAAAGATGTGCGTGCACACAGAGCTCCTAATTTATCTTGGACTGGTAGTAAAGACCTTAATATCCAAAAGAACTTCAGCATTGCAGAGTGGGTGTCTTGTTCAGAGCATTTTCCAAATATTCAGAAGACAGGAAAATGCATCAAATAGTAAGTTGTTATTTTTAGATTACCAATATATAAAAAACAGAGATGGCTGCAATTTTCCACTCTTTCTTAAATGTGTTTCTTTACACTCTTTTATTATACCCTTTAGAGGAGTTGACAGACAGAAAAAGAAAGCTAAATAAAACCTACTGGAAACATCTAAGGAAATAACTTCTGAGAAATACTTATGTGGTGAAATTTCATTTAGATCCATCTCCTAACCATTTTTGTTGTGAAGGTACTTTTCCTTTTATAGAAACTGATAACACTTACCTTTCCTTTACATAAATATTAAAGATAGGGGTGAAAGTCACATAGTTATTAAAGTGAAAGAAATAAGGGACTAGTAACCATTTCCTCAAATACCTTTTCTTCTTAAGGGTCCTAACTCTTTCTACAAAAAAAAAAAAAAAAAAAGAACAGTAAAAAGCATTAAAACAGTACCTTTTTGCTGTTAATATACAGGTAATTTAAAAAGCAAATTCTAACATAAATTGGAGGTGTGCTAGCTTAACAGATTTGATTTACAGAAGTTGGTGCATTCCAGTTTCTCTTCAAAATGTTACGTGTACCTATTGGTCTGCCAGTCTGGTTTCTTACTCCATAATATATGGTAAATTTTCCCAATAATCAGGAGTTGAGTAACTTATCAGAACATCTGTAATCAACATGTAATCAGTTTTAAAGAAAACACAGTAAGGATGGATGAAAATAATAAAAGGCTATTTTAAGTGGCACAATTTAATGATGACAACAGTGATGATACTCAGCTACAGTTTACTCTTAGAATTTAAAATAATTCCAGCAATGTTTTTCTTCAAAGGGATTTATGTAACTTGTGCAAGAATTGACAAGCAGTTCCTTCCTTACACGGCAGTTCTCATCACTTACACAAACAAGATATGTAGGAATTGGTGTTGTACTGCTAACAAAGCAGCTATACACTTCTGAAAAGGAATAAGATGCTCTTTAGTAGGATTATTTTTTTTTTTTCCAAAAGGAATATAAGAATACATAATCACATTAGGAGAACAACTAACAATACTGATGGAAGTTAAAGACTGTATGTTGTATGCAGTGTGGTTGGGGAACTGAGACTTGCATGTTAAAAGACCAGTGTGGTCCCTGCTGAATATGTTTTAGTTTCAAAATAATTAGCTCTGTCAAATAATTAATATTTGTTGACAAGACCAAGTTAAGTGCATGCAGCATCACATGTGTTGTAATTAGTTGGGATGATAAGATAATATGGACTGAAAATAATCAATTTGAGCTGCCAAAGCTGATCACTTAAGCCAAGTGAAAAAATACAAGCAACCTTCTTCCATGGATTTCATACACACTCATAATTAACTTTGCCTCCTTTCATGGTCTTTTTGTATTTCAGCTCTGAGTAGCCAAGTTTCATTGGTGTTAATTTTTTTGAACATTTGAGAGCTTCCTGTGCAAACCTGGTGGAAGAAACACACTAGAAGTCAATTGGAACCAAACTATAACATTGGACATACTAGCTCAAATTAAATCTAGGTAAACTAGATAAAATTAAAGAATATTTAGATTATTTAATATTGAAATTCAAGTGCTGTCAAAGAGCAGTTTGTAACTGATCTATATTTACAAGAAAAAAATTCCGTATTCATTGCAAGCTGTTGAATAACAAAAAGTGCATCTGTTCAGATTCACTTCGGGGGATAATATAAAAACAACAGCAAAACCCCCCTCCTTTCAATTTATACCCTTTTCTGTCCCAGTTAAGTCAATGAAAGCTTGCACTGTGGTTTAAAGCAGAGTTACTTTAATAATGAATCCTTCTAAAAATATCATCCATTAGACCAGAGGTTAGATATTGTGACAGCAAGAGCTATAGAAAAATCTTTACAGGGTAGAAAATTTGAGGGATAAATTATTAATTGTAAATTATTTGCTCTAACCAGTTTTTACTGCACTCCTATCAGATATTTTACAGCTCTACAGCATGACGTCTGAGATTGAGTATAATCAATAAAATAAATTATGTAAATATAAGATTCATAGGGAGGTTTCTTTACACTCAAGTTTGTCCAATCTCCTGTGATACAGGGGAGCTAATATGAAGTATATTTATGTTAAGCATTCTGGATTTTAATGCTTTCTACTGAGTTTTCTAAAAATTTTCTTTGCAGGCTTGTATTTTTTCGCTTAAAAATAAATCATAGTCCACTTTGCTTTTTGAAAATTTAGTGGAAATGTTTTCCTTTTCCCCTTTTTTTGTCCTGTCCCATATGTATCTACAAGTGTGGAAAGAAGAAAAAAAGCAATGTACTATGTACTCAGTGTTACTAGAATCATTCTTTTATAGTCCTTAAAAATGCTATGCAGCTGAAAGATCTAGTGCAGTTCCTTCTGAAGCACATTAAGAGGCAAAAATTCAGTTTAATTGCAGTTCAAGTCCTACTTTTTTGCCACTGACTTTGGCAGGGCCACAGTTTCACTCAGAGTAGTAATACAGTTGGCTCCTGATAGAGAATGACAGATTACATTCACTTCAGGTGCTGCTGGTCCCAGTACTTACAAGGCAACACTCTTTCAAGTACAATATAGAGTAATAGCAAGCGAAAAAAAAGCTTCTGATACAAATAAATTAGCCAGTCCCTGGACAGACCCATATGAAGCGAAAACAAAAGCAGTGTGACAAACTTCATACCAGTGTCACTCTTCTAAGGCTGAGGATGATGAAAATCTGTAGGAAGGACTCAGTGGAATGGAAGAAACAAAGTGGACTCAAGTAAGAAATAGTGTGAATGGACTTGAGCAGAGTAAGGTAGACTTGGAAAGAAGCAGAGAATATATGAGACAGGAGATATAGGAGTCACGCAACGAAAATATGACATTTATGATACAAGACGTCAGTACAAGAAGAGAGAATGATATTTTAGACTTATAACTGAATATAAACTGATTTTTTTCTAAGCTGTCTATTTACAAAGGGTTAACCAAAACCAGGAATATGCAGCCAGCACCAAATTCTATAGCATTCAAATGTACACAGATTTGGATTCCAGAGGCCAAGTTACCTGCTGACATTAAATTATTAGGTGCTGTCCTGGAAAATCACCATTTGCTCAAATAACATATTACTAGAAAAGGTACATTGACAACAGGTTTTGTATGGTTTGCATCAAAAAGTCTATATTAATGTGGTTGATTAATGTTCAGATAATGTTTTTAGGAAAGTATCTTTGGCATATTATTATTTCAATGTGTTTGTTTAAATGAGTCTCTAAAAGAGCATTAAATAAACAAAACAATTATCTGAGTAGGGAATATTACCATTGTGTTTGGGCATCAGATGTCTGCTAGAGTAAAATCACAGCATCACTGAGACTTACTAGTATCCCAAACTACATTAAAATATCACTTGAATCTACTTGCTGCAGCAAAAAGTTACTGCTGAGACTACAAAGATTGAGAAATATTGGAAAAAAGTTTCTCATCCCACTTTTGTTTGGCTTTCCATGAAATGCTAAAGAGGGAACAGATGAGACTTTTTGTGTGTATATTTAATGCATTTTAAAGAGAAAAATTAAAGTAGACTATCGTTTCAGGAGTTCTCAATGATACACACAGTATTTGAACACACTGTTTTTAACATGTTTCTTAATCTAGGAGATATTTCATATGGTATGGGGCATAGAGTAGGAACTGCAGGCTTTGTGATCTCTCAGTAAAATGAGAATGTTCCTATGCTAAGTTTCATTTAACTCCAATGTCTCAGCACAGAACTGAAAACCAAACAGATACTAAAATTATTTTCGCATTAAAAGTTAAGTGCTTAGTAAAGCTTTGGCATGAAAACTCCCACAGATTTAACTACAAAGTAAATGTCAAATGCTTTTGAAGATAGTCTAGAAAAGGAGACGTAGGGGTAAGACCCTGAAGCAGCCATGCTACAGTGATTGCTAAGAGAGTCAAGGCACACTCTCAGGAGACCAAGAATGCACATTCTAATTTTCAGCAGCAGAGGAATCAAATGAAGATTTCCATTGTCCCAGGGAATGTCCTAAATGTTGAACGATCATTTAAAACACTGGGAAAGGCGCCACTGCTGAGTTTTGTGTCCTTAATAGTCATGACAGAGGAAAATTACTAAAATAGTCTCTGCAGGCAAGACAGGTCAATGAATTTGAGCAGATTTAAACATGCTACATGTATCAAGCCCCTCAGTCTTGAAAAATTTTAAAGATATTTCTGCAGAACATTAGACTACTTGCAAATTTCAATGTTGGAAAAGGAAGTACAATTAAGCTTCAGATGCCTTCAGGATGAGATGATAGAGGTTGAAGAGTTCCACAGATAGCTTTGAATTTGTGTTTATGAGATGGTAGAAGCCCAGGAGAGTCTATGGATCTAGTTTATAAGGACTCTGCTCATTGTTGCATGATTGTGGCAGAAAAAGTAGCTGAGGTCAGATCCAAATACAAAACTGACTTTAAGACTCTAACAACATCATCATTCAATTTATATTCAGATTTTCTTTAAGTTTTTCTTCATCACATGCCTGTATACTGTATATGTAGATGATGGGAACTTTAATAATCCCGTGCAGAAAATTCCATTGCCGCAATGTGGACACAATGAACTCTAAGCTTTATCAGGGAAAGGAATTTCAGATATCCTGTTTCATATCCTCAGTGGTGAGAGTATCTCTTGTTTCTTGACTACCTTTGTTGTCTTAAACTTTGATATATGCACATGAGATTCAGTGTGTGAAAAGATAGACTAGACTTTCTAGATAGACTAGAAAGGCATTCAGGTGTTTTGTGGTGAATGATAGCCTATTATCCTGGGTACCTGACTCAGGATGCACTGTATAGGATAAGGAATAAAACCAAGGCTCTATAGGGATGTGGCAGTCTACCATATGTTGCCTGCAGATGTGCTTGGGTTTTAAAGATGCAGTTCATGCATGACTGGTACAAAAATCTAACCAGGGTAAAAGAATGGGATGGATAAAGCAAAAGCACAGTATACCAGTGATTTACTGCATCATTTTGGGAAAGTTACTGGCGGAGCTATAGTCAGATATCAGAATTACTTGGTTGTCAGTACTAGCTTTTCTTCCTCTAAGTCAGATGCAAAATATGGTCATCTGGCATAAATCCCCAAGACAGACTTCTGAGAGGGACATTATGGAGCGAATACAATAGCAAATGTGATTCTAATTTGCCTCTGATTATGAAAGTCAAGTACTCTTAAATCCCTCTCTCCATTATGAAAGATAAAATGATTATTTTTATCATCTAATATGGGAGATAAATTGTAAAAAATACCCATGAATAGAAAATACAGAAAAATACTTAGAAATATACAGGTATGAGTGGTATGGAAAGGAAAAACAAAGATCTCACTAATCCTCAAAACAAAGTCCTATGTTTTCAATTCAACTGTATATTTTCTATTAAACTTCCTAGTGCCACAGCATTTTTGCAATGTTTTGCATTCTTTCATTTCAATTCATGCAGCAACCCACTGAGCTGGAATGTCATCAGTATTATTGCCAGTTTCTGAAGAAAGAGGACAAGGTGGAGATAGTAAGTGACTTGCATAAGGCCTCTTTTCAAGTCTGTACCAGAGCTAGTATAACAATTTGGAATCTCTTGACTGCTTGTTTGGTATTCAGCAGCCTAGACCATGACATTCCTCAAATCCAATTTCAAACTCTTATAAAATAATAAAGGAAATATAAGGGAGCAAAATTATAGTCAGAATAATGTTACTGAGTTTTCTTGGAGGTTTTGGTAGAATAAAATTGGCTGAAATAGTCTATCTGTGAATTGCTTATAGTGATTCCACAAGCAATGAAGATTGGATGCTACTTTAAAAAGGCATGACAAATTTGCCAAAAGAATCTTCTTCCCTTGAAAATAATTTGAAAAATTATTTTATACTGGCCTAGCTACATTTAATGTCACGTGTCCCGGAAAACAGCTTAGTACATAACAGAGAAGGTTTGGAATGAGAACTGTGTTGTAGGGGAAACATCTAACCACACCATGGATATCCTTATTAGGCCTGGTTTTAAATAATGGCTTTAAATTCTGAAGCATTAAAACAATTCACTGATTAAAATTTCAGATGTTTTACTTTGGGACTGTAAAGTCCCTTGAGAGCAGATAAAACTGGTGAAGTCTATTAGGAAGGTTAGAAATATAAAAATGATAGTAGGAGACTGTCTTACTTGCCAAGGCTCATTTAATCCTCACAGTGATATGAAGCTGAAGAGAAAGGAAAACACAGAGGAAGCAGCACTGCCAAATGAGACCAAGCAATCCTAGTGAACATGAGATTAGCCTGAAATGTCATATGGCAGCAAATATAGCTAAGATTGTTTTTAGGCAATCCATAGTATCACCAAGTCACCAAGTGAAGAGAAAGACAGCAGGCCTGCACCTTTTAGTGTCACTATACCTAAAACTGAAGATTGAAAACAGATTTAGGCCACAAAAACTGTAGAAAGTCAGAAATACATTAAAAATTATTAAGAAGCCAGCAGGAATGACTGATGAGGGAAGATTAAAATAGTTTGCTGTATAAATGATAAATGATGACTCGGAGGAGATGAGATAGCTGGCTACAAATAGATCTGGTCAAAACATTGGAAGTGAAGGGAAAAGTCACCAACTTCTGTTTGCCCTTTTCTTATTAAAAAAAAAAAAAAAAAAAAAAAAGAAAGAAATCTTGTTCTGTTCTATCTCCAAAAGCCTATAAAAGCAGCATATCCCAAGATGAAAAGTTTCCTGGACAGACATATCCAATGCAACCAAGGCATGTTAAGGAAAGTATGGAAGTTAACCCTTTATTTGTCTGCCTTGCATTAGTGTCAAAATATCCTGATTGTACTCTCTCTCCTGGAGACTTTTTAAAAGGTGAGGCATTACCTGAGGGATAATACTGAAGGTCCCATTCTGGTATTTGCTAATTGACCTCAATGTCCAGGTCTCTCAGGTATTCCCTGGAAGGGCATATCTCTTCATGGTATAGATAGTTAGGTAACTTAATATTTTTATCCTATTTCAAACTCCTCTTCACTTAGAATCCCAAGTAAGTCTAATTATTTTTTTTTAGATTTGATTTTAATATTTTTCTCCTGAATTTGTTGTATTATTTATACAGCTATACTAGTATGTGCTATTAGAATTATTTTCTTATCCCAGCCAACAGGACTATGGTTTGATTTCACACTTCATAAATAGAGAAAGCCTTGTACTTAACAGGGGTTAAATATGATGGGGGAAAGGGACCCATATCAGAGTGCTCATCAAAAAAATTATATTAGGGAAATGTATTTCTTCATGTGATTATGTAGGGTTATTTTCTGTACCTTGAGAACAAAGAGCATATGAATGGGAGGGAAAATCCCTATAAATCTCTGCTGACAGGTTTTGTTTTCTTCTGCCCATTTGGGTGGGAGAAGGTCCCAGCACCGTGAGCTAGTGCAGGGCAATAGGAAGCTGTAGCTTCTGTCTGCCTGTACAGACCTCAGACCTTCTCCTCTTTCCTGTCCCTCCTTGGAGGTGGTGCTGCTCCTGAGACAGAGTGCACATCTCCCCCTTACTATTTCAAATGTTTGTACAACTAACCCAAAATAATGTATTCCTAAAAGTGGTTTATGATATTTTTTGGTATGGTATTATTAATATCTAGATGATTTTTTTTAAGTAGATACATTTTATTCACCCTCCCCAAAGAGAGAGTATTTGTCTCTTTGAGAAGACTGACAACAGGAGATGAAGTGCGATCTGCTACATCATTTTATTTTTTAATCCTTTTTTTTCTACAATATGTGGCATAACAAGTATCGATGCATTTTGTCATTTATATGGCTCCAGAAATGCCAGCTTGAAAGGAGCATTGTCTGTGTTATAGACATGATGTGCTGACCCCTTTTTTAAAAAAATTGAAAGGAAAACTTAAAGCTAAGCCATAAAAAATAAAATAAAAATAAAAAGGCAGGATATCTTGGGGGGAGAGAGTAGAAGCAGATTCTTTGACTTTAATGAAGACTGGAAAAGCCCAGAATATTTTGATGTTGATTTAACTAAACATCTTATGAATAACTTTTTTTCTTTATTTGTGTGACCTAGATATAGTAATTCATTAAAAATGAATTTAAAGTATAAAGAAGAAAGGATTTTCCAAGACAAAATATATTTTATCTGATAACTTTCTGTTCTCTTTCTTCCCTCCTTCCATCCCTCGCCCCCACCATGAAATATCCAATATTCTTACTTCCAGCAGGTATGTAAAATTTTATAGGGGTTTGTCAAGGACTGATTTAACTGAGATAAAATAGTTTTGAATGACAGCTTGTTAAAGGAATTAACATGAATATTAAATTTTCTCCATAAAATATTAGTAGCAATGCAAGATAAATCTGTGCTGTAGGACATTTCACCCACAGAAGGACGTTTCCAATGTTTAAACATCTTAAATTTGTCTGCAACACTACAGAAGTGTTAATGTTGTCACTGTTGCTAAAAGGTAATTCAAAAGGAGAGAAAATATATTATGGCCTTAAATTTTTTTCTTGATAAACATTTTAACAGTTCTGTCTCTTCAAAGCCAAATTTTTCATTATTTTTTTTTACTGTGAAGAGTCATTGATAAAATGCATAAGCAGCATAGGGAGCAGAGGTCCAGTAAGACTACCACGGTCCTTTCTTGCCCCTATCCCCACAAAGAAATGCCTGGGAGTTACTGGGAGGTAGAATTTGACAACTTACACCGTTTCCCTTTGCTTCAGGTGCTGTGCTCTTCCCTGCACTGGGACACAGCATAAAAGTAAAACGGATCGTTGTCTTCACTGTTCTGGGGTTAGTCACAGCACCATAGGAGGAACATGTATGAAATGGGAGATGTGAGTTCAAGTGTTCATCTTATGGACTGAAGATGAGTTTCACAACCACAAAGCAATGCTTTGTCATGCTGGTGCTTAACTGAACTTCATCAGAAAGTGCTGGAAAAGTGAAGGAAGCCAGGGCTTAAAATCTGCCCCCATCTTAAGCACTTCCAATTGACTGGTTTAAACTTGTCCCATGTGTGTGCTGGACAATAGGAACCTCATTTTAGTTATTTGCATTTTCATTCCTGTTTAACATTTTAGAAATCTTAATGTTTAAAACAGATTTGTGAACTTTACGCTTTCAATCAGTGATCTATCTAGTAATGGAAGTAGTCTAATTTATAAATTTTAGGTTCAAGTATACCAAGACTTAAACTAGTTAGTTCTAGGTAGAATAATTAAATCAGCTACACTATAAAACAATGCTGTATATAATGAAGTGTATTGAATAAACAAATATGATGAAGTGTATTGACAGCTAGATGTTATTCGTAAAGCATTTCTTAAAAGATATGTTTGGCATATAGAGGATATTTATTACCAGAAAGGGTCACTGCAATAATAGTAAATTAACGAGATACCTTATTAAAGGCTGCAAGGAAATGAGATTATTTCAGATATGTTTCTCTCACTGTTTCATTTATTTCTGTGGTTGTATGAGTTACAATGCTTGTGATTTTACTGATAGCTCAGAGAAGATAGGTATAATTCAGTATTCACAGATGCATATTGTAAGTGAGGTGTAAAACTTACCATAAGTTCTTTCTCATTGTAATGAAGATCCCATGTATCTTTGATTTTTTATGAAATATTCACAATAGTATTGTACGTCAGCCAGCAAGGCAATCAAATCTCAATTATTCACATGTTAATATTATTCTCAACCTTTGAATTTCTGCAGCACGTTTTCTGACTCCTCATTTGAATATGAGAGAACCCACCAGACAACTATTTTTGTGTTATAAAAATATTGTAAATTTGCATTGCAAAGAACTACAAGAGACAGACATTCAATGTCCTATTCAAAATCTATTTAAATTAGTGCATAGCAAAACTGGGCAAAAATAAAACGAGGATTTTCATGAAATAAAAAAATGAATAGTTCACTAAATCCCATGTTAAATGGCTAAACAATAGAGGAAATACAGAGTGTAGTACTCTGGTGTTTTGAAAACAGTTGTGATGGTAATAATTAAAGAGTTGTGTTGTGTATAATTTTCATACAAGTCTTGTCTGGCAGAAGATTTTCTGTAGATTTTGTCCCCTTGTCATTTTTATTATTAGTGTGTTGGTCGTATCCGAATGTACCAGCTGAGTTCACCTCATTTTTGCTGGATCTTCATAAACATGAACACAATACTGTCCATGTTAAGTTTTTCCAGCAGAAGTGTGTTGTGGTTTAAGCCCAGCTGGCAACAAAGCATTATGAAGCTGGTCAATCACTCCTCCCTGACCCAGCCCCAGTGGGATGAAGAGGAGAAAATATAAAGAAAAGTTCATGGGTCGAGACAAGGAGAGGGAGGGATCACTCACTAATTATGGCCACAGGCAAAAGACAGGCTCAACTTGGGTAAAAAACAAAATCAATTTAATTTACTACCAATCAAATCAAAAGAAGGATAATGAGAAGATAAAACCAAATCTTAAAATACCTTCCTCCCACTCCCCACTCCTTCCCGGCCTTAACTTCACTCCTGATTTTTTCTACCTCTTCCCCCGCAACAGCGCAGAGTGATGGGGAATGGGGGTTGGGGTCAGTTCATCACGCGTTGTCTCTGCCGCTCCTTCCTCCTCAGGGGAAGAAGGACTCCTCGCTCTTCCCCTGCTCCGGCGTGGGGTCCCTCGCACAGCAGACAGTCCTCCATGAACTTCTCCAACGTGAGTTGTTCCCACGGGCTGCAGTTCTTCATGAACTGCTCCAGCGTGGGTCCTTTCTGCGGGCTGCAGTCCTTCAGGCACAGGCTGCTCCAGTGTGGGCTTTCCCATGGAGTCCTGGCCATCTTGGGGGGCATCCCCCTACTCCAGCGTGGGCTCCTCTCTCCCCGGGCTGCAGGTAGGCATCTGCTCCCCGGCTTCCCTCCATGGGCTGGGGGGGGACAGCCTGCCATCTCACCAGGGCTGCAGGGGCATCCCCTCCTCCGGCGCACCTCCTCCCCCTCCATCCTCACTGACCTCGGTGTCTGCAGAGGGGTTCCTCTCACATTCCAGTCCCCCTACTCACTGCCAGTTCCCCTTCTTAAATCTGTTCTCCCAGAGGCGCTACCACCGTCGCTGACAGGCTTGGCCTGGGCCAGAGGCAGGTCCGACTTGGAGCCGGGGAAGGTTCTAGCAGCTTCTCACAGGAGCTGTCCCTGCGGCCCCTCCCCTGCTACCAAAACCCCACCACACAAACCCAAAACAAAGTGGTATTTGCACACTAAGGTGTTGTGTATCTTGGAACCTCAGGGGACGCCAGTGGTTCCCTGTTCACCAGGTACTTGACTGCATTAACCTTTATCTTTATGCCTAGCTACTCTGCCGCCTTACCTCTTCAGTTTGGGTGATTAGGGCTCTATGCTAACATGGCTATGATATTCTCATTTTGACTCCTGTGTAAATACAGGTATATCTAAAATGGGTTTAAACTTACTAGTTCTCAGATAATATCAACAGTCTATGCCTACATGGAGCTGAATGTGCATTATATTTATGCTTCATAGGTGGTTTGTTTTCAAACTATTATGGTACCAAGCGCACTATTACAACTGTTCACAATATTCAAGTTAACTATATATAGACATGACTCCAACATGCATGATCTGCACAGCAATCTAGAATTATACAGTATTGAGTCTGTCATATGATAAAGCTTTTGGTCAAGGCAGTTTTACTGGTTTTCCATTATGAAATTTGTGCATGTATACAGTATCTTGTTTTTCCAGAATGTATTTAAAGTTGATAAACTTACAAGAAAACACATTTTTTTCTTGTTTTCTACAGTTTTCTCTAAATGTTGTAATATGAAGTAAGCTGTCATATTACGTTGTTAAGCAAGCAAAAGCTATTTGACTGATAGCTTCACTGCATGCATTGGTTTAATAAAGCAGACTGTTTGCCAGGACTCAGGAGGACTGCCCACACGTCTCCATTGTGTGCTCTTACCTGAAGGGTGGGGTTTGGATCCTGTGTGATGGAGGCGGTCAAAGTGCTGAAGGCTGTGGCTCTGGCCGCTTTGTTCACCAGGAATTGTGTGGAGTTCAGTAACAATGGTTTCTTTTTTCGTCAGTCTAGCTTAATATATGGTAGCTTTTGATTTAAAATATGAAACTTTTGCTAGTTAGTGCAAGCTTTAGGTGTCCAGAATAGAGGTCATTATTCCTTTTCATCTTGAGAAATGAACAGAGCTTTAACTGTGAGCAGTATTTAACTGGATTCTCTTCTCGCCTGAGCTGTTACAGTGATATGATCAAAAGTATGAACAGGTTAAAAAATAGTAACATAATTCTTAGCTGTAAGATATGGCCTATATTTGACTGCTGTCTAAATGATCTCCTTCTGACAAAATAAGTTTTCACTGTTTAGAGGTGTGCATATTTTTGACATTTCTATTGCCTAATATAGCTAAGGAAAACCCAGCAGTGACATGGGACAACTTCTTTCATTTCACCTCCATCTAAGTAAATTGATGTAAATGGAGGGACCTGCTGGCAGGTGGAATTTGCATACATATTAAGAAAATCAGATGCACTCCAGAAGTGTGAGACTAGATGAACACAAAAAGTGATGTGTTTTTTTTTCTCTTTTGCCAATTCTTTCCCAGGAATAATGTGGATATTTCCATTTGACATCCGCCAGGATGCATTTAGACTTGTGACCTCAGAGGAAAGAGCAAAGCAGCAAGAAAATCTGTGTTCCTATAATTAAGGAAGGTTTTTTTCATAATTTTTAATTCTAGGAACATAAGTCACTTGAGTTTCCCCTGTCTTTTCTCTTTCCTTTTTTGTACTGAATTAATAGGGAAACTTGTTCTGATAGAAACATATTGATCGTAGTAAAGAACTGTATGTTACCTGCCCTGCACTTCTCACAACTGTCAATGATATTTAACTGGTGAGAAATGTGCTCTGGCTGACACTTACCAAACAAAAGCAGAGTTGTCTTTCATTTTTAGAGTTTGTTCTCTACATGGCCTTGAATGTTCATTTCTTTGACATAAGATAATGATTCATTCTCTTGCTTTGCAGTTTCTAGATGGCTAAGTACTTTAAAAGTCAATACTGAATTCCTAAGCAGAAATCCACATATGATTACAGTAAAGCTCCACTATCACGGCATTGTATTAAGAGATGTATTGGTATATTTTATATCTATAAAAATAAGAAGCTTTAATTTGACTTATGAACAGTATTTTAAAATGTGCTACCTTGGCTTTATTGATAATAATTTTTAGAATGTACAACTCTTCTGAGTTTAGATTCACCCTAAGTGAAAAATGAAAAGTGAATTACTGCTGGAAAAATCATCCAAAGTCAGGGGTCACTGTATGCTTTGAAACATAATTCTCTTTGTTCTTTATTTAAGGGTTAAAGCCAAGTGATCCAACCATGACCGGCAAAACACAGACCAGCAACGTCACCAATAAGAACGACCCAAAGTCCATCAACTCCAGAGTCTTCATCGGCAATCTGAACACAGCCATTGTCAAAAAAGGCGACATCGAAGCAATCTTTGCAAAGTATGGGAAAATAGTTGGCTGCTCAGTGCACAAAGGTTATGCGTTTGTACAGTACATGAGTGAGAGGCATGCAAGGGCTGCGGTGGCAGGAGAGAATGCCAGGATCATCGCAGGGCAGCCACTAGGTAAGGGCTTGTTCATATAATTGACATATTGTTTTCTCTTTCCTTTCTATTTGAAATATCATCTGCTGGTGGTGCCTTGGGGACTAGTAAGTTTGTTTGCCATTGTTCCATCTAAGGTTATTTCCAGGATGTTGGCTCTGGCAGAATTTTCAAAATATTAGATGTTACCTAGATATTACAAAATGTTTAGTGCTATAAACTGCTGGTTTATTAAGTACATCACTTCTGACTGCTTTATACTTCTCTATGTAATCCCATTGTAGTGAACATGATTACTCATGTGAGGAAAATATAAGTATTTTCTCTTAGACTCTAGTTAGTAAATTTAATGTAATATAACAAGACTCATCTAATACATGTGGTTATCTTGCATTTAATGAATCTAAAATAATATCCAGTCCAGTGGTGTGTCAGATTTTATACTGAAGCAAAAGAATGAGTATTGTTAGTCCTTGAAATTGTACCAAATCAAACTATAATGCTGTTACTCATTTAGAGAAGTTTATTATTAAAAACTTAGGTTTAAGTTATTCCCACATAATGTTGTGGACACTGTTCATCTCAACTCCAAATTAAAAAAAAAGTGTAACATTTTTGTTTTCTAGTGCTTTGCCATGACCAGTTATGTAAGATCTGGCTGTTTCTTATTGCTAGTGTTACCTCCGAAAGCTATTTGCAATTAGATATGGAGGCTGTCAATGATAAAATCATCTGGACTACAGTACTAACCCCATCTGTCATATATATAGTAATGATGGACAGTACAGCAAGATGTTTGGTAGGAGCCAGAGATCTTTCACTAGACCTCTGAACTATATTGCTCAGATCCAAACCCATCTGTGTAATGGCTATGTCAGGAAAAGGTGAAGTGTAGCTAGTGCTTTGGCTGTAACAAGTCATAAAGAATGGATATGGCTTATTCATTTTCAATTTCTCAGGCTGTGGAAATCTATTTTTCTGATTATTTGTAGAAATTGAGGCATTTGTGTTAGATGGGTTGTTGTTTTGTCACAATTGCTCAACAGTAATTTTAAGTTTTACAACCCCTGTATTTTGGGTTCAAAATAAAAACAGATTAAAGAAATCCAATTACATTTTAGGGGAGATTACTTTACAACTTTTTTAGGAAAAGTTATATATATGAGTGAAATAAAAGAACTCAAGTGATAAAAGCAAGGCAGCAAAGTCAGTCTCTGGGATGGCATTATTAGAAGATGTTTCCTGGAGCAGTGGTCTCCGAGCAATAGGCCATGTAATGCCATCAGTGCATTATTTACAGCTCCTTGCACACTGGTCTGACCAGATTTTTTAAACTGTGTTTTCCTAAGGCAATAGATCTATTATTACTATGACTACTGTTGCTAGTCTCTTTTAGTATTTCTTCTGGCATCTATAATATGCCAAGTGCTTTGTACGAGGAGATGCCCTTGCTCTACTCAAAGTACATCTATGCTTTGTATAGAAGGGAGTGTGATGTTGTTGTAAAAAGTTCAGGGACCAATAATTACTTGAATTGTTCAAATCTTTTAATAATAACAGAAAGCTCATTCAATACTAAGTTCAACTGTATAATCTTAAAATACTTTGATTATTCTGCAAAGTCTTGTGATGGCATATTTCATGCCTCAATTCCTGATGTATCAAGGAATATAAAGAATGAGCAAGGTGAAATTTTCTTTTAGCTGTTCCAAACCTCATTTATCTTTCTGTATATGAAACACAGTTGTCATCGGTATTGTTTGACAAAGAAAATGACTTCATAAAAGTGGTACTTTCCTTTAGACAAACTTTTTCTATGAATTCTTTTTATTAGGAGTAGACATTAACAGTCACCTCAAAATAATGAGGAGCTGATAGATAAAATTCGCTCGGCATTATGACCCAGAAGAGTAACTTACGTGAAAATTGTGCATTTCAATGGAAGGAAGTAACAGGTAGACTCATTACTGTGAAACTACTCAATGAAAAATGACTGTTCTCTATCCTGAGAGCCTTGCATTCTGAAATAAACAGAACACGTGATTTTATATCAACAGTCAAGGTATGGAAAGGGGACAAGAAAAGCCTTTTACAGATGTACAAATAAACTTGATTAGCATAGCTGAATCTTCTTTTAGATGGAATTAGAATATAATTAGTAATATAATGAGGGCTGGATGGTAGTCAGTTGTGGAAAGCTGTTTGAACAAAGGAATATTTGAAAAAGATTATCCCATACTATATGCCTGATACTACTATACACTGTAACACTCAGGACCTCACAAAAGAAGGAATAATTTAATTTAGACTGCATTATTAATCTACATTAGTTCTTTCATGGTTTTGGCAAACTGAGCATTTATGTTAGTTCCTGTCTTCTACGGAGTCCTGCCATTCAACATTGTGATACCCTCTACAGCAGCTTTACCCATGAGTCAGAAACTGCTCGCATGTATGTAAATGAAATTAAAAATTGAACCTGTAAATTCCTATAGCTGTATACAATGCTGCACAATTCACTGAAGATCCTGTCTAAATGTTTTGTCTGAGGTGGAGTCCCAAAGTGTTAGGCTCCATAGGTAGATAATAGGTCATTTTGTTTAACAAATTCCTCAGAAGTACAAATCTAAAGCACTGGTAGTGCTCTCCGTCTTGCCATCTTCCTGTGGGTCATTATCATTGGCGTGCTGGTCTCTGCGGACAACTCTCAAGCTCCTGCTGATGTGTTTGGTGGCCGTTTATGTGTAATGGCTATGCCGTGGCTATTGTAACTTCAGGGAAGTGGGTATCATGAGCTGTGTGATTATTTCCAAGTTTTCTGTTTCATGAAGTGCAACATGGTCTGAAAAGCTGTGGGGAAGAGATCGTAAAGGAACACAAAAAAACATGCTTAAGAAATTTTTTGGTATTATTGTGAACTTCAGTGTAGTTTCTTGAAGTGATATTATATCTTCATGGGAATAGCATGTTTTCCTGCCCACAGGTCAGTACTGGACACAGGAGTCTGCTTCACAATGATTATTTTGTGAATTGCTTCAGGCTGGAGCCAAGAAAATGTTCAAGTTGGTCTAGGACAAAACTGCAAGTTATGTTCCCAGTTGTGGGAAGACACCCATATAATTCCCTCTGCTATATCACCTCAAAAGTTTTTCATCCATTTAAAAATATCTACGAGTTAGAGAACTTTTGCCCATATTCGCTTCAATGGTGCAAGTCCCTCATTGCAGCTGTGGGCTGAGGAGCGAGCTGTGGCAAGAATGAAACTTTTGGGTACACATTGGAGAACAAAGTTCTTCACCTGATGTTTTCTTCTGCCTTTTTAGTTCTTCACAAGGGTCACAGCAATGCTATTTAACTTTTTTATCCACTCCAGCACACATGAATTCTCTGAAGACAAATGCCATGTAAAAGGCATTTAATGTTTCGTAACTTTATATTATGTATTCCTGTTTACCTTACGCATTTGGCAAATATGTGTAACAACTTCCATCTAAAATTCTGGTATAGCTATCATAGCAACTTCTATATGATAATGTACCTTTGTTTTGCTTGGTTTATAGTTCATAGTGTTATTTTTTATAATTATATGACCTAATTTTTTTCCTCATTCACACACATTTTTAAACCAGCATAATTCCTTTAACCTCAGAATATGTTTTGATTTACACCAGAATAAGACCAGAGCCACCTCACAGGCACCTTGAGAAAGCAAGTTAAATGCTGCAAGGCTAGTACTTTTGGTCTCTTCTTTAAGACACCATAGAATTTCATTCTTGGATGCTGAGAAAAAGGAAAAAGATTACAGTACCAAGAGTATGAAAGACACTGTAGTTCTTCAGATGATGCCCTTTTTAACTAATAAATTAGTTCCACTGTAGCTTCAATCCTGTTTTGTTGCTGTAAGTATTATTCACGTACGTCTGCCTTCAGGTCTAAATTAGATGCAGTCTCTGAGTACCAAGTGAGTGCATATTGACATGTAGCCTAAGGTAAGATGGTGGTTGCAGATAATTATTTTGGGTGACATACTCTATTGCACATCCTTTTGAGAACCACAGAAGCCCTGCAGGGGCTTTCTAAATGATGACTATCCAGTAGAAAACATCCAAGGAGAAGAGCAGGTAATAAAGAGAGCCTTTAGAGAGACTCAGCATATACCTTTGTTGTAAATTGAAGTGATGTGACAATAGGACTTTTTTTCCTTTTGTTTCCCTTGCCTCTACTCAAAACAGATCTTCTCTGTTCTGTATTTGTAATGTCTAGCAACACTGAGAGACTTAACTACATATTTGCAGAACTAGGACTATCCAGAATGAATCAATTTTTTACCTCAATCTGAAATCCAGACAACATTAATTATGTCATGAATGTTTGAATTTAAAAAAAAAAATAAATGCTTATGCTGCCTTAGTGAACTCATTTGTGAAAAATGCACTTTGTCTTGAGAGATGCACATTTATCCAAATTTTCTTGGTGACTTAGCTTTATTTAAACCAATGGTACACTAAGAAAGGAAATTCAAAACTGAATTAGTGATTATTCAGTTATAACTTTGTTATCAGCCTTCAGTGAGTAGCACGCAAATACAACAATTATGCATTTGTATGAACATAACTCATGACTTATTAAAGCAATCTTGTTACTCTTACCCACCTAACTCCAGCTACCATAATGGCAGGATACACCTGTGCAGGATAACAGGAAAGCAATGTGATCTCATTTTAAAGTGTATAGTGGAGGAGCAACTGGAAAGGTTTCTTATTTCGCTTCTGGCAAGTCTGTAAAGACTAGGTTTTTAATGTGGGTCAAACCATTCTAGGCAAGGACAATGGCTTACTTAGAGAAACCTCAGAGATTGTACTGATAGAATCAAAAAGTGGGAATGTTTTAGTACTTTAATGAGACATTAAAAAGAGCAAATATTACATTCATATAATGATTAATTATATATTCAAGCTATATTCAAGTCTTATACCTTTATGAGATTGGATTTTTGCATGTTCACATTCCTGGAGCAGAAAGTGCAATACACTTCATAGAAAATCCTTCAGCTCTTCGTAACTTTTGAAGATGCATGTTCTGAAGTTTTGTACTTATCAGCATTGCACCATGAGTAAATAATCTGAGAACTGTAACTGAGTAATATGCATGCAATTGTTTATCCAAGTGAGACTTAGACAGCAAGGTATTTAAGTTCTGATAAGCTGTAATAACTATATATTGTATGGTTTTCAACACTTAAACATTGTACCTCAAAGAATATTGTGTTCTTCTGGTATAATAATCCACTTTCTTTCTGAGTAGTGTTTAAGCAAAAGCAAAAGCACACTTGTGAAATGCTGTATACGGAATTATCATTATCATGTAAGTTTAAAACAAAAAAATATGTTTAAATAAGCAAATACTTGAATCAGCAGAAAATATTTATTCATAAACCTATCCACAAACCCATAAAACCTATGCGATGTCATAGATGTTGGCTTATTGGGGGGATGACTTTTACATTTGCTGAACTCGTATAAGTATTTGCTGCATACTTCCCCAGATAAGATCAATTACTATTGCAAAATAACTGTCAACATCAGGGCCAGGTTTTGAGAAAGTTTATTTGATCCAATATTTTTTGTGTTGAACAAAACTTAAAGTAATGATAATAAATTTAAATGCCAAGTTGTCGTCTTACAAATGCAAACAAAAAAACCCAAATAAAACCCACAAGAACTGTATATATGTGGTCATGATGAAAGTAATGCCTTTGATGTCTCAGGAACTTAGAGTGAAACTAAGGATATCAACTTAGACCTGTGCTGTCTTTAATAAAGTCTTTCCCACTAAATCACATCTTAGTCAATGTCCTCACCATCCAGCCCTCAGGCATGAGCAGAATATTACAGAACTTCTGAAAAATTATTAATTAACCTTCCACAGCTTAGTTCGGAGGTTGTTAAATTTTACCCACTAGAACAGACTCTTTAATCCTATTTCAATCTGTTCCTATGTTTGGGAACCAGTGTAATCCTGTTTCAGCCTACTCCTGCATGCAGGAACAGGGACCCTGTCTAAATCTATCTCATGGGTCTCCACCTTCTTGATGCCTAACCATGCCCTTGTGGTCTTGGTGCAGCCTGTGTAACAGCAGACACTATTGTTGAGTCTCACTGTAGGCAACCTTGGATACAACCACTGATCATTGCTCATATTGGTCTTCTGATATTGGGTAGTTTCCGTACGTCCATTCCCATACACATTTTGGTGTCTCCAAATACCTTTATACCTTCTATCGTTGCATCAGGAATGTTCATTGTGGCTATAGTCTACAGCCATAGCAGCAGACTATGCTACAACAGTATAACCCAGTTGTCTTATGCTCTTGAACCCGGAAAGATTATTAGCTCTTGGTGTTACTCCATAGTCCTGTTTGTTGTGCATTTTTTTAATCAGTATTTTCTCATCCTATAGTCACACTGAAGTGCACCATTTCAGGGTACTATCCATGCATGTAAAGGAACTCATGTAAAGGAAGGAAGGATTATTTTTAACAATCATCACTCTGTCAGCGGTTCAGGGCAGGACGCCATTGCACAATTGATGTATGCCTGTTCCAGAAGAGCAAGTTGAATGTTTCATCATGTAACAAAAATCCATATTTTAATGGAATGAGCCATTTCATTAGATGAAGAATACCTAGAATAAGAATGAGTTTTACTCCCTATATCTTACAAAATGTTCTATTTCTCTCTTAGTGGGACTTGGTCACTCTAACTCATTATGAAAACTGAACTACAATCTAGATCTGACTTTCTGGCAGAACTAAAATATTTTCATGTTCAGAAAAGTACCAAGTACATATCAAGAAAATAGTTTATCTATGAGGCAAACTCATGAGAGCAAAGCTTTCCTTTCTGATTGCTTGGGGTCTCCTCCTGTGAAATGCTTCATATATTCCTAAACTATGACAAATTAAAATTTGCAAAGTTGTGCCTGTCACAAAGTTTTGTACTCTGAACAGCCTGATGTCAGCTTATGCAAATGTTAAGTATTTCCTCTGTCATAATGCCAAGAATAATGCTTTGATTGCTTGCCATCAGCAGGTGTTATTGTAAGAAAAACCTTCCTTCAAGGCTGTGTACAGATGTATATTAGGATTCAACTAGTCTTCTGTTGGCCAGCTCATCTTTAAAATCATGGACAAGGTAGTATTATGGGATCTTTCTGTGTCCTTTTCTGCTGCTTGTCATGTCTGTATATAGCACAGGGTCTCATCTGCATTAAATGCTACTTTTTTCATCACTTCATCCTTGGTTTTCCTAACATGCTACACTTTAAGTCCCTCAAATCTGCTTGCAACAAATATTTACCTGTTCATGAGCCTGATATGTCTATTGTAATTTTGTACGTGCTTTTCGAAACCTTTAGACAATGTTACCTCAAAGTTCCCAGTACTTCAGCCTTTACTCCATGCATATCTTGATGAGGTTATTTTTTTCAGCAAACAATATCCAGTAGTTTCTTCTTGATTTGAATATAACTCTCTTTTATTTCTGTTGCAGCTCTATAAGAAGTTACAAAAATCGTTTTCCTTTGTGGCAGACAAAATCCTGTACCTTAAATATACTTGCTTTCATTAGTGACTGCTGGGATCATTAAAATTTGTATAGCTATTCTATGTTTCATTCTGAACTGTCATAACATCATGCAGTGATAAAAACACTGTCATGATAGGTTCTCTCATAACATTTGTCTCAGTGTCTCGTGTAGGATGTACTGTATAAAAAGAAGAATTATCTCTAGGATGCTCTGCAATTTTTGGTTTTGTTGTTCTAGGAGGGTCTCATGTTGTCTACAGCTTCATTTTACTTGATCTAGCTTGATTCAATTTGATAAACTACCTTCCATGCATTTGGCTTCTTTCACTTCAAACAGAATCTCATCTGGACTGAGTGGTATTTTCTTCTTCATCATTTGACAATACTTTCTTCACTATTTCATCATGTACTGGTGGAGTTAGTGCTGTTAATATCATGTCACCTGGTTGCTATGTGTGCCTGCCATATCTCCATGTTTTCTCATTCTTTTGTTAAAACATTTCACTTGCTGACCTTGTTCCAAAAGGCATATGGAGAAATTCATATTGCTCCAGGGTGTATAGAAAGGGCACAGGTCAGATGATTTCTCATCTAAATCTGACTTGCCAATATTTATCTTTCTAACCCACAATTGGAAGTATGGGGGTTTTTTTACCAGGTATTCAGCACTGAATTGGTGACAGGACAGAAAAATGCTATTTTAGTATACTGCGGAATCCAGACAAATCCCAGTCCTGCTATTTGTCTTTTGGACTATGTCTGTTAAACCCATGAAATAGCTTTCCCTCCCAAGACATCACTCAGCTGTTTGGAGGAGAAAGTATAGCAAATATTCCTGCTGCCAGAATACTGATGTAGCAGACAAAAATCCTTCACCCAATCATAGTCTCAGTTCATGGTGGCAGCTCTTTAGCACAATGAACTTTCAGGATAACTCTTCCTCTCTTTCTTTCCCTTCTTAACAGCAAGGTCAGCTAAAATGCAAATGTTCTTTCTCTGTTTAGCTTAACTGAGACAAGAAATGCTTGTGAAGGCATATTTGCTATCTCAGATTTGATTTCATGTCTTAAGCCTACTTTCATTTCACACCTAAGGAAAATACAGAGGAGGAGATCTGTTTCTTTCTCATCAAGGGTCTATCTCCGGTTTCACACTTAATCCTACAATTCCTTCAATGATAGACAACTTCATCAGGAAAACTGTGTAAAACAAGTATATTGGGGGAAAAAATAATACTAACACCTTAATAACTCAATTATTTTTTAACACTTCATAAAGGCAAAGTGAAATTCAGAAGCAAAAAAGGTGAGATTTGACAAATGAGGTGCTCAGATTCTATACTACTGCTCTGCCTTCGCCCAAAAGAAATTTTAGTATTACTGAGTTTCACCATAGTGTATGAAGTTTTGAGTAAAAGTCAGTCATTTTCTAGGTATTTTAATGACTCAGAACTGAACACTGTTCAGGTTCTTGATCATTACAACTGTTTAAATTACTTAAGTCTCTTCTAGAAAATTAATGGCAGTTGAATCAGACTTTTTTCCATAGTAAGACTTGTAATTTTAAAAGGCCAACTGAAAAAGAATTTAGTCTGTTTTTTTATATAAAGCTGGATATTTTCATATCTATTTTAAGTTATGTAAAGTCCCTCTATACCTTACAGAATACCTCACACTACTTACAAATTGATATTGTATCTATAAGAATACACTGCTTATGTTCAAACCCAGCCTGGAATTTCTAATTTGACATATATGTAAGTTTAGATATATGAGTCCTGAGCTTTACCCCACCAGATGATAACAGCCAGATAGCAGAAAGCTGAGAACATACACTTGTTCCATAGCTTGTTCCAGAAAGAAGTACAATCTTTTCCACAACTAATCCATGTTAAAGCTAGCTAAAACTTGTCTCCCAGCTACCAATGAAGCTATCCTACTTCATGTTTCTTAACTAGCTTGATGACAGTTTTCTTTATGCCCCACTTTGTTGCACATCACAGACACATCTTTTATCACACTGTAAAAAAAAAAAAAAAAAAAAAAAGGATACATGTTATTTTACGTACCTGTGAAAGATGGACAGAACTTGCTTGAGTGTCTCTGATACCATGACTAAGATCTCTTTTCTTTTTCTTTTTTTTTTGACTTGTGAGATACTGTGTTTAAACACTTAAAATACTTCATTTTCCTTTGTGTCAACCTCAGTATTTTAATACTTTTTTTTTTAGTCTAGTTCTGTTGCTTGTTTATCTAGTCATCTCCCTGATGTAAGTGTTCACTGATTTAATGTTATCCAAACACTTTTGTTATGATCATAGTTGTTCCTACACATTGTTAAAATTTCATTGAAAAGAGAGGATTTCCAATTGACTGCTGAGGTAATTTTTTGTAGACATCTGTCCCACCTCTCTTACTGTTTGCAGTTAAATGGCAAATTTTAAGTCTCTTGTGCTTTTTTTCAGTCTGCTCCTGATGCTTCATACAAATATGAAAGAGAGTGGAACAGAACTTAATGAGTTTGAAGTGTGGTGGTAACTTTCAAGTCTTGAAATGACATTGGGAAGTGTGTAATGTTTTCTAGTTCTTCTACTACCTTAAGTTTTCTGGACTCAGTGTCACTCCTCACTTCATGAAATCTGTGTCTGTTTAATTAGTGTTTCAGATGAGGAAGACAATATTTGACTGAAAATAGCAAGTGTGAAACAAACAGATAATAAAAAAATAGATACTAAATGATGGAAAAACCTGTACTTGGCAAAATCTGAAGCCATTTCAGGATGTGATTCACTTCTCAGCTGTACATTATGTGATAATTCAACATCCTAAATTTTAGAGAGACACTTAAAAATACTTCTTTTTTATGATTTCTTCAGCTAAACGTTATTCCTTGATTTGATACTGTCATAGAATTGTTGAATTAGAGAATAATTTGGGTTGGAAGGGACCTCTGAAAGTCATCTAGTCCAACTTCCTGCTCAAAGCAGTGACAGTCCAGATGATTGTTTTTCAGCCACTTTATAATCCACCCATGCAGTCCATACCTCCCAGTCTTGTCTGCAAGGATGCTATGGGAGATTGTGTCAAAGACCTTGCTAAAGTCAAGGTGGAGAACATTTACACCACCTCTTCCCCCATTCGCTAAGCCATTCATCCCATCATAGAAAGCTCATTGAGCTGGTCAAGCATAATTTGCCTCAGTAAATGTACTGGCTGCTCCTAGTCATCTTGTCCTTCACGAGGCTGGACACGGCTCCCAGGATGATTTGATTGTTATTGTCCAGTCTGTCTTATCTGGTTGGTCCCTCTTCAACACTAAAGTCCATCCTGACCTCAGAAGTAGGTCTGACATATATGTTGGAGTAGCAACATATTTATTCTCCTGCTCCAAGATGCATAGATCAGATACAGGGCTCCTGAATAGGGACCTCCCAAAAGCCTTGAGGACATTATTTGCTTCTTCTTACGTCCCCTTTTTCCCCCTCAACCTTTTCCAACTTCTGCCACTTTACCACTTTATTTCCTTCTAAAAAAGTCTGTCCCTGTCTACTCCTAACCCATTTTTCCTGGCTTTGTTAACTTTACAAATTTATTTAGTGTTTATAAGAGATTGTCCTGGAAATGTCTCCCATATTCATGAATTCTGTTAAGGTCATACCACCCTGCCTTTGTTTTTTAAATCTGTAGTGTTTTGCCATGTTCATGTTACTACCTTCTAGTTATGCCAGAGGCTGGGATTAGCCATCTGTGTGCAAACCTTAATGTTTCCAATCGAGTGAGGTGACGTTGATTATGCCTGTAATTCCCCAGAGCCTATTTCTTGCCTTCTTTGAAGATGGGTGTGACATTTGCCTTTTTCCAGTCATCAGGGAGCTCTCCTGATCTCTCCAGCCATTCAAAGGTGCTAGAAAGCAGCCTCACAATAGTACCAGCCAGCTCTCTTACCACCCCTGGCTGCGTCTTGTCAAGTCTCATAGCGGGGGTTGATATTTATTTTAATATTAGGAATTTATATTTCAGCCCATCACTATGCAAGTTTAATATTCAAAGAAAAACAGACACCACACTAGTTTTTAAGAAACTCAGGAAATTCCTTGGCATCCTCCCTTTTCCACAACAGGAATATCGTTTTCTTTTTTCTTAGTCAAGACAAGAGTAACAGGATTGTGAATTTAAATCAGATTTCAAAAGCTTTTTGTTTTGTAAATGCACTGCAAAGAAATAGATGATAAAGACCTTTGATGTTATAGTGACCCCAGCAGCTGATCTGGATGGTATCCATAAAGGGGGCAGTTCTCCTGCAAAGGGTGGAAGAAAATACAGGAAAGGAGTAATGTGTTGGTGCTCTGAAAATCTGTGCAATGTTAACAATTAGTATTTGGAGCCTTATGGATCTGTGCAATGTTAACAATTAGTATTTTGGAGCCTTATGGAATTGGGCTGTAGGGGTAGTAGGTAGGATATTCTTTTTCTTTGCTAGTGAAACAGTTGCATTAAAAGAAATCAAACAATATATTATAGAAACAAGAGTCATCGGTTATAGAATTAGATAGATTTGGAAGGAAATAAATATTTATGTAAGGTGAAAGATTTATTTTTAATTGGAATCTCTTACCTAAAAATGCATCATAAAAGGCACAGTTACAATATTGATTAGAACAATTAAGAGGATACTTTAAACAGATGCAGTTTTAGAAATTCAGAAATCTAGCAAAAGGCTTTGGGGTTTGTTTTTTCTGTTTGGGTTTCTTGTTGGTTTCTTGGGGTTTTGTTTTGGTTTGTTTTTTTACCTAATATGCTTTAGTGCATGTGACAAATGGGACAAATTATCATTCCAGAGTGACAAGGAGTTACTCCTAATTGATACATCTAGTGTGAAAATTAGGATTTGCCTTTGTCCGACTTTGAAAATCAAGCTTTGTGCTAAATGATCTTGCTGCAGTTCTAGCAGTTCCAGTTGCCAAAGATTGAAAGGTCCTAGTTATGCCTTGATTTACAACAATGAAATTTAACAACTGGGTAAATACAACCAGATCTTTGTCTTAGGCAAATTATTGAAGTTATAGAGTGCATCAAGTTATTTTGGTTTGGTTTGGGCTATTTTTAATTGAAAAAAAAAAAAGACTATTTTTAATTTTTTTGAAACTTAAAAGGCCATTTTTCTGAGAACAATTATTTAAAAAATTGTATTAACAAAACCTTAACAGTGCAAGTGAATGTGGTTTTCCTATCTAAACCATGTGCATAACATTATGCCCCAACATTTACATTTCAAGCAACTGTGTATGAAGACCCCAAAGTGAACTGTGCTGAAGCTTAAGCCATCCTGACCTCAGTCAAAATTTAATTCTAATAATGTTTTCAAAAGAGCATGAAAACTGCATTTATGGAAACACTTCCATGCCACCACTTCTGTGGAAGACACAGTAGTTTTGTGGGTAAGAGGGTGGCTGCTGTTCCAGTTTTTTTGCTTTCTGAGGGTTCATTTTGTTTCTTGGCCAGGTTTTGTTCAAAATTGTTAGAGAAAAGTTAAATGCAAACAATCAAATTACAGCAAGATAAAATCAACACTCAAACTAACATTGCAGCAGCTGGAAAAGTGGTTGTGAATTTTTACAGCCTGAATTTAGAGGTCTTTATTTTCTGTTAATTGGCACTTACTGCTGCTTTATTTGTTTCCTAGTCTTAAATTTTGGTTTTGATGTATTTAAATCCACAGGCAGACAAGGAAGAAAAGGAAGAAGAAATGGGATTTTTTAGATGTAAATAATCAAAGTGGTTATGATTTTTTTTCTTTGGTCTAGTGTTGTACAAAATGAGGTAACAATTTCAATCTAATCTGCTGGAATTTTAACAATATGTTGATCCTAGACAAAGTCTTTGTGCATAAGAATGTCCTAAAAAAAAAAAAAAAGAAAGAAGGAAGGAAAATGACACTGTTTCCATAAGGAACATATTGACCATAACATAGTGGACAATAAGAATACCAGCTTCACGACAAAATCCTGCTCTTTTTTTCCTACCAACAGTAGAACAGAAGTGCATTAAGAGCAACAAAGCTAATTTTTGAACAGAATGTTCCTGTTATATCACTTTTTCTTCTTTTTCCTTTGCTTTTCATCCTGATACCCGACACCCTTGATTTTTATTAACACTTGTCATACTTATGAAGACTAACTTCTTTGTTCCTTAAATTGATATCGTCACTTTGCTCACAGAATCATAGAATCATTTAGGTTGGAAAGGACCTTTAAGATCATCGAGTCCAACCATCAAGATATCATCATCATACATTCACGCATTCCAAAAACATATTTTGACCCTTTCAATAAAATTCCTCCATTTCCAGTTTTTATTTACCTCTCCCATAAAAATCTACTTTCTTCTTTTTATTACCCTAGCAAGTATCTATTTAATCAACAGCTCTTGCTCCCTTGCTATTTTCCTTGTTCCTCAGAGCTGTTCCCTTCAGCTTCTAACAGGGAGCTTTGGCAATTCTGCGCACTTTCAGTTCCCACTGAGGGATCAGTGGATGGAGTTAGGTAAGGATGGAGGTGCAGGACTGCATGGTCATACCAGGTATGACAAAAGCTCTGATGCAGGTTCCGATGGCACTTTGTGATGAGAGACAAAAAAAGGATTGGCAGTTCCTCATTGACATGCTTACCCAAAACATGACAAAAGATGCATTAAATCCAATTTTCTTGTAGTAACAGTGTCATAAGTGCTATTGTTTTACAAAAGCAAAAATGTGATTGATTTGGTTGTGTTTGGACAATATGACTAAAGCGCATAAGCTACTGGACAGGAATATTTTGTAAAAAGCTGAACCACATGAGTTTATCTCAGCATGATTCATATTCACTTAACTGGAATAATGCACAGAGTAGAAAGGTGAAGCATCATAATTTATTGCATCTTCATGTCTTTTCTCTCTGAAATCGTACACTGCCTTGGATGCAACACCTGAAAGGGAGATGGGTTCAGGGCCTGGCCTGGTGTCACAGGTACTAATGGATTTAACCCCAGTCTCAGGAGCAAGACAGCAGGTTAATTCCTGAAAGGGTTAAGTATTCTCCCAGTCCTGGTCCATGTGCTCCATGAATTCTGTGAAAGGGCAGTCCAGAGCTAGTAATCCACAGGGAATGTAATCTTTTCTTTTTTTTTTTTAAGCAGTTATGTAAAATTACCAGTAGAATTACCAGTAGTCTTCCAAGCCATCTGTTTTAAATTTTGATGGTATGCAGTATATCTATAGTGAGATACTTTGACAGTGAACTGCATCACCATTGTATACTATATATATTTATGCAAGTAAAAGTTCATTAGTATTCACAGGGATCCTCTGGCTGTATGATACTAGCAGAAAATGTCAAATTGTTCTTAGAATTTATAAGAAGGTATAAAATTCATGAGCTGAGACAATGAAAATCCCAAAGAAATGATGGCTACCATACTTTGTACTCACTTTGGCATATGATTTCTTTATGTCTACAGAAATGAAGGCTAGTCACCTAACCTTTCACCGAGTCAGCATTTTCTGAAATACAAAGACATGAAAAGTGCTTACTAATGATTGCTTAGCACCCATCCTAATATATCTAGAATGAGAACAGCAAGGAAAAAAAAATACAGCAAGTACCATAGTATGTCATTTAGATCCCAGTTTATTCACTTCAATAAAGCTTCCTTCAGAGTACATGCCATCATGCTCTTGACATCTTGGTAAGAAGAGAATGTCTTAATGTCCTTCAAGAATCTACAGATTTAACCTGGATTTTTATTTTTTTTTAAATAAAGTAGATAAAGTCATGAGAAAGAGAGAAGGGTACTAAATCTGTTTAAAAAGACAGAAAATAGATGCTTCACTGACACTTCTTGTGCTTAATTTGAACTCAAGCCAAATGTCTATCTATTATGAAATGCAATTCCTAATTCCAAAACCTGTTGCAGAAGAAATCAGTGTTGATGGATAGAGAAGAACCAATTATGGAACAAAAATGCACTGGTTGCTTAGGTACATATGGTCACAAGCTGCTCTTATAGTATACTTGCTGCTCATAAAGGCCAATTTTATAAATCTTGAAAGTAGACATGAGCAAGCTCAATTTGGAGAAAGAGCTGAAATGGGCAAATATAATTATGATCAGGAACAATTAAAATATTTTAATTATTGTCAAAAGAGAAATAATCATGAAAAGAAGATAGTCTGCTTAAAAACACACCATAAAAAACTCACAATCTGAGAAAGCTGTAGGTGACTGAAACAATAGAATATGTACAAAAAAATTAAATTAGATTAGATTTATGAGTATTTTAAGTATAAAAAACAAAGACAATTTGAAAGAAGGGTATCAATGTATTGCTGGGAAGAAACGTATGGTGTTTGTTGTTTTGGTTCCAATACAGATGTGTCTGTAGGGGTTTTTTCTCCTGTATTTGGAAATTGCCAGATACATTCATGTCCTAGTTTCAGCTGGGATAGAGTTAACTGTCTTCCTAGTAGCTGGTACGGTGCTATGTTTTGAGTTCAGTATGAGAAGAATGTTGATAACACTGATGTTTTCAGTTGCTGCTAGTAGTGTTTAGACTAATGTCAAGGATTTTTCAGCTTCTCATGCCCAGCCAGCGAGAAAGCTGGAGGGGCACAAGAAGTTGGCACAGGACACAGCCAGGGCACCTGACCCAAACTGGCCAACAGGGTATTCCATACCATATGACGTCCCATCTAGTATAGGAACTGGGAAGTGGGGGCGGGGAATCGCCGCTCGGGGGACTAGCTGGGTGCCGGTCGGCGGGTGGTGAGCAATTGCACTGCGCATCATTTGTACATTCCAATCCTTTCATTATTGCTGTTGTCATTTTATTAGTGTTATCATTATCATTATCCGTTTCTTCTTTTCTGTTCTATTAAACTGTTCTTATCTCACCCGTGGGTTTTGCTTCTTTTTCCCGATTTTCTCCCCCATCCCACTGGGTGGGGGGGGAGTGAGTGAGCGGCTGCGTGGTGCTTAGTTGCTGGCTGGGGTTAAACCACGACAATTCAGATCACAGAATGTTGATGAAATGGTTTCCATTCCAGAATTCATTACAGACCTATAAAGTAAGTTATCTTTAAATGCTGAAAATTAATTTTCATCCCAGAATTTCTAAAGAACTTGCAGGGATATTCTCCAGGGAGGTTCTCAGCTGCTAACATTTGGAGAGTTATCTTCAGTAAGTCTTGAACTGTAGTAAGAGTTTCAGAAGGGTAGAATTTTCACAGAAATAAATTGTTCGGTTCACATAGTTTAAACCAAATCAGGATTGAAGTGGTTTATTGATTTGCTAACAACACAAAATTAATTGGAACTCATGACCCACATCGATAACAAGAGATCAACCTCAATGCTAGGCACTTGCAAAATTTTAAGAAATGCTTCCAAAATTTCTAAATCCCCCCCTAGAATTAAGCCCAACAGAGCACATCCCTGCAGTGGGAGAGGAATGCCCCAGCTTTCCTTCCCCATCCCTAGGTGTGGGTGGCAGCCCTTGGGAGGTGATCGTGAGCCCCGAGGAGTGCTGGTCCCAGGGAGCCCCCATGATGACAGTGGGTAAGCAGGAGGCAGCAGCTGGGGCTGCCAATGGGGAGGCCATGGTGCCAGGCCCGGGCAGAGCCCCTGGGCCATGGGGCTACGCCTGGCAGGGTCACACCAACCCCACTCCTGCCCTGCTCCTCTCTTCTCCTGCCCACTGCAGATCTGTGTTTCATGTGCATTTCTGTTTAGCTGACTTTTTTTTTTTTTTCCAAAAGTCTTCTCATAATTCCCCCGTTACTGCTTAATCAGGTCAATGGTTGTTTTCCTCTTTACCTACATCAGTCTTGGGCAAATGCCATCTCAGGCAGTTTGGACATTCCACTCAACCACATCCTTAGACTCACTCCTGTCTTGTCAGCTGCTGTTATCCTGGCCTGTTTGCCAGGGGTGGGCCCATACAGCACACCCAATAGAAAAAAATGAACATTGTATAAATAATTTAAAATGGTAAAAAGGACAGGTTGCATAACAATAGTCCTGTCATAATTGTTTTAAATCACAGGAAAAAATGGTGAAATTGCTGGTGCAGGGCTTGACTGATCAGGAATGAACATGGGGATAATCTTACTAATATCAACATGACTTTACTGAGAATAGGGCTTGAGAAATTAAATATGTATCCTTTTTTATATTTTAGCACCACATAGTGAGGTTGAACTGATGGAACATCAGTTACAACAAGTAACAGTACCTTAGTTCTGCAAGGTACTTTATTCATTCCAAGTGGAAATTTGACTAAGAAACTGCCTTATGACATAGGTATGGTGCACAGCAAATGGATTAAAAACTAGACTCAAAAGATTGGTAAATGGGAAATAATCATACAGCAGGTGTCTGTCTTGCGTGCAGTTCATGGTAGAATCAGTTTTTTAATCGTTCTTTTACCCAGTCAGAAAGGCAACAAAAATCACTGATAAAGTCTGTAGAGGGCACAAAGATGCTTGAGTTCATGAATGATGAAGAAAACAGGACATTGATATCAAAATAGAAAATAAATACCAAAAAAGGAATCAGAGTAAAAGTGTGACTGCTCTAAGTATAACATCTAACATGTTGATGATCAGCTCTTCAGCATGGGAGAGAAAGGTGTAACAAAATCTGAAGGCTGGAAGCTGAAGTGAGAAAAAGCAAACCTCAAAATAGAGCACATTTTTAACAGTTGGGCCATTAGGAACAGTTTACTAAAAGTTTCAGTCAAAATTTCTAAAGTAAGCATGGGATACTATTATAAAGGCCATGTCCTAGCTCAGCCCAGAATTAATTCAAGGAAGTTCTGTGGTCTGTTATACCAAAGCAGACTGAAATTTTTTGTCTGGACCAGCCATGGAAACCTCCAAAGACAGATTCTTCAGTCTCTTTGGATAAATACAATAAATCAAGAAAAAAAGAAAGACTTTTAATTTTATTAAAGTCCCTATTGATTTATGCCTGATATTAATAACAATTCTATAGAAATTACACAAATGGTCTTGTTGTGTCAGCACCTTTGCAAATTAGATTAGCAATATCCACCTAATGACAAGCTTGGCTTAATTTAGCCAACAGAAATAAGTAGCTTTTTCCCAGTGACATTTAAAATTAAATAAATGAGGGAGTGAATGGGATTTAGAAAACTGAGCTTTCTACACCACAGAATTGTCTTTTTTTAAATATATTTGTTACAAGGTATTTTTACATTTAAGTAGATATTAACAAAACTGGTAATAATCTGTAAGAAAATTTAAAAAATGTGAATAAGATCAATCTTATTTTAGCTTTCTGTGCTACAGAAGCAAAAGATTTCCCCATCAGGCCCATAACTTGTTTTATTGCAACCTTTTTCATTCCAGACAAGCAGAGACATATTTGCATCCAACTTTCTGACCTTCATAGACAAAGTTATTTGTCCTTAGGAAAAAAAAGACAACATAATAATGCCATTAGCTTAATACCATCTTAATGTCTTAAGTGTTTTTTTCTTAGGATGAAATTAACCCCAGTGCAAAGGGCTACAATCAAATTCATTTGGAGAAAGTGCACTGTTCTTTCTAGAATCACTGCTACTTGAAGCTTCCATTAGTGTTCTCATTCTTCTTCTGTAGCTATGTTCTACTTTAAATTACTGCAGTACGTCAAATGATGATCACACATCCACCACATTCCTGAATGTTTTCTCTTCAGAGAAGTCTTGCAAAATTTAGCAGAGAATACGATAACTCTTCTCGAATTCCTTCCTCAAATGATTAATCCCTGATGGTTCTTTATTGTGTGTCTGGGCAGACACCAGGTCAGAAAAGATTAGGGTTTTACTGCCCTCATATTTCAGATCCTTATTTTAGTAGTTGCAGCCAGGATTCTTTCTCTTTCTCTTATATCAGAGTGTAGCAATTACAGTCCTCTCACATTACCCTGAAATGCTGCTCCCCTCGTGGGCATACTGTAATTTCTCTTCCCAAGCAGCACATCTTGCCGGATGAGAGCTCAGCCACACAGAGGTCTTCGAATAATTTGAAAAGTTTCCTTACTGTATTTTTTTCAGTTAGTTATTTAGCCCAATACACATTTATAAAAGCATATGTGGAAAATGAGATGCTTTTGTACGCATCTGAGTAAAAAGTATTTTTAATATGCAATTTTACAAACAGTATAATATTTGAAAATATAGAATTTTTACCTTCTTCACCCAATTCTAGTCAGGCTGTAGCTGCAGAGGGAATTTGTTTTACAATGCAGGCACATCTCTGCCAATATCTTATGGCACAAAAACCCCAGTAGATTTTTAATTTGCATAACATTACACATATTTGCATAAAATATTGCCCAGTGGTACTAAGAGCACCAGTTTCTCCCTAAGCCCCAATTAATTAATCTGTGTCCCTCCAGACCTACAGCAATTTATTATGCATTCTTAGTATAGCAACATCAATTAATTATATGCTTCCCAGCCCCACATCAATCATTTTGTGCCCTCCAGACAGCTTTGCACCCCTCCTAGCCCCACATCTGGCTGAAAACACACCGTCTTCTTTTTTTCATAGCTGAAGAGGCCTCTCAGCAATTTTGCCAGTCAGCAGAGAGCTCTAGGAGCTCCCTGCTCTTGCTGTAGCCCATCAAGGTCTGAAGTTCTGGGGATGGCAGTGTAAAACCCCAGCAGCCATACTGCTGTCTCTCTGAGGACTGGGAGAGGAGTGTAGTGCAACTCATTTTTTGTCCCCTTTCCTTTTCTGCCATCCCTTTTTGTGAACTGAATAGAAATGGTTGCACATTGCTGGTATTGACATGTATTCATTTGATTTTGGTGTTATTTTGCTCCTGTTCCTAGAACATTTGGTCCAAAAAGTTTGGGCTCTGACCATGCTGTGTACTGAAGGTGTTGTGAGAGTAACTCATTGACTTCACACTCAGAAAAGGCAGGAGAATCTTAACTTTTTAAGTTCCCCACATCCCACAGGCCCAGCTGCAGTCACACTTGGGAGCAAAGACTTCAGTCAGCCTCAAATGATCCAAACATTCAAACCCTAGCCCAGACATTGGTTCAGGTTGAATGGCACGTGCTTAAGTGTAGGGAATGAAAACGTGACAAGGAGGTGAAAGGATATATGCAAAATGAAGAATACAAGTGGTGGCTGGAGAAAAATGGTGAATGGGGAATTCCTGACTATTTTGCATCAACCTCTTTACAGAATTGCCTTATTTATTTATTTATTTACTTATTTATTTACTTATTTATTTATTTACTTTTATTGTGGTCTATGTGAAACTACACCCTTTGTACCTGGGGGAAAACAGATGTTCATGTCACATGTTCAGCAGAATGCTCTTGGACTAGATTACAAATTTTAGCTGGCAATCAATCTTATTCAACGAGGTTTGCAGGAAAGGTGAGGCTTTCCAATGCTTTCCTCTTTCCTTTACTGTCAGTGCAAAGGTCAAGCTCATGGTTGCAGGAAAGGACTAGGAGGGAACTGAAACTATGGCTTCTTTCCCAAGGCACCCCCTGACAGAGTAAGGTCAATACACCAAGGAGCAGCACACTGACCTGACTGAAATATTTAATGTTTTTCTTCTGCCCTTACTTTTTATTTAGCTTCTAGAACAACTTTAAATCCTTCTGTATGGCATCCATTACTTGTATGGCATTTCTAGGCCCCTTTAGGTGCACCATACATCATCCTTCAGTTCTGTTCATTAAATTTAAAATGTGCTTGCCATAAAGTAGTTATGGATTTTAAGTTTGCAAGGGGAATATACCTACTTTTTCCCTGCAACACTCTTTATATGTTGAATATTTATATCCATTTGTGTTTGTTCTGACATAAGAAGGGTAGACCTGCCAAGGGTCTCCTTGTGACTATAAACTCAAACTTTAAAAAAAGTAGCTTAGCTAAGTTTTTTATTAACTGCTACCTCTCACTGTTGTATTGCCCTTATGCCCCCAGGGCTGAATCAGCACCTTCAAAACATTCCTCTGTCCCTCCCTGAGAGATGCATATTTCTTCCAGGGATCCTGATGCAGCACAACAGGAACAGGGCAGTGTTTGACCATGACTTGCACAGCCAGGGCAGGTTATGGAGTTATTTTTAAAGAGCAGTGAAAGCATATATTAAAAACTATAGGCAAGACCATTTGATGAGAATGGGGGAGAACAGATATTTTTCTTCCATAGCTTGATACTCTGCCTCCTCTTTATCTCGCTTTACTCCTTACACACTGTCATAAAAACAGAGACCTGAAATGTAGCTATGAAAATCCAGGTGTTCAGCTTCATTAATATTGAGCAACTCAATAACTGATTTTGCTAAATCTGCTTTCACAGAAAATTGATTGCTTATTTTCATTTTCAGAAAAAATAATACTTTTTTTTTCTGATTCATCAAGTACTGTTTCATGGGTTTGCTACTAGATAACATTCATTAAGAGCTGTATTAAGAATCTGTTTCCCCTTTTCTTCTCTGTGTGGTCCAGTCCAGCATCAGTGATGGTCCTTCTTATTTTAAGAGGGAAAAATAACTTAAGTCATAGCTATCCTTGAATCTCAACAATATAAACGGATTTTTTATTTCCCTTAGATTGCCCTCCAGGAAACTTATTTGACTTAAGTGTAAGAGATTTCTGTAGAGTACATCTTTCCCTATAAACAGTATTTAAAATCTGGCTTGTTCAATATGTGGCTTCTGGATCACATCTAGTCCATGAGGCTGAAATAGATGACTGACTGAGACACAGTACCAAAAAAAAAAAAAAAAAAAAAGTGTTTCTAGCTGAAGAGGCCTATCGTTTGTCTTGTAAGTTAGAAGCAGAGGAAGCCTTGCTGGCTACTGGAGGCTACCCTGACATGGCTTCCAATGAAAGCAAAAAGAGACCGGATACAATGTGGGGAGCTGCTGGCAGATCATACCTGAAAATTGGTCCTTTCCCTCCTGTGGTGGCATCTTGGAGAAGATGGAGGGAAGCCAGGAGGGAAGCAGAGTCTCAGACAGCCTGGGAGGCAAGGAAGAGGTGAGAGTTGGGTGGGTAGCAGGGGCGTGAGGTGTATGAGCTGGGGAGGATGGGCAGTTGCGGTTGGAGAAGAGTGGAGCAAAGAGAAACTGGAGAAACTGGGAGCCTGGGGCACTGAGAAAGAGATGTGAATGCAGCTGGGGAAAAGCACAGGGATCTCAAATCTTGGTTTCTTTCCAGGTTGGGAAATGGAGAAAAGCAAGGCTGCCCTCAAGGAAGCTGTAGGATTGCATGGATCACTGCGGGGGTAGCTGCAAAAGAAACCAGAAAAACCCTTGCTGAAAATGGCAAGAAATAACAAATACTAGATCTGTGATGAAAATGAGGAGGAAAAAATTTGGAAATGGTATGCTTTAGAAAAGCTAATTGAACAGCTGGCAGACACTAACTACATCTCAATAGTGTTGTTATCTGCCCTTCCTTGCTGAGTTTCAGGCAATTGAGGAGATCCAGAACAACAGACATAAAGCTGAATGATGATAGGCAGCACTTAAACCCGTTCAGTCTAGGAATACTTTAATTTCAGAGAGATATTAAGGATTCACAAGGTTGCTAAGATTCATTCAAACACTGTCATATTAAAACATGGTAACTTCTTCAAAAAACTCCCTGCTTTCACAGCCGGGCCTGTCCTCCTTCTCTATTCTTTATGAAGTCCAGTGATACTGCTGAAGAAGAGTACCACCAAAAGTATATGTCCAATGTCTAGTGTTAACTGCACTCAATATTGCTCTCAAATTGCACTAAATAATCTTTCTCCTCAGTTCAAGGTCTTATGAAAGATCAGCAAGTGACTGAAGATGAACTTTTTAACAGTGAAGAGAAGGCTGATGTGGGCAAAAAGGAAAGACTTTTAAAAATTCATAACCTTGAGATTTCATTCTCCACTGAACACATCTGCCTTTAGATGATAGAGATAGTTGGCAGACTTGCTATTTTACTGAACTTCTGCTGCTTCGAAAGTTACTGTTGCTTTTGGACACTGAAATAGGCAGGGATCCAAAAAGCACTTATTTCCTACTATGCTTGGAAGGGTGCTCTACCCTGTCACATTAGATTCAAACTTGTCCACGGCAATGCACACCTCTGTGACCTGCAGGCATGATTACATGCTGCACCTATGAATGAAATCACCATGCAAAAATACGTTCTAGCTGGTTCAGAGTTCACGAAGAGCACATCACAGTGTGGCTCTTCTCTCTGTGCATGGTCCTCACAAAGAGAGGAAGCTTTGTTCTCATCGGGGCCTTCTTTAAGACCATTTTCTTTTTTTAAGTAATTGGATCCTCCTGCAAACGTTTGAGCTCGCTCAAGCAACATGATGATTGGTTCAAGAGATGTGCATATGTTTAGGAGGCAGATGTTTCAAAGATTGGCTGAGGGGCCCAGCTGGAGAGGAGATCTTCATAGCAGTGATTCTCTGACAGAGCAGAATGCAAATACCGCATCTTGGTCAGAGTATCCCATGGAATCACAGGATCACAAAATTGTTCTGACATCATCTAGTCCAACTCCCCTGATCAAGCATGCCTTCAAAATAATTGCTTTTTAGGGAGTGGGAGACAGGAACTCGGAGTTACTTGAAAAAAGGAAGGTTGGACAATGCTTAGAGATGTTACTAAGCAGAAATAAATACATAAATTAGGTAAGGCAAAGCCATCTACATGGGTTGTGAAATTTGACCAGCTGCACAGTACGCACCATCATGTCCAGGCCAAGTGCCCTAATCTGCTCATATTTTATTTTGGTTTCTATTCTTGTGACAGATGTTACTTACTTGCTTTACTTCAGATTATTGCCTCAGTGGTGCTTGCTCTGGTCAAGGTTGCTTTTGCATTAGTTTCCCTACCTGCTTAAAGCTCAAAGCATTGTCAAGACAGTGTTAGAAGAAAATTTGACAGCATGTGTGCACAAAGTCCAACACATCTGGGAACATTCAGATTTATGCATACACCCTGCACGGGACATTCTGCCTGAATGGTAAAAGTACTAAATCATTTGGTTTTATTGTAGAACCATCTGTGAAACACAAATAAAGGTGCGTGGGATGTATCACCCCACATTGGACTCATTACAGGTGCTCTCTCCCAAGAATAAATATGGCCCACCTAAACTTGCAGACATCTGACAGAATACAAGTCTTGATCTCATATAACTTTAATTTACTGAAAGGATTTCCCATGTAATGAGCATAGGATTGGACAGATTTGATAAATATTTTTTTACTGTAAGTACTAAGCGCAGCAAATATTTCTGTATTGTGTTCTGGATTTTTTTATTCTTAAACCCACCATACAAAACTTAATTTGTCTCCATTTATTAATTTATTTATTTTTGCTTTTGCACCACATGCTACAATTCTGGTTTATTGTTGATATTAATTATTTACATGCAATTATGTTTATAAATCTACTGTAGAAAAAAAAAATCTATTCCTTAATCCAGAACATATGTTTTAGGAACAATGAGTGGGATTTATTCCATTCTTATCAGAAAGCAAGCTTTTTTCTTTTCCTGAATCATAAAAAACCTGTGTTGGGCAGGTTGCAAACTGATTTTTCTGGTGCTTGAAATTTTTTAGTAGCCTGTTTAAGAGTGTTGCCTGAGATTTAGAAAGTCCTCTCAGTTATCTCTCTACACCATAATACAGGTATTGTAATCACTTTGGCTATTCTTTCGTTGGTGGCAAATAACGTAGAAAATGAAATAAGTTTTCTTGATATTTTGAATGTCTCAGCCACTTCCTCTGAGAAAAGAATAGTTCAAAGTTTCTATCAAAATTAATCAACTCCAGTTCTTATTAGAAATACCAACTACAGGAATTGAAGCAAAGAGGTTTGTACCATTATTTGACTGGTGAATCATTTCAACTAGAAAAAAACACAAAATCTGCTACTTGTTCTAGATAATTAATTTTCTCTTTTAAAGTGCAGCTAGAGCTGGTGATTACTAATGTTTATTTTTTACATTTTAGTACATGTGGTTGCTTAAAAAAAATTTTGTAATAGAAGTCATCGCTGGATTACAAAACTCATTCACATGAGGATCAATCTACCTTTCAAGTGTGCAGAATCTGTGAATGTGTTTTAGCATTATTAAGTCAATCTCCTTAGCAAAATCACATTTGATTTCAGGGAGTTTAAGAATAAACCTGCTTACGCCAAACATTCTCAGGTATTGCATCACTTTACCCCACAAATGAAAAATAAGAAGTGTTTGAAATCACATAGGAGCTATAATCCCTTTTGCACACCTTTGTGGCTTTTCTGCTTTGGAATAGTTATACAACCTCCCTCTTTAAGCCAACAGTAAGGACAGCCACACAAAAAAAATCCCGTACTCCTTGAAACTTCCCTGAACAATGTCTGGAGCCAGGAGCCAGGCTGCTGTGCACAACCTTGTCTCTGCTCATATGCAAAATGAAGCCAACATTTGGTTGAGATAATACTGCAGGATGTAATTGCAGTTAAAGAGAGAAATTTAACTTTCAAGAGGTATTCTGATGTGGTTAGTCCAAAGTAAGTGTAATTAGGCCATCCATAAGAGTTAAAATTAATATTTGCCAAAGTAATCCCTGGTGAAATATCTTAATGCACCTGTACTGCCAACTGTGTCATTTGACTGTACTCGATTCAGATCTTTGTTTAGATAAAAGCAGCTTTAGACTTTTTTCATTCTTCATGACCTTTACATCTCATTTGGTCTGAAAATTGACTACTGCTCAACATATTTCTTCTGTACTAAAAGCTATAACTCTGCAAAACTCATATTTAAGGGGTGCTAAAAAGCTGTTTCCTGGGAAGGATTTAAAAGGATTGCCAGTCAAGCTACTTACAGGCTGTTTTTACTATAGCAGTTGATTTGAGAATTGTCAAATATTTCAGTAGACTTGTTTGCATGTTTGTGGGGTAGAATGGGGAGAACTTTACAGGTAAAACTGTGTTTGTCTGGGGTACTACTTTTTAATCTAGTTTTTTAAATATGGATTTACAGAATATGGAGCAAGAGACCTACTTTATGTATTTTTGCATTACTACATGTTTACACAGAAGTGGGTTTTACCTGTGCAAGGTACAGGTAAAACAAAATTAAAAAGTAGTATGCATGGACTCAGTGTGCTTTATACCAAAATCTGTAGTTCTAATATCACACTAATTTTTTAGGTTATACCTCCACACAATCATTGACCCAGAAGACACTGCAGAAATATTCCTCTGAGAAGAGAAGTTACTATAAGAAATGGTTTTTTGTGGGTTTTTAAATTGTAAAACACTGTCATTAAAGCAGAGGTTTTTCTGCAAAATTGTAACTGATTTAATGAAACCTTCCCCTTAAAGGTCATCTTGGATCTAGACAGGTTCTGTGCTACCTCACACACACACCCCCCCCCCATTCCCCCTGAAACAGGAGAGACAGCCATTTGGGGGAAGAAAGAGAGACTTATGCTGCAAAGCAACAGAGTCTGCTATTTAGGACACTGACCTGGATTGAAGTCCCTGATCAGGCTGATACAATAGAGACCTGAATCCGGCTTTCTCAATTTTCAAGTGAATGCCCTAATTACAAAGCTGTTAGCTTCTCTGCAGTCAGAATCACTCCTTTTCATTAGAGAAAGTGTCTGATTCCCATTATGGATTTTGAAATGCAAACATTTTTTGCAATATTGAAATGGAATGACATGTTGTTTATCAGTCAATAGGAAAAAAAAAAAAGGAAAAAAAAAAAACCTAAAACACCACAACCTCAAATATGACAGAAAGGCAGAAAGGTAGACAACAAAATTACTTGGTTATCTTTTCTACCACAACATTTCAATATAATTCATTAGAATGTTTTAAGAGTTCTTTTTGGTTTGTTTTGCTTTTTTTTTTTGTGTGTGTGTGTGTTTGTTTTGTATTCCAGTTCAGCATTTAAATCAAGGACCATGAAAATACTATCCTGTTTTGAACTTTCATTTCTTGCAATAGATTGGTCAGCATCTTGAAGATATAGGGTATCAGAAATAGATAGAAATAGTCAAGTGTTAAACTGAAAAGGAGGAAAAGAATGCAAAAGGGGAATTAACTTTCACTGCAGTTCTGGTAAACTACACTACCATTTGAACTTTATATATTTCGTCTTGACACAAACACTTTTTAAAAATGCATTCAACTTCTGTTACATATAATAGAGTTCTGAAAGAAAGAGTGAAAGATGGACCCTCGCTTTTCCCATGCCCTAATATGCCAGAACTTTCACATTTAAAGATGTCTAATCTCTCAAACAAGCAAAAAGAAGAACACTCTTATAAATATGTATCTGCTATGTTAATTGGTAAGTATAGAAATCTGGATGCTAAAGAAATTATTTGTTCAGAATTGGAATATTTCTGGACAGTAAATTACAGAACCAAATTGAGAACATATTAACAGTCAAGAAACAAATTCCACTTTCCACATATTTTAAGGAGAGAAGGGTCCACTACAATAATTTAGGTAGATCTCTGAATAATACAGACTATAAGGCTTCCTAGAAATAATTCCTGCCATAAGCCTGACAGCTGTGATCAGCTGCAGAGCACATCTTTTCTAATAAATGTACATCTTTAATTAAAAAGAAAACAAACTTGAGGTTAGACACTTAACCTTTGAAACAGTAAGTTCTACCATGTTCTCTGCAGACAAAATGTGTTTCTCAAGCCTGAGTTTTGTGCAGTGGCAACTTCCAGCTGCTGGATCTTGTTATGGTTTTGTTTGCAATGCCTTCTTGTCATAGTATTATTATTATTTTCTCATCACTAGGCAAGATGGGAGAGACTCCATTCAGAAATTTTAAGGTGAAGAAACCAACTGCTCTGCTATAGAAACTTTCTCTGGTTCAAGTCCAGCTACTGACTCCTCTTTGGGTACCTCCAGTGCTATATTCTACACCTTATTCATTATTTCTGAGTGAGACAAATGAGTTTAAATGAGTGATATAAAAAAATAAATAGTATGTGATCCAAGTCATTAGTTTTTCTGTTGAGTTCAATAGGACCTGGGGAAGAGCTATTATAACAAGATGGCATCTATGTGTTTGAGGGTTTCATGTCTCCAGGTTGATTTGCAAAGAGACACTGAGACCCGTGAGCACTTGTTTTTGCACCAAGGGACAGTCCTGAAAAAAAAGTCTTTTACTGGTTTATAATAACATACTGCAGTAGTGAGAGGAGGGAATCTTGCAGATGAGGTATTTTGCCATAATCAGAGGTGAAAAACATCTGCATAGACAATTATAGTAACACCTCAAGACCACTGGAATTTCTACTCACATTTCTCCTGGGAAAGGATGGAAAGTCACCTGAGCCCAGACTCAGAGATTTTTAAATACTCGTGCCTTGTATTTGGAGGATATTGTGTTCTTTAGTTTCTCTAAAAATGAGATTATAAAGGCTTGGGGCAGAAATATTTTGCTACTTAATCATGCATTTGACTTCAGTGAGTCCATCTTCCTACCTCCTTTTCTAGTCAGGGGCTGTATTTATCTTTTCTGAATAATTTTTCCCTGACTTCTAGCTTTAGGCACTAAAGAGCTTCCTTTTTTTTTCTTTTTTTTTTTCTTTTTTTTTTAATGAACAGAAGGAAGCTATTAGAAATTTAGGTAGATATTTGTTACTTGGAAGGGGGATTGTTCTGTCTTCTTTTCCCCACCCCAGTTTTTAATCCAGTGTATAGTCTTTGATATTAACCTACTAAAAATTCATTAACAGTTGTAGTCAGTACTATTGGTATAAAACTACACACAAACACAGTTCAAAGTTAATTACTAATTTTAAGTACGATTTGCTTACAAACCAGATGTTCAAGAGTCTTTTGTACAAGGAGGAATTTATTTTTTTATGAGCATCTGAACTAAGTTCTCTACTCAGGGTAATATAAGCTAAAGATTTGTTAGTACTCCTTGGGCAGGTGAGGAGGGACAGTGCTTCTTTCTGTCATTTATGTATAGGCATGTATGAAGTCCATCATTTTACATTTTTTATAAAAAGTAAATGCAGCCCTGAGGGGAAAAAAAAATAAGTTCTGTTGAGGCACTAATAACAATAGCTGTCAGCAGGAAATTAAGCAATACAGGTCTTACTGGCTATCTCATGCTGGTCTCTTACTCATTTCACCAGTGAACAAGTTACTTTGCACATTTTGTTTGTTGCTAGATGCAGAGGGTAACATCACTTACAAAAAAAAACCCCATACATTTTCCTTGTTATGAAATTGGTTGTGCTAAAATTCCTTCTTGTCATGTTACTGTTCTGTGTTCCTTGAAATTTCTTATATCTAAATATGAAGATAACCAAATTATACAGATATACAATGCATAAGTATTAGTATGTACATTGTCTTTATTTTTCTATATTACTTCCATAATTCTATTGCTTATAATTCCATTACTTCTATTGTAAACTTAGGTGGCTAGAGGTAAGACTCATGAAACATAAATATATGAGAGGAAATAAGAAAAATGTCACAGCCAGACCCTGGTAGTATATAGGATATTCATTTAGATCATGTTTTAAGTGGTGTTAATAACTTTTTTTTATTAAGATGAAATGTTAGGTTGGTAAAAATGAATACAGATAGGACTTCAGCAGCTATGGAGGGTAATCTAAAGCTTCATATTTAACTTCATCTTAACTGAAATATTTCACAATAAATGTTTTGCTACATCTTCAATTTTACGTTGTTCCCACCTTCCTCCTGCACCCCAGAATAGGAGAACTGTATGGTAGAAAACATATGCTAATGGTGCATTGGAAGAGCATTATCAGTGGAATAGTTTCCTTAAATGTTTTTATACTTGCTTGACTATTGAGCTGCCTTTGTGAAAGTGTTTCCCTGGCTGCTGCTCTTAGAATTTGATTAGCATTCCCTAGCACAAGTGTTTCCGCTTACATGGCATTTTTAACTAAGAATTTTGCTGATCTTTTTATATTTATGCAAAAAATATTGTAATAAAGTTTAAAAAAAATAGAGATTAGATACTAAGTAACATTTTAAGATAATGGCATTTTAATTGCAAAATTACTGAGCAACTCTTGTAAATTAAGTTACATAACACACATAACTGTAAAGTGAATTAATTTTTCATGATTAATGTTACAGTGAAAACCACATGAATTAATGATGACTGGCCACCTACTTTAAAATGGTTCCAAACTAAGGTAATATCATTGTGCCTATTAACTAATTCTGAATTATACTGTAACTTCTAAAGAGGAGTAGGTTCATTAACAAGTGACTGAAATCCAGATGAATTAGATATTAGATGTCTGGACAAATGAGCAACAAATCAATTTATCGAGAAAAGTCACTTTAAAGACTCAGTTAATGCTTTCAGGCCTCATCAACAACATATGTATCATAGGTGTCCTGCTAAACTGTTGCATTATATATTTTACATGCACCATCTTCCTGCATTAGAGCTGGATGAGTGCTTTCCTATCCTGACGAGAGGAGGGTCTGCTGCTCAGGTCATCTCACTGCTCCTGATGTGGCCAGGGAACTTCTTGACTCTAACATCACCGAGTCTTCTCTTGAAGATCTTGTAACAGTGCTCTGCTGCCTGCATTACAGCAAAGATGTACAGCATCTAGTACAAAACACAGTGTGTCTTAACACTGCAGTAACAGGGAAAGTATGCCCAGCAGAGCAAAAGACACTTTCTGGCTCAAACTTATACCTGATAGCACAGGCTTTTACACAAGTTGGCATGGCCTATGCTTTGGGCCAAGGGTGTAAGTTAGCAAGCGAAGCTAAATCTTTACCTCATCCAACACCTCTGGTTAACTGAAACTCCTCCCTACATACATTAAAACACAGATTAGGGTAGTCTTCTGCATTTCCTGATTTAGAAAAAACAAATAAGCAAATCAGCATCCTTTTGTCTTTTAGAAGGATACATACATTTAGAAATATGTTTTCTGTAACACAACAGATTCACCTATAGTGGGTCTGAATTGAGAAACTTTTTAATTAGTGAACTTTTAGGTGTTTTTCCAAATGCCAGACTGTTTCTTCTTAAGTCACGTAGCAGGATACATCTTCACCATCGGATTATGCTAATAGCTATTAGCTAATAGTTATTTGCTAATAGTTATTAGCAAAATAGAGAACCTGAAGAGACAGTGTTTACTAGCCTAAGGATATCGTAAGGTAGGAAAACATCACAAGAGCTTTTGTAGTTGCCCTTTCAGTCCTAAGGCAAGATTTGTAATGCTGGATTATTCATGAGAGTTACTTTTAGATCATTCTAAGCTAGTCTTAAACATCTTTAATGATTTGACAGAGTTAAGAGTGGGCAGCAGAGGGACTTCAAAACCTCCCTGAATTATCTATTGCAGTGTTTTGTTATGTTTCCTGTTAAAAGGCTATCTCTAATAATGACTCTGAATCTTCCTGTCTGTGATTTGAACTCAATTTCTTTTCCTGTCTACCATGGATACAGAAAACAAAAACCAGCTTTCTCTGCAACAGCCTTTTACTATTTGATGCCAGTTATTATCCTTTTCTTAAAGTTCACTTTAGAGTGAACAGGTTTTTTTCCTGATACAGTCATGTTTTCTCAGCAAGAGTTGATTTAAGTATGAATTACCTTTCCTATGCATAATCACTCCCCCAAAGCACAATTTCCATTCTCCACCTGTAAAATGTCTAGAACATGAAGAAAAGCCAGTTATTGATTAAAAATCAGTCTCTATTTGATAGATTCTCAGAAAAACTACCACGTTCTAAGGCAACATCCTATGAATTTATGGCTGGACGAGGCGTGATGAGATAGACTTCCGCTTCCCTTGGTCAGCCAACAGCTTTGGAAGACTTTGTCCTTCGAAAATGACCATCAGTTCACTTTTCATGTGTGAAACTGTTTTATTCCAGCCTATCAATCAACCAATATTCTCCCTAGTAGGAAAATGGAGATATTCTTGTGATGATGGTCCCTACCATCTCCCACTTCACTTCCTTGGGGGCTATATCTGTTCTTGCCCTTTAGAAGCAGATTGTACGTACTCAACCTGTTCATTTTCACACATAGACCCTAACTGCAAAAGGTTCACAAATTAACAGTTTGCAAACTTCAGTCATGATGGTTAAACTGCTGTAGCCAGAAGACCGTTGCTCTAGCAACTTGCTGATGAGCTCAACCAGTTATCTCCAGTCTGAGCCCAAGGATAAGGGTAATATATCCATCATGCAGGTTTACCAGTTCTGTGCACATAACTTAGGAGGTTGCTTAAATATCTTAAATCTATTCAAAAACAGATTGCAAAAATAGATTGAACTAGCATCCACTTACCAAAATTAAATATATATTTGGAAGCATAGGTGTAAACATTGCTTCAACAGCCTTAAAAGAAGCCTCAGACTAGAATTCACCAGAAGACAATTACAGTTCTGATGCCAGGTTTTAAAATTATACTTTTGTTCAGTACAAAAGGTTTATAACTTTCAGTATAAAAGATACTAGCAGATCTTAGTTCAAATCTCTGCTTTGGCTGGGTCAAAGAGCAGGTTCTTAAGTTTTGATCCTTAGTCAGTCTAAATGAGGCCCAGAGAAAGCTGTAAACCAGTCCTTGAAGCTTTCAGCTCTACAGATGCACTTTCTCTGAGAGCATGTGACTAAAAACTCTTTTCAAATAAATCACAAAAAATATTTTCAATCAAAAATGTATTTGAACTAAATAAGACTTTATACAGGAGTGTTTATCTCATTTGAGTGCAGCAGTTACTTGGCTCACTTGTTTTTATACTAGTAGGAGTTCCCTTTATTTGCTTAACAAAAACAAGCTCTCCAGATATTGTTATTGTTGTTAAGTAAAAATATTTTCCAGACATTGTTGAACTAGAGGACTTGTGCCAATTAGAACTAGATGAATACCTCTTCTTCAACTTCTCCTGAGCTCTGCTGATCCTGAGTATCCAGAAAAGCAAAGGGCAAAAACTGATTTCTGCCAACAGTTATTGGAAGTTAATCATTAAAGCTTATGGAAGCATAATCCAAGATATTTGTTTCCACCATATCATTTTTCCCTTTTTGCTTTCCTCTTGCCAGGTTGTAAATGGTTGTTACTGCCCATTTTTCTCCATAGATTTTATCTACCCTCACCAATTTACAGTAAATTTTCAGTTTTGGAACATTTAAAGGTCTGTGGAAACTATGTACAAGGGATTTCCTCCTCAATTTAGATTGAAACACATGTAAATATCTGTACAAGACATATAATATTTCTGAAAAGAAAGGGAAACCTGAATTTCTTTCAACAAGAGTCCATCATTCTTTATCACAGTGGCAGTTCTGCGCTGTTCCAGGCACTAGTGCTGGTCTGTAATTAGTTACCTCCTTGCAGCTGCAGCAATGGATGTGCACTTCCAGTATGCAGATGTAGGCGGACAGCTCGGTCAATATCAGGCTCTCCCTTCTCCAGCAAGAGGAAGGTCCACGCTTGTCACACAGGTAAATAACAGAGAGAGCTGTCTGCAGTGATAGATACAGACTTGGACATCTGCTCCTTCCCATTACTCAGTCAGGGGGGCTGATAGGGAAATTTGTGACAGGCCGGTGTAAGTTGATAGTTGAGGGAAGGTGAAAGTGAGTTTTGCAGCCTGAAATATGCTGACTCTGTTTCAGCCAGAGAGAGAGAGAGAGAAATACACCAAATTCTTTGATAGATGCAGGAAAAGAAAATACAGGGATATCTTCAAATATTTCCAGTTTCAAAGGTGTTCAGCAACTTCTAATGGCTCTATTTGGGTATGAGGCTGTTCCCCAAGGCAAATGCCAGTGTTGTCTAGGGAGCAGAGGTCTGAAACTCTGCCCACCAGTTTATAATGTGGATTTCCTCAGTCACTTCCAGTTGACTTTCCTTGCTTGCCAGCGTTTCTCATAGTTATTTTCTTATAGTGCATTGTGTAAGGCATGTTTATTTGGTGTATTTTAAAGGGAAGTATGGTGCAATATAAACTCCTAGGAGACCTCAGATAGCAAAGGTATGACTGCTACTTGTTTCTCTCCTTTGTGTGATTGTCCATAGGCATATTTGGACATGCAGAGAGTTATACATATTCACAGTGTCTTCAGGTAGAATCTGTTCTTCTGAAGTGGTTTCCAGGGAAAGGATACTCATGTTGTTTTTACAGTGCTACACAAGGTATAAAAAAAAGATGACTCCATGGGAGGCATTGTGTAATTTGCTGCTTTTTTTTTTCACTGTTAGATACGGGGGTGGCAGTATTTGATTTGAAGATTTATGATTTGTCTTCTGCATAGCATTTATTGTTTTTGGGGGGGTAGACTGGTTTCCTATGGCATTCCAGCAAAGCCTGCTAAATTTAAAGTCCTGAGTAGCCTGTGAGGGTTCTCCCATTTATGGCCACGTTCCCACTAGGGGTGGGAAGAATGTTGTTTTTTAACTTGGCTGATGACAGTACAGTCTGAAGTGCTACTTTGGTAGCACTAATGCTGATACTTCTGAGGAAGCGCACAAAGGGAAATGGTCTTTGGCTAAAGAGCCTGAGACCTGCAGATACTTAAGAGTATCCATTGTGCAAGTGTTTGTGCAACCTTGTTTATGGACAAAAAAGACATACACCTTGTTTATGAAGCCAAGAATTTACTGTTAGTATAACTGAACTGAAATCTCAACAGTAATCATAGAATTGTTTTTTTTTCTTTCACTGTGGGTCATTTTTATGTTTGCTAAAACAATTTTACACCTCTGCTATTTCTTCATTGGTCTGCAACTCCGTGTCATATCCAAATATAGTACATATGGTGCCTTTCAAATATGTTAGACACTATTTTGTTGTTCTCTTTATTCCCCCTAAAATAAGATTTGTCCAGTTCCAGATCTGCATTTCTTTATTTGACCATTGGTGATCCTGTGCCCCATCTCTTATCATACCATGCCTATACTCCTCTGCACGGCTTCCTATGCCCCTGCTTCTCAAAGCCTCTGTTATCACATCAAGCCTGCATTTACAGATGTTGCATCATTATGTTAGAGTCCTAGCTATCTCACTCTACACAGAGTAACTATTTCTTACTTATAACTGTATAAAACTGTAGTCGTGCCATACAAAAATAAACAAAAGTAAAAAAAAAAAAAATAGCCACGTGTCAGGAATAAAAACTGATGTTAGCTCTAGGCCAGGTGAAAAAAAGTGCAGGCAGGTTGAGAGAATGGTAGAGAGAATAAGCCTGACAACCTCAGTTCTGAGGTTTTTTAAACTCAGTACCTTCAGCTTTAAGTTTTTATTACATATCATGTAGAATTTGTGAATATACAGAAATACTACCTTTGCTTCTCTTTCTCTGTCAAGGAGGTTATAATTTACAGTCCACTTTACTATGTTACTGTCTAGAGTGGAGTCCTACTAGACAAACACTGGAATTGAGGGCTCAAGGGATGGGATTTCATTTGCTTTTTTATAGTATCTGCATTTGGAATGGAGGGAGGGACGTGTCTGTGCCCAAACCAAAATTCTTTCACAGCATGACTGTGCACAAACCACAACATAAATATGTGCATGGACAACAAATCTCAAAGAAGTATTACTTAAGGTAACTAACTTTCTGTATGCTGATGCTCTAAAGAAGCCTACTAAGAATTTAATCACGTACTCACTTTTCATCATAATAAGCTCCCTCTTGGCAGCGGCAGGAAGATACTCTGCCCAAAATAACCTTAGGCAGGGAAGCTGCATTCTTTTTGCCCTATGGAACAAGACGGTTTGTGTATATTGCTGCTGGGCAAGTGTTGAAATGAATCTAAGCCATGCACAGAAAGCTTCTCACAGGCACAACTGCTTGGCCTATTAGTGCATGTAAAGTGCCAAACATAAAAACCTAAGTATTTTTGAATCTTTAATGTAATAGCTAAGGAAATGCCAATTGATATCATTTTGCTAATGGTATTTATAAGGAGGTTTTATTTTGGCAGGCAGGAGAAAAACATTTCCCAAATTTCAGAAGGTTTTTCCACAGCATGCTACTGTACCCCACTGTCTCTTACCCTGGCTCAATATTTAGAAGACTTTAGAAAAGGGATCTTTTTTTGGATATTGAAGTTTTGTCTATATTAGGAAGCAATTTGGCAAAACAGAAATGGACCAGTAATCAAAGCAGTTGGCACTGTAATTCCTACATTTTCCTCGTACGTGATTCAGGGATTTGCTCCAGCCAAGATTTAGTTTGGCATTGACAACACATGATTGAAACCATCTGAAGTACCTCTCTTTGGTGCAGTCTCTGTCCTCATTAGGTACAGGAGAACATTTGGTGTGTGCTTGGAGTGGAGCTCCCATTTCAGTTTTCTCCAAAAGAGGCCTGGTTATCATGAACCAAAAGCCCATCTGTGAACTGACCCAGCACACCGTAGGCGGGGACAATCACTGGTTCCACTGTGAAACCATATCACTGTACCGAATGTAGCTGCAGCCAGAAATGCTCTGCACTGTAGAAGATAAGATTAAAAGGCCTAAATTTTAAAGCAGAAACAAATGTTTCTTTTCACCATCCTAATGTTTGGTCACTTGAACATGTTTTTTTTGAAGAGGTGAAAGGGAAGAGAGGGGTGATGCCATCTGAAGCTCCCCAAGTAGCATCCTGTACTGGTGCAGAGCACTTAGGCTACCTCAACATTCAGTTCAAGAAAGCTTCACCTGCTGCAAGCTTACTGCTTCCTAACAGCTCATTTGTCAGAAAAGCTCATGCTCAGCTTATTAGCAGCCCATTTTTACGGTCATTATCCATGCTTCCACAACATCTGGCTAAGTGTTGTACTCCAGATTGTGGCTGTTCTGGGAAGTAGTTTTAGTGACTTGAAAAGGGTGTTTAAGTCATGCTTATAATCCTCCCTCTGCCTCTTATCAGCAGGGTGATTCTGGGGAAGCGGCTGTCTCTCTTCTACCTTTTGTATGCCCTTAATAGACCCTGAACTACTCTGAGTAAGGACCATCATCTTATTTGTTCCTGTAGTCTAGCTAAGTGAGTAGTCAGCCTCAGATGAAAATTAATTTTCCTAAGAATTACTTAGCAATGTAGTTGTCCCTTTCTGAACTATTGTCTCTGCGTAAGTGGTTTTGTAGTGCCTTAGATGATCTTGTAATGAACTGGAAAGGTTTTATTCATCAGTGTGTGTTCTTCACGCATGCCGTAGTTAGCAAATAACTTTCTCTTGTAGAAATTCTTCTGTAGAATTAGGACCATGCCCAAAGTTTAATTCCAGAAAAATACTTTTCCAGAACTTCTGGATATCAATTCCACATCATTCATTTAGGTTCAACTTTTTAATGCAAAAGAGATAAAAGCATTGTTTAAATTTTGAACATTTTGTTTCATCCCAGAAAAACAGTATCCTAATTTTCTGAATTCTGTGAATATGTATCCTTTCTTATGTCTATTTACTATAATTTAACCTGTCTTTTGTTCTCATTTAAAGCTTTTTCTCCCTTTTTTAATAAAGCAGATAGAGTGCTCAGTTCTACAGGTAGTAAAATATCCATCTGCTCGTTAGGATTTCCAAACTGCCCAGTAATGTTTTGTCATTTCTCACCCACCCTTTCTTGGAAACGGTGTTCCTACAAATAACAGTACAGCAACAAAAATGAGATTGAAGTCACTCAACCCACAGAACATACCCCAGTCTACCAGCGAGATGCTTCTGAACAGTCCAAACACTAAACAGGTGCCAGTTGAGACACTGATGGGCACAGCTAGCAACAATTTCTGCCCAACCTGCTTTCTGACAGTCACTAGTTTTCTTCTCTTGATTCTCTTGCCTTCTGTGTCATCTTGCTTACTGAACTTTGGGCTGTACATAACAGCTGACAGGTGTTTTCCCAGGGCTGATACAAATGCCCTGGCTCAGCCATTATCTGACAGTTTTCAGGTCGTCCCATACCAAGGGAGTGATAGATAGGCTATAAGACAAGTAAGCAAACAGTTACACTTGGCACAATTGCAGGCTTTCTGGAGGGAAAGAAACAGTCAATCTCACAATTGTAGTCTGCCTGACACTACCCTACTATTTGTAAAGTGCATTTGGGGAGTTCAGACAAGGAATAGGGTTGACTGACAAAAGCTAAGCAGAAAAGGCTAAATGTCAGACTCTTTGCAGCAGTTCTGTAAGGCCCTGACAGATAAAGTGAAGTCTGGAATGCAGAATGACAGGAGAGTGATGAGCGGCAGAAAGCAGGATGGTGGTAGTGCTACAAAGGGTTATTTTTAAAAACTTTTATACTAGCTTTAATCAGTTCTGCTTTTAAAATCAGCTATTAAATTAACCGCTATTATTAACACTGTTGAATTTTATTAAAAGTGTTAAGAACTTTTGGACTTGTTACAGAATAGGACCTATGCAGTTGGTTCTCTCCTACTGAAGTTTTTTCAGCCTTTTTAAACTAAGGAAGGGTGATTTAAACAGCAGTTCAGTGTTAGGAGAAAAATGACTGCATGAGTGGGCCACATTTTATAGTAGTATGCAGGAAAATGCACAAGTCTTCTGGCACAATCTCCCACAGTATACTTATATATCCAAATTGGTGACATCTGCATAAATGAAGTATAAAGTGGGTGGGAAACTGCCTAAACTGCCAGGCTCAAAGGACTGTGAACAGTGGTACGAAGTCCAGCTGGTGCTTGGTTACTAGTGAAGTATCTCAGGAATCAATAGTGTTCATGCTTTTATTTTGGACCCAGATGATCCAGCTCAGCAAGCTTGCAGATAGCACCAAACTGGTGATCTGAGGTGGCTGATACACCGGAGGCCAGAGATGCTATTCTGATGGACCTGGACAGCATGAAGAAATGGCCTGGCAGGGATCTCATGAAGTTCAACAGAAGGGACAATGAAATCCTGTATCCTGTACCTGTATATACCCACACAACAGTACAGGCCAAGTGGTTAGAGGGGAGCTTCCTGAGAAATGATCTGGAGCTCCTCATGACAAAATTGTGCCTCTGTGGCAAAGGCGGCTGGTGGCATACTGGTATACTGGGCTACATTAGGGAAAGTGTAGGCAGCAGGCAAAAGGAAGTGTTTTTTCCTTTCTATCTGGCATTTATGAGATGGCATCTGGAGTACCCTTTAAGTCCAGTTTGGGGCACCCTGGTACAAGAAAGATATTAATGTACTAGAGAGTGCCTAGTGAGGGGCCATCAGGAAAGTCGTGGGCACGTAGCATACATGACAGCATGTAGCATACAAAGACAGACTGAGAAAGCTGTGTTTGTTCAGCCTGAAGGGAAGCTTCAGGGAGATCTTATTCAGCTACCTAATGGGAGGGCATAAAGAAGACAGAGCTATACTCTTCCCAGAGGTACACACAGAGGACAGACAGTGGACACAAGTGGACACAAGTTTCCACATCAGAAATTGTGACCAGATATAAGGAAAAAACTTATCATCATGAAAGTGATCAAACCATGGAATAGGTTGTCCAGAGACCTGTGAGTTTTCCTTCTCTGGAGATATTTAAAACTTGACTGAACAAGGCTCTAAGCACCCTAAACTAGTTGTCCTTTTGTTTGAGTAGGGGATAGGACTAGGTAACCTCTAACAAAGAGGTTCCTTTTAGCCTTAATTATTTTAAGAGTCTATATAACCATCAAGAGTGGTAACAAAAAAATGAGGAAATGTTGATTAGGAGAATGGGAAAAATTATTTAAAAGAGAAGAGAAATTTCCTTTGTTTCATTACTCTCCAAAGAAAAAAAAAACAAAAACAAAAACAAAAATTCCACCTTTCAGAACTTTGAGTCATATCCAGTGCAGCAAAGGACAGCTTCTACTTCCTTGAGGATGTCTACAGTTAAGATATACACATATAAAAAACAGGAGATCAGCACTGTAATAGCAGCAAACATCCTCAGTCTAAGGTGCAAATACTGTTAGACAAAATCAAAGTTTGGAGTTCCAGTAATTATTTTCCTTAGGACAGGGTATGTTTAGGGAAAAGGAGAAAAGATTTGCTCAGCAGATTGCTTTTCAGTGAAGATCGCACACTTCACACAAGCTCATCACTGAACTGCAGGTACCTAGGAATTTGCCTTGGGACAAGCCCTCTGCTTTCCTACTGCTTGTATTTGGTGTGTATTTGGGATGGAGAAAGGAGTGAGGTAAATCTCTGGATACTTTCTCCTTATTACCTGGAGAAGGATAATGGCATCACAGATATTTTTAATTGACATGATCAACCCTGAAACGGTAATCTGTTTTTCTCTTCATTTCAATAGAAAGACAAACACATCAGGGGAATGACTTCCCTCAGGTGCTATAGGTGCATAGGCGTACGCATCTTGGCATTAAAAGTATGTATAGACACTTTAAGAGATTTTAATGCTTAACAGAGGTGTTTTATGGTTGTAATGTAGGTTGTTGGGCTGGTTCTCAGAAGCTTTAAGCAGAAGTGTCAGTGCTAATATCAACAACTCTAGTAATCGGAACACAAATACCCTTTTTCTTATTTTGTTTTCAGGTTTTAATTTTTATCCACACTTGTTTTAGTATTATTTTCAAATATTTTCATAAAATTTATTGAGCTGTTCTTTAAGTTGAAAGAGTGTTCATACTAAGCATCAGAATAAGAAAAGGAGTAAATATTAGAATAAGAAATTAACACCTATATGATTAATAATTTAGAGATTTGCTCCTTAAAAGAATAAACCTTACTCATTATAATAGTCCCATGAACTTCACTGACTTTAAATAGGAGGAGGAGATGGTAGTATCAAACCTGGAAAAGATGGTATAATCCTACAGTTTGAGATAAAACACAACTTGAAGAATTTCAAATTGGTAGTCTTGTTTCTGGGATGAAGAACAGAAATACTCCACCTAATACAGTGTGAATACCTAATACTTGTCTCACTATTGAACTTTTAGACAAGAGTGAGGAATTCTGCTGGTTATCATTCACGCAAAGAAGTTGCATTTGCAGTTGGAATTTAAAATTAATTTTCTGAGAAGGCACAGCTTTACCTGTTAATTAGATTTTGTAAGATGTGCTTTTTTTGAAATGTAGCTTTTTTTTAGCTCTTCCATTATTGTCTAACTAAAGATAGAAATGGTCTGCATTATTGTCTTGTCCCTAATTTGTATATTACAGGTGGCCTAATCCAATCTGAACAAGGTCCCTTGCAGGCCAGTTTTCATCTTGTTATACTGGTTTCTCATCATTAATGGAGAGTGATGGACTTGTAATACAAGTATATACAGAGTCAGATCTGATAGAATAATATATATTTAAAAGTAAAGGTAACAATTTAAAATGTATGTTCAATGAGCTCCAAACGCCATCATGCTGAACGTGTTTCCTGAAGGTCTCTCCCTGTTCTACATGCAGATATTTTGATCAGGACAGTTGGTGCTGAAAGTCAATTTATCCACTTTGGGAAGGAGAAGAAGAGTGGGAGCTGCTTAGAAAGTAAGCATTGCATATCTTAAGTTCAGGATTTTAGTTTAAACTAAAATTAAGTATGTTTCTGAATCTGGCTCAAGTTCTTTTAATATCCAGTGTTTTACATCATAAGCTGATAGAAAAAGGAAGGAAGTCCCAGCACTCCACACTACCCATTCAAAAAAATGTACAGAAGATAGTGGGAGAATTTAAGAAAGCTCATCAGTTATTAACTTAACAGCTCTAATTAGAAATAATACTGAATTATGAAACTGAGTATTCTGACACTCAAGCAGGAAATAAAAAGCTTGCATTAGTAGTTATTAAATAACAGAATTCTGGAGGAAATTTAAATGTTATATACAATAAAACAATAACTGAATTTAAAATCTAATCTCAGCTGAGAGTACACAGTGTGTATAGATTAATGAATGATCTCAAACCATAGTCAAAGGTGAAATACATTTATTGTAAATGTCACTTACCTCAGGTCAAGTAGGAAAGACTCTTTTATCACACTAATATTAGTAAACAAAATGTTTGTTTGAGCCAGAATATTTAAATATTTTTCAGTTCCATGACCTAAAGTTCACAGAATAAGATGGTCTCTATAAAAATCTGATTTTACACACATTTCTCCATATTTTACCTTCTCTTTTTAGTTTTGTCAGAGTCATAGTTACTTTTATGATGATGAAAATCAAGAAGATGGAGTATGTGGGGAAGGTACAGGAGGAGGGTGACAGGATTCTGTGATGTTAATGACTTAGAAGGGCAAACTCATCCTTCTCTAAGATTCAGAACTTTTAGCAGGCTTTAAATGATTATGGTATTACAAATATGCTGTTAGTGTATCATTAAATAATTATATTTTTAATTTGGGCTATAAAGAAGATAAATTGTGCATTTACCTTTATCGATCGATAATACTTCAAGTCATTATACAGTTTGAGTTTGATTTTTCTTTTATCAATGTTTGTAAAAAAAATGTTTAGACATCTTCCATATAAGTTTTTGGTCTTGGTAAAACTTCCAGATAGGTTATGGCACTTGCAGAACATGAGGTAGTGCTGTCCTCTGCCCAGTCTTGCCTTCCTTAAAACTGTTTACCTCTTTCAACTCCTGGCCTTGCTGTCAGTACCTTGGTGCTGCTGCTGTCTTCCCTCTCCTGTGCGCAGAGACCAAAGAAAACAGCTGTGCCCCAGCTGCAGGGCTGTGAGTTTGGAGTGCAGCCTTTCCTCACTGTCCTCGGGACTCTGCTCTCTTGATGGAGGATTCTGCAGTTCTGTTTCATTTCAGTAATTCATACCTCGTATTGGGCTGCCACCCTCACTATAACTATTTTTATAAGTTTAGAACTGGCAGTTAAAAAAAAGGTATGCCAATTAATGCTCAGTATTTTAAAAATTTTATTCTAGGAAAACACTATCTTAGATATATGTGTTATAAGCATATTTCTTGCAGAAAGGAAGAAATTCTGTGCTTCCAGTGAGCAGAAAACTGATGCAGTGGGAGTAAATGCTGTTTATGATTTTGTATCATAAACTGATAAAAAATCTTTACTAAGAAAATGGCATCCTGAAATCAGATTAATTGGTAGTGATGCCTCTATAAGAAAATAGTTTTTATACAATGCTTTGCCTTAGGATGCAGTGTATTTTAAAATAAAAGCTGCATCTCTGTTTTATACTGAAAAAGAGAGAACATACATGGCCATTTGTCTGTTACTCCCCAGTAAGTCAGTCTGCTTAGCAGGGTGCAGTCTCATCAGTATTACTTCAGTGTACCAACCTTTAGGTAGCACTTGCTGAATTATTATACAGGTGTTTCACCTCTTAAGCCTTGATTCAAAGGATGAAGAGCCTCTGCTGTACCCTCTAAAATATAAGGGTACAGCAGCACAGTTATTCACAAATGTTTCAGTTAAAATAAAAAAAACATGAGAGGGCTGGTGATTTGTCGTTTGGGGTTTTTTCCCATTTATATTTCATTGGTTGGTTGGTTGGCTTTTTTTAAGTAAGCATATATCCAGTCATTTGTTCTTAGAAGGAAAAGGGAAAATAAAAAATGAAATTCTGATGACCTGCTAAGACTATAGGTGATAGTGTTAAGAAAAATATAAAATATTGCAAAATTATACAAATTAACCACCACTATCACAAGGTCAATGAGAAGAACAAGAAATATATAAAGATGTCACATTGCTGTTCTTGTTTTTAGAATGACATGATCTAATACAAAATCAGTGTAGAAGAAGGAGGGTTTGGTTGATGTAATTCCCAGACTCTAAGAAGTGTAGTATACAGAATACATGCCAATTTTGAAAGTGAAGGACATGTTCGGAACAGCCTTTCCTTGCAACACGGACAAATCAGAATTGCTGAATATCTTCCAGAAGAAGAAATGATTAGTTAAAGTGTTCAACCCTAAGTTATTTTATGTGTTCTTGAGTCTTTTTTTTTTTCTTCTTTCCTTTTTTTTTTTCTCCATGGAGGCCAGGTTAGCCTTCTAAGAAAAATACACAGTGTTAAATATTAGGTCTTCTCTACCTGGAGAGCAAACCACACATACGTCTTCAGCAAGGGACCTGCAAACCATTGTAGGAAAGGTGAAGCAAAAACACACTAATTGGAGAAAAAGGATAGGGAAAGGTGGGCAGCCCTGTGATGTCACTGTCCTGATAGTGATATATAGACATTTTACCTGGAAAAATATGAAAATAATAGATCCTCACATTCCTCCTTTCTTTCCTCTTAATTTTTTCATCTTCTCCAGAAAGTAGCAGATCAAGACAGTGTTGCTGAGAGGTAAGAAGGGATCCGGATATTGGGCTAAGCGTCCAAAGTCACAGGCCCAGGTGTGCAGACCCTCAGCTGACCTGCAAAATGCAGGGCCAGCTGATCATTTTACAGACACGCTAACCAACCATAACAATCTGCACAAAGTATGCAGTGCCAATGAATAATCCTTTGATATCGAAGCTAGCTATTCACCACATGCATGCAGGGACAAAGAATTTGTCAGTGCCTGGAGGTAGCAAAAGCCATCTCAACCCAACCTCTGGTGACAGGCAGCTCCCTGCTTAGCCTTCTTTTGAGGGAAGGCTACAGCCAGACCTCATCTGGAGGACTCTGGGCAATAACTTTTCAAATATTTGGTTGAATGTAGCTGTATTGCCACTGGACAGAAAAACAGGGTGGTTGAGTCATTACCTTGAGGGATAAAATGGTCTTAAGCATACTATTTTCCAGTCTCCCCAGTGTGTTCTCTGACAGGAGCAACAGAGGATGTGAGGCAGATATTTTTTTGAGGGCATAACTGACAGTTTTGAAAGTCATATTCATACTGAATTGAAAGAATTTGAAGGTGTTCTTGTACAACATATGCATTTGGGGATATATTTGTGTCAAAATATCATTTCAAGTAGATCTTGCTGCAGTGAGGGAACGAGCCTTTGAGAGTGCTCTGTCACACAGGAGCCCCACCAGTCCCCTGCTCCCTTGTAACTGCAAGTCCATATCCATCACAAGAAAAGGATGCTCTAGAAAATGTCACTGTGAAGTTTATGGTATCAGTGAATGGCAGAATGTCCAACTGTTTAAAAAGCAGTGTTCATCATCTTGTAAGAGAGACTAATCTGTCCCTCTCAGACACAGCACTAAAAGTCATGAAGAAGTCCTTGGAGAAAAGGGGAGTCTAAAAACCTTAAAAATACATAAAGAATCTTGAAGACTCAGAGGGAGGTCTGCAGTAAACCTCAGTAAAATCAATTTATACAACTCTTGCTATTTCCACAAAACAAAATCACTTTGACTGTGCTTGTCAGGTGCTGCTGAGATTGAATCAGAAAAAAAATAGAGGGAGGGGAAGGGAGTAATTCATCAGCAGTCATGTGTACATCTAGTCTACAGTGCTAATTTGTTTCTTCTTAATTTTGTCTCGAAATGTGTTGAATGCACCATGCTAGCTCAAATGGGAAGAAACCAGGATGAATATCCTGACTTTTCTCTCCAAAGCTGAAGGTCCGCTAGGCTATGGTGCATGTTTTTGTCTGGCATAAGAGACATTTCCTTGTGACTAGATCATTTGTCTCTGGGACTCCTCTATTGGACCTCAAAGATGTGACAAATGTGAAAGAGAGCTCTCCAGGTTTTCTAGCTTCTTGTTGTCTCATCAGTTCCTGATCCAAATGAAAATCACCGAGTTCCTTAAGTGCTGGGCTCTATAAAGTCATCCTCCTCTTCCTTCCCCTCTTCAGAGTGAAGCATACATTATCTATAGCTGTTCCCTGGGCTGGGGGCAGCAGCTGGCTCCCACAGACTTCACTTCACTGGCTCCATACAGTCCTTGCAGCTGTTCATCACATTGCCATAGGTCACAAATGCCAGCAGCAAAAGTAATGTGAGAAGGACATATAACATCTCCCCTGGATGGTGGCAGGATTTTCCTAGTCTTTACTAAATGTAAATATGTAGACTCTTAATAACATGGAATATTTTAATGAACCTACTCATAGTAAAGATGATGTTTTGCATCTGTGCTGGAGACAAAAAAATTACATTTATAGAACTGCTACCCAAGTGTACTACGAAAATGCCAACAGAAAAAAAAAAGCTTTATGGTGGATTGTTATTGAAATCATGTCTGGTTTGATAAGAGAGGGTCCAGTGGCCCTACTGTGATAATGTTACACAGCATGCTTATAATATGAGTGTTAAAGGGATTAAAACAACCATGCATGCATGCTGTGTTTCGTAAAATATTAAAAAGTCACATATTTGCATATTATACAGCTGGTTGCAAAGCCATCAATCATCATATTATCTGTACATTGAGGATGATAAATGGTTTTCATTCTAATGAGAGAATCTAATCACATGGAGAAATGAAGAGGGCATGCAGCATAAAAGCTTTGGCTCCAAAAGCTATAGATTATTATTAATATTATACATTTCTCTCTGATTTGGAAACTTCTGCTCTTCATTTGTACACATGCCTTTCTACATTCATGACTTTGAGAAAAGGTCAGGTCATTAATTTTTTTATTCTTAATAAAATGGCACTGGAAAAGCAAGAAAAGGTTGAAAATATTAAGCAACTTGGAATCAGCTCATGTGAATTTCTCTAAATTACCCAGGACAGACCATTTATTTTTCATCCCTAATAATGTGGCAGCAGAAAAGCAGACAAAGGTTAAAAATAGAAAGGTAGAAGCCTCTTACCTATGTATTTTTGTAAAATATCTAACACAGCTCTATAGCAAATAACTATGCTCTATATTGCTTGCCCACTAAATGAGAAAGTGAGCTACTTCTAAAAATGTTACAAAATTTCAACTGATTCATACGTCAGTAGTTATAACAAGCTAACTATTGTCATTAAAAGTAATGCCAATTATTATGTATAGGATTCTGACTCTTACAGCCCACTTTGTAGTAAGATCACACGGTACCCTGTGAAAGAAAAAAAGGACTAATTTTCTGATGGGGTGCAATGGGTAGAGACAGTTGTGGGAGAATGGAGAGGAAGAAGGCAGAATAACAGAGATACAACTGCACACTGGACAGCTGTATGAGTGAGCAATCAAGAAAAAACCCAAGAGAGTTCTTTACAAAATACTTGTATTTCTATATGTATTTTTCAGAATTAGTTTGTGGCTTTACATTGTTCCTCAATGTATTTAATGCTCTGCTGAATTCAGAAATTTAGAAAAAAGCAAGTAAACAATCTTAATAAGAAGGCCATACTAAATAACTTGCTATAAAAGTTTTCTCTAACATGTGAAAAGCTTGAAGAATACAGACCAGACAGTGTGCATTTCAGCTGCAGATTAATGAAGCTTTGTAGGTTTAACTTTGTAAATAGAAATAAACATGTAGGTCCAGGATGTTGTTTGAAAAGAAAATTTCTGAAGCTCTTGCTTGTTGCCATTAGGAAGTGATGCTGTGGCAATGATCTTTATTGACTGCTGCTCATCAGCTTTGTGCCAAATAGTATCACTTCCTGGAATGTTTTAAATGCAGCAGATTTGGAACAGTCTACTACAAATAAAATTCACGCCCAAGAACTGAGTCTAATGTTGAACCAGTGATGGTCTGGTATTTGACTAACTTAGGAAGTTTTAAAGGAACATGCTCAATGGGATTTGGGGAATATTTTTTTCCTAGGAATAGGTGTGAGTGTGAGAGAAGGGGTAGGAGAAAAAGGAAAAAGCCTCTGGAAAGACTGTTTGTAAGGAACAAATACTGGGTTTGATCAGCCTGTAGCACTTAGATGTGGCCTCTCATGAAAACTCATATGGTCCCTTTTGTGAGGGACCACCAGATGCCCTTGTGTCAGGTGAGGGATGTAACTGTGCTCACTGGTTTGGAGGATGGGGTTCTGTGTGTCACTCATTCTCAAGTGGACAAGCCAGTATTTGAGTATGAATCTGCACTGCTTCAGCTGGAGCAAAGCATGGCACTCCAGAAGGATGCCTCTAGGACAGTATTTCCAGTTATAGATGGCAGACTGGACACGTTGTTTTCATGCTCACTGCAGTTCTCTGGTTACCTGCAATTTTCACTTCATCATGATGTCTTTGGGAAAAACCAGTGGGATTCTCTTTAATATGGATTCCAGTGATTTTTCCTCTCCAAACTCATCACTTTTTCCAGAGGAGGACTAAAAAAAAGCTTTAAAGTATGTGCATTGGTCCAACTTTGATCCAGAGTAAGAATGCAGCTAAGCAAGAACCTGGGCCTAAGCACCTGGGTGAGACATCATCTGGGTCTTGGAGAACCTGGTAAACCTCATATACTCTTATCTTCAGCTGGGAACTTGTTTATTGGCCATAGCCTGTCAGAACTCTCATAGCATTTATTATGTTACATCATAATAGTGCCATCACTCTCCTTTTTCCTCTTTCTCCTTCCACCCTGAACTCCTCACTGTCATTCAATATGGTTTCAAGTCTTCTGACATTTTAGACCCTGACCTGCAAAAAAGAAATAACTTTCAGGAGAGAGGAAATTAAAAGATACTCATATCAAATAAACAGCTGATATCTGACCACTATTACAGATTTGCCTTTAAATTTGGGGTAAATATTTTTTTTAGACATTTGTCCATGTATGCATGTTTTAAAAGATACTTAGACTATAAGTAATAAATAGAATTTGAATACCCCCTAATTTCTGTCAAAACTTCCTCAAAAACTGTATATATTAGGTATCAGAGAACTGGATCCTCATATAGCTAAATATCTCCTTACAGAGACATCCTTATTCAGCTGTGTGTCTTTCTAATGTATTTCTCGCCTCTTCAGTTATAATGCTGCAGCTGTGAAACATTCATTAGTGTACTGATGCTTTGCTGATCTGTTACTTTCAAAATATAAGATGTTGCAATGTATCTACAGTATTTCTTTCTCAACTGCAAAGCTCAGCAATATTCAGTTCAGAGTACGTGCAGAAACACTCACTTCTGGTTTTTGTACTCCCAAATACAGTTTTACCTGATATACTTTAGAGGTTTTTGTGATTCAGATTCTTCATTAAAGAGTGTGCTTATTGTTCAAGTGTCACATGAGAGAATAAAAACATATAGAAGATTATAGTTAGTGAATAACTACACTATAGAGTTTATTTTAAAGTAGCATGTAAATTAGCATGTTTCTAATGTGAAAGTTTGTGCAAGGATGAACTAGGAGAGAAGAGCCGCTATCCCATGAGATAAAGAACTGCACTCATTTGCTTTTTCATTACAGAAACAAAATTGGTGTTTGTGATTAATCATCCTGATTAAACAAAAGATCACAAAAAAGTGGCATAGCTCCCTACTGCTAAAAAGTGGATTTGCACTACTACTCTTCAGGTTTAAAAGCAGAACACTTTTTTGGTTGACTCAAACCTAGTGAGGAGGCCAGGTATACAATAATGCCTCCCATCTTCAAAAGAAAAAAAAAATTGCCCTGGCCTTGGAGTATTTTTTTACTTGCATCCACATAGGATTTCCTATTTGGCTTGTCCTGGGAAAAGAAGAGTATGAAACTTAAACTGAAATTTAAAAAAAACAACTACAAACAACATAAGTTGCTGAAAGATGCCATTTTATAAATCTATTACTCTCAATTCAAACAGAAGATTCAGTATTGAGGTTTCTTTATCCAGGACATATCCCATGTTTTCATGATCAGTCATCACTTACACTGACCTTCAGTACTTAATCTTTGTATTTCCACAGTTACCCAATAAGTTTCTGAACAGGAGTTTGATGAGTTTACAAAAGGGATCAAATGATGCCACCATGCAGTGTAGCAAGGGACCCTTTCATGGGACAGGTTTCTCCAAGCCCATACAGAAGTGCTTCTAGGCATGAAACATGAATCTGTAAATGACAACAAATCTGAAGTTAGTAGAGTTTCAGTGTAAACAAGAGCTGGGAATTTGGAATAAGATCTGAAGCCTTTTCACTTAAGAATGGTTGTGACTTTTTAATACTGCTTGCACAAAATGTGTATGTTATTTAAACCTGTAATTCTCTCAGTTGAATTGGTCAGTACATCTCAAAAGCTGTTTTGTCCGAAAGGAAAAAAAAAAGAAAAGAGAGAAAAAAGACAGGGAACTATTTAATTTCGTCAGTTTGACCATGGCTGGCTAAAAACTGTTGGTTATAAAATAAGAAACTCTTTTTTTGTCCTTTTAAAGACTAACAAAGAGCTCAGCTATATCAGTGTAATATTACAATGTAATGAATACTTAAACCTGCTTGCATTGTCATTAGGAAAAAATGTGTAACCTTAACTAACCTTTCTTTCTCTGGTGCAGTTCTTAAATCTGCAATTATATTACCTTCAGTATACATCTACCCAAGGTTATCCAAAACAAATGTATCATGTAATACTCTATTATGTACTTCATAAATATGGGCTTGCATAATGTGCATATGTATTTGTATGTAGTCAACAGAATGATAGACATTTTAGCCATACCATAGCCAAATTGCTGAAGCTTTGCATTAAACTTAATCTGTATGTGAAACCTTCACTTTTCAGAGCAGTAATTTTTATTTAATATTGAATTACTTAGTACCTTCAAGATCTATTTTTTTATGCCTGTTTATCGCATGGCAATGTACATTAGCAGCAGAAATCAATCGGTGAAATGGAATAGAGTTTGAAAGTGAAGACAATAAAAACACTGTGACCAAAACCACACATCTCCAGGCCTGTCACAGATACCAATTTAATCAAGAGAATGTGGCACTGATAGGACTTCCAGGTCACACTGAAGAATTAGCCTTCTGGCTTTATTAGTTGCTCCTATAACCCTTTTTATGCAAGTTTCAAGTCTATTTGACTTCAGATCCAAAACTAGACTGTAACCAATGTATTTCATTCACACAGAAGTAAATCATTAAAACTAGCTTTCCAAATTGGATGAAATGTCTTTGTTTGGAACATGACCTTACATGTATGCTTTTTTATTAACCTGGGTGTTTACAAGTAGACAACACTTAAAGCTGGAAGGCTGAGCAATAATCATTATGATATCTGCTTCCTATATGTTAACATACATAGCAGTGGGAGAGAGATGGTGAAAATTTTATCAGTCTCCCTGAGTTTGAAAAAATTCTAAATTATTTCAGAGAAAAAAAAGCCTATTTGTGAAGAACAAAGTAATTGAAATAATGTTCACTTACAACTCCACAGTGAGTTGAAGGATACGGTAATAACAAGACCATTACATTTACTTTCAGGGTCAAAACCAGGCAAATTCTGTTCTTGTGTGCTCAAGGCAATAACATCCTGATGATGAGGTTGTGTTAACGAGCATGTGAAAGAGACCTCACAACCTTTCATTATATTTTTCTCTAAGTTCTTGTACATTTCAGTGTACAGTGTACCAAGGATGTCATTATTTCCTCATTGATTTGGCTATGAGGTTGTAGTTCTTAATAGAAAAGGTAATTTCTTTTAAAATGAGGATCTTATTTTAATCTATGCTTTCCTGTTTCACAAAAGCCAACCTTTTCTGGTAGGTGTTTAGTCCAATAATTCCAGCTGAAATCAATAACAATTAAATCATGAGTACCTGTCACTTCAAAGTTTGGGCTCACTGTGAATAATTCAATTTTAGCACCTACATTTAACATCATATCACTGTATTGTTAAAGCACCTTCCAGTACAGCAGTAAGTACTGTGGCTAATTTCTGTTCCATGTGGTCCCCTCTTTCTAATCTCACCTTCTTAAAGGAAAACGGAATGTGCAAGCAGGGTACCATGCTTTGAGACCTGGTAGTTTTTTTATAAACATACTGCCAAACTTTGCTATTACTGAAAACAAGATGTGTTTGTACTTGGAATGGAAATCTATGAAATTTCTGATTATCCTGAGTTCTTATGGAAGTTTTCCATGGTGAAAGAGTGATCTTTGAGAAACCTGTCTTTTACACAAATGAATCTTCTATCTATAATGAAGAGTTTCAGTGTCCAAAACTGAAAATTGGTCTAAAAATCCAAGTCCTTATGCTGGTGTTATAGATAATCATTCAACTGCTCCAGTTTCAAGCCATTCAATACCTTGAATGTGAGAATGACCCTCCTTGCCTCCAAAAGAAAGAGCCTATCCCAATTACCTCTTTGGATTCAGTGCTTCTACATAACATATATCACTTCACTTTAAATTCAAGGGTTATCAGATTAGGCCTGGTATATTCATTAAATGTAAAACAGGATTCAAAGATAGGCAGGATGAAATGCCACATAAGTAATTTGGCTGAGAAGTGATACACTGCCCAATTACAGTAATATCACATATTCTTATGTGGTGCCTTGTTTTACAAAGATCACAATGCAATCTCCTTCCACCATGTTTCTGTCCAGTTTCTCTAGCAGGTGGGAGACTGATGGGGTGGAGACAGGCTGTTCACCCTTCTTTTTTCCATTAATGCCTGAAGAATATAGCCCCTTTCTCAAGACAAAGGCTGAAGCACACCAGAGCAGTAATGTGTTACAGCTGGGTAGGCCCCAGAGGGAGTGCCAGCTCGTAGGGAAAGAAGGAAGAGAAGTGTCCCAGTTTAAATGGATTCTCCTAACTACTATGATCATAAATCTGGACCTGGAAAGACCACAATAACAAGGGAAAATCAGTTCTCAGTGGTCTAAAATGGTTTCCAACAAGATACCTATGGATTAGTACTCAGAAATATTGGATGGGCCGAAGTACCAAGATTCGCCAAAAGTGTTATGGTGATACTTTAGTTTTAGCAAGCTCAGACACATTGTTGCTGATTGTACTTTTTCCATGAGGATGAAAGCTCCAAGATGACCTTTACTGACTTTATTAGAGAAGCGTTTACACTTAACCTAAACCAGAAGGGCAGAAATAAAACACAGCCTGTTAAATGTTCAATAACGTATTTCAGCTAAGTCTGATGAAACCCTTTACTAGGTTGTCTCAACCTGACCTCCTTTCTTATGAAGGTGTTTTTTGAGACTCATAAAGAGCTTTTGCATTTAGGGCATTTCAAAACCACAACTCAGCAGGAGTCTGGTTAAATGATTCTGAAGCAGCTCTGTGAGGCACAAGGACACAACTGGAGAAATTGTAGTCTCCTTCAGGAGAACCAACAAACTAGGCTACCGTTTAACCAGACATCTTTCCCCCAAAAAAACGCCATGGCCTTTCCCAGTTGTTCATATCCTTAGTATCAGAAAATCTGTTTTGCTCAGCATCATGTGCATACACTTGTGTTTCCAAGGAGATTTTTTTCTTCACATTACTATTCTGAGACCCCCCATATAGTAGCTATATTCAAAGCTTCCCATGCAGTGGGAAGGTCACTCCATGACACTACTAAATACAGGCTCAAATATTTTTAACGGTTATGTAATAATTCCACATGGAATTTGTGTTATTGTGAAGATATTGCAGTGCTACCATTGCAATATATTCATGGTGAGAAATTAAGTGCAATGTGGGAAAGGTAGCTGATGTGTACTTTTATCATATCATATAATACATGACCTCCAAATGTATGGTTTCATCGTTTTCTATCAATGTAATTTATCCCACAATTTTTGCAGGAAAAAAGTGGTATTTTTCATATTACAGTTCATAGCCGTACCACCGTCCCTCCAAACTTGGAGGAGATGTGAGAGCTTCCTGGGAATGTTTAAGTTCTGGAAGGAAACAAACTTGCAAGCCTGGGAGCTATGTATCTACTGATATGATGGCATTAGAAATGTGCAGATTAGCTGTCTGAGACTTACTGGTAATATGATTTCAGTGTGTTTGAGTGTGAGTTCACTTGCTCCAGTTGTCTTGTTAGTAAACACCTGTCTTTCCAAGCTTTTTTGTCCACGGATGCCCAGAATATGTATGTATATTTCCCAGACACTATTCATTTTCCATCCAGCTGTGAACAGTCATCATTCCCTACAATCTCTACTTCTTTCTGAAAGAACAGGTAGGCAAAACAGCACCGATTCCTCCTCCTGCTGCTGGCTATGCTTTCTCCCTCTCAATGAAAGAAACCTTTCCAAGCTGCTTTCTTCCCATTAAAACTGAAATTTTGGCTCAAGGGATGGCCCCCTTCATGGTGCAAGGCAGGCCTCAGGTGTGCAGAGACCCCACTTCAGAACTGCCTATTGAGTACTGACAGTTGCTGTGATGGCTTCAAACTGGAGGAGGTTTCTGAGCTGCTTAGATACAGATTTAATACCAGGAAAGCAGGAGAGTAATTAAGCATTTGAGCACCAAGGTGGATACATACCTATTGCAATTATCAGAGTCCATTATTTCCTATTTTTCTAAAAGTCCTACTGAGACAACTACATTGTTCTCAGCGGGAGCAGATTACACTCTGAATTAATTACTCACTAATTAGTAGACTATCCCCATGGTTTCTTGCCCCACACTTTCTCCTGCTCAGTTGTTTAGCATAAAGCACTACACATTTAATGGGTACTGTTTGCATCAGGAACTGGTTGCTTTTCCCTGCCTTTTCTTGCTTTTTATCCAAAGTACTTATATGACCCTGTATTGCTCTGGCATTCAAATATTCTGCAATCTTTAGTGCATTTAGTATCTTATTTGGGGAAATGGGAATGCAACTACCTTCAAAAATGGATGAATCAGGTATAGGTAGCATAGGAGCCAGAATCACAGAGAGAGTGGAGGCAACAAGGAAAGTTTGTAATACCTCCATTTCAGCCGACTCTCATGGGGACTCTGTAGTGCTGACTTGGGCACCTAACATTCCTCTACAACTTAGAGATAAAGTTAAGTGCATTGCAAAGGGATTTATAGCAGCTGGCATCCTGTGCTGGAGAATGTCTAAGTTAACCCACTGTTAATACCAAGGAGAGGCACAGATCTTAAATCTGCCCTTCCCAGCAGATTTGGTACTTCACTCAGAGTTACCAAAGGCATCTTCTCCAGCAAGAACTCCATCCTTCTGCACCCTGGTTGTTTCTGGCTGAACCGGATAAAGGTCAGTGTCTTTCTCAGAGCACTGTTGGAGAAAGGAATGTCCTTTCTTCACACTTATCTACAAGATCAAGGTTACAGTATCCACGCTATATAGGGGACACTCATTTTCAGTGCTACCCTGGGCTATGTGCTATTCCGATGAGGACAGAGAGGGCTCATTATTTCCCTGTGCAGAACTGAATCAAGTTTAAAATCATGAACACCTCTGCTGAAATCTTTCTGGATTTATAAGGGTAGAATAGACTTAACTGTGTATCTTGTAGATGACAGAAAATGACTTTATGTAAAGCATGGAAGGCTGCTATTAGATGTGGTATTATTTACACTCATTGCTGACAGTAATGCCTCATGTATGTCCCACTCATGGCTGACAAGTCAGTACTTGGCAATCTCTTAGGGAGTAGGCAGACAAGTGAAAAGCCCTCCAGTCTCAGAGGAATAAATATCGTTAATACAGCTCTGTGAATCATAAGTTGCTGCTTTCGTTTGAAAACAACAAACAGTCGTGTGTTCTGTTTCTTCGCAACAAAGGTTTTAGGGTCTTTAGGATTTCCACTGCCAAACCTTCCTTAGCATCTTTTTTAAGTTTATCTTGCCTGTAGCCACAGGAGTCCTGAAGCTGAGGTTTAAAATCAAGTAATTAAATAGACAAATAATCTTGTCATTCAGACTTCAAGTTACCAGTGTTAAGATTTTGTTAATAAAATAAGGAGGTCTTAAGGTGACATTTCTGGCAAGGCCTAATGGCAAAGGTTGAAAGAAGTAGTGAGCATTCCAATGTCTTGGCAGAAAGCACCATGTAAATTTCTCACTGCTCTAACAATTTTAATAATCATTCCTTTAGCAGTTTTAAAGTTTATTGATCAAAAATGTTTTCTATAAATTTGTCACTGAGGTACTGCAGCCTAGACTTCCCTTGCTTTGTACATATACATATGCATATACATATATATTATGTCAGACAGGGAAAAGTCCCATTCAGAACATATGACCTTGAAATCATGCACAAGATTTGGTCTGTCATACTTCAGATCTATGCATATTTTTCTTACTGCAGCTGTGGGAAATTTGTCACAGTCCTATTGCAGATTCTGCTCCGTAAATAAGAAAAATCTGAAATTTCCTTCAAATCTTCAAAAATAGAACACTTATAATTATGTCACACCAGTAAGTTGTCTGCCTTTGCCCACAGAAAACAAGTCTTTACTTTCTTGTGTAGAAACTGCTTTCCATTCTCTCATTGTGTCTGCAATGATGCTAAGATTGAGAAAGATGGAACATACAGCACCAAGAAAAAAAAAAAAATCCATGTTTACTGAAAGCACAGCAGCTCTCAAAGAGGAAAAAAAAGATGCTGTTCTCTTCCTTCCTGCCTTTCTTTCCTGTTAAGGGCAGCTTGAAATCATCCTAGATTCTTGTAAAGATTTTTTTATCCCTATTAGTCACTATCTGCAAAGGCTCTCAGCAGTGCCTATTGCTGTGGAGAGTTTAATGACTCTCAGGTCATTCTCGGGTTGGAATTTAATTATTACCTTGCAAATCTTTGCCAATTTCTGTTGATAATTCTTAGTGACATGCAGACTTGTGTGTTTTGTATGGTGTTTTATGACACTGTATAACCTAATTATTTCTAAAGCCATATGGCCTAATTTAGGGACTCTAGGTTAGTACTCTTTTTAGGTATCTATCAGATTTTAAGCTTTCTCTCCCCCCCACCTCTGATACATGAAACAGCCAATAAAGTAATGGGTTACACTGCATCATCCAGGTGCAAGACTTCAGAGATCCCCAAATGCGACATTTTTTTGAACCATGTAAAATTGCATCATTTGGCTCCATTAGCTGTGGCTGTGTTCTGGGATTTCTCCAGGGTATCTGAAGTGTTTTCACTGGAGCTAGATGAAACACTTTGGTTCTTTTCTGTCTGAGTTTTTCCAGGTGCTGACTGAGTGTGCTACTAACTTCTATTTCTGGTTTCTGTTTATTATACTTTAGTATTATTTTCTGTCCATGATATATAAAAATACACGCATATTTTAATTTTAGTGCCATTATCATTTTCTCATAGCTCCTTTACAATTTATTTTAATATTGTTTTTTTCCTGGTGTGAACTACATGAGCATAGCCTACATTTAGAATTTAAGAAAAGGTATGATTGCTTGCACAGACCAATCTAGTAGCATATGAAAAATAAAATTAAATAAGCTAGTAAAATGAGAAACATTAAGATGTAAAAGATATTGTCCTTGGTGTTTATTGATTTTCATTGAGTCTGGATGTATTATCATGCTAGATAACACTGTTCATGTATATTTCTCGAAAAAAATCCCATGAAATGTCCTGTGCCACTATTATTTGGGAAGATTTCTTTAGTCTTGCTGAGGTCTTTGGTAAACCAGTAGGGTAGAAGAGAATGCTTTTTGCTTGATTTTCAAATGTTTGTTTTGCAGTTAGGCATGTTGATAATGAAGGAAAGATTGTTACATTTCATTTCTGTGGTTTCAAACTTGCTATTTGTGTTCAGAGTAAATTGTTTCCTCACTAGTTTATTGATTTTCAGCAGAACTGCCTTATACTAAGTTTAGGTGGAAGCTACCCCAGATGCCCTAGCACAACAAAGGTGGCTGTGCAGGGAGCACGGCTGCCCTCTGTGCAGATGGAGAAGCTGTGGGGAAACAGAGATGGAGGATGGGGATATTTCCTCTCAACATATTGGCTATCTGAAGTCATGGTACAGAGTTTATTAAAGCTGCACCAGCTTAAAACGAAGAAGAAAAAGGTTCAGATAGACTTAGAGCTCAAAGCCACAGTGTCTGAATCAGAACTCAAGGTAGCACCTTTCATGGAGCGGACTGCATGGTGGCAGTTTAAAGTTGCCCACCTATAAGCTACAGAGAGATAATACTTAGTTCTATTCGACTGAATGGATCTATGCAAACACCTCAAGCAGACTTTCAGACATAGGACAGTTGCATCACTAGACAACCAAAGTCAGTTTTTGACAATTTGAATGCATCACTCTGGATGCCATTTATGAATAACTGTATGCCTCACGAACTCCAGGATGTATGGGAGTGACCCGAGGTACCGTAGGAAGGACCTTGCTGCTCTGGAAAAAAGTCTGAAATACAGAAGAGAAGACCACAAGGAATCATTTTTTTCTAAATTGGCTTACCAGATCCAGCAACTACTGTAATTAGCTGTTTTGGTGTCGTTGCCCACAGACCAAGGAATGAACTGATGGCAGTTTTGCATGTCCAAGATAAAGATAATTAGCACTTTCCATCATCTCAGTGCTCTCAGAACAGCTGTCTGTGCTGATAACTTATATGACATTCTCCACTGAAAAAAAAATAATAAAGGAATTGCAGAAACCCACTAAAATCATGCCATGGACTGAGATACAGTATGATAGAGGAGATAGGGAAAATATTATGGAAGGAGTGGATCAGCAGAGATATGCATGAGGTAGAGAAAGGAATGTGAGATAAATGGTGGTGCTAAAATAGGAACTGGAAATATTAGAGAAGCAGAGGTCTTGGGAATGAGACAGCACAGAGCTGTCATCAATAGTGTGTGTGGAGGGTGTCGGTGCATCCTTAAAATCTGGAGGATGAGAGGCAGGTAGGAGGTAGTGTGTGCACTTCATTTGAAAAATTAGCAGGGGGATGCAGGCAACACCTGAAGGATCCAATGACTTCAGTCTATGGAGGTGACAATGCCTTTTGACCCTTTATCAATAACTGAGTGGAATTTGCTGGGTGCAGGTAAACAGATGGTGTAATTGGGAAAGGATATACACAATTTCTTGACTGATTAGGATATACTGTCTCAGTCATCCAGCTGCTTCTCCATGACTGGTGGGGATCTCACACACCCTCCCTGAAGTCCTTAAAGCTTTATGCTAGCTCATACATCCAGTCACAGGAAAGCCCTTTACATAATCAGAGCTATTTTCTAAAGTTTAAATTTAAACTTCACTCTCACACCCAATAGAAAGATTCAGCCAAACTCAGCTAATGATAAGCCAGCGATCTGGATAGTAACTGGAAAGAAATGCTCAAAACTAGTTTGGTGCAAGTTAGTGCAGTATGACATGAACTGTATTCAGTTTTCAGGCTAGCAAGGAGCTTTCAGTGCTGGTTTTTTTCTCTCTTTTTTTTTTTTCTCTCCATTAATTTTTCAAGTCTAATTTAATACTACTTTTCTTTTGCTTTTCTCTTCTCCTGCATCCATATTCAAGTCTCTTCTAGGCAATATCTGACCTTGCTGTTAATTATTTGCCCACAGTTGTGCTAACGGAGCTGTAGCATAATGCAGAGCAATAGTACCGAACAGGGCCATCCATCTTCAGCCTCTTAAATTATGAAATCTCATCTACAAATAATGAAAATATTCTATGCCCTACAGGTTCTAGATGCAGATTTGATTCTTTACTTGCCAGATGAGACCTAGCAAGTACGCAAAAAAGAGACCTGCATATTTTGTCAGTGTAATTGTTTTTATGTCAATAATACTGAGAACAATGTTAGTTATGAAAATAATACTTATTATGTCAGTATATGTTAGAATTTATTCTAACACCTAGACAAGAATATCCAAGGAATTTCTCACTGTCTGGGCGATTACAGGTTATTTCATCATTCTTTTATTTACTTGTGTGTTTTGGTTGCTTTTATTTGCCCATTTGTTGTTTTCTTCTATTTCATTTGACTGTGCTATGAGAGTTACATCCAATTTCAACAGTTTTTTTTCTGAGAAACAAGCAATAAACCATGTGCTTGCTATTTTTCCTCTTGCTGAAACAAATGCAGTGTAATGTTTACTCCTAATCATAGATGGCACTTGAAAACAAAACACAGGATGAGCAGTAAGTAGACTGAATGCACACCGCTGAAGTCCGAACATTGGAAGGTCCTTTGCTGCCACCATCTGATATAATCTTCAATTACATTTGCTCATATATTACCTAGTATTGAGAAATCGGGGGTTAGGAAAGCCCAGATCTATGAAGGAATCTATGGATGATCCGTTATTACAAATGTATCTGGAAATGAGACTGAAAAATGAAATTCATGATAGCATAATTCCCAAGTTAGATCCCTTTACAATGAATAGCCCGGTTTGTCAGAAAGGGAGTCACACACACCCACTAGCCAAATGGGGATGCTAACCAAGAAAAGACACTGGAGGGAAGATCCCAATTTCCATCTTAGAAGCCACTCAGAGCTTGGGCTTCAGATCCAGCAACAGGTTCTGGATTGAGGTGTGTCTTTGCACACAACCAATTGCCTCGCTTTTCTGCTGAAATAAATTGTTGGAGGAAGTTCAAAATTTCCCAGAAGGTAAGACATGGGATTAGTTCCCTCCTCGGCTGAGCAGCTCCCAAAAATATGCCTTCTCCTTTCAAGCATCACCAAATACCAGGCAAGCCTGGGACAACCTGCAGACAGGAGTCCTCCTGCTGAAGCTGTCAGGAAAGGCTGAGGCATTCATGGGCCAAATTGCAGCAGGGACTTCATTGAAATGGTTGAGACTATTTACATAATTTGTGTTAAAGCTTCAGGGACAAGTTTCAGGTACTCCATCACCTCTTCAAATCGCACCTTTTAATACAGTCTGTGATCTTTAAAAGTCAGGGTTAAAAGTAAGCTCTTGAATTATTGTCTAGTTATGCAACTAAGTAGTTCCATGGTAGGAAACAGTTATCGTCTGAGTTAAGTCTGCAGCACTCAAGTATAACACCCAAGGAAAAGCCATTTATTCCACAACAGAGTTTGCTTTTTAAATTCCAAATGCGAATAATTTTCTTTGTAACTTTAAAACATCAACTCGGTCATACTATTATAGGCCAGAGTGCTTTACCCTTAGTGACGTGTCCTTTCCTTACGCTGTATGTGACATGGAAGCAGAAAGTTTCTATTGATCTTCAGTGGCTCAGCATCTCAGCTAGCTCCATTCTGGCAGCTCCTCTGTCCCCTGAGCTGTGTAGCAGCCAAATCTGAGCTTTTGGTTCTATTTACACCCTGCTTACAGAATGGATATTTTTCCCCGCTCTTTTTTGAACCTTGTTTTTTGGTTGTAGTGGTGAAAAGTAAAAGAGGAAATAAAATTCAGGCAGTACTTTTTGTGAAAAAAAGGAACTGAGAAAATGACAGGATGAAGCAGAGCAGCAAAACAGATGTTTGGCATCTGGCCATGGTGGAATGAACTCTCTCCACACTGAATTCTGTATTTTTCTTACTCTGAAAAATAATTAACTTGTAGAGCAGCAGGTTCAGAGAGCCCTGAGTGTGGTGATAGAGGCAATTAGCCCCTATCAGAGCCATTGTTTCAAGCTCTCTGAAAAGTCAACTGAGTATTATTAGTTAGCCCTTTGCAGTTAGACGAGCCAGACAACTTCTTTTCAAAAATAGAATTGACGTTCCAGGGCCCTTTTCTGTGACAGGGTGAATTCGGTAGCAAACTCCAGTCATGGCATGTGTGAGGTCTTAATTGTGATATTTACAAAGCCAGGAGAAGAGAAAAAGTACTTTTTTTTTTTAATTGTTGTTTCCTGATTGGTGTCCTTTTATCCACTGCTGACAACCCTCTCCAGTTCTTAGTTATTTGGGATCCTCTTTTTTACCATCTTTACCCCCATTGGTTTGGGTGTGACAGGTTTGCTGGGGCACAGTGACACCCAGTAGCTATACTAAGGCTCCTTTGTATTCTTTCCTCAGGTTCTTTGACAATGATATATAAAATGTATGTAGGATATCTCCTACAAGGAAGAACAGATGACTTAATTTCCATCAGCTCAGCAGAATTTATAACTTTGACATTGTCTGCCCACATGTAATTCCCTGACTCCATCCTTCAAAAACATGATAAAACAAGCAGGCCTTTCCCTTTGTTCTGAAGTTTTACCTCTTTCAGAGGAGTGGAGGCTTCACAGCAAAGGACATTTCACTGGGAAGTATCTCAGCATCATAGTTCAACTGACATAAACGTTAAGAGGAATGTACCTCATTCATGGTGCCTTACAACTGAAATCTTTCAGCTTTTTTTGTTGGTTATGTGGTTACTCTTGTGGAGGCATAGCTATTGGTTTACAGAGAATGGAATGGACAGAAATATGAAGATCTCAAAAGTATTTCAACCGTCCTACTTCTTGACTCTCTGACAGCTGAATCTCTTTCAGTCATGCAGTTTTACTCTCCTGTCAGCCACAAATGTAGTTATTTTGTGCAGAAGCTTGCTGGTTTGTGTGTTTGGTTGTCCTGGTTTCAGCTGGGATAGAGTTAACTGTCTTCCTAGTAGCTGGTACGGTGCTATGTTTTGAGTTCAGTATGTGAAGAATGTTGATAACACTGATGTTTTCAGTTGTTGCTAAGTAGTGTTTAGACTAAAGTCAAGGATTTTTCAGCTTCTCATGCCCAGCCAGCGAGAAAGCTGGAGGGGCACAAGAAGTTGGCACAGGACACAGCCAGGGCACCTGACCCAAACTGGCCAACGGGGTATTCCATACCATGGGACGTCACATCTAGTATAGGAACTGGGAAGCGGGGGGCGGGGAATCGCCGCTCGGGGACTAGCTGGGTGCCGGTCGGCGGGTGGTGAGCAATTGCACTGCGCATCATTTGTACATTCCAATCCTTTCATTATTGCTGTTGTCATTTTATTAGTGTCATCATTATCATTATTCGTTTCTTCTTTTCTGTTCTGTTAAACTGTTCTTATCTCAACCCATGGGTTTTGCTTCTTTTTCCCGATTTTCTCCCCCATCCCACTGGGGGGGGGGGGGGGAGTGAGTGAGCGGCTGCGTGGTGCTTAGCTGCTGGCTGGGGTTAAACCACGACATTGGTCTACCTTTGTGCATTACCATACAAAATGTTAATTGCTGTAGGAGACGTTCACCCTGCAGCATTGCAGGAAGGGACTTGAAGAGCATTTTGGAGATCTAGGTACAGAAGAACCCTGAAGTGTACATAGGTATGCACAAAAGCAAAATAGTTAAGGTTGCTATGAAGAAACAGGTGAATGAGGAATGAACTACTCATTCATTCTGACAATTATATTTTAGATTGCTTCACTGTGTATTACCCAATTGACTTCTCAGCGATCAAATGTCTTAACTGCATTATATGTTTACTTTATAAGAACATATATAAGCTTAATCAAAACAAGTTTTTTTAGTCGTGTTTTGCTCAAATTTCATGTACTACTCCAATATAGTGGGCTGCAAAGACTTTTTAAGATTCTGCCAGCATTCTGCAGTACATACTATATAACAAGTGGTAAATAATTTTGCTACATATGTTTAATAGTAATCAACACGTATGGTAATTTCTAGTCAATCTGAATTCAACTTTTACTTTCGCTGTGCTCAAGCAACTGTGTTGTATGTAATATTCAGGAGAACTTTCTGAGCTTTCATAAAATGAATTTCCTTTAGGAGACTTTCTTTCTTAGCAGGAAAGAAAACTTTTCCTAGCCTAAAAGACAGACATAATGATTCTGTTTAAAGAACTGTAAGTTATTCATGTGATAGCATAGTTTTTTAGTTACTGAAACTGGTCTTTGAATAAAAGTTTCTTAAAATCTGTTGAGACTAGAGGAAATAGAGAGTTTTGCTTACCTTCTTGACAAGAGTAATTGTGTATAGGTGTGTAATCAAAAGGCACCCTCAAGCTAGGCTGTGAGTCTATATTTGGACCATAGTCTAGGCAAGCTCCATGACTTGTTTGTAATTCCATGGTGATCCTAATCATCCAAATCAGCAAACTTGATGGAATGTGTCAGGACTCATTTCTGTCCTACAACTAGATTTTTTTCGGATGAAAACTTGAGGACCTAAGCTTGCCTATGGTCAGGATCTTGTTAAGGCACAAGCTTTGAACTGAGAATTTGGATCCATAGTTCTGGCACAGACTGCTGTAAATCCTTTAGTTTCCATGATAAACGGGCACTGAGCTGTTCCCTAGGGGCAGAATAAATTAAATTCAGTACATGCCTGATGCTCCTTAGAGTCCCCATGGCTCCAGTGAAATAAGGCAGAGGAGGAGTCCACACAGTCCCAGAGCCATACCCAATTCTTTTCTACTCCATCTACCTGCCCATGCTCCAGGCACGCAGAAGTGGTAGCCTGGCAGAACCTGCTATCTTCTTCTTCAATACTTCCTATGATGAAATTGTTTGTAGCCAAGACCACAGGGACACTGCTGGTAGAGACTCTCTTTACCTTTCAGGCTGTTTTTTATATGCAGTCAGCAATGGTTAAAAATGAGTCATAGCTAAATATACTTCTGTTTATATTTCTATGTATGGTTGTTAGTATCTTCATTTTTTTTCTTTAGAACGAAGCTTCACAGCTTTCAAACTAATTCTTCAGATATGTCACTGGTGGGATCCCATCTGGAACAGGTTTTGAGGTTCAAATATAGCTGCCTAGGTTCAGACTACCTAATTCTTAATATTCGTGCAAAGAATCTAATTACTAGGACAGATATTAAATTAAATCCTCAATTCAAAGATAACCCATATTATCCTTACATGTAGCTTGCTTCATTGTAGTGATTGTTGCCTTTGATTGCAAATAAATTGGTTCTACTTCAGGTTCAACACTGTTCTTTTAATTTTGTTACAGAAATTTCATGAATCATGCAGATTTCCTAGAAATAAATCTGTTGTCTTGCCCTAAGTACCATTGCCTCCAGGTAGGGTAGAATGGATCTCATTTTCATTGCAAAGTATTTGAATATTTTACTGGCAATGTGTCTTTTCTTTTGTTAACAATGTAAAAGTTCTCTATCATTAACAAATATGCAGGTTTAATTTTTTTCTAATTCACCTGAGCAGAATTCAAATACAGCATACCATCTGCAAGCTCTCATGTTGTAATTTTAGCTGTAGCGCTATGATAGACATTAAAGCAATAGTAGAAAAAGAAAAAAACCTTTCCAGCACCATTTAAGCCATATCACATATACCTTTCTTTTCCTCATTCAACGGAACTCCCACAGCCTTTTTTCTCTTCTTCAAGTAGATAACAGAGAATAAGGTGAAAAATGATTTTTTTGAGACAGGAGCTTCATTACAATTAATGGACATAATGCCCTTTTTATCAATAACAAGATTATTCATAACTCAGTGTTTAGTTTCAGGATTCAGAGCCAAATCCACTGCCATAATCTGGGGGTGAAAATGTTTGGCTACACCTAATAGTCATTAAACTGAACCAGGGAATGTTCCCAGGCTCAGGACCTTATCCATCTACAGCATAAGTTGTTAGAACAGTCCCTAGGCTGATTTTGGCTTGAGCCAACTATCACTTACCTGGCAACACCAAGGCATGGTTTGGGAAGTAGCTTGACCCAAGGACCATTTTAATAGGTACTCTGTATGCAGCCACGTTGGCTTGGAATAAAAGTGTTTAATTGTATAGACATGGGCTATTCCATGATAGTTAGCCTTTTGTGCAAGAGAAAAATCTTAGGTGGTTTATATTTTCAAGTACCCACTATGGGTTGTTACGGGGTTTTCAACATCCAGAAATTCTCAAACATATATCACTGCCAGTAAGCATCATTACTCCAGGGGCTTACATGAGAGCTTGTCATTTGAAGTGCACAAAAAGAATGGCATATTTGGGGGGGAGAATTTTTCTTCCTTAACAGAACAGTGACATTAACTGCATGGGATGGTATCCAAAAAAAACCCCACTGAAGTTGTTGCAAGACTTGGGGAAAAATTACAAGATCATAGGAGTGGACAACCTGGACTTCTTCAAGCAAAAGAAGAACTAACTGTTCTTTCACACTGCACCAGTCAGTCAAGGTTTTGTATAAGCCAAAAGAAGCTGAATTTATGTCACTTTTATTGTGGGAGGTCTGCTCAGATGGCCAGGAAAGAATAAGGCTGGCTGCCTGCATAAATTAGAAAAATAATTTTCACTGTGGACAGTTTTAGCAGCCACAAATCACCAGAGTCTAGATATGACCTTTTCATCTCTCCACCATGACAAGTGAAAAGGCAGACAGAGGAGCTGCTTTGTCATGTATATAGCACCTGGAGATTTCTTCTCCTTGGGGACCTGCCTGCAGGCAGGGAGGTGGCCACTACAGCTTGTCCATGTCTTGTGGGAAGCATGTGGCAGTAAAATCTGCTGCCTTTATCTCCTGTATTCATTGTGAGAATTGTAACTCATGAACATTTTGCATATTTAGGGTCTCAGGCAATATGAAAATCAATTACTTTGGTGATCCATGACAGCCTTAAGAGGTTTTCCCAGCTCACCCAAGTCTAAATTTTTTATGACAACTTGTGAATTTGATGATAGAATTGCTTAGCAAATGTAAGCTATTTGCCCAAAGAAAATAGTTGCTGCATCTCTAGTGGTTAACAGAGTTTGTCAGCTGAATACGAAAAAATGTACAGCCCACCCTATTTCATTCTTTCTTGCTCTGAGCCATTTCTACTCTTGTTATATCTGCAGCAGGGGTAAAAGTGTATGACACTTTCTTTATACTTAAAAATTTTGTTCTGTTCTGTTTTTTTCCTTAAATTCAATGAAGTTACAGCTCTCCACATTCTGACCACTGAAGTAGTTGCAGCCCGTTTTGTGGTTTTGTTTGAGAGCATAATAACTACCGTTGACCACAAGATGGCAAAGTTTCTTCACTTTTCTGCGACAAGAAGCCTATTTTGGGAAAAGGAAAGGGAAAAGGATGCAACAAGGTGGAAACAAAGTCAAAGGAGGAAATACACATAAAGACTCTGATTCCTCTTGTTACATCTGGATTTCCAGTCTTGTGAGTAAACAAAGAAATATGATGTATTTAATATATGATGATATTATATGATATCATTTATTTTACTGACAATTTATGAACATCACAAGAACATAGTATGTGTTTATTGCTCTTAACAGATGCTAAACTTTTATACAAATTCAATCAGTTGTTAGAATAGAAATGCTGTCCAATAATAACAAATTCTTTGCAGCTACATGTATGTAAGATTCTGCCTAAAATATATTGCATTTTGGCAATCAGAGATCCCTTTGATTTGCACAGAAACAGGTAATCTATTGATTGCAAAATTGGTGAGAGAAGGATGGAGGCTTTGTTGCTCTGGTATTTTGCAAAAAAATTTTTTTTTTTTAATTTTTACCTTAGAATGTGGTGGCAGTGACAATTCCTCTAGCCTTCTTTTTTCCTGTTACATATCTATTTTTTTATTAATATTAAAGTATATAACTTTTGAATCCAGCATGTTCTTTTCTACGAAGAAAATCATGGAGAATGCTATCATTAATTTAAACAATTTTTTAAATTATTTTGCGATCCTTTCATGATGAGACCATTGAGAAACATTTGAATCATTTCCAAATTATATTTTTCTATTATAAGATTTTTGATTTGACTAGCAACTGACACAATGTTTTTCAAATTCTGTGTAGGTAGCACTGACCAAAGAGTTTCTCTTAAATTTTCTCTTGCTGTGTCACAGTTACAGGGACTTTTCTTTTGCACTTCACTCAAATTTAATTCTTCTTTTTTAAAGTTTATTTTCTTATATGTTGTCTATACTACCTATTGATTAGCTACTTTTCATTCCAAAAAATCCACAGCCAGAGGAAGGAATACTGAAATTCTGTTCACTGATCAAGCCTACGAGCAGACAGTCCTCCTGCCACTAGAGGCCAGGCAGTTTTGTTCCCTGCCTTCCTCTTTACAGACTCAGATCCACACTCACTACTGCATGTTCTAAACACTGCATGAACACAGGTGTTCACTCATCTCATTAATGCATTTAGAGAGATGGAAAAGATTCCTTTTCAATCCAGCTAACCCAGTTCACAGTACTATCATGCAGGAGGAACATTAATCTAAAAATCTGTGGCATTGCAATAAAAAGGCTGGGAGGTGATGGGGGCATAGCAGAAAAAGTAAAAATATGAAAATGATAAAAATACCTTGTAGCAGGAAAATAACTTTCCTCCTTCCTTTCTGCACACCTCTTGCAGCATGTTCCAGGTATCTGTTGTGTCTTGATTCTGTTACATTGTGTGGCTAATGTAAATTAAAAAGTGTTGTTATAAACTGGCTTTTAGAACTGATGCTATTTAAAAAATGCCAAAGGTTCAGATACTATCCCTGTAAAAGCCTGATTTCTTCAGCATTTTAAAGAAAACTTTTAGTAAACAAGCTCTTACCAAGGAGATATTTACCTTGAACTCCCTGATAAATAGCTTGATGCAAAGCTCATTGAAGCTTATTCAAAAACTCTTACTTAGCTCAGTGGGATATGCATCTGGAGCTTAGCACACAGAGCTGTTCTGTTCTTCCAGGCTTTTAATTTAATAATACGTTTGCCTACTGCTAGTAACCCTGTATCCTTGAGAAAGAACTCTTGCTCAAATAAGGCATTTATTTCTGATCTACTATGATTATTCTATAAATCACCTGCTGTAAGTAAGTTTTGTTGAATTCAGACTAATGGGCTCTCATTTCAATCATTCATGTACAATTTCCATTGGAATCAACATGTGACACGGGGGGGGACAGAGGAACAAAAATGTTTTAAAGATGGAGACTAAAACCTGGTCTTCAGTCCTGACTGACCTGTTTTTCCAACTCCTTAGGAGGTAACTTCTATATGGTCTCTCTCTTTCCCGCTATTTCAGCCTGTGAACATTTTTTAATTTTCTCCACTTCTGCCATAGTACCTCTCACGAAAACACCTGAAATGCCCCATTGAAAAGACATCCCTTTGGCGTTTCTTGCTCATAATGAGGTAACTGCAGATCAAGAACATATCTTACTGTCTTGAGATGCAGAACTGCTCTTTAAAGGCAGCAAGGATTTCACTTTGTAGTGAAAACATGCTTTAAAATACCTGTACTTCTTACCAACCATCTTTGCCTTTTCCATTTGTTTCCTGACAGATATTATCTTCCATTTCAGGAAAGCGTACTTGTCAGTGTAGTTGCTGTGATATTTTAGTCTCATTCAAGTCTCTCTGTGGACATGTTCATGTTTTGAGTTCAAAATATAACTCGGTTGCCTATTCACCTTATCATCACCAGAATATTGAACTTTTGTAACTCCCCAAATGCTTTTTGTCCCTCAAAGTAGGGAGTGCTCTGGGATACCAGTGTAGTTGTTCTTCCCATGATTAGCATTACCATTATCATCCTGAAACAATATGTTTCCTACACTTCATGCTAAATCTCTCATATAAGCTGTAAATCTGAGCATATTTAAGTATCTCCCACTGCTATTACCAGGCTCACAGTTGTCTGAAATTCTCTACTCCAATAATCAATTAATTTTTCTTTACACTTAACTGTTTCTATCAGAAGATCCTATTTATTTTACTGCTTCTAACACTTTTTTCAACTAAGACGTCTAAAGAAAAAAGGGCATGCAAAAAAATATTAGTAATGGGAATTTTGACTGTACTCTGTATGAGATGGGAAGAAGACAAAGAGTCCTCTATTTCTTGGTGTCCCTCTGAAACAACTGCATAGAAATCTAACTTTACCAGATCCATGTACAAATTCTGGTGAACTGCCTCAAAGTTTGAACAACAACAAAAAAATCTTTGCTGGTTTTGTCTAGTGCTTGTCAGGCAACTGCTCTCTGCATCTCTTTTTTCCAGTATGTGTTGTCCAGTTTTTTCATACTGGAAAGTATAATGTTTGTATTTTATGCCTTCCCACTTTGAGATGCCACCTTAAGATGATAGACCTCTTCAACTGTAGTGTGATTAAAAGCCAAGATCTTTCTTGGCTGTAAAGGGTTTTCAGATGGGCAAGAAGTACATCAACTCAAAACCAGCAGATCAGAGAAAACAATTGTAATGTCAAATTACAACCCCAGGGCATAATTTGGGCATATTCATTCAATTTTAAGCAACCTGGACATACTGAATCTGCAGCTGGCTAATACAGAGAATTATTTTTTCCCTATTATAAATTAAATGCCTACTTTAGTTTATAATATAACTCCAAGATTTTCATATAGCACCTTTTTTTTTCTCATTTAAATGCACTAAGAAGAATCAGAATCCTCTAAACATCTTAATTTGCAATGTATGATGGCAATGCAAACAAGTAGCTCTACTGAAAGCCCCCACATGCCCACAAAGAACATACAAAATTTTAAAAAGCAAGTGGAGTTAATCACAGCTATAATTCCGACAAGAAATTTCTGATCACAGCAACTACCACTGGCACAGAGCTCAGAGGAACTCGCCTCTGGAGGAACTTACTTTGGGAGTTGCAATGGAAGCTCCTGTCAGCAGATGGCACTGGAGACATAGCTGTGAGACTGCCGTTGTCCTCAGAGCAAGAGTCTGGAGATATAAGTTTAAAGATTTTATTCTTTTTAAGTTTTTCCCTAGAGCGAAGTGTCATAGCTGAAGATCATTCCCTCTGCCTTGTATTATAAACCCTTGTGATACTGGCTCTGTCCCATCACTCATGTAAGTGTCACTGATGCAGTTTCATGAGCTCTTTTCCATAGGTTAAATTCAGGCAGGTTGCAAAAGCAAACTTTGTTTTGTCACATTTTGAGCTGTTGAAGTGTGCTGTTTGGGAAATAAAGACATTTCCTTTAAAAAAAGGAAGGTGTTTGATGAGGAGGAAGGATGGCACGTCAGGAAGAAATATTGCTGGAGAGACCAACTCTTATTTAACAAAGACATACAAGTGTCAGAGGGGGATATTTAGACAGTCTGGGTGGGGAACCTGCATAAGCAGCTGAAAGCCAGGTTGATTTTCTTGGAGATACTTGCCTGAGATGATGAGTGTTTGTTATTTTTTTGAGCACCCTCAAGCTCAGCCGTTAGCCTGCACTTCATTTAAAAGTCTAGGTCCTCTGAGCCATTTGAGTCTCACACAGAAGCTGGGAGTCCTTGCACCTTGAGAGGCTCAAAGGATAAGCAAAAGAAACTAAAATGTAGGAAGACACCCCAAGGAAGACACCACCTTTAATTGAGTAGTTATACAGGCAGCAGTGAATTATAATTAACGGAAATAGGCTTTCTCAAAGCAGTACTCCCTGTTGATCTGAACTACTGAAGACAAAATGCCTTGGGTCAGATTGTTTTGGTGAAATTTAACTAAAACTTTGATAACAAAAACAGATATTCTGCCTCATTCCATCGTCTCTAGATTGTTATCAGTGTTCCTCCCTTTCTCTCTGGCTCATCATGTTCAACAGTTTCCCCTTGCACTCACACAGTTTCTCTGGTTCTCCATAGGGTCTCATGCTTAAATTTTAACATCTGGTACTTGCGACTACTGTTATGTAGAGTTTTCTCAAGCAGGCTGTTTTATTTGATTCTTTATGGATATTAAATATGCACGTCAAAATCCTATTTCATGCATATTTCCCAGCTTGGAGCAAATTTATGGTTTGGGTTTGTTTTTTTGTTTGTTGGTGTTTCTTTTTTTCTTTTTTGTAATGGTCTATAAAAAATTGAGGAAAAATATTACAAGACATCAAAGTTTTACATATTCGGCTGTAAAAAAATCTTTCCCAGTCAAAATTCTTAGACAAGAAAAAAGCAAAAGGCATCTAGTAAACTGTAACAGAATAAGAGTATGTGAAGCTAGAGACTAGGAATTTCTTATGGCAACTATAATGATCAAAACATGACATGTATAAGAAAAGCAATAGATCTGCAAAATATTAGTGAGAGAAAAAAGGAAAAGCAAAAAAAGGCCAAGTTTGCTGGTGACCGTGCAACTGCTAGACAAACACTTAAAGTGACGTAAGAAGAATTTTCTGTGATAAACAAACTGACAAAATAGTATTTTGTATCAGCTTTGATTTTGATAATAGAAATAAGTGAGGAAAAAAAAGATAATTTTGAAACTGACCTGGGAAATAAGTGAAATCTAATCACTGAAAGAATATGAATGAATATGAATGACAGTTCAGTGTCAAAACTGGGAAAAAAACAAGCTCACTTACTGACCACAAATGGTCCCATCTATCTCACCCATTCTGGCAAATTGGTGTAACAGATAGGAATGACAGCTTAATGTAAAGAAGCAAGAAATTGCTTTGGTGTTAAGGTTGAAGAGCAGCCTCAACATGCAGAAGAATGAACGCAATATATCATCTCTAGGAAGAGGAGGCCAAATATCATGCAAAACAATCTGCTGCAGAGCACTGAGTGTTGAAAATACCTAGGTGATTTTGTACAACAGGCCATGAGCCACACCTTAAAAAAGACATCACAAATCAAGTCCAGACAAAAGATCCAATGGACAATTGCATATAATTTGGAGGGAAATCACCTTTCACCCTTACTTTCATTTTGGTTGATTTGCCTTAGGTTCTTGTTAATATGTTCAGAGTACAGATGCCTCATATTCCAGATTTTGAGGCTCACTGGCGTGCAATTAATTGCTAATCTGTGTAGGAAATTATGAATAACTTGGTGATAAGTCTCTATAATTGTCTGCAATCTGGCAATGTGAAGAACTTAAAATTTAAGGAAAGAATGTTATCATCTTGGTCATAACTGGGTTTTGATTTAGAGTATCTTAAATTTGCAGTTTACTTCTTCATTTCAAATACATTCCCATTTTTCATATAAATGGTGAATCACCTTTGAATCTTACATCCATCTGAATAAAGGAGTTTGTTCATTTATCTACCTTGATCACTTTAAAATAAAAGGTTAGATGGGCCTATTCCACCTACGTTCTATTAGTTCCTTTGTGTGAGTTATCATACAAATCACTTACACAAAGGATAGGATGGTCCAAATTTAGCATAGGCTACCTCTCTGTGTCTTCCAGTTCTTTAGAGATTAGGTCTAACTGATATGTAGAGTCAAGTTTGGAAGAGTGCATGGAGCTTGGAAGAAGCATATATTTTTAATATAGCACCTGGTTCTAACACTTGTCTGATAAAAGTAACATTGCATATAAAAATAAAGATGTTTCTTAGTAAAGTATCCATTTATTTAAATGACTTAACATTTACTGTGAGAGGTTGAATACTCTACTTGTTCAGTTAGTTGGGATTCTTTTCATTTTTAATGGTGCCTTTGTAGACAAATTCATATATTTGTTTTAAATTGCTATATTTTTAAATTGGATTATTATTAAATGCTGATGAGACTTCTAGTGAGGTGAGACACTAAAATGCAATGACATTTTTGTTTGGGTGGAATTGAGCAATCTCAATATATAATAAGCTGTGATGATAATGTTTCAGTAGGTGTCATTTCTTTTAAAATGCTGAAAACCTTTTTTTAATTATCTATAACTTCGTGAAACAAGGAAATATGCCTCCATTACGAAAGGAACTTTTAAAGCTGTATTTGTCATTATGACAATTTAATTCTACTTTCCTTTGCAGTATTTTATTTTGCTTAATGTGTGATGCTCCATATTTGCTAGTATCTCAAGACAGCTCCTAGATCATGGTTTAAGGGTACATCACTTTATAGGTGCAATTACTGAGGTGTCATGGTTTAAGCCCAGCCAGCAACTAAGCACCACGCAGCCTGTCACCCACTTCCCCCCCCACCCAGTGGGATGGGGGAGAAAATTGGGAAAAGAAGCAAAACCCGTGGGTTGAGATAAGAATGGTTTAATAGAACAGAAAAGAAGAAACTAATAATGATAATGATAACCCTAATAAAATGACAACAGTAATAACAAAAGGATTGGAACATACAAATGATGCACAGTGCAATTGCTCACCACCCGCCGATCGACGCCCAGTTAGTCCCAGAGTGGCGATCCCCCCGCCCCCACTCCCTGCAGTTTATATACTAGACGTGACATAGGGTATGCAATACCCTGTTGGCCAGTTTGGGTCAGCTGCCCTGGCTGTGTCCCCTCCCAACTTCTTGTGCCCTTCCAGCCTTCTTGCTGGCCGGGCATCAGAAGCTGAAAAATCCTTGACTTTAGACTAAACATGACTTAGCGACAACTGAAAACATCAGTGTTATCAACATTCTTCTCATACCTAGCTTAAAACCATAGCACTGTACCAGCTACTAGGAAGACAATTAACTCTATCCCATCTGAAACCAGGACATAAGGGAACTCCTAAAATCTTTTTTGTTTAATTATTAACACCTATTTTTCAGCAGTTTTCTGAAGGGCTGCACATTAGTATATTCTAGTGCAACTATCCTTGGAAATATTGACTCCATTGAAAATTTCAAGACTACTTGCAATAAGATGCTTTCACCAAAAGAGAAAAGATTGGGCAGTGAAATGGCATGATTAGTCATATGTTTAGCCAGAGATACCATTTACAGATCAAATTTATCCCACTATTTGAAAGATTAAGCTATTAAGTTCACTGAATTGGAAAATTAAGAATTGTGAGCCAAATGTTCAGTTAATTTAAATTAAAATAATTTTGATGATTTTCCTGGATTTATGCTGTATAATGTAGAACCTCCCACATCATAAAACTCAGTCATCCATGAATGCAGGCAGCTAAGTCATATAATAATCTCTAATTTACAACAGCTGAAAATTTGACTATTTTCTTCATCTTGAACTCATTAATAAAAAATACCGCTTTTTTGAACCTCACTGTATGTTTCCTGTATGATAACTTGTAAGAAACATAATCCTATTTCCCCTTCCCCAAAGTCAGGTGTTTTAAAGGTTATTAATTTGATGTTATTCAGAAGCAATTCCTCTATTTGAAAAATAATTTCACTAACATTTATTAGTCTGAATGAGGGCTGCTCAGTAGACCTGTGTCTTGCTAGCCTCTTCAAAAATGTTAATCTCTTTAAAAATAATTGTCCGTGTTCTGCTGCTGTCAGAACAGTGTGGAGTTTGTGGCACTGTTCTGCAGTGGGGGATGTAACTGTGAGAAAATTTATCAAAAATCCACTTGACAGTACTATACTTCTGCACTGGACCCTTCCATCCAGTGTATTGATTTCCAACACTTCCCTTTCCCATTTGGTCAGATCTGCTATATTTTGACTGCTGTTCAAAATATTCAGCTGTAGAATGTTGACAAAAGCCATATGAAAGTCTGAAAATAAATACTTCAGTGTATTTTTGTTTTCTGGTCCACAATACAGCTTGGAGAAAGTGTAATGTTTTTTGCAATAATTTTTATATCAGCTAACCCTACCTCAGTTTTTCACGTAGATTTATTTTTGCATTTACTTGAAGTCACTGAAAACGTCAATCATCATTTTCATAGTGTGTGTCTTAGGTTAAAGTTGGACCGATTTGATTTCATCATATGTTTGACATGATCTTGCATTTCTTCTGCTTTGCCTTTTCCAAGCACCCAGGAATGTTTGCCAGATAAAATCAGTCTGCTCGCTCCCTGGGAAAATCTGACAGTGTAGTTGTTTTTTCATTTGGTCATAAGATCATAGAATCTTAGAATCATTTAGGTTGGAAAAGACCCTTAAGATCATCAAGTTCAACCATAAACCTAATACTGTCAAGTCCACCACTCAGATTCGGCCCTTAAAGGCACAGTCAAAGTATCAAACTACCAGGAAAGGTGACAGAGACTAAGCTCAATGCCAATTAGAAAAGCAAAACAAAAACCCAAAATCTCCTCATGTTCTTTTTTTCTAGCCTTTGATTCCAAGTTCAGCAGGACCTTTATTTTCCAAACCTCATTTTCTTAAATATCTGGTTCATAAGTACTGTAACCCTCCAGAATAAATAATGTTCAGGGCTCATCACTTTGTTTTGTGAGCGGAATACTCCAGGGTTTGGATTTGTAAGATAGCAAAATTGCATGGTACTAGTTTTCATTTGGCAAAAAGTAAACTGAATCTGGACTGGCTTGGGTCTACGTTCCAAACAACAATGTGTAGGCGGGCTTAAATAAGCGATTTTGACTCAGTGTAGAATGTGGACCATTCGTAGCATTTTTTTATTATGTGTAAAAAAACTTGCAGATTAAGGTTTTGTCTGTTTTTAATTAGCCTCCCACAAAGCTTAATGTTCCTGTCATACTTCAGAGCAAAGGTTCTCATTTTAGTATATTCTAATTATAATTCTCCTTTCTGTAAATCATTGCTCTGAGGGAGGAAAGAAACCCTTTTTGAGAGGACTTGTAACTTTTCTTATCTTTATCTTCTAGAAGTCAGTGTAGTCAACACTTATGACCAATCTTGTGCAAGCTTCTGTAGCTACCTTACTCTTTCAGTAATGGCATGAGGGAGCTACGTGTTCAGTGCAACATTAGTTAAACTGGATCCTATGAATATTAGTTTCAAAATAATTTGCTATGCCTTTTATATTCTAAGACATGAGCAGGAATTTCAGTCTAGACATAAATGGTGAGTAGTAACACTGCCTTTCTTAAATCCTTCTCTTTTTTTTGCTGCGGCGTTACAGAGGGTTTCTCTTATCTGTAAAGCCAAACTTCATTAAAAAAATATAAGCATGTTTTGTCTGGTGTAGCTGAATCAAGAACTGAAATTTTCAAGAATGAAAGTGATCTGGGGACAGATTTTTCAAAAATTAATTAGGATATCCATATGGTTTTGATATCTTCTCTGAACAGACTATCTCCAGAAGCTGCTATTCTCATGCCATCTGAAATAGTTTTACCCTTCCAAGGCGCCATAGAACAGGGAATAGAAAACTTGCCACCTAAATTCTTCAATGCCTATGATTTTAGGCTAGGGTTTAAAAAAGCATCTTGCATACCTTTGTTTCACATTTGTACCTAGTCTCTTAACTATTTACCTTGATGAGAAAGCATTTTTCCGCTAAGTCCACGGCGGGGGGGCGGGGGGGGGGGGGGATAGAAATGTTCTTTATCTCCTCTACTATAGTGACATCTCTTTTCAGTTTGTTTTCAGGTCTTTGAGAACACACTTCTGTTTTCTGGGTTTCAGTATCCCGTTGAAAAGAGTTGCTATGTACATTTTTAGCAGTTAATCACAGTATGATCTGATTTTTAGTAGTAAAACCTCAAGGTAAGAAGTACTAGTCTTTCCAAGTTCCTCTTCTTGTGGTTTTGAAATATCCCTAACTAGAGAATGTGTTTGATTTGGAAGTACTTTATCATGCAAAAGCATATTCTAATGTCCTTTATTACTGACTGATTCTTTTATTTCTTTAAAATGTTGGGTTTCTAGCTATTAGCCAGAATTTTTTAAATGCAAAATGTGTCTCAAATGTTTGATATCCTTTTCTCAAATGGATAAACAACGTATTTAAAGCTTTTCAGTGAAAAAGTAGAGCTTTGGGTGTTAAATGTTACATAGCACTGTTGTGCCATACCAGTCTTGATTAAAAACTTAATTGAGCTTAAAACAAAACCAAAGAACTTGTCTTGCTGTAATCATAGAGGAAATATCCTGTTTCTAGGTAGGATAACAATGACTCAGAATTTGTTTTTGATTTAGTTGTAACATTTAGAGAAGTTGCCAAGTAGCTGGCATATTCTAAAAACTGAACCTATGAAATCAGCTGACTCAAAATTTATGTAATCCCACCATAGGCATGCAACCTCATTTAAACTAGGGAAAAGGTGCTTCCTCCCCAGCCATCCGCCAATCTAATTAAGATATTAAATCAGATGCATTAATAATTTTATTGTAATAACTTCTTGTTAGCACTTTCCCCACCCTGTCACCCCACACAGGCACATGCACATGCACATGTGCGCACCCAAACCACATAAACACACCCCAAAAAGCAAGAGCAGTTGTGAAGTTGGAATTACACTGGTACATTGCACAGAGTGAGCAGAGCCCTGTAATTCAAAGGATGTTGTTGTATGTGTGCCAATAGTGTTACATCCTTTAGCATGGTCTGGTGGTGAATTGAGAGAATACAGCTTTTTCCATCACTCCAAGAATCAATCTTCTACTTTTTGTCTCTGTTTAAAGGCCTTATTCTCCCTCTCAAGCCAGCCATTACGCTGATTGATTATGAGTCTTGAGTCCTACACACTGAGAAAGAAAGATCCCATACAGCGAGAGAGTGGAACATTTTCAGCTTTCTCTTGATTGTTGTTATAAAGCATTAGTCTGAAATGAAAGGTTGAAGCAGCAGCTGTTCATTGGCTGTACCATAAAACATCATCAGTTTGCATTGCTGAGCCCTAAATTGACATTTTAAGTTCCTCATTTGTTCACAAGACGTTCTTTTTCAAGCTTTCCCTGTTCTGTTTTGTAGACAAAGTGAGACAACGTTCACTAGAGTGAGGAACTGAAAATGCATTTTGAACATGCGTTAAAGCTGTTTCAATAAACTTATAAAGACTTTAAAATAGGATCTCATAGTGCAATGGTGATGATAGCAAATGGTTTCTTCAAATGGCTACGTCTGAAAAACCTGTTTGATGTGTCCAAGTACTTCTGAGCCTTTAAGCAGAATCAAGATACATGAATTTGAGGTGTATTTTTGCAACATTCTTTGGTTATTCAAGAATGGATTCTGTTCTGAAGGTTTGTCCCATTAAATTTAGCATGCTGAAGTGTCTCATCAGTGTGATAATTAAAAGAAATGTGAAAAGGAAAACAGGGCAGCATTGAATTGCATGTCACTAATCAAATTGAAATGGATATCATCTGTTTGCAGAATATGACACAGTGGGTGTAATTCCCATTAAAAACGACTCTCTATATTGAAGTGGAATGATTTTGTTACTTAAGCAGAATCAAGATAGATTGATAGAAAAAGCTGTCTTAAACCTTTCATGAAAACTTACCAATATTCACCACTTTGTTTCTCTAGAAATGATATCTATGAACATTTTTATTAAATCCACAGTTGAGCACTTGCTAGTCTATAAAAGCCTAAATACCTTTTTAATTCAGCAGAGCTGCTTTTGCTCCACACCTGGTATTTGTCCACCCTTTTATATTTGTAGTATCCTGTAAGATCTGCCAGCTCCGAGGTGATGGAAACTGGTGCCTGCTATAGACATCATTACTTATTTCAGATTTAACAACAAGGAAGAAAAAATTTCTATTACTTAATGACTTTCTGACAGTTTTCTTCTAAGATTAAAATTTTACCTACTGGATTAAAACTATTACATTTTGAAATGCTAATTCTAGACACATTAGAATTGTTTCAATGACCTAAGCTAACAAAATTCTTACACACAGATAAAAAATGTTACAGTAAATCTGATAGCCATTTTTCTACAATTTTGTATTAAATGAGTATGTTTCCAAGTACAGGATTGTGTTTGTGCTGTATTTAGGAAAATCTGTGAACTGTAACTTTAGTATGTTTTGCAAAACTTTAAAGATCATGATCACTGAAAGGATTACTGTAAAATGAAATACAGGGAAGCTTTTCTAGTAATATGGCTCATAAACTGAACTACTAAGAAATAGTTTAATGATCAGAAAAATGCATACCACCTTTTTATACATAATTTGCATTTTGAATTATATTAATGTAAATCCTGAAGAAATTAATTTTTTTAGTGGAATCTTGGTTTATATTTGGAAAACAATTTGGGACACAAACCTTCTAACTCCTTTTAATGGAAGGGAAGTGTGGTTTAGTCCCATAATCTGAGAAGTTTGAAACAGAACATCTCCTAAGACTGTCTCAGTTGTTAAGCAGGTGTGTAGAAATAGTGTGAAATTAACTAAGAAGTATTGTTGCTGGATGGTGACAACTTCATCAAGATGAAATAAAAAAAGTTGAAAAGTCCCAGCCAAACTAGCAACCAAAGCATGTAGCAGAACAAATGAAAACCTGTCAGGGTTAGATAAAACCTGGCTAAAATCAAATTAAAGATGAGATTAAAAGAAGCCAGGACTTAGGAAAAAAAAAAAAAAAAAAAAAAAACAAAACAAAACCAAAACCAAACAACAAAACAAAACAAAACAAAACAAAGCAAAACATTAAAATTGCTCAAAACCAAAAGAAAACTAGCCAAGAACAAACTTGTCGAGAACAGAGATGGAATAGGAAAGATAATGATCTAAGATAGGAAGAACAAACTTGGATATTACAGAGTGTGGAAAGCAAATGAAAGGAGTCAAAACAGCATTCATCTGAGATTGATTTACCATTTTTCCACTTGCCAAAGCAGAAGGGAAGATGTTTTTTTTTTCCACTGTAGAATCTATCATATAGAATATCTAACTCTGAGGCTGAAGTTTAATTGTTTTTTCAGACATTTCAGAGGAGTATCTTATTATACCTGGTTTAAAATAATAGCTAAATGTTCCTCACGTGGAGGAACAGAAAGCTTTATGTTATCACTACCAGTCTAAAGGGACCTGTACTTACTGTATACAGTACTTTTTTTTGAAAAAAAGGCAGAGCTTTCAGGCATTCATAACTACATGGTTTGGCAGAATTGGCCAAGTTTCGCTCAAGGGTTATATAAGACTGTGTGAATAATGAGGAGTTAAAGCTGGGAAAGTATCAAACCTCTCTAGAGCCTCTGTCAGTCTTTGGGACTAGGGAGAAAGCTGTAGAGCAGTTCTTTGTGTAAAACCATCATTCTGAGGTGCAAAGTGGAAGGTTCAGCCTTCCAGCATATTCATGTATTGTAGCTCTTCTGCATCTTGTGGAAGTTTCCCAAATGTAACTGAGGACACAGTGCAATTCTGAAGGGTAAATGTGTATCTATAGGTACCTGAGTTAGCAGACAAGTGTCTGTAGCTGGAAAGATTCAGAGCAGGTTTCAAACACAGGTGATCTCATTCATTCCCAGTTGAAGAAGCCGCTCCAGTGTCAAGAGCAGAGGTTGGTCTTCCAGGATGCCCTAAAAGTAGGTACAGGACAAACCCTTCACACTGGGTGTCAGGTCTCCCCATATCATGCTAGCCTCCTCCTATCTGAAATGCTCCGTTAATATTAGGTAGGCTGAAGGACTAACATAGACTGAATCTTGGCTAGTGCTGAATCTTACGATTGCTATTTTATCTGGGCATATGGGATCACAAGTAAGGCTTGGAAGAAACTACAAGATGTTATCTTATCCATCTCCTAGGCAGGCTCCTCTGAGATGCCTAACGCATTCTAAAATCCTTTAACACTTCTTAGGCAATGTATAGCTACTCTTATCAATAATAAAGTTAGTTTCCAAACAACTAATTTAAATCTTTGTTGCTACAGTGTATGTCCATGACTGTTCTAACCTCCAGAGACACAGAAAATGGCTTATTCACTAACTCTTTCCTTTTTTTTTTTTTTTAGTGTGTGTGTAAATATTTCATGTATTTAAGAACTGTTATGAAGTACCTCTACTTAGTTGGTTTGGTTTGTTTTTGTTTTTTTTTTTTCCCTAATCTTTTGTCATTCTTTGAAATTCCTATCTTTAGTAATAGATAAAGATTTTACTTTCAGAAATGCAGATATGGATTCCAACCTTACATTTATAGGAAGTGATACTGTAAACTTTGGAAATTGTTAGTCACAGAAAAATATCCAAATGTGTTTCTAATGCTCTTGTTGGAAGAATGAGAACGTGCTGTGAACAGGGCAAGGACAAGAGAAAGAGCCAGTATGGGCTCCTACTTGAGAAAGAAGGTGGCAGGCTTTGTTTCATACCTCTGTGATCATATTGCTATATTGTAATAGTGACATCTGAGAAAAAGAGCTCAGTCTAATGAGGGAACCTTGACAGTGAATTCCTTAAAGATTAAAGATAAATGCTAGTATAACAATGAGACAAATTATATTCTAGTGAAGAAGCTTCATTGAAAAGAGAAAATTGCCTATGGTGAAAGTAGGACCAGTACCTTGGGGGCTTTCTCCTGCTATCCAAAAAAGAATCTTTTGTGGTGAAGTGTCATTACTGTCTGATAGTGCTGAAGAAAAGTAAAACAGGTCAGCAGAAATGTAGAAGGTAATAGAGACAAGAAACAGCCAGATAGTTTTCTAAATATCAAACAGCTCCAGAAAAAAAGTCATCTTTTCTGATGTTTTGTTCTAAATTAGTTGATGATGGGAATGCTGTGAATGTAACAAATTTCATTCTAAAGCAGGTTTTGAGGAATACCTGAGCTTTTTAGGGCATCTTGCAAACTGTATAATCTGGATATGAACACTTGGGCAGACTAAAAACTGGCTGAAGTAAAGGAAGACTGTGAAAACACTTTGACAGGCTTTTTTACTTTAGTAAAAAGAAGTACTGCTGATTTGAAAGTATTATGGTACCTTATTTCAGCTGCGGATGGTGTACTAATAGTGGCCTCTTTGAGGATATTTAAAAATTCTCATTCATACATCTTATCATTTTCTCTTTCCATATAATTCCTACTGCAATCAATCACAGGCCTGCAACAGGCAGGATTTTTTTCCTGTTCCTTATCTGGATTTCAGTGGATCTCTGGGGGGGTTCTCCTCCATGTGTATCCGTCAACTCTTGCAGGGTCAGGCCTGGGAGTTCAGGTTGGTGCCACTTTGAAACAATGACCCTAAGTATAAAAAAGCCAAAGAATAATGACAGTTATCAGAGAGGGGTTAGAATATAAACTCTTTGGGCTGGGTTCAGTTGCCTAAATATCTGCCTAGATCCATTTAAGATGACCTTGGCTTCAGTAGAGTGCTCCAAAAGGTTGTAGGTTTCCCACAGGTCCTGTGCCATACTTTCTGGCACTGTGTGGATGTCTTGGATGCCGTAAATCATCAAAGTATTTCTAGACATGAATGTTTAGGCAGCTGAATTGACCCCTTTAGTCTACAGGTAACCTTTTAAGAAAATGTTCCTTCTTTGGCACTCTCATCGATCTTTATTTCTGGTCTGCTTCAGGAATGCCAGCCAGCTTTGTTGTCTCTTGAAAAGCATTTATGGAACTCCTTGAGTCTAACTTACAGTTGTAAGCACAAGAAGTAAAAATTTTGCTCTGTCTTCTTCTGCTTGCCACAGCTTGTTCCATATTGTACCAGTATTTGTCAGGGGTATGGTTTGGCCAACCTTTTAAGCTCTGTTCTCATTACATCATAAAGAGAGTATGTTACCATAAACCTGCCTTAATAGCTAAATGGCATTTCTTGGTAAAGTTAATTTTATTTATCTAATATTACACCATGTTAAAAAGCATTATTGCCAGATAATTGTCTGAATTTTTACCAGCAAAATGTGTACACGTCAAGTGCATATTTTTAATAGATCAATAATAGTATCAAGGAGTGTTTATTACTTGGAAGAGGTTAAACATTGATGCCTACACATACCACTTATTTAAAGAAAAAAATTAATTCATATTCATAGATGTAATATTTTCTTAGTTGACATCATAAAAATAACCATAGTGGAAGCTATAAAAGGATATTATCTAAGAAGACTTTTTGGGTGTATTGAATTAAACACTGAGAGACAGAACATACTTCAAGCCTCCTCCACCTTCCTTTTCTAAGATCTGCTCATTAAAAATAAAATTGAGGATACAGCCCAGGAAAAGTGTTTATTGATGAGTAATATGTGACGTTCAAGTCAGCAGTTATATTGGTAAAATATCTGTATTTTTTCTTTTCCTCTGCTTAGGAAACAGGTTGAGAAATTTACTGCAGTATTCAGAGAAAAACTCCTTATTGGGACCTGTAGGGTGGGGAGGAGAGAAAGGTGACAGGTGATATGGGATGTGCAGATGTGTACTTTATTAGTTATTTTACCACCAGCAACAATGAACTGATAAAATTCATTCCAACAAACTGTTTTAAGAATATTTTAAACTTTTGTAATCTTTTAAGATGATGTATCCTTGTAGAAAAGTAATAAGCTTAATGTGACTAGGTGATTTTTGTTGCTCAGAGGTTCCATTCATTTCTTCCCACCTCACTAAGCTTGCTGCATTTAACCAGCCATATGCAAGATTCTGACTTTTTTTAAAGCTGTAATAGTGTGAAAGTGAATTTTAAACTCTCCTAACAGAGAACAGTAACACAGAGAAACAGGAGGCTGCTGTGCCCACTCAAAGCTAGCCAGCACATTCAAGTACTTTTCTTGCAATATTTTTTTATGAACAGACCTAGAATGATTCACGAAACAGAGTGTATTTACATTATTTTTAGCAAATGCATTTCACTGTACTGAAGAAGTAGTCAGAGTTGCAATTAACATAAAGAAAAACCAATAAAGACTGTGTTTTCAGGGATCATTGATTTGAAATAAATTAATTCCTATCCCATGAAATTTCCATTTAGTTTATATTTTTATATTAGACCATTACCAAGATATTTGCATACAAATACATGGTTGTAATAGAATAATGCACAAAAGAACAATGCAAAAATATACATCTTGTTGCATGTGCTATGTATAATATAATATGGAGAGCTAGTAACATATGTCTAGGTTAAACACATGACAAAAATTAACAAAAAATTAGCCATTAATGATAAGGAAAAGGAATTAGTTCTATAGTTAAGATCTAATATGGGCTGAGGAAAAAGATTGAGGACATCTTTCCAAATCAATGAAAGAAGGAAAATTTGAACTGAATAATATGGATGAGAGCCTTCAGATAGAAGTAGGAAAAGAGCAAAAAAAGGAAACAAAGATTGCTACACAAAACAGCAAATCTAAAGGGAGACCACAGATCTCTGTAGTCTGAGTCAGATCACAGACCTGATTCGGCTGGAAATTAACTCAGAAGAAAAAATAAATGAGGAAAACTGTGGAATTATCCTCAGCGCATATAAACGGCTGCAAAAATACTGACTTCAATGGATATAAACTGCACAATGCTGTTTGAGTATAAGGCATGCAGGGTCTTTCTATATGGTACAGACATTTTGTCTGCCTCTATGTTTAGCAATGACTTAGCCATTTTTTTTCCTTCCTGTCACTGTTGATGTGCTTTGCAATTTCCCACCTTTCTGCTGACCTCCACAATAGAGATGGTGTTATTTCAGCTGTGGCATTTTGAGACCACTGTAGTTGAAATACTAAATAAATCTAAAAAATGCATCCATTGCTTTCACTTTCTTCAGGCTACACTTTATCTTCAGCTATGCTGGTACAAATCCAAAGCAAATTAAAAGATATGTGGTCAGGTTTTGACAGAGGGAGGAAAAGTAGATGAATAGAGCCAATATAAAGGAAAGATTTCACTTCAGTAGCTAGAGGTGTGCCAATGTGAGGATATGTGAATACCGAACAACTGAAACAAAAATTAAATTATGCATAAAGCTAAAAATGGTTATACTGGAGTTATAAAAAAAAAAATCTGAGAGGGAAAAAAAGATGGAAAAAGTATAATTTTAGGGTAGGCATTTTGAGAGACTTGGGGGTTTTTTTCATTAAGAAAATAACTGTAGGTCAATGTTTTTAGATGGATGCTGTAAATTGTTCCTGTCTTTGAAAAGGAGTTTTTTACTTTCTGAAACATGAATGATCCGTAGGCACCAGGTGTTAACTTTTTGTATGTAAGCCAAAGATATTAGCTTTAGATTTCTTTGAGTAGTTTAGAGAGCTGCTGTCAATCTATGCATTTTAAACAAGACGACTATTATTAGTAGGTTTCAAGACATTTCAGTCACTATACGCATTATTTTTACATTACTACACCCTCTATCTCTAATCCTTTGACACATCTGTATTTGTGGTATCTGGGATCAAGATCTCAAAACATGAATTTTTTAAACCATTAGGAAATACTTTCACACAATTTTACTGAAGGCAGATTTATTGCTGAATGAACTGGAATTTCCACCTATTTCCAGCTCCATAGCTTCTACGGGCATCTTCTTTCTTGAATGTCGTCATAATTCTCATCTCGCCAACATGGTAAGAATTTCTTCCCCTTTTCCCTGCTCCCTTTAGGAGGATGTCTGGATTCTCTGAAATGGCAACATACATGTATGTGGAAGATCATATAATGCTGCCACTTTTTTCCCATGACCTTGTGATTCAACAGACTAGTGGGCAATGAATTAATTATAAAAATGAGCAATCAGCAAAATGTTGCTTAAATAACTTTCTCCAAATAGATCATTGAAAGATAATGCAGAAGTAAACATAGGCATGAAAAAAAAAAAAAAATTGCATTTTATATGTTATTTCCTGAATAAACTATTAATCAGCTCAGACCTGCAGTCAGGATTTCATTGATCAACATATGTTGATTTTTTTTAATAGCAATTTTGCTTGAAATTTAAACCAAAATATTTTAATGTCCTCATTTACATAATTCTAAGACCTCTCAATGAAAAGTTATTTTTTATTAGTTTATGAGGTCATATATGCAATTTTAGTTATATGAGGGCTTTTTTGAGGAATCTTGATGTCAGACTATTGAATAGCACATTACCCCACTTTGTCTGATTACATGATTCTATATTCTTTCTGGATTTTATTAGCTGGTATCAAACACACTTGAAAAAATATGAAAATAAATATGTTTTTTCTCTGAGCTTTTTAACAGAGAAAATAGTTAGAGCCAGTAGCATCTCCCCTGGATTTTAGGAGAATGGTATTACCCTGCCTTTCTCTGAGAGATTGCTGGTTACCCTCTGTCAGTGAGCAACTGTCTCACTGCAAAGCAGAAGCACGATCTCATCTCTTTTGTCTGTGTTCAAGGCAATTACTTCTTAGAAAGTGGAATTTCTTCAGAATGACTATGTACAAGAGCAAACGCAGAAACCAAAGATGTAAGTAAATTGTAAAGTTTTTTTAATGTTCTTACAGAAGAGGGAAAATAAATCTCCAGTTTCATTGAAAACCATGCTTTACTTTACCCCGCTCTGGTTAAATAATACCAGGAAAGCAGGAAGAGTATTCCCTGCCAATTATCCCAGTGTATCTGTATGTTAAGTGCATGAAAGAGCTTTAAAATAAAAAATTAGCTTACTTGTTACTATGGAAACCCTCAGTAAGTGATTGCTTTATAATATCAACAAAGAAATAGAGATCAAATATAAGTTTAGTTCCGAACAGCATCCTTTATTCAGGGCTTAATGACTGACTAGCTGTAGCCTTTGACTTGACAGGGTTGACACGCTTTCACTGGGTAGACTTTTTTATGTGGTTCGCTTTAGGGAACCAGTAATACCAGAACATTAAAAGCAGTTATTTTATTTTCTTTCACCGCAACTTTCAGAAGAATTAACTAGTTTGCTTAAACCACAGAAACAGAAACTGGGGAGAGGGAAGGATGCATGTGTGTCTTGTATATTTAAGACACTCCAGCTCTGAAAATTCACTGGCTTCTAAATGCATGAGTTTCCAGTCAAGCACCTGTTTGACTTTTTAAACTGCTATGGCATCAGCCAGAGGAACTTCAGTATCAATATTGTCTCCTCCAGAACATTACAGAAGGGTGATTGAGGCAAATAAAAATGAAGTGCTGTGGGTCAGGTCATGAAGTACGTGTTACTGTAAGGAAATCTAGCAAGAGGCCAGGTTATAAATGGAGAGCATGTCTGAGACTGAGAAAAAAGACATTCCTCTAAGAAAAATGCCATATAGGGACTGCGTGCTTTTAGAGAGAGAGCAGGAGGGAAGGAATATCAATTCAAAAGAAGATAAGTTTGGACTTTATTTGGACAGGAGCATAGTTACTGTTCAGAGTTGAAGGGATATATACAGCTATATCACTGACCCCGGTTTCTCATCCTTAGAGCTTAATCTGTGCAGGTCTCCTTCAGTTTTTCTTGCTAAAAACAAATGGATGTGCTGCATGTAGAAAGTTTGCAGGACAAATCTCTGCTAAAATCTCTGCAACAGAAATCAATCATCTGCTTCACATTCAATAAAATAAATTCTCATAATTTTCGTTCCCGTAGCAGCAGTGAAAGAAAATTATTTATATGCAGGCAGATTACAATCTAGTTCATTTTAACATTCTAATTACTCTCACTGTTATTATGTAAACTGGGAGCTCTTTCTATAGCCAGCTGCATTCTTGCATTCTCTCCTGTTCAAGCCTGTTTATGGTGTACAATAAGAAAATTTGTGACTGGGTAGCTGAGTTGTTAGGTTTTTTGTTGTATGGACATAGTCATTCATAAAAACTGCACAAGAGACTTTTAAGAATGCTTTTATGAAGAGAATCTGCCTTCTTCCCCTTTCCCCTCTACCCCTGCTGACCCCCAGGAAAATCTTTGATTTGCCAAGAGAAAGAAAAAAAAAAAAAAAAAAAAAAAGAAACATAATTAGAATCAAATTTGTAATTATGAGGGTGGTTGTTACAATTTTTTTTTTAAATTATCTCTAATTTTAAGATGCCAATCAGTAAAATATCATAATAAAACTGTCTCCGCTATATTAAATACCAATACTGTATACATGGATGCTTCATTAATACCACTTAGTTAATTAGCAAGTGCAAAAGACTTAATGGACAAACAAAACAATTTGAGTAATTTTGATACTGCTCCTATTCATATCCCTCAATGGGTTTTTGAAAGCTAGACTTCATCCAAGCAATTGTTTCTCTGAAATACAAGGGATAATGCTAGCAGCTATGTTAAACAGTAGACAAGTACTACATTTTCTGTCCATTACATTTAACATATGTTCTATTTCAAACTTGAAGGCATTTTTGGTGGCCCTTAATAAACAATAATAAAAGATATTTAGTATATAATTTCCAATATATGTAGGGTAAACCTTGGGTTTTATATCTCCTCACTACGTCTCAATAAAACACTTGAACATGTGGCATAAAAGAAAAGTGAGCTTTGTGGCTTTTTCTTACTCATTGAAGTTCTGCTTCTGGATTTGGTACACTCTGAACAGTATTATAAGCATTGCTTTCCTAACCCATTTTTTTCTTTAAATGTTTGAAAAAGGGTGTAAAGGCATTTTGTACTTAATTTAAAAGCATGTCAGATCAGAGAGGAGGATAGAAAAAATAGAGACATGATGACCTTTTTCTAACATAAAATATAAGGAATCCCCATTTCCAATTTTTGACCCAGGTACAAACGTGTTGCTAGAGGAGTAGGTGCAAAACAATGGGTCTACTTACCTGTCTGTATGAGAAAAAGGTTCCCTATATATTTTTTCAGCTGCAGCATCGCATATAAGTCTTCTAAGTTCAAAACTGATCTTAATGTTTCGCTTTCATTGTACCTTTGGTTTTGATTCTAGTCAAAGTGGCACTCATATTAAGTAGTTAACATATTTTATTTATTCCATACATGATTGTAACTAATGAGAATTAAAACTAAATATCACAGTAAATTGTGAAACTTCATCACTAAATAAACAAAATTCAGATGAAGGCTATTTCTGTATGAGTGTTTGTGTGTACCTACCTACACATATACACACAGTCTCCATGCGTACATTTGTCTGCACACCCAGATTTATAGCATGCTTTATCCTTCATTGAGGACATTATCTAGCTGATAGGCTGGATTCTCATTTCATTGCATGGACCTAATGACTGACTGAGGGGAAACCATCATAACAAATGCAATCATACAAACACTGAAGAACTTGTTAACACGTGTGGTAAAGCTTTTCTGAAATAAAAGGTTTGAATATTGGACTGACCTGCTTTGGGGCTGCAGCTGCTGAGGAGGATGGTCAGGGTAAGCCTTGCGGTAGGCTGCAGTGCACATGTGGGTCTTCTCCATGGAGAGGCAGTCATTCACATCTTCTGGAGATGCCATGCCTCCAAGCCTCCTCTCACAAAGAGAGTAGCAGGCATCCATTTTTCACTGGGGTCTTTCTTGTAGACTTCACTGTTACAGGAATCAAAGCAGGCTACTACCCTTGAAGACAATAACACTGGAAAAAAATTGACTTACCTATAAGCCAACTTTAAGAAATTCATATTATTACACACACATTTGTGGTTAGTGCAGCTTCACAACTTAAATCAGGACCACCTTGTGGAGGGCTGTGTATGAAAAGAATGAAAAGGTGATCCTTAATGACGTTTCAGTCTAAAACTGTAAGTTTGACTCAGAAGAAATGCAAGAGGAGAAAGAGACAGTAATGGCCAGTGTGGCAGGCAGCCATGTTTTGAGGAAGCGGTGCAGCAGCACCTGGGAGGAGATGACAGAGCAATGCCTGGAGTGCAGAGGCTGGTGTGGGACTTTCTGCTACACACCTGAACTGGGGGTTGGAAAGTTAAATTAAAAATTAAGGGGAATAATAGGACTTATCTTCTGCTTTCTTCAGCTTCATGTTTTCAGTTCTTCATGGGACCGTTTATGCATGTCTGCAATGACGATCAGAGTACAATGGCAGTTGAGGCAAAGAGCAGTTACTTTTGAATATTAGGAACCATTGATAAAGTCAACAGTTATCATAAGCACAACTACAGATCCTGTCCCTTTCCAAGGGGTTAATTCCAAGGCATTGGTCCCAAACTTGTTCATGACAAGATGAAGAATGTTGTCAACATCTAATGGCCTTGAAATTGTGCTCCAAATGCATTAATGAATTCTGCCGTGGCTTGGCTACCAGCTCCATGTAAAATATCTGTTTCCATTGCATATTACAGTTTGCTTAGATGTAGTAGTTATTGCTCTTTTTTATGCTGACATGCTGTGAACAGTAATTTTTTTTTTTTAAACTATCATCCAGATCTTGTAAAAATTCTGCTTATTTTAAAACCAACAGATGATTAGTTATACTTCAGGTTTTTTTTTTAAAGACTAATGAGAAGGGAGACATCATGCTTCCTTTCATTCTGGTGATTCCTCTCTCCTCATAGGAGATATGTCACAACTTTACCTGTAGTTGTCAAATGGATTATGATTCTTTGCTCTCAGTCCCCAATTTCGTTTGTCCAGTCCTAGGTTTCCCTGCATGCAGAGTGCTGTAGAAAGCAACATGTGCATTTATTAAAGGGTTAAATAAGCGACAGTAAAATGAAAGTAAAAAAATTATTTTCAAAAGTTATGCAGGTAGCTGCTGCAATGTAGAATGCATGTGGCTGTTGCAGAAGTTCATAATATTTTTGGCTTAAACTAGTGCTGTATTTAGAGATGTGTCGTCCACAGGTGTTGCCTGATGTGTGTTTGTCAAGTATCCTTGTCTTGCTGGAGAAAGAATTTTGTGTATACTGATAACATCTGATGAGAAATTCTGTGAAATTCCAGTTTGAAGGAGTATTTTGATTTTGTCCTATCAGCATTCTTTGATCTATTGCATTGCCTGCTATATTTTCTTTTATTGATAAGGTCCCACTTGCCATCTTTTGATCATGGATTTGGTGTTCACATTTTCTTTGTCCACCTTTACAGATAGCGTAATCCCTTTCAGCCTTAAAAAATAGAGTTGACATCTGTTGAGTCTTGTTATATTACAGTTCGATCAGCCCATGATTACTTCCATCTTCTTTTGCCTCTTAGGGCAATAAAGAGCCCCCAGTACTGAAGCTGCTGTTGCTCAAAGAAAATAGCAGTCTTTAATACAGTGTGTGCTAGGAGTTAAAGTGACTGGAAAACCAAATCTCATTGGGGAAAACAAATGTAGTTACTGACCTAGATACATATAAGAAAACTCTGCCTATTTCCTTAAAACATCAGAGACCCAGACAACAAGGGAATAGCTCTTCAGCATGTTATAGAGACAGCTTTCTTCATGTAAAGCTGTCCTAGAATAGCCCCAGGATATTCCTGTTGCTGCATACCTTTTGAGGAAGTAGAGTTCAGCGCAATTAAGTGTATGAGTAATAAAGCTGAGCAAGACGACACTCATGACCTGCAGGAGTACAAATGTCATTGAATATTCACATTACATGGATAACATCTTTATACAAAAAAAATGTAATTGCTACTCAACAAATCAGGGACTTCAGGGATAGAAGAGCTCTTCTCATAGCTTTGAAGGGAATTCATTGTTACCTGAGGAGGCTGGCTTGCTTGAAATTATTCACTTCCCAATGTTGCTAAACAGTAAAACTTAAGACATATGTCCCTCAATGAAGCATGCAGGGTAAATAAGATAGAATTTCTTCTTTGACACTTTTTCAAGTGTCTATGCAGGCTTCTAAAGCAAACATTTTTTTTTTCTGATTCTAGACTGCACAAGGGAATCAAAAGTGTTGAAAGATAACTGTTTCAAAAAGCATCTTTTGAGAGATTAATAGTCTGACCAAACCCTACATGCACAACTTACATGATGTTCCCCACTGCTCAGTGGGATTCTGCCTCCAGAAGAAAAGTAGAATTTTTGTCACTGTAGAGTAAATGCTGGGAGGAAATTCTGAAACTGAGGAGGAAAGCTTGGGGAATCAAGAACTTATAATCTATCTTGAAAAGGGAAGAGAAAGGAATAAACAGTGCAAGTACAGATTCAGAAGTGACTTCTAAAAAAAATTGTCTGAGAGCAGACGTCAGAATACCTGAAATGCAAGTGGAGAACATAAGAAAGATATCCAGCCAGTCATTTCATTTTTATGGAGGAGAACTTTAGGGCAGAAAAAAACCTTAATAATAGCTTTGGCTTCATTTAAAAGGTTATGGTTTTAATGTTGGGAGGTGTTTCTTTATTTTGCATAAGTTAGTAGAATAGTGGACAATATACAGCAATTCAACAAAAAGAATAATTGGAAAGCTAGGGATATCTCATAAAAACACATCAGCTATTGTTAAGGATCATAAAAAGGGAATTATTAAAAAAGATGAACATATGCAAATAATGTAATTTGGATTATGTGATTTGAAGTGTATTAGGGGAATTAGCAGATGAATGTACCACACATTGAAAGTTTGTATTTGAAAGGTCATTTAAAACTAAAAAGGTATCAGAAATATAAATGTAATACTGGTTTTCATGCACACATATAATTCCAGCTCTCAGCCCTGCTGAGGCTGGCAGCAAATTCTGCTATGTTCATCAATAACAATTTATCACTAGTGAAGCAGCACTTACTGTATGGTGGTTAGCCTTCTACAAGGATTCAAAACTTACAAGTTCTGAGACTGCACTCCAGTAATGACCTGAGATCTGGAAAACCAGTCATAGTTTTAAAAAGTGAAGTCTGTTCAAATAACAATCAACAGGTTGAAGGTAATAATAATCTAAAGCAATCTATATAGAAAGACAATTCTGGCTCTTAAATTGAGCAAACAGAAGTCCAGTGGTTAGAGCTTGAAGTTAGATGACTGCAGGCTAAGTTAAGATACACATTTTCTGATTGTAATCAGTCATAGAGATAATTTACTAAAAGTACTTGCAATTTCTCCTCTCCATCACTTAGATTTTGAATCCATATTGTTCATCTATTTTAAAAAGTCTCTTTTAAACATGTGCTATGGACCTGATTACAAAGTATCTATTCAAACCTTACAGTATATTGCAAGCTGAAAAGAGTATTATTGTCATAAAACCTCTAAAACCTATAAAATTCTGGAACTCTTGAAGGTATTCCAGCCTTCCTCTATAAAATCTCTGTACGCTGCTGTAGCAGTGCCATCTACCTGTCTACTCAGAAAAAGGAGAAAAATCCTCAAGGGGTTCAGAACACAGAGTATCTGTCCTCCTAAGGGAGAATCTGCTGTTGCTTATTTTCATATAAAGTACGAACTTTAAAAAAAAAAAAAGAAAACTTGCATGACTGCATATGTAAGTAGTACAAGTCCTGATTTTAAGCACACCTTTTTTTGCTTTCATAGCTGATGATTTTTTTCTGTTGCCTTTCATGTACTATCTCTGTAGGAACACAGCAGGAAAGAACACCTCCATCCTACCTCCAGTATAGGTCTTAACTTCAGACAAAGCCTGTGTCTCTGCCTCTTTCCATACTCAGAACTATTGACAGGCTGAAATCCCAGCCTTTTTAATATGTGCAATCTTTTCTCGATAAATCACTGAGACTTTTTATTATAAAATTAAACATAAAAAATGAAAAAAGCAGAGGACTTCTAATAAATATTTCAGTGACTTACCTCCAGGTTTAACCAGTGATAAGACCAAGCACAGTATGTGCACACTGACACCTTCACAAGGAAAAAAATCATAAAATTTTAAAAAAATGCCTTTCAAGTCTCTCAAATTAATATCTAAAATTTGATAAACCATTAAAGGGATATTTACTGGTTGTGAAGCATCAGCCAAGACCTAAATGCTACCTAAAGTCTAGCATTTTTTTAGCAGTTTTATCTTTGAGATCCTTCAACAGTAAAATCCAGAAACATTTCCGGATGTTACTTTGGAAACATTCCCCCTCCTCCCTCTGTACACAGCCCAGAAGGGACAGAGATCTCAGGTACATTAGAGTGGCATTACAATGAAGACTGTGAGAACATATGACCAATATTTACACTCCAGCTCCTATCCTATCCTGAGCATTCAGCATCACATTTTTAGTTTTGAAGTGCTCAAATTTTTGGCCTTAAATTTCAGGTTTCCTCTGTTCCTAATTTCTGTAACTAATTTCTTCTCTTTTTTTTTTTTAGTTATTAGTGTGTAAAACATTCTGAAAAATAGGTTGCATTGTTGGTTTATGTTGTGAATTATGGTTATAGATTTTTCTACCCCCGCTTAAAACTAAGGTGGCATCTCTTCCTCATTGTCCTTTGCAGAAACATGCAGTGATTTCTACAAACTACTCTTCATTTTTTCTTGCACTTCCCACAAAATAAAGTCTGGCTAGGGCTGCTTTTCACCATAAATAAATAAATAAATAGATAATGAATATATATACTGTATTATAAGTCTTCTTTTGGCCCTGGTGAGTTAGAAATTGCCTTAGAAAATCATCCAACTGTAATTCTTTAAATAGAACACCCATTGTTCTCCAAATTGCTGGTATCTGTCTTATTAATACTTTCCAAAGGCAATTCTATTGCTGATTTTGGTTCACCTTCAGGTCTGTCATAAAGCTGGGTCTAGGTGTGATCTTCTAGCCTGGTTTTACTGCTTGCTTTCAGATATTATTTCCTTAGGACTCAGTGAAGGTTTTGCACAGCTATTTGCAACACTTTGGTTTTGCTATATTTTAGTGTGTTACTGCAGGGCAGCATGTGCTATCAGCACAGAACTGAAACCTAATACCAGAGAGTCTCAACACTCAGCAATCTCATTTATTATTCTGAAAATGGTCTTTCCATTTTATGAGCTATCTCTTTTGAAGGGAAGATTTTTTTTTTTAAACTTACTGCCCATCATTTTAAAAAAAAAAATCAGGGAGAGAGTGGTAGGATAAGGGACGTACCTTCCAGTTTGCCCTGAGTGGCTGAACTAAAAGCCAGAGAAAATCTCAGTGATTAGTACTGGCCACTTGTAAAATGGGATGCCTGTCCTGAGAAATGGAAACATACCTTCTGATGCACTAAGTATTGATTTGACTGGCTTTCCCATGGGGTATCATTTTATGTCTTCCATTTAACATATTTGATCAGAAATAAGTCTTATAAAGATGGACACCTGCCAGTATGGATATAGATCTAGCACTTTTTTCCTTACTCCAATATTCCCTAAAATTAAAACAGTTTTTAAGCATTAAGATATGTTTGTCTACAAATCCCTTTCATAAGAGCAGAAAAGTCAAACACAAAAAGTAAGTCTACAGAGGGTGGAAGCAAGGACAGGTAGCCCGGGAGGAATACAGAGAAATTCTCCAAACAGCCAGGGATCAGGTTAGGAAAGCCAAAGCCCTGATAGAATTAAATCCAGCCAGGGACATCAAGGGCAACAAGAAAAGCTTCTATATGTATGTCAGGGATAAAAGGAAGACTAGGGAAAATGTGGGCCCTCTCCAGAAGAAAATGGGAGACCTCATTACCTGGGACATGGAGAAGGCTGAGATCCTCAATGACTTTTTTGCCTCAGTCTTCACTGGCAAGTGCTCCAGCCACACCACCCAAATTGCAGAAGGCAAAGGCAGGGACTGGGAGCATGAAGAACTGCACACCGTGGGAGAAGATCAGGTTCAAGACCATCTAAGGAACCTGAAGGTGTACAAGTCCATGGGACCTGATGAGATGCATCTGTGGGTCCAGAGGGAACTGGTGGATGAAGTAGCTAAGCCACTAGCCATCATTTTTGAGAAGTAGTGGCAGTCCAGGGAAGTTCCAACTGACTGCAAAAAGGGAAACGTAAGCCTCATTTTTAAAAAGGCAAAAAAGGAAGACTAAGGGAGCTACAGGCCAGTCAGTCTTACCTCTGTGCCCAGCAAGATCATGGAGCAGATCCTCCTGGAAACTATGGTAAGGCACATAGAAAATAAGGAGGTGACTGGCAACAGCCAACACGTCTTCACTAAGGGCAAAAAATGCCTGAAAAATTTGGTGGCCTTCTACAAAGGGGTTACAGTGTTGGTGGATAAGGAAAGAGCTACTGACATCATCTACCTGGACTTGTGTAAAGCATTTGACACTGTCCTGCATGACATCCTTGTCTCTAAATTGGAGAGACATGGATTTGACAGATGGACCACTCAATGGATAAGGAATTGGCTGGATGGTCACACTGAAAGAGTTGCGGTCAACAGCTCGATGTCCAAGTGGAGACCAGTGACATGTGGCGTTCTTCAGGGGTCACTATTGGGACCGGCACTGTTTAACATCTTTGTCAGCAACATGGACAGTGGAATCAAGTGCATCCTCAGCAAGCTTGCTGTCCTAGTTTCAGCTGGGATAGAGTTAACTGTCTTCCTAGTAGTTGGCACGGTGCTATGTTTTGAGTTCAGTATGTGAAGAATGTTGATAACACTGATGTTTTCAGTTGTTGCTAAGTAGTGTTTAGACTAAAGTCAAGGATTTTTCAGCTTCTCATGCCCAGCCAGCCAGAAAGCTGGAGGGGCACAAGAAGTTGGCACAGGACACAGCCAGGGCACCTGACCCAAACTGGCCAACAGGGTATTCCATACCATGTGACGTCCTATCTAGTATAGGAACTGGGAAGTGGGGGCAGGGAATCGCCACTCAGGGACTAGCTGAATGTCAGTCAGCGGGTGGTGAGCAATTGCACTGCACATAATTTGTACATTCCAATCCTTTTATTATTACTGTTGCCATTTTATTAGTGTTATCATTATCATTATTAGTTTCTTCTTTTCTGTTCTATTAAACTGTTCTTATCTCAACCCATGAGTTTCACTTCTTTTTTCTCCCCCATCCCACTGGGTGGGGGGAGTGAGTGAGCGGCTGTGTGGTGCTTAGTTGCTGGCTGGGGTTAAACCACGACACTTGCCAACAATACCAAGCTGTCTGGTGCAGTCAACACACTGGAGAGAAGGGATGCCATCCAGGGGCACCTTGACAGGCTTGAGACATGGGCCTGTGTGAACCTCATGAAGTTCAACAAGGCCGAGCGCAAGGTCCCGCACCCAGGTCAGGGCAATCCCAAGCACAAATACAGGCTGGGCAATGAGTGGATTGAGAGCAGCCCTGTGAAGAAGGACTTTGGGGTGTTGGTTGACAAGAAGCTCAACATGACCCAGCAATGTGCTCTTGCAGCCCAGAAAGCCAACCGTATCCTGGGCTGCATCAAAAGAAGCTTGACCAGCAGGTCAAGGGAGGTGATGCTGCCCCTCTGCTCCGCTCTTGTGAGACCCCACCTGGAGTACTGCGTTCAGCTGTGGGGCCGCCAACATAAGAAGGACACGGACCTGTTGGAGCAAGTCCAGAGGAGGGCCACAAATATGGTCAGAGGGCTGGAGCACCTCTCCTATGAAGACAGGCTGAGAGAGTTGGGGTTGTTCAGCCTGGAGAAGAGAAGGCTCTGGGGTGACTTTAAAGCAGCCTTCTAGTACTTAAAGGGGGTCTATAAGAAAGCCAGAGAGGGACTTTTTACAAGGGCATGTAGTGATAGGACAAGGGGTAATGGCTTTAAACAGGAAGGGGGTAGATTTAGATTAGATGTAAGGAAGAAGTTTGTTACTGTGAGGGTGGCGAGGCACTGGAACAGGTTGCCCAGAGAGGTTGTGGCTGGCCCATCCCTGGAAGTGTTCAAGGCCAGGTTGGATGGGGCTTTGAGCAACCTGGTCTAGTGGAAGGTGTCCCTGCCCATGGCGGGGGGGTTTGGAACTAGATGATCTTTAAGGTCCCTTCCAACCCAAACCATTCTATGATTCTATGATTCTATAATGAAAATCTGTCAAGCTTTTTGCCATTGTCCTTACATCTTTCATACTCTGTGATCAGCTTTCTAGGAAGAACATGCTACAGTGTCACAGTCCCCAGTAACGTATATTTTGATATGTAAGTAACCTGTGATGTACCACACATACTGCGTTGCACTTCACAGTGATCAGCTGGTGCAGATACCACAAGCAGGAAAGAAAACTTTTTTTAAAGTAGGTTCATTAGTGAGTAGCTAGAGGCATGCAATGAGTAGATAATGTACAGCCACCAGTCCCTTCTGTATACAGTTGAGAGTAGTCATGCAAATGCAATAATTTGTAATTTTTTTATAAAATCTGGGATGAAAAGTTTTCTGAGCATGTTTGCAGAAATTATTGTATATGTTACAGATATTTTGAGTGAATTTTTAGTAAATCTTGATTGTCACAGACAACCTGTTGTAAACACTCATGTTCAAAATGAACCTGCTTGGGTTCTTTTTGATCTCTGTCAAAAAGAAAGTATTTTCCTGCTATTTACAGACATTTTGCTTATACTTGACCAAAAAGTGCCCGAACAATAAATTATTTCTAGTCTAAAGAGGTATGAATATTAGTATATGTGCTTTTATGAAGTATCTCCTGTATGTGAAAATAAACCCTTCAGTGATTAACTGAAAAATCTTTTTTCAAAATTAACGTTGTGATAGCAATGCTAGCAAGATTTTGAAAGTAAACACAAAATCTTTTATATTCCCTTCTTATAATAAGTTGGGTTTATGCTTTTACCAGGGTCTTTTTAAAAAATGAGGAAGGAGACTATCTCACAAAATGCAGGTTCTATTGGATGGACCTACCCATGAATGCTGCATGAATTTCCACACTGCAAAAGTTTGTGTGGTCATCATGAAATCTGCTTGCTTTCTTCCTTTTCCTAAAAATATATTAGCATGCATATTTACATCTTTTTTTTTACCTTTGCCTGAATATATATGCACATTTTTACTTTAGCTCAGAATGCTTATTAGAATTCAGTTTTCAAAATATTTTATTAGTCAAAAATGTTATTAATAATGTTTACATTTGAATTTAAAACCTACTTCCACAGAATGTACTGTACATATTCAAACAAAAGAGATCTGCTATAGAATTATCTGTAATTTTCTATATGGTCAGCTACTGTCCACAGATCCTGTTAGCTTGAATAGGTAACTTGAAGCATCTAAACTATCTACAAAAAATTTCACTTTCAAAATAAGTTGTAAGTATATAAACAGAAATGCAGATAAATGGGGGAAAAAAAAAAAAAAAACACAAGAAAAATCATGCATATAACTGGTTTACAATTTTTGCAGAGGTTTACATTTCCCTTATGTAACATTCTTCCTGCCAGGAATTTATAACCCAGGAAGATGATGAACAAGTGCTGTTTGTTGAGAATTTAAAATTAAAGGGAAGTAGCTGATGTATATCATTTGCCATTATAACTTATTTCTGACTCATTTAACGCAGTTAAAAAACAAAGATATTCTGTGCATAGTTAGGTTACATGTAAATGATATACACTATCCATGGCCATCTGCAGAATTTAGGACATGCATCAGAGAGAAGGGAAAAAAGTCCAGTGATAATTTGCCAGCTAATCTCTGATGAAAGTCAATTCCAGCAAGCAGGTTTTTAACAGCATTTTGTGTCTTTGATTGTCTTCTCCAGGTGTTCTTTTTGTTTTATCGATTACTGAAGTTTTGGTCATGCAATACTGAAATCAATGGCAAAATTCATATTGACTGAAATAGTGTTGAATCAAGGCTTTATTTCTTAGAAAAGAGTAACAATTATGTTGTCCTACACACTGCGTTCACAGAAAACAGCCATGTAACATGCCCCAGGAGCCCTTCCTTTGGGATTTAACTCAAATTTGAAAGGTGTGTCTTACAAGTGAATGCCCATTTATTCTGTTTCTTCAGCAGCTTGGTTGGAGCATCTGTTGAAACCACAAAAAAAGTGTCCAGTTTACTACCATTTGCTGTAGCGGTTTGCTGAGAAAAATTAATAGAAACAGCTACTGTTGTTACACACAAGCTACCACACAGCCATTAAACATTAAAGTTTTGGACTTATTAGATACTTAGACATTGCACCATCAAAACATACTTTTGTCTTCCAAGTAATCTGATTTTCCTACCTGTGAGTTTTTAAAAAGTCCAGGATCTACTTTGTATGTAAACAACCTTCCAGGTTATTATTGTTCATATATGTAGATATTAATGCACACTAAACCAGCATTTAAACTGATTTCTGAAGTAGTTTCTCCCCAGGATCTACGTTAGGTAAGCACATGATGGTCCCATCCAACTCCATGCTCAGGTTTTCGTCTGTAGAGCAGACTCTAGGAGCAGAAAAAAGTGAGGACTCTTGCTGGAGCTCTCCCCAGCAGGGAGTTGCGATGTTGGCAAGAAAGCAACTACATCTTGTGCCCCAAAGCACACCTGGATCCTTTAATTTAGGCCATGCAAGTATCTTGTCATGGACAGCAGCAGAAGCCAAGTTGCACTTATGTACTTGGCAGACAACTTGTTTCATTGCAAAAAAGAATTACTGAAATAGTATATTCTGAGATACAATATTTTAGGCAATCCTTCTTGGGAAATTATGTATTCAGGCCTTGAGAATTTATTGTACAGAAGACTGATGCTTTTTAAGAAGCACGGGTTGTTGTTGGGCATTAACTGAATCTTCGAAGATCTGTCCCCCAGTTTGGTCTCTCTTCTCCCAATAGAGGTAAAACAAACTTGGCAAGTCAGTTCTGTATGTCTTTTATCAGATGGGCATTGAAAACAGCAGAAAAGCATGTGTATGTATTTTCATTCTCTCAGTTCTGAAAAGCCAGCAGCCAAATCAGTTTAAAATACATTTAGTAAAGGAAAAAGAAATGTTGGGGTTTTTTTAATAACCACATATTTGGCTGTGCTTCAAGCAAATGCAAATTAAGCAGCCAATTTATAAACCCTGCAATAAGTGTTTTTTTTAAAGGGAAGCTATAACCCATTCAGAATACACTCATACTGCTCACTGTTATATTACAAATTTTCTGAACATAAATTATTCAGAAACATTAGGACAGTAATGTAATTTAACACTTCATGTGACAGTGCATGAACATGGTGCTCTGGGCTGTAGAAAATATGAGATAAGAACAAAATGGTTTATGACAGAGTACATGTCTGTATTGAAGTTCAAAGGATTTAATACCATCCTATCAAGGTGAAGATTTTTAAAAAGAATATTTAGTGGTCTTTTGATGGAGATGCTAGAATCAAATGTTACTAGTGATCTTTCTTTCCATTTAATGCTATCATGGCAGAGTCAGTGTGATTGTATTGGCTTTGTGTGGTAAGGTTTTGGTAGCGGGGGGGGGCGGGTTACAGGGATGGCTTCTGTAAGAAGCTGCTGGAAGCTTCTCCTGTGTTATAGAGAGAGCCAATACCAGCCGGCTCTAAGATGGACCCGCCGCCGGCCAAGGCCGAGCCAATCAGCGATAGTGGTAAAGCCTCTGTGATAACATTTTTAAGAAGGAAAAAGTTGGGACAGAAAAAAAAAAAAAAAAACGGCAGCCGGAGAGAGGAGTGAGAACATGTAAGAGAAACAACCCTGCGGACACTAAGGTCAGTGCAGAAGGAGGGGGAGGAGGTGCTCCAGGCGCCAGAGCAGAGATTCCCCTGCAGCCCATGGGGAAGACCATGGTGAGGCAGGCTGTCCTCCTACAGTCCATGGAGGTCCGCGGTGGAGCAGATATCCACCTGCAGCCCGTGGAGGACCCCACGCCGGAGCAGGTGGGTTTCCCGAAGGAGGCTGTGACCCCGTGGGAACCCTGCACTGGAGCAGGCTCCTGGCAGGACCTGCAGATCTGTGGAGAGAGGAGCCCACGGAGCAGGTTTTCTGGCAGGACTTGTGACCCCACGGGGGACCCTTACTGGAGCAGTGTGCTCCTGAAGGACTGCACACCGTGGAAAGGACCCATGCTGGAGCAGTTCGTGAAGAACTGCAGCCCGTGGGAAGGACCCACGTTGGAGAAGTTCATGGAGGACTGTCTCCCGTGGGTGGGACCCCACGCTGGAGCAGGGAAGAGTGTGAGGAGTCCTCCCCCTGAGGAGGATGAAGCGGCAGAAAATAACGTGTGATGAACTGACCGTAAACCCCATTCCCCGTCCCCCTGTGCTGCTGGGGGGTTTGGTAGAGAATCCGGGAGTAAAGTTGTGCCCGAGAAGAAGGGAGGGGTGGAGGGAAGGTGTTCTGAGATTTGGTTTTATTTCTCATTACCCTACTCTGGTTGATTTGTAATAAAGTGAGTTAATTTTCCCCAAGCTGAGTCCGTTTTGCCCGTGACAGTAATTGGTGAGTGATCTCTCTCCTGTCCTTATCTCGACCCACAAGCTCTTTGTTATATTTTCTCTCCCCTGTCCAGCTGAGGAGGGGGAGTGATAGAACGGCTTTGGTGGGCACCTGGCAACCAGCCAGGGTCTACCCATCACAGTGATATATTGAAGGATTTGTCCAATGATGAATGCAAGTTCTAAAAATTAGAGAAATTTGTGTGCTGTCCTTACTAACTTGTTAAAAATAACACCAGTAATAATAATAAAGCTCATCATTGAAATGTTCTATAGAGAGGCTTACAGTTGTAGGCTATATAAATAGAACATTGTCCACAGCTGTGATCTCTGGGCTTGAATCTAAACTCTTAATGATCAAAAGTAATAGTAGAACAAGCTGATTAAAGATCAGACTCAGAACCAGAGGGGGCCTCGTCCCAGATCCTTCCCATTGAATTGCATCATGCACAACTATTCTATAACTCCAGTAAGATATAGGCCACATACCTCAAACATGCTTTTATTTTACTCTCTTAGTAACAATCTGTTTCTATTTATACTACTTTAACAAAGCAACTATTTGTCACTTATTTCTTCAAAACTATTCTGTGTAATTAAATGCTGTTTGATCTTTTATGCATTAATTTGCATTTCTTGTTATGTGTCTTACAATAAGTCAGGTGTAAGGAAAAAGAGAGAATGGTGGAGAAGAGAGGAAATGGAGCTCAGTTCCATTCTGTACTGGGACCATTATGCTATTGTGGCCAGAACCTTGCATTTTGGAGAAGTAACAGTTGCCCTCTTGACTCTGTGAAAACAAAGTTGAATTCAGTCTTGGGAAGGGAAACAGCATCCTAGTTTTTCCTTGGAAGGGGATCACATGCTTGCAGCTATAACAATGTCCTCATTGAGAGGATTTGGGGGTAATATGCACAGTGTCCTCTTTTTTTTCTCTTTATGTAGTAAAAAAAATTCACAAAACTGGAACAGCACAAGCTGACTTAATGAAAGATTATAAATCTACATTACTTCTGCTATGTTCCTCTTCAGCTCACAGCTCTACCTACAAGGACCAGAGATTCTCTATCTGAAATACAGCTCAAACAGCTGGAAACTCAGCAGGTTGCAATGAACCCAGAAATACTAAAGATAGCTATATCTCCTATATGTCTTTCATCAATTTTAATTAATTTCCCCAGTGGAACGATTTCAAAGCTACTCCAGTAATTCAGGTGATATTTATAAGGCCTAAGAAAGTTGTACTCTGAAGGGATTCATTAATTATGGAGCATAACTTCATCAGTTTTTTCCTGATGTGCAATCAATCTGCTATTTATCATGCCCTTAATTTTATGGCATGTTAGGCTGCTACATAGTCTTAAATAGTGTGTGTCTAATTAATGCTCCCTGATTTCATCAACACACATGAGCTACTCCTTCTGGCACTTTTCAGGTGTGGTACATAGCAAGCATTTTTTTCATTGACACACAAATCATAGCCTTATCTTGTGATGTGTAACTACTGGCAAGGTCCTTAAATAAAAAATGAGACTGCAGTCCCATGACAAAAGACCAACTAAGAATACATGCAGGTCACACCTGTTTCATTTCTACAGCTATATAAATTTGATTTGCCACAAAGCTGGTTAATTATTTTGATCGTTGAATCAGCCTAGTCAGGAATTAAACAAGGACATTGATAAGCTTGGGATGTGCCTGCGTGATAGAGCAATTAGCTTGATGCATGTTTTAATCAAAACTGAATGCATATGGCCTTTCCCAGATATTACTTCTGCTCATGCACAAAAGAAATGTGTTTCTTCAAAAATTTTAATTTTAAACTCCTTTAAGAAGTGTAATTTTGGTGTTTACCAGATCCTGATAAGTGTTTCTATTAAGTTTCTCACTGAAATATAACTGTGAGTCCCCTGGATTTAGGAACGCAAGACTCTGTGACAGATCTTAAAACTGTCAGGCCCTGGATATACATGGTGAAGCCCAGGAGTGTCACCGAGGTTCACATGCTAAACCCATCAGCATTAGCCCAAAAGCAAAAGGCTAATCTGGATGATAAACAACCCACGTAAACACAGCTTAATCCTTCTCTGCTTGTAAAAATGGTCATAGGTAATATTCTTAATCTTTTAAAATTGTTAAGTATCAAATTGCTGCAGCTTATTGGGGGCGTACCCTGAAATCCGTATACAGTGCTTAGTGCTAAATTGGTTAACACCAAACTAGGCTGTTCAACAAACTGGCACCTCACAGGTTAGATGCAAATGAAGTTTGAGAATAACCACTGTAGATTATTAAAAAATTTGGTTCCAGATTTCCAAAAATGTGTATGAAATTGTAGATTATTTTTTTAAAGAAAGATGCATGGTTTATGTTAATACAAAATAAGATCAGAAATGTTTTTTGTTGCATACATCTTTAAATGAATGAAGCTATATATAGATATCAATAACCATGTTTTGTGGCTGATTTATTATCCAGTTTGTGCCATTTCTAGTTACACTGGCTGGTACAAAATCCTGTGAATATATTAATCCCTCTGTATCAGAGCTAAGCTGATTGCTAGCTGGGGCTTAAGAAGATATTCCCTTTGTAGCAGATATGTGCTGACAGTATTTATCATCAGAATCCACATACAAGGTGTTTATCATGGGCCATGTGCTTCCAGGGTAATGTAATTTTTCCCATTTGAACATAGCCACCTCTGATAAACACACCCTATGCAGGAGACAAAATCCTCTATCAGATCCCCAAAGAGATATGCTCAGATGCTCTTTCTGAACAAATATTCTCCCTCTCTGGAGTTCCAGTGAAGTTCTGAGGACAGAAGTTTTTCTGGTGCATGCTGACAGTTTCCATGGGGAGCTGTTTGAGGTAAAGCAGTTTCCATTTTGGGAGTAAATTGTTTACCAGTTCATCAGCGTTTACTGATGGGTGCTCTGGGTCAGCTATGAATTTAATCAGAGATGATGTAGCAGCAGGGGCAAGGAGTGTGCTATGCATCTGTCCTTGGGTTTGGAAGACCATTTGATTCCTCTTTTGAGAACCTCATTGCACTACTGGGAAGTGTTAGAGATGTAGAAGAGGATGGAGAAGGATGAGAAAGTAAGAGACTTATGCATCACTTCATAACTCAAGTGGGAGAGGAGGAAGTGGTGTTCTCAGGTCATGAGTGGGAGTCGACAGTGGCTCCCCTGTATCCCACAGACCACAACTCTCCTTTTCCCCCAAGCTCTGCCTTTAGTCAATGATGTGTTGATGGTCTCAGAAGCTCCTTCTGTCTTGCTTAATTCTACCAGCAGAGATCCAAATTGCTTAGAAATAACACAGTTATTACATTAGTCATACAATTTGACAACAGCATGGGAGTCAAACTATGCAAAAGCTTTTTCCTCTCTGTACCATACAATCATTATTTCTGTGATCAGAAGCCAGATATCTCATTTAGCATAGCAACTTGTGTTGTGAGATGAAAGTGCAACATTTTTAATTAATTGCCATGCTAGAAATTTGAAATTAGATATAACTGGGTTTGACTAAGAAATTAACTGTGATGTGGCTTTCTTCAGGTTATTTGCATTAGAAGGGTAGATTGCTGGTATATTGCAAATTGTTTGCCATCCTCTTCAATTACAGTGACTACAAAATCAAGTTTTCTTGAGGGTAGAATCTATCAATAGACTATTTTCACACGGTTTCAAATTTCTTCCAGCCAACATTTCATACAGTTGATTAGTTCTGGCTTTTACTCAGGGTCATGATTTTGCAACTGTGATGAATTCTTGCTATTTCTTTAATTTTTTTTCTTGTTTTAAAATTGTATTAGAACAAGTTCAAGAAATAAATTACAGATATTTGATTTTATGATGTTCTTTGCAAATGGCAGTACTGAAGAAAGGTACTGGAGCAGTAATACTCTAAGTGACTTACAGGTTTTGAAAGCGCTGTATATTTTTAATATGTAAGCATAACAGGTTTATATTATTAATAACAAATTTCTTTCAATGTTTGCCTTTTGTAAACTAAAGCAACTCAATTCATAGTAGCAACAGCAAGAGCTTTGTGTAATACAATGGTTAAAAGGCTGAATTCTGCCTACATTACAACCCCTGCCATCGCTGTAACTAGTTTTGGATTAACCAGAGTACCTAGCCATTTTGTGTTTTAAAGCTATAGCAATAAATGACAGTTCGGAACCTTTAAACTTGATATTTGTACTCTGCCATTAATTGCCCCTATTAATGGGGAGGACTTGAGTATGCAAGCAATAAATACCACAGAAGACAGCTCATTAGTCAAAGCCTTTTATATGGACAATCTTGACGGTACAAGTCTGTTGGCTCCTTCTCTCCTGAGAGATGCTTTTTCTGGCAATATGCACAAAATTGCCTAATTCCATAGCTATGGGCAGGAATTCAGTGATGCAGAGATTAAAAAAAAGGTTAAGATAAAACAAGGGGTATAAATAAGACACCTGTTTTTAAGTCTTTATTGCCAAGATCAGTTGATCCCATCTGTGTTTTTTGGAAGAAGTAAATAATCCCTTTACCAAACAGGATTACATCCTCTCTCCCTCTTTTATGGGAGGTTTGCGAAGGCCACAGTCTATGAGTTTGCATGTGCTATGCCCTCTTTCTTGTTTCATTTTTCTCCTTCCAATTTCCTTCTCAGTCAGCATCACTTTGTATGGTAAACAGACAAAAGAATTATTATCCTCTCAGTCAATGTCATATCAACATTACAACCATGTTACAGCTGATCTAAGGTTCCTCAAGTGTATCTAGGTATTCTCTGTCCTCTATAGATCAGTTGTCTTCTCTTTCATTAAATATCCCCATGAAGACTGATTAGCTCAGGCCTTCCTTTGTTTCCTGCTCGAAACCTCTTACTTTAGGTTCTGTGATCTTACTTGTACCTTAAATCTTTTAGAAATTTTCGAAATTTACATACTTTGCTGGTGGTCTTATTGGTGATAGGTGAAGTTGTGTTCATCCTGATGTTCACCCTATTTTTAGAGAGACAAGAGACATGGTTTTCCTACATCATCTTAACTCTATTTTTCTTTATATTGATTAGGAATCAGAGATGGATATAAATCTGCTACATTCATAGCTTGTGAAATAAGCACAAAAGCAGGTACTAAATATGAGAAAATTAATTAACATGTAAAGATTTTTCAAGCAAAATTGGAAAAAAATATAAACCAGGTCCAGATAACAGTTTAAATGTTACAATTGTTATTTACAAAGTAAAATATGTAGTTATTGGATGTATTTATGCAACTATTTTGAAATCTTAGTATCTTCAGTAGTGACATGTTCAAGATTACAGTAAGTAATTATTCATTTCTCATCAGAAAACTACAGGGCAATATATAATCTGTGGCATTTCTCTTATGGGAACATAAGTCATGTTTGGTTTTTGCATGTCAGTGGCTTTATCTTGCAGGATACTAAAAGGAGACCAGTTAATAAATGTGCTAAGTCATAGCACAAGGGACATCCATGCAGTCAGGAGGAACATGCCCAGAGCTGAGCCTGAACGTGATGTAAGTGGGACTGACAGGACTGGGTGCAGTGTCAAAGTGTGAAAAGGCGACATTTAGAAAAAAGTGACACTGGTCAAGTACATTGTATTACTGATCAGTAAGCTCAGAGCTGCAAAATCCACACTTTAGCACTTGTTGACAAATTAAAACATGTTTTTCATATCTATGCTGTAGAGGATTTTTTGTATGGGGCGGAAGGAAATGGCAGTTTATCACAGCATGAGGTTGTGTTGGCTATTCATAGCTCATACGCTTGAGCAGTTGGATATAGCTCAATAATAGAAATATATACATTGTATTCCTTTCTTTGTTCTTGTGGTATTTCTCATCCTCTGCGATTGTTTACTGCTTCTTCCTGTTTGGTGTTATGGAGTTTCTAGAGCACATATGATAACTCACTGCATTTTCCTTTTCATCCTGATACACCACTTTCCTCTGCTGCTGGGATGGTAGAATGAGGTAATCAAAGTAGTGTATAGGTATAACTAGTCTTGCTTTGTGATTTAGCATAGTGCTCACAAATTGGTTTATTGAAGTGTTTGATAAGACCATAGATATGCAAAGCACATAAAGGCCATTTTTATGTTCATGAAGGGTGATATTTTAGATCATGTAAGACTAGGTTAATGTGGACTTTTTAGCAAAGTTTATAGGATAATTTTTGTCATATTTATTGTCTTATGTGTACAGTAGAGTGGATGAGTTTGCACTTGAACTGCCTCTGTTTCTTGACTGCCTCTGTCTCTTCCCACCACCATTACAGCTTTTAGACCTTGTTACCAATATGGTGGGGTTTTTTTCCCTATTCCTTGGTAGTTAAAATAACAAAATTATTAATTCTATGTCAGTTTTACAATCCTACACACAGTCATCCTCCAGTTGATTACTGTTTCTTTAAACAGAAGTATTAACACAAGAATAAATGCTTAAACTTGATAAAACCAAGCAACAGAAAAACTCTCTTAGCTAAATTTCAATTTCACAGGTACAAGCATTTTAGATATTAAGCATAAATGAAGAACCAGTTCTCTTCTTTTGAACTAATTCTGTTTCTAGTATAACTAAATGACATGCTCCACTGCTCACGCTTCCTATGCCAAATGGATTTTCCCTTCAGCTTTTACAGTACTAATATCTGTGATTTCTCAAATGCACAACTATAATTTGGGATTTCTGTTACTTTACTTTCAGTCTGCCATTTGGGAAGACTCTGTCCTTTCCTTTGGTCACCGTGCTAACAATTATTATCTAAGGCTACAGATAAAGTAAAAGTATGTTCAGGACGGAATTTAGAGACCAGTGGTGTTAAGATGAGGAAAATAATTACTGTCAGCAACAGGCTGCTCATGATTAGAAGGGAAAGAGTAAGCCATTGGTTCCCTATTTTTCCTTTTTAATCTCCTGTTCACAAGGCCTTCTGTTCATTATCTTGTTTCTAATTTTTTTCAAAATGGCAAGAAGACTCATATATGTCATATTTTAAGAGTCTTGATATCCAAATAAAGATGAGCATTTAACTGCAGTTAGCTTTTCTTCAGTACCTTCCCAGAATGAAGGTAACAAATTCTTCCTTTGGGTTCTAGTTAAAATGACAGAGTGCGCAAAATGCTGTTTCAAGAAATTATATGTACATAAGAAATTTAAAGAAACTGTGTACAAAGATAGACTCCTCATTGTTAATCATTAAACTCCTAATCCCAATTGCCATTTTCTTTCTAAAGTGTTTACAGATTTGACTTTTTTTCTGAAAGCTATCCTCAGTTCAATCATAATCCAAAAAGAATTCAAGTAGCAGCAATAATCCATTTACTCTCAGTGGAGTTAGAGCTGAAAGAAAGAAAATCTGGTTTCTGTCTCTGTCTCCCTTGCTGTGGGAGAACCTAAATCCGAAAGCACAAAATACATTAATACAGTCAAGTGTTCGGACATGGTTGCAGGAATAAAGCCATATGACACCTTTCACATATCCCAGAGAACTGAAGTGAAATGACATTCAGAAATGGACAGTAGGAGCAGCTCCACAGACATCCTTGTCACTCCCAGGATGGACTGGAAGTTGAGCTAAGACAGCATTCCTGGCTAGTCGGCTTTCTTCCCTACCCAGGGTTTGGATTATCCAGCTCCCACATGGTAGCACAGGCTCACTGCATATGCACCCCAGGGACAAAAGCCATGTTGAATTTCTCACAAACCTATGTTGACCATATCTGTGCTGTCATATAGTGATGGGCACAGTAATCAATTTTATTAGCAATATTCAAATTTTTGCCAATTATTTTTCCAAATTCATATGGAGACACAAAGGAGAAAGTGAAGGAGAAGATAGAATGATTATAATGGCTTGGCAATTTGTCTTTTGGAGTAACTAGTTTAGAGATGTGCATACTTAACAAATTAAATTATAGATCTTAGGTTTTGGTTTCTCAGTGCATGAAGGCATTGGGCCAAATAGAAACTGTGGCACTGCCAAAAGTATTTTTGGTTTTGACAAAGTTACAGCCTGGTTGTAGATAGATAATTCTGATGCTATAATTTAAAACAGTTTACCATTTCATATCTTGGTTTTGGATTGTAACTCAGGTGTGCCCATTTCAGTAAAAGGAACTGCTGCTGTTGTTGATCTGTGAGAAAAATACTGGGTTTACTACTGAACCATGTCACGCAGCGACAATGTCAACAAGTCAATATTTCAATTAGCATTGGAGAAACCTGTATGAAATGTTCCTGGGTTTGTGGACACACCAACACTTCCTCAGTGTGTTATCCCTCGCTGTGACATGGCATGATACTGCTGGATGCAACAGCCACCCTGGTGGTGTGTGTGAGCCCGGCGGTGTGGGGGCGGAACTGCTCCAGGATGGTCGGAGGTCCATGTGGCTCAAATGTTTGCATGCCAAAATGGGTGTGAGACATGAAAGGTGGAGTCCTGTGCATATCAAGGAGGCACCATTTATTTCACGGTGGCACAATAAATATGAAAGCTTGTGGCCCAATACAACCTTGCTTATGACAGTCTTGGATACAGCTGTTTCCAGGGCAGCCTGTCATATGTGTTCAGTCTTCACAATATGGATTGCCTGTAAGAAAGCTCAGCTTTTATGTAGCTCACTAAGAGAAAAGACTGATTTTTCAGAAGCAATTGACATACAATGAGTCCTGTTCTTGGGAATAAAAAAGGAAATGAAGGGTATTGACTTTTGCAGGTATGTGTGTAAAAGAAAGAAGGGGAGAAACCACTAAATTTTGAAAGTAAATAAAAGCTGAGCTCTTCTCAAAATACAGCTGGTTCTATAGTTCTGTTTTGTTGTTTGTGGTTTTTTTAATACTGGTGCATAAATTGATACCTAGATTAATGACTGAAAGAATTTTTTCCAAAATGCAGTCTTTTGGCTATGCTACTCACTGGTTAACAGTGCTATGTCTTCCCCATTGCAGAAGTTTGGATCTTTAGCTTCCTACCTCCGTTCACAGTGCAGGGATTTAACACTGCAAGTTTCTTGTATGGTTTCTATTGCTGGATAAAATAGTAACCATCGAAATAATTGATTCAGTAAGTAAAGGCAAATATACCTAGTAAACAGTAGAATAAAAGATTTTATTATTTTATTAAAAAAAACTGACACTGTGTATTTAACTTAGATTAACTTTTAAAATTGGTGCCAAGATGTACTTTCCGGGACACAACGTTTTTGTCTGACCTTTGGAGAGATTCCTTTCATTGCTGGGATGCCAGTGACTGAACTATAGAAGTGACTATATAAGCAAAAGACCCGTGATTCACTTCTCACCCAATATCATCCTATATCAGAACAGATGTTCATACTTAACTTTCAGTAGAACCAGTGAAAGCAAAGACCAGGCTCCCATATTATTCTGCAGATACTGCATTCTGTAAAACTGCAAAATTTTGATAAATACAGATTTAAAATGTAACATATTAATATTTAAGATATATTGGTACATTAAGTATATTTACGCCTCTAACATGGTAGCTTTTCCAGTGCTTTATGGGTTTTGTACACTGATTGCTTTTTTTTTTACTTTTTCTCTTATTTAAAAAGAATTAAATAAAATTGAATTCAGCTAAAGATGTGATAGCTAGAACCTTTCCTAGATTAGAAAACTAGATTGGAACCTGGTAATCTGTGCATGGGGGAGGCTTTTCGTATACAAATGCTCCAGCAGTTAGCTCTCTTGATAATGCCTGAAAAATACATTCAGGTATTTGCAAATGCAAGATTACATGCATGCACCATAAAACTTCATCATACTCCTCTGTGAAAATCAAGACCTCAGTTTCGTCCTTAGAGTCCTAGGGGATGTCTGTGCCATGCTAGATAATTTCTGCATCCACTCTGCTGTAATACACTGTCACACATGCCAGAAAATTTTTCACAGTCAACCCACAGACTCGTATGTGAGCTGCCTGCGAAGCAATCAGAGGTATGGAGAAAGGCAGAAGTAAAGCAGGACGTACCCAGTTTATGAACATTATGAGACCTGAGTGGAATATTTATATTCTTAATGGGCTGGTCTCAATTCACTTGCCCTCCTGTTCCCCATCTACTATACAACAGGCTGTATTCCTTTCTGACAGCTGAAGTCTATGTCAATGACAGTACTAATCCTTACTGCGCCTGCCCTCACTTGCTGTTCTGCCATGGCAGCAATACCATTTCAGTTTTGGCTGGCATCCTAGCAGAAAAAAGATGTGCTGTGCATCATCCATCATGACTGTCCTTGTCAGCATGTGTCACTAGGGGTAGTGTATCCTGAAGAACCTGTTGAACCCCAAACTGAGCCACTGTTATCCGCAGGTGGATTTTGTTTTCCTTTAGGGATACTCCTTCATACTTAACTGTATTGCTCACCTTCCCAAAACTGCAACGCATATCAGAGAAACACAATGCTCAAGTTTTAATTTAGAGAGTACAGCCAGACATTAATTATTCTATGTAATAACTTGTGGGCATATTTATTTTGCACATCTTGGAGAAAGGGATTTATAGACTTTCAATATCTGAGAAGAATTTGGGGAGCTGTGATCTCTTCAGTGCAGTAGGTTTGAGCACTGTTTTCCTTTAGGAGACGTGTCAAATATTAAACTAGTTATTTGATTTTAAGTAAAACAAAGATGGATCTTTCTGGGTTACTTGCTGCAAACAGAACAACAGTTAGAACAGCCTCTATTTCCAGACAAGCCTAAATTAAAAACTGTGCTGATAGAAAACATGAATGCACTCCAGATAGTGATGTATCCCTCCCACATCAAAACTTCAGAATATCTTGACGTGAGCACTGGGCTTCTGGTGCGTAACTGATTCTTGATCTTGGCCAGCATCCACTTATATGAGCTGAAGCTGAGAAGCATTTCCACGTCCTGGTTCATGATTTTTTTCCATTAATCTCAACCTTTAGAACTCTTTAAAATGTGGAAAAAAAAGTGGAAAAAAAAGGCTTCTGGAGGATAACACCAAAATAAAGAACACAATGTGCACACGAAAAGGGTTAATTGTCATTATTGATCCTGGAGCCATTATGGTGGTGACTCAGCATCCTAGTGAATGGCATAAAATGAAGCAATGAACGCATTTATTGTTTCCCAATGTTATTTTCATTTCTTTGTGGATCACTGTATAAAAAGAAAATGAGCTGGGAATGGGGGGCAGCTGCTGGTAAGACAGCAATGCAGTCCTGCATGGAGCATACTAACTGGACAGTACAGAAAATGCAATGCCATGCATTCAAGCACACAGCCATTCTTTGTATAACACTTTTTCCATAAACACAGCTGCAAACATCACACGATCAGCTGGAATTTCCCATTGTCACTTTTGGAACACCTCCATTACAGGCCGTGACCTCCTGAATCCCTGGGAGGCTTTGTTGCTGGTTGTATTTTTCCCTTTTCCCTAAAATAAAGCAGCTCAGGTTGACAGTGACCATGTGAATGAGCAAGAGGCAAAGGTAAAAGGCCACAATGTTCTTCCGTCTTCCTGGAGTATACTAGACTCCACCACAGTAAGTAAAAAAAACCAACCAAAACCCACAAGTCTTCTGATTATTATACAATATACGATTGAAGATTGAAAAGGAGCAACACTGACCTAAATCTGATTTTACCGCAGACTTAAATGGAAGGTTGCACTAACACTGAGAGCTTTTGAAATTCTCATCCAAAGTTGTCTCCTTTCTTACATGAGCACTGCTTTTCCATTCTGGCCTAATCGCTTGGAAAATAGGTACAAATATTTTTAAGTATGGGATTGTAAATGCTTATAAGATTGATAAGTAGTATCAGGCATCATGGGAAAGGATTGTAAGGTTGAGGTTACAGCAGAGTGAAGGTATGCACAGCTAGCTGTAGAGTGTTGGGCCAAACTATATCAGGCCAGCATAAATATTTTTAGGGTTCACTTGTAACTCTGGCTTTGCTTTCGAGCAAAAAATATGTCATGATGTTAACAGCAGTGTCTGATAAGGAGCTAAACATTAGGAAGCAAAAGATTAGGAGAGAGTGTGCTGAAGCAATGTCATGTTGAATCACATTCATTTTTATTCAGGGGGATCACTCAGCCCACTGTTTTTCTCTGGACGTTTTTGTTTGTTGCAATGCAAGATTTAGGGATCTTCTTTTAGACTTAAAATGAATTAAAATAACAATGCTAAAGCTTTTAAAAGTCTGCCTGCATCTTTCCTTGTACTCTCTTCCTCATTTTAAATGACAGGCATGATATTAGTCATTTATGCAGTATGTCCAGAATATTAATGTTTCCAGGTGAGCTTAGAGAGCTGTTTCATTTCATGAGCCACTGGAATCTCTTATTGCACTGAGGGGAAAGGAAAAAAAAAAAGGGGGGGAGGGGGGAGAAGAAAGAAAAGAAAGGAAAAAAAGAAAAAGAAAGAATGAATCTAACAGTTTTAAGTGCTGCGCTTATTGAGGTTTAAGATAGGTCTACGACACCAGTCTTCCCTTAGCAATAATGATAGATAACAATTTCAGATATGACATTTCTGAGACTAAGGAATGTTTTGTTTGCTATATTAAAGTAATTGACTCCAGTGTCCACTTCAAGAGCAATAATTTAACTTCAGATTCAGGAATTCAATACTCCTCAGTGTTCCTTTGCAACCTTCTATTTTCAGAAACTGTGATAAACATGAATTGCAAAACTTAATATAAATTGTTCCTGTTGAAAATACATGCTCCTATTGTGAATATTTTTTGCATACAAGTATACATGTACAAATATATGAGGGAAAAGGAAAATGCAGGAACCTTGCGTAGAAAAGGAAAATGCAGGAACCTTGCGTAGGGGTTAGCAACGTGGGGGAAAATTTTAATCTTGCGGGGCCAGGGGGTTGTGCAGTTTTAAATTCATGGCCAAGTTGCAGAAGAAACACTATGGCTTCCAATGAGACTTGACACAAAAACAAGGATTCTGGACTCCTTACAGGAATCTGATATAAGCCCAAAAAGCCTTTGAGGAAGGGAATGTCCAATGGGTGTTTATTGTCTTGTCTAGCTCTATATATTTCTTATGCCAACTGCAGTAGAGATCAGTTTCCAAAGCCTTTTTGCAAACATTTGTGCTGTGTCTTTATGTGTGGTTTGCTCAAAATAGTCACATTCTGAAGAAATAAATTGGAAATCTCATGGTCTTACAGGTTTCTGGGGAAAGGAATTAACTCAGAGTGGAGTTGTTCTTGGTTCCTGTGATCTCTGAGCCAAAATGACATATTTTCTTTGTGGGTAATAGACATCTACTGTTTGTATGGCAAAGCTAATGTAGACAGAAGATGTTACTGGGAAGCATAGAAGAATGTGGATTCAGTTAATGTAAGAGGGTGGTGAATGACCAATTTGAGAGCTTCACTAGCACTGTGTATTAATATGCATGGTAATTTATATTTTTACTTCTTTAAAATTAAACTAGAATATGTCATATGGTCTTTTTGGTAGAACCTTTAATATTCAGACTCAATTTATTGAATTTCAGAATAATTACTTTATTTCCTAATATGATTTTTTGTAACCTATTACAATGTTTCCTGATATTGATTCATGACATATGCAAATTAATGTAATTAATAATATGCAGTACACCTTAAACCACTTGTGAGAGGACCTCTGAGGCAGCATATAAAGCATATTTGTATGCAAGACCAAATGTAAATCTACAGAAATAAACAGCAAAAATCCAGTAAGCTGCAGGGAGAAGGATGATGTTTTATGTTTAAAGAAAGGGTTTCTGACATGACTTCTATGATTTTGGTTATTAGCAATGGGTAAAATGAATAGCGGTTGAAAAAGGCTTTGAGGGGATGAATGGTGAGGCATTACAAGGCCAAAACAGAGCTCACTTCTTGTTGAGAATCAAGAAACAATTTTTTTTGTTAAAAAATACAAAATTTTGATAAATACAAAAAATTTGATGTATTAGCAAGAATAACAGAGTAATTGGATATTTATGTAGTCAGCAAGGCTATTTGAAGTTGTAGTGATTTCCAGTTCCAGTTAGTACCAGTTAGGTACTAACAAAATCAGTATAGGAGGAAAGATAAAACATCATGCTTTAGGACTTAGAGTAATCCTAAACTACTTAGCATTTTAGGAGGAGAATCATGCTGAGATGATAAGAGAATGATGGGAAAATAATCTTGTTTCTAACTAGTTTGAGGTTCTTGTATCTCCTTCCACAGCATCTGGGGCAGCTGGAGGCAGAAAACTACAGTATATGAACCATCAGTCTGATAAGATACTGTATTTTCTCCATTCCTATCAACTATTTTTGTATTTTCCTTGCAGAAATGCCAGAGACCTGAATAAAACAACACTGCATATTGTTCATTTTGAAGCTTGTCAGTATTTCCTATTATTTTATGTCCTGCTTTTGCAATAGGATTCTATGCCATTGTAGTTCAGTTGTCAAACTGAATCCACTGGGGAACTTCATGCACTGGCAATGAAAAGGAGTTAGTGCATGGCTAGAACCTAAGCATTGCTAATACAGAAATATTGGATTTGGCATATCATTTGTTTGTAAATCAACTCCACAATAATGATTCCTCCCATGTGCCAAATTTCAGTGGCATTACCTCCACTTCTGCTGTCATTTTATTCAACACAACCCTGACCTGTTAATAAAAATGGTAGACTTTAGGTTAGTCAGTGTCACAGGGCATTTTCCTTTATATCACTACATTATTTTATAATACTAAACCTTGATAGCATTAAGGGAATATTTAAAGTTTTTACATGAAAACATTATGAGCTAATTCTTTGGCTGTCCATCATATTTACAATGGTTGTGTTACAAAGACAAAACTTTTCAGAACCCTAATATGTGATATATTGGATATAAGGAAAAAATTTTTTACAATGAGGGTGGTGAGACACTGGAACAGGTTGCCCAGAGAAGCTGTGGATGCCCCATCATTAGAAGTGTTCACAGTCAGGTTGGATGGGACTTTGAGCAACCTGATCTATTGAAAGATGTCCCTGCCCATGGCAGGGGCGTTGGACTACATGATGTTTAAAGGTCCCTTCCAACCCAAACCAGTCTATGAGTCTATAATTTGGGACACAAGTTTTCATAACGCTGGCACTGAAAAATTTACTGTATCTCAAAGGAAATGCTGTAAGACTTGTGTTATGCAATTGCAAAGTGTATTTGGAGCTTGAAAAGAACATCTTCTATAGATCCCCTAATCCAGATAAACCTGGAACATGAAGATCATGGGAAGTAAGAGGGTATATAGAAAGGAGAATAGAACAACTGGAAGCAGTTGAGAGTAGTTGTTTGGGGCAGGGGGCCTGCTGAAGTGAGGTGGGGCCAAGATGAAAGCTTAGATCACTGCAAAGAGAGCAAGAGTGGAAAACAGAGGAAGGATTTCAGGACAAAGAATGAGGATAAAATCAAGTGTGTTTTGGAGAGGAATAGTAGCAGAAAGTGGTAGAAGTGCACTTGGGGCTGCAGAGGTCCATTCCTGTCTCCCCTGCCAGCTTCCTGTGATGTGTGGATGTTATTTTTCAAGACTCAGTGAAATCCACAGCGTGATTCTTCTCTGATCCATTGTCAGCCTGGATAAAAGCCTCTAGCCTGTGGGAATACCCTCAAGGTCAGACTTACCCTTGAAGGTTTTGACAGAAAAGTTCAGGGTATCTAAAATAAACCTACACCTCAGTGATGACTGTTATACCAACAAACCCCAGGGGCAGAAACAGGGACAGTAGCCAGCTTGTCAGAAGGACACACTTTGCCCTCCCACCTAACAGCACCTTGAGGGTGCCCATCCACACTCTCTGCCCCACACAGTCTCCTGCTGCCTCTGCCCCATGCCCCTGGGGCTGCTGGGTCCTCCTGCCCAAACCAGGACAGACCCCAGGGCTGCTGTGATGTGCAGAACGAGCTGTGCATTGGAAAGAATTTCTGTGGAAGCCATTCTGCTTGTGCCACCCAGAAAGTCTTGGGAACATTCACTTTTCAAAATTATGAGGAAATGCACTTCAAATGTAAGCAAATTTTGTTGGAATGTCCAAGAAATATGCTTAACAAAAGCAGACAAAAGAATGTTGGTAATTTTTAGCAAAATATTGTTACTGTGATGGTTGTTTTAGGAAAAATACTTTTTGTTCATGTTTGTATTAATAAAGTTGACCATCTGCAGGAAAAAAGTGAGAAAGACAAAAGGACTGGGGCAATGGGGATAGTGAACTCTTTTGTACACTACAGATTTCAATTGTCATGAAAAAGTATTGCTTGGAGCATGAAGCTAACATTAGTATAAGAGTTAAAGAAAAGGCTGTGGGGCAGAGAAAGTAGCCAAGTATTAGAAGAGAGAGGAAAAAAATGTATTTTGAGGGAGAGTTGAAAATTACTGAGGTTCAGGGCATGTTGCCTGGAATAAATCATATTGAAATCTGAAAGAGGTAGATGAGGGACTTTCATACTGTATCCCCACTACACTGTTTAATGTTGCTGCTTGAGGCTAATTGCAACAATGAGAAACTCAGACATCTAGTCAACATTAAGCTTTGTCTGAGTCTCATGGTAATAACTATCTTTTGTTACCAAAGAAAAGCAGCAGAGAGTTTGTTGGCTGCTGGCCTGTAAAGACTGTGCTTGATCTGAAAGAAGACAGGTGTTTTATTTTCTATTTGTAAACAGCATCTTTGTTGTGATCAAGAAAAGGCAAAGAAAGAAAGGTGCTAAAGACCTCACTGTCTGAAAAAAAGCTGTAACTCAAGGACCAGTTCTGTTTCCCATTAATAGCAGCAATGAGAAGGTACAGTGTGAGCAGGGATTGGGATCATATGAGAGTCCTTGCCTGAACTTTTTTTTTTTGGCTGGCTAAACTTACATTAAAACAGTTGGGTATTTTCCTGAAGGTAGCAGAAGGTTCCTGATGTACTTTTCCATTGCTTTCCTATATCCTCATGGCAATGTTAATCTTCTTCATATGCAGAGTTGGCCAGTCCATGTGTTAAACAAGTACTTGGCATGTCGAAATCTTGCTCTCTGGGTGAGAAACAGAGCAGCTGAAAACCTGATTAAATGAAAAGGCTCTTATTACAGGAAGACTATACTTGCCTGCATCAATGATTTGGCTCTGGTGGGGTGAAGCGCTTGTATGACAGCCAACTTCATGGCTGCCATTGCACAAACTGAGCTAGGGATTTCCACAGTTAACATCCAAACTCCCGTAGCTCTTACAGCTGGTCTGCAGATAAGTGGCTACGGCCACATAGTCCCTTGTACCTGAGTCTGAACCACCTATGCCAGCAGTATGGATCTTCCTGTAGAGGAACCCACAAGCCCAGTGCTGAGGAGGAGGAGAGAGGAGGATTGCCAGCAACAGGGCTTCCTTCCCATAGGAAGCCCTTCACAAGACATGTCCTTTTCTCTGTGGTGTCCCTTCCCCTGCAGCCCAGTACTCCAGCCTTCCCCCAGCATGACTCCAGCCCCATCACAGTACTTGATCTGCAGGGATTCAAGCACCAGCAGAGAAGCAGTTTGTGAGGTCTCAGCCACAGACACTCCAACCACAGTGGAATCCATGGGCAATCTTCAAAAGGCCACAAATTAGCATTCTCCGCTTCCCCAGGCAGAAGCGGTGCCTCTCCCTGAGCATGACATGGACCACTGCTGGCTGCACACCCAGGAAGGTCTGCCCAGTGACCATGCCGTTATGTGGGGCAGGAGGTGCAGGGATGGCAGCAAGCAGACAAAAACCAAGGCAGGGCAATGCTCCATGTCAGCTGTGAAGCACATCAGCATCCTTTCAGCAGCTAGGGGAAAGACCACTGTCTCCAGAACCCTGATGGAACAGTTTGTGACGGATGTGTAGACAGGACAGGATTTCCCCTTTTAGCTGTCATCTGTCCTCACACCAACCCAGTTCTCTGGGGAACAGAAAGAGATTTTCTGGCAAGACAACGCCTGACACTTCTGTTACTGAATGGTGTTAAGAATGCTAGTTTATATAATCCTATAGCCTCATTCCATTTTAGCAGTATCTAATGAAAGAAAAGATGGTTGAACAAAGCAATTTCATACACTATTCAACAAGCGGCTCTTTCTGTATGAAGCATTAACAATAGCTGTCATCTTTGTACAAAAAAAGGCTTCCAATTACTTCAATGTTAAGAGAAAATCCAAATGCAGCTGAGAGCCCCACAAGCAAATTATTTTTAATACCATTATGGAAAAGGAAAATGTGTGACCCAGACCTTCATTTAATATTTTACTAGCTTTGAAAGTTAATTTGAGTTTGTGTTCAATTTTCTGGGAAGTTTCTTCTTTACAGCTGTGCAATTTGGGCACAGAATTGAACAGAACTGATAACTGTCCTTTCCTCTCCACTTTTTTCACATGCTAGAGACAGGGAAAAGGGAAAAGAGGACATGTAATTAATGTAAAATATAAAGAAAAAAGGAAGTCTATGACGTAAAAAATGTCAATAACTTCATTAAAATTCCTTTAGTACACAGCAGGGAGATTTATTGCACTGGTAGATGGAAGAGTATAAAAGAAAGATAGATTAGCTTTAGCTTTGCTGGTGTTCACTTATGCTATAAATCGTGTGACTAGAGGCTTTCTCTAAATTGCATCTACCTCTTGGTCTTCCTTTTCTGTCCCATATACTTTCGGTCATCTGAAAAGGGAGAACATTCATCCTGATCTCCCTATATCCATATCTCTCTGGATATAGATTGTGCATTCAGTGCGTGAATTCTTTCTCTGTACGTTAATTTTAATTACTATTTCTTCAATTAAAGGTTGGTCTAAAGCAGAGCTGGTCTGGAAGTACCCAATGACATCCTTTTTCATCCAAATTTAAGTCAAGCAACTGTGGGATTTTTCAAGGAATGTCTCGTTTTCTGCAACCATTGACAAGAACGGGTGGAAGAACATCTGATGAAACATGTCTTAGAAAATTAGCTGTTGAGCTGGAGAGGCCTTTGGATTTTTCTTAGCTCCAGGTCTTGGTTCCCAGTCTTTCTGACATGGAGCCCACACTCAGAAGCCATGTCAGTAATACTTGATTACAGGTACTTGGAACCATTTTCTTTCACTGGGTCTTACCCTGCAAAGCAGAGTGGCTATAACTAAAATGCTAATCAACAATGGTCCCTAGTTCATGTCAATCCTCTACCTATGTCTAGAAATTGCATGGGAGAGTACCTGTTATATGGGGCTAAAAGTCATGTCAGAAACCACTCTAACAATTTAATACAAGAGATAACTGAGTACTAGAGCCTGGGAAGGGCACTATTTAATTTTATAGTACAGGTATAGCCTGAGAAACAGGTCCTGGATTTGCAGCAGAAAGCCTTGGAGTCCCAGTTTTCATGGGTTGAGCAAGTGCCTGTTGAAGCTTCTAGTTTGTTTTTGTGAACCAGAATGGTTGATTGGTTTTGGGTTTGTTTTTTTTCCAATAAAACTTTTTAAAGAATCTGAAGGGAAGGTATACTGAGAAGTACTGAAATACTTCTAGAGGATGAATAGTCTTTAGGTATCATTGCTTACTCTTACAAAGCTTGTTTAAAAGCAACTGTTGTCTTCAGGACCAGATTCTCAGGCTGCTTTGGCAGCAAAACTATGAGCAAAGCCTCAAGGCTAGCTCATACCACCTCTCCAAAAATGGGAGCCTCATGCACCAGAGTGTCCTTGGTCATTACTCTACCGCCTAGAGGAGGTAGGCAGGCAGTGGTAGGAAATGGTGATAGGAGAAAGGTAGATCATGCTGTGTTGAGTTGCTCTTTCAGACAAATTTATGTAGCCACTGAATAGAATCACTGCTCTCTCTAAATGGTTTGCATATTCTTTTTTTTTAAGTCAATTTTTTTTTCTCATTAATTGCTAGGCACTTTTCAGTATAATTAGAAATAAAAATACCGTGTTTGAGATTAGCTATATTCTGCTGATGACACACAACCTTGAATGAAATCTAAATCTCATGCCTTAACTAACCACTGCTGTGCTAACAGGGATAGAACTGAAGATGCATTTCTCTTAATAAAGAAAGTAATCTCGTTTCATTTTGAAAGCACGGAGAGAGCAGGCTGCTGCATTACAGTGTGCTGTTGTCTGCACAATCTCTTTTTTATTCATAATGATTCCTTAATATTTTGAATTTCAGTGTTGAATTTATCTTAAAGTTGATGTCTAAGTGAACATTTATAATATATGAGCAGAGAAAGTAATGTAAGAGTCCCTAAGCTGCTCCATTCCCACATAGAAGCAATGTGAATATCTATGTCCTTTGTCAAGTTGCCTGGTTCATATTCATGTACAAGTGCAGTAGCTAATTTTACAGCATAAGGAGTGATACCTCTCTGCATTCCTTGGGGTGGAATCATTAGCACAGGTAAATCTCTGTGTTGCAGCCAACAAATTTATTTGACACACAGTTTATGACCTAGTAGATGTAAATGTCTGCTGTGAAACTAACGATGGATGAAGCGAGAGAACATGTTATCTCACAAGATTTCCAGCTGGGCTAGAAATAATCTGTCCCATGAAATGTTGACAAGTTCACTTCTAATCTTAGTTAGAAAATTGTGGTTGGAGTAGATAGTGCTGAAAAATAATGGGGTAAAAATCTGTTCTAACTTTTCAAACCATTTCCTACATCCATTCTTAACTTACTACAAGGTGCTTAGGGAGTTGCAGAGCTATTCAGTCGCTTTCATATTAAGAGAAAAGCCCCATGTGCACAGCTTTTCTATGAAATATTTCCTGTGGTAAAGAGAAATTCTGGCTATTACTGTCTGTATAACATAGTTCACTGTTTTCTGCTAGTACATTTAGACATTTATTTAAGTATGACGGACTCTGATTCTGAACAGCTTTTCAGCTGTGTTTTCTTACAGCATTACTTTTCTGACAGTGTTTGATTAAAATAAAGGGAACACATAACAAACAGCTCGTAGTCTTCTACGCTACTTGTCTTTGTTAAAAGTGGGTGTTGTAGAGCTGCAAATGTAGGTCTACAAGAATAATCATCAAGATAGTATTGATCTGTCCCAGAAGGATGTGAAAAAATTTTTTAAAGTCCTTTAATGTTCATATGCCTAGAAACAGTGACCTGGGCTGTAGCTCTGAAAGAGAAGCAGATGAGAAACATGAAAAATATGTGAAGATAAATCCCACAGTCTCAGGTATTTCCCAAGAAGAGATTATAATTCTACTTTTTTTCCTAAAATCTGACCTAGTTTTAGCAGGAGATGGTGAAAGTCAATACAGTCAATGACCTTAAAGCTGACATATTAAAATATTGTGGAAAGGTCTAATTATCATAAAGGTCACAGGACAGAAATTTTGTTCCAATTCTGTTATTTCCAGGAGCCAAAGGAAATGCAGCACTGCTATCAAAATTCCTCAGTGGCTTTCAGAAATGCTTGACGTTTACTTTGTTGGGTCAACATTAGTAGAATTTATATTTCTTCAGATAAGGGAATCATAGCTGAATTTTTAACAACCATGGAAGAGGAAGATTAATATATATTTAATAAAGCACTTGCTTAAAATTAAGGGCAGGAAAGCATTTCAAGGAGGTATGAAAACTGTCTCTAATATTAATCTAACTTCACAGAGATAAGTAAAACAAGAAATTTAATATTTTTTTGCAAACTATGATTTAAGAGTAATACAGCTCCTACAAAAGGAATTGCAACTAGATTTAATTCCAAAATGGTTCATATGGAGAAAATTTTACCAAAAAGTATATTTCATATAAAATAGTTCTACACAAAAACTTTTCATTTCAGGATCTTGTATAATTTTAAATAAATGATGGTTTAGCTCAAAATATCAAATTTAAATAGAAAATATATTTAAAATTCTTTTAAATGATTGAAGCATGAAATTTTCAATGGAAAAATCTTTTCTGTCAAAAAATCTGAGGGACAAACATTTTCAATGTTTCTGATTATTATTATTATTATTATGATGTTTCTTTTATTAAGTCAGATGGATTATTTTTTCCACTTTGTGTGAAATAAAAGTAAGTCTCAGACTTTTACTGCAGCTTTTGAAGTCAAGAATAGGTTAAATAAAAATGTCTGGCTTTTAGCGTCACTGTGCTGGGCAGTGATGCTTCCTCATTCTACACCTCAGCTTTCTACTTCTCTTTTCCCTCCACCACACTCAATTTCAGGTTAAACATAGACCTTAACAAGAACATGTGCTTCCTTGAAAGTCGTGATCACCATGTGATTCCACAGTGAACAGGATACTTTGTTCTGTCACAGCAATTTTACACTGAAATAACTCTGATGATTTTGTTGACTGTTGGTCTTCTGTACATTAGTGAAATGGAGGAGAGATTTAGTGGCACCATCACTCAAATGTCATGGAATTTGTTTCCTAATCAGAATTTTAACTTTATCCATGTCATTTGTTGTAATGTTGACTTTGCAACATTCAGTCAGGGGCGGGGGGAGAGCTTTTTAATATAGGTTTGGGTTTACATAGATAGCTTCCTAAGCTCAAGCAAGGTATTCTCCACAGAAGGGTCTGTGTTTCTTTCTCCATGGGTAACTGTTACAAGCAGTCAAAAATGACGGACATGTATTTCCTGGTATGTCTTTGAGTATGATTCAAAAGAAGAGAGTTATTTGAGAACCAGCATGACTGATGTCTACATAAGCTTGACATATTTTTAAATTTCAAGGATAAATACACAGGCATAATGTAAGTGAACTTTTAAAAAACATGCACAAGATTTCTGGTGTTGTTGAGAATTATAAGTACCTGCCTAAGATAAAGCATGTGCAAAAGCATATTTTCTCTTTCTCCATACAATTTTTAAAGCCAGAGCAAAAAAAAAAAAAAGATATATTTGGGGTAGGAAATAGATACTCTTTTATTTGCTTTTGAAAAGTGTCCTTTTGAGTGGATAGTGAAGTGGCAGTTAAAGATCAGTGTGCATTTCTCTAGACCCTAAAGGGGAACCTTCAGAACCATTATAGTCCTCCACAACAGAATTTGACTTGAGATCAGTTTGTCTCAACATCTAAGTTACCATTCAAATCTCCTTCTGTAATAGAAATATGTTATTGCCTTCAGCTTCATGACTGGAAACTCATGTATGTTTAAAAAATGTCATTTCTCTCTGCTAGCAATAACTGACTTTTTGCCTAAAATCTTCATGCATTACAATAAGAATTTTTAGGAAACTTTTATAGCATCAATTCAGAAGTGGTAAAAAACAGATAGGTGTTTTAAGGTATGCTGTCCATTTTCACCGTCTATTACTCGTCTTGAAGGTGCCTTTGCAAACTCACTCTTACCTTTCACACATTTGGCTTACTAATATCAAATGTTTGTTTGCTTTCAGATATCAACATGGCAGGAGAACCAAAACCATACAGACCTAAACCTGGCAACAAGCGGCCACTTTCAGCACTTTACAGGTAAGTGAGATTTCATTTTAACTTCCTACGGATCAGTTTTTATTAGAAAAATTGTGGTAACCTGCAATGTATCTACCAATGTCACTGTGTAGCCCATGAATGAGACAAAGGAATTTTTTTTCATTCACTCTTTGACATTCCTACAAAATATAATCAAGCTCCTGTACACACCGAAAGGTTTTAAATGTGAGTAAAAGTGCCAGTATTGCAGTGCCTGTTGTGTACCTGTATGTGTACCAGTGTATCTGTTGACTCATCCCAGAACAAAATGTTCTAACTTCTGAAGATAAAGACTGTCCATGAGATGCCTGTCTTAAAAAACTAACTTACGTTAACTAGGAGTAAGCCCAGCAAACAAAATTCCTGACTGATGCTTAGATACAAAGATCACAATATGCACATAATTCCCCTCTTTTGGTTGGAAACAAACACCAGAGTTTCTGTTTGCTGTAAAAAATAAAATACTTAGGATATTTAAATGATAATACAGGCATTCAGAAGAATAGAAAAAACTAAATCAGTCAGACCAGAATTTTATTTCTTAGTGAAAATACCTAGCATTTTACTGAGGCCAAAACCTGGTCTCTGCCTTCTCAGTATTCACATCATGGCTGTTATTTGCCAATGCAGGAACAATCCAAAGGAAGGGGCTGCAGCTTTAAACTGTAAGAGATACTACACAGAGAGGCTTGCTATACTAAAAAGCTGTTTGAAAAGATGTTTGACAGTGACACGCCTTTAGGATGAAGTAGCAGAATGCAATCACCTTGCAGAGGTTTTGTTCCAGGGTTGCTAAAGCCACTGGGGTTGTGCCTGGTGAACGGTAAGTGCTGTAAGACCCCACCCAAGTGCTCAGTCTGGAATTCAAGCTTTGAATTTAAATACATGTTGCATTAAAAAAGATGGGGGTTTATTCATTTGTTTATGCGCTGGTAATTTAATTTTCCCTCCACACCTCCTTTTACTTTTTCTGAAGTGAAAATGGAAGTGCAGGAGAAAAGAAGCAGACTTTAGGCCCATATAAAACTGTAATGTTTAACAAAATTATAATGAAGTACACAATAATATTATAAATCTTTCACTTACTAAACCTACTGACAAAAAGACTGGTGTGGTGATTTGTGAAGTGTTTATTAATGTCCCCACTTCTAGTACTGCAATCAATAAAATTTTTTGGTTTTTTTTTTTAATGGAGTGCTATTTCAATTTTTAATCCTTATGCTTTATTGCTTGGCTATGGCATCGTTCATGTGACTTTTTTATTTGCAGGGATCAGTGAAATTAATAATTTGAGAGAAACAGAACTGGTTTTGCATTGATTTGTGTGTCAAGGGTGAGAACTAACTTCTAACAAGACTGGACTTCTTCCTCAGGTGTTCAGGAGGGCATTGATAGTGTCTTTCTCCTATTCGCAGGTGCCTTTTTTCATACAGCTTGTACAAACTTGAAGAAACCCCCACCTTTTTTTCAAAATCAATTAAGCTTAGTGAACCATTACAGATTGTTAGGGGGATTGACAGGAAAACATGCACACATATATTTCTGCTCAATAAACCTCACTCTTCATAAAAGTACTACAGAATTTATGCTCTAGACCCATGAAAGGAGTTAGGGCTGATTTCTACTGTGTATGAAATGCAGATAGACTGGCTCTGAGACCAACAGCTCAGCAGTGAAATCAGACACACTTGAGCAGGACTGTTTCAAGCCTGGTCTGGTCTGAAAGCTTCAGATGGAAATTCAAGGATGGGTTCTCAGAATGAGACAGCCAGGAGCATTTTAGATCTGAGCCTGCATGCTACATAATAGTAATGTGAAGTTTTATCATACAGTTCCCCTTAGCTCAAGTGAAAGAAATATTATTTTTCGAGAAAAGGACCACTGTTTTATCATTACCCTCAACTGCAAGCTGTTAAACTCTGCAGGTGTTACTGGTAGCCATGGTCTACTGTGTCCCCGTGTCAGTATTTCAAAAGATTTTTGAAGATGTTCTGTGGTTTCTGGCATTTATATGCACTTACATCTCTAAGCTTCTGAATGGTTTCTCATACATACTTGTTCTACAGACAAGACAGGGATAAGAGAGAGACCTGTAGAAAGTTCCGGGGGAACTTTAAAGAGAAAAAAGATCTTAGGTTGCATCCTTCTATGGATCTAGTACAGACTATTTCTCTAGAAGATTATGATAGGCTTTTTTGAGCAACTAAGAGAAGCCTTCATCTGATAGTAATGGAGAACTTTCATTATCTCGGTATCTGTTAGCATAATAATATGGGAAGAGATCAATGGCTTATAAAGCTCCTGACAACGCTGAGAACATCTACTTATTTCAAAACATTATACTGGGTCTGGCTGGCATGGAGTTAACTTTCTTCATAGGATCCCATATGGTGCTGTGTTTTGGATTTGTTACTGAAACACACCAATGTTTTGGCTGTTGCTGAACAGTGTTTGCACAGCCTCAAGACTTTCTCTTTTTCCTATTCTGCCTTCCAACAAATAGGCTGGGGGTGGACAATAAGTGGGAAGGAATACAGCTGAGACAGCTGACCCAAACTGGCCAAAGGGTTATTCTATATCATAAAACATCATACTCAGAAATAAAAACTGGGGAGGTTTTTCCTTCCAAAGTAGCTGTTGCTTGGAGACTGCCTGGGCTGCTTGTGGGAGGTGGAAAGTAATTGCCTTTGCATCCCTGGTTTTTTCCCTCCTTCCTTCCCTTATTACACAGCATTTATCTCAACCCATGAGGCTTTTTCACTTTTGCTCTTCCTATGCTCTTCTTCATCCCAATAGGGGACAACGTTAGGGGAGTGTGATAGTGACTGTGTGGGTGCTTAGCTGCTGGCCAGGGCCAACCCAGAAGATGGAGAAAGTCAAGAGAGAACTGGTTACTTTAGATTTGATTTTGACTAAAAGAGGCATTGGTTAAAAACTTATTTATCAATCACAAAATATTCACCATGAAAAGGGAGGACTGAGAGCAGTAGAAATAAGATAATGGATTTCAGAAAGGACAGACTTCAATGAGCTCAGAGAACTGGTAAGTAGGACATCTTAGAAAGAAATTTTAGGGACAAAAGGAGTGCAGAAAATCTTACATTGACTGGTAGAAGAGAAATTCTTCTGAAGCAGAAGAAGTAGAATAGAGGAGTAATATGGCAGCATCAAGTTTCTTAAACATCCTGAAAAGTGAAAAGGAATTGTACAAAATGTGGAATCAAAACCCCATGACTGGAAGTGAGTAGAAAAGAACAGCAGAGTCATCTAACAGGATGTCGGAAAGGCTAAGGTGCATAACAGTATAAAAGACAAGAAAAAGATTGTCGTTAGAGTAACTTCCTCTGCTTTTTTATACTGCTGTTACTTAGTGGGAAAGGAAAGCAGAAAGTAGATGATACAGAAAAGGCTTATTTTGCTTTAGCAAAAAGAGCAAAGAGCAGATACCTCTTTAGCAAAAGAGGTTAGTTGACCAGCTATTTAAGAAAATCAATTTTAACCAGAGGGTATGGAATAAAAGAATTGGCTAACCAGTATTTGAATAAGTGACTTCAATGGAAATGGTATGATGAGATTCACCCTAAAGTGTTCGAAGGACTAGTTGAATCTGTGTATGCACTATCAGTGATTGTTTCCAAAAACTTATGGAGGTCACGTAAGGTCGAAAACCAGTGGGTATGGGCAGGTGTTATACCTATTTTTAAGAAGAGGACGACCTAGAAAATTATCAGGTCAGCCCAGCTTTGATTCCCAGAAATGTACTAGAACAAATTATTAAACAATCAATTTATCAACACCTCGAGGATAATAAGATGGTAAAAAAATCAGGAGCAAATTATGTTGAAGCAATATAATTTCCTTCTCTGACAAGATAGCTGAATTAGTGGATAAAAAGGAAACAGTAGATGTGCTACATGGTCATTTAAACAAGCTTTGACACTTACCACATGTGGAGTTTTCGTAATCATGTTCAGGAAACTTGGCTAGAAGAAACTGTCTTAAGGTAGACATCCAAGGGAAAAACAGCGACTGTGTACAACATAGTATTAAGGATAACAACTATTCTTATAACTAAAGTTATTGCATCTCTGAAGAGAAACCTGCATCACATGTATAGCTGGATATACACATGAGTAATTAATACAGAGCAACCGATGTATATGATGATGATGATACCCACGTAATTTGCTTGTGTCCAAGTCATTAGATCCACTTATGCCTGGAATGGTATAAAAATACTTGGTCATACATCAGTTCAGGATCTACATTCTTTTTTTTATCCTTTATAGTTTTATAATCTGTGTGGAAATAATCTCATTTAATCTCACCTATGTGAAATTTAGCATGAGCCTAAACATGAGAAACATCATTTTTTTTCAGCTATAGGAATAACTAGATGCAAGACAGATAAGCATATATAATTTCTTCTTCAACTTACACAGGCAGTCATTCACATATCCAAACTCTCCTTTGTTCTCCAGTTTATTGTTTCACTAATACTTCTTTTCATATCTTTTTGATGCTAGCATTCTTGGTACAGATCATTGAAAAAAAAGCTATAATTAAAAGTGATACAGAGAATTTAAAAGGCATCATGGACCTAATGAAGTCAGAAAAAAATTCTGTCATTCATGGGACTAGGATTTACTTCCACTTCTTCTTCTCTCTTAAATATAATTTAATACCCTAATTCCTACCAGATGAAGATCCCATTGACCACAACCCTTAACTGCTGGAGGGCAGACTTGCACTGCTTGGAATAATCCCACGGGACACTGTCCCAGACAAAAGAGGGGGCCAGGAGAGATGGCTGATTTCCAAGGATCATCTCCTCCAAGTTCAAGAATGGTTCATCCTGATGAACAAGAAATCAAGCAAAGGTAGCAGGTGGCCTGCACAGATGAACAAGGAGCTCCTGAAAAAAAATTAAAACATAAAAAAGAGACATAAAAACGTGGAAGTAGCAACAGGTGGCCTGGGAGATATACACAGACACTGTCTAGGCATGCAAGGATGGAGTTAGAGTGCTGTGGGAGCAGGTCAATGTCATTGTGAGGCCACTCAATCCATACTAAAAGAACTTCCATTTTGGATTAGGCCTTAAATATACTTGGAGAACAGAAAGATTTAGGCTTTGCTTTAGAAAGCTGCTAAACACATTATTAACTTTAAGCGTACTCATTGAAGAACTACAGATATGCTTAGGGTAGTGCCCAAGAATCACCTTAAATCTAACATAGCTGTTAGCTCCAGCAACATTCTTCCCGATTTGCATTGCTGTTCAGTGTTTGAGGGGGGATGTAAATCCCAGAACGTTCAAAATTGTTGCGAATTTCCTTTTTTAGAACAGCACTTCTGCACAAAACCAAATGCCTGACAAATCTGAATCTTAAAATTATTTTACATCTTGTTATTTTGGTCTAGCCTCAAGCAGAAGTTAATTTTACTGCCTAATCTTCATATCTTTGAAACACAAGGTGAAGTTTAAAGGTGCTGACAAATGTGTTAAAGCATTCTTTGGGAGCATTGTTGTGGTAAAATAAACAATCACACTTTGTCTTTTTAATTTAATGGTGTTTTGATCAGTATTTCACTAAAGCAGTTCTCTGTCAGCATAAAGTCCATTTACTGTTTTTTTCCTCTGGGTTTGTGCTCCAACATACCAAAGTAGAATCAACAACGAATACTCTGATGGACCAGCATTCTGTTTCTCTACATCATAAAAGAATATTTCAACTATTTATTGTTCATTTCAGTCCACCACAATGTTATAAGGTGTTAATATGTCTGAAAGCTTTTTCTCCATTTTGGAGGTCTTTGCTGGGGTTATTAAAACAGGAGGAGTCTCTCCTAGTTCTTAACTCTGGAGGTTGCTAATGGCTCCATCCCCAGTTGCTCCCGAAATGGGCCCAAGCTCCAGGCCAGGCAGAGCAGAGCCACCGTGCACACACTGTCTGTGGCTTGCCTTGCCCCAGGATGGACTCACCATGTCCCCTCTGTACAGCTGTCAGCATGGGGGTAAGCTCAAAATCTTCTCTGGCACCCCTCTAGGGTTAACAAAGATGGGGGGATTTGAGAAGAACAGGGGCAGGGGGGGGGCACCTCTTTTTGAATGTCTTGAAATAACAAAAAGGCTGTGCTACAGGCTAGCAGAATGATAGGATTTTTAAGTGGCATGAAAATGAGTGTGGCTACTGCAGGCCCCACTGCATGAGGTGGTGGTGGGGACCTGCTGGAGACTGTGCAGGGCATGGGGAGACAAAGCTAGTGCAGTGATGCTGGTACAACTGGGATGGAATTGGGAGCAAACTGTCCCAGGTCACATCTGAGCCTGCTTTCTGAGAAAACTAGTTTGTTTACCAAAGACAGACCCCCAGGAGTAAACTAATATTTATGTAATGTAGGAAACAAGGGGACTAGGATTTGAAAGAAAAGTGGGAAGGCAATTTACTCAGCACTGCCAGCGTATCTAGTCAATCTCTTTGCTCTACACAATTTAATATTGTAGTTGTCCTATAAACATTTCCAGGACCAATTTAGCTAAGACTAACCCCCTCGCTGTAAGTTATTTTCACCCTTGCCAAACTCCAAGCTTCCTTATAAGGCCACAATAAGCAAAACTGGCCTTGCCCCAACAGCATACCTTGACGGCGCAGAGAGCAGTTAGTCAAGCCCCACTCCTCCCAGTGTTCCCATTGCTGGCTGAGCATGAAACTGCCTAGCCTGGGATCCATCCAGATGAGGCATGTCCTGGAGTGAGACAATTAGCAGGATGGATTTAGTGGACGGATCAACAAGACCAGGAAATACTGAGTGAAATAATTTCTCACCGTATTGCCTTGGCTGGCCAGATCTCCACCCAGTGGTGCCTGAGTTCCCGCAGCACTGCCCATCCATAGCATGGGGTGGTCCTGGCAAAGGAGTCCCTGGAGGGCAAGTTCTTTCTAAGCTGGACCCTGAAGTTTCAGGCTTGTGATTCAGCACTCCCTGAGTGGTATTAGACACCATGGTCTTTTCCTATTCCCAACCACTTCTCCATGTAATGCAATTGAAATGTATATTCAGCATGCTTGATTTAACATGCTACTAATTAGCCACATTAAACAGACTTTACTTTACAATTTCATAATTCCATGGCCTCTGGAGGAAATTATTTTATTTAAATGTCTAATATTAATATACTGGAAAGAGATGCTCTTTTATTTACAGGGTATGATCATGGTTTTATATCAAAATTTTATTTTTCTTTGACAAAAATACTTTATCAGTTTCCTCAGTACATTTTACTTTTATAATCTCCATCACAAAACTGATTGGATTATGTTACACATCTTGCATTTCCTTTGGTTTTGCAGTTTTATTTTATAGCAGAGGTTTAAAGAATTGCTTACAGTCTTTTTCTACTTGCTCTATACATCTCAGTTTTATTTTAAGATATCTTTTGTAGAGTTTGGTGTGGTTTGGTTTGCCTCTCAGTCCACAGAGCCATCCATTATTTTGGGTTGTTTTTCTGAGCAGTCCTGGGTGCCCTTCATTTCAGGAGAAAGCGTGAAAGGCACAGTGATGGGCAACATGATCTCTTCTTCCAGGGTAGGAGGCTTCTTGAGATCATTCCTCCCATTAGGAAGTGCAACATAAACTCAACAAATTCTGTGCCAAACAAGCATTACTATTCTATCTGAATACTGCACTATTTTACATAATTGCTGCTGTAGTGTGCCATTGGCAGTGTATTAACAATATGCTTTAACCTATTGGCATATAATAGAAATAACTTCAGGTATAAGGATCTTTCTTGTTTGAATACTGTCTTAGACTTCCAACAACTTGCTTCGTTAATTCCTTTTTTTTTCGTAATGGATTTGTGTGTCCATTTTTATCACTGGCCTACAGAACCCTAAAGACAGAGTCCAGACAACAGAAAATAAACATGATCAATTATTTTCTGCTACTTTACATTTGCATTGAATTGTGATTATGCCTCTTACTTTATTCTACATACTGAATGAAAAATAATCATTTATGCTTATGGAACATAATCTTTTGATGAATATTTCATATTAAGATTACATAGTGTGACATTTCTTCTGAATCAAAGTGCTTCCTTTTTACAGAAATGTATCTTCTTGATGCCTTTGATTACCTTCCTTCATGAAACAAGCTATTTTATTTCAGTACAATGGAATTAATCTAAGATGAGTGTTGGTCTACAGTTCTTCTCCTGACAAAAGATATAGCTTCCATAAAACAACATTTTTAGGCATGTTTAAATGGAGAAAATTTTAGGTCTAGTAGGATATTATTTACACTCATTTCATCAAAGAATGTTCTCAGTGATCACATTTGAAGCAGTCATTCCTGTACAGAAAAAATGATCATTTAGTCTGAAATTCTCACTTAAAATTCACAACAAACAATGCAAATTTTGCTTGTGTCAAGAACTTAAGTAGCATTCTCAACTGTATTACAAAAGTTAAAAGGCACAAATAGAAAGCTACAGCAGATCCAGTGATTCCATTTGGTCTGAATTTTTGTTTACTTTCTTTCAACGAAAAAGTCCCATGTCAAATAACTAAAATCATAGGAATTAGAAAAAAAATATCTGCTGATGGAAGGCAACACATGCAGCTCTGCATTTCTGATTTATGTCAGTGTAACTGCAATCAATTTGGTCCCAGAGATGTTTAAAGAACAAATCCACGTGCTCAGAGGGGTTGGGAGAGCCACCCGAGGACATAAGTTTGCCCTTTCACATGATCTAGAGCATGAATGTGCAGCACCTGATAAGTTTAGAGAGGAGAAAATGGTGTGGGGGGGTGTCTCAGGTCCCTAGTAACACCCAGGAAAATCTTTGCTTCTGGACACAAATTACAGATAGAGAAAAAGTTCAAAAGACCAAAATATATCAAATACACTTGTCATCTTTATTTGTTCATTCAATCATATTATTCTTAATATGTCTGGTAACTCCAATAACAACTAGGACAACAAAACTGGTTTTGTTTTTTTCTTTTTTTAAATCTTCCCTTTCACTATTTTAAAAATACTACTAACTCCCTTTTAGAATCTATCCCTAGTGACTAGGGCAGATATTCCTTCTCAGATTATCAGTATATCTTAAAACTTACATTTTTCTCATGTTTGTTTATATTCACCTTTACCAGAGGTTTTAAACTATGGTCTTAACTTAGATCCATTTTAAAGTATGTCCTACATAGACTTAAAGACTAGTACTTGCCTTTGTTCCCATCTCCCCTCAAGTTATTGTTTAGACTTACACGGTCTTTTCTCAGTTTATTTTTTTTCTTTCTTAAGAGAAAGGCAGTGACACCAATTTACACACATCTGCTGAGGAGCTGCATCCCTTTTCCTAGCTCAGTACTTTTCCTCTTGTAGAAGATGATATACGGTATCACACGACTGATGTTGTTTTCTTCCACAAAAGCCCAGACACCATAATCACACTCATGCTCAGAGATTAGCAAGTTTGGAGAAGAATAGCCTGTTCTCCTATTATTGCTTTTTTTTTTTTTTTCCTGGTGTTTAATCTTCTTTCTTACTTTTTTCATCTCCTATGAAACCTGAAGCAATATACTACAGCTAAGTAACTACCTGTAAAACCATCTTATTCTTTTTATGGTTTTTAATCACTGTTTATACCACAGTGGAACAGAAAACATATTCACAACCTTCTGATGGCATTGAAATTATTATGACTCCTTCCTTATCTAAGAATTTGCTAATACAAATGAAAAAGTTTTGGCTTATAATTCAAAAAAATAAATTCCTAAAAGATCCAGAGCATTGATGGTTTCACCTGCAGGCAAACAGAAATAATACTTTCAGTCATTTATTCAGTTTAGATCTTGACAGTCTGATCCCTGTTCCTATCACTTATTACATGCGAGATTTCTACCTTTTATTACTGCATGGCTTCTTGCTTTTGATTTAAGAAATAATCGGAATTTGGATTCAGTGTGTTCTAGCAGAAAGACGATGTCTTCTGTAGATACTCAGCTGTGTTTCAGTTAGCTTAAAAAGAAAAAGGGTAGTACCTACAGCATATTAAAAAAAATCAGAAACCAGGCGCCATGGTCATTTTTCCACATTTGAGTTTTAGTGAAGCAGGCATCATAGAAATAGTATCCGGTTTTGCAATCACTGCTGTTTGGTAACTGTCTTATTAACTTTATAGAGATCTTAAAAGTAAGGACATAGGGTTCATGACACAGAATAGAGAAGGGCCTGTCCTAACATCTCAAATGAACAGCAGGATTCTTCATTTTCAGGAATTTATGAAACGCTTAATTGCAGCAGTAATCAGAGATGCAGGGGAAGGCTGTGCTTCAGAGCACCACTTTGTGGACTCATAATTAGGCATCGGTTCTCACATAATGTAACACCTCTAATTGTATAGAAGGCTGTAATTCAGTCTGGAAGCTGCTGATGTACTGCAAGGGCACAGTTTAGGTGGCTTACAAACAGCAATAGAAATATGATGCTGGGTTATAGATTTAGTATTCTGAGAATAAATAAGGAAGGATGGATAAATGAGAGGCTGTAACTTGTTATATATTTTCAAGTCTTATGAATAATATCGAAAGAAGAAATTTAAGGTATACTTAGTTTAAGAGAAAATGGTTTGTTAAGTAAGATTACAAATAGCATGGAAGGTTATGCTGTGTGCAACACAGAGGAACAATAGCAGTATATTAATATGCAGTGAATTATTAACAATTAAATTACCCCACAAGTTTATTTCTTGGTTAATTCTGCTAGTTTTGGAGTACACTGTCTGAAAATATGTTATCCAGCCTGCCAGGACCAATACTTAGATAGCACTGTTGGTGCATAATGTCAAATGTAATTTTATTTTTTAAAGAATAGGTTACAAATTGCATGCCTTTTTGGTAGATTATGTTGTCAGTATTCCCAGAACTTATAGCAAAAGCATTGGCTATTTTACTGAAAAGTAACAAATGTATTCATAAATGTGTGTGAATTTATTATGAGTCCTAAGAAATGAGCAATTTCTAATATCTATTGGCATAAAAATGTATGTTGTATTTTTCAGTCTTGCAAGAGTGAAATTATTCTAGGAAACAGCATGACAAACATGAATCATACATTGTCAGAGCAGTGGCCCTCCTGTAACTACTTTTAAGTGTTAGTAGTGTCATTGAGGGAAAAGGAGATTAAGCCTCTACCCTTGGGATCCTCAAAGGTAATGCCTGCATTAACCTTCATCTATTTGTGACTACAAATAGCCATGCAGTAAAGTAGTATTGATTGCATGCATTAGATCAGTCAACACTGTTTTGTTCAGCCCACCCTGATGAACTCATTCTATACATTTTTAGACCAGTACATATTGACCCGAATGTTCTTACTCTGATTTAGAGAAGAGGGTCAGGTGACATCAGCTTCATCCAAAGAATGATTAAAGCTCTCAGAAAGAGGACTTTAAGGTAGATAGCTAAGTACACCATTACATTTTTTTTGAAGTTCTTTCTTTCATTGGGAGCATAGATTTTTTCAAAATTTAGCAACTATTAGCATATCACAGGAAAAAGCAAATTAAAATTGACAGCGGTGGCATGGAATTGCTTTCATTCTCCAGAGTTTGTTTCCTTTGCTTACTTGAACAAAGGTACCAAATTGAGCATGTTTTCAGTTTGGGAAGAGGATCAGAGTTAGGAGTGTTCCTAGCTGAAGGAAAATGAATTCTTATTCTTGATTCTTGCAAGAATCTCACTTTGAATTTAAGCATTCATTTCTTCATGACTGGAAACATCATACAGATGGGGTGTACAGATTAAATTCAGTTTAATTTCCTTATCACTCCATTTGGCTTCAGGAGAATTCTCTTGGGTGGTGTGGGAAGAAACTGTAGTCCATAACTATCTAAGAAGGTGTTCATATGTAGAGTCTGAATTAATTTCTCTCCAAGTCACAACTTAGTTTATTTATCTCAGCCATGAGAATCCATGCTACTGTTCATGTTGTCTTTGTAAATTATGTATTCCTAGACAAAAATACAGTAAAGTCAGGTACAAACTATCATCAGCCACTGAAACTCCATTAGATGGATATGATACTATTTTTTAGTTTTAGGTCTTTGGAAAAAAACCTATATTATTATACAATCGTCGAATGACTTAGACTTTTTGTGTTTTCCTCTCTTCGTGCTGCCTAAAATTTAGGCCACCCATTAATGAGGATTGTTGGAAACTACTTCCTTTACTGTTCTTCCCCATGCCTCCCTTTCCTACCACAACACAAAAACCCTTCCATCCCATGTGTTATAACAGTAGCGCACTCAGTATCCAACATGGCAAAGTACATTTTTACTGGTATATCAAAACCAGCTTTTGCATACGCTTATTTATGTTTCATCCAAGCCTCTTGCCATTGTGAAAATTAGCGTAGGGAAGAGGCAGTCTCTTTAAAGCACCTTCTCCCTGTATTGAAAGCTACCTTTTATTCAGTTTTTCAACTGCTAAATTTTAGAGATAATTCCGGACAGACTATTCAGTCATACTCTGCTAACTGATGGCTAAAGATTATCTGTCATTAATTCATGTGGAAATAAATCCTAGGGGCCTCTGAAACTTCTACTTATGTCAAGAATTTGATGTTTACAAATTAGGTAACAAGATTCAGATTTTGCTAGGAAACTAGCTAAATGTGGTCATATGCTATGTACATCTGTAACAAAACTATATTATAGAGTAAGGCAGAAGAAATTAAAAGGGACAAACCTTGCTTTATCTTGGGCTGACTTTGAAAACCCCCATGAGATTGCATCTGGTTTTCAGCACACAGTGCCAGCATGCTAGGTTAGACAGCTTGACATCAGGTACTGCAGACAGTATCCTATGCTAAGTGTTCCTTGAAAACCTTTTCCTGCACAGAGTTCTCTGGCACTACCCTATCAGGGGCTTAGGTGCTAAGTAGAACTGGCTAAATGAAATGTACTACATCAATAGCCAGTAATCTTTGCAGGTTTTTTTTTTTAATTAAAAAAAAAATACAGAAAAAACCCTTGATGTTTTTGCATATACCTTTTTGGTGTCTGCACATATAAAATGCTTAAAAATCATCTGATATATATGCTAAGCCAAATATTCCATTCCTTTCACTTCAAAACTCTGGGTAAAGCAGCTCCATCTTGCAGCATATTAAATGCAAAGTAACTGCATTAGTGCAAACCAAACCTAGAGTAAGCACAAGCACTCAGAGAGAGAAAACTCTCTAACCATGCTGTCTCACTGGGACCAACCATAATTTCAGTTTTCTGTATCACCAGAAATTAGGCTGTATAAGATCAGCATCACCTACAGATGTATTGGAAAGTTAACTTCTTTAGGATGCAATTTTTTCCTCATGGGGTTGGGGAAAACCTGATGCTTCAAGAAGTTATCTAAGTTATTTTCAATGTTAAATAATTACACTTGTCAGAAATCATAAGATATTAGAAAAAATGTATATTTTTTGTCAGTCAGAATGCATACTGTCTTGCAGTACTCTGTAAGTGGCTAGATACATATTAAGGATTATAGAGATCTGCATATAGACACTCTGGTAGCCAAAGGGATAACCTTATTTAAGTAAACCTCTGTTTATCCCTAGAGGGCTTACTAGTGTAGTAGCTTAAATATTGAATAAATTCTTCAGTAATTAGTAAAATTTAGTTTTAGTAGACTTAAATATTCTAGTTATGAACTTTAATCAAATTCCGATTAACTATGATCTGAGAGTAGAAGAGATGAAGCATGTGCTGATTGAAGAACATTGCTCATTGCCACTGCAACGATTCAGAGGAGCTAAAGAACAAAAATGCAGAACAAAGGAGAACCTAAAGTATTTCTGTGTGAGTTGCAACATCAGTTTTTACTGTAACATACAACATACTTGTGTTATGGCATCAAGTTGTGTTCCTCACATGACAGCTGTGCCTCAAGCGAGATGTTGGGACATGTCAGTATTTAAAATAGGCTGAAATGGAAGTTAATCTGAAACATCCCTGGAGCAGATATTGGAAAGCACCTGTGTGATTTAGGACCTGCTTGGCAGGTCCTGAATGCTAAAGACTTCTTTCAAAATGGGAATTAGGTGGAACCAGCAAGGGATTACATGGTAAAAATTATTTCTCAGGAGTGAAGCATCAATAGCTTACAAGCATGCTTATTTAGACTGGTAGCCTTTTTACTTGGTTCCTCCTGTGTCATCTAGTGATTGTCCCAGACTTTCATGTTCTGTGACTCTAGTGAGCTGTTGCAGGCAGATAGTCCCTAAGATCTGTATGTGCAGAAACTTTAGGCTTCTTGTCGTGGAGCAGAAAGGATCTAAATGACAGAAACTCCTAGATCACTAGCAGGAAGACCCAGAGTTGGAAGCATCAGCTCCAGCTGATATTTTCAAGGTAGAAGCACCTATTTCACAGAGGATATGTGGAGTACCTAACAACCTCTGCTTGATATGGCATTTCCATCACTCTAAAGCTCCTTCTCATCTTTTAACCTCTTAATTGCTCTCTTTCGATACTCTCCTTCTAAGTCCACCCTGTTTTAAAATACTGTGCCCAAAGCTGGCACAGTACAGCAGCTGAGGGATTCATCAGCTCTGAGGAAAGATGTTTTAGTATATTCCCACACTAAACAGTATCCTGCTACTCAGTTCCTGCTTTCTTGAAATTTGTTTTTTTGCAACACCTAGCCAGTTATCCTCCATTCCATATACATATAAAGTAGTTCTTATTCTCAAATTCTCACTGGACTTACTTTTTCTTTTTTAAATTTCATTACACTGATTTCAGACTATTTCTCCAATTTATCAAACTCTGTTCACTGGACTGTTTAAAAAACAGCTTTTTGTCATCTTTTTTAGACGCATAGTCTCTATTTTGTTGTTCAAATCATTTATGCAAACCAAAACTGAACAAAACATAGCACTGAGTGTTCCGAGTATTTAATGTGGCCTCTTTCCCATTGGCATAATTATTTGTGTATGTGCACATTGGGGTTTTTTTGGCTTAATGTGTATTTACCTTAAGGTAATTAGATCATATGTTCCCAGATTGAATATGAGACTTTATATAAGGCACTATCAAAAGCTTTAAAAATCAGGCTAAGTCTTACCTATTATCTGTTTCTTCTATCCACTAAGTCAGTTATCATTTCAAAGGAGTAAGTTTGCACTGAGAAGTGACATTCTGAGTTTGCAGTACTTTAGTTTCCATCCATGCTTTGAGGGATGCATTTCATTTTGTACTAGAATTTTTATGTTTCAATAAATAACAGAAGCATTTAGCTCTGTGGAATAGAACTTCCCAGAGCATTCATATTTTCATATTAATACAGTATTTGATATTACACAATAGTTGTGAAAAGAATGCAGTTTATGTTGTTTTTCTAACCAGAGTCATCAATTGCAATGTCAACCACCAGTTGGAAGTTGAACTTATTAAATTTATTAAGAACAAGTGTAAAAGTTGACATGAAGCTGTAAATTATTCCTCCATACCCTCTGCTTCTGAAACACTACTGAGAGATTAGATTTTCTATACAGTTGGTCTAACATTTATCTATTCCAGGATATGACAATGCTTCTTAATAAAACTTCCCAATGTTTATAATTATATTTATGGAAGTTTCAGAAGACAGAATGAGCTTCTTCCCTAATTCTATCTGACAACAGTTACTGATGTCCAGAAAAATTACCTTGGATTGAAATTACTTTAAGTCACAGAAACCATTATAAATGGCAAGGAGGGAAGGAAGGAAGGAAGGAACAAAGGAATGAAGGAAGGAAGGTAGGTTTACCTAGTGTACACCAGAAATGGCTATTTTAGTCTCAATAGATTGTGGAAATTACATGAAATAATATTTCTTCTGTAAATTAAGACATTCTTTTATTAGTCCTGCTTGCATTGCATACAAATATTGGGAGTTACCAAAAGTAATAATGTGCATGCTTTAAAAAGGACAGTAATTAGAGGACAAAATGTGAGCAATACTGCTTAAAAATTTCTGAAGGAAGATGTCTTCTGATCAATAATGACTGTTGACTTCAAACCATGAAGTCAACATGCAGAGGAAAATGCAACCCTGGTTGATTACTGTGAATGGCAAAATACCTCAGTTTCTTTTGAAAGCTCCCTTGAGTTGTCCTTGGTTATAATTTTAAAAATTAAATTCATTGGCCAACAGGGCAAGCTATAAATCTGAATATTCTTTGACTTCACATATTTTTGCTAAATCTTTGGTTCCTAGTGCTCAACAGTGCAAAGAGATAGACATGCTTGACAGGTAAATGTCAGCCACATCAATCATACAAAATATACATTAACACTATACAGCCAATTCATCAAGCGACCAAAGTCCAAAATGCTTTTTAGCTGGCCTGACTTTCCTACATGGCTTGAATGAAAAGCTTGAATCCTCTGAATTTCTGTTAGAGGTATTAACTCTTCCAGTCCCCCTGAAAACTGCAGTCACTATTCATGCATTTTACAGGCAAACAGAAAATGTGTGACGTCAGCAACACACTCTAGTTATCCTCCTTGGGAATTCTGATTTGAAGATTGTACCCCAAAATGGTGACTCATCAAAAAAATTTTGGTTCCTGACCATCATTTTCCCTGTATCAGGGTAGACAGTTTTGTTATATTAAGAAGTCAAAATAAGAATCCTAACAAATGCCTTAAATTCCATATGTTTTTCTTACTAACTCTTTAGAGATTAAATTATATGATCACCATGAGGAAGAATATATTGATTCATAATGAGTTGCCTTGGAGAATGCTTGGCTAAAATTCATTTGCTTGTGTACAGCACTGATATTTTTAGAAATGTTATCCACTTTGTCCTGTAAATAGGTTTTGGGAAGGAGAGGCAAGGATTCCTTAACAAGAAATGATATTGATTTATGTATCTTGGGTCGGGCGTCAGATATAAAAAGCCATCTTGCCTGTAATCTTAATAGGACAATTATGCAAGGAAAGTGGAGTTTACTTTGGGATCTTCCTGTCCTTAAATGATTTGTTTACAAGTCAAAGAGGAATTCACACGCCCTTAGTCTAGTCACGTTTCCTTGTATGTTTGTCTTCAAACCTTGAAAAATTTGTCCATCTACATGTTCAGTCCATGTCAAAGATGGGATTTAAATAATTGGCAGTAATATAAGCAAACTTAGCAACAAAGAAAATCATTAAATACACAATTATGTTAATCAGATCTTGTAAAATGTCTCTCCAAGACAGGTTGCAAGGGGTGAAATACTAAATGGGAAATTTCTAGGGTCCTTGTTTTAAACACAGAGTGTGACAGTACTGTAATGTACCAATGGGTATAAATTGATTGCCTGTGCCTGTTTGGTTTACAGTGACTGATATTACTTGAGCAATTTATATAGTGTAAAAATCCTTTTTCCTCCTGCAAAAGATTATCCAGTATATGTAGATAAGAAAGTCAGACCTTTCAGAAAATCTTAGCTCAGAATCAAAGGGAAACACAACCTCAGCCTGCCATGCCCCAGTCATGCTACCGATTAACCTGTGTCCCTCCTATTCAAGTGATGTATTGCCTTGCCATTTTGACAAACTGAAGTTTTCTGATGGGAAAACCTTTTCAGGAAAGAAAGAAAAATCCTGATCACTTCAGCTTCATTACCATTCCTACATAATTAAAACATTATTCCCTTTGTTTACTGTCCAACCTAGTATTTCTTGCATGCTCAATACGTTTTTACAAGAAAGAAAATTTCTGGTTTAATATTTTTCCTGAAGGTTTATGACAGCCCTTCTCACAGCTTATCAGGATCACTCTTTTTGAGATATCATATTTAATTATGCAAGACTTCCTGAAAACTCTGGAGAATTTTGTGTACTGCAGGCTAGAAAAGAAAGGCAAAAAATCTATAACATATATTGATAAATGTCACCAGTAAGGATGATATAGGATGCTATTTCATATGGTGTTGCAGTTTTAAAACCTTTATATTAATTTGCCATATACTAAATTACCAATTTAAATAAAAGGCCAACAGATAATTGTATTCCTTTACTATGAGGAACACTTGAACTAATTTAAAGTAATGCAGCAAATTATCTAAAACCATTTAGTCAAACATACTAGAGAGGGGTCAAACCTAGGGCAGCACTATTTAAATCAAATTGAATTCCATCTTGAGAATGGATTTCAAATAGATTTTTAATTGCAGTATTTTGTCCACAGGGCATTCTATCACACACTTTTCATTTGCAAGTAAAAATCTACCAGTGTCCTCCATCAGTATAGTGCCAGGTCTCTTATTATTACAAAATTCCTGTATTATGAAGCGGGTAAATATGTTCTGAGGCTTTCATTCTTTGCTCATTTTGCTTATAGTTAATCTCTCAAGCCAAACACTGGGTACTTCCCAGGTCTGGTTCATTTTGTTAACCAGAAAAACAGGAGACAAACCCATAACACTAGTTGGGCTTTTCCTCATACACGACAGAGAAACTACAAAGATGGTGCAGATGTTTTCCTGTAATGGTGTGATCCGCGGCAGGAAAAGCTGGTCCATGAAGCTGGCAGGGTGGCTACCCAGAGCCTGCAGGAGAAGAATGCAACCCCACGCACGAAGGGCCCTGTCACTTCATTGCTCTCTGGCAGTACTGCCTAAGCACAGAGGATGCCAAGCTAAGGATTTTCTTGGTGCTATGAGGGTTTTGGTGTGAAGTATGGCAGTCTGGGAAGGAAAGTATTCGTGGCAGCACTGGTACTGCCCGGGAGAAGCATCCCCCGGAGCACGGGGACACCCAGCTGTGGGCTTTCACTGTGCTTCCAGGTCTATGCAAGGCTATCAGTCATCCCTTCTTCTATTCTTTTACTTCCGTGTCGATCACAACCCCAGAAAGAAATAGAACGGTGAGGTATTGCCATGAGGACAACAGAAAAGTTATTATGTTTTGGATACATTTTGGTCTTTCCTCAAGCCTTATACAAGTTGTCCTTACCACTGCTGGAAATCTAACCCCAGGAAATCAGGTTTAAAGTACATTGGAAGAAGACATTGTCAATGAAGGCAGGCTCCTAAGTTATTTCCATTAGTGGAAAAGAAGTAGTAAATGTTTTGCAAAAAGGTGATATGCAGTATTTTTCAATTAAAGACAAAATCATATAATCCTTTCAAAAGCACAGCAACAAGTTCACCTTTTGTAAATACCCTTCTGGATAGATGGCAATAACTAAACTGGTCTATTGATTTGTGAGTTTTTTGGACAAAACTTTTGCTAAATGAATAGTAACTGCAAATGTACTTGTTGGTTTTTCTACAAAGAAGACTTGCAGGAAAGGTTCATTTTTAAAACATTGACAAATTATTTACAGAACTTTTGTTTACAATTAGTCCTGTTTACAGTTCTATTTCAGGTATTTTGGTGTGGGCTTCAGATTGTGGGGGTCATCACAAATGAAATGTTCAGTTCTAGATATGAGAGACTTTGCTTTGTTAGAAACACTTTTTTTAAAAACTATGAAGAGAGACTGTGGTGGGTTGACCCTGGCTGGGTGCCAGGTGCCCACCAAAGCCGCTCTATCACTCCCCCTTCTCAGCTGGACAGGGGGGAGAAAATATAACAAAAGGCTCGTGGGTCAAGATAAGGACAGTTTAATAAAATGAAAGCAAAGGTCGCGCGCGAAAGCAAAGAAAAACAAATGATATTATTCTCTACTTCCCATCAGCAGGCGATGTCTGGCCACTTCCTGGGAAGCAGGGCTTCAGTACGCGTGGTGGTTGCTCGGGAAGACAAAAAAATGCCTTCCCTTCCGCCTCCCTTTACTTAGCTTTTATATCTGGGCTGACGTCATATGGTATGGAATATCTGTTTGGTTAGTTTAGGTCAGCTGTCCTGGTTATGTCCCCTCCCAAGATCTTGCCCAGCCCCAGCCTGCCATTGAGGGAGGGGGCAAAAATGTTGGGGAGACAGCCTTGATGCTGTGCCAGTGCTGCTCAGCAGTAGCCAAAACACTGGTGTGTTATCAACACCTCTCTAGCTACTAATGCAGAGCACAGTTCTATGAGGGCTGCTATGGGGACTATTAACTCCATCTCAGCCAGACCCAATACAATCTCCACCCCTTATTCCATACCATTTGCGTCATACTCAGGTCCCACATAATTTAATACAGATGTCTTCTAACCATGCCATTGTATTTAATTCTCATTACTGAAATCCCTTCTTACCAACACTTACAACTGTAACTACATACTTAAACCACTTTTATACCCAACATACAGATTTATACATTCTTATTAATTACTATCCCCTGTCCTTTAAGAGATAGATCTTCCACTCCTCCAGATGTTCACACACAGGTTATGACTTGGGCCCCATCCATCAAGATGAGTGGTCAGGGCAGGAGAAGCAGTATGTTCGATCGTTGGGCACCAACACCGGCTTGGTTTGGGTCACCGATGCACTTGTCTGGTTCCTTGCGAAGTTCACTCCTTTGCAGTTCAGGTCATTCCTGCTACATTACGTCCTACAACATACAACTCACATCACAGATTATTTTTCCCTCAAGGTTAAATGTCCTTGAGGCACACATTGGGTCTCCCCATCCTTCCGCATTACCCACCAAGTACACCCAGGTCCCTGAGCAAAGACAATCCCACGAATGGGTTTGCCTTTTCCCATGGGAGAAATCCACACTGCCTTCCCCAGCCACTTCCCCATGTGCACTACAGGGACCTTATCTCCTCCCACAGTATGTAGGGGTTTTGTTTGGGCAGGACCAGGACAGTTAGCAGATCCTCTGGTGTTAACTAGCCAAGTGGCTTCTGCTAAATTTGTATCCCAATGCTTCCATGTCCCATTGCCTAGCGCTCTCAACATAGTCTTCAACAGTCCATTATATCTCTCAATTTTTCCAGATGCTTGCGGGTGATAGGGTATGTGGTACACCCACTCAATGCCATGTTTCTTTGCCCAGGAGCTTATGAGGTTATTTCGGAAATGAGTCCCATTGTCTGATTCAATTCTTTCTGGGGTGCCATGTCGCCATAAAATTTGCCTTTCGAGGCCTAAGATGGTGTTTCGGGCAGTGGCATGGTTTACAGGGTACGTTTCTAGCCAACCAGTAGTTGCTTCCACCATCGTGAGTATGTAGCGCTTGCCTTGGCGTGTTCGTGGCAGTGGTCCAATGTAGTCAATTTGCCAGGCCTCGCCATATCGAAAACCCAGCCAGCGCCCTCTGTTCCAGGGAGACTTTACTCTGGTGGCTCGTTTGATTGCAGCACATGTTTCACATTCATGAGTGACCTGTGTGATGGCTTCCATGGTCAGGTCCACCCCTCGATCACGAGCCCACCTATATGTTGCATCTCTCCCTAGATGTCCCGATGTCTCATGGGCCCATCGAGCTACAAATAGCTCACCCTTACGCTCCCAGTCCAGGTCCACCTGAGCTACTTCTATTTTGGCAGCCTTGTCTACCTGTTCATTATTTCGATGTTCTTCAGTGGCACGGCTTTTGGGCATGTGAGCATCTACATGACGTACCTTTAAAGTCATGTGTTCTACACGGGCAGCAATGTCCTGCCACAATGCTGCTGCCCAGATGGGTTTACCCCTGCGTTGCCAATTGGTCTTCTTCCATTGCTGTAGCCACCCCCATAGGGCATTAGCCACCATCCAAGAGTCGGTATAGAGGTAGAGTACTGGCCACTTTTCTCGTTCAGCAATGTCTAGGGCTAGTTGAATGGCTTTCACTTCTGCAAACTGACTTGACTCGCCTTCTCCTTCAGTGGCCTCAACGACTTGTCGTGTGGGACTCCACACAGCAGCTTTCCACTTTCGATGGTTCCCTACCACACGACAGGATCCATCAGTAAACAAAGCATAACGCCTTTCGTTTTCTGATAACTCATTATATGGTGGTGCCTCTTGGGCACGAGGTACCTCCTCAGGCGTTGCTCCAAAATCTCTGCCTTCTGGCCAGTCCATGATCTCTTCCAGAATTCCTGGGCGGTTAGATTTTCCCAGTCGAGCCCGTTGCGTAATCAATGCTATCCACTTACTCCATGTAGCGCTGGTTGCATGATGTGCAGAGGGGATGTTTCCTTTGAACATCCAGTGTAGCACAGGCAATCGTGGTGCCAAGAGGAGATACGCTTCTGTACCAACAACTTCGGAAGCGGCTCGAACCCCCTCGTATGCTGCTAGTATTTCTTTTTCAGTCGGGGTGTAGTGGGCTTCTGATCCTCGGTACCCCCGGCTCCAAAACCCTAATGGTCGACCTCGGGTTTCTCCTGGAGTTTTCTGCCAGAGGCTCCAGTTGAGACCATGCTCCCCAGCTGCAGTGTAGAGTACATTTTGTACATCTGGTCCTGTCCGGACAGGCCCAAGAGCTACTGCACGAGCTATTTCCTGTCTGATATGCTCAAAGGCTTGTTGTTGTTCAGGGCCCCATTCAAAATAGTTCTTTTTCCGCGTTACTCGATAGAGAGGGCTCACAAGCTGACTATAACCTGGAATATGCATTCTCCAGAACCCCACAAGGCCTAGGAAAGCTTGTGTTTCCTTCTTGTTAGCTGGTGGAGACATAGTTGCTATCTTGTTGACCACATCCATAGGGACATGACGGCGTCCATCCTGCCATTTTATTCCCAAGAACTGAATCTCCTGTGCAGGTCCCTTGACCTTGCTTTTCTTTATGGCGAAACCAGCTTTCAGAAGAATCTGAATTATTCTTTTTCCCTTCTCAAACACTTCTTCTGCCTCGTTGCCCCACACGATGATGTCATCTATGTATTGTAAATGTTCAGGGGCATCGCCTTGTTCCAGTGCCGTTTGGATTAGTCCGTGACAAATGGTAGGGCTGTGCTTCCACCCCTGGGGCAGTCGATTCCAGGTGTATTGGACACCTCTCCACGTGAAAGCAAACTGTGGCCTGCACTCTGCTGCCAAAGGAATGGAGAAAAATGCATTGGCAATATCAATTGTAGCATACCACGTGGCTGCCTTTGATGCCAGTTCATATTGGAGCTCTAACATGTCTGGTACAGCAGCACTCAGTGGCGGTGTCACTTCATTCAGGCCGCGATAATCTACTGTTAACCTCCACCCTCCATCAGACTTTTGCACTGGCCATATAGGACTATTAAAAGGTGAATGAGTCTTGCTGATGACTCCTTGGCTCTCTAGTTGATGAATCAGCTCATGGATGGGAGCCAGGGAGTCTCGGTTTGTCCGATATTGCCGGCGGTGCACCGTCCTGGTAGCGATTGGCACCTGCTGTTCTTCAACTCGCAGCAATCCCACAATGAAGGGATCTTCCGAGAGGCCAGGCAGGGTAGATAGCTGTTTGATCTTCTCTGTGTTTACAGTGGCTACACCAAAAGCCCATCGGTACCCCTTTGGGTCCTTGAAGTACCCTCTCTTGAGGTAGTCTATGCCAAGGATACAAGGGGCCTCTGGGCCGGTCACAATGGGGTGCTTTTCCCACTTGTCCCCTGTCAAGCTCACTTCAGCCTCCAATACAGTCAATTCTTGGCATCCCCCTGTCACTCCAGAGATCCAGATGGGTTCTGCGCCCCTGTACCCTGATGGCACCAGCGTACACTGTGCACCAGTGTCTACCAAAGCCTTATACTTCTGTGGGTCTGATGTGCCAGGCCATCGAATCCACACAGTCCAGTATATCCGGTCATCCCTTTCCTCCTCCTGGCCGAAGGCAGGGACCCTCTATTGCTGTTCCTCATCAGAGTATTCACTGCCTGACCCTTGCGGTGCCAGACCAGAAGTCCCCTCACCAGAATCAAGGGAGGTGGTTTCAGTTCTTTTATGCCTGGAGGATTGCTGATTGCTTTCTTGGGCCTCTACAGCAACAACACTGACAGCCTTCTTCTTGGGTGACCCCTTCTTAACAGCTGTCTTCCCTCTCAGTTCACGTACGCGGGCTTCCAACTTAAAGGTGGGTTCACCATCCCACTTCCTCATGTCCTCCCCTTGGTCATGCAGGAAGAACCAGAGCATACCACGTGGCATACGCCCTGGGCTCCCTTTCCCTCTGACCGGAGCAGGAGAGGACTGATTTCTTGGAGCATCCCTAACAGCCAAAGCACTGTCCTGTAGGGATGAGGAGACACAGAGATTTTCTTCAAAGTTTTGGAGCCAAGATGACACTTTCTCCACAGTTGGTGTTTCCATATCTGGGCAATACATTGCTGCCAAGCTGTTAGAATACGACGCTGGGGCACCTTGAATCACCTTTCTCCACATGGCCCGTGTGCACAGGACATCCTCTGGATCTTTTGAGACTTCCTCATCATCTAGATCACTGTAGATGACTTCCACCACTGCTAACTCTCTCAGGTACTGGATGCCTTCATCTGCGGTAGTCCACTTTTCTGAGGAATTCACAAGATCTTCCTTGAATGGATATCTTGCCCTCACACTTGAGAGGAGCCGGCTCCAGAGACTGCAAATTGCTCCTTCTTTTCCAATTCCTCTTTCAATTCCCCGGTTTCTAGCGAGGGATCCCAGCTGTTGGGCTTCCTTGCCTTCCAGTAGCTGACTGTCGGCCCCATTATCCCAGCATCGGAGCAGCCAAGCAGGGATCCGCTCACCTGGCTGGCGGCTGTAGTCTTTCCGCAAGTCCCGAAGTTCTGAGGATGTCAGGGACCGGGTAGTTTCCGCTTCCTGTTTAAGTTCCTTCACTCCTTCCTCCAATTTCTTTATTGAAGGACCAGGTTCTAAATTAAGGCTTTCCTCTTCTTCTTCTTCCCTTACTAATCGATGGTATGGACCTGTTGATCTCCTTATCCATTGTTTCCTTTTCACTACTGGGGCAATTACTGTGGTGGTTGTTGTTGTTTGGGTCCCTATCTCAAGCATGGTGTCCTCAGATGCAGTGTGGGTCCCTGCCTCAACCATGGTCCTCTGAGAGTGTTGAACTATGGCTCGGTAGGCATAGGCCAAGCCCCAGTACAGTGCGAGAAGCTGCTGGTTTTCATTGGGATAGGCAAGGCACCCTTCTATCAGGTGGCGCGCCAGTTTGCCAGGGTTACTTGCCTGTTCAGGTGTAAAGTCCCAGATTATGGGAGGTGATAACCGTCCTAGGAATCTGCCCAAATCCTTCCATATACCCTGCCACCCAGGGACCGGTCGCTTGAGGGCACATTTCAGTATTGCCTCACCCGAAACTTGTCTTCTCTTATACCAGGATAAGACCAGATTCCACAATACCCATAATACACCACCAGTATTAATTATTAGTATTGAACAACTCACATAAGGGTGAACAAGGACCTCAGGAGCCTGCATAATAAAACCATTCACATCAATGCCTGGTAGGGAGAGGGAGATGTGTTCCCTCATCTCCTCCACAAGATAGCTTCCACAATACAGCAAAGCCATCAGTGCCAGGACAAAGCACATAGATATTATTTGTATTAGCATGTTCCCGAGTTCCTTCATTCTCCCCACAAGATAGCTCCCGCAGCACAAAAAAACCATCAGTGCCAAGGCAAAGCACACAGCCATTATTTGCATTACCATGTTCCCAAACTCAGCAAGATAGAGATAAGCAAGCAGCCAACAAGCTCCGTGACCTGCACAGGAGCTTGCCACTTAATAACTAGCTAAGGCACGCTTAATGCAAAACTGCCGTTGTCTTGCCCCACGTTGGGCGCCAAAAAAGGACTGTGGTGGGTTGACCCTGGCTGGGTGCCAGGTGCCCACCAAAGCCGCTCTATCACTCCCCCTTCTTAGCTGGACAGGGGGGAGAAAATATAACAAAAGGCTCGTGGGTCAAGATAAGGACAGTTTAATAAAATGAAAGCAAAGGTCGCGCGCGAAAGCAAAGAAAAACAAATGATATTATTCTCTACTTCCCATCAGCAGGCGATGTCTGGCCACTTCCTGGGAAGCAGGGCTTCAGTACGCGTGGTGGTTGCTCGGGAAGACAAAAAAATGCCTTCCCTTCCGCCTCCCTTTACTTAGCTTTTATATCTGGGCTGACGTCATATGGTATGGAATATCTGTTTGGTTAGTTTAGGTCAGCTGTCCTGGTTATGTCCCCTCCCAAGATCTTGCCCAGCCCCAGCCTGCCATTGAGGGAGGGGGCAAAAATGTTGGGGAGACAGCCTTGATGCTGTGCCAGTGCTGCTCAGCAGTAGCCAAAACACTGGTGTGTTATCAACACCTCTCTAGCTACTAATGCAGAGCACAGTTCTATGAGGGCTGCTATGGGGACTATTAACTCCATCTCAGCCAGACCCAATACAGACACTAAGTACCTGGGGTTTTTATTTGCTGTTCTTCCTAACACGGTACTCTCAGTGAAAATTAGCGCAACAGAGAACTTTTGCATCATTTACATGTCGTGTAACTTCTCAAAACAATTGAGTTGTAAATTTGCTTTAAATATGTTTATAAAGGACCCTAAAGTCACATGCTAATGGTCCTAACAAGCGGCTGATATTAGTAAACTCACTGCAGCCAGGACACACTACAAAATTAAGGGTAGCTAGTTCCAGGAACTGGAGCAGAAATACAGTACAATAACATAGACAAAGATTTTTAAATCTATCCTGGTTGGGTGAAAACTACCAGTAGAAGTGGCTCCTGCTAGTGTGCAAGTGGTGCAGCTCCTCACAGAGACAGCAGCAACAGCAGGGAGTTGGAGAACAGCACTTTTAATAGCACTCGGTTTTAGAACTGGGCATGGTTCTGAGTCTACCAAACCAGAGGCATCCAGCTCCAGCGCAAGGCTGATTGTGGCAGATGTGCCAGAAGTTCTCACGATGAAGAAGTGACCATGTCATGTGAACAGAGGATGTTGGAAAGCAAACAAAATGGGCATGGAAGCCCTCAAATCAGGAAAGTTCTTTCACCCATACTAAATTTTATGTTTAATGTAAAAAAAAAAAAAAATCTATATCTTCCCTAAATCATGGCCATAAAGAAAATAAATTTTACATGAAAAATGCAAAAAAAAGGGCAAAATATTACTTTGTCACTCTAGACTTTCCATGTAAATACCTGCACAAGTCATCTGAATTTGTGAAATCTAAAGAGCCTACCTGTGCTGCTTTGTAAATATTTGATTTCTGAACCAAAGTTCAGTTAGGTAAATGGGATTTTTTCCATGTTAAGCTCCTAGCATAATAGATCAGGACCTTCTATTGACGTTAAATTGTATATTGGTCGCCAAGTAAATTTGACACTGAGAGTAGCTGTTGTAAATTCATCACATAAATGTTTTGAAGTAAAATATATATATATATATTTAAAACTTCTGTTATTCACTTGACAGACTTGAATCAAAGGAGCCTTTCCTGTCCGTTGGGTAAGTAGGAATATGTATATTTCCATAAATACTTATATGTTCAACTACCATACAATATATGTGCGTGAGAGTATGTTGAGTATAAACATCCTGTTTCAACTTTATGGTTATTTACTGTACCTAAGCTTAGAAAAAGTAGTTATTAGCCAATAAAGTCAGCAGTTGTGGATATCTCCGTTAAAAAATACTAAGAAGTATGTTTTGCCTCTATTGACTAACCAAAATTTATACTAAAAGACATATAGGAGTTACATGTTGCATTGAAAGGTAGCTGGTTTATTATTTTGTTTTCACTGATCTTTCAGTCAGAAACCATTTCAAATACAGTCTATACCATCCGTCTAAGCCCCTGAACAAATAATTGATAGTTTCTTTTAAAATAAAATTTTTTGATACTTTAATAACAGAAACAAAAGCAAATTCATAAAATAGAAAAATATCATGTTTAGCCTAATTATAGATCAGTACATTGATTTGCATATTACAGCTATTGTCTTCATAGTCTCATAGCTGCTTAAAGTTATATGATCTATATATTGAAATTATTAACTCACCTTTCTAAAAACTTATTTTTAAATGTGACATATTCTGAAAAAAAACTTACCATTCTTTTATGAGATGTAAACCATTATGTATATTAAAGGTAAGTATCTGTATTTTACTTCAGAGTCTAAATTTCACTTTTCATGCACTGTTTTCCTTTTAGCTTCTTTCTTTAAAACCTTCCTAAGTTTCCTAACATTCTCACTGCCTGTTTTCCTTCAGAACTGTATATTCTTTATGTCTCTTCATTCTCATTTTTCTTTGTTCACACCACCATGCTTCATGCTACCAAAAACATAAACTGCAGAAAAAGATCCCATGCAAAATAGCCATTTAAGGGTTAATTCTACCATGTAATTATCAGTAGCTTCCAAATTGTTGTATTAACTGCAGATCAAAAAACTACTTCAAGTTCTGAAGTGCGAATTACAGTTAGCAAACAAAGGAAGTGTGTCAGTTAGGAACAGAGAAACAACAAATCAGCATAAACAGGATTGAGATATGTCTGAGTTGCTATAGCATAAAGTAACTTTGGTTTGTTTGAGTATATTTTTAATTAATTGCTTTCCATTTCTACTTTCTACCAACTCAAAATTATTGAAAAATAAGTTCAATGCTGGTCAAAATAGGGGGAGGGGGTGTGTGCTCTTGGTCTGCATGCTTTGAAATGTCCAAATTCATTATCAAATTCAGTCACTTCTGTTATTACCCTTCATTACTCCACTTTGTAACTTGTCCTATTGAGTTGGTTTTTGAGGCCTCCACTCTTGTAATGAAGTGATGACCCGAAAATCTCCACTTTAAGATTAAAAAAGCAGATGCATGCCATTGTGGCTGAGGAGCAAACTTGAAAGTATAAAAATCCAGGAAGCAAATAAAAGACAATGGTAGCAATTATATTAATAGTAATTGCCATGAAATAATAAATCCTACTTTTGTAGTTCTTGTCATAATCTTAAGAACTTTGCTGGCAATTTTAGGTTATTTGGGGATGTCTGCCTAGGAGGAAGCATTATGTGTATGTTTTGGGGTTGGGTTTGTTTCCAGATGAGCAGTTTGGTGGCCACTGTGTAAATCCACATTACCTCCACGTAGCCATTGTATGTGACTGTTACTAAACTGGATTCCTCTTTGGAAGTCTAATCTGAGCAAATAGACTTAGCTTCTTCCCAGAACTTCCCACAAGTTTGACTGTAATGTACTTGAATTATTTTTTGCGAGTTCATAATGATAAGGGTAGAAAATATAAAAATTAGTCCCCGCCTCTGTGCTACTTTTGCCTTTTACTGCTGTATTTCCTCCACCCTAAAGAAGGGATTCAGACAGAGGTTAGAGCGCTGTGCTCTGAGGAGGGGTCCTAGCCAACATCCACCTCCTTGGTACTAAGTCAGAGAGATGCTCCTCCTAGTCCCACAGTAATTGGGGGGCTCATTTGTTCAGAGGATGAGCTCTTGTGCCAATACCTGCATCTAAGGTTTTAACCCAGACTGACGGCTGCAACCACCAGGCTTTTAAAATACAGCAAATGTTTGCAGAAGAAATGCTGAATCAGCCTCAATTAGACTAACACATAGGTGCCCTTAATGCCTCTTGCAGCCAGAGTTGGTCAAAACACCAACCTAAATTACTTTAAGTTGCCCACAGATGACTTGGTCCTGCACACCAGCCTTTCATTCATCTACCTTCTGCAACAGAGATTTGTTCCCACATTTTCATTATACTGCCTGTATGGGCTAATTACGCTTTTTCATTTTGCTATGCCTTAGCTAACAACTTCTTGGTGCTTTTCAATTGTTAATTCTTTTGATTGGGGGAAGGGAACATGAAGTGTGGCAGTCTAAGAGCTCAAGACTGCCACAGTTTGTTGAGCTTTGCATGTATGTGCAGGGCTGCAGCCTTCCCGTGAGAGATCCCACAAAGGAAAAGGGTTCTTAAAATGATGCATTGTTTCCCCTCTCTCAGAAAGCAGCCAGCTACAGAGAGAAGCAGACCCCACCTCTTGCTGCTGTAGTTTGTGTCTCGAATGCAGGGAGAGAACAACTCCTGTACTTCCTTGGTAAAGGAAACTCCATTTATTCTTCTTTCTATGCAAAGTGCATAGCAAAGAAGAAAAATCCATGCTCCTTTACTCCCTGTGCAAGACAGGGGCATAATTTGGCACTGAAGTAACAGTAAGCTCTTTAATGCAATTCTCTAATGGTAGCAATCAGGAACAAAAATTCATCGAGTATGTGATCTCTTCAGGTAAGAGTATCTGAATTCAATGCTATGATTTTGAGCTAGAATACAAAGTTGAATTTGAGATACAGGTTGTTTTCCTTTGTCTCTTAGAGGTGAAAATAAAATCCGTAGGGAAGGCTGAAACATCTCTTGACAGTGCTGAACGCTGAGTGTTAGCCTGTAGGGGCACAGGATGCTTCTCCCCACAGATGTAATTTCCACACTTCTGGGGTTTTGTGTCCATATTCAACCTGAGCAAGACAGACAGTTGTCTGGATTTTCTTTCCTCTTCATGGTATGTAGCATTCATGTTCATGTAGGGTTAGAAAAAAAAGAAGTTGTGCAAATAGCCAGAATGCCTGGAAGACTTTACCATCAGAGACAACAGTTCTGGTAAAACTCCACCAAAGTGAAGACTACTGACAATGCATCAAATTAACTTGATGCAAAGTCTTTGAAACATTCAGACCTAGAAAGACCAGGTAGGTCAAGAGGTACAAGAAACTGGGTACTGCAAAAAGGACAACTTAAGAGCCAGCTCATATTAAGTTCATCCTACTTTGTGGCAAAATATGTATAATATTTAAAAAAGAAAAATATTTAAAATGCCAACAACTTTTAACTATCCACATTTGCTCTCCATATTTGGCATTTTGTTCTTAATAATGATGCACAATTATCCCTTCAACAAAACTGTTATCATTCTCTCTACATGATTAGATTGATAATGCAGTTACTAACTATTCACCCAGCTATTTCATGGCAGCTGATTCATGGTAACTATCTGGATGTAAAAGTTTAGCCCTTGGTAAATTCCAGATAATACTGCATGCAGATTTGTAATTGGTCATCAGTCTGACCCCTAAAATTCAAAACTTATTTTGTAAGATACAGCCATTGCAGCATCTTTTAAGACCTGTAATAGTATTATATAGCCAAGAGAGACCATAATTATTTTGTAACTCTCTCGCATAGTAAAAATTCTTTGAATTAATTCTTGTTTGTATCTAACTGTAATTGTATGTAACTTTCGTAATAACATCCAGTCTTTACTTTAACACATGCAGTGGTAGAAAATCTATCAGAGCAGCTAATAACTTTGTCAAACTTTTAAAATATTTGTCTTCTTTAGATGTCATTTAATAATATATCCATATTGTTGAATACAGAAGAGGCAGGGAGAGAGAGTAAGAAACAGAGCTGATTTTTTCTGAGGCTAGTGAGAAGTGAGATTCATACGCTGCCAGCTGCAAAGAATAGCATTACTTCTGGATAAGCAGGCAATAGCTCTTCAGTCAGATGGTCTTGGAAAATGCATGTGTTTTATACATCTGGTTGTCAACTGAGATTCAATCTATTTCTCTTTCTTTTGTGTAGATGTTAAAAAAAAACACAATACAAACTGCTGACTTTTTCACTCTTGTCTTTTTTTCAAGATTGGTTGTTTGCTATAAACAGTATAAATTTAGGTGGAAAGCCCAGACAGAGACATAAATGAAATGAACACATTGTATGCATTTATTACATGATGAACTGTTGTCTGTTGTGGGAGAAAGCAGACAGATACAAGTAAAATTGGCACTAATTGCTGCATTTTTTTTTACATTCTCAGTAAAAAAACTAGAGATCTATATGAACTACTACTTTCCTCACCGAGGTCCTGTTTCTAGAAAGTATATGAGAATAGAAAATACTGAAAAGCCATGTTTGTCCAAATCACAGTTTAATCACAGTACCTTTCGAATCACGGTTACTTACTTCTAGAAGAGATGGAGGAATTTTGGTTGGCTCAGCTTTAGGAAGTACTTCCAAAATATAAAAAGTAAAATTCCTTCATTTTCTTCTGGCAGAATTGTTCTGAGAAACATCTAAGAACTGGAATTTGTCACCCACATTTCTTCTTCTTGCTCAGTAATATTTTCTTTCCCATATGGCCATTTTGCAGAAGATCTATAGGAAATCCTGCACTCAAACACCAGTTTGAGGGATCCCATTCTGAAGAAGTGAGACTTAAAAAAAAAAGCCTAGTCCTTGCAGGCTCTGTTAGGATAATATTCAGTCCACTTCCAAAATATGCAGGTTCCTTCAATTCACAGTCAGGGTTTGGGTTGGTTTTTTTGGCGGGGGGGTTGCAGACAATAGGTTATAAGGCACAAAACAGAATGTAGCCACATGTCATCTTCAGTACAACAAATACCACAACAATTGTCCCCCATCCTGATTATCAGATAGCACCAGCAGACACTATTCCTACTGTTCCCATCCAGCTTTTGAAGAGAGCTAACTAAGAAAATTATTTTCCTTCAGCAGAGGAAAAATATAAAAAGAAGAGGAGGTACTGGATGCATTTTGTACTGTTAATATGAAACCAGTAAAACTACCAACATGAACATAATCTTGTAATTCTCATTCACATTCAGGCCAGGTATTCAGGATCTGTGTTTTCATGAAAAGCATGGAAGGAGTGACCATACTTGCCAATTATTTAAACTCATTGTCTAGAGACAGGTGGTAATTCCTTGTGCTTAAAACCACTCGGGCTCTGTGACTTAGATAGATAGGCAGCAGCAGGTCTTCTGCAGTTGCAGAGAATACCCTCTAAACCAACCAACTCTTTAATTATGTGTGAGGTTTAGCCTGGAGGCCAGAAGCAGAAGTCAGGGGACTGCAAGGGCTCTGTGGATGGTGAGGGTGAGGCTGCCAGTGTAGTCCCCAGAAAGACAGAAGGGATTTGGGGGGTGATAACACATACGGAAAGCTGGGAATCTTCATGTGGAAGATGCTGAGAATCTATATGGTTTAATTTCAAGCGGTATTACTAATACAATTCTCTTCCAACAATTTACCAAAACCCATAAGGATTAAGCTTTTCTGTAATTGCCTTCTCTATTATTAAAAGACGTTGAAACAGTGGACGAATATCACCATTTTATAAATTGATAAAAAGTTTTTTTGCTTGAAGATATCTCTGAAGAAGAGATTACAAAGCCACGGTAATAATAATGGTGTTGCCTTGCTGTTACTGGATTTGTCAGTGGTTTTGTGTTGTTACTCAGTGTTTAAAGATCCCAGATTATGTATTTTTCTACTCATTTGCAATCTAAATAATCATTTCATGGTTCCTCTGTTTTCTTGATCTTTTTCATTCTACACCACTTCTACTTCCACACACACAGAAAAATATATATTGCATAGAAAACAGACTAATACATTTGGCCAAAAAAGAAAAGTATTTTCATAATTCTGTTAACTTTTATTTGCAACAAATATGCACCTTAATACATTCTTTTTCCCCTCTTTGACCTTAATGACATCAGTAACAATGTACTTCATAATTGAGAAAGGCACCAGAGCATGAGATCACTTTTCTTCTCTTCTGGTTATTCTATTTGCCTTTCCCTTTATTTACTCTCTGGTTTTTGTCATCCAAGACTACCTTTTCGTTAGTAATTCTAGGAAAACAATACATATACAAGTAATTTATGTTCTGGGTTAATGATGAACAGTTCCTCAGTACTGAATATCTGTAGTCTCACCTGTGTACGAGACAGGATGTTCTCTAGAGGAGGAAAAATGATGTGCAAGAGAATGTTTCTGAAGGAAAGTCAGGAGGCTGAAACATTGAGGGGGGGGGAGCAGCGGGGGGTGGTGCAGAGAATGGAAGGAAATAAACAGGGATGCAGGAACATAAGAACAGAAAGGAAAGTCCAGGGAAAAGGACTACACAAAGAAGAAAAAAGGGCAAAAAGGGAGGTGTTTTCTTACAATGGAAAATGGAGAGAGGAAGGAAGGATAATATTTGCTGGGTATGTAACCTCACTGTGGAACAACACTACTTCAAACTCACTGGGTTTTGCCCAAACAGTGGTCACTGATCCATGAGTTATAGAAAGTGTTTGGAGAGCTGTGTTAGCACAGTATTCCTATTCCCTATTTCTGAGGTATCAGCATAGCATCTTGGCCCATCAGTCTCTATGGGCTTCTGTGAATATGCACACCTTCCTGTGGCAGGCTAACAGGCACATGAAACAATTTCATAAATGAGATCTAACTCCCTACTCACAACACATCTGAAAATCGAGACAGGTTTTCATCCTTCATGTGGCTGGTGCCATTTGAAAGACTTTATTTATCTATTTTCACAGGTTTCCAGGTTATTACAAAGAAGTTTTAATTCAGTATCTTCCCCTTGATAAATATATTGAAAGATATAATAATTTTGAAGTTTTATATATTGAATTTCAAATTCCCTATACTGCTGTTCAAATCAGTCAATCTGTATTTGGCCCTTGCTCTTCTGTGTTGCTCTTACTACTTTTGTATGATAGTAACAATTGAAACTTTTCTTAATATTAAGTTCTTAGCGTGCTAGGGCTTATACAAATATTTGGAGAGGATCTGATGGCTGATCCCTCCAAACCCACCTTTGAAATCAGCTTAATCTTTTTCACTAGCAAGTGAAATCTGAGATTGGTCCATGTACCAAAAATGTTGCTTGCACTTGTGCTAAAAGAGAAAGATGGGACAGAAAAGACAAATGTATGCTTAAAAGACCAAACCACAGAAAAACAGCCAGTACTGCTATGCTAGCTTTTACTTGAAAGTCCGCTTCAAACCCTTCTGCAGTAATATAATTTGCAGCTTCTTGATAAAGAGATTTCTTCTTTGGAGTTTGACCACCCATGATCACAATAGCAATCAGCAGCTGGTCTTGCTTCAAAAGTTATTGCTCCACACCAGTCTTTGTATACATTGGCTTTCTAAAATGGCTGGGTGCTTTAAACTTTGACATTCTCGTAAAAAGCCCTATCAAGAGCACTGCCACAGATCCTAGTTTAGGTTTTTTCTCTTCTTATCTTTCTTTTTTTAAAGCAAAGGGAACATATCAAAGAACAAGGCACACGTAAAACAGTGCTAAACATGCTGGCCAATTGGTTAGGCTGAGTAAGGATGAAGCAAATTAGGGAGGCAGAAGAAAGAAGATAGTATTACCTATAATTTTTTTAAATACATATTTTTTCTTTGCAATGTAAAATTATGAAATGATAAAAAGGGACATGTTTTCCCTTCTATTCTTGTGTTCTTACCATAGAGTGTAAGTACCCTTTCTGAGTTTAAATGGGGCCATCATTTCTCTTCCCCGTCCTAGGTTTCATGTTGAGGGGTAATTTACAACCCTAACAATGAAGTTTACTACTGTGAATAGCGATGGGAAGAGGGAAGGATTTTTTTCTTGATTCTATATAATTTTAAACTTTGATAATTTCACTAAAGTGTTGTGTCCCACAGAGAGCTGCACCACCAGAGTTGAGATCATGGAAGAAATGGAAGATGTCCTCCAGAGAGATTGTAGAGTCTCCATCTGCTGAGCTTTCCAAGTCTCAGCTAGGTAAAGCCATGGCTGACCTGATCTAGCCCTGGGTCTAGCCCGTTGGGTAGGAGGCTGAACAAGATACCTTCTAGAAGTGCCTTCCAGCTCTATGAATAGGCGGGGAAGCCACATTAGCTGTTGGACATGCAGTGTGTACAGTGATACTTCCAGCCTCTGACTCCCCTCTCTGAAATCAGGAGAACGGCCTGTCCCAGGGTGGGAAGTTTAAGAGAGGAGGCAATGCAGAAAGAGGCACATCAGAGAGAAGCGTTGCTGACACAGAGCAAATTGGAGGTCCTACTTGTCTCTCACATTTGTTAAAGGTTTTTTTAAAGGCTATTAAACTTCAGGCTACTCTGTTGATAGCCTTGTGCATGATACTAGGGAACAACAACTTACATCTTGCCTTATTGGATCATTCCATGCTCTAGTATACCCCTCATTCAAAATAAAACAAAATCAGGATGTGTCCTGATAGGAGGCAAGCTTTCAACTAGTAAAATGAATCAGATCATAGGTTGTTTTCCACAAATTTAGCTTAATCTGAGATCTGACCTCATTTAAGAACCGCTTCTCAACTACATTGGTATAATGCCTTTACATACCTTAATGTGAAAAGAAGCAGGACTGAGTTGAGGGTGTTTAGGTCATATTCAACAGCTTCTGTTTGGCCCACACTGATGTTGATTTCAAGAAGAAGGGTCTTGATTTTGGCCGTTTTGGTTTTGGTTTGGTTTGGTTTGGGGTTTTTTTTGCCTTAGTTCTAATTATGAACTGCAGTTCAAAAGCAATCTGTGGTTATCCATTGAGTTAGGGGATTTTTTTCATCTCAGGTTCAGGCTGGGTTCTTACAATTCTTATCATTCTGCAAGGCAAAGTGCAGCTTTGTCAACATCAGCCATACACGCTCCCGTGGGAGTGTACACACAGGTTGTAACACGTAGCAGGTTGTAACAATTTTGCTGATGATGTACACAAAAATAAATAGTAATTAGGTCACATTCTGTCTTGCCAATAGTATGCTAAGAGTTTTATTGCTAACAGTTTAATTACTGTGCTCTAATTACTTTTATTTGTAAAGTCTTCAGCTTTGGTTCTGAATTCATGTAAGGATCAATTTTGTTCAATAAAAATAATTCCTTCACAACCACATATTAGAGTTGAATTAAAAGTTGGAGGATGTGCCTTAAATGTGAAGCAGAAATATCAGAGTGGATCTGTCATGCATGACCAGCAACTGACAGTTTATATTGCTATGGTAGTGAGTCTGTAGCTAATGCTAAAGCATTTGTTTAATTTTAAAAGCATAAATCAATTTCCAACCAATACAGTTACTGATTTTTATTTTTTTTCTTTTCAGTTGCTTCTAATGCTTTATACAAAAACAACCTTTCTGAACTCTCTCACACGTGGGTCCTGTAGCCCTTACTCTCAGGGGAAAGAATGGGAGCCTGAATCAGCTATCGTCCTGTAGCTAGCTACTTTTGTCAAACATTTTCATAACCACCCAGATAGCCACCAAAGTACTTGTAAGTCCCAGCAAATTAGGAATTTTATCAGAAGCAATTATTTGCCGAAAAGTACCTACTAGGCATGGCCTTGTTTATTCTCTTGCCATCTAAATCAAGGGACAAAAACTGCAGGTAGCTTTCCAGGCACCCTATGAACAACAAGTAGTCAAAATGAAAAATTACCAAATTTCAGACTGCATTTTTCCTATGAACTATTTGTTGACTACCTGAAAATAGCAAACACCTTCACAGAAATTAGGATCAATACACAAAAGAGGAAAACTGAAGCATTTCTCAAGTAATGTAATTCATCCTGCATATCTATCCTTTTTTGGTGTACAAGAGGATATGGGATGGATATGGAAGCTACATCTTCTGAGACAGTGAAGCTAGTGAAGCAAAACTGGAGGTCGTTAGTGTGGCTTATATGGCAGTATTATCCCAAAGTGTTCACATTTCTTTAGTAGAGATGGAGGAACCTGAGAGGTATCGAATAAGGCCTCGTATCCTCACAAAACTAATCTTTTTATTCACATACACACACACACACACGCATATTAATCATGATTACACTTTAAATCTGGAATCAAATACGATTTGGTTTTGAGCAGACCTTGTCTAGGTGTCAGTAGTTAGGTGTATTTCATGTTCTGGCTGATACTTTATAGGCTATAAAACTGTCTTGCTGTGTAGAGCACCCACAGAAAAATAACATTCCAGTCATGTAAGTTGTATAAGGGTGAGTAATGGTAATGCGGTTGTGCTGGGAGAAGGCAAAAATCGTGTGAGGGAAGATCAGCAAGAAGGTAAGGGAGGGAGAAGGAGGGGAGAGAGAGAAAGGGAGACCTTAACAGTTTTAATTCTTTCACAGAGTCTTGTGGTTTGGGAAGAGATGCTGGAGGCAATTCTCAGCACTAAATTGTTATGGTAGCTTAATTCAATAGACTATATAAAACCAAATTTAGTCTAAGATGTGTCTGTATTGTTAACTCCTAATGTGCATTTCCTGCGGTGATAAAACACTTGAAATGAAACTTTCTATAAATGTTTACTAGCCCTGATGCATACCAGTGCAAGCAAAGCCCTAATCTGACAGGGAATGTGACCACATGATCTAGGGACACATGTTACAGAAAATGGCAATGGCAATAACAGAAGCATAAAGCTCCCTGAGCCCTCTTTCGTGCCATCATTTTCTTAATATCTAAAATATTATGAAATTAATCTGTATGAAGAAGAAAAGATGGAAATACAGATCATTATCTAAAAACCATGATGGTTGCTATATTTTATTTAGGAGTGATGAATGTCTTTCTAAATGAGAGTCTGAAGGCATTATTTTTTTTTTTTTAATATACACAGAATCATTTTTACTAGGGTTGATAACATTAAAGAAACATTTGAAAATGTTCTCCCCAAGCACGATAAAAAATATTCTCAATTCTAATGTTATAGCCATTGAATGTGGTGTCTTATGCACAAATATTAGTATTATGTTCTTAACAGACAATAACAATAAGCTAATGAAATTTGCCCACCTGCTGCAAGCAAGCTGTCAAAACGTGAATCTGTGCAGCTGTTTCCTTGGAGCTTAATACAGTGATATGGAGTCTCCAGAAGAGGTCCTGTAACATCCAGGGAGTGCAAGGGAGGAGGTGAAGAGAAGATCACATAAAAAACATACTGAACTCCCCAAATCTGGGGGGGGGGGGGTAAATGTAATAGTCAGACTGTGGATGATTAAGTTAACATTTGTTACGCTACCAAAATGTTTGACAGAGGTTAATACATGTGATTTACAAATATGACTACTGTATTTTAAGGAGATTAGAGTTCGGAAAAACAGGTTAAACCTGAAGCCAAAAATGTAACCTGATCAAACTCTACATTGGATATGCTCCACAAAAAATCTTGAGTGAGGAAGAGAGGAAATTATTAATACTCCGTATTGATGGGTGCCCTGACAGTGAACCAGGGAGTGGAGTAAGCCCTCAGAGTGAGAAGGTAACCATAAAGAAATGGACCAGGCAGAGTAAAGCAGGAGAGTACCCAGACTGCACTGTCTTCCCTGCATGCCCAGGAAGGCAGGAGCACAACCGTATGAGGAAACTTGAGAAAGATACCTCCCTAAGCAAAAAAAACATTACTCAAAAAAGACAGGCACAGAACCTCAGTTCTTGCCCGCTGCAGATAGGAAAATGTTTCTAAGCTCCCTCCAAGGCATGCCATGCCTAAGGTAAGTTGCAGAGGCCAAGGGAACAGCCTTGCAAGTCGGCTGGGACACTAGAGCAGGCAAAAGAAACCTGTACAGGCGTTTCCTAATGGGAAGAAGGTGTTTTGGTAAGTGTCAAACAGTACTTCTTTGCAAATTAGAAAAGATACGTAGAAAATTTTCAGCTAGATGATTCATACTCACGTCATATCTGTGTGACAAGGAATCAGTAGCTCTACCATATTGCCTAAAACTGTATAGGGAAACCACAATACCAATATCATGACAAGCCACCAGGTTGTTTTGCTACATACTACACTCAGGTGAGTCATCTGGGACAAAAATCCTTTCTCTTATGAGAATGAATATATTGGAAAAAAACAGATATACATCTAAGATAAATAATATGTCTGATCCCTTGATTTCAACAAGCTTTATTCTGGATTTACAGTGAGGTAGTTCAGAGTGCTGAAATTTGACTACCCTTCTGTATATCAAAAGGTCTTTCCACTGATAGTTTAGGAATTCCTTTGTTTTGTGACTTTTTATTCCCTTACAGAAAAGCAATCTTTCCTTCACTTTATATATAGAAAGTGAATGGACACAGGCCCTTTCAGAATGCTGAAGTATTAGGAGGCACAGATTTGTCAGAAACCAAGGGAAGGGTAGTCAGCATAGTTAGCACTGGTCTAGAGGATACACCTGCCCTTTCCACTCATCTCTGACCAGGCTGGAATTGAGTCTAATCCTGTGCTCAGTTATAGAAGAACCTCCTTTGTATCAGGTGCACTTCCCATATTCATTTACCATGGAAATTATTGCACAATGGGTTAGGAGTACAAGAACGCTTTCTTAGATTCACAGTATCTGGTATTTCCATTTATATTGTAACTTCACTTGCAAAGTGCACTCTTGGAAAAACAAGCAGTACGTCTTGTCTTCACAAGCTGTACTCAGGACACTGACAGTTATGGTCCCTTTCATGTCTCCATTTTGCTAGTTTAAACCTTGAGTTGCTCAATCCAAAATAATTAAATTACATCAGTAAACTCAGTGTAAATAAGAACAGAATTAAATTTAATTTAAGCCTTCTGACAGTTTGAAAAGGGGAGAGGAAAGCATGTGTCGCAATTTTCTAGAAATTTTTTTTCTTACATAAATTCTGACATTGTCACATTGTAATTGATTAACCTTTCGTGAACTGTGCTTTTCTGTTTTATTCATTGCTTCTAAGACTGCTTCTCCGAAAAGTACACAAAGTTTTCAGAGTTCTGTTTTTCTAATCTTAAGTGGTTAGTCTTTCAGCTCCAGTGCTACCACTGCGATTTAAATTTATCAATCTGCTGTTCAGTGAAATGCTGTAGAAACACTTTAAAGCCTAAACCCATCACTTATTCTTCCACCTGTCAATGACAGTCTTCTGTACTTGTCAAACCAAGTTAAATGACACTCCTGCAGTGTATACAATATTACTAATAAATTGGATAATCAATCACATGTGTATGGTTTGACAGTAGTACCTTGAATATACTGAATTTAAAACACATTTTTAAGAGGCAGGACTCATTACTCTTGTACTAAGAAAAAAAAATACCATATGGACATCAGGAATTAAGGGATACCTTGGGAAATGGTTAGGCCACTGGAAAACTTTTTCATTACCTTACTATAAAATGTTCCCATGGGAAACATAAGTAATTAGAGATTACTTTCGACGACAGAAAAATAGTTTAAGAGCAGAAGGAGAAAGGTCAGGGAGACATTAAGTAGACTTACTCAGGTTTCTTTACATACAAAAGCTACTATTATGTTTCTAAAATGCATCAGGCTAACAGTGTGAAGCATAGACTGTCCCTGCAGCCACAGTAAGTAGTTTTTACTACGAGTAATTCTAATACTTAGAGCTTAGCTGTACAGAAAATTGTTGGGGCTAAATTTTGCCTTGAAATCCCTGCATCATTTGTGCCTGTGTGGCTGCCATAAACAACTCCCAGACCAGCTGATCCCCAGAGTCTCAATATTGATCCTGATGTCTTTGCTATCCTCTGCTTCACAAGCTTTGCCTAATCCTCTACAGGAAAGTGTCTAAGTGACTTAATTACCTGACAGTTTATATGCAACTTTGAATATTTGCCCAAGTTTTGCCTAAAATTCAGGTTGGAGAGTAAGTTCAACAGTTTTCCCAAAATACATTTCATTGGGAAAATAGTTCTCAGGAGAGAGGATGAAGGTAAAGAAGGGATGTATCTGAACACAGAAGAAAAATACAGCCTAATCATACTGCAAATAAATTCTGCCTAGTGCCTGCAGAAAGATACTTTAATGGAAAATGGAGTACTGTATGTCAGCTACTTTATGTATACATGTCTTGCTTGGGCAAAATGTACCTCTTCAGATTAGATTTGCCAAAAATTTTTCACTTTTGCAGAAAAGTGAGCAGTACTACATTCCTTGCTGTACTTTTTAAAACTTGACTCCATACTTCTCCACTACCTCAGGAAAAAAAATAAATCTGTCTTGCACTTATTAATTGAATGAACATGTAGAATCAGAATAAAACTTTTATTAACTTATGTTTACAAAATTACTATGAAAATTGATCTGTAATTGAAATATACAAATAGTAGGTTATGTTCAATCATTTGGCATTTTTGGACAAGTGGCTGGGGATTTTGGTGGTTATTTTTTGTTTTTAATTATACCTATTTGCCCTCATAACTGCACTATGGAAATGAATGTAAAATACTCTTCTGCAATTATTTTTCCTCTCCCAGCTCCCTCTTTTTTGCTGTAAACCTCCAAGAATATATTAGTTGAAGGAATCACTGACAAAATTTGTCTTTTGACAGTAAGTATGTCAGCAAAAAGCAGGCTCTGGAGAATATTCTCTTTCTCTGCAGAATATACAGCCTGAACTGCAAAACAGAAGTGTCCTTCCACTTCTACCAGCATTCTCAGCCTTAACTAAAACCAAATCATCTCTAAAGTAAAGGTAGGATACAGACCAGCAATTTAATTCATGTCTTTGGGGAATGTAGGTAACCATCCACTGAAAAGTGGCCTGAAATCTCCAACTTTTTTTTCAATAGCTCATGAAAGTCATTGCCATCCGATTGATTTTCTAGCAGGGAACGTTTCCATCTCTAAATCATCTAGTTACCCTCACCCACGCTCTTTTTTTAACATCACGTCTGTTTAGACTGATTCTCTTTTGTACTCAACAGGAACAATTTCTAGCACTCTTTTTACATGACAAGAGAAATGATTTTACAAGTGACTGGAATACTAGTTTCAACCATTAGGGTGATATGTGCCTCCTAAAAAGAGTTTGATTGAAGGAATATTGCTTTTGTATTTAATATTTTTATCCAGCCCTGACAACAGAGAAGCAATTGACAGTATAAATGGTGATAGCACTGTCAATCGAATTAAGATACATTATGCCTGGTTTGTCAACATTTATGATTTACAAATACATCTTTGTACCTGTGGAAAGAAAAAGAGATATTAGCTAAGGGTGACTTACATGCAAGACAGAAATTCTTGTTGCCATGAAAATAACAAAAGCTATTTCTGCTCTGTTCTGCATTAACTATTCTAAAGTCAGAATAACTCCACTGAAGCCAGTTACACTCACTAGTGTTTGGAGCTAAGTAAATTAAAACAGAATGTGATCATTAGTTTATAAAAATCTTTTCTGGGCATAGAACACAACGCAAGAAAGATTACACTGTAATAATATATTTTCAATATACAATATCATCAGATAAATAAAGACAAAACATCCACAGGTTTATTTCAAAGATGCAGAAGTATAATTTTGCATTTGCCTGATTGACACACATGCTACTGCTGATTTGCATAGGAAATTTGAATATGTACAGCATCATAACTCTGAAAATACGGTCTTTGGGGAATCCTTTATTCTTCAGGCATACACAATTTAAAGCAGGCATAGTGTGAAGTGAAGCTAAAAGAGACAGCTTGTACAAGATTGTCTTGGTGATACCAGGTCAGAAAAAGGAACCATGACTTTTGCTTAACAGAAACACTCTTTACTGATGAGTTTTCTTTGCCTTAGTGTGAGCATTGCAGTGTCTTTTACTGTCTTCTGTTTTAATAGCAGCATCATGCACACAGTCCTGTTGTTAATATTGCAGAGATGGCATATGTTTGTGGGTAAGTAATCTGCCTGTTTACAGCGCCATTAGGAAACCGCTGACTTCACCAGTTCACAGGCTCATTTAAACCCTTCTCTGCTTCCAACTTGCTGAGTATTTGGTATTCAACACTGTGCGAGTGATTCCTGCAGCCTCCGTAACACAGGTTGTTGGGTTGCTAAGGAATAACTCTCAAGAGGTTAAGAGCCCTGCAGTCACCTTGATCTCAGTGCCAGTGATTATCTGTGCTAATTTTGTGCTTCGTGTTTTATACCGCAGCACTGACCAAAGCTTATGTGTGTCCCTTGGCATGCATAAGTGTGAACTATGGATGTACTGGTTGCTTTTGCAGTATAATCTCTTCAACGTATTATTACAAATGAAACGTCGTCATTCAACTTAAAAAAAAAAATGAAAAAGAAAAAAGCCAAGTGAGATCAGCTGGAAAAACAGAAGGGATTTACAGAAGACATTTTTTTTTCCTCCTAGGTCACCCATTTGGGGTTCATTTCATTGTCATTGGTTTGTAGCCTTTTCAGTACACATGCAGGACAACTCCTTCACAGCCAAGAGGAGTAGGAACTGCCTTTATAAAACCCCAGACCTCTAAGGGTCTCATATGATGTCCTGCATCCATGGGCTGTTAACTCAACACTCACAGTGAAGGACACTTAACCCCAGGAGCTACTGCATGTTGCCTCTGTGTTGCCTGTGCTGTCACAGCTGCAGGTAGAATTTCAGAGAGTGAAAAAGAGATCCAGATCATGGATATAAAGAAGGATCCACATCAAGATTTCCCAAAGCTTTAAACCCACCCTCCTTTACCTATCTTATTCCATAAAGGTCAACACTTACAGATAAGGTCCTACAGTACTAATCTTCGTCTGTTATTTTAATAGATAGCATGGAAGGATAAATGTCTTTCCTCCATGACCAACACTTGAATCCCATCAGCTTTTTTCAAGGAGACTAAGTAATGGGAAAGGGAAAAAGGAATTGAGCCCCTTGTTCTGTTGAGAGCTCATAGCAGCCCATAGACCTCTAGTACCTCTGTGTGCTATTCCTACCATGAGGGTCAAGTAGCTGTTGCCACATCTTTGCCAGTGGTCCCAGGTAAGGAGTCCCTGTACGTGCAGAACTGATTCTTTCCCACTCCATATGAATGGTACTTCCACACAGAAATGCCTTTTGCCAGTGCAGAGATCCCAAATGATCTGTGGGGAAAGCAGAGATTCCCTCCCTACCTTCTGCTGAAGTCCCCAGAACCCATATTGTGGGATATGGGACTTAATTAACAGGGATGCCCTTGAATTGTGATGATTTCATTTACAATGAACTCAGACTAGAAATGTAAGCAAATCAACTCCTGTTAGTCAATTGTGCTAGCAGGTTGCACTGTCAGAAGCCACAATATGTTTGCATCTCTCATCCCAGCCATGGGCTCAGTAACATTTTGCCAGAGAGAGGGATGAGAATGACAAATTGGATTACATTTGCTGCAGCCAAAGCCATGTGTTTGCCCGTTTCAGAGACTGACTGTCATGCAACATACAGAATACCAGCAGTTATCTCTTACCTTGGTAGCAATGGATGCTACTGAACTAAACCATGCAAAAATGCAAAGCACCTTAACTTTAAGGTTAGAGGCAACAGCTGTAGCAGAGTTGTTTAGATAGCTTCAGCTGTAAAACACTATATGAAAACTGCTGGGGTTTCTCCAGGTGAAAATTAAAGACATGCTGACAGTATAAGATGCTTCTGAAGTAATGAAATATTTTTAAAAGGTAATATAAGCAACACATGAAAATTTACAAGAATTCATAGATTACACTGTCATGTGATAACAAGACTCCAAAATGTGCTTCTACTTTTTCCTGCTCTGGTACCCCAGATAAGCATTAGACCATGTGGGTTGAAACTGTCATCTGCAAAGCTGAAGGAACATGAAGAACTGAGTTCAGTTTCAAGACAGAAGTTACCTGAACAGGGAACAGAGCAAAAGAATGAAATTCTTAGGGGCTGACTGATGTGCAAAACTGCTTCTCTTTTAAGAGAAGTATTATCTAAGATGTTACACTAAATTAAAAAAATAATAAAAAATTAATAAGCCACATTTTTCAACAATATAAAAATATTCTGCATGAAGAATGCTGTGTCACAGGATCTACTCAGTAGTAGAGTGGCAGAGCGAGAGCAGAAGGTAGGGAAGGAGAAAAACAATCAGTTGTCACACCAGAAACCCTTTCCTGCATTTTCCCTACCCAAAACCTCCACTGCCTGTGACTACCCTCATCTGAGAAACATGTGAGCCTTTCCCAACCACTCGACCCTCTCTCAAACCTACTGACTTTTTTCACTAGCACACTCAGATCTCTGCCTGAGACCTCTCTCCCTCCTGTGCCTCATCAGTGCCACCATTCCCAGGAATGGCTTTGAGCTGTCTCTGTCACGGCATTTCTATGTTAAAAGTAAGTTCCACATGTTGAAAGCCCAGTGAAGGGTCAGCAGTCCTTATTGTGTCCTATGGGCCAGAGTTGAGTTGCCGCGGAAAAATATAGCTGTCCTTCAGCCTTACTCTAGCTGGTGTAAAGTGAATTATTCTTCATCAGCTTCATGGTCTTCAACCTTGAAAAACTGAATTTATCTGGTCTTTATGCAAATTAAATTAATGTCACTCCAGGTGAAAGGTTTCATGTGACAGGCCTTTTAAATTTAATCTTTTTTCTTCAAATTATCTGTTACGTTCTTCTTAAAAGCACAGATTGAATATTAAGTATGGGCTTACTGCAGCTATTAATCATTCAGCTAACTAAAACCACTAGCAAACTGTGAAAAGCTGTAAATAAAATAATAGCTTTGCTACCTGCTACCTCTTAGTTCAGTGTAGACTGGTACAGAATGAAAGACAAAATAAGAGCTGTCACACAGTTTAGGGAAAATTTTGCCAGTTTTGTGTTAAGGTAAGATACAGAAATATGATCGCTATACAAGGTCTAACTAATATTACTTAATGTTATTTTGCTTCCTCTGCTACACACAGCTTACCTGCTGCTGGGTTCTAGTCTCTCAGGGCTGTTTTATTTAATAAGCACTTCACATAAAATGCATATAGGGCTTTCTTTTCTCAAATGAGTTACCAACAGGACTACAGTCGGCTTTCTCACCTGGTGAGTCTCATGATCTTCACTGCTGGTCCAGTATTACGTGGGTAGACAGTACAGCCTATCCTATCACTTGCACTGGGGCACTTGCATCCAAGGCAGCTGTGGCAGAGGTGGAAACTGTCCCCTGACCTCCTGTTCCTTTGATGGATGCTTTTGCCCATTGCAGACAAGGGAAATTGCAAACTTTCAAAATCAGAACACTGGGATGAAATGACTACTGAGGTAATTTAAGCCTGCCAGCTCTATTTTTTCCCTCTTTTAAGTGGTCAACCTCTGAAATATAGGAAGGGGAAGAAAAGGGGAAAGAGGCATTATGTGATGAAGAAAAACAAACCCAAAGAACTCAGAATTCTTGACCCATTCTTCAAATTATGCACTAAAAAAAACTGAAGACATTTTGCTCAATGTTCAAGAGCAGAAATTATCCACAAGTCCATTCCCAGTGAAGACAAACTTCATTAATATGTAGCTATCATCATTCATCCCCCTTTATTTTCAGTGAATGTTTTCTTCTGTGCTTTGTCCTTTCTAACTCTCTCCTTTCTACCTTTCTGCTTTCTTATTTAAAGCTTCTCCTTTTTTGTGATACTTTCTTCATGCCTCTCATCCTTTACTATTCACAATTGTCCTTCTCAGGCAGGTGAAAAACTTGAGGTTTGTGTTACTAGTCCTTCATCAGGCAGAGTACAAATCCCTTGTGACTTTTCCATGCAGACCATTTATTAGCTTCTTGGTTCTATTTTTTCAAATGTGTGAGATAGATAGACTTCATTGCTATTTTTTCACCGTAAAAGTAGAAAGTTGCTAATGGAATGCAAAACTAGGAAGATCAATCTAGGACTGACTTTGCAATTGACAGTTCAAAAATAGTTTTCCCCTGGACCTTTGCAATTTCCTACCTATATTTGTTTCCCTTGATGGTGCCTGTCTTTTCCCAGATTGGTATGTACATTCCCCTCTGAACCTGAGAGGAAAGGCATCTCTGTAACACTATTGCTTGCATCATTCATTTTCCTAATATTTTTCCTTTTCTCTTTATGATGAAAGAAGACTAACAGTCCAACTCTTTTCATGTTTCTCATAAATCAAATTCGTTGTCTTATCTCTACTCACCTACTCACACATTTACCAATCTTTCACGTATTTAACAGTCTTCCTAGTCCGCTGATTATGCTAGATTAGTCTAGCAAAGAAGAGGGCTTCAGTATTAGAGTGCTCACTTCATTTGATCACTCAGAGAATTACACTATAATGATCTTCTAATTACAGAGCTGTCGTGCTGTGTTAAATCCTTTCTATATGTGCTGTCAACTGTTTACACTGTTCTGCATGCCTCAGACTTTCACATTTCCAAACATACTACAGTGATAGCTGACAACAGCATTGACAAATATGATGTACAGTGTATGGTTGTGGAAAAGAAGTGGAAGGACTTTGAAGAAGGGCTTGGAATGTGAGAGTAAGCCAACATTACCACAACAGATTTAATCAATGTGTATTTTTCTATAAGCCAGCTCATTCTTGTTTTTCTGTGTTTTTCCACAGTGGTTATGTCTTTGATTATGATTACTACAGAGATGATTTCTACAATCGGTATGTGTGGTTATATTTTTGCACATCCTACACCATTTCTACTGTTTGTTTATAATGTAATCATGTCATTTGGTTAGACAGGTCTGTTCTGATTTTACATATTATTCACTTTATTATTTCTATTGTGTATCAGAAGACTATTTGAATATATCACAGAGAAGATTACCACTACCAAATGTATGCTCATTAAACAGCTCTTTTGGTCTTATCCTTCTCTAAGAGCTTTTGGGGCATTTTCTGTGCTGAACAGTTTAATGGTAGTTTAATTGCTCAGTGTTTCTTCCTACAGAGTTCTTCCAGGCATACTTTCACTGGAACATATAAGAGCTGTAAAATTCTTCAGTATGATACTCATGTCTTTGTCTTTTCATTCATGTGTATGAAAAGATATAGAATGTCTGTGAAAAATGTGTCTTCCAAGAATGTTTAGAAGTCTAGAAGGACCTTGGGGGAAGCAAAACCACAAGTTGAACAGCATGTGTGTTTCTATAGGAGGAAAAGAAGCATGGATATGTGAGCAATTGGAGGCTTGTGCCTTGAATACATACGCACAGCCTAGCTCAGCACTGTGGGAATTTATTCATTTAGATGTAGCAGAATCACCACAACACAGGGTTAACATGAATGACCACGGATAACCAACTCATGATCCAGCAGTGCTGTGTCTCTGCATTAGAGCAGCCTGGTTTAGCACAGGCCAAGTGAGTCAGAGGAGAACAAAGCATTGCTCCATCAACCTCTTCTAATCTGAGATTTCTTTTATGTAGAGGAATGGACAATAGCAGTGCAGCAGTTTACACCCTGAAGTTAAGTTATCATGTGCTATACACCTTTCTGCTTAGGAACACTGTAGGGAAAATGTAGAAACAATGTTTTTTGGTTTTGTTTTTTCCTGGGATTGATTCAATTTGAGCCACTACTTTTGGTTTTGCATGTAAAAGACTATGCTCACTTTGGAGGGAGCTATAAACATATGGAGTAAAAGCCATCAGAGCAGTTTAATCCTGCTCAGTGCAGCCTTGATAGTAGGAGCAGCTCATGTCCAGTAAAAACTTAACTTCCACAGGCTTGTGTTTACTTTCCCCAAGGTTACTGCTCCAAATTTCATCAGTGGAGTTGTATGTTTTTAAACAGAGTACTGTTTCTGATCTATGCCACCTGAATATTAAAGTTATGTGTCTTTAGTTTTTTCCCTAATTCTGTATATTATGGGTAGCAAAAAATGAACAAGTATGACGGTTACATTTCCACAACAAGAGAAATACTTATGGGACATTAAAGGTTGTTTCTATGGAACTTGGTGTCTGTCTCTGTGACTGTCTTATAATGGAAAACCACTGACAGTGAAATGTGTCCATAAATCTATTCAAGAGTGTAATTTTCTGATTTCTAAATCTTCCAGGATTAAGACAGCAGAACTTTTATAGTAGAAAACCCAAATATGAGGTTGGCCTCACAAGACTGGACATGCTGATCTGTTGACCATAAAAACCTTAGAAGGTTAAGGGTCTCTGTTAGATCCAAGTGAATGGATGTGGAAGATGAAAAGCCCTATATAGTAGGCAAGAAAAAGAAAATCCCATGGAGAGTTTGATGTACTATCAACATGCCTATAGGAAATATAAATTAAGAAATATAGTCATAGAATCACATAGAATTTCTGAACTTCCGAACTTTCTGAATTTCTGTGTTTTATCCCAAACCATAGGTCTTGTTTTCTAATGTTCATTAATTTTCCAACCTCCCTGAAGGGAGAATACACCTATCTTAACTTGATTAAAGCAGTGGTGGGGTCAGAAAAGGGTGGCAAGAATGGTTAGTGCTGTAAAATACAATCTGTATGAAGACAGATTGACAAAATCAAGACTGCACAATTTAGAAGGGTGGGTGAAAGAAAAGGCACTGTTGTATGCACATTAGTGATTTGGGGGGCAAAGAATTGCTTTAGAACTGAGCATTTCTGTTTATCATTTCTCATATTACAAGCACAAGAAAAAGAGGCAGGGTACCTCAAAACTGATAAAACGAAGCATTTTTTGAAAGAAAGCATACCATTGAAATATGTAGAACTTGGTGCAACAAAATACCAAGCCCAAAAGCTTCACATAATTTCAGAAATAAAAGTAAGAATAGTAATATTAGATAACAGTCCTTTTATATATTTCAAAAAAGGAAGCATAGTTTTGCATTTCACTACATTATCTTAACATGAACTATTGGAAGCTAGGAAAAAATCACCTTTGAAGGAGTAATTGTGTAATGATCTTTTGCATGATAGCTTACAGTTCTTCTGAAACTTCTCGTTCCAGTAATATCAAATGGGAGATTGTGACCAACCTACAGATCATCCAATATGATAAATGATGAGTGACAACAAACAATAATATTTCTGTTAAAAGCCCCAAAAATGTTTTAGTGTTCATCTTCATACACAATTTAGTTATGCCCACAATGGCTAGAAACTGCTTATTCAGTAAGAATGTTGAAGGCTGTGGAGTTCAAGTTCAGTGGGGGTGACAGGATCTCTGTGACACATTTTGTAGGCAGCTATGGAAAAGGAGGGAGCTGGTTATATTGTGTTACGGTACAGACAACAGTAAGGATCCTGAGATTTAAGCATTAGGTGTTTACTTGCCAGAAAACAGGCTAGAAGACTTAAGTTTGATTCTGCTTCCTGTTCAGCATGCTGTTAGACACTGTGGTGAGTGGATTACTGTTTCTTGTGTGTCTGTTTTTGAATGTGTATCTATCTGCCCAGCTGGGTGACAGTAGTGAGAATTGTCAAAATTAAACATGCAGTTATAAATTTCCATAATTACTAGTTGCAAGTATCATTTGAAAGAAACTTGGGAATATTTTGTGAGAATGTTGCTTGTCTCTCTGCTTCAGTCTCTGAATTGGAAATAATTTTCTGAACTTATTTCTCCTGACCTGTCGTATTCAGAGCCCACAGCTTTTATGTTCTAAATATATCTGTAGCTTTGATCACTTTTTCTACTGCCTTTACTTTCTTCTACACAGGTTGTTTAGCTGCTGTTGACAACATTGGTTTTAGGAGTGGGGTATTCTGTTTGGGAACACTAGTTCATTTTGGTTGTAGAGTATCTTTTATTGACTGTAGTGGTAATTCTCTGAATATCTACTTGCTACAGTGGTTTTGGTTTGAACAAAACCTTTTTTTTATTAAGCATGCCTGGGTATTTTAGTGATTCTACATCAGTTCATTCTTCAGTAAAAAGAACATATGCTGGGACCTGTTTCCTATGCATTCAGAAGGACATTCAGGTCCCTCACGGTATTTCTTTTTCTATCCTTAAGAATAGCAGATAGAAAACTAGACTTTAAGCCATGCATGTAATAAAGGAACTGAAATGTCACCACAACAAAATGTACTGCTGTTAGTTGTGTGCAATGAAATGATGTGGACCTGTGGAAAGCAGGTTATGGATTTTCCATACTGCAAATAAGAGAGTCCCATAACGCATCCCTCATTTAAATTACACAAAAAACTGAGCTATGCACTGGTCTGTGACTGAAATCTGAATATGGCACTTAATGTGCATAGGTCCTTGAAATCTAATTTGGCTGTGATATAAAGTGATAATGGTTTCAAAGGGTAATTTTCTCAAAGATAACATGAAAATTTAGTTGACAGGGCTTCCATGACATGAAATCACAGAAGGTTTTATGGAGTCCAGCTGACTTAATCTTTTCTAGGTTGTTTGATTACCATGGCCGTGTCCCCCCACCACCCCGTGCAGTGATTCCACTGAAGCGTCCTCGTGTGGCTGTAACAACAACTCGCAGAGGCAAAGGGGTTTTCTCCATGAAAGGAGCATCACGATCCACCTCAAGTGGGGCTTCTTCCTCAGGATCCAAATGTGAGTTGCTCATATCGGTTGGATATTATTGAAACAATGATCCTAGTAATTTCTGCCAGCAGACAGCTTCCACTATATAGCTCTGTTGCAGTCATTTCCTAGCCTGAAATCTCCTATCATCTTGACTGCTTATGCACCATGAGGTCTTGTGAACACCTGCTAATAAAGCAAAGCTAATAATCTTGTTAGAGGCATACTGATTTCTGTTGAAACTTGAGGATTATATGTGACCTGGTGGGAGGTGGGCTGGAGGGACTGGGGGAGGTTGGGCTGTGTGTGCTTTTTTTGCCAGATTCCTTTGAGGGTAAAAAGAGGCAAAGTGTCTTTGCCTGTTCTAAAGGGAGTCCAAAACAGGATTAGCAACTTGGGGTTATTCAACCCTTCTTTAGTGAGTTGGCCTTAGAAAAGCTGATGCACAATAGGCATTTTCTTCTCCATGCTCACCAAGCTCCCCACCCCATAGTATGTCCTGGGAACTTCATCTTCCTCTTCATGCATCTTTCAGCACCCACCTGTCTTCCCCTGCCCCTTATGTGGAGTGATACTGTCCTTGGAAGCGTCACTGGAAGAGGAAGAGAAAGATCAGGTAGGGATCAGATATTAGAAAGAATGAAGGGACTTCAGTAAGATATTTGCAGTACCAGACTGGCCAATAGAGCATCATGCTGTCTTACACACAACCACAAAATAAGTAAATCCACCAACAGTACATCTTACTGCAAGAGGGGTTAATTATAGCATCGACATGAGTCAATGACATAGTCTGCTTGAATAACATATCCAAATCTCACACACTAGCTTCTAACAAAGATGGACCTCTAGTGAGCCCACTAGGATCCATTCTTCATCCTATTCTATGAACTGATGTTATGAGACACCTTGACAGAAAACATGTAATAAACATGTCTGTAACTGAAAGAATGGAAATGTGATAAACAGAGCTAAAGATAACGTTGTACACTGAGGAGCAAGGAGCTCAAGCCATTCCTTGGAAAGGATGATGTTCTAAGAAAGGCTCTGCTGGCTGTACAGTTGAATCACACACAAGTCTCCAGTGAATGAATTGGCTAAATGTCCATTTCCAATAATGGGAGCTTTGACACCTAGCACACAGGAAGACATCTAAATTTAGGTGTCATATTATGGATCTCACACCTTACGAGGATGTCTGGGAGTAGCAATACCTCCTTTGTTCTCTGGAGGATGTACATGAGTCTAGACATTTTCATACACATCTTGAACTAATCCATAGCTACTTTTTGTCTTTCCTCAATACTTTAAATAATGAATTATGATTCCATATATTAATTTAAAAGAAAGTATACAGCTCAAGATCCTCACTTTAGTAGACTTAGAATTTAAATTATTTTGTTAGTCTTTTCCAGCCCTTGAGTCTTTGGGTTTTCACACAGTGAATCAAAGCTTTAGTAAGTATATACACTTACAGATTCATTCTCTAGATCTCCTTTGTTCATCCTTTACTGTTGTCTTATCCATATGAAAAGTTAGTAGTATCAGTGCGTTCAATTCACTAATTGTCCTAAAGCATGGTCTAATAAGAATGGGCTTTTGGTACTCACTTTGCCTTGAGAAGATGAACTATTTTCAGATAAGTTTTTTTATATATATTTCTCATTGTCCAGATCAAGAATAACTCCAAAATTCTTCTAGAGAGCTGAGGACCTTAGTATATCCCAATAGATGCCAAGAAAATCTCTCACCCAGAAATCTGGATTTTCATTATAGTGAATGGGACAGAGCATATTACATTAACATATAGATATCTGTTCCTCAGAATAATCAGCAAATTGGCTTTAATATTTATTCTGCATTTCAGCAATTGTTTTGTAGTACTGTGTCAGGACTTAAGTAATGCATAACGTAGATTATAGGCTTCAACCCTAGCCTGAGTACCCATAGCCACTTGCTATAAGACCTCCAAAACACTGTCTGCATAACATGGCAAATGTTGCAGAACCTGTACATTATTTAATGGAAGTGCAATCAGGAGTGTAGAGATCCTAACAGACAGTGTTATGCCCTGGTGAAAGTATCCTTCAACGTATTCAGGTGCAATGTGAATTCTAAAAATGTCAGTCCTAGAGCTCCAGGTGACAAGATCATCTTTGGATCCAGCTCTTTAACACTGAAGGGAGAGCTGCAAGATGGATCACTAAAAACATGGGCTGACATTTTGACCCCTGTTGGGTTTCCACCCTCAGTTCTTTACAATGGCAATTGGAACACAACTGCAGAGACTATTTATCATGCTGGAATAAATTGCAGAAAACATTCTTTCTGCATGCAGCACACCTTTAAAAGGAGTCAGACACATAGTATACAGACTTTCATGCTTGATTTCCCCATAGAATTACTTCCCTTTTTGTCAAGTCCAACGGACAAATCATAAAGGTAGAAACATGATTTTGTTGACTTGGACAGGGATGTAATCAGCTTATTGTAAGACGTTTATCAGGGAAATAACCGAGCCATTCCCTTAGGGGCTTCAAGTTGGAAAGTAGAGAATATGTGTTTTCTGGCTTCTTTTGCCATTTTCTTGGAAAAGTTGATCACATTGAATTGGTGGATGAAGCAATTTAATATTTTGTTGCCCCTCACTCTACACTGCTAATTTGAACTCCTTGAACTAATGCACTGTTGCTTCTAATTGTAATTTATTGCTAGGTAAATAAAGGATCTTTTCAATAAGGAGAAATATAGTTTGTGGGAAGGAAGCTATTTTGGATTTTAATGAATACAAGACTGTAAAACAGCTTAATTGCAGGTTCAGAATTAACTATGTCAAAACAGTATTGCCTATACTTGAAAAACTTCACCTCTAGCTAATAGCAAAACTCTCATGAGATCACATCCCCTAACAGACTTTTCAGATTTAAGTAGAAATCTCATAGGCATAACTATTCTCATAGCTGTTCTCCACACTCAGACTGGATCCAGAAAATGAACACATACATGTAGTATTAAAGGTCAGAACACAGGGGACCCCTCAGTGAAATTACTGGGATTAGAGGGACTCAATTCTGAAAACCAGCAATCCAAAGACAGAGGTTTGTTGTAGCACACAGCAAAGATGTTATAAAAACATAATACCAAAAATGCCCTGCTCATTGATGAGTACATCTGAAAACAAGAGGAAAACACTAAACACATTTTTTATACCCTGTGTGCTTGAGATTAAGGAGTAGACACTTAAGATGTTACAATATGTACTGAATTATGCCTTTAAATTAATTCATTTCGACTCATATAGTTTATATTTAGCTTCACCAGCTAACCCATTTTTCAGTGAAATCTAAAGTAATACAATATGATAAAATATTTTATATTAAACATGAAGGACTTAGATAAAATACATGACATTTCTTTCCAAAGAAATCTGAATCATGCTTTGTGGATGAATCAATTTGTAGTTATGGCAAAAAATGTTTCACAAATATAGCTGTAATTCAACAGCAGCACTTTCATTTCTAAAAATGTGATTGACCTCAATTTTAAATCTCTTGTTTTGAGCTGGATGTAGTTCATCTCCTTTGGTGCTAGATGCTTCAATGAAAGATGCATTCTGGAAAGCCCTTGTATTCCTGGCAGAGGGCTGGAAAGGGTCACTGAATCTAATTCCTTACTGTTGCAAGTAGCTGCATCATCTAATCCTTTAAGCTCCATCTTAAAGCTAGTTAGGGTTTGGGTTTTTTTCTGTCTCTGTTTCTTCTAATTTCCAGCTTAAATTTGTTTCTCATTTGTTCATATCTGTTTGTTATGCCAACACTGTCTTAGCTTAGAAGTTTTATTTCCTTATACCTTCTTTTGCCTCGGGCAAACAAGCAAAACTCTTCTGTTCACACTACAGGCTTTCCGTTCTTATGGTCATCTTCATGGCCCTTCTCCCCACATACCTGCTAGAATTCCGTGGTTCAACCTGTACACACTATTCCAGATGAGGTCTCACCAGGTCCTTGTACAACGAACAGTATTGTACTTTCCCATCTTTAGCAATACATCATTTGACACATCCTAGCACTGCATTTTCTTTCTCATGGCTGCATTAAAGTGATAGCCTATTGTCAACCTAAGATTACAACTACACCCAAGGATAATTCTGTCACTGTCTTTTTCCACTGATGATCTTCGATGTTAAGAGTAGGAGTTCTGCTGTTAGTCAATCAAATATAGGACTTTTTTTGCAGGGCAATTACATTTCATCTTTTTTCTAATGTAGCGTTCCTTAAAATCACCTGGATCCTCCTTCCATTCCAGTTCACTCTGAATAGATGATACCTTCCAACTTCACGTCATCAGCAAATTTCACCTGTTTATTTACTTTTTTGCATCAAAGTTGTTGAAGATCTTTAGCCATTTTGCTGCCAGTGCTTGAGGAATTTCATTAGTAATTTCTTTCCCTTTCAATACATGCATTTCTGTCACCTGCTGGCCTTTGCTTATCTGCTAATAGGAAAAAAAAACCCCAGCAGTAAGCTACTTTATTTTCCTATTCTGTTACTCAAAAGCAGATGAACAGATATTTTGGACACATGCAGCTCTGGTTTCATGTTTATCAACTGCTTTATTTCTTGCCCAAGATCAATTTAAAAAAAAAAAAAATCCGTGAAGGTTTAAGAAAGAATTTATATACTCAAAGCAGGACACCTGAAGTACAGTATTTAGAGTCTCCACATTTTGACATTGTCACAACACTGTGCTTAAAAAGCCTAAAGTTCTTCTCAAGCTCTACACTACAGAATCACAGAATGGTTGAGGTTGGAAGGGACCTCAACTCTGGAGCTCATCTGGTCCAACTGCCCTGCTCAAGCAAGGTCACCTACAGCAAGTTTCCCAAGACTGTATCCAGATGGCTTTTGAATATCTCCAAGGATGGAGACTCCACAGCCTCTCTGGGCCACCTGTACAAGTGTTTGACCACCACAGGAAAAAAAAAAAAAAAAAAGAAAAAAAAAAGGTTTTTCTTGTGTTTAGATGGAATTCCACGTGCTTTAATTTGTGCCAATGGTCTTTGACGTGTTAGTGGGCACTACTGAGAAGATCCTGGTTTTGTCTTCTTCATTCCTTCTTGTACTGGGGAGCCCAGAACTGGACACAGTACTCCAGATGTGGCTTCACAAGTGCTGATTAGAGGGGTGTGCTGGTTTTGGCTGGGATAGAGTTAATTTTCTTCATAGTGGCTAGTATGGAGCTATGCTTTGGATTTTTGCTGGAAACACTGTTGATGCTTCAGGGATGTTTTAGTTATTGCTGAGCGGTGCTTACACAGCATCAAGGCCTTCTCTGTTTTTCATGCTGCCCTGCCAGCAAGTAGGCTGGCGGTGCACAAAAAGTTGGGAGGAGACGCAGCTGGGACAGCTGAGCCCAGCTGACCAAAGGGATATTCCAGACCACATGACGTCATGCTCAGCAATAAACTAGGGGGAAGGTTGGCCAGGGGCTGCTCCTCGGGGACTGGCTGGGCACTGGTTGGTTGGTGGTGAGCAATTGTTTTCATTCACATCACTTGTCTTTCTTGGGTTTTATTTCTCTCTCTTTGTTATTTTCCTTTACATTACATTATTATTACTATTATTATTAAATTATTAAACTGTTCTTATCTCAACCCATGAGTTTTCTCACTTTTACCCTTCCAATTCTCTTTCCTTCATCTTGGTGGGGTTTGGTGAGCGAGCGGCTGCATGGTGCTTAGTTGCTGGCTGGGGTTAAACCATGACAAGGGGAAGGATCATCTCCCTGAACCTGGTGGCAACACTCCTCCTAATGCAGCCCAGGATGTTGATGGCCTTCTTTGTCACAAGGGTGTATTGCTGGCTCATAGTCAGCTTGTTGTCCATCAGGACCCTTCATAATTTGTCTTCAGTAATTGCTGCTTACTACAGAAATATCCAGTACAATATAACTGAGAGTGAAATTTCTCTAAGAGAATGAATTTGAAGAGTTGTACAATTCCCTACAAATTAAGACGATAAGCAACTCAAATAGTTACACCATCACAATGTTGGAAACAGGGTGGAAATTTGGATCTTGTGCAGTTTTGTTGAAAATCTTTCCCTTTTTTTCTTTCAGTCTTTTTTAGTGTTAACTTGAAGTGATTGATTGTATGATGAAATCACCTCATTAAATGTGAATGATAAGTTGCAGATTCAGTGACCAAAGCTTGAGGAAACAGTTTTGGCATGGGGGAATTTTGCAAGGTAGCAATAAAACTCCTCAGTCATTTACAGCATCTTTCTTTGTTATTGAATCCTCACTGTTGTTTCTGAGTTCCCTCTGGGGCAGTCTTCTTCCCAAACTGGTTTCTCACTGCGACACCACAGGGAAGACCCTGTGAAGCAGAAGGTTTGACCTGAGTTGAACAGTGACCCTACGTATGTGGCCTGTTTCCTTGCCAAACTCGGAAGTGCAAATGTTTTCTGCTTTGCTTTTTAGACTGGGAACAAATACCATTAGGTCCTTGCAGTGTCACTTCTGACGTTTGACCTTTTAGACTTGGCAAGCCTGCAGTTTGCCAGTCAAGGGAGAACCTCTAACACAACAGCTTGGCTGCACAGGATATGTTATGTTGCCAGCTGGCTTCATAGCAGGTTGCTGCAAACACTTAGCATTCCTCATTGGACAGATTCACACTATTTCACCCTGGAATCTGCACCACCTTGCTATTCCAGCATGGACCAGCCATTGCCCCTGGGGAAGCAGTAACCTTCTAAATATACAGTTGTCAGAATCTTAACATTTTGTTACAGATCTGGGGGATTGGACAGTGACCCGTTATTTCTCTAAGAACATTTTAAGACCTTCCTCTATGAATATACAGAATAATTCCAACAAATACTGTATAGGATATAAGGGTCTAGCACAAAGGTTACTTTCAAGTTTTGTTTTCTAAGTCCTACCACTCATTCAAGATGAGATCAGAGGTTTCAGCCTATGATAGTGTGAGATATGCAATTTCTAAATATGAGCACATGATTAAACAAGTTCATTACTGAATATAGCAACCTACTGCCTTTAGCTGACTTGTTATAACTATAATGCATATGACCCAAACCCTACTATAAAAAGCCTTGGTTTCAACCTCAGTGAATGTGCTCCAAGTTTGCAATAAGGCTGATTTTGAAGCAGACACATACTCATTTACTGCCACTGAAGAGGGCAGTAGTTTGCCTGCACACTTCATCATCAAATTTTGACTGTCCAATAAAAAATACCCATGAGACACCATGATGAGATACATGCCCAAGAGTCAATGAACGGGACTGATATGGCCAGATGCAGCCAGGAGACCCTCTGGACAGAAAGGGAACATGTCCTTCTCCATGGCAGAACATCCCTTTTCCCAGACTCACTAAGGGCCCTCCCATTGCTCTGGTCACACACACCAAAGTCAATGCAAATCCTCCTCCAGCAACAATAAGGTTGGATGAGTAATACTGCTCAGTGCTCTTCCATTGCCAGTCCCTCACAGTTGAAGGTGATGGTCCACTTCTTCCTACAAGAGTTGTATAGCTGTGTTACCTACTCCCAGCCTTTATAAATGGCTTTTTTCTCCCATGCTAGCACAGGGATCCCATTTTCTTCTCTTGGCCTTTTCAACATTATATCCTAGCATAGGCAGGGCAAGTGGATTTGTTTGGACTATCTTCTGAGCATAAAAACATATCCTGATAATGCCATAATAATGAGGTCATTCATGAGTGCTGCAGTGCTGTTTCTTCTGAAGCCAAAACACCTCCAAAGTCGTTAGTCCTTCTTACGTTAGACAATGGGAGTGCAATAATGAACATAATTGAAGAGTAATGCAATGCAACAAAGATTTGGAAACTTCAGATCTTAATTTATAGGCATTGCCTCCATGTGCCTGGATGTGATCATAAAAAGAAATGTTTTCATATGTTATCCGTAGCTGGAAAAAGTACAAGAAATTACCAGAACTGAAAGCTTTTGAAGCAATAATACTTAACACCTATTGCAATGAAGTTGTTGGCTGGAACATAATATTGCATTCCTGGCTGCCCTAGCATTTATGTTACCAGTCACTCTTGTTGAAAAATACTGACTGCTACTGTGAAGGATCTTTTTATTATTGTTGCTATTATTACAAAATAGTCCAGCAAAATAGCATTGCAAGACTGTGAACTGTCTGTCATATTTGAATCATTCTTTCACTATAGGTTGTTTTTCAGTAAAAGTTACTTGGATTTACTAAGAATGCCTTTAAGGTGTTTTGCCTGAAGTGCTTATTACAGAGCAATACACCTCACATAACCTCTTGCCATTAGGGCTTAGAATGCTGTGATTTCCTAGGATTCAGCATTTTTAACTAACAATGTTCATTTTAGAAGTTAAATCTCTAAAAATACTGACAAAAATGAGAAAGTAGACTTTGTACGAAAGGAAAGAAAAAACCATGTTTTGTTCATGGGGGGCTGCAAATATATTTTATTTCATGTTTTGCATCTTTGCTCTCTTTCCACAGTGAAATCAGATGAGTTGCAAACAATCAAGAAGGAATTAACCCAAATCAAAACAAAAATTGACTCCTTGCTAGGGAGACTGGAAAAGATTGAAAAGCAGCAAAAAGCTGAAGCAGGTAGGTGAAAGCAATTTGTAGTCAAATGAATTAAATTAGAACCTAGTTATCAGTCAAGCAGACTGAAAGCCTTCCAGAAATTTTGCTACATAATGGAGGCCTGAAGCAAGGTAAATTAACTCTCAGGTAAAACTATGGGAGGATAAATTAATGTTCTTCACAAAGCATGCAACATCATTTCAAGAACTGTTTTCTATGGTGTAGTAGAGGAAAAAAAAAAAAAGATTCTTACTAGATGTTCTGGAAACAAAATATCACTAAAGAATTGACTGGACAGAATTAAGTTAGAGGTTGATCATCTTGGGGATGCTTGTGCTATCTAAATTAAGAATTATTAGATGGTCTATAACAGGAATTATTGCCTGGGCAATAGGCAAGAGTCACAAGTTGCAGCAAGGGAAATTCCTGTTTGATATAAGGAAAAGAGATGCAACTAAGCGGTATGGCAGGTTGCCCAGAGAGACTGTAGCAGTGCCATCCTTGGAGACGTCCAAAACTCATTGGGTCAAGGCCCCATGGACCTGGACCAAACTTTGAGACTGGCCCTGCTTTGAAGAGGGGTTGGACTTGGAGAGTCCAGAGATCCCTTCCAACCTAAGCTATTGTGTGAAGCTGTGGCGTCTCTGGAAAACCAGACGCATCTCTAGTTCAGATTTTCTCTGGCTTGAAATGTTTGAGGCAAACCTTGGGAATGACAAAATCCAACACTGCTTTTTAATTTAATCAAGATCTTTTTTCCTATCATTGCAGTGATCATTTTGTTAGCTGAATGATCTCACCTGGCAGCACTTTAAAACCATGCTAAGAAGTTATAAGGGATTTACAAGGTTGTATTTTCACAAGGGTATATGTTGAAAACAATCTCAATTCTTACCACTGTCTGTGGAATTTTCTTGGCTATTTCATTATAAATCACATGGTATATCTCTGTACAGGAGCTGTGTACTAGCAAACTCATTTTGATGAGAGCCAGTGGGGAAATGGAAGCCTTATCTCATGAAAAATCTGAATGTTCCTTTTTTTTTTCTCCTCTCCATTCTCTGATGAAAACTTTTTATGTATTTTGTGTCAAATGTGTGAAAAAAATTCTGCCTCAGAATCCACAGCCACCTGGGTATCTGGGCACTCAGATTTATGCCCTTTTCCTAACTCAAATCAGTTACATGAAGCTAAAAAGACCCAACAGGACACATAAAGACAGTTCCACCAAGACTATCTAAAACGTTGGTGGGAGTTAGCAGTCAAGGTTCATGAACCTGACACAGGCAAAATAGATATTTAGATCTGGATCCCTCCTGTTCCCAAGTGCCTGCCCTGTTTCCTGATCTATTGTGAGGGTATCTCTCTGAACCCAGAAGTTTCCTGCTATTCCGAAATAACTCTAATGAACATCTTCCTAGGGCAGAACACTACAGAAAAATATTTTGTGGTTAACAAATTAAAAAAAAAAACAAAACCAAACAGGCAACCAAAGCCAACTCTTAAAAATAATCTACCTTTTATTTACAATCATTTTCTAAGTTGACAGACCAGGACCAATCCCTCAGCTGTTATAGTTCACCCCACAAAATGAGTTGACTGTTTTTTTTCAAGTCTAAGGTAAACCATTAGTACAGAGTGTGATTATCTCTTTCAGGAGAACCATACACAATATGTACTCATTATATTCTATTTTGTACTTTATGTAAGTTAGATAAAAGTTGGTATAATCAGTGAAGATGTAATTGCAAGGCACTCCATTGAATCACTTGTGTACTGAAATGCTCTGAGATTGCGCATCCCTGCTTTAGGGAACTTTTATATAAAATCCATTACTATGCAAAACAACCTCCATGTCATTGTACTTTGATATCCAATTTTCACTTTTGCTAAAGGACTGTAGTGAACTCATTTAAATAAAAATCAGCTCAAAGAGGAAAAAGTTGATTTGTATTGAATCATACTGTTATGTCTTTTCAAGACAAGCAATGAATAATATCCTCAGAGATTAAAAACTGGTTTCAAATTGTTGATATTTTAAAACATCAGGTGCAGAACCTATCCCCCATATTCTTTGCCTCTCATCAGAGAGTGTGAGGAGAAAAAACACCTCAGAGATACCAGTAAACCTGGATCCTCATTTAAGTCTCCTGAGCTGATGAAGAGGGTTACGCAGCCTGGGTGATTCATTTGCAGATGATTGCTTCCTCAGCTAAAAGATTTGTGTAAGATAAAGCTACATCACTAGCTGAACTATTTCATTTATGATGTCAGATGTTAGATGATGTTCCTTCTTTATGGTTTGGCAATGTTATTTCCTACTTTCCTTTGCCAGAAGGCGTGGCCTCACTAAGACTGGGATCAGAGAGGATCTATGTCTCATTCACACAAAACAAAAATCAAGTCATCATCTTGCCCTCCTGGTTTCTTAAGTTTGCATCACTCTCATCAAGAATATTCAATTATTAATCTTAAAAGTTATACATCTGGAGGAATGTGAAAGGTTAAACAGACAAGCTGGACAAGCTCAGTGCATACATTGGTTACTGCTCTGCACCTGTGTGAAAACTCTCCTTACAGTGACAGTTGATATTCTCTCTTTTACTATTATCAGCCCCTGACCACTCCAATGGGGGGAAATATAGATAAGAGGATTTCCTCTACATAGGGAAACTGCAGAAATAGCTCCTTTGCTTGTAAAAAACTGAATCAGGAAGCCAAGGATAAGAAGCTGTTCTGATGTGAAAAAATTGTTAGAGGAGACTGTTCTCCCTGTAATATAAGAGATGGGTGCTGAAAGGTAGGATCTTAACTTTAGCTTCTCAGAAGAGCCCAAAAGAGTTAGATGCTGAGCTGGTATTTTAGACTCCTCTGAGGAACCCAGTCTATGTTCTCATTCAGACAATTAAGTAAGTGACCTAATTTTTTAGCAGCTGTATCCTAAAAGTTTTCCCATTTAAATATATTAAGTCCGTAATTTCAGCAACCGTTTTGAAAGCCTTGACTAAAGTTGATTCAGTTGTCACTGCCACAGCTGGGTTAATCTCAGAAGTGCCTTGAGGCAGAAAGTGGTGGGGCAGGACATAGTAGGCAAAGCTGATTCAATCCACATTTCCTTGCGTAGTAAGACAAGTAACACAATGACTTACAACTAGCATGGTATTGTGTAGACCACCTTACCAATAGATGATGAGGCTCCATGGGCTGAATCTTCTCCTAATATGCATAACTACAGTGCTGTTGAAGCAGTTAGATAAGATGACTTTTTATTCTTTAAGTCCAAGAATCTTTCTGAAGGAATTATGTGACTAAGGGAGAAAAGCTTAATTGTTCTAGATCTTCAGTAAATGGATTTGAAAATGAGGGACTAGAGATTAACAAAGACTGAAGATGTGAAAGCAAGTTGCAAAATAAATGTGCAGACATAGAAGGAAAAACAAATGTCTTGGTTTAAGACTATGATACAGAAAAGTACAAGCAGGTTTGAATATTATATGCAGCTGGTAAGAATTTATAGTAAAATGATAATATATTCACAGAGTTGAAAAATATAAAGCTTCACAGGCAATCTGCAGATTCATTGGCTGACCAACGAGATAGGTGATGCACTACTAGTGTTACAAAACAGTCAATATAACAAAGAAAGAAATACTTTTGTTGTAGAAATTGGACCATTGATGGGTATTGTCACCCTCAGACTGAAAAGACATTGGTATTCCAGCCACATGCAACCAATTCTCTGGCCTGTATCCACTTTGAGTACATAAAGCTTTTCATTTAAACTCCTGGTGTACATAGGAATAAGACTCTGATCCCTCCAACCACTCTTCTGGCCAGTCTGCCTCTGTCATTCCTCCCTCAGTCCTCCTCTGGATTTCTGCTGGCTGGATGAAATTCCTCAGTGTATCCAGGAGTCTCACAATACATGATCACAACAATGCACCTATCTGCAGTAAGCCAATCACGACAGATCCTCTGGGCCTCCATGGAAATGGTCTTTCTTTTCACCACTTTGCAGAAATTATAGGAAGCCTATATTTGGGTAATTGGAGGGGGACATTCTCCAGTTACCTCAGCACATTATACCAACGGGGAGAAACTGTTACTTTACTCCATAAAAAACATGTTCAGTTGTCTAGAAGGATTTGTTCATTATCTGTATGGTTGTTGAGATATATTCACAGCAAATTTATGCAAATCCTTGTTCACTTATTGGCAATTAACAGCATTCCACTTCTCAGAGCATAGAGATTTATGTACTTCTCATTGGCTGCAGATAAATAAATATATAGCGACTACACCAACTGGATTCCCAAGGCAAAGCAAAGTCCAGAAAATCAAAAAGCTGGATCCACTGGTAAATCAAGCCTTCATCCACTGCATGGGATAGATGAGCGTGTATGGTTGATTTATGCATTAATTTTTGAAAATAAGGGTTTTGATCATATTTGCCTGGTAGATATTAACACACTGATTTTTACAAAGCTAGCACATGTGGAGATGGGAAGCTTAGGTTTTTTCCCCAGAGCACTTTTCTTTGCCACCAATAGGGAAGGTTACTGAATCTCTATAGAGTATCTTTTCCTTACAGAAGCTCAAAAGAAACAAATGGAAGACAATGCTGATTTGATTCAAGAGGAATGCATATCAGAGAATGCAGATAACTCTACAGAAGAGCCAATTGAAGGAGGGCCAGATGCAGATGGGGATGGAGAAGATATGACTGATGGGATAGAGGAGGATTTTGATGAGGATGGCAGCAATGAGCTGGTAAGGAATAATCATGCCATGTCTGTCTATACAGTTGCTACAAGCAAGCACAGAGAAACAACAATCTGGGTTAACAAAATAAGCTCACAGCAGCACTGTGATGTTCTGCAACTAGTGCCTAGTCCTTCTTCATACACTGTAGTATCATTTAAGCATAGGGCCCTCTGAGGATAAACAAGAAAAATATTTTTTACTACACTTGGTGATTTTAGAAAGGAAATGTACTTTAAATTGATTTACATTTATTATTTTACATTTACTGAAATGGAGGTGAGAAAGGAAAACATGGTGTGGTTTGTTTTTGGCTGGGGTGGGGAGGGTGTTAACTGGAGCATTTCAAAATTAAATAAGATTCTAGAATAGACAACTTTCTCATTTTTAAACCTGCAGTCCCCCATAATCTTCAGTCCCTGTCTTCCATGTGTATCATCTTCTGTAGTCTGCGTTGGCAGCTACAGATTTTTTTGATGCAAGGACTTTTCCTTAAGAAATGTTTGGCTAAAAATGTTTGGGTTTTCAGCCTGAGCCTGCACATTTCATGAAATGCCCATCATGTTGTTAAACTTCTAAGTTCTTCTAGAAAAACATATTAAAAAATATTTTGAAAGCCAAGTTCATACTTTTTTTGTTCATTCCTAATAAGAATGGATCAGTCATATTGTTTTAGACTCTATAATACTCTCCCTTTCTTCCCAGCTTTCATATACTTCTGCTGTGAGCAGAAATCACTTCTGATGCTCAATGTCACTGTCCCTGCTTGCTTTTTAACACACATTTAATCATGTGTACACTGTAAAAATCATTCAGTGAAGCCAACAGAAGTCAGTCAGCTATGTGCACAGCTGAACCAACATGAAGTCTGGAGTAACAGGGCATGTGAATAACCAGTGTTTTGTACTGCTTACTGGAAATGCAATTTAAACCTACTGCTAATTTGAAGGTTTGTGTCCATTTAGCCAGCACAAGGCCCTCTTGAATTTATAAATCCTGAATAGCTTAATGCCTAGGAGAAGCTACTACAACCTGAATCCCCTCATCTTTTAACATGTGATGTAGAATAGATGACATTATCACTTTTTCTCAAAGGAACAGGTTCTTCTGTACAGATATGAGGGACGTCTGTAAGAAGTTGCCACTCTGAATTTGTAGCAAGTTGAAATTTTGTAATGAATAAATAGTTATAAATATAATATCCCACCATGGCTAATACCTGATTGGCTGAAGTGATATTAGTAATAGGGGTGACCTCAGTTTAACAAGAGTTGTGGGTTTTGCACTAATTAGGTGTCATACTCCCTACTGCAGACAACTAAATGGGGAAGTTAAAGTACAGTATATTAGCCTCTGATTGTTCAGTGCTGTCATTTCACCCTGTGGGTATGACATATTTAGCACATATCTATACTATATAATGAAGCATGATATAGAAGAGATTTTTCATCTAGCAAAGGTCTAAGCAGGAAACTTTCTAAAAAGCAAACAGCACAGGAAGACTTCATTAGCAGTGAAAGTCTGGAATTGGCACACCAACATTTGCACACCACTGCTTCCAAGTTAAAAAGCGTTTCCAAGATTTATGTTATGGAATTAGTTGAAGTGCAGTGTGTTGCAGACACAGCTCCAAAGACAGCTCAGAGTTCTGAGCCACACATCTCAGGCATGGTGGGGAACCAGCTCCGTTTTTTCTGCATGCCATTACTGACCCCCTTGAGTGCTGGGAGGAGGTGGCTTACTGCATGTGGAGAGTGACGTCCTCTGCTTTGCACCCTAGCACTCATTAATTATATCCCCCCAAACCTGACATGGTGGTAGCGAGGAAAGGGCAAGGAAGAGCACTTACGTGCATCATCACCGTCAGGTGCAGCCCATCCCAATGCTAGGGCAGTGGAGCCCGTCAGCCTCATGCCTTCCACCTTCCCGAATGCTGGGACTCTCTAGCCGAGAAGCCAGCAGTATTGTAGACTTTAAAGCTCAGAACCAAGATTGCCACTGATGTAAAATCCTCGTGCTTTTCATCCTCCCTTGTCATTTTCCTCAAGCTTTGGAAGAGGCCACTTCACCTTATTTTTCCTCCCTGCTACTGTGGGATAATAACACTTTCTTTCTTTTGCAAAGCCGAGGGAGACCAGCAAATGAAAAACTGCTATGGATGGGATAAAGGATTGCACTACAAAGGGTTACTTCAAAGAAATCTCAGGCAATGGGTGTTTCCCATGCAAAGGCAATTATAAATTGTACTGTACATCTTTCCTCCACAGGTTTTACCCAAATACTCAGCAGTATTGGCCAGTAACGTTATAACATGAAGCTGGTAGTTTATGATGCATCTTGTAATTCAGCCTGTTTTTCACTTATACTTACATATATTTATGTAGATATAATGGCCAATTCCTACAAGTTTTAATTTCTACTCCAATCACTGATAGCTGTATAACGGGAAAGTCAATAAGAATACTATCAAATATATAGTGAATATGCCAGTAGGAATACTTGGGATTTCAGTTTGCTTCTACCCGTTCTGTGCCCTGCTATCTGGCATTACCCTCTGTTTTGTGAAAAGTAAAGTAGATAGATAGATAATCTTGTTATGAGACAGGAAGTCCTAACAGATGTTGTTCTCCTGTTTCATGAAAACTAAGTTATTTAGGAAAAAGAGCTGACTAATAGCAAATGTGTCATTTTGGAATGCAGCAAGTTACAACTCATTTGAGGGGAAAAAAAAGGGTTTTTAAGCATGAAAAGTGTTAAATGTGAAACAATTAGGACAAACTTCTCATGTGTAAAAACATAACCTTGGACTCAGAATAAAAAATACACCTCCAAAGGGCATTTTCTAATGAAATCTATAATCTTTTCACAATATAAAGCTAAAGGGATTTAGGATGATGATGAAAAAAATTCTTTTCTTTTATCATTAAGAGCAGCAGAGCAAATAGAAAAACATTTGAAATGGGCATAGCTAATGTTCTGAAGCCAGTTCAGCACCAAAAATTGGTTGTGAGTCTACTAGTCTGAAGAATATTATTAGAGGGAGAGAGGAACATGACTTAAATTTAGATCTTAACCTTTTTTGCAGTGCTTCATACTTACCTGTAAATCTCCCACCAAGCCATCTGCCAATAAACTGCCACAGGACTGTTGAACACAATACTGTTGTCTCTTTTTTTTTTTCCCCTGTGACCAGCCCTAAGGCTGTCAGTAAAGGGAAGTGTTCAATAAGGACAGACTCGCTGCCAGAGTCCAGATACTGCCAGAATGGAGCCTCTGAATCTGTGTATGTGGATCTTCATCTTTGGACTAGAGGACTCAAAACTATATTTCTTTCTCTATTTCTAATTCTTACTTGTAAAGGAAGTGACTATGCAGGATGTATGCTGTGGGTTTAGGTGGTAGGATCAGTTCTCTAAATTCACACACTGCCTATTCGGGGGAACAGGTTACTGCACATTAACTGAGTGATGGCAGCTGTCCTCATGCCTGCTTTCAGCCTAGACCAACTGTAAAGAAATGTAAAGTAGTTTAGCCTGCAGTCTGAGTTAAGTCAGGCATGGATTTAAGGAGGCTTTAGCCTCTTCATTTGCCTGCCTGGCTGCACACATAAAAACACATCACATTCAACAGCTGCACACCTTCTTCATCCACCATTTAGATCAGGATGTTGTTCATTCCTGCATTGTCATTTTCTATGGACTAAAGACGCACCCACAAACTGTTGTTACGGCTCAGCTGAAGTGTGAAAAAGTTTTACGCCGCAATAACTTGATTGCCTATCTAAACTCTAATTCAAGACATGCTGCATTTGAAGTATCTGCTGCAGTCATCAAACATCACCTCTTGGGAAAGTTTCTTTTATACCAACTGTTTGCCCACAAACATCTCTCAGTAAGTGTCTCCAGTGCTGCAGACACTCCAGCTTGAGGATCTTTTCAGAACAATCCCCAAAGACTTTTGCTGCATTGACATACTGAAGAGTTCTTTAAATGGTGATTTCACATATATGAACTAGATATATGTATGGATATGTCAAATAGTTGACTTCAACTTGCTCAGTGAAGAGTGTCATACACTTCTTACCCACCTGCTCTTACACGGTGGTCTTCCACTCCCTGTTGTACAAGGGCATGCAATAATATATTGTAGCTGTATATATGTAAAATAATCACTAACTTGGAATGTAGCTCCTGAGCTACTCAACTCATGTCATGTAACTGACCTTCAGAGGTAGCTGGAGTGGATGAAAACTTCAGGTCTGTTTGCTTTGCTCCCTTTAGATACAAAAACAAGTAGTTGGTTATCCCAGATTTTACTGGACCCATGAGTCAGGGTTTCCATCCACTCCTCGCATTGAACAGTTTCTAGTTGCAGTGAATTAAAAACCTTTGTGTTCCTTCCTAGTGCAAACACATCCATTTTTATTGCTTTTAATCTAACTGACCCTCAACAGCACTGTGAAGAAAGCAACACACCTACGCAGCTTCCCATCTTGCCTTACAGAAAACAAGCTCCTGTGAAGAAAGATCTTTATGTTTACTAAATTCACCTCACACACAAATCACAAACTGGCCACAAATCATCAGAACACGTCAGTGGTATCAAGAAGTTTTCAGGTGCCTGCCATGGCTTTAAAATGTAAGGAGTGGGAAGGAAAGCCAATAACCTCCTCTTATTCCTGTGGCTGCACAGAGGAGAGCAGAAAGCCACCTTTGCAGCACAGTCCAACACGGGTTTTGATATTTGAGAAGCAGCTTGGCCTCAGCACCTCTGAAACAAGCCCCTTCTTACCAGAAGTAGCATTAGCAGTGTGTGGTGCGGCTCAATGCAGGAAACGCATTTCTTTATTAGCATGCATGGTGGTTTCCTTACCCTGCTGATTTAGTGGCTGGAGAACTCAGTGCAGGCCCAGAGCATTTCATATACCTTCTCTGAACTTGTTTCAAATGGCACTAATCAATCATTGAGGAAGCACTGGCTCAAAATGAACTATAACTTAGCTTCGCAATCCCCTTGTAAATAACAAAGGTGGCATCCAATTAATTGGCTGAAAGCCTGAAGTATTGTAGATTTGGAAAAAAAAAAAAAATCTCTTTTGGCTAATGCTTAATAAAATACCAACAAACTAATTAATTGGAATGAGTTACACACAAGCACTCATATCTATATTATATTGCCTGAGAAGAATAGTTTCTATCAAACTGTCAGCCTTTCATAATAAGTAACTATAATAATAATAGCACAGCAGTGGTTCAGTAGTTAAGCATTCAGTAGAGCAAACTGTTTTCTGGTAGAGCATGTGATCCTAATGATTTCAAACACAATAGATTTATGGTGTCATAACTCAGATCAGACTCTGGTTAGTGCTTGGCTGGAATTTGAAGGATATGTTCATAGTCACAGCATTGTGATTTTATGCTGGTGTAGCTATGCTAAAAATAATGAAGCCACACAAGCATTAGATGGGACTTCCACAATAATGAGTCACCTTTAATGAGATGTCTTGAGAGGCATTTTTATTAAATTATATCAGAAACTAAAGGTAGAGAGACTGTGCAAGGCCCAGTTCTGGTTACAGTGTAGATTTACAGCAGTTATTTCAACAACAATTATAGTTCCCTTTCTATTAAGTATATTTCAGTTACAGTTACCTCTCAAGGATATTTCATTTCTTACTCTTGTTCTTTTCTCCACCTCTGCACTGCATGGTTTCAGGCTATCGGATTTGTTTCTAACGTCTGATGGAGAATCATGTTTCAAACATAGAGAAACTGCCACAGACAAAAAACTCAGGATAATCCTCTTGCAGTACTGAGTTTCATTATGCAAAAGTAAAAACATTTTGATATGATAATAGCTATATTTCTTGTGGGAACTGATGCAAATGCCATTTAAATCAATGGAACCAACTAGTACTTTGGCTAAAGCTCACCAAAAACATTTCCCTCTTGTCACAAATGAGTGATTTAGATCATTGAAAGGACCACTGTCCAGCGAAAGTGGGTTTAATATGATGTTGTAGTAGTACGACTTAAGAAAGTTTGATGGCAAGATTCACACTATTAATGTATGGTGCAATCATTTGAACAATGATTCAAAACTACCAAGACACAAAGCTACCAAGGCACAAATCAGTTACCATACTACCAGGTTATGTGTGATATCAGTTGCTTACCAAAGATCTGCCCTTGGCAAAAGGTGTCTGCCTCGAGGAGTAACTTTGAGAGGTGTCCCAGCCCAAGGGGAGATCACCGCCATGCAGCCAGGCTGCTTAGCCTGCAGAGCTCAAGGAAGGCTCACTGAGGCTGTTGTATTTATGGAATAAAGTGGCTGGCTTGTAGTCAAATTACATGCAATAGGAAAGGTATGCATGAGACTCCTAGCACCCACAATCTTCTTTGTTCCTGGATAAATGAGTCTTCGGAAAGCCACCTGCTATTCATGTGTTAATCGTGTGATCGGTGTTCCAAGCTCATATGCATCGATGCTTACTGTGTTACTTTGCTCCTTTGTGGGTTTTCAGAGAACAGACTGAAACTAGAGGAGTTCTTGGCTGCTACAGCTCAGGACTTGACCTCCTTTGGAGCCTGAACCAAACTACTGCTTGTTTGGTTAAGGGGTTGAGTGCATCCATCATACCTCTCCTATAAGTAGTTAAAGGGAAATCAAAGTAATTTAATAGCAAATCTGTATGAAACAGCAAAACTTTCTTTATTTTCAGTATTTTGCATGAGCATTCAACAATGAAAATACTCAGCAGAGAGAAAAATAAGATCTACAGAAAAGGAATAAAAATTTGTCCAATGCATTTCATGTACTTAAAGCCCAATTTTGCATATCTCAAATAGCAAAATTGATCAAATATGTGACTATATGATAGGACTGATAGTACTTAATTTATTATTGTAATCAAACTGGACTTTTCATTGCCCTTTTAGATACATTTTTTTTTCTGTCAATAGCATCAGGGCAGACCAGACTGACTCTTCTATTATCAACAGAATTAGGCTGATTAGGCATGTCAAAAAGATCAATAGCTACTGTGACAATTTGCAGCTTGCCGATTGCACTTATACAGAAAAAAAAAGGATAAAACTTCTAATTAATGGTAATGGCTGAAGCAACATTGTGCCAGAAATCTTATTTACATTACTTTAAATATCATTGAGAGCAAGCAAAATTTAGTCTTTTTGATGCACTGAACATTTTGGACTTCATTGAAGTTTTGCTTTCAGTATCAGGGGAAACATGAAGCTCTTCATTCCTAAGATAAATGAATAGGTAAAAGATTGTGTTCACTTGATAAATATCAGTGCAAGATGTTTGTACTTGAGCAAGCTAAGAAAGTCATTAGGGGCAGCATACCCGACAGATACTAATGTGTTGTACCTTCCAAAGCTGCAGTAAATCTAATAACCTGTGACTAAAAAAATGGAGAAAGTAATAAAAGCGTGTCATGAAATCAAAAATTGTAAGAAACTTCCTGACATGCCCTTTTGTTATATTTAATATATGCAATAGCACAGTAGACGTGTTTGTTGTTCACACGCTGTTGTATGAGTCATTGGAAAGGCCTTGCTACCAGGTCCTCCTCCCCATTTTTCCTGGCAGTCAATTTCTCAGAGGAAGACTTCCTAAGCAGTCTTCAGGGTTTTAACCAGGTTACTCCTGACTGACTACATAATATTTTTCTAATTGTTATTTACATCCTATCCCCTACATATCACATGGGAACCTGCAGAAAATGTAAGCACTGTTATCATGCACTTTGTGTCTCTCTTTCTACTAGACTTCCCTGCCTGTAATTGCATATTTGTAAAATGAATGAGCAAAATAATTTCCTCACCTTTCACATCTATTCTTCTGAATCTGCTCCATGTTATTTAGTCCACAATTAAAAAAAACCAAACTCAAAACCATAAAACTTTTTAAAACATTTATAATGTAAATAATTAATTTACAGTCATTAGAATCTTAGAGTTGATGCAAAAGAGCTTGAAAAGAATGCTTTTTTCATCTGTTAATCTCTTTTTTAAGCAAAGGATGGGGAATCAGGAAGGTTGGGTTCCATTCTCAGCTTTGCCACTGAGCCAATGTGGTGGGCAATGTGTCTCAGCAGATCGAATGTGCATGTAGACTCAGCCCCTCTTTCTGAGGTTAGACCAATAGGTGCCTTTGGCCTTGCAGCCAACATGTGGGAAAGGAGCATTCCCAAAAACATGGTTTAAACTTATAAAAATTATATGCTTTCCAGTCAAGAATGTTGCAAATTTTATTTTTGCGCATTGAACAACATCGAATATACTCTTCAATGAATCTGTTTTACTTTTTTGTTGCACCCTGCCATCAGTCTTGACCCGCCTGAAGTTTCAGTCACCATTTAACTTCCTACATTTTCTGCTAAGAATTATTAGCATGGCCTCTCTTTTTGAGGTCTGTATGCAAGGCAATTCTGTACAGGTCCCTTTCAGACCCAGCAGGGCGAAAATTAATAAACCCTGCCAGCAAGTTCCAGCAAAATGCCCAGGCACATACAGCAAGTGCAGGAAAAGTTGTGCATCGTCTTCTCCTACCCCCTGCTAATCCCACTGAGCACAGAAGGACCACCTATGTTCAGCAGTTTAAATGGGGTACCTCCTTTCTGAGATAATAAATGGGTATAAACAGAGGAAATTATCTAAGTTCTTTGTGTCAAGCTCATGCACTACCTTCCTGTGGACCTGTGTTTTGAAAGGGTAGCTTGTGTGCTTTCTCTGTTTTGGGGGGAATAGGGACTCTGCTGTTTGTTGACCCGCTGTTGTGGGAGCAGCTCGGAACACCTGGCATTTGTTTTCAAGAGTGACTGTTAGAATTTGTTGTGCTGCATGTTTGCCAAGTTTCACAAGGTCAGGTTGGAGGATGGCCTTGTGTAGGCCTGGGAAGAGGTGGCTGAAGACAGTCACGAGTATGTCTATGGAATGTTTTTATCTTTAACTGTTCTGAGGACTGGCAAACATCCCAGCTGGGCCAGATATGCCCTCCTGTGTTAGTAGTATTGGCTATGTGCCGTTAGTACTTTCTGGATCTTTGTTGAAAGATATATAAGTTGGATTCTTTTGTGAAACAAAGGGAATCTTGCACAGAGAGTTTGAGCACTTAATTGAGTCTCCGCAACTGTCAGTAGATTTATCATTATTTAGTATTCATTATTCATATTTCTGCTGATTTCATTTTGGTTTGGGTTTTTGGGGGTTTGTTTTTTTTTTGTTTTTAGTCAGGACTATGTGCTTATCTTAAGCTTTTAGGTAAGAATAAGATAGTCATGGTGCTTGGTGTTTTTGAGACATCAAAATATTTAATGTCTCAGCTTCAACTGTCAAAAAGAACTGTTGCACCTCCAATAAAAAAAAAAAAAAAAAGAAAAGAAACAAAAAACCCCAACAAACCACCAACCTGTGAATTGATTCAAAGGCAAATAATGCTGTCAGATCAGGCGAAAATTCTCTCTGACAAAATACTTGCCTGAATGAGATTAATTCATCTCTGATATAATATAATTGACCTTAATATTCAGTATAAGTGGCCTGGTGATGTATATTCTATCTAAGTAAATCAGAATTAGCTCCACAAATTTTGCTAGCCTAAAATTTATAAGCATAGAGTCAACCTCTGAGTGCAGTACAGAAACAAGGACAGCCAAATACTTACCACCCAGAAGCAAACCTAGATCCCTTTTCAGGGGAGGGTAATGGTGGCTTATAAAAAGATCGCAAGCTTTTTGCTGTAACTTATGGCTGGTAAAGAAACATCAGATTTAATTGAAGTAACACTTTAAATATAAAGACTGATTTCAGTTTCCACCTCTGAATATTTTTGCCAATGTAATTTTCACTAATTATGGTAGAGTTGCTCTTCTTTTACCTCCCCGTATTTTGGTTGACTCCAGTAGACTTTGAATGACTTGTGGAAGGTGCTGGGTTGGGTTTGGTTCACCCATTGTTTGCAACCAACATTCCCCAGTCCTGTGTAGGGAGAACAGCCATCAGAATAGTAACCTAGTGTATATACCAAAGCAGCAGTACGAGGTACAGTGGGAAAGTGGTGCAAGAACAGGAAGGGGACACTGGTGTTTTCTAGGCTTTCACTGGGACACTGAAATCCTCTGCAACAACTCAGGCCAGCCATTGGGTCTGTGTTTGGCTATGGATTTGAGCCTATCAGCTTAATCCTCAAATACTTAGATTTAACTGAAATTGAGCAATTGCCATGCATCACACATTTTTCTTAGCATGTCAGTCTTTGAAAGTAAATAGCTTTGGTTCCCCTAAAAACCAGTTATTTCACAGGCTTTATCAGTATGCTTGAGCCTCAAGAATGCTGAGTGAAAAACCCTCAGAGGAAACATTTTTCTGCTGAAAGTCTTCATGCAAGTAAAGAAGGGTAAACACTGAAAAGCCAAAAGGTTGTTATTTTTCCATATACAAAGACACAAATTTTAAACATTTTTATTTTTTCAATACAAATTGCAGAGCCACTGCAGTTAGTGACCCAATTATTCCAAAAGGTCTCTGATTTTTGAGAAAATATAAAAGTGTTACTAAGAAGATTTTCTGCATGATTAATATCAAAACATGAAAGGCAGATTGAATTTATCTGTACATAGGCATTTACAGACCTCAGAAAAGGGAAGTTATTTAGAAAGTGATAGAACTGTAATTGCCATTTCAACAAAAAAGCAATCAGTGAGGAATAAAACAAGCTCAGTCTGCCAAAATGAAGATTTGGAAGTTAATCAAATGCCATCTTAGCCAGCCTGTTATGCTGATATGTGTATCTGAAGTTTCCAAATTGTTGTTGCTATTGATTTCTAAAAGTACACTACAGTTTTATAATGTCTTTCAAAATGAGTAAGTTGTGTTCCAGCCCCAATAAATAAAGAATCAAAAGGCTAAATTCTTCTCTGCTTCCTCTTTGCAGGGTTATACTAATCCCTTCTCAGCTATTAGGTGATTCTGCACCATTTGCAGACCACAGTATAACCTCAAGTCCACCATTTTGCTTTCTAATTTTTCTTTTTAAAGGAACGTCTCTTGAAATCCTCATAAAAGAGAAATATTATGCACTACTATGAACTTTGCATTCAAATAAGTATTACGCAGGAAAATGCCGAGCAAAACCTGTTTAAAATAGGACCCACTTTTATTGTCATTTCCATCTGGATCACATTCGCAAATCAAGTCTTTCACAGGTAGTAGTCTTTCGCAGGTAACTCTACATCCTGTATGTTTAACTGACTGTCTTAATTCAGTACACTATTGTCACTATTTAAGTATCCATTGTGCATCAATGTTAGTCTCATCCCTTTCCTCCTTCCTATGGTTTCCTCTGAGCTTTCCCAGTATCTCTGTCATCTCATGCTAAATGCTTCCAGCTGCTTCCTTCAGCAAGCTCTCCTCCCCATTCCTTCTCTATTAATTTGCTTTTTACCTCGCTCCACCTGGTCTTTATGTTGAGTAAAACTTCTGCCTCCAAGTAACTGAAAAATCTCCTGTTGATTAGATGGGACATTCCTGATCTCATTACCATCATTGCGTACAATTTCTTTTTCCTGCATGGGTGCACTTTGTTTTTTTATATCTATCTAAACTCTAATTTGGAAATACTGGGAAAGTTTAGCAGGTGTTTTCTGTGTAATTAATTTAAAGTAATTCTCCTAGTAAGCTCCTACTTTCATATATTTTAAAAACACACTACTTAAAGTGTAGGCATAGTGAGTGCCCTCAGGGTACAAGTTTTAGTAGTTCCTTTATACATTAAGCTGTGTGTTCAAACCTGCACCCTTGGCATTGGTAGGACAGGAACTATTGCCTTCAGCATTAATACTAACTGGACCACCACCTCACACTGGGGAATTCCTACTCCTCACACTGAGCAGAGGTTAATTCAGTAGGAATTTTATTCTACAACTTTTTGACAGACCCTGCATCCTAAAACCATCTCCTTTGTAGCATTCAGAATGATAAAGGACGACCCTTACCATGGATCCTGCTAGGACTCAGCTAGACTTGCTTCTCATGGAACAGGCCCAATCCCAAGAAGCAAAAAACACCCAGCAGTCTCCAATGAGAGTCATACCTCTGGGAATTCACTATGAACATCCAATCATATTCAGGGTTAAAGGAAAGTGGGACATTTTCCCCTTTGCTATATTTGGCACTGGATCCCAAGAAGGTGTGGAGCTGTTGTCAAGATACACTGTTACAAGCTGAGGGAATTCTGTGGACACCATCAGTGAGGCCTTACTGCATTTGGTTTGGCTTTGTCAGCCAAGAGTGAATACGAAATGGAGTGGTGGTGGTGGGAGCACAGCTTCACCGTGGGGTAGCCTTGTGAGTGCGTTCTGGGTGATGGCTTCAGGGCAACGAGTTCTGCAAAAGCACCACCTTCCCATCTTCCCACTTATTGCATGTTCTTCTGCTCCTGCAGCCCACCCCATACTCTGCAGAAGGTCCAATGCCTCCAGCTTCAGATCCTTCCCACCATCACCAGAAACTACACTACTAGTCCCTGAGTCTTCTCCTACTGCTATAAAGGACCTTGTAGAGGAAGATTTTGCTGCAAAAAGCAGTCGAGTAGGAGGAAAACTCACAGAGTAAAGTGAGGGGGACAGATCCACTTCTTCCCCTCCCCCTCCTTGCTGCCCTCATAGCCCCTCTCAACAAAGGTCTCAAATTATCATGGTGACTCTAATCCCAAAGTTGTTCTTTCAGCCTCACACCTGACCATCATCTCAACTGCAGCATGTCCTCACTGGCACTCTCCAAATATGAGATCCTGTCTCCACCACCACACCCAACAGTATTCATCACAAATCTGCCCACACGGGACTCTAAGAAAGAAAAGATATGTTGGTCTAGGGCAAAAATCAGTATTTGATAGGGTAATCTCATTTTTCATGCTGATTTTTATCAGGCAAACAAGTGAAACAGAGCATTTCAATACAAAGGAGGTAGAAGTTTGTTTCCACTGAGTAAAACAGCCATTCTTACATGTACTCACATAAGTACTAACACTTCAAAGCAATTAAACTGTTCACTGAACAGAAAAACGATTCTGTAGTGTTTTCAGCAATTCAAGTATGATTGACAGAGTACAAAAGATAATTATTAGGTTTCATCATTTGAAGAAAGGTTTAAAGAAGGTGCAGCTGCTTCCTTTAATTATTCTTTATTAATATTTACCAAACTGTACAATTCCTCCTATTTGTTATATGCAGTGAATATTCTATCACTAGCTTATTATAAAAAGTTTTGCTTTAGTGCCATAATTTTGTCTGTCATGTTTTACAAGCGTTACAAATGACAGCAGCAAACCCATAATACACATACACATTCACATTGCACTGCTAACACCTACTGAACTCAGCATTTACATTTCGTATGGGGGCATTTTACTAAATCACCTATATAACTGTGTTACTTAATCAGAGATTTCATGCTTTAAATCAAGGGACAAAGCACAAGGTGTATCTCAAATGAACACAGCTGTGAAGTCAATGTGATAGCTAATACAAATTCAAGGTTCCTTGGTAAGCCCTGTTCATTGCTTATGGTTTTCCATTCATGATGATGAATGCTGTGTAAAAGCTAATAGAAGCACATGCCCCCATGGTACCTTACAAACATAAATTACTGGGTTTTGCACTCAGTGAGCTGCCTGCTTAAGAGAAAAAAGGATATTGTCTTGAGTTAGACACAGCAAATAATCAGAATGGCAATTTGCACTACTACTTTCTGTAATGCATCCTGATTTTTCTCATTTTAGGGAAATATCTGGATCAATAATGGCTAAACAAGATTTGGGATTTTTTTTAATAAAAGACTCTTCTGCAAACAGATTCAGTTTTTCACCTCCTTGCCTGTCCAGAAAGTACATTTCATAATCAGAAGAAATTATTAGAGATGAAACAGAGTATGCCATCCTAGAGGACATAAGAGCAGCATCTGTAGACCTGGATTCAGTATTCTCAGTTGTACAGAAAACAGTATAGGAGTGAGCATCAGATGCAATCAAAGCAATCGCGCTACAGTTGCAGTTTGAGGTAGTGCAAGTATGAGGGCCAGTGTTGTGAGTGAAAGGGCAGTGCAGCAGCTGCATTTTAATGCGGCTTGTAGTTGTTTTGCAGAAAGTGATGTATGGCAGTCACATAACCCACTGCCAAAGCCTAGTCAGACACCAGCAGCAACCTGGGAAGGTGTCAGGCATCAAGTCTCCTACTCAACAGGAGCCTGACAGAGGTAGAAATGCAATTTTACCTGAAACCAAGCAGTGGTCAGAATTAGCTTCAGATGCCTCCTTTACAGTTATTAAACTCAGAAGTCTGGTCCTGAGAATGGTTTGTCTGGCAAGGAAAAAGAGGCAAGAAAGCAAGAGGAAGGATGTTTGAGGCTTTGGGTTTCAAGCTCATGTGTATAAGTGCACCATCATCTCTCCATCCAGTGTTTAGCTGCATTTTCTCAGAATTTCTGAGATTAATGTTATCATGAAAGCTATTCAAAGCAATAGATTGTTTAAAAACAGATGCATTTTGTCAGATGAACATCTTGCATATACTTGTTGGATGCTCTTATTGCTTATAATTATTGTGGGGTAAACCATACAGTAAATTCTGTAACATCCATATTCTGTGGGAGTTTTATCTAAACATTTTCTTAATGTACTACAAGGGAAGATGTTAATTGTGTACATCTTTTGTGTCATTTAGTCGTGGTGCATTCCTAATACTCCTTCCCAAGCATATATGCTAAATTTACACTCTCAGATAGTAAGATTTATTCCTGTACATCTAGGTCTGGAAGATGAGCGTGATAAAGAAACTCCAGCACATTTTCCCATAAACCGTGTCAGAAAGAAACTAGGTATTTATGGGGAAGAAGAAACAAAGCCCTATTGTTTACCCTTTTACAGAACTGTAAGGAAGAACAAATAAACCAGACCAGGAAAGAGGCTGAGTTCTGTTTGGATCCAGCTAGCAGAGATCAAAACTCATGCCTCCCACAGACAAATAAAGTCCACCTGAACAAGTTTAGAAAAGTGAGCAACATCACCCCTGCCACAGAAGTGGTGGCCACCATTACAGCTTCCAGCTGCTTGGGGAGGCTGGGGAGAGGGGGTGGCTCACCTCATTCTAAAAGAATGGTGCCTGCAGCTCTTTAGCATATATTGAGCTTACCTTCTCATAAAAGGCTTTTAGGAGAAATACAGAGTGCAAATTATTCCTATTGTGTCGTGCTTGCTGACTACGAAGCACAGAGCTTAGAGGAAATAGTCCCCTGGCAGGTGATCTGATGGCCAGGCACTTCCACAAAAAATGCCCTTTAGATGCAGGGCATTCTTAAAGATCTACAGATGTAAAGACTGGAATTATCTAGGCTTTGAGGGGAGGTAATTGATAAAACCATTAAACTTCTAAAAGACAAGATGGAAAACTCTCTAGATTTTTACTGAATTTTATCTGATTTACTCCATCATTTTTAGTGATTATAGTTTGGGGCCCATTAAGTAGAATTGCACTTTCATTTAGTGAGGTGTTTAATGTTGGCTTTCCAATGTTATATACATTGTAATAATGTAAAGTTAAAATTAATTGAATCTAGTATAATTTGAGTCTGGCCCAAATGCTAGAAGGACCACACTGGAACTATAAGAGTAGCAATAGCATTTCTGGAAGACTGAAATACAGTGTTATGCCTAAGAAGATTGTTTCCAATAGCTCATGCTCAAAAAGCCATCCAGATAGGGAAAAAACCAGCAGAAATAATTTCAGGTAGAAAATGAACCAATAAATATTCCATAACCTATCTCCAGCTTTTTTCAGAGATTATGATGGCAATTAGGACAGAATATACTATTTCTTTGATATTGTCTACAGCTGCCAAGACTATACGCTCAGTTGGGTTATTCAATTCTTAAAATGCATTATGTTCAAATCACGCGTTCTAAAGCGGGTTTCTGTTAGAACTACATCAAATGAAAGCCATATTGCTGGCTTAAATATAATTCAGTTCATCCTTGTTGTGTCGGGATGTTTTTTATATATATAACGGGAAGAAAATTAAAAGATTAAAAAAAACATTAGTCATCATGAGGTTTTTTAATATCATCAGCACTACCATAAAGCCAGCTGATAAATTGCACACTATTAAGAAGAAAGAAATAGAATAAAATTAGTATTGCATTACACTAGATTAATCATAGCCTTGGGTTACTGTCATTCTATGGAAAATAAAAGCTTGACTATTTCAGATTTTAAAGTTTCTTCTCAGCCTTTAAGATTATTTGCCTTAAGAGACAAATTACAAGCCCATGTACTGAAGGAAGAACACAAGATTTTGGACTAGTGGGGTTGGTAAATTTTTATCATTGTTTCTAAACAACAGCAAAGCAGCGTTGATGACTTGGATCCAGATGGTTAGCAGTAACGCTTCATAATAGTAGCCTAATGAAGCTTTTTAGTGGTGGTGACAGGTAAATGCTTGAAAGGTTTATGGCAGGGAAAAAGCTTCAATAAATAACTTGAAAATCTGTCTCTCTTCTTACTTGCATAATTGTTGCTTTTTATAATGGCATAATGGAACAGCAAAGCATAGGTGAAGAAAAGGCTAGCAAAGAAGAACTCTTTCTGGAGCTAATAGCATGTACAGTGGTTTGGTTTTTTTTTTACTTCTTGTAAGATCAATAGCTACTTTACAACCATTAGGCCTCTCTCAGACTTAACGGGAAAATTTTAAAATCTTTTTCATCTAGTTAAATCTGTCCAGGGATCAGGAGCTAAAAATAGGGGAGATGAAGACTTTTCCCTATGCAAGTACAGAGTAATAGTTTCAGGATATTTTAACTGAAAGAAGAAAGTTCTGGGATCTCTCACATAAGCTTTTCTCCCTAATCCTGGTTACCTGTGAAGAGTACAACCAGAAATCTGGTGCTCCCTTTGCAACAAGGGGGAATCTGATGGCTGAGTGCTTCAAAGGGCAGGAGGCCAGTCCTGCAGGAACTCTGATGTTTCTGATAAAACCTTTTTCATTGGAAAACCCGGTTTTCAATAAATGGAAATTTTAACAGAAATTGTCCCTTTTTTCCTGGGGAAGAAAAAGGCAGACTTAAAACTCACTGAAAGAGGGGGAAATTGGCTGAAAAGAACATCTGGACATTTTTCAGGTTTTGATCAGAAGTGCACCAGGTTTTGCCAGATGTTTTCAGTCTCAGTTATAGAAAATACTACAACAAAAAAAAAAAAAAAAAAAAAAAAAAAAGTGAAGAAGAAATTGGCTGAAAGATATTTTTCCTGTCAAAAGTAAAAAAAACCTTAGGTTGAAAATTTCACTTAAAAAAAGAAACCATCTACTTCTGTTAACATTTTCTACTGTCAGTTTTCCAAACAGATGTGATTGGGAAAGTGTTGTCAGTTTTTCTGTGGGTAGGTGGAGCTGGTATATCTTATGCTCCCCTGCAGCATCACTGAACGCTTAGTTGAAGCTGGTAGCATTAATAGGTCGCGTAGCAGGACTCTCAGATTTTTAGATGCAACCTTTCTCCAGTCTCTGCTGGAAGAATGATCCTCAAAAGTATTGGCTGACACTGGATTTTTGCTGTTTCACACTGTGGCTGGTAAAACTAAAACAGAAATCAAAGGATATGCAGTTAAAGCCTACGGCATGTACACAAGAAAAATAATAAAATAGACAATGTCAAAAGGGAAGCCATTGAGGAAAGAACCATTAATCTGGTAACTATAAGCATTGTTTGAGCACACAGTCAATGTAAATGGTCCAGAATCAGGTATATAAATAGTGCAATGGGACCGAAGCAAAGAATCCTACAGGCAGTTTATTTAGGTTGAATGCTATTATGCAAATAAAGCATTTCATTGCAAAGCAGCTAAGATACATTCTTCTATTTTCTGCTGCTAAAATAGAAATTATTCAGCAGTTGTTTGCATAACATTATTGAGGGGAAGTATACTTCAGCCTCAACAGCTCTTGCTTGATTCACTGTCGTTATTTTGGGCCATGCAGTCTAACTTGGGACTGTTGCACAGTCCTGATTGTCCACTGCTGCAGGGACATGACTTCTTTTAGCCCTCAAAGGTTTAAGGTGGGAAAGTCTGTTAGATATCAATATTTGATTGATTCACAAAAAAGTCAAGTCATAGTCCTCTTCCTTCTTTTCCCCAGTTGTCTCGGCTTCCTTTTGAGTTTCTGCTGGAGGAAATTCTGTGCCTTCATACTAAAGTGAACATTTCATTTCTCAGTTTCTACAGATCAAGTGATGAGATGTCATGTGTGAACCCCCTGAAGGCTGAGAAGAGAAACTCTGACTCCCCCACAGAAAATTGTGAACTGCAGTTTCTTACTGGCTAGCAACACCTTTGATCAATTTGTATGAAAACTCAATTTACTTATTAAAATGGACGTTATTGTTCAAATATTAGAAATTCCATTTCTTATATGTTCTAAGCTGTACAATTGTCAGATTTTTATGGTTTAGATTGTAAATGTGTTTTTCTCTGGCTAATTATTGGTATTATTTTTTTAATTTTGATGTCTGAAAGGCCAATGTACTGTATCATAATAATATGAAGGACATATTTAACAGGTGTGGGAAACACTGTATACAAATATATATTTCTAAAAGCTATTTTTATGATTAGCATGTTTTACTGTTTTACCATATTTAGGGTCAGGTGATATTGCACTTCTTTGTTTACAGCTTAATTCAAACAAGATCACAATTAAAAACATTGTATGGTATTTTCTATTATTTTATTTATTATATTTATCATTGGAATAATTATGTTTACTAATAGGGATAGCTGCTAAAAAGTGAAAATGTCAAAATAAGAGAGCAATCCTTGATAAACTGTAAATTGGATCCTCCTGTAAATCCCTTTCTTCAGATAAACACTCTCTGTGATGTCATTCACTAGACAGTTGTTACAGCTGTTCCCACAAGTCTCTAAAGGCAGTTTGTTGTTACCATATGGAAAGTTTACATGACAGTCAGTCACCTGTCTAGCCAGGTAAATTACTTACAGACTGCCAATTTCTGACAACCTGAGTTAGCCTACTGATTACTTTTTTGTTTATTTTCTGGCAGTAGTCTTTCCACTCCTGAACCCCTAAAGCCTTCCTAAAGCCTGCAGTTGGAATAATTAATTATTACAGGTGTTGTAGGGGGAATCTCAGTATAGAATTTCTTAATAAATCATATTTCTTTTCAAACAGAATGGATGCATTACTTCTCTTGTGTTACTGAGATATTAAGGGTATCAAAGCATATATGATATGGGCACAAGGTCTTCTCTAATGAAAGTACCAACTTGTTCACCATCCCAAAGCTAGACATCCTTAGCACTACAGATGACATGAAACAAGGAATAGATATCTATTTATCTACATACTTATGGGAGATGATGTACTCCTATGGAAAAAGACATGTCTAAAGTCATTGCAGGGGAAAAAAATGACTTAATAGCTAGAGCCTTCCAAGAGGGAGACACATTAATTTAAGAAGTACCTTACACAGTCAAATGGAGCTCAGACCCAGCTGTGTGCCAGTCTGCAGCACAGAGCCCTGATGTCCACTGACATTGGTGGCCAGGGGTATTTGGTATCATCCAGCACCACAAGATGAACCCTTGCCTTGCCCTTTCAATAATTCTCTGTAGGCTGAAAGCAAGAGAAAGATAAAGGTACCAGAGAGACTCTTTAATAGATCAAACTTTCAATTTCTATAAAAACCAGCAGTTTCTGAGATGATAGGTTCACTTCAAACAGTGGGGGTATGAGGACGTGGGAGCTCAAGTTCTCCAGTCAGGTTTCTAGCATGGGGACTGTCATCAAAGGACTGATATTCTTCAAACATTTAGAAGAAGAGCATACATTTAAATTTAATTATCTATTATTGAGTGGGAATTTACTTCACTAGGAGACTATGTAACATAGCACTCTCAGTTATGTTTGTGTATCTTATATTTAGCTTGTCTATTGTCTGTGGAGTTACATGATTTACCTAAGTGCTGAGTAGTACCTAGCTACTTAATTAAGAAAAGAATACTACAAGTAGTTACGCCTGAGCATAAAGAATCACAGCTTTAGAATCCACCAAGGCTGACTCTCCCAGAAAAGTGCAGCAAAAAATATTACTTCTGTGTAAATGAAATGTTAGGTCAAATCAAACGGTGAACTATTTCTCCACTTTCTATCTATTAGTATAGGTTATGATCATTTTTAACTGTAAAAATGCAAAAAGAATTGCCATTTTGGGATCTCCATCTTTGGCTGACAGTTAAAAAAAAAGAACTCCAAACCTTAGCAGCTCAACGGGCATTTTGCCCATTTCAATTATGTAAACTGTTGGCTGACTTAAAAGATGCAGAATGTCGTCCAAGGAGATCAGTTCTGATGTTCGTGTTAATAAATTATGTATGAGAAATAGCTGGGTGTATCATCTCTTCACCACCTCCATTCCAAATGAGCTAATAATCACAGAAAGCACTCTATTAGATTTTTACAAATTCTTTCCAATCATTATCCTTAGATTACATATTCACAGAAATGATTGCACTGTCATAATGTCGACACTGTTTCACACCACAGTTTAAGTCCTGAATATATTTTGAACACAGAAAGACACCTCTGAAAACACCATGAGGCACTACTTCATCTGTAAGCCAGAAGATTGTTGTGCTGTGCAGTCGATTACTAACAAGGTTTCTTAATGGCATGTTTGCTTCAAATCACTACAGAGGATGCTGGTAGCTTCAACAGAGCTTGATAGTTCTCTACTTTTCATGTATGTGGTATGCTCGGTGTTGTTTGCCATCACTACCTATACTTGTTTTAGACGAGTTTTGTCAGTTGTGGGGTTTTTTTAACATTGCTCATCCCTTGCAATATGGAAGAATAGGGAACATAAAGGATCTTGTCAATCAGTTTGGATAGTCAACAGTCATAAAATCCTTTATGGACAGTCCTGAATTAAACCAATTCACTTTCTACACAGACCTATAGACTCTGTGTATTTCAGATATTTGTTTCAAACCTGTGCAGATGCATGAATGGAAAATATTTACTAAAAAGCTTTAAAGTTTGGATCAAGAAAAAATATTTTTACTTTTGTAAACTCTTGTATTACATATTATTGCAGTTCTTATTAGTTTTCTCTGTAGATCCATTTTTAGTTCTGAAAAATCATTGTACTTAAACTATGTAGATAGCTACAATCTTGTAAGCAGTCATATTTTTAATAGGTGCCACTGCAAGTTAGACTTAAAACATTCAGGGTTTGCCCATGTAGAGCAGATTGATGGTTCATTACAGTTTTCTTTAAAATGTTGTAACATAATTTTTACATGTCTGTAAATAAATATTTTCTCTGATTTATGCACTAATTCAGTTTTGTAATTTCTTCTCTTAAAATGTGACTAAGAAATTTTCCAGGAAGAATATATCTCTCTCATGGAAAAATACCATTTAAAGTTCTGTAATACAACCATGCTTCACAAACTTTCCAAGCAGAACAGACAGAAAGAGGCATCCACCTTATGAAGTACTTCTGTTAAGTAAGTAAGAAAGATGAAGAAAAATGTGGTAAATACTGCTATCATTTTAACAGTTTTGAGAAATTTAAGGACCAGTCCTGTGTTAAAAAATGACTGAGAAGAAATGTGACAAACTTCCTAAAAAAAAGTAAATTCTTCAGTGGGGTGAGAGAGAGAGAAAGAGAGAGGCCCAGTGGTGATATTTCATTGACTTTGAGGAATGCATTTTCTTAATCTTGGAAGCTTCCAGATGTATTACTAAACTAGCACGAATATAACTTATGAAAACCATATTAATAATAGTTAAAATTTTCTGTTCAGTATTCAAACACATTTTTTATTCATCGTTTATTATTCCATTCACAAGGTGCTGCTGTACAGGCAAACTAAGGAAAATTGGTCCACAAAGTCTACAAGAATGTTTTTAAATTATGTTGGAATTGTTGGGAAGCAAGACTATTTTGAAAGGTGTGTGATTTATATGTGGCACGTAATTTTCTACATTTTTAAATGTGTTGTCCTTACTGTTACAGCTATGCCAGATTTTGCACAAGTTTGTGAACTTTATAAACAACTTACTCTTATTATGCACAATACAGGGCCAATTCCTCATTCAGAAAGAACTCTGCTACAGATTAAATAGTAGCCAATTAAAATAATTTCTAATTCCTTTTTATTAAAGAAGGTAGCCTGAGAACTTCAAAAGTTTCCAGTTTCCATGTTCAGAAGAATCCTCAATAGTCTAGAAAATTTAAATAATGAATACATCTGATTTGAGAGGAAAGAGGATAACAAAGTAAGATAATTTCATTTTCTGTACTTGTCTGTCAAGATCTTATGTAATAAACATCATCAAAAAGTTTATTTTGATAATCTTAAATTCTGTGTTGGATGATACTGGGCCTGAGGGCAATTATTACTGAAATTAAGGCATCAATCAGCCAAGAATAAGCAGGGAGAGCATCCTGCAGTGTTAGATGGATAAAACATCAAACAATCTAACATTTTATGGGCAAAGGAGCAATACCTTACAAATATTTTTGGAACACAGAAGTACTTAACCTTTTGCATGATTAGTAATAAAGTATAGAAAATATAATTTATGCAATTAAATTGTAGTCAGGATTATATTCCAGTATTTTTTTGTTTGCTCATATGAACACCCATTCTTAGCCTCATTCATTGCCATTAGGGACAAAGACAAATATTTTTGAGTTTTGAACCTGTAGGGAAAACCATTATAAAATTAATGCAAAATTATTAGAGGAGTGGGGGAGTTTTCCACATAAGTAATAGAATCCTGTCTCTTTGCCTTAAGAGCCCAAAAGGGTGGCTCCAAAGCAAAGCATTGAAAAGATTTTTGTTGTGGTTTAAGCCCAGCTGGAAATGAAGTACCAAGAAGCTGCTTGCTCACTCCTCCCCCACCCCAGCCCTGGTGGGATGAGGAGGAGAAAATATAAAGAAAAGCTCATGGGTCGAGACAAGGACAGGGAGGGATCACTCACCAGTTATGGTCATGGGCAAAAGACAGGCTCAACTTGGGGAAAAAACAAAATCAATTTAACTTACTACCAATCAAATCAAAACAAGGATAATGAGAAATAAAACCAAATCTTACAACACCTTCCCCCCACCCCTCCCTCCTTCCCGGCTCAGCTCCACTGCCTGTTCTCTCTCCCTCCTCCCCCCCAGCAGCGCAGGGGGACAGGGAATGGGGGTTGGGGTCAGTTCATCACACGCCGTCTCTGCTGCTCCTTCCTCCTCAGGGGGAGGACTCCTCACACACTTCCCCTGCTCTGCCGTGGGGTTCCTCCCACAACAGACAGTCCTCCACGAACTTCTCCGACATGAGTCTTTTCTGCAGGCTGCAGTTCTTCACAAACTGCTCCAGTGTGGGTCCTTTCCACAGGCCGCAGCCCTTCAGGCACAGGCTGCTCCAGCGCGGGCTTTCCCATGGAGTCACAGCCATCTTCAGGGGCATCCCCCTGCTCCGGTGTGGGCTCCTCTCTCCCTGGGGCTGCAGGTGGGCATCTGCTCCCCCGCTCCCCTCCACGGGCTGGGGGGGGGGACAGCCTGCCGTCTCACCAGGGCTGCAGGGGCATCCCCTCCTCCGGCGCACCTCCTCCCCTCCTTCCTCACTGACCTCGGTGTCTGCAGAGGGGTTCCTCTCACATTCCAATCCCCCTACTCACTACCAGTTCCCCTTCTTAAATCTGTTCTCCCCGAGGCGCTACCACCCTCGCTGATGGGCTCAGCCTTGGCCAAGGTGGGTCTGACTTGTAGTCGGGGAAGCTTCTAGCAGCTTCTCACAGGAGCCGTCCCTGCAGCCCCTCCCCTGCTACCAAAACCCCACCACACAAACCCGAAACAGTTTTCTTCTCACAAATTCTTCACTCCGGGACAATAACCTTGTTCCATGTCTGCATAACTTCAGGCTTTTATCCTCCCTGAAGGGAACTTGTAGAACTTCTCCATGCTAAGAGCTCACCAAAGTCACCCACTCAGATCCAGCAGCCACAGATCAGAAAAGCCATCTCTGTATGGTTAGGCTCCCACACAAGAGGAAGGATAGTGTGTGTGGTGAACCTAAGGACAGTTGGACACCCTGAACTAGGATGAAAGATGTCTGGTTTGGCCAGTGGCTGCCAATCTCACCAGTCATCTAAGGACAGACCTGACTATGGATAGTCTATTCCTAAAGAAAGGAGAGTCCAGCCAAGGCTATGAGTAAAGATGAAAGGAAGGTTCTGTACACTAAAACCAGGACAACTTGGCAAGTTAGTACTGTATCTCTGAGCATTTCTCACCAATGAAATGTTCTGGCTATGAGGATGAGAGAGAGTAAGGGCACCTGTGTACAGCGTTTGAAGCCCTATTCTGGCTGTCCATGCCCTTACAATGAGCAGCTCTGGAAAACGGATAAGAAAACCCTTTGAGAAACTGCTTAGAAAAAACACTGAGTGCTATAGGAAATAAGTAGTTATAGTTTTTTGGATGGTGGTATTTGAGACTCATTTGAGACTCCTTTGAGACAAAAAGAGCTTGTTGATTTTCATTGATGTATATTTTGGGCTTGCTATAGTATTTATTTGGTTAACCTCTCAAAGAAAAATAACTATTCTACACTTGTGTGAACATAATTAATCCACAATTATCACATAGTGTTTTAACAGAAAACTTAATTCCCATATCATCCATCCCATAAAAATCCAACTAACCAAGCAAAAATGTGTCTAAAGGTTATATTTAAAACTTTCTAATACTATCTTTGCTACATATATTTAACAGCCTAAGGTAATGGAGAAGCAGCTTTGCGTGACCACTCTGTGGTGTATTACTATATGTGAATATATCTATGACATGTATCTATGCATATATGGAAAAAAAATATTCTTCCATTGCTTTGTGCTTTAGATAATTAGAAATGTTTCTTCTCAACTAGAGACAACTAATGTTGTGGAAAGTAAGAATCGAACTCATCCCTAGGGTAATTCTGCTGATATCAATCATTAAATGAGTACCTTCAGTGTCTACTCCAACTGGCCTCTTAAGCAGAAACTGTTATCGGCGCTCACCCTATGAGGAGTTACAGCAACATTTAGCATGTTATTTAAAGAAAAAAGAAGTTACAACTCATATTTCTGTTGCTAGTACTGCTACAGCAGCAGGAACATGGTGGAACATGGTGGAGGAGCAGAGGATATACAACAGGGTAGGGCTGCAAGTTGAACAGGGTGCTGAAACTTTAATGAGCATTGAAAGGGTCTTACCTGGGGATGACTGAGGAAATTAGCGAAAGGGAATGTGCTGCACTTGCATTCATTTTACTTTTGAAGAAACCTCCCCACGTATTTATTTATTTTCATTTCTCTACCTGCAATGCCATGATTCTGACTATTCTTTCAAGGGCTAAGCCTCCACATTTCCAGGTGATTTTGGTTGAACTTCATGAGAATTCAACGCTCAGCAATGTGTAGCCAGTCACATGGAAAATTAACCCACTGTTCAGAATTTTGGCATTGTTGTTTAATCCACAAGTTCAGGGACGGATTTAATAAATGTCTGTTTATGTGAGTGGCTACATTAACTGTAAATCTGTGCTTCCATTGATGGGAAAACTGTAGATGATACAACTACACTTCTGACACAATCTAAATGCCAAACTCCAAGAAAATGTACACTGGTCCTGTGAGGAGAAGGGCTATGTAATCATAACAAGATGGCAACAAGGCACTACCACTGGTAAAATTAACACAGACAGCAGCCCATGCTCGAATGATTTCTACTGAGTGGCCGACTGTTTGCCAGCAGCAACTGGACACTTTACGTTATATTAGCCTTCCTCCATAGGTAAGTGGTTTTATATGTTATGCTAGTTTTTATTACAAAAATAAGTTAAACAGCTCTCAGGTAAATAAGGTGGCACTGTCTTAAACCAGCAAAGAATTTGGCTTAATGTTCTATAAAGCTATTTCAGTTTTAGTTATTTAAATCATTCCCATACAGGTTAAGCAATGTTCATTATCTCTGATTAGTAGGGGAAGACCACAAACATTTTTTTTCAGAATATTCTTGAGCTTTTAAAGCACATTTTCTTAATTTAATTTCTTTTTTTAATCTCACTTTTCTCTCTCTCTACTATGTTAAACTGGAAGGAATTATAAAAAAGTAAACATTTAATAAATACAACATTCAGAAAGTATTTGCAAAAAAGAGACATTTTAATTCACAAACACAATAGGACACAAGTTTAGCAGAAAGGTATCTTTTTAGACTGACAAGCAGAATTGACAAAAATAGTAAAGTTTTCAGGTGTACAAGCCTATCTGGGGTTTTTTTCTAAGTTACCCTTAGACTATCCTTATATGGCTTGATTGCCTTGTCTACAAAAACACTGCTATTACATACAGTAAATCAAAATGCAACAGATATGTTCTTATCAACAATGAAGCTATGCCACAACTCATATTTCTAGTCAGTCAAAATTATGGTTTATGTAATTGTTACACAAATCATTGTGCATAAAACATATAAATCAGTGTCTGAAGTGATTAATTTGGGTTGGGTTTTTTTCTTTTTTTTTTTTTTTTTGGCCAACAGACAGTCTTTTATATTCTGGTCTCCATCAGTACTCTACTTAACACAGGAGGACAAAGTATTATGCAGTATGTGATATCAAGCAAATAAGTGCCTAGACATTTCTTTTCTTAGTTCTATGCAGGACAACTTTCAGTGATATATGTTGGGAGGTTTACTGTGTTTGTGACAACATATCACATAACTTGTAATCAATGTATCAGTGTATGAAACGCTGTTTTACAAATCTATTCATTGAGCACTATTATTTAAGGTAGCAGGCTTCAGAGAGCAAGTGTATCAGGTCATGTCTCAGGAACACAAAAGTGTTTTTTGACAGCAAGCTATACAAAATCAATTGTGCTGATTTCAAGGATGAGTGACCTTTCAAATTTGGATACTTATCCATTTATATGAGGATCATTTGTAAGTGAATTGCAAGTTCGGAGCGTTTTTGTAGGTAGGCCAACAAGGTGGAAAAACAGTAATCCAGGAATGCTACCAGCTTAAATGTGGCTCATTCTGAACAATTTGTTCCTCACTGGCTTTGGAGGATCCAAGACATGTCACAAGATAACATGATAGAGACAATCAATAATGGCAATAAGGAAAATGACAGAAGTCACTGCCCATGGAATTGCATGCAGGCAGCCATGTAGACAGATGATATTGCTGACTGCTCTATCAGATGTAGACTTTAAGTACAAGAGAAGCTCTGTGAAACTCCATGCTGTGCAGAGCTACAAAGAGAGCACATCTGCTGCTGCTGCCTGCACAAGGGACCAAAGAACCTGAGCAGATGTTAGATTTCCAGCCGGTTCCTCAGATAGCACTTTTCAAGGTGTCTTTTTATAGGGGACAAGCTCAAGCTTTTTAGCCATCACCTTCATCCCCCTTTTGTGTGTGGTTTGTCTCATCTGTTAAACTACAAGGTTTTCAGAGAAGAGAAATGCAGTGAAGTGTTCTCCTCCTAGGAATGAAGAGCATGAGTGAATGGGTACATGCACACCCACCCATGCATGACCCACAAACTTGCAAATGGAGAAGATCCTTTCCCATCTCCACTGCCCAGGGCAAACTGCTTGAGGAGTGTGAACCTTCACTTTTTTCAGTGAAGTTGCAAGAGATTGAGTTTGGAGGAATAAACTCTCACAGAGCTTATGAGCTCCTCTTTAAAAACATTTTTATAGATTGTTTTTCATCTGCAGAACTCAAGCAGTCACAGAAGAAGAAGGTTGAATCCCTTCTTGGTTATAGACAGGGAATGTAGGGAATGGAGAGGCTATTTAGCTGGCTCACAGGCTTTTGCTCTTGGCAACAGCAAGAAACTCAGTGGATTACATAGGATCCTGGCCTGGTAAAATCACAACAGATTGAAAGACTCTTTGGCGTTATAGTAGATCATGTCTTTCTGTTTCTTCATCAGCAGAGTTCTAAAACTAAATATTTCACATCATGCTGGGTATAAATTTTCACTGCTGTGAGTAATCAGCATAGTAATGGAGTTTAAGTCATAAATCACATTTGACCTTCCAGCAAAATGCCCCAGTAGGGGTGGTTCTAAGTTAACAGTGTTAACCAGGTTTTGGAGCAAATAGTTATGGTGGTGCAGTCCCACACCCCACCCCCCTCACCTCCCCCGGGCCACTTTGAGATTTCAGGATAAGCCATGCATACTTTGGGGAAAAAAACCCATTGTGCTGTTATCTTGGTTACAAGTGCAGAGACATGGGCATCAGGCACTCTTTGGACACACCTGGGCCATCTGCTGCCTGAATTGTATATCAGAATCACTCAGCACCACTTGTGGCCAGAATGTAAAATAATGACCAAATGCAATCATCTCGAGACCCTATAAATAGCGATCCAAGGAGAGACCTTTCGAGGTCTTGGGGACCGCAGCGGGCTGTGTGGCCCAGTATCTCCCCCTGAACTGGGACGTCTCTCAGGGTAGATTTCGCGAGGATTGAAAGATCGTCAAAAGATAGTCCGTCAATGATTTCACGAGGACTTAAAGGCCTGATTTGGTGAGGTTTACTGACCATCCATTGGTGAATGCCGGCACATAAAAGTGAGTAATTCATTAAACTCATGAGGGAAATTTTAATCATAGGTTAACCTGGGGGGGTTGGGTGTATCTGTGCATGTGCATTTGCAGTTTGGTTTGGAACTATTTTGCCCGTCTCTGTGTGATTTGGTTTGGAACTCTTTTGTCTGTCTATCTGTCTGTGTGATTTGATTTAACATCCATCTGCGTGCAACCCTGCTGTAAGTTTTGGGTGATCCTTGCCATTTTCAAATCTTTAACTAAGTTACAAATTTGATTGTAACAAAGTCAATTGAATCACTCTGTTAAATTGGCTCGTAATTAAGTACTGTTAAAGTTATACAACCTAATCTTGTGATCTATCACAAAAATATTAATAAATCCTAAATTGCTGCTAAACCAAAGCCATGTAACAAAATCTCATTCACGACAATAGTGTGCAAAAGGAAAATTATTTAATCTCTTCAAGCTGAGGTGGTGTTGTATATTTCCTTCAGCAATGATAATCAGATTTTAGTGGTCTCCATAGCAATGCAGGTGAAAATTTAGAAAGCCATGAAGGTATCCAACAGAAAATACAGAAATGCATAATATTAAGAATGCATCCCACTGAGGCTTGGTTTTCAGGAATGCTGAGAAAATTAAGCCAACATTTGCCATTGAAAAGAATATAGTTACCATTAATCACTATAATTGAGCAAGAATCATGCTACTGTGGCATGTTGCCTCCCTGAAAAAGTATCTCTACTTTCATATTCTTTGCAGATATTGTTGATGCAAACAAATATAAAACTTGCTGAACTATTAATTTTTGTATATTTTCTCTTGTAATTTAGTCAAGACTGTATACTTTAATAAATAAAAATCTCCAGATCACATGGAGCTGGAAATTTGCCAAATACATTTCAGCCTAAAATCCTGACGAAATTTTTTAATTGTTTTTATCAACAATTTTTTTTTCTTCATATATTTCAAGGCCAAAAGGAAGTATTATGATAATCTGGTCACCAGCATAACCTAGAATACAGAATTCCTCCCACTAATTCCTGCAATGCAAAAAATTAATCATCTACTCTGTTCTTATGTAAGATTAAGATCCTTTATAATATCAAAAAGTATCTTTTAGATCCTGTATCATCAGACTCTACCCTTCACAGCCTTTATTCAGCCTTTATTTTTAATGAATCTCTCGACAAAGTCTTTAATTTGAACTTAATATGGATCCTTTCAAGCAGAGAGAGCAGCAGCAGTCCCCCACCAAGAAGGTTGCTTAATGCAACACATGGCTGAAAGATTAAGCACATTTACAGAGAGTAACGGAGAGTGCCAGGGAGACACATAAGCTAGTAAAGGTCTGAGCCAATAAATCTAACATTGCAGCCTATGTCGACCCTTCAGCTGAGATGCAGAAGCAGTATAACCATGAGGGTACTGTGCAGTACCTATACACCTATACTGCTTTCCAGGAGTGGGTGTGTTTGTGGTAGCTTATGTTTCACACTGTGCCCTGCAGCTCTCCTGGTACTAGTGTCAGCACATGTGCTGCCAGCTCAGGTTTTTCAGCCCATCCATGGTGCAAAGGAAGGCCAAGACTTTCCCTGCACCTACTGGTGTAGATGTGCATCAGTGGCACATAATATGGCTGGAAAAGATGATCTCCAGATGTCCCTTCCTACCTCAACTACTCTGTGACGCTGTGACTCTACGTTGCAGTAAAATGACATCCATAAAGTCTACATTAAAAAGATACTGAAGGTGCACAGGGAGCATGCCAGAATCAGTGTGTAACACCCTTCTTATATATATCTTTATAAGAATCTCTTGTGAATACTCAAAATAAAACACATTCTCACCATGATCACTTATTGAAGCGGAAACCTTCTTTTCCCAGTAGAGTCCTGCAGCTGCTGAAGTCATGCTCAAATTGCTTTCTCTCATCCTATTCAGGATGAATATACATTCATAGTCAATGAGCACTTAGTTCACACAAAGAGGAACAGTTTCAGCTGGAAAAATCCAAAAGTCCTATCTCAGAAAACTCTGCAGCCCCGCATGAGGGAGGTAGTAGTTGGGAGACTCAAAGTCTGTGAGGCACTGAGGGGAGCTGGTCTTGCCTATTCCATATCTGGGTTGTCTATGCTAAGTAATGAGCTACTGGACAAAGCAGAGCTACAAGAAAAGCGGGATTAGGAAAGTGCTCATCCCAGCTGTTCCCACAGGAGAAGAGGAATATTCCTGAGACCCACTGGCAGATGCTTTCCAAAACAGGCTATGCGTCTGCTTCAGGGAAGCAAACAGCAAATGGTTGTGGCTGGAGGGCACTGCAGAGGGAAAAGCAAAGGGAAGACAGAGAGGGAGAGGCCAGCAAGGGGTTTCCAAGGAACCAGTGTTTGGCCCAAGGAGCAGAACACAGGTGTAAGTATCTCAGGGAAGACTGTAGGGCTTTTGGAAGGCAGAATGAGAGGTTACCTTATTGCCAAAATCCCACTGGATAAAAATCTATGTTTTGTTCAGGATTCAGAGTAGAACATCTAAAGACATATATGAGATAGTCCTACCAAAAATATAAGCAGGGGGAGAGTTCCCGTATGCACATAGATGAGGTGGGGGCATGAGCTATGTGAACAGGGCACACAGAGTTACTAAGTCCAAGGCAGCTTAGCCTAAGTCCAGACTGAGCATTTTCTTGTTTCCTGAACCAAAGCAGCATGGGCAGGACTAGAGTTGAGGGCAGGCTCTGAGGACTGCGAGAGTGAGCTGAGGCATCTATATACCACACACATATTTCAGTGGTTGTAGTGTTCTCGACTTGGAGAAGTATGGAGAGTCCATGAGTCGAACTGAAGTCAATGGCAATACCATGCACCAACTCTTCAGGCATCCCTCATTAGGATCCCAAAACAGAGACACCAAAGAAGCAATTTAGATGCCTAAACACAGACATCTAGTGTCATTTTGGACACCCCTTTAGATCCTCCACAAAGGAATAAGGCTCACATAGTCCTGCCCATACCTGCCAGACCCAGGAGGGTGTTTCAGTTACTCAAGACATTTGAAATGGCATACGTGTGGATGTTTAGTTCCTGAATGGACTCTCCAATTTTAACTGTGGTTTTTTGATAGGATAACTGAGGGAAGATGCCAGTAAAAAGGGAGAAGAACACAAGAAAAAGTTTTGACCGAGGGAGTACATTTTCAAACCGTAATCTGCAGCTGTATAATTCGCATTCACATCAGCAACAGTTTCCAAAACTCTGCTCATATAACTGAGAATTTTTTTAAAGAAAGTTATAGAAAACTGGAAAAAAGTAGGTTGGTGTCCTGGGTTTCGCTAGGATAGAGTTAATTTTCACAAGAAGCTGGGAGGGGACACAGCCAGGATAGCTGACCCAAACTGTCCAAGGAGATATTTGATACCATATGATGTCGGGGGGGGGGGGGCGGGGGGAGGGGTTGGGGGGGGGGGGGGGGGAAGGGTTGCGGCTTGGAAATGGCCTAAGTATCAGGTTCCAGGTGGTGAGCAATTGCATTGTGTATCACTTGCTTTACATATTCTGTATTAGTCTTAGTATTAGCATTAGTATTAGTATTATTCTCCTTGTGCTGTCCTATTAAACTGTCCTTGTCTCAACCCATGAGGGTTTTTTTACCTTTTTCTTCAGATTCTCCTCCCCATCCCACCAGGGTGTGAGCAAGGAGTGTGCAAGAGGTGTGAGGAGTGAGCAAGTGGCCACGTGGTGCTTAGTTGCCGGTTGGCCCTAAACCATGATAGCTGGACAAAGCTTATAACAAAGTAAGTTGGTAGCAATAAAACTCAAAGTTATTGGTGAGTCCTATAATAGTTAACTAAAGTAGGAACTGAAACCCTGATCTGGTGTTACCCACTGAAAAAAGAATTAGATATAGCATGTGTTAAATAATCCTTTTATCACCTATGAAAGTACGCCATACTTCAGCACCTATTATTGCCATTAGATGGACTATACTTTAGTCACACCTAGACTCAATTATTGCCACAGTGCTAGCTGCAGCAGGCTATTTCAAAATACACCCCAGCCTGTGCCATCTTTGTACTGCTGGGCTCCCAATTAAAAGAAAATTACTGAAGGCCCATTTTCTCAGCTTAGCACTCTAGGAGCTTGAAAAATAAGAATGATTTCTCACCATGAACTGTGAAACTAACATAAAAGTGATGTAGACTTCTTTTTTTCCCTTTGAATTACAGGTTCACCTCTGGTTTAGAGTTAGAGACACTTTGCTCACTAAAGCTACACCAAAGCAGTCCTGTAACCCAGCTGCAAACCTGGCTGAAAAGCAATCAGCACTGGCCAACAGAGTCATTTTCAGAGAAGGAAGGGCTGATTCCCAGGCACAATCTCTACCATGAGGGCTGTGGGATCCATCCCCACCAGAGCTTTATGAACGTTACAGATATCTTTCTTTTTCCTTCTGTCTTAATAGCAGCAGAATAATGCAAAGGGGGTAACTACAGCCTCATACAAACTTATTATGCATGAAATGTAATGAGTTTCTTTCTTAATAGCAGTTAAATTCATTATAGAGATCTTGTGCATTCTTGCTGCTGTGAAGTAATACTCTGGGCACTTCTCTGGCTGTCACAGGGGCAGCCATGTAAAAGAGCATAAAAATGGGCAGGTAGGAGAAAGCTACAAGACTTTTTACAAGACACTGGCCTTTTGTGTGTGTTTTTTGGAAGACCTACCTATTCTTATATTAATATTAATTAATGACCTGTATAATAACATATATAACCTGTACTGTTCTTGTTTTGTATATTGCTCTGTTAAACTTTTGTTGCACTATATATTCATGCTCACATATTCACATATCTACTACAAAAGTTTCTGTTGAGACTCCCATCAGCCAAAACAGCATTAGAGATACCAGTTTGGAGAAGGATGTAACAGTTTTTGAACCATGTCCAGCTTTATAATTTGAGTAAACAGCAAAAATATGAATACAAAAATGCAGAGCCTTTGCATTTCTTTAAAATCTATTCCTCAGTTCTCAGTTTTCACAGTGTCCTTCTTGGCTAAAACTGAGGATCTTGATAGAACTGCAGTATCTGAGCCAGCTTCACTGAATTATAATTATAATATCATTTGTTTCTTTGTGAGTTAGATAATAAAACCAAGAGCTTGAATAGCATTCAGAAAGGGATTAGCCATTCTGTGGATAATGAAAACTTTCACAAGAGTATTTAAACAGGAATAGTTCTTCTTTTAAGAAGGGCATAAACTTTTTTTTTCCATCCAGTGCATAAACTAAACACTAACTGACAGCACAAAGGGAATGTGGAAACAGGTTATTCTGTGACTATTTACCTGGGGATTTCTAGCACCTCTCTCTGCACCCTTGAAGTGCAACATGATCAGAGACTGTATAATAGGACTTGATTGAGGCAAGTTGAGGCTTAAAAGACATAAAGCAGAGATAGACACATTACAGCTGTATATTTCTAGTGTTACTGAGCAAAACTGTACTGTAATGACTCCTTCAGAGCACAGGGGAGATAATACTATAGTGTTTCAGCTTACATTGCACTTCTCATGCTTCAGAGAAGTACAAATACGCTGCTGGTAACTTGGGAGGTGAAGCTACGCCACAAGCCAGGTCGTCTATCCAGCATTTCCTGCTTCTTCAGAAAAAAAAAAGGACATAAGAGTAGCTCATGTGCTTAGCTGAAAGACTGTGTTACCCATACTACAGCACTCCACTGTCTGGTTTCTTATATATACAATTAATCTAGTGATAATTCCTAGCTGTTCTGTATATTGCTATTAAACTGTGCACAGAGGAGTCTTCTGACCTGCTGTGATTAGGCATAATGCGCTACAGCTTTTATTATGAGCATGAAAATGAGAGTTTTCTGGTTGAAACTGCATAGTTTTGCACTCAGTTTTGCAGTGATACATCCTATTTATTATGTATAAAGAATGCACTAAATCATACACAAATTACTGAACTTACTCTTTGAGTAAAAATTTAATTTTCTGAGAATTTCCAAGGGAAGCTGTTAATTTCTTCATGAGTTAAATTTATTAAGTGATGAGACCTTTAACTTAGAAGTGTCAGACCTTTTCTCTGTCCGCAATGATCTGTGCATTGACAAGTCTGCATACACAAGCCCTGGCAAAGGAAAGGATCTTGGGAAACTCTGGCTAGATTTCTTCTTTGTGTTGTTTATTGTTGGGTTTGAGGACTGTATATATCAGCAATTCAATATAACTGAAAGTTTTTCTTCAAAGGAAGTCTTTAAAATTATATTCTCCTTAAGAGAAGCTTGCAGCAATCTCTTGAACCACAAAACTGAGGCTACACGATAGCCTTGTTTAAGGCGTTTGACTGACTTAATCTGGTGACCATTACCTAGTAAGGAGCACAGGAAAGGAGGAAACAGGCTGTCCTGGTTTGTGGGTTTCTTCAATAGACCTTGTACGTAGGCTGTAGGTAGCTTTGTCTCCAGCCATAGCTCCTGTGTCTCCTGAGAAGATCCCTGGGCTCACCCCAGACTTGACTCGATACCTCACCTTGCCTGGGACTGTAGTTGGACCCTGTCCCTCTCACCACTGCCCTGCCCTGATGCAGTGGGGCTGTGCCTTCATCACTGCCCTGCCCATGCTGTGCCCACTCTCAGGTCCCAGTTCATCCTCTTCACTGGACCAGCCAGGCTCTTGCTGCTCCCAGACATGCACAAACTGAGTCACCACTGCATGCAGAGAATCTGGTAAGTTTACTGGTTTACTGCAAAGAAGCTGCTGAAGTGAGCACGCTAATGAATGGTAGCACCAGGGTTTATCTATTTAACTTGGCTATTAAATAGAGCTTAACAAAAATCAGAAATTTTTTATTCTGTGGAGAAAAATAATTTTCCAGCATTTGTGTTATGTTTCAGAGATTTTTATCAATAGCTTTAATACTTCTATATCTTAAAAGCAAGAATGGAAATACCCTTACTTCTCATGGAATGAAACACTCTGGGAAAATTAGAAAATGTTGAGCATTTCAGGTGAGTGTTTGCTTTTTAAGAAAAAAATGGCATTCCTACATCTGCATAATTTATTTCACATTATTGAACTAAAATATCTTGTTCCAAATCAGTTTAATTTAGAACTATATTTCCTTAAGGTAATTCACTAGACCACAGAAGTTATCATTTATATCTAGCTCTTTGTTATTTTCCTACTGATTAAGTTTTACCCTGTTTCTCATGCTGCATGAGACGTATGACCCAACCTATGGTGCATTACAGAAGTCAGTCAGAGAAGTGATGCATGCATCATGACAGATTTCAATTAGAGGTGAATCATATGTATAAAGGTTACATGTATCTGTTGTGCACTGTGAGATCAGAGTCAAGGGCTGTAAACAACTCAGATTTTGGCAAGATGCATTTTATGACAGAGAGAAACTAAGATTACATCACAATCTACAGAAAATCTAGTTTATTTGTGGGGTAAAATGATTGGAAGTATATTTGAACATTGGAAGTATATAATTATTCACAAATTTAATCAAGAAGAGAAAATGGACACTGTTGAGAGCAGACCCAAAGAAGTAGATTGCAAGTAATTACATAAAGGTGAGACACAGAATGTAAACAGCTGGTTTGACATTTGTATTTCACTCTTCATACTAGATCATAAAAAGGAGCTACCAGGGCAAGCCAGATACCTTCTGGGAGACTTTGCAGTGGCCTTCTGAGATTCCTGGAGGTTCTGGGGGTGTCCAGGTCACGACAGTGTCAGCCACGTACACCAGCAGGAAAGCAGCAGAGTTGGAACTGGCTTGCAGCTAGGACTGTTAGTTGCAAGTTTTACTCCTCTGTTTTTTTAGGGTAAAATAAAACGTATTAGTTTAAACCAGATCAGTCTGATACCTGTGGGTGATGGGAAGTTCCCCAGCTGAGGACTACCCCAGGCAGCGGCAGTGCTGCCCACTACCCTGCATCCACCACAGTGATCTTCTGGAGTGCGTTGAATAAACTGGCTGAGCTGCTGGAAAGGTACTCCTAATTTGCTGGGGGAGGTGGGGCGGAGGGCGTTTGGGGTTTTTGCAAGGTCAGACTTCCAGCCTGCTTCCAGAAAAGTTGCACAGTCACAACAGATGACAGAAAGGAGGCAGTCAAATGTGAGGCCAGGAAAGGGAAGAAGAGCAGGAAAGCCCCTTTGGAATTTGTCTGATCTCACATGAGGTGAAGATGATTTGTCAGAGCTTCTTATTTCCTTCCAAGGTTAATTCAAATAGGTTAGTTCAATCCAATGCAAACCATGCCCCAACACTTAGAGGTGCAGCACAGCATGGAGCAGAGTCCAAGGTACCAGGTTCTCCTGGGCTTACTACTATGGAGATGCCACCAGGGAGCGAGCACTTCAACAGACAAGCAAATTTTTATAACCTGTGTTCATATTCTTTATTTGCAATTTCAATTACTTGCTTGCTTATGTGCCCCTTCTGTTTAGTGTACAGACCACAAGTGTAGATAGGTCTTTATTTTCATACTTGAATGTGGAAGCAGTTGTCCCACCATATTGACTATTGCAAAATTTTAACATTCCAAAAAGTGTAGATAAACATGTATTTAAGACCTTTTGGATGAATTCTGATTATAAGACTGCAAGGCCTTCAGTTAGGGAGATACTCCTAGTTTTTAATCCTGAATCTTCCCAGGTTCCTTTCTTTCTTGTAATATGTAATTTAAAACACTAAAATCTAATATTTTCATAAACAAAAATTAACTTCAAAGGAAGGAAATCAGACACATCTTCCACAACCTACTGTAACTCTCCATGTTGGGATTTCCGGAGAAACCCAGGGAAGCTTGATCTCTCTTGACATATTGGAGCAGCTGAGCATCTAATTCTTGTAGCCCCCTTTAGAAAAATCTCAGGTCTGAGGTAGCTTCAGCCTACTCTGTAAAAAAAAATAAACTTTCCTCTTGGACACCTATTTACTTGCTAAAAGGAGTTCAATTTCTTTCTCCATTTATTAAAAAAAAATATTATCTGATGCAATCATTATGATTGCCTTAATATTGACTCTGGTACCTGTGAGGAATTTCCGGATTTCTGGGGACTGAATGTTGTTTATGAACAGCTTGATTTTTCAATATAAAATTTCATTTTTTCTCACTCTTTTTAATTCTACTTGAAGTTTATATATTTTCCCTTACTGTAAAATTGACAGTCTTTGAACATGACAAATATAGAGACACTATTAAATGGCATTTATAAGCATCACTTTATGTGGAAAGAAATCACTGAAAGATCTGCTGAGTTTATAACTGGGAAAGCAGAACAATTCTTTCTTTCCAACATAAAAAGCCTTTTTTATCTAAGCAAAGACTTATAGCAAGTGGAAGTTCAATATCATGCCTTTGAGAATTACAATCTGTTTAGACCAAAGTAAAACTATTTGAAAGGAAGTATTAAACAGTGAGAAGTAGTTATGAGTGGTAATTTTCTAAAATATTTTGATTTCTCCTTTCAGTCTCAGTCACTTTTCTATCTGCAGTTTCCTTTCCAATTCATATCCAGTTCACCATTTAAAATCTGAAGGAGTGGCCTGGTAGACTGAAGGAAAAAAGCATTGAGACCCTTGATTGTGCACCTAGACCCATATGGAAAAAACATTGCCCGAGTCCCTGCACTGAAGGAGTGATAAAGATATTTATTCAGTCACAGATGTAGTTATATTTATGACTATTCTGTTTTTACTGCTGATATGCAGTCCTCAGGATGATAAATTTATCTTAATCATATTATGTCAAGATATAATATCTTAACAAATCTTACTATATGTTACGATAGCTGTTTGTTAGGAAGAAGGTTGACTTCACTTGGAAAAAGCAGCCAGCAAAGTCTGCTTCCCAAGGGTGTTATAAGGGAAAATATATTCCTTCTCCCTCTGTCTTCCACATAGCACTGCAAATACATGCAAACTCAGTAGTCATGTTTTACCTCTAGATAGGTTTTCTGCATTGCTAGCTTCTGCTGCTTTAAGGGTCTGACAGCTTCCCTAAAACAAACCAGATAAACCTAGTAGAGAGTTTCTGAATTATTAAAATTATATTTATATACAGCATAGCATAGTTATTAGGTTTTCTGAGAGATTATATAGAGAGATTACATATAGGTCACAAGTGGTGTTCCCCAGGGCTCAGTATTGGGGCCAGTTCTGTTTAGTATCTTTATCAATTATCTGGATGAGGGGATCAAGCGCACCCTTAGCAAGTTTGCAGATGACACCAAGTTGGGAGGGAGGGCTGATCTGCTCAAGGGTAGGAAGGCTCTACAGAGGGATCTGGACAGGCTGGATCGATGGGCCAAGGCCAACTGTATGAGGTTCAACAAGGCCGAGTGCCGGGTCCTGCACTTGGGTCACAACAACCCCATGCAGCGCTACAGGCTTGGGGAAGGGTGGCTGGAAAGCTGCCCGGCAGAGAAAGACCTGGGGGTGCTGGTTGACAGCCGGCTGAGTATGAGCCAGCAGTGTGTGCGGGTGGCCAAGAAGGCCAATGGCATCCTGGCTTATATCAGAAATAGTGTGGCCAGCAGGAGCAGGGAGGTGATTGTCCCCCTGTACTCAGCACTGGTGAGGCCGCACCTCGAGTGCTGTGTTCAGTTTTGGGCCCCTCACTACAGGAAAGACATTGAGGTGCTGGAGCGTGTCCAGAGAAGGGCAACCAAGCTGGTGAGGGGCCTGGAGCACAAGTCTTATGAGGAGCGGCTGAGGGAGCTGGGGTTGTTTAGTCTGGAGAAAGGGAGGCTGAGGGGAGACCTTATCGCTCTCTACAACTACCTGAAAGGGGGTTGTAGTGAGGTGGGTGTTGGTCTCTTCTATCAAGTAACTAGTGATAGGATGACAGCAAATGGCCTCAAGTTGCGCCAAGGGAGGTTTACGTTGGATATTAGGAAAAATTTCTTCACTGAAGGGGTTATCAAGCATTGGAACAGGCTGCCCAGGGAAGTGGTGGTGTCACCATCCCTGGAGGTATTTGAAAGACGTGTAGACATGGCACTTAGGGACATGGTTTAGTGGTAGGCTTGGCAGTGTTAGGTTTGGGTTTGGACTCAATGATCTAAACATCTTTTCCAACCTAAATGATTCTATGCTTCTATTCTATGATTAGATGTAGATATGAGAGAGAGAGAGAGAGAGAGAGAGGGAGAGAATCACTCAAAAAAAACCAAATAGTTTTTGCTTGAGTATGTCCATTTTGGCAGCAGTTGAGCACTGAGCAGTCCCGGAGTGCTTCCTGTCCCTGTCCCCAGACAGGCATGTTCAAGCACAGCCCTTAGAAAGCATGTGTGCAGCTGCAGTAACACTAGCCATGGCTAACATATCTGCCTTGCTCTGATCCAGGTCCTTGGTGGTATCTGGCAATCTCAGACCTTGTGGCTGCTGTATGAGAACCTGCGAGTACCACATAGCATCACATCACATCTGGTTTGGGACAAGCGTTGCCTGATGTTCCTGTTTCAGAAGGGCTTATACGATTTATAATTACTTGTGATTACTCTACCGTGTACCTCAGTAATACATCTTGGGTGTATGAAGCAGTGTGCCAACATTACCACCATGTTCTGCGTGTCTAGGAGACAGCCTGAAGAGACACTGGAGCTGTGAATGTATAGTTATTTTATATCTGGACCTGAACACAGATTACAAACTTTGGAAATGTCAGGTTTGATTCCCTGACCTGCACGATACACACAGATGAGATTTGGTGGAACTGAAGACAACATTGTCTCTTCAGCTTGTAATAACAACACAAGGAAGCAAGGACAATATAAATAGGTTTTCCCTCTTCCCTTGCTATGCATTTCTTCTCGTTGTTATTGGAATAAATAAATAACTGCTCTTGTCAGGACTTTTTAAGTACTAATTCCACAAAGAACAGTGAAATGAGTTTCTTGAGAAGTTGCATAAAGTCAAAGCTATGGTTCTAGGCAAAATAGTACACTGCGGTGCTGCTTTCTACGCTGTTATCTTCTTTCAGTGTATATATCTAAATTAAACCTCAAAATATTTTAACATTCTCTGAAGTCAGTGAAATGGCATTTCCATTTGCTTGCATATTTTTTGCAGAACCTTTTGTGAACCCACACTACTCAGTACTAACAATGTGGTGTTATACTGCCTTCTGCAACAATAAGAGAAGGAAATTTTATTATTACACACTTATTAACCATGTTAGCATCTTTTGAAATGCTGTTTTGAAGCATAATTTGTGAAATAATGTGTGTAACTAGCTGGTTTGTCAAAAAGGTAGGATTACTGCTCACTTAGATCCTGTATGGGCAGTCGCAACATCTTCACATAACTACCTCTCTTTTACAGCAGACGCTTTTTTTTTGTCCATCATTTGTACCACTGAGATTAAATTCAGTTTAAAAATCCACACCTGTGGTTCAGACAAAATAACCACATCTGCCTTTGGCTTTGCCATGGAGATGTTCCACTTATTTTCCTACTCAAGATACTTGAGAATTCAATGGTGACACCTGTAGGTTAATAGTAATCTTATGACCAAGATTACACTCATCCCTGCAGCGTTGGACAGCATGTCAGATCTATCTTCTGGAGCATACCCTCCTTCTCACTTACTCTGGCACAAATAGATTTCCCAGAAAAATCTTCTTCAGTAGTTGCAGCTCCATGTGTTTGCAAGGGTCACAGCAATGCAGAACTGTCTGCACTGGTACCCGCAGGTATGACTGTGTAACTTCTCCTTATCTCTCTCTGTGGACATGATACTGCATTTGCTTAAAGCGAGTTGAGCCAAAAGGATGGCAGGTGCCCAGTTAGGTATTGCTAACTGCTGTGACCTGCTTTGCAGGAACCATCAGGAAAAGGGCACATCTCTGCATCCAATTTTTACATCCAACAGATTCATACCAAAGCACCTCTGAGACCTGGAGGAAATTGTGTGAGGACTGCTCCAACACTGGAAGCCAGAGACCTTCTCTCGACTAGAAAGCCAGAGTATAAGGAGCTACTTATCTTCCAAGGATCCACAAGGTAGACTACCTTTCAACACCTTTTTTTTGCAGTTGTTTCATCCTTTCATCCACTCTCAGTAGACCTGACTTTTCTCTTTTTAAAGTTACTATGTGATAGCAAAGTGTTTCACATTCTAATAAAACAGTGCTAGAAGGAAAAACAAAGGGTGGTGGGTTTCTCTTCCAGAAAGGGTAGGTGGTTTCATTTCCTTGCTCTGGCTGACATGGGTCCCTTGTGGTTCCCACTCCCACAGAGCAACTTTGCCAACCTGCTTTTCAAGTTGGGCTCAGGTGATACACTGCCTAAACAAGGCTGTCTGCAGGTAATTTGGGGCTGATATGGAAGTTTAGGAAAGAAAGCAGAGGGCCTGACAGTCTGTGTCTTCTCCCACTACTGATTGTGCTGATTAGAGAGTAACACCACCAGAATGATTACAGAAAAATATGGTGTGGAAAATCTTGCAGTCACTTTCACTGCAAAATGTATTTTGATGAAGCAGATTAAATTTTGCACTTCTGTGGTACTTTACTGCTGTTTGTTCTTTCGTTGTAGCACTTGGTGGTAAATCAAAATCATATGTATGATATCCAGGATGTTTTTTCCTGCCTTTTTCTCTATATGTGTGACTATAGATGTGTATATAGATCTAGCTCTTCAGACCCGAGAAAGTGTGTAAAAGCTACAAAATGACCTGTCCCAATTCCTTCAAAAGAAAAAGAAAAAAAAAGAGAAGAAAGAAAAATATCAAACGCAAGTGATAGACATAGTTCACACCACAGTAAAAGGAAGGAAAACCATTCCAGGAGTGATATTTTTAAAGTTTGAAATTTCCAGCTTTTGTGAAATGGAAAACTTCTATTAGACCAAGAACTGTAAATGAATGGCAGTTATGCCAAACAGGAGGGAAAGTTTGTTAGTTGGTTTTCTTTTTGGATCCTGATAAATTTCTGCAATTTTACAACTGTACTGAATACAGTTTGAAAATACAGAATGGTCTTTCTTTCTTAAGAGCTGCCTTGGCAGATGATGCAAACTTGGATTATTTCTTTATCAATCTGTACATGGGAACATCTGGAAAGTGGAGACAGTTCTCCAGGGGAGAGACATCTGTAGTTCCTCTCTTCTTCAGAGTTTGAGATTGTTGATTTGGGGAGTTTAATGAAGTTTTACAGTGATATTTTGGTCAATAAATACACAGTAAAATGTTGCTGTTACCCAAAATCAGCATAGAAGCTGTAGTACCTAAAATGTGACAGGACTGCTTTTTAGTAAGTTGTGTAGTTCACTTGTGAACCAGTCTTCAGACATGCAGATCAACTCATTGTACCTGCAGAAACTCCTTTGCTCCTGTACTTTACTACAGGTCCTTAAATTTCAGTGGCCTTGCTTCAATTATCAGGAGAACAAGAACACTTTTTACTTCTTAGGCATTCCCCAGAGGCCATATTAGAGGTGCTTCTCAGATAAAAACAAATAAATAAAGGGGCTTCTCAGTCAGGTGGCTGAGTGAACCAATTCGTCTTGAGTTGCCAGTCAGACAGAAACTCCAGGGTTTCTTTTCTACTACTGTGTTATTCCTTTACAGAGTACATAAGTTGTAGAAGTTGAACTTCAACCACACAAATCAAAAGATTGTAAAAACTGACTCATTCTCTATTTATACCTGAGCATTGTCTCCACTACCAGCATTCTGACAAGCCTTGAAAAGACAGAAAAATACTCCTAGAGCTTAGCTGTATGAAGTAAATGCGTGAAGCTGTTCTGGTTTTATCTCAGAGGAAGTGAACTTTTTCTTCCATTATTGATCAGTCCATTTTAAGTGAACAGTTCCAAGAGTGTTATATCAGTTAGTGTGCTGTATGCAGGTGGAGCAAAGGGTTCAAAACAAAGATAATGCTGAATCCTCATTGACTGTTGCAAAGCTGAATCTGCAAATACAAGCCACCATGCTGAGTGTATTGGGTCTAGCTGAGATAGAGTTAATACTCCCCATAGCAGCCCTCATAGCGCTGTGCTCTGCATCAGTAGCTAGAGAGGTGTTGATAACACACCAGTGTTTTGGCTACTGCTGAGCAGCGCTGGCACAGCATCAAGGCTGTCTCCCCAACATTTTTGCCCCCCCTCAATGGCAGGCTGGGGCAGGGCAAGATCTTGGGAGGAGACATAACCAGGACAGCTGACCTAAACTAACCAAACAGATATTCCATACCATATGACGTCAGCTCAGATATAAAAGCTAAGTAAAGGGGGACAGAAGGGGGGCATTTTGTCTTCCGGAGCAACCACCACGCGTACTGAAGCCCTGCTTCCCAGGAAGTGGCTAGACATCACCTGCTGATGGGAAGTAGAGAATAATATCATTTGTTTTTCTTTGCTTCTGCGTGCAACCTTTGCTTTCACTTTATTAAACTGTCCTTATCTTGACCCACGAGCCTTTTGTTATATTTTCTCCCCCCTGTCCAGCTGAGAAGGGGGTGTGATAGAGTGGCTTTGGTGGGCACCTGGCATCCAGCCAGGGTCAACCCACCACAGTCCTTTTTGGAGAGGGCTGCTATGGAGAGTATTAACTCCATCTCAGCCAGACCCAATACACTGAAGCAGACCAGCAACCTGTTTATTTAGCATCTGGTTTCTACAAGTGGCCAGCACTGGATATTTCAGAAAAGCTGCTTGTGGCTTTGACTTCCCCTTTTGCCAAGGTAGAGGTATCATTGCTGTGAGTGGGCAAGCTACCTGTACAGATGTGATGAGATCTGTGAATAGTCCTTGACACAGAAGACTATTCTTAAGGATCTATCTAAAATTTGTGGGTGGGGAAGTTGGTAAACACATTAGAAATTAGCATAACTGTTAGACTTTGCAAAAGTTTTATAGTGACACTGAGTAGTAATAAGTGGACATTAAGTGATGTCTGGTACCTAAAACCAGCACAGCTACCAATTTCTGACAATGCCACATGCTACTGAGAAATAGGCCTAGGAATATTTGCATGTTGCTTTAAGAAGCTGCAAATAGTGAAGCATTTTAAACTCTGAACAGAATACAGAGAGTATCTTTCTGTAGCAAAACCACACCATATCGAACTATAAAGTAATCAGATCCTTTCAATGTAGTTAATAGTCTCCCATAGTTATTAAAATTTTGAAGAAATTTGTAATGAGGAAGACAAAAATGAAAATGTGATTATTAAAAAAAATAGGTGGTTAGTCATATTTTAAAATTAACTGTCTTGTTGAACAATAATTACTACCTAATTATTAATATCACAACTCTTTACCTTCAGAAGACACTTTCATCTAAATCTACTTTTTACTTGTACTGCATTTTACTTCTTTAAAAAACAAGGAAACTTTATTATTAAAATCTTTGGATTGACAGGAATGGATTCTTATTTGGTAAAGGTATTTATAGCATACACTGAAGTACAGATACTAATTTACTTATTTTGAATGATTTGGTCATAGTACTTGATTTTCTCTGAGGCAGGTTAACTATACATCATAAGAACAATCTTCTCTTAAGACTCATCAACGCCAAATTTCTCTGTGTAAGGGATATAGCATAGAATGAAAATTATTTAGCCTTACTGCAATTTATGACTTGAACAAGACAAAAAATAGGATGATGGAGGTGGGGATGGTACAGGTAGATAAGAGTAAATTACCGGTCTTTAATAAATTTTGGAAGTGAAATGTGATTGATTTTCATCTTTTTTTTTTGTCTCAGTATACACCCAGCAAATTCTAGAGAGTTCATCTTTCCTGTGAAAGAAGGGCCAAGCACTGGGTTGGCAGAGATGTTGCAGAATTGACATGGTTACTGAAATACAATAGTTGGTGCTACCTTGGGCGGTTTGCACTCTAGTGTGTTCTACAATGCAGTCTTCAATCTGAAAAGTATATATGCAGATCTCATGCCAATTAGGAAATCACTTCCAGTCAGCATTGGAAGTGCACTGTGCAGTGCAGTGCAGAAAAATACTTCTAAATCTTGCTTGGCATGCAGGTTGGACTGCCACATATTTTAAACAGCTAGGGAGACATTTTCTCTAGGAATGTATTTTTATCCATGGCATTGCTTCAGATGCTATGTAGAGAGATTTTTGTTGAACTCATTTTTAGTCTTGGCTTTGAGCCATACCCTTAGATATATCAGTTCTCCTATTGCTTTACACTATCCCCACAGATCTCACAGGAAAAAAGAGACAGTGATTGAAAAGAAACCTCTACTGTAACACTGATGTTTTACTTTGTCTTTGAGGGATTTGAGTGAGGTGACACATCACACTAAAAATATATATTGAAAAAAGAGAAAATGAAAAATTTTTAAATCCATCTGAAATGAAGGGGTTGTTTTTCTTTGACTTGTGATCTTTTGGGGATAGACTATGATTCCCAGAGACAGTGAGGGGAAGGAATTGTTCTGACCTTGGCAAGGTTAATCATATGTGTTTGTCCTCCACCAATAGCAAGTTACTATCTACACACATATTTGTAGAACCTGAATTCTATTTCTTATTACCCACCTGAGAAAGCAGAGAATACAGCACAGGTAGTAGTTGTTTTACTGCTACGTGACAACATGCCCGTTCCCAGAAAGGTACATTTGAAGGACAATGTTGACCCTATTCCAAAGTTCTTTTGCTACCATGATATCTTTTGATGCTGGACAACCTTATATCTATTTTTTTCTAAAGTAAATATAGTATAAAAGAAATAAGAGAAAAATAGGAATACAACTCAACCATGCTTGGTCTTGTAAAAGCAGTCATTTGATTCATGATCAATTGCCTAAAATTTAATTGAAAGATAGGGATACATATCAAAATTACAAAAGTTCTCTGTGTTAGAGAAATGTTTCCATTTCCCTGAAATCTATTCCTTTAACTGTACATATGAATCCAGGAACTTTACAATAAATGATTAAAAAAGCCTATTGTTCCTTTTTTTCTAATAAGCATAATCAACATGTTGCTGTTACTGACCTAATTATACTGCAGGGTTTCCTTTTATAGAGGGGATGATTGGGTTATTTATATGTTTCTCTGTGTGGTCAACACCATTATCTGACAGGCTAACTGAATTTACTCTTGTAGGCTACAGATACATCAGTAACTCAGCTGTGCAAGAATAAAAAGCTATTGTTACAGAACCAAATAAGGTCTTTTGGGAAGTAAAGTTGTTCTATTCCACATGAGCACTTGAAAGGTAGGATGTTTTTTCAGTCTGAAGACAAATTAAATTCCAGTCTTCCAGGTGTATCAAACTGCATAAACCAAGCAGAATTATCATAGCTGGATAACTTATTCTACAATTAATATTAGCTAATGCTTTTCAGTGCAGATGGCTATGTAAATGAACATTTCTTAGGACCTGGTATCTTCCATTATATTGCAGAACACCACACTGTTTGTTTCATCCAACAGACTCCAAAGCATTCAGAGTGAGATAGTTTTAAGCGATATGGGAGGTGGGCATCCTTGGTGGGAATATTACATGTCTAATTAAAAAATACATCAGGACCCTTATATTAAATCAGGCACAAAACCTACATGGTAGTAAGTTTTAGATGACATGAGTGTAGCTGTTCTGCCAGCACATGCATAACTACACTCCTAATTTTTGTTTTTCTATTGTGGTGGACAAAGAAGCTTAGAAATGTTGGCTGGAAGGACCTCTGGAGGTCATCTAGTCCATCATCCTGCTCAGAGCAAGGCTATTCCCACGACTACATCAGGTCAGCTGTGGCTGTATCTGAGTCTTGAAAACAAGCAGGAATGGAGGTTTAGTAGCCTCTCTGGCAAACCTGTTTCAGTGCTACATTATTCTGGTGAAAAGGTTTTTCTAATGTCCAGGCTAAATCCCCAAAGTAGCAATTTCTGGTCACTGCCCCTTTTATATTACTTCTCACTACTGGTTCTGTTACCTTTCTAACTCCCATTTGAGTAGTTGCATTCTGCTATCCTACTTCCCCTTAGCTCCTCTTTGCCAGACTAAATAAAATCAGATGCTTCATCTCTCCTTGTGGACTACATGTTCTGTGTCTCTGGCCAGTGGTAGTCCTTCCCTTGTCCCTCTCCAGTTTCTCAACATCCCTTTTGAACAGAGATCACTGGACTGCTATCTATCTGGGTTGAAAATTTCTCATTTATCCACCCTGGACTTCATCAGCTTTACAGTGAGAATGCTGTAATTCTCCACCTCCTCCTTCTTGCCTGTCTCAAAGAAGGATGTAGTGTTGGCTTTTTTCCCCAGTCAGCAAGAGCCTCCTCTGATAAACATGAATTTTCTTAGATGATAGATGAGTCTCACCATCACTTCAGCCATCTCTTTCAGTACACTTAGGTGTATCCCATCCAGTCCCATGGATCTGAAGACATTCAGCTACACTAAATAGTCCCTTAAAGTTTTTGCTCTCCAATTGTCATCTACTTCTCTCCTTCCCAACCACGGTGACAGAAGCAGACGTCCCACGAGAGGGCTTTGCCTGTAAGGACTCAGACAAAAAAACATGTTGAGTATTTCAGCTTCCTGGTTTGCTCAGTGCCATGGTGTCATCCCTCCAGAAGCATGAAAGCCCCCCCCAGGAGGGAAAGAAATAGCTATTTAAGGCTCATCCACCACCTCCTCTGCCCCAGGTGATCAGTTACAGACCTCCACCATAACGTACCAAAATTAATCCCATCCCACCTTGACCTCTGGTTTCTTACTGGAGTTTTTCAACATTCAAGGGTCCCCTTAACAGTATGCAATTATCCCTCCTTTTCCTGTCCTCCTGTCCATGCTGAACAGACTGTTTCATCCATGCCTGTGCTCCACTTGTTCATGCCATCCCTCTTCCACTTGCACTCATCTCTTTGTGGCACTGATCCTAATTGTAAAAGCTGAGATATCTGGCCCAGGATCTTTCCCCATCAGGATTTGTTTTTCCTCTGTTGCCAGGGCACTGGAGCTATATTTTAGGTTAAATACCTGCAGGTTGAAATGGAGCCTTCCTCCCACTGCCAGCAGTCACAGGCTTCCTCCCTGCTGGGTGAGTGTCCTCTTGCTCCTCCTGTGTTGCCTTCCCACCCTCAAGGTGACTTCTGCCTCAGCAGAGTCTCCTGAAGGTCCTATCGGTGTCTCATCTGTCACCCTTGATACAACAAAGGCTGCTCATTTCTTGGCTAGGATTGTTTTGCTTGTTTTAATGAACTGAAGGAAAGCACAAAGCAGAGATCTCTGAGTTTGGGTTCCCTTGTTTCATTTTTCAGTCTGAACTCCAGCCCCCAGGAACACCTATATCCAATATGGATGGAATTGCCTGGCTTGCACAGATGGGAAGTCAGACTAGCTGACTTCACAGTTACCTATGTACTTAAAATCTATGGTCTACAATAGTTTCTCCTCTTTAATTATTTGTGAAGCAGAATCCTCTTCCAGCTGTGAAGAACAGACAAGAAGAAGGTGTGTAGGAAGAAATGCAGTTGAAATTCTCCAGTGTAAGTCTAACCTCACAGAGAAAGAGAGAGCATCAAATGTGTAGAGCCTGCTTTTTGGAGCTGAAATGCTATCCAGCTGTGCCTGCAGAGAGGGGAAAAGCTAATGAGCTGGTGTCCTACTGTGGGAGTGTGTGCTGGGGATCTCTGAAATTTAGCACAGCAGAAGAGATTTTTCTCTCTATTTTGGGGTGAATCATACCTCACAGTGCATGTTTCCCATTTTTAATGCATTCCAGTGGAGAAACTAAACTGTCTGTATTTGCTGCTGTGAAATAGTTTCTCTGCTGTAACAGAAATAAATCTTGTGACAAACTGACACACTTCTTTGTCAAAGGCAGCAGAACAGACATGCATTTTCAGGAACAGAGGCACCCTCAAGTGATCCACTCAGTCTCTGAGTGAACCTCTGTCTGCCACTGGACACAATTCAGTGTTTCAAGGCAGCCACAAGATGCTTCAGGGTAAGCTGCTCTGGAATAAAATCCTGACTCTGTCTGGAGTGTCACCTGCCAGTGGCTGGTTTGTGCTTTGAAACGTATTTCTAATTTCTCTGCTGTAACTCTCTAATCTTTTGGCAAGACCCTGCTAAGCTTCCCAATAAAGTAAGTTATTGAAGTTAATAAGTGAAGTTACTGACATTTTTCATTAGTTTCTCCCATACAGACTGAATACCTCAAGCATTGTCAGTCTTTTCTGGAACAAAATAAAGATTAGCACCACATGCCCATTCACTATGATGAGCTCTTCCTGTCTATTTTAAATGTTAAAGGTACATGTGACACTGAAAACATTAACAATAAATTGTGCTGCTAGTTTCCTTCTTGGACAGTACAAGAGGTTGACAGAGAATCTTGAATTTTACGGAGCTTCAGGTATGATTCAAACAGTAAATCAGTAAAGCTTACCTTTCTTCTTTATCACATGTATATAGACCCATGAGTGGAGAATGGAACCAGACCATCCCCAACAGATGTAGGTTAACCTGGAATCACTGGAACCAAGATGTACTTTGATTTACATCAGCTGAAGTTACAGCCCATAATATTTAAAATGTATGCAAGCAAATGGTCTGTGGCTTGGATTTTTGCATATCCTGACATAAAATAGTCTGCTTTATCAAGAAACCAAGGTCCTGATTCATGAAGTGCTCTTCTCAAGTGCCACTGACTTGAACATTTAACTAAAAAGAGACAGAGGGATACAGGCTTGTTGAATAGTGAACTTTAAAGGAAAAAACTCTCTATTATAATTCCTCTTTCTCTAAATCCTCCACAATCTTAACTGTGGCTGAGAGATTTAAAATAGGATTATATCAAGCTTTACCCAGAAAGACTTCCAATTACTTTTTAAGGCAATACTCATAGTTTTACTGTACCTGGAGAAGCAGCAAAATTTATGGATCATTAGGCCAGTAAAGCTGAGAGGAAAGTAGTTGCAGTTACTTTAGACAAGAAATGAATGCACCTATTTTTCTCAGATTTTTATGTTCTGAGTTTATACTACACGTCACTGCCTCCATAATTCAGAAAAATGCTACTTTTTTATAATTTTATCTTTTTCCAGTGTTAAATCTCTAGCACTGTTTGAAGAGAAGGATTGTTACAAGAGAGATAACAAATAAATTATTATCCCATTACCTGTCTGGATTCTCTTATTTGGGGATTTATTTGAGGCTGTCTGAAAGCTGCTACTACCTTTTAGGGAAAATTATAATAACACATGCTCTGAAAATGTCTATATGTCTATTACCATAAAGTAATCCCATCTTCTTCAACATAATATGAAGCTAGAAATCATAACACCAGCTTTGACAGAAAACATCACACTAGTTTAGTTAATTTAAAATAGATTAGGAACATTGATTACTCAAATAAAGATTCCCAATTATACGTTATTCTGCTTAATACTATAAAATTATATATACACTATATTAAATGCCCCTGGGCTGATGTACCCCAGACCAATGGCCCATTGTCCTGATTTCAGCTGGGATGGAGTTAATTGTCTTCCTAGTAGCTGGTACAGTGCTACGGTTTTGAGCTAGGTATGAGAAGAATGTTGATAACACTGATGTTTTCAGTTGTTGCTAAGTCATCTTTAGTCTAAAGTCAAGGATTTTTCAGCTTCTCATGCCCAGCCAGCGAGAAAGCTGGAGGGGCACAAGAAGTTGGCACAGGACAGAGCCAGGGCAGCTGACCCAAACTGGCCAACGAGGTATTCCATACCATGGGACGCCACATCTAGTGTATAAACTGGGGGGAGTGGGGGTGGGGGGATCGCCACTGTGGGACCAACTGGGTGTCGGTCAGCAGGTGGTGAGCAATCGCATTGTACATCATTTGTATATTCCAAACCTTTTATTATTCATTTTATTCGTATTATCATTATCATTGTTAGTTTCTCCTTTTCTGTTCTATTAAACCATTCTTCTCTCAACCCACGAGCTTTACTTCTTTTCCTGATTTTCTCCCCCATCCCACTGTGTGGGGGGAAAGTGAGTGACCGGCTGCATGGTGCTTAGTTGCTGGCTGGGGTTAAACCACGACACCCATGACCCCAAAATATGCTTCTCCTGGGCCCACCTTTGAGGTTAACACTATTATTCTGAGTAGTCACTTTGGCATCAAGAATGTCAGGATGAATATGTATATACATGCTTGCATATGTATGCAAGAGTTTTGCAAAAATGAGGCCCTGCTTCGTACTCCCTTGAGACTACCAGTTTTCACATGTAGTCTCTCACTACTTTATGGAATGTCTTGCAATTAATAAGAAACTTCGTAAGACATTTTCTAACGAGGTTCATGTACATTCACAAATCTCCATGAGTACAGCAGACCAAGGCAGCTACTTAAAAAATCAGGTTTCAAATGCTATGATTTAACATTCTCAAATTTTGCATGTTTTGTCTTTAGAACATCAAAATCAAATAACTCTTTTCCTTTTTTTTCAGTCTGACTTTCAAAAGTAATCAGTTTTATTTAACTGCCTTTCCCTCTTTCTCTAGTACTATTTTGACAGCCAGACTGATCCCTTCAGTGCCAATACTGCTACCTCTTTCTTTCATCTCAGCAAGTGTTGTCACCAGTTTTGTAAAGGAATTTCACTTCCACCTCATGGACCCTGAAATGAATAATATGAAACACCCCAGACACAATGCTGACAACTGAAACCTCTGGCAATTATTCCAATTACTGAAGAAAGAGAACCAAAAAAAACCCAGCACTTCACGATGATTATCTATAATTTTGTTGAAATTATATGCATTATAATGACACTTTCAACATAGTGTGTGCATGCCTAATAATTCAGAAGAATTTATTCCGAGACCTGTCCCTTGATTTATCAGGACTGCACGTATTTCCACATAAAAGGTTCAAGAGTTTATTTTCAAAACGTGCTTTGTATGTGAACCCTGAGTCTGTTACCATTTTCATTCAAGTGCTTTACTAGATATTCATAAAAAGACCACTCTGTAGATAGCTTCCAGGCAAGTGGCAGTGTGGTGCTACTGCAGCAAGTCTACAAGTAATTTGACTCACCTGCAAGTAGTTTGACTCATAGAATCATAATTTCTCTAGGAAATGCCCTCAGAAGGGAGTAAATTAAGCCTGGTTACAACATACACTCTTCAGTTTACCTACATTTCCCACTCAGTGGGAAACTGAGAAACATACAGCAAAGCCAAGATCTCTGTTTTCTGCCAGCACACACAGGAAAGAGATTTAGTGAAGTGTCAGATACTGTAGGCCAAAACACTGCTTTCAAAAATGCAATCTGTTGCAGAGGAGAATGGTTCCTTATGCTTATTTACTCCCTTGCAAATCATGGCCATTGTTTAAACTCTTCATGCCTCTGCCATCCTTTGATTGCTCACCCTCCAGTTTGTCATGAATCAGAGACAAAGGTATTTTTCTGAGATTTTTCCCCCTCAGCTTCTCAGAGCATGGGTCAAATAGCAGTTTATTTGAAAGCATGATTAGCATGGCAGCAAAGGTGTCCAGCTAAATCCAGAGGCATTATGTGACACAGTAAAACTCCTAGAGTCTTATTTCACCGATGCTCCAGGGCAGGAGAAAATCAAGCCAAGCTACAACTTATACTCTTCAGTAAAACAGCATAAATGGGCTGCTGGTTCATTTTTGGTTTTTTAATATGCTGTTTGACAGCATTCTTCAGTGAATGGCTTAAAATATCAAATGTAAGCCTATGTGGTGTTCTGTGGATTGGCTGTTATGTCTTACTGGCTGCTCACTCTTTAAAAGTCACATAACCATACAACCTTATTTCCATGACCTAGAGGGATCCTCTGAGGTTTTTGAGTCTCTCTTTTTGTTCATAAATTATACCGGTAAGAGCAAGAACCAGCATTACAGCAGAGAACTGTAGTGGCTTTCTATGCATGATACCACGCACAGTGATACTTCTTACTTTCACTGAATGGTCTCGTAACTAAAGTTTAAAATACCAGAGCCCCCTATGAAGCAACCCACAAGCTGCACTCGCAAGTCCTTCTGAATCTTTTATATCTGTATATTCCCCAGAGTGATTATAGATCGTATTCAGAATGAGATATAGGAGAAATAAGTTAGCCTTCAGGATAAACTGAACTATGCCGACCACAGGTGAAATGGTGACACACAACTGTCCTAGTCTGCTGCCTATTCATTACCTTAATTATCACAAGATATTTGTGGGCCAGTAAAAATCCACTTCAAGATGCATTTGATTCAGTTCCTTTTTCTTATACTTTTGCCTCCCCAGTTAGTATTGGCAAATTGCAGCAATCATCATTTAGTTTCCTATAAAACTCTAGCTAATATCTTCTCTAATTTATCTTCAAACATTTTTAACCAGCATTGAGGTGGTATACTCAAATGAACTAAACATGCATAAATGTCTAAACCAAGAAAATAACAGCCCACATATCAATGGCCTTTAATTTCCTACAATAACAAGTTTTTTCATCTTCCCTGAAATGGGACTGATAGCCTTCTTTGAGAACAGCCAAAACCTGAATTTGATTAAGCTACATTTTTACATTTATTTTACTCATTAGTGGATATCCATAAAACCAATGCTGCATTCAGCAGTAAGTTTTCCTTCAAAAGTTGACAGTAATAAGATGCTGGATTTCAACCTCTTTATTTTTGCTTTGAGATAAAATTAGACCATCTAAGCTTTGGTAAATCTGTGAAAATAGTGAGGTGGTTTCTTTTTTTACTTCCAGGAGATCTAAGAAAATATTTCAAAATTATGGTAAATATGAAGCAACATTTGGAGGAAGGAGGATACTTTTCACTAATTCAAGTAATTCTGAACTGAAATGTTACTAGTCATGACATGATCTCTGCTGTTTCCATTTCAGGCTTTTAAAAAGGTTTAAAAAAATAATGAAGATGCAGAAAGAAAGAGAGATTTCAGTGGCAAGTGGGTCCCAGGCAGCACGCACAATGAAGAACAAAGAACAAATTTGTAAGGCACCAGCTGGAGGCTCTTGGCCTGCTTTTCCCATAGACCACAAGAAGTGTATTAATTATTGAGCTATAAGGTATGAGGGCTTTGCTGTAGTGCTCCGAAGAGCTTCTGCTGAATCAGAATCCTGATAAGTGCAGCGAGCTAGCAAAGACATTTCAAGCTAAAAAAAAACCCACCAGCATTATTGCCAAGCATCTATTTTAAGATGCTACACATAGAAAACACCTATATCAATGTCAATGAACCTCTATGTCAATGACCAGCTGGAGTGCATGGAGCTCCTCCTGGGGATGGACGAGGAGCTGACCAAGAGCTTATGGGTCAGGATTAAATGGAGGGCAGGGACAGGTGACATTATAGAGGGGGTCTGCTACAGGCCACCCAAACAGGAAGACCGAGCAGCTGAGGCCCTCTATAGACAGATAGGAGCAGCCTCATGTTCACAAGCCCTGGTCCTCATGGGGGACTGCAGACACCCCAATATCTGTTGGAGGGAGAACACAGCAGGGTATAAGCAGTCCAGAAGGTTTCTGGAATGCCTTGATGACAACTTCTTTCTCCAAGTGATAGAGGAGCCAACAAGGAGAGGTGCTATGCTGGACCTTGTTCTCACCAACAAGGAGGGTCTGGTGGGGAATGTGAAGCTGAAGGGCAGCCTTGGCTGCAGTGACCGTGAAATGGTGGTTCAAGATCCTTAGGGCAGTGAGGAGGGCACACAGCAAGCTCGCTACCCTGGACTTCAGGAGAGCAGACTTTGGCCTCTTCAGGGATCTGCTTGGTGGAGTACCATGGGACAAAGCCCTGGAGGGAAAAGGGGCCCAAGAAAGCTGGTTAATATTCAGGGATCACCTCCTCCAAGCTCAGGAGCAGTGATGCATCCCAACAAAGAGGAAGTCGGGCAAAAATGCCAGGAGGCCTGCATGGATGAACAAGGAGCTCCTGGACAAACTCAAACACAAAGAGGAAGCCTACAGAGGGTGGAAGCAAGGACAGGTAGCCTGGGAGGAATACAGAGAAATTCTCCGAACAGCCAGGGATCAGGTTAGGAAAGCCAAAGCCCTGATAGAATTAAATCCAGCCAGGGACATCAAGGGCAACAAGAAAAGCTTCTGTAGGTATGTCGGTGATAAAAGGAAGACTAGGAAAAATGTGGGCCCTCTCCGGAAAGAAATGGGGGACCAGGTTACCTGGGACATGGAGAAGGCTGAGATACTCAATGACTTTTTTGCCTCAGTTTTCACTGGCAAGTGCTCCAGCCACACCACCCAAATTGCAGAAGGCAAAGGCAGGGACTGGGAGCATGAAGAACTGCACACCGTAGGAGAAGATCAGGTTCCAGACCATCTAAGGAACCTAAAGGTGCACAAGTCCATGGGACCTGATGAGATGCATCCGTGGGTCCAGAGGGAACTGGTGGATGAAGTGGTTAAGCCACTAGCCATCATTTTTGAGAAGTAGTGGCAGTCCAGGGAAGTTCCCACTGACTGCAAAAGGGGAAGCGTAAGCCCCATTTTTAAAAAAGGAAAAAAGGAAGACCCGGGGAACTACAGGCCAGTCAGTCTCACCTCTGTGCCCAGCAAGATCATGGAGTGGATCCTCCTGAAAACTATGGTAGGGCACATGAGAAATAAGGAGGTGATTGGTGACAGCCAACATGGCTTCACTAAGGGCAAATCATGCCTGACAAATTTGGTGGCCTTCTACAACAGGGTTACAGCATTGGTGGATAAGGAAAGAGCTACTGACATCATCTACCTGGACTTGTGTAAAGCATTTGACACTGTCCTACACGACATCCTTGTCTCTAAATTGGAGAGACATGGAGTTGACGGATGGACCACTTGGCAGATAAGGAATTGGCTGGATGGTCACACTGAAAGAGTTGCGGTCAACAGCTCGATGTCCAAGTGGAGACCAGTGACATGTGGCGTTCTTCAGGGGTCACTATTGGGATCGGCGTTGTTTAACATCTTTGTTGGAGACATGGAGAGTGGGATTGAGTGCATCTTCAGCAAGTTTGCTGACAACACCAAGCTGTGTGGTGCAGTTGACACGCTGGAGGGAAGGGATGCCATCTGGGGGGACCTTGACAGGCTTAAGACGTGGGCCTGTGTGAACCTCATGAAGTTCAACAAGGCCAAGTGCAAGGTCCTGCACCTGGCTCAGGGCAATCCCAAGCACAAATACAGGCTGGGTGATGAGTGGATTGAGAGCAGTCCTGCAGAGAAGGACTTGGGGGTGTTGGTTGACAAGAAGCTCAACATGACCCAGCAATGTGCTCTTGCAGCCCAGAAAGCCAACCGTATCCTGGGCTGCATCAAAAGAAGCTTGACCAGCAGGTCAAGGGAGGTGATGCTGCCCCTCTGCTCCGCTCTTGTGAGACCCCACCTGGAGTACTGCATTCAGCTGTGGGGCTGCCAACATAAGAAGGACATGGACCTGTTGGAGCAAGTCCAGAGGAGGGCCACAAATATGGTCAGAGGGCTGGAGCACCTCTCCTATGAAGACAGGCTGAGAGAGTTGGGGTTGTTCAGCCTGGAGAAGAGAAGGCTCTGGGGTGACTTTACAGCAGCCTTCTAGTACCTAAAGGGGGCCTATAAGAAAGCCAGAGAGGGGCTTTTTACAACGGCATGTAGTGATAGGACAAGGGATAATGGCTTTAAACTGAAAGAGGGTAGATTTAGATTAGATGTAAGGAAGAAGTTTGTTATTGTGAGGCACTGGAACAGGTTGCCCAGAGAGGTTGTGGCTGGCCCATCCCTGGAAGTGTTCAAGACCAGGCTGGATGGGGCTTTGAGCAACCTGGTCTAGTGGAAGGTGTCCCTGCCCATGGCAGGAGAATTGGAACTAGATGATCTTTAAGGTGCCTTCCAACCCAAACCATTCTATGATTCTATCATTCAATGATCTCACATTCATTGTAAATATAACAGGTGTTTCTTTGGTTGGTGAGAAGAAAAGGTGTATATATATACATTTATATTTTATACTTTCAGAGTTCCGATGCTGCAGAAAATGATGCCAGATACAGAAGGTAAAGGGCAAATAAGGAAGCACCAGTGGTCTGGGAAATTTTACTACCTTGGCCTTTTCAAAGACAGAAAAGAAATAAGGAATTATTTTTTTAAGCAAATTGGAAATGTAGTAACTTCTAACTAAGATAAGGCACCAAGAACTAACTAAAAAGTGTTCTGTGGTAAAGTCGAAGACTAAAAATCAAAATACAGTCTATTAGAGAAATTAAACTAATGTTCTCATTTATACAAAGACTATTTTTATGAAACTGGAAATGAAAGACAGTTAAAAAGGAGGAACAGAGATTTGGGGTTTGGGAGTTTTCTTTTTATTTGTCATAAACTCCTTCCAGCTTAGGGTAACACTAACTTTCCTCTTGGTTTATGTGTGGGGTTTTCACATTTAATCTTTTCTAATGTCTTCTTCCTTACAGATATCAGGTAAAAATCTGTGCAGTCATAGTATCATAATAAAAACTGGTTTATTTTCCTGCAGTTTGGGAAAGATTGTGTAATGGCTTCCATTAGCTTTAAAATTATAATAATAAATTTATGTTGTAATCTTTCCTTTTTGGTCATAAAAGAGTCTTTGTAACACTGACTACTTTGGCCTTGAACCTTTGATGTCACTTTTCTTAACTATGTGCATTTTAATCATACCATCCAAGGAAACTTCAGCTAGAGTACCTGTACTTGGTAAGACTGCCAGACAGCTTTTTCTGTGTGTAGTGCCACTGACTGCAGTTCAAGGAACCATTCCACATTGGTAGAATGACTCAAATTAACTTTCCAAAAATCTATCCAGTTTCTACCTCCATTTACAACTGTTATCACACCCTTCCTCAGATTTCTTCACAAGCTCATCCAGGGTACATTGTGGCTTTTTGCAGTTCAGCGAGCCCTGCCATCTTTCAGGTCACTTAGCTGCTCTTGAAAAGTGAATCGTATATCTCATCAGCTGAAATCTCTGTTACGCATCACAAGAGTATTCTCCCTACTGTAAGATGTTAGAAGATATAAGTAAACAATAATAAAATATACTATAGACAACTGAAGTACAATAAACCCTTTGGATCTCACAGGTATTTAATCAGAGAACAGCCTGCAAATAAATGATTTATTCATGAAGCCACTGTATTGCCTGCCATCATGCAAGCATTGTAAAATACAAATAGTGAAATGATACAGAAATGGTGATGCAGAAAAGGATGTATTTAACAGCAGACAAATCCCAAGACAACACTCTGATAGTTTTAAAGGTGTTTGAAGTATTTTATATCACCATAAAAACTGCTGCAGAACATAAGGTATTTCTTTGGCTACAGTGAGCCATGAATAATATTGCAGAAATGCTTAATTTCGTTTAATAGCATTGAGATGTGCATTTCATATAGGAGATAGCCTGACTGCTTAGAAAATTTGATTCACAGCAGTCACCAGTGAAACTGGTCAAATAATCTACTGTGAATAAAACCTGTTGTAAATTTGGCCATTTCTCATAGAATAATTACCCATGAATGATTTTTTTTCATTATTCAGCCAGCTCTAGACCACAGTATACTCATTTCTGAGAAAGGAACTAAATGATTTGAGAAACTTTTGAGTGGAGAGTTATACAGCTTAAAACTTAAACTTTGCACTCATTTAGGCACGCTACTGTGACTGAATACTGAATTGTATCATATACGGCACATAAATAAAGTAGAGAAAATCCCATAAATTTGATCAGGCTATTAAAAATAATCTTCAGGAAAAGACTTGTGTTTGAAAAATTCATAATAATTAAGTGAATGACATTATAAGTGAAAAGAAATTTTGGACCAAATTCTGTAATGGCAGCTGGTAGCCTCCTGTCTACAGCACTGTATGTGTAAGCTGTCTAGTCATTAGGTGTTGTGCCATGCCATTCCCTTTATGCTGCATTTCAAGTTTCATGAATGACCATTATCAGGAAACATTTTTCCCCGTTTAGTAAAATAGCTGTCTAAATGAAGATTTTATACTTCATTCTCAACTTCTGGTTGGCTGAAAGTAGGTGAGACAACTGCTGTCCTTGGTTTGTATCTTCCCCTTGGGAAACTGAGCAGAGCAGTGCCCTACTCACCACAATACTGGAGATTTACTTTTCTCAGCCTCATGTGTTAGAGCTATTCTCTGTTGTAAGAAAGTACCCAGTAAAGTAGTAAGTTGAATACACGTCTCCTACAGCCACACTGAGTGCCATAGCTACCGGACCAGAAGGTATTTGGGGACAGTGTTATTTCTGGTGTGTTTCATTTTTTCAGGTTTGTTCCTTTGAAAAACTTCAGCCCACCAAATAGATATTTTCTGACAATCATCAAAAGTAAGAAAAAAATCTGACTCTGCTTATTACTAAATGTTTGCATTTAAGAAACTGTGCTTACTAATGCATTCAGTCTGCAATCCCAATTGTCTTTATTGCTTTTTACTAATAGTATCTTTCCTTTTCAGTTGGATCCTGCTCACCACTTGCCATTTCAGTCTCATGAAAGACCTGTCCATCTATAAGCCTCTGATTTATACTTCACTGCCTTCTCTTTAGATTACGGATAATGTTCTTAAGATTAGCACAGGGCCAATACACATAAAAAACCTAGTACTTTTTTGAACTGTGTCCAGATGACTGCCAAGCATCCCACATCATATTTTCCTTTTAGGCATTCTTCTCCCTACCTGTCTCTGGAAGCAGCCTTCATAGTTCAGGGAATACCTTTACATATTTTATTTTTCAGAGCTTTCAGTGATAAGTTGGCCTTTAAGTGCCTTTTGCCTCCTTCCAAAGCCATGAAAACCATTGGTTGCCCTATTTCTAAGAAGCACGGGCTACCACTGCAATGCACTTATCTACAGATTACTGTAAGCACACTTCTTTCATTTGAAAAATGTATTCAGCTTTTCCCACGTAAGTCAGCACCTAGAGCGAAAAGTGATTAGACTTGAAAAGAATAAGCAAAAAAACACGTGTATTGATGTCTTAATCTTTTCAAACTACAGTACCGGAAAGCTGGTGATAAATGATAGTTTTCAAACCATAATAAAATTAACATGAATTTCACTTCATAGTAGGTGAACATTCTCCCTGCTGATTTCATAGCAGGAAAACTGGGAAGTCAAATTATTTAGAGACTATGTGTTTCAAATATAGCAAGAAACAAGCACAGTCATATTTATAGAGATAATATTGTTCCTTCAAATGAGACTGTCAGTTCTTGCCTCTTGATGACAAATGTATTTTATTGCAATGCTTATGACCACTACAGGATATTTATTAAGACATGTTTTATTCCCTTTAATTATGTCCACAAGGCACACGTTTATAGGAACAGAAGAATTGGAGAAAACATTTCTTCCTGCATTTATGGACTAGCAGTTGACACTTTAATTTCTGTAGAACGTTGTCAATACCGCACAATGCAACAGGGATCATTAGGACAAAGAAGATGAGATGAACTGACAGAGGGTGGCAAACTGTCTGAAATTTTAACTGAATGCTGCCTAAGCCTATTTGCCAAGTTCACTGAAGCTGTGGGGCTGTCTGCTGTTTTGCACAACACCATCTTGCACTGTGTGCGCTAAAAAAATTCTGTTCTTCACTAGATAAAACTACTTATATGGTCTTTGATGTAATTGATAAAAGGAAACTAATGGTGTGTTGCATAACTGTGAATTAGGGAATGTAGCTGTTAAATTAACAAGTGTTCACAGACCTAATGCAGTTTCTCCGGGAAAATGTCACAGGGGTTCCTCCTTTATTCAATAATTTGGTTGCAATCTAAATTCTGTTTGAGGATCTGCATCTATAATGTACTGAACATTTTCTGTGCTCATTAGAAAAAGCTGAAGGAGATTGGGATTTACTGAAGGAATACAGTCATGCCATGATTCCCCATAAAATACATACGAATAATGTATTTATGCATTTAGAACTATATGTATACACAGGCTTAAGGGAAGGACACACTCACTGAGGTGTCTTAGCTCTGTTGTACCTTATATATTGTCAAAAGTTTTTTGGACTTTCTCTGAAACTTGCCTCCAGTTTTTGCAATAGTTTATAAAAACTGTGTTCATAAGATTTTTAGAGTTTGGGTTCTTGTGTTTCTTTTTAATGCTTTTCCCTACACAACAATAGAACAAAGTTGTTGCTTGGGATTTGGATTTTTGTGTTTCTTTTTTCCTAATCTTTCTAGATAATGTTTTTCTCTACACAACAATAGAAGAAAAAAGTTATTTTATGCTTCATTATGCTGGGTGACATATTCTTCCAAGATCCAATGGTCAGCAGTATTTTCAGCAAACTGTGTGTTACACTTGACTGCAGTTTACAGGAAATTATAGAACAAGTAACTATAGAACACAATAGGTCTAATTATGAATATATTGACAAACTTTCTTTTCTGTTCACATGCCAGTCATAAATAGACCTTGATTGCTGTGTACATATTTGATATTTATAAGTATTTGCCAAATACCTTGGATAAATGATACATTGATTTGTTGGTATCTATTTGTCCTGCATGTTTATGATTGATCACCTAATACAGAGTATATTATTTCTGCTACCCACTTTGAGAAATGTTTTAACCAGTGAACAAAAACTAGTGCCGGGTCTTGCTCTTGAGTACATAGTATGTTGTATGTTTTCATATGGAGTATATATTGCACATTAAAAAAAAAAAAATCTCCCTTTTGAATCTTATTGCTGTGCCCATTTCTCATAGCACTTCTCATGTTGCCCTGCTCAGTGCAGAATCCTGCCATTAAAATTTTAATAAATAAAGTCCAACAAGGTAGTAAATATGACAGAATTTATGAATATCTCTTTTGAATTTCAAATAGCAAACTTCTGCATGGCAAAGTTGCTAAGTGAAATGATTTGCTTTCTAAAAAACAAACTAGAACTCTATAGAGAGCTCTTTCTTAAAACAATTACCAGTTACAAATCTCCTCAGTAGGCCTCATAACTGCAAGGAACACTTCTGGTTTGAATGTTTCAAGGCACACTGGGCAAAAGGCATTAGCTTTACACATCACTATGTCATCAAATGTCATTTGCCTTATAGAAGTGTTAAAACCATACCACCAAAAAGCTTATGGTAGTTTGGAAAGATTTTGGTTCAATATTGTGTTAAATCATCCATGTCCAGTTTAAAGAAATTACACAACTGGTTCAGACCAACTAACTGGCAATGATGCAAAACAGTTTCTCTTGTAATCCTATACAACTGGCCCAAGACTGTAATGTCCTCAGCCTTCACTGAAATAATAGGTTAACCTGTCATTTCAAGATAACAGTGCTAGAGGTTTCCCTTACACTTTTGCCAAGGCTGTTTCCTCTTTAAGGATAGTAGAAGCATGATTTTGAAATACAGTTTAAAAACAGGTTGTAAAATGTTTTCAAGTTCTGAACATAGATGAAGCACTTGCAATTTGGCAGATTCATTTTTCCCTCAAGATGAGTGTGCTACATCATTGAGATTAAATATAGTTAAGCTGTCATGATTCTTAGCTTATTGCTTTGTTTGTCCAAGTTCTCACTTCCACAGGTAGTCTTTAAAAATGAGTTAGCACAGAGGGTCAGTAAGAAATCTGAGTCTACTGGAATCCATTTTAAAAAATCAGCTCTATTTTCAATTTCATCATTGCATCTTAATGATCCACAAAGCGATAAAGAAATGGACTACTAAAATCACACAAATGCACTTAGTCTCCACCTAGCAAGGACAAAGCAAGCTCTTCTCTGTACCAGAAACAAAACTGATGCCCACATAAAATTCTTGAAAGCCATCGAAATGCTTACCCTATAGCAGAAAAGTCGAATAGCAGAGAAATAGTCATCCACCTTTAAAGACAAAAGGATTACTTTATTATTGACTCAAATGCCCTATATCCTTACTTTAACTTTGAAGCTTGACTTTGAAAAATGACCCTGCAGTTTGCTCACACATTGGCATAAATGCCTGATTCTGTGTCATATTCTCATGGATTCTGCAGTTCTGAGCAAGCAAATGCTCCTAGTTAGCATGAGAATTGGCTGACGACTTCTAAAACCTAGAGGCCAATGGACAGCAACCTCTTGCCCTTAAGCAGCAATTTAAGCTCCACAAAATAATTCCACTGCTAGACAGCTATTTTTTTCAAATTCCTCATTCTTTTTACTGACCTGTAAAGCCTGTTCTGACTCGGGTTTGTGTGTGTTTTTCCTTAGGCATCCACAGTTGCCCCCTGTTTCTGACACAAGCGTGGTTGCTGAGCTGTGGGGAGTGTGGGCAACCACACAGGGCTCTCACCAGCACAGACCACCAGCCAAGGTGCTGGTGAGACCACCTGCTTGTGTGAGCTTTGCTTCCAACCTCTTCTCACTGCACTGCTGCTCTCTGTTCATCTCCACTGAGATCTCCAAGCTGAAGACGTGCACAGTGGCTAGCAGACAGCGAACTATTCTGTTATGTTGATGCCGCAGTGTGCATTACAGAAGCCATTATCAGTTGTCGGCTCTGGGAAGGGATGAAAGGGCCAGAGACCTTCCCAGCTGAGTGGCACATTTCTGGAGGAACTAGCTCAGATTCACAGCCAAGAGTTGAGTGAGCTCTGCTCCCCTCAGGGTCTGTGCAGCCCCATCAGTGATCAACTTCATGCACACTGTGGACCCCAGTGTGAGGAACTGTACAGAGACCTCAGCACAAAAATTAGAAAACTAGCTTCTATTCTTTATAAAGCTTCTCCTAACCACACTAATCTCCATGACATGTGAGCAACTCTCAGCAGAAGACTAGGCAATGTGTTTCTCACCTTTTACATGTCTGCTCTGCAATCTTCTTCTTGGGTGAAAAGTGTAGCACAGAGTAGAAAATGGGATGCTTTTGATGAGCCTTAATTCGCAGCCTTTGGGTAGGCACTGAGCAAGGAAGGTCCTGGTTATCTATGCATGTGACATGAGATGGCAAGAAATGCAGTAACACACAAGAGCAGAGAGGTGAGGGAGATATTGTTTTCAGCAGGTAAAAATAAAACAGTCTATATTTGAATGGACATGTGAAGAGAAGGAAGGTAGTATGGGATGCAAGAAGAGGTCAACCCTAAATATTCATAAGCAGGGCTCCTGCTTAACACTCATGAAAAATAAATGCATGTGGACACTGCATTTGTTTTCTGTTTGGGGTTGTTCAGAGATTTTTGATGTGTACTCTCATCACAAATTTCAAGTGCTGCTCTATAACTGTATTGGTTTTGCTGGCAAGGTTTTGGTAGCGGGGGGGGTTACAGGGGTGGCTTCTGTAAGAAGTTGCTGGAAGTTTCCCCTGTGTTCGAGAGAGAGCCAATACCAGCCGGCTCTAAGATGGACCTGCCGCCGGCCAAGGCCGAGCCAATCAGCGATAGCGGTAACGCCTCTGTGATAACATTTTTAAGAAGGAAAAAAGTTGGGACAGGCAGATTCGGCAGCCGGAGAGAGGAGTGAGAACATGTAAGAGAAACAACTCTGCGGACACCAAGGTCAGTGAAGAAGGAGGGGGAGGAAATGCTCCAGGCGCCGGAGCAGAGATTCCCCTGCGGCCAGTGGTGAAGACCATGGTGAGGCAGGCTGTCCCCCTGCAGTCCATGGAGGTCCACGGTGGAGCAGATATCCACCTGTAGCCCGTGGAGGACCCCACGCCGGAGCAGGTGGGTTTCCCGAAGGAGGCTGTGACCCCGTGGGAACCCTGCGCTGGAGCAGGTCCCTGGCAGGACCTGCGGATCTGTGGAGAGAGGAGCCCACGGAGCAGGTTTTCTGGCAGGACTTGTGACCCCGTGGGGGACCCACGCTGGAGCAGTGTGCTCCTGAAGGACTGCACACCGTGGAAAGGACCCATGCTGGAGCAGTTCGTGAAGAACTGCAGCCCGTGGGAAGGGCCCACGTTGGAGAAGTTCGTGGAGGACTGTCTCCCGTGGGTGGGACCCCACGCTGGAGCAGTGAAGAGTGTGATGAGTCCTCCCCCTGAGGAGGATGAAGCGGCAGAAAACAACGTGTGATGAACTGACCGTAAACCCCATCCCCGTTCCCCCTGTGCCGCTGGGGGGGTTGGTAGAGAAGCCGGGAGTGAAGTTGTGCCCGGGAAGAAGGGAGGGGTGGAGGGAAGGTGTTCTGAGATTCGGTTTTTTTCTCATTACCCTACTCTGGTTGATTTGTAATAAAGTGAGTTAATTTCCCCAAGTTGAGTCTGTTTTGCCCGTGACGGTAAGTGATGAGTGATATCTCTCCTGTCCTTATCTCGACCCACAAGCTCTTTGTTATATTTTCTCTCCCCTGTCCAGCTGAGGAGGGGGAGTGATAGAACGGCTTTGGTGGGCACCTGGCAATCAGCCAGGGTCAACCCATCACAGTCTTTTCATAACGCCTTTCGTCTTCTGATAACTCATTATATGGTGGTGCCTCTTGGGCACGAGGTACCTCCTCAGGTGTTGCTCCAAAATCTCTGCCTTCTGGCCAGTCCATGATCTCTTCCAGAATTCCTGGGCGGTTAGATTTTCCCAGTCGAGCCCGTTGCGTAATCAATGCTATCCACTTACTCCATGTAGCGCTGGTTGCATGATGTGCAGAGGGGATGTTTCCTTTGAACATCCAGTGTAGCACAGGCAATCGTGGTGCCAAGAGGAGATACGCTTCTGTACCAACAACTTCGGAAGCGGCTCGAACCCCCTCGTATGCTGCTAGTATTTCTTTTTCAGTCGGGGTGTAGTGGGCTTCTGATCCTCGGTACCCCCGGCTCCAAAACCCTAATGGTCGACCTCGGGTTTCTCCTGGAGTTTTCTGCCAGAGGCTCCAGTTGAGACCATGCTCCCCAGCTGCAGTGTAGAGTACATTTTGTACATCTGGTCCTGTCCGGACAGGCCCAAGAGCTACTGCACGAGCTATTTCCTGTCTGATATGCTCAAAGGCTTGTTGTTGTTCAGGGCCCCATTCAAAATAGTTCTTTTTCCGCGTTACTCGATAGAGAGGGCTCACAAGCTGACTATAACCTGGAATATGCATTCTCCAGAACCCCACAAGGCCTAGGAAAGCTTGTGTTTCCTTCTTGTTAGCTGGTGGAGACATAGTTGCTATCTTGTTGACCACATCCATAGGGACATGACGGCGTCCATCCTGCCATTTTATTCCCAAGAACTGAATCTCCTGTGCAGGTCCCTTGACCTTGCTTTTCTTTATGGCGAAACCAGCTTTCAGAAGAATCTAAATTATTCTTTTTCCCTTCTCAAACATTTCTTCTGCCTCGTTGCCCCACACGATGATGTCATCTATGTATTGTAAATGTTCAGGGGCCTCGCCTTGTTCCAGTGCCGTTTGGATTAGTCCGTGACAAATGGTAGGGCTGTGCTTCCACCCCTGGGGCAGTCGATTCCAGGTGTATTGGACACCTCTCCACGTGAAAGCAAACTGTGGCCTGCACTCTGCTGCCAAAGGAATGGAGAAAAATGCATTGGCAATATCAATTGTAGCATACCACGTGGCTGCCTTTGATGCCAGTTCATATTGGAGCTCTAACATGTCTGGTACAGCAGCACTCAGTGGCGGTGTCACTTCATTCAGGCCGCGATAATCTACCGTTAACCTCCACCCTCCATCAGACTTTTGCACTGGCCATATAGGACTATTAAAAGGTGAATGAGTCTTGCTGATGACTCCTTGGCTCTCTAGTTGATGAATCAGCTCATGGATGGGAGCCAGGGAGTCTCGGTTTGTCCGATATTGCCGGCGGTGCACCGTCCTGGTAGCGATTGGCACCTGCTGTTCTTCAACTCGCAGCAATCCCACAATGAAGGGATCTTCCGAGAGGCCAGGCAGGGTAGATAGCTGTTTGATCTTCTCTGTGTTTACAGTGGCTACACCAAAAGCCCATCGGTACCCCTTTGGGTCCTTGAAGTACCCTCTCTTGAGGTAGTCTATGCCAAGGATACAAGGGGCCTCTGGGCCGGTCACAATGGGGTGCTTTTCCCACTTGTCCCCTGTCAAGCTCACTTCAGCCTCCAATACAGTCAATTCTTGGCATCCCCGTGTCACTCCAGAGATCCAGATGGGTTCTGTGCCGCTGTACCCTGATGGCACCAGCGTACACTGTGCACCAGTGTCTACCAAAGCCTTATACTTCTGTGGGTCTGATGCGCCAGGCCATCGAATCCACACAGTCCAGTATATCCGGTCATCCCTTTCCTCCTCCTGGCCGAAGGCAGGGACCCTCTATTGCTGTTCCTCATCAGAGTATTCACTGTCTGACCCTTGCGGTGCCAGACCAGAAGTCCCCTCACCAGAATCAAGGGAGGTGATTTCAGTTCTTTTATGCCTGGAGGATCGCTGATTGCTTTCTTGGGCCTCTACAGCAACAACACTGACAGCCTTCTTCTTGGGTGACCCCTTCTTAACAGCTGTCTTCCCTCTCAGTTCACGTACGCGGGCTTCCAACTTAAAGGTGGGTTCACCATCCCACTTCCTCATGTCCTCCCCTTGGTCACGCAGGAAGAACCAGAGCATACCACGTGGCATACGCCTTGGGCTCCCTTTCCCTCTGACCGGAGCAGGAGAGGACTGATTTCTTGGAGCATCCCTAACAGCCAAGGCACTGTCCTGTAGGGATGAGGAGACACAGAGATTTTCTTCAAAGTTTTGGAGCCAAGATGACACTTTCTCCACAGTTGGTGTTTCCATATCTGGGCAATACATTGCTGCCAAGCTGTTAGAATACGACGCTGGGGCACCTTGAAACACCTTTCTCCACATGGCCCGTGTGCACAGGACATCCTCTGGATCTTTTGAGACTTCCTCATCATCTAGATCACTGTAGATGACTTCCACCACTGCTAACTCTCTCAGGTACTGGATGCCTTCATCTGCGGTAGTCCACTTTTCTGAGGAATTCACAAGATCTTCCTTGAATGGATATCTTGCCCTCACACTTGAGAGGAGCCGGCTCCAGAGACTGCAAATTGCTCCTTCTTTTCCAATTCCTCTTTCAATTCCCCGGTTTCTAGCGAGGGATCCCAGCTGTTGGGCTTCCTTGCCTTCCAGTAGCTGACTGTCGGCCCCATTATCCCAGCATCGGAGCAGCCAGGCAGGGATCCGCTCACCTGGCTGGCGGCTGTAGTCTTTCCGCAAGTCCCGAAGTTCTGAGGACGTCAGGGACCGGGTAGTTTCCGCTTCCTGTTTAAGTTCCTTCACTCCTTCCTCCAATTTCTTTATTGAAGGACCAGGTTCTAAATTAAGGCTTTCCTCTTCTTCTTCTTCCCTTACTAATCGATGGTATGGACCTGTTGATCTCCTTATCCATTGTTTCCTTTTCACTACTGGGGCAATTACTGTGGTGGTTGTTGTTGTTTGGGTCCCTATCTCAAGCATGGTGTCCTCAGATGCAGTCTGGGTCCCTGCCTCAACCATGGTCCTCTGAGAGTGTTGAACTATGGCTCGGTAGGCATAGGCCAAGCCCCAGTACAGTGCGAGAAGCTGCTGGTTTTCATTGGGATAGGCAAGGCACCCTTCTATCAGGTGGCGCGCCAGTTTGCCAGGGTTACTTGCCTGTTCAGGTGTAAAGTCCCAGATTATGGGAGGTGATAACCGTCCTAGGAATCTGCCCAAATCCTTCCATATACCCTGCCACCCAGGGACCGGTCGCTTGAGGGCACATTTCAGTATTGCCTCACCCGAAACTTGTCTTCTCTTATACCAGGATGAGACCAGATTCCACAATACCCATAATACACCACCAGTATTAATTATTAGTATTGAACAACTCACATAAGGGTGAACAAGGACCTCAGGAGCCTGCATAATAAAACCATTCACATCAATGCCTGGTAGGGAGAGGGAGATGTGTTCCCTCATCTCCTCCACAAGATAGCTTCCACAATACAGCAAAGCCATCAGTGCCAGGACAAAGCACATCATAGATATTATTTGTATTAGCATGTTCCCGAGTTCCTTCATTCTCCCCACAAGATAGCTCCTGCAGCACAAAAAAACCATCAGTGCCAAGGCAAAGCACACAGCCATTATTTGCATTACCATGTTCCCAAACTCAGCAAGATAGAGATAAGCAAGCAGCCAACAAGCTCCGTGACCTGCACAGGAGCTTGCCACTTAATAACTAGCTAAGGCACGCTTAATGCAAAACTGCCGTTGTCTTGTCCCTGTTCGGGCGCCAAAAAGGACTGTGGTGGGTTGACCCTGGCTGGGTGCCAGGTGCCCACCAAAGCCGCTCTATCACTCCCCCTTCTTAGCTGGACAGGGGGGAGAAAATATAACAAAAGGCTCGTGGGTCAAGATAAGGACAGTTTAATAAAATGAAAGCAAAGGTCGCACGCGAAAGCAAAGAAAAACAAATGATATTATTCTCTACTTCCCATCAGCAGGCGATGTCTGGCCACTTCCTGGGAAGCAGGGCTTCAGTACGCGTGGTGGTTGCTCCGGAAGACAAAAAATGCCTTCCCTTCCGCCTCCCTTTACTTAGCTTTTATATCTGGGCTGACGTCATATGGTATGGAATATCTGTTTGGTTAGTTTAGGTCAGCTGTCCTGGTTATGTCCCCTCCCAAGATCTTGCCCTGCCCCAGCCTGCCATTGAGGGGGGGGCAAAAAAGTTGGAGAGACAGCCTTGATGCTGTGCCAGCGCTGCTCAGCAGTAGCCAAAACACTGGTGTGTTATCAATCAACACCTCTCTAGCTACTAATGCAGAGCACAGTTCTGTGAGGGCTGCTATGGGGACTATTAACTCCATCTCAGCCAGACCCAATACAATAACCTTGACAGCTAGAGGCAGGCCTTAAAAAAGGGAAGGAAAAGTGAGCAAAGGCAAGAAGAGAAGGGGAGAGAAAGGGGAGAGATGAGGAGAAGAGGGGGAGAGGGAGGATTCCTTTTCTCTGGAAACTGGGGCTTTCCATCAAACATTAAGTAATAGTTTCAATAAAACCTTAAGTCTTCATGACACTTTAAGACTGAAAGCAATAACATAAAAATAGCTACATTAAACTGACAAAAGTCTTGTTTCAGTATTTTATATTGCAGATACTGAAACATTCAGTTGTAGCCGTAATGATTAAACAGTCTTGTTGGATGGAGACCCTAAAAGAATAATCTCTAAAAGGATGAACTGGTTTTCTTCATGAAAATCACAGTGGAGTTTGCTTCCCAGTGCTTGCAAGCCTTTCTTTTTAACAGAACTTCATTTTAGTAATTAGTGTCAAAACTGCCTATCAGCTGTTAAGTGATTTGGTTTAATTGTCATTCTCCTCTCTATAATCTCATTCTGTATAAAGCAGTATTTGTCAGAAGAATTTTAATGAAAACTTTTGAAACTGTTGTTCAAACAAACACTTGTGTTATTAAAAACAGAATATAATAAAACAAACTTACGAAATACAAGCTAGTGAGACAAATATTTTACCCTAAAATGTCCTTTTTAAAAATAAACACTAATATTTCTGTATTCCTCCTTCACTAAGCAGTAGCTAAAGCTTTCTGGAGAAATCTTATTTTGTTGAAAGTTAGTAACATAATACCTCAGGCCTAGATTCTAGTATATTTAATCCATGTTTTCTTGAGCAATACAATAAAACAAACGTGAGGCATATGTGGGGTGAAATCCTGGACACACCAAAGTCAGTGTTGCCTCATTATTTAGTGGCATTTACAAACCTACAATGTTTTGTTAAAAGTGTGCAACTCTTATTAAATATTGAATATCTATATGCTGATTTATGATAAAATAGACACTAGTCATTACCACATAGTTTATCATACATCTAGCTAATAATATCAGATTATCAATGCTTTTAAAAATTAAACAGTAAATCCCAGTAAGAATACCTAGGAAGCTAAGAGAAAGCAAGTTGATCCTTCTGCTTTGAAGTCATATTGGCTGTTTACTGCTAAGAGACTTGAGGAGTTATTCAGTGGTCTGCAGGCTTCTAAAGGAAACCAAAAGTTGATAAAACTACTTCTGCCACAGTAAACTATGTACTGTATACATTTCCGTACATGAAAGACCGTTTATCCAAATGAAGAATCCTCCTGTATCCAAGGCAATAAAGTAGTGAATGTACTTAACGTTACAGCTGAATCCTGATAAATGCCCTTATCAAAATTTGAATGGCAAAAGAGTTCTTGTAATTAGGTAATTTTACAAGTCTTGTCTGCTACCCATAAGGACTCTTATCATGTATCCTAAAATAGGCCAGTACATTTATCCAGAGGCCCACCCAGTTTGTGAAAGCCATACAGCACCAGCTAATGTGCATATTCTGTGTGTCCTTGGGACTGAGGCTTCTGGGCTCTGGCATGGGACAGCACAGGGCCTGATGCTCACCCAGGGTCTGGCCTTGATACTGAGTCAGGATTGGGCCAGTATGTGCACTTGGATATAAGCCCTCCAAATTCCCTTATGATCTGCCAGTCAGGACATAGCCAAAGAATGCCAGGAAGGAAAGGGTTAATGAAATGCCCTGCTTGATTCAAAACAAGAAAGAGATCTTTCCCTCCACCATTATTTTACAGTGATGTAAAAATCAGTGGCTACTACTCCCAAGATTTCCAAAGGTCTCTCAGGATAGTAACTTTGATTAACATGTGAGATGGTTGTTTTAACTGAGTAGCACCTTATTCCACAAGGCAATAGATAATCATGGAGTAAGATGTTACTGTGAGAGAAAGATGTCAGCATCTGGCCTCTGGTCAAAATCAACACATTTTCAAAAATATTTTCATGAGAGGAGGGCTGGTGGAAGAGAATGGTTTAAGCAGAAGACCTGAATTCCTTGCTCTGAGGGAGCGATGGAGATAGGTGGGCAAAGTACAATGTTTCTGCCTCCTTGCAGAGTGGGGAACTAATGAGAAGAGTCTCTGCAATTCCACCCAAGTGCTCAACCAGCCTCTGGAGATGGGAGAGAGGTAATCCCCAAAACTGAGCGTCAAGAGCAAGGCAGGGCACCTTACCCATCCTGTCTAACCAAGGCCACCAAATAATGAAACTTTCTCCTTGCTGTCTTCTGCTTGGCTTTCAAATTCCTGTGACACTCATAGAGAGGAATGTAAATTCCCTTTCCCTCTCCCACTTCTGTTGTCTGGTCTGTTAGGAAACACAGAAGAAAGATGTGTGAAAGTGGATATCTTCACCTTGGATTTGTGCCAATGCTATTGAGATCCAGGAAGAAACAGGTGACCAACTGCTTATACCAGGAAGAAAAAAATTTAGTTCTTATAATGCCATCAAAAGGCCTCCAACTAAAAGCTAAGGCTAGTGTAGAGTTGACAATGAGCAATGCTTTTGGAGACAACACTAGTGATACCTCTGGGCCGTAAATTTGTCATGTTCACCATAAAAAGTGTTGTTTTATGTTTAGGGAACATGACAGCAAGTTTAGGAAGGTTAGAAGGATGAATAAATCATTGAATGAAAGAAACATACTTTTTATGTAAGTGGCAGATAGAGTACTTTATTTCCAACTTTTGAGGGAAAAGAGTATTGATGATTTAATACTAGGAACTGATGATTTACTATTGATGATTTAATACCTGGTATTAAAAACATATGCATCCATAGTAAAAGATGAAAGCCTCGTGTAGTCATTATCTTGAGCATTGAGTTTTTATATAAATTCACATCATGGGACCGTAATGTTACTGCCAACTATAATTCTTTTTCATTCATTACTCAGAGAAAAGTAAAACATGATGTGGATTTTTTTAGAGTTGTGGAATTATCTGGGAAACGAGAGTCAACAAAGAATCACCCTCCTCAGTGGCTTTAACTGAAGCCAGGTAATTAAGCAAGCAAGCATTGGCTTGATAACTGAGTAAGACAAAAGACTACATGTGCTATAATGGTCTTAGAACTTTGAAAAGAACATTGTAGTGTATTTTTTCTAACTTTTTTTTCAGAAATAACTTGTGGTGCAACTATTTCATTGATTTTTTCCTTTATAACTGTTCCGTGGCACAACTCTTTTGGAACAGTGTATACATTTTAATCATTATTAACTTCTACTTTCCACAGCTACTTTAACTCATCTAGCTTATTGTGACCAAAGTTGCTCAAACTCGACCAAGTTATAACAGCTAGAACCTGTAATCCTTTGCTACTATGTAATGTGAAGATCATGCTGGGCATGTGTCACGACCCGACCAGCACGCTACCCTGGGTAGTGCAGGAGGTCATGGAAAGCTCAAAATCCCCTCAGAGTAGATTACGGCAAAATGATGCCAAACGACCAACCAAATTGTTTATTGAGCACAAACATAAATAAAACCAAAACAATCATACAATAACTCAAGAAATTGCTGTCTACCAAGCAAGTCACAAAATTGAAGGGAAAGAGGAGGGGAGAAGTTTACCCTATTTTACCAAAATGATTCAACATGAAACTTAAACTCTATGGATGAACTATTCAGATGACTAACAACATCAAACTATGTACACAAGGCAAGATAAAGGCGGCAAGAAAGAGAAAGAGCAAAATAAGGTGCTGGCCACCAAAAGAAAAGGAAGAACAAGGTAGAAGACAGAGAGAGAGAGAGAGAGAGAGAGAGAGAGAGAGAAAGGTAAAAGGTATCACCACCCTAGGATCCAGCGATGTTCTGTTGGTCCTGTTGATTGCTGGTGTCCTGGTCTTCTTGGCTGGGTGGTGGTGGGGTCTCTCTGTGTGTCGACCTGGTAATGGTCTGGTGATAGAGGTCAGCCTGGTGCAGGAGGTCTCCCCACTTCTGTTCCCGATGGTGTCCTTTTATGCAGTCCAAGTCCTCAAAATCTCTGCCCAGTCCCAACTTGAGTAGTCAAGGTAACAGAGACCCATGCAACGATCGTGTGGTGTCTCCAGTCCAATACACATGTCTCCGCGACTACCTGCCAAACCTTTATTGCGCCTGCGCCATCGACATTGTGACAGATCATGCCAGGCTGTGGGTATTGCTGTTGGGGTACAGGTAGACTGCAGGGCTCTGCTCTGTCCCAGTGGTTTCCTTTATGCCAAGAAATGTTTATGCAGTCTCGTTGTTTCCTCAGTACCAAGAAATGTTTAAGACAAATGTCTGACACCTGTCCCTTACAACATGTCTGTCTCACAACTTCAGGTTCCATTCTTCTGGTCTTTCCCCATGGCGGCCACTCGGATGGATTTGAAGGACAGGACCCTATGCTGTTAACAATGAATGTTCTGTATTGCTGCAAGTCATGTCATAGGCATGGGAAAAATGTGGGCTGTGTGACTTGATGAGCATGCCTGCAGAGAAGCCAGAAAGGGTAGAGGCAGCACTTCTCCAAGGGGGTTTCCATCCACCCAGAAAGAGGACTGAGGGGAGTTGTAACTCCCCTGCTGAATACCGGGAATGGGAGGAATGTCCCTTGGATGCAAATGGTATAGCATACAGGGGCTAAAGGTTGGCATAGAGTGAAATGAAGGAGTCCATAATGAACAGAATAAAACGTGGGGCATAGCAGTTTGCATCTGAAGGGTGCTGGAACTCTGCATTGGTCACCCTGACCATGGCAGTAGTCCGAGTGGCTCTGACAAGGCACTTGATTCCTGGTCACTCCACAGGCAACGGAAGTGCGATGGCATCAGTGGTGAACCTGACGGCATCAAAGAAATTGGGAAACCACTGGAAACCACTGCCAGCCAGTGGAGATGCCAGCGGCCAATAAACCAGAGTTGCTGTCAGAAGAGTTAGGGAGATTTCAGGGACTTGGTACACTTGTGACAAAGCTCTTTCCCCACACACTGATGAGCTGCACAGCAACAGGCTTCACGCCTGGCACACCACTTCCTGGGCCATCACCATGGGGATCAACTTGTCCTGACAGCACCAGCTGCAGACACAGATACCTTACTTAAATCAATAAAAGGGAGTTCATTAGAGATCAAATATGGGAGAGGAAAATTTGCAATTTCTTCCAGACAGTCTGAAAAATCCTATGATCTTTTCCTTCCCTTTATGAAGCTAAATGTTGTTCTGGCTTTTTTTAATACTCTTGAAAGAACAAGTCAATTCTTGGCAGAAGGAGCTCTTGAATGGCAAAGATCAAGTTTCAGGAGAAAAGGAGACATACAAAAGCGCAGAAGAGTGGATATGAAGTTCTTTTTACCAAGGAACAACTGAAGTTAAAATCCTGAAGAGGAAAGCTAAGGCTGAGAGAAGTGGTGCCCAGAGGGCTGAACATGGCCTGCAAGAACGCTGCACACAGAGCAGGATTAGAAACAAAAGCTGCATGATGCTTTTGCAAACTGAGGTCATGAAAAGATATAACAGTACTAAATACAACCCCTGCCAGTCATTGGGAGGTTTGCCAATTATTGCAAAAGCTGATTACACTTCATTATCTCTTCTTTATCAAGTGATGTGGCATACTTTTCAGTCATGAATGCCTGGCTAGATAGGAGCCAAGACTGGTAATGCAAAAAAGAAAGATTTTCCATGTACCAAAATGACAGGATGTAGAGGATCTTCAAAAGCTGTAAAATAGCATTAGTCAGAGATAATAAATAGAAGTTTTCCTCTGTGTTCATTAATAACAAGGGGAATGGGAACAGTGCTGGCTTTTTCAGAGATGGAGATGGTAAATATAAATCAGATGAAGCAAACTACCTTAAAATGCAAAATCTCTTGCCACATTCCAGAGCACTTGTGGTATGAGGAGAAGAAAACTGACAGACAAAATACCAAGGCATAGTTCCATTGCATATTCGTAAACCCATGTCATGGATGCACTTCAGCAGATCTTTCATTAATTAATGGATGTTATTCTACACAGTGATTTTGATAATGCAGAACAAGAGGTAATTATTTAACTGGTAAATTTTTTTGGCAGACATTTTTTGTAACTTTGAGCAACAGCTGAGAATAACTTATATTCAATTTAAAAGAGCAAGAGGGTGTCAAGAAACACAGGTTCTACAATGAAGATTTCAGAAGACCATATATGAGTGAAGAATTCTAGTATAAAGTGCTAAAATAAAAAATAATTTAAAAGAGGAACACTAAAAAAACCTCACAACCCAAGCCTATTAAGGCTGTTAACCATATGATTTTCTGCCAACTGTTTCCTGTTTGTTCCTCCACTGAGAAATCTAGAAAAAATAATAACAAAGAAACAATTATCTCTCAAAAGCAAATTTTAGAAAAGAACATGCATTTTATTCTGCCAAAATAAATTTGTCTCTCAATGCAAATGCAGAAAGATACAATTTCATACTTTCACAAGAAAGCCACCTTCCTTCTAAAAGACAAAGGCAAAAAAAAAGACATAAAAGATGGCTTCTATATCCAGCTTGTTTGTTATTTTATGGGCTTGATTAAAGGTATTACTCCTCACTTCAGATCCTTCCTCATTCACCTGCTCAGAATACCATAGTAGCAAAAGCTTGATCACTAAAAATACACCACACAAGTTGAGGACCACTTTTTCAGTGCAAAATTATAGTTGACAGCTGTGACATTTATTTGTAGAAGAAAACTATATGCCTGGATACATGCCTGGATTTGCCTTTTCGTGTAGAGCATAGCTTAAATGGATTTTTCTATCTATAAATTATTTCCATTAAAGAAAATCCAGTCATTACTTAGTGCATTTTGCCCATAGCCACTACTGTGCTACTACTGTGTTGATGCAAACCATTCCCAGGTCCATTAAGTCATGGCCCCAGGGCTAAAACTTTCTGTGACAAGGTGTGAATAGTGAGATCGAGAAGACACTTGAAGCTTGTGTGACACTGGTATGGGTACAACTTACTGGAAACTTAATGTTTAGAGTCATATAACCGAGACTTCGCTTTGGCCAGCTCTCAAGAGCCAATCCCTAAATGGTTATCACCATGTGCCTCCTTCACCACATCATATACTTACAGTCAAACATGAACAGCCACCTGCAAGGCAGGTGTGAGGTCTAAGCTCAATACCTAGTCCATCTCTGAGAGAGACCTTGATTTATCCCACAGGTCTTAGTCCCCTGCTTTCTAGAGGTGCTTATCCCTCTCCACCATTACAGAAAGGGCTTACCAACATATCTCATACTGGCGCAGTTATATTTGTCATGTAAAAGTTAGGTGAAATGAATACCACCCAGAGACAGTTTCATATACTAGGTACATGTGACCTGGGGAATCTTGGCAGTAGTTCATCTGATTTGAGTCATTCACTGTTCACAGAATGAAAAAAGAAAAAAACCCAACAAACTAATAAACAAACAAAAATACTATCAGGATCTGACAGCAAGGGAAGCTTGACATACGCACAGAAAAATAAATTCCAGTAAAGAAAAGTGATTGAAAATACTATCTGCTTATCTCAAATAGGTTACAAAATTTATTAAATTATTTGAATACTTTAGGCAAGCTATTTTGGTCATCTCTATTACCACATAAACTACATAAAAAAAGAATGCAAATAACCAGCCAGTACTGCATAGCTGTTACATTAGTAGAGCAGCTGGATGCAACATTAAAGTCCTCATAAATGAGAGGAATTATTGTTGTTATGCTACAGTATGAGACTTGAATAAGAGTTCAAAAGTAGCATTCATTTTCTTGATTAAAGATTAACAAGGTTAAGTGTTTAATTGGTATTTTAACTGGATAGCAAGGAGAGAAATTCTGTAGTTGGGAGTTGAATGGGTTTTGTGGAACATGAGAACACAGTTCTTTGTCTAACTTAAAATTAAATAGCTAACTCAAATTGCATTTGTTTGGGAACATACTGGTCTAGATTTAGGAAAATGAGGGGATCTTGTAAGAGTGTATTTTGATTCCTGGTTCTGTCTCAACTGTTTTTCTGCTTCATAGACAGTAAATCTTGTGTAACTAATCTTAGAAGTTTAATGACCTTTCAAGTTTGGCTCAAAAAGTTAATGATGCTGATATAACATTACTTCATCCATGCAATGGTGTCCTCTTAAGAACCCCAAAATATCTTTTCACCTACCAACACAACACCTTCTCTCAGTGCAGCAACACATTTCTGGACCTACAGTTTTATTCATATAATTTCAAGAATTTCCTTCTCCTGTCTATGATATAGATTTTATCCCTTTCCACAGACTTCTGCTGCTCCACCTGTGTCTTTTTTTAAAATGAGTTTTTTCTTCTTTAGCTGTAGTTCCTGTTTAATTTAGGTGTTTCATTTTGCCTTATATCATCAAAAAAAAAAGCCCAAAACCCAACCTTGTAAAACCTTGTCCATCTCTGAGCTGGATGCCTCACTTCTGGCTTCATTGTTCAGTCTCTGCTAATTTTGCCCTGTTCCATAGTTCAGTTTAGTCCAGAAAGTGGCTAACAGGCTTGTTCATTGTCCTAAGCTGTTTCTGTCACCACCTTTGGTCATTATATTGGAATGAGACGTGAAAGAATTTCTGGCTACATGACTGGAAAATACAATGGCAGACAGTGATTCTTGAGGAGCATTTTTTATAACAGCAACATAAGCATTTCCCTAATTTCAGTAATAATTCATACTTTGTATGAATTCATACTATGTATGAATTATTCCAGATAATTTTCCAGATTGTCATTCCTGTTCCCCATTAAGATTAGATGAACACAGCTGTGTTTTTCGGACTCACTGTTTTGTGACTATTTAAATCTGTGAAACGTGCTAATATCTAGTATTTGTCAAGAGGCCATTTAGTGCAATATCTACTGGCTGATAATGTCACTATGTTTAGAGAAGTTGCTTGATTTTCAAACTTTACTGTATAATAAGACTGATTTCAAAGATGAAGCTATGCAATACATAGTGTATAGGGACTGGATAAAATTCATCTGTTAGATTAAAGATGAGCCAAACAAAACTCATAGGCTACAGTAAGAACCTTCTGCTTTTAGCATCAGCATCTCCAGTAGCAGATGTTGATCAAACAACATGTCTTAATAACTTGACCATAAAACGTTGTTGGATACAGACCAGATTCTCTCTCCCAAATCTGTTTGAGGTAGATCCTGCTTGGTGAGCTCAGAGCTCACTTTAATAATCAGTGGAGCAGAGAGGGCTACTTTCCATGGGAGAGGTGAATCCAGATTACGTTCCCACACTATTTTTGTATATACAGAGATACCCAGCACAACTCAGACTTTTTCCAGACAGGTCAGGAAAAGAGAAGCAAGGGACTTTCATTGTTGAATATATGTATCTCCTCCTGAAGGTTGTTTAGAAGTCCTTGGATTTGCAGAAGTAGTACCATCAGCTCCTCTTTAAACAAAACAAAACTGTAAGAGGGCAAAAGGAGTAGAATTGTTTGACTGACTTAGTTTTTGATATTGCAGCAGTGTTGAAATGAATAAACCTCAGAAAAGTCACCTTTAGCAATAGAGAGTGATGATGTACAGAGCAGTGGGAGTTGCAGTGGCATGCTGACCAGAGCTAAAACCACTTTGGCCAGTCTGGGTTTTGAACCCATGCACCAGAGGAAAGGAGATGTCTTTCTACAAAGGCAAATGCGTTACTCCGCATGATGTGTATGAGGCACTTCTGTCACATGTGCACAACCGTCATACCTATGCAGATTGGTATGCAGGGTGACCAACAGATACAGACAGACAATCTACCATAAATCAATCTTGTTCAATAAAATTGCCTGGCAGCAATTAGGACCGTACAGAGTAAGGAACTGGTGGCTTCAAGTGAAACACTCCTTCAGCTACAAGAAACTGTAAGCACTCTACAAACTTCGTCATATGCAATAACTGGAATAACATTATGTGTTATGAAATAATTTTTTAAGGCTTACTGAGAAACAGCATGCAGTTGTAATTAATAAACATAAAAGCAATATTTACAAATCATGACAGCAAAGATTCTAAAATCATCACAATCTGTATTTAGTTTTTGTAAAATGTGTTCTACAGAGATCCAGGAAAAAACTCTCCAAGTAAAAAAGACCAGAAGAGAACACGAGCACTGATCTGTGCCTGCCTTGATACACTTACTTCTCTTTGGTCCTTGGTAGCTCAGTTATTTTGCTTTGTTGAAGGTGTTTGTGGGATCTCCATGTAATACAAGAAAACTTTCCAGTCTATTGTTTCAAGTGGAAAGGGACTGCTGCTGGCACCAAAAAAAAAACAAAAAAAAAAAGACAGCTATCCTCTCCATAAACTTTATAAACTTCACCCAGAACCTCCTGACAGTATTTTAATTTTCTATTTGCAGTATACAAAGAGGTACCTTTGTCTTTTGTATTAAAATTTAGTTGACTGCTTACACTTGATGTCTCAACTGGATAAAAGAAAGATTTCTCCCCGGATTAGATTTTTTTTTTCCAGATGTTGGACATGCACTCACATCTAGCTACAAATGTTGATCCTTTGTTGAATCGCAAACTTCAGCATGGTCACAATTGCGATAATGGTCATGATACTAATGGTCCTAATCTCTTCTGTCACTTTGATATATACAAAATCATCAATTTGTCTCCCAGTTAATTTTAGGATTTTTTTTTCCTACCTTTTCCAACAGACTGAAAATTGACAAATATTGGTTTATAGGAATATACTTTTCAGTGGACATCTTTTTCCTGCAACAACTCTGTAAACTCATTAACTAATTCATTCCCCACAACCACCTCATTTAAAATACCCTGACAAAAGGCCAGCTGCAAAAGCAACTACACTAAACTGCTTCTTCCCCAACAACACAATAGAGAAACCAGATATTTATTATTTGGATTTGATTGTTCACAGCTGGTGCTTTCATAAGCCAAGCATAAATATTGGATGTTGGACCAATGCTGCAAAATTCATCTTCAAATTGTAATGCCCCAAAACAAATTTTGTGGGGTTTAGATGCAGATTTTTTTTTCTTAATGTAATAAAAAAGGACTATGTGTAAATTGGGTCCTGGGGTCAAACTCCAGCCTCTCCCAGGTCTGTAAGTAATTGCTTATAGTGACTAAATTTGAGCAATTCTGTAGTCAGTACACTTACAGACTAATGATGCAAGAAAGGTTAACCTCATCCACTTGGAATTATAGAATCATAGAATAGTTTGGGTTGGAAGTGACTTGAAGAACTTGTTTTTTAAACATAAATCTAGAGCTACTGAGTAAAATATTTACACAGTCCCCTGCTTTGTCTCTGAAAGAAGCATCTTTCTAAATCCAACCTCTAGCCTGAACCCTTGGATGTGCAGCACAACACACAGAAGCAGCCACAGGGATTTTAAGAAGAAAAGAATATTTCACTTAGGAACCTATAAAAATCTGGTTCCCCATTTAAGTCACACTTCATTGAGGTTAATTATCTCTATTTCCATTTTTTTGGTGCATGTGAAAGGGCACTGATGTAAAAAACAATATAGGTCAGAACTCATTTAATCAGCATTTTGGCAAAAGAAAAGGCCATTCTATATTGCAATGTAGCACTGGCTGTTTGCCTTATGTTATCAATCTTTTCAAACATGGGAATTCAAGCTAAAGCAATAAAATACGAACTTCCAATCTTTTTTTTTTTTTTTTCCAGAAGAATACTGAAAAGGCCACATTAGTTAGAGGAAACATTGAATAAACTGAATAGTAGGATGAATATGAGTTTCTATGTGTGTATCCAGATAGGGATATTAAATATCCTCCTCCCTTTTTTTAATTTAAGGTGATAAAAAATTTCAAATTAAAGTATCTGGTCTCATGTCAGTTTGGGTAATCTCCAGAGATGTATTCTGTTATGTATAAGCTCTAGTCAACTTAGCTGTACCTTTGAGCTGGTCAAATAAAAAAATAGTGTTTATACAGGCTAACAAATATATTACTTACAGCATAGCACTTTCATCATGAAAGATACCCAACTGCTTTTACAAACTCTATGTTTACTCACATTTAGTCACATTATTTTCTAGTGAAATACATCTACTCTTTTGATGGTTTATAGCATCAATTTAAGAGCACAGCAACAACACAGCAGTAGAGGATGGGAACTGAAGTATTCCAGATTTACATCAAATGACAGAAAGATTTAAGTAGATTTGCTACATATAGAGAAAGTGGGTACTAATCAAAAGAACAGTCAGTCTTGCCAACCACCCAAATAAAATTGCTCTGATTAAAGAAGTTGACATGTTGAGAAGAGTACATTCAATTTTTAATGATCAAGTTTCTAATTACAGTTATTTCTGGCTCTTGTGTGCAACTCAGCATCAATCTGAGTGATGTGAGCCTTCATGAAAAGTCGAAAATATTACAGGAATGTCTTTAAACACTAAAGGCAACCTACACCATTGCACAAACCAAGGACCATTTTTTTGTCTCTGAGACAACCACTGTTTCTCTTGGAGAGCCAACTCAAACAAGAACAAGCTGAGAGCTTTCTAGGCATGGCAGTCTGGCATCTATAACACACCAACAAGTATCTTCACAAAACATATGGGATTTTTTTTGCACTGCAGCATAAGACTTGAAATAAAGACCAAAGATGGGGGTTTGTCTAAGATATCAGCCAGGAGCTTCTTCTGGAGTATCTGAGTGATGTTCACCTATACTATATGTTTCACATCAATTTCATGCTGACACCTGTTAAAAGAGAGGCTACCAGAATTAATAAAAAAATTAGAATAAAAAATACTTTTTTCCTTGTCATTGTTGTCCTTCTTGTCCTATGCTTTGATCAGTTCAACGATTTTCAGTGCAATACGTCTAATAAATATGTAAACTTTTTCTTCAGATGTATCTACAACTACATTAACAGCTTTAAAATATTTAAGTTAATTTTAAACTGATATTACCATTTTATATTATGAATGAGTTACCTAGAAAAAGGAAGTTAGATATGTGATGCAAAACTAAATTTAGCTGTTATGAATAATGAAATGTAAACATGTGTTGGGTTTTTAAATTACGACCACAGCTTTATCATCTTTCAACTTTAATGTGGGAGGGATTTAGCCCTTACTTGAACACGTTTACAGTTAAAGAATATGTATGTATACATAAGAAAATTCTTGGGATTTGATTGATGTGATGTTATAAATAGAATAGCTTTGATTTCTTGCCATGTAAAACAGTTGATACAATTGCCTTTCATTTATTTCTGGACTTTGAGGCTGAATTTACCAAATCTTTTACTCTTCCTACTATAATTCTACCAAACCAAATGTATCTGTCTTCCCTAGGTGTCATTCTACCGGGAAAAACTTCCTTGACCTACAAACAAGAAATATCTGAAGTCCAGGACTCAGCATCATCACAAGAGCAATAAGAATCTGGCCAAACTCATGAAAAGAAAATCAAATAATCTGCTGCTTCTATCATATCCACATTTTCACATGAATTCCACCTCAAGCCCACAATCTGTTTTAACACTTAAGTTTGCTGAATCCAGTCTTTTGCTCTGGATAATGGTACTGTAGATGAATCCAAGAAAAGCATTGCAATTACAGTTATTCTTGCAAAAAAGATTAGGACCACATAGGTATGAAACAGACAATTGGAGAGCAGAAAGTCTTCATAATTGCAAACAGAAGTAGATGGAGTAGGTGGCTGCCGAGGAAATTCAAAAGCCTGAGGAGGGCAGGGTCTCTGCTGCCTGCACAACCCCTGCTACTGCCCGTCCTGGGTGTAGGGGCTGGTTTGGGAGAGGATGAAGGGCAGCTCCCAGCCCTGCCCTCACCTTGCAGCAGGGGGAATTAACTGCATGCTGTCCAGGGCTGGGAAGAGACACCCGCTCAGTGGAGAAGGTAACTCATACTAGTGAGGGGAGACACACAGACCTCCTTTCCCCCTGGAGCTCTGTGACTCCAGCCCACCTCCACGCCCCGCCACGATGGTTGTCACCCACCGCCCCCGAAATCTCCCCTCACCCTCCTGTCCTCCCTCCCACAGACCCTCCCAAGATTCACTCTTTGCCCCCACACCCTGAACGGTGCCAGCTGCAGAGGTGAAGGACAAGGTCACCAACACCATCAGCTTGGGGCAGAACTTCCATTTTGTCTGCGTCACTACAAAACCGTGAGCTGGCTCTGGGGAGAAAGCCTGCTTTGAAGTTGAAATCGCTTTGAACACCGTGGTTTTTAATGGCCCACGTTGGCCAGCTTTTCCTCTTGCTTAAACTTACTGTAAATTTAAATGAATCTTGCTTAAATTGCAGTGACACAAGTGAATGATTAATCAAACTTAATGAATCCCTGTTTGAAGTTGTTTCTGAAGATGTTTCACAGTGCATCATCGAGTGGCAAATCTTTTTTATTCATGGAGTTTTTGCATTAAGTAAAGAATTCCAAATGGTATCCTATGCAAGCCTCAGACCTTGGGAGTTTACTACCAATAGAGAAAGCAAATGAGGAACAGGAATTTTGAGACTAAAATGATAAAAAAAATCCAGGCATGTATACATTATCTAGCTTGAATTACCACAGCTCTGCATTTTGAACATGGACCACAGTAATATGGAATTAGACTAGAAAATAAACCCAAGGCTCAAAAGTTTTCATTTGCATGCAAAATAGGGTGTTACCAAGAATACAGTTATTATTTCCTCCTTTGTCATTGCTGGCACTGTGCAACATAGTTTACTAATGCACGTTTCAGAGGGGCACGGTGGGTATGGCATACTGAGAGTCTGTGCTTACTTTGAACTCAGGGCTCTGCACTGAGTATGAACCCACCGTTTCTCAGCCCCTTTAACGTATGTTCAGGTTTGGAAACTTTCTCCTCTTCCACTTCTTCTCTGAAGGAGGCATCCTAGACAGAAGAAAGGTATGGATTTGCACCGCAAAACCTGACCACAACTTTGCCATCTGTATAGTACAGAAATATGTTTTCTTCTTAGGAAGTCAGTAATTGGTAGGAAATGCACAGGACTCCAAATATACTAATTCCACATCCTACTAATTTATCTCTGAAAACATTCAAAGCTGTTTCCTCTTGTGCCTAGTAATAGAAATTCATTGTCTCTATGAGAATTCTGCCTTTCTTCAGATACTCCTATCAAGAGTCACCAGGTTCTCTAGAACTGGTTATGTATTCACAGTTTTATAACGAGAGAAATTGCTTTTGGTTGTTCTGTCTTCTTATTAAGGTCACAGATTATATAGGAGATTACATATTTGTCCCCAAAGAGAAACTGATTTATAGCCTTTGCCAGAAAGGTGTAAAAAGCTGGAATATATTTTCTTTCTTCTTTCCAATCCAAAGTATTAGAGGAGAGTTTTAAAAAGTGAAATTGAATGCGTGGACGTGAATGATATTTAAGCACTAACAGCAATGTAATAATATTACTACACTACAGACCTTCTATATGACACGTTCAGCTTTGCACAGCTGAAATGCAAAGTTTAATAATGTCTTTTTTTCTCTTTATTAAGTTTTTTCTTTTTATTTTTAAATGGTAGTAATAAGAGCCCAGGATTGCATTTTTAAAACAAAATGTCTGTTCTTGAAGTAGCTACGGATAGGTTGCTATCTATTTATTTCTTTAAATAATTCTAGCACTGTTCCAAAGTCTGTGTTGCGCAGTAACAGCATTGAGCAAGCACACGTACAGGCATATTCAATGGGGAGGGCATGGTCTGGAAACAGGCTGCCTGATGATGAGTGAGCAAAAGCTGTAGAAGGATAACCGACCCATCCATACGAACAACCCCTGACGACCTAAGAGATGGCTGTAACTACAGTCTGTCAGGGGAGGGACACGAGCACGAGCGGGCCAGCCTGGCTCTCTCCAGACCAACACACCCATGCAGCGGCACCGTCAGCCGTGACACGATGTTCAGTGCCGGCACCAGAGCTGCGGCTGGCTGGATTTCACCCTGCGGGACAGCAGCCTGCGGTCTGGAAAGGCTCAGCCATGATGCTCAGCACAGGTTGTTGCAGGCACATTAACTGCTGTGTTTAGATGGGTCTGCCCAGCACAGGAAGGCACAAACTCATGGTAGTTCCTGCCTGCCTTGGAAGCAAAACACATGAAATTAAGATGCTCACATTAGCAAAAGCAGTAAACCATCTGCAAGAAAAGCATGCCCATGGAAAAGCAAGAGCCATGAACACCTCCACAGATGACAGAAGCTGCAAAATGAGCTAAAAGTGCATTTCACAGTTGCTACAGGGATTACTCTCACCCCACAATTAGTTTGGATACAAAGCCCTTTGATGGTACTGGTCTCTTCTATCAAGTAACTAGTGATAGGACAAGAGGAAATGGCCCCAAGTTGCGCCAGGAGAGGTTCAGATTGGATATTAGAAAAAATTTCTTTATTGAAAGAGTTGTCAAGCTTTGGAACAGGCTGCCCAGGGAAGTGGTGGAGTCACCATCCCTGGAGGTGTTCAAACTTTAGACATGGTACTTCAGGACATGGTTTAGCAGGCATGGTGGTTTTGGGTTGACAGTTGGACTTGATCTTAAAGGTCTTTTCCAACCTAAACGATTCTATGATGTCAAATAGAAAGTTCCTCAAGAACTTCAATGGCTTTTGATCCTGGCCACAGAGAGGAAAAAGGTATGGGACCCTGTAAATCCTGATTCAGCTTTTGTTTAGTATGCTCTAAGAGTATGGCTTCATATGCTTAAGTTAATTGAAAGCATAGTGTTTGCATAATGTCTTCAAGTTGCCTTTTGAAATTGGCTCTGATACTTTTCTTTAGTAGTTTTCACTGAAAAGCAAGGGAAAAACTGTCTCACCATTGTATTGATAGCACAAAAGAAATCACTTTCATAGCATTAAAGGGGACTACAGCTGATGTAAAAATTGAAGCATGTACTGACCTTAGGAAGTACACTGTCATTTTCAGTATCAGAAGCCCAGTGTCCCCAGAAAATCTTTTCCAGCCCCATAAAAGCTGTCACCAGCTATTTTGAAGCTTTGCCTCTAAGTTAATAGAGCTCATAAGCTAAAAGTTTGTACATGGAAGGTGAAACTTTTGCTAATTGGGAACAATAATACTCATAATATACCAAAAAGGCTAGCGAGCTTTTTCTTTATTTTACTTCCCTACATGAGAGGTTTCAGGGGGATTAAGATATGACAAATATTTGACAGTGTAGTGAATTCCTTTTCCAATTTGTCTGTTTCTCACTTAGCATATCCCCACTGGACTTTATAATAAAGTCAGCTCCCGTCTTTCCTTTCACGCCACTGGACTCATGAGGTGGACTGGTGTTAACAGGACAGAAGTGCTCTTTCTGTGGAGGATTTAGAAATCTATGTATCATGGTCTTTTCGACTTAATTTAAATTCAGGAGAAAATAAATATGAACATTGTAAATATGATTTTCATAAGAACTCAAAACAGACATATCAAACAGCTGTACTGGATCACCAAAGGACATTCTAGCTCCTACTGTCCTGCCTCCAACACTGGCCAGTGGCAAATCCTTAATAAAAATATAGAAAGGAGAGAAAGCATGCTGTGAATATTTTACTATGGTACTTTCTCAGCCTCTAGCAATCTGTAGCACTAGCACTTACCAGAGATATGACTTCTCATAAACCACAATGGATTTTACTTTGTTGATTTGTCCAGGGTTTTTTTGAATTGTGGTAATCCAGCATTCACAACATCCAGTGGTAAGAAATTCCACAGATTAACTATTCATTGTGTGAAAAACACCTTCATTTTTGCTTTTGCTGCCAATTGATAATATAACTTGATATCTACTAGTCATTGTCTTGAAGAATACAAAGAAAAAAAAATTTCCCTGTCTACTTTGTCTATGGCATTCACAATTTTACAAGCCTCTTTTTGCATTTTCACTCAGTTGTCTTTTTTCCAGGCTGATGAATTCTAAACTACTTAGTATCTATGACTGGTAAGGAGTCAGTCTGTATTTACCTTTGCAACCTTCGTATCTTTTCTGGTTTTAGCATGTCCTTCTGAAATAGGACTGAAACTGTGCATACTGGTTTTAACTTAGAGAACGGCATAGTGCTGCTTTCTGTTTTGTTTTCTGTTCATTTTCTGCTCATTCTTCTGGCATGGTATTTGCTTCATTTTGTTAATGCTGCTGGGCTTAGAGTTGATATTTTCCTCAAAAGAACCTGCTTTAACCCCGAGGTGACTTCCTGAAGCCTGCTCATATCCCTTCATTTCCTAACATTTTAAAATAAGGATCATTTTTTTCCAGTGCGCACCATTTTATTATTCTCATCTATATAAGGCAAACTGTGTACTGGACACCTTTATGAAGACCGTGGCCAGAAGATCAAGGAAAGTTGATGTCTTCCTCAGCACCAGGGTCTAGTCTGGGGGTCCCCGGTTTAAGAGTGCTGAGAAAGGGCCAGGGCAGGGGAGGGCTGCCAAGGGGCCGAGAGCACCATGAGAAGGGATTGCTGGAGCTGGGCGAAGAGGAGGCACTGCAAGAGCAACCAGCAGTTACTTAAAGGATAGTTGCAAAGGTGACAAAGTCAACAGCTCCTCAGTAGGGGCAAATGATAGAAAAAGGAGCCACACAGTGCAGCGAGGGAGACTGATGTTGGACATTAGGAAAAACTTTTTCACTGGGAATGTAGCGCAGGTTTCCCAGAAAGGCTGTGAAATCTCCGTCCTTGGAAGCTTTCAAGATTTGTGCCTAGACATCAGCACAGCTTACTTGGTCTAGTGTTGGTGAAGGTCCCGCTTTGAGCAGCAGATTGGACTTCATGACTGTCAGAGGTTTCCCCAACCAACATTGCTGTGAGTCTGTCATTGAATGACTTTACAGTTTTTACACTGAGTATGATATTTGCTGATCTGCTTCTTGAGTTAATGGTGTAGCAAAGCTATCCGAATATCTTGATAAGTATTCAGGTTAATTAGATGTCTGTAGTTGTGCATCCTGGCTTTAAAAAGACAAATCCCTGAGCTTTAGAGGATGGTAGAAGCAGCAGTGAAAAATCCCAGTGAAATAACATATTATTTCATAGAGCTCACACACTTGCAGTAAAAATTTGTTTGAATTGACAATGATTCATCCCTAAGATTTTACATCTTTTAAAAATATTCATGTAAGAGCATTTGTGTCTTTGCATCTTCAAAAAGAAGAGAGAGCTCTTAAAAGAAAGTATGTCTTTAGCACTTAACCACTGGGATTGATCAGCATAACTCATACAATGTGATTTAGGCAGCCAGCCAGGCAGATCAAGGGATCCCGATCCCTTTCGTTGGCTGATTCAGTGTGTTACAAGCATGGGAGATGCTGAAGACTTTGAAACCTTCAGAGAGAGATGAAACAGGAGCAAGCAGGTCTCAAATTTTTTAAATATTAAAATATTTTTCCATCAGCTCTTTCCCAAGAGTTTATATTGCATTTAATAAGGTTCATGGACTCATGATTTAAAAATAGCTGTTTTCTCTCAGTACTAAAGAAAAGAGACAGTAATATATCAGGTTTATTTCCAGTAATCAGACTTCACAATCAGTTTTATTTTGTCTTATTCACAATATAAAATTTACTTTTCTGTCTTCTCCTTGCTGCTTTTATTCTAATTCTCATTGCAGTGAAGAAGTGACTGGAAAAGCATTTCTAGCATAAATTCAAGTGTGAATGCAAAAAATCAAAAAATTGTTCTGGTTTATATTAGTAAAAAACAACTTCTCTAAACGTTGGTATGAAGAACAGAAATTTTACAGAAAATACTGCAAAGTGTATCTTTGAAGATAACTACATTTAAGTTTGTAAGACACATTTAATGTGTCCAGCTTTACAAATATGCAACCAAAAATGTTTTATAAGTATAAAACTGTTTATCTTATGTTAAGGAAAAAAATAAAGATTATTTTACTGACCAGGACAGGTAAATATTTTTCAAGAAAAATAACCACAATATAGGCCATGTCCCTCTTTGCATTGAATAGTACTTCACTCCTAGGAACATAATTCCTTGTCAGTAATGCAGTAAATAAGTTTTGCTTTCTCACTGTCTGAATTTTTTCTGCTCCTTTCTTGGTTTCTTTTTCCACACTGATTTCCAAAGTTTTTACAAATATTGCTCTTTAACTTGCTCTTCAGGAAGAGCAAAAAATTTATCATACTAATGCTTTGATTGAGCACAGTATATTTCATTACCTGACTTGATTATGATAACCTTTAAAATTAGGTTCATGGTGTGAGCAGAAGCAGTAGAAAATTCAAAATTCATTTATTAAATGAATTTATTAAACACTGCAATGTTCGCTTAAAATTAGCTGTTTACCAGACAGTTCACTTGCCAGATATACATAGGAAATGCAAAAGAGGTGCAGATAGGAAGAAGACAAAATAATTTTAAAATGAAAACATATGATACTATTCTGTTGTGACCTTGGACTCATGGACTTCTTTCAGATAAAAGCAAGTACTTCAGCAAGCACATAGTAAGTGGCACTGGCAAGAATAAAAGCTTTACTAACATGTTATGCTTTCATACTTCTGCAAAATGGAGGAATGATGCATCTAAATGATAAATTCTACCATTTCTCAGGTAATAGGGGCCGAAATGGCTCTCAAGATAATTTTCACTAGTTTGAGCTTTACTCTAAGTGCGTTATCTCACACAGTGGTGAGATGATGTGGAAGCCCATGCTGGCATACCTTGGCAGCCAATGATTCAATTAAGGAGGGGGAAACACCTCTCTCTCTCTCCACACACATCGAAAGAGAAAAGAGTGACTCCCTGCTTTGTTTCTTGTCAAGTCAATGAGCCAGAAATGTGGAGATTTAACAGGCCAGGCATCTCGCCCAGAGTCCTTGGAAGGGTCCTTTCTCCACCTCCTCCATCCCTTAAAAAAACTCATTCTCTTCAGAGGCATCAGTTACCACTGACACAAATCAAGCCTGGCCCCTTTTACAGGACAGGATCATGTCTTCAAGGGTGACACTGATGATGGAGATGGGGACAAAGGCTAGGAAAGCCTTGGCAAATGTGTTGCAAGTGTTTCTGGAACAGCAATTGCAGAACAGAAAAGCGGGTGCAGGCTGGAGGCCGAGGGACCGTAAACGGAGAGCGCCGGTGTCAGGCACGCCCAGGGCAGCAGCCTTGGGACCGACCTAGGAGCGTGTATCAGAGCCACGCCAAAGCTTTCAGCTCCGTTCTCTCCTCCAAAATACCCTGTACACAGAGACAGGGAGTGGATGATGCAAAACTAGTGAAGCTGTTTTTTTTCACCAGAGGCTCCCCATATGTCAGTAGAAGTGGCAGCCCCCTTAGCAGCAGAGTTCCAGCAATGAAGCGGTGCGATGCACCCGCAATGGACGCTTAAGGGACTAAAGGGACAACACCACATTCTGGGAGAAAGGAAAGCTCAGTTAAAGCTGCTGCTCCAACTCCAACTCCGGCTGCTGAAACAGTAAGAAAGGCCCTAGGAAAAAAAGGTTCATTCTTACTTTTTAGTTGTGTCGATCAGTGTGTTCGTGTCACTGGCTTTCAGTTTGTCCTTCTGAGAATCCTACACTGTCATGCAGTCCCCTTGTTTTGGGAACACATGCAGAATGTTTGAAAACTCCCATTATTTATCCAGAAGAGCAGATTACAGTAGCTATTGATTGCATGAGGATATGCAAGAACAGTGATGGAGTACTAAATACTGCGGCAGTTACTGCGGGTCTTCAGAGCATAAAGGGACAGGAAAGAAGAGGTGTTACATGCAAGTACATTAAGAGGAAAAAAGTTGAAAAGTCTCAGAAAAATACACTACGGAAAAATTTCAAAAGACAAATTCTGGTGTCAAAAGAGACTACTGCAGTAGATTAATTTTAAACAATGTAATTTGGATTACTACAGTACGAAGGGACAAATGCTCCCTCTTAATATGTGAAAATGTTCCAAGAGATGCATTTTAATAAAATTAACGAGAATGTTTTAGAAACTTAAGAAAAACACCCTCAAAGGATCTTCAAGGAGTTAAAATGTAGGCAGGGTGTTCTTAAATGCATTAACATTTATGTGGAATGAAAGTTCAAACAAGACCCTTCCAATCCTATATATGATTCAAGCCAATAAAGAAATAAAACCCTGCTGTGTTAATGGGAGCCTATCCATTGGTTTCACTGGGATCTCACTCCAGCAAGCCTCAGATATAGTGCTACTTTAATTTAAAGTTGGATTTGCAAACTCAAATCAGTACTTTTTATTTGAGGAAGATTTCTTAAGCTGTATTGAAACCCAGCAGACAAAAAGAAATGCTGCTTTCCTGCCCATCTCCCAGTTTCTTGCTTTTTACATGCTTCAGATCAGCTCAGAGACAGCTGCTCACTGAACAGCATCACTGCGCTTACCTGCAGGTTTATTTCTGCCTGTTCCTCTGCCAGATCACTGATCTGTTTTGTAGTGTTAGCTTACACTAAATTCGCCTTACCCCATCTTGGGTCTGGAGCAGAAAAGCCTTCTGGCTCTGAGGGAGTTAACCTTTCATTTGTCAACCTTTTTGACCACCTCAGCTGATGTGAGATCAGGACCAGGGAAATTACACTTCTTATAATAAATGCACAGAGGATGGGGTCAGACACTGCGGCTGTGGTGGTTTACCTAGGGCTGCTGGCTCCTGACACCTCCACCGATGCCAGGAAACCTCCTCTTGGAGGGCTTCACTGCCATGTCAGTGCAGATGAAGGCTGCCTGGCCCTCACACAAAGTCCCAGACAAGGAAGATGCAAGTACCAATACCCACCTGGCCTGCAGCTGAAGTGGTTGTAAAGGTATGGGGACATTGGAGAAGTAGTAAGTTTGTCCTTTACACCTATATTAAGTAAATTCATTGGCTTTAAGGATTTTTTTTTTTTTTCTAGATTACCATCCAGAGCACTTGGAAAGCACAGCTAAAGGCTGCAAGACAAATACAGAAATCAGTGAGCTTTCCAACCAGTCAAGTAAAAGGGATCAGAGAGGGAGAGAGGCTTCTCTGTCTGCAGTGCTGCTTAAAAGGAAGAGTGACTTTCTTTTCCACCCTCACCTTGCTGTTGATGGATTTCACTGATGAAAGACCTTCAGCATTTAATTGAAGACTGTTACATTAACCATGGGTGAAGGGAGATGCTTCCACTAGATCAGACACAAAAGGAGCTCTGATCTGAGACATACCCTTGTCTCTGAGGGTTGCTGCTGACACCCCCTACCTGAAGGTGCTCATTTATGCAGCTCTCAGTTGAAGGTGGCTAAGTTGCACCATTGACCATGCAGAAATCATGGTGGCAGGTCATTTGAAACTTTTTCAGACATCTCTACGTGATGCTGAAATCTCAACATACCTTTCTGAAAACCTACTCCCAAGTCTGCATTACTTGATCAAGATTTTCAGAAGAAATATTGTGACATGATCAAGGATGAGATGCACTTCAGTTAGTTCCGAGTTAAGGTTATGAACCTGATACCAGCTTTATAGTCGCTCTGCCACTTACTTGAGCATAGGAATAATTTTGTATAACTTAGTGAGATATCTGGCCAGTATTGTTATGCATGCAAGTTCTGAAAAAAAAGAGCAAAACCAAAATGAGTCCTTAATTTAGACCTCAAATTACATGTCTGATTTTGAATAGTTGAGTAAGAATGACATGTTGCCAAGCATTTTAGGAAATGAGGATTTCTGAGACTAAAAAATCAATTAAAAAGCTGATCTTTAGGTTCTTTTTTATTCCTTAAGGAAAAGCCTTGTCTCTAGGGGTTAATGTTGATATTGATTATATATAAAATCCCAAAGATTAATTATGCTCATAGTGATGATGCCCTAAATATTGATTCTTCCAATTGTGCAGATTTTTAAATGGCTGTAAGGTTAAAGTCAGTAAGGATGAAGTTAGTACTAAGCAGGGAATCTGTCAGTGGGCTTCAGCTCCAGAGAATATTTAGTGTTTCTTCCAACTAAAACATAGGCATTATCTTGATTACAGGAAAAAGGCCAAAAAAAAAGCCCATATCAAAATTTCTGGATGACACTAAGAGAATCAAGAAGCAGCAGAGTTTTTCTCTGATATATATCAAGTCAAATTATTGCAAGCATGATCAGCTACCACAAATGCAATGTACTCTTTTATTGCAATGGGAAAGTGATTATGAACTATGTATGGGATCCCCCAAGTTAAATATAATAATGACAATGCAATAAGGTTATAATTTTTTAAGGTATTTGGCTTAGCCTTACTTTATATTTAAATTCCAAAACTGGGAGTTACACAAAACTACCACACCATATGCTAAATGGATTAAAAGCCAGTAAATCACTAAATGTAATTGTGAACAAGAATGCATCCTCCAACAGATGTATTCCTAGTTGAGTCCCTCATGTATGACCTTTTGGCCTCAGGTTCCTTAAAACATTTTATCTAACCTGGAGAAAAAAAACCAAAGCTATCCCTGACAAACTTTGGGTCTGACAAAGCTGAGGGAAATCACAGGTAATGAAATGGCAAGCTGCTGCTACAAGGCATGCCGAATAATTGGACAGAGACACTGAAATACGAATTTCTGTATCACCGATCCAACACAAGAAATACAAGTCACGTTTCCAGGACGTGGGAGCCTCTCCTGGGAATCGCTGCTTTGGAGCAGGTGTTAGAAGCCTTGGCAAATAACTAGCTAAGAATAACTCCTTAGAGTGACACTGTGGCCAGACTTGGAATGTAATTTATGCAGTCCAAGTAAAAATTCCTCTGTTTCACCCCACAAGAACTCTACATTACATCATTTGTGTGACTGCTTTTCGGATACTAAGCCCAGTTTTAGTGTCCTCAGAGGATGCTGACTGAGCTTACTTAAGAAAAAATTAAGAAAGAATCACTTAATCAATCTATCTCATTAAATAAACTGAAAAAACCCCACCTAATTTTAGTGAATATTTCCCACTGTGAACAGAGAAAGTTCTGTAATGACTCAGTCAGTCTAACAAAATCTATACAATGAACAGAAATTCACTAACAACAAACAAAGAAAGAGCTAAAACCAAACCCGAAAGTCAAAGGAGACAAATTCAGAAGGGAAATACTTTTAGCAATGCATTTTTTACACATCAGGACAATTACTCAGGCTTGAGTATTAATGTAAACAAAAACTTACTCAACCAGCAAGTGTAAGGTAACAGGCAGTAAACTTGCATGGGAATGAACACAGAGAGGAGATGCCATTTCTGACAGCAAATTTAAAAACTTCTTATGCTGGAGACAAAACTGAAGACCACAATCCAGTGCCCTGCATGTTTTCACGTTTGGGTTACTTTTTGAGTATTTCACATGCACTGGCCGCAGCAGTGCTGCCAAGCTAGTCCAACCACTGTCTGCAACGAGGATAAACTGCAGATCAGAAAGGCATCTTTTACAAAGACTGAAATACATTATGATCAAACTCAACTGACACATTTTGGCAGATGTCGTGTTTATCCTCAGCAGCTTTTGAAAGTAAATTCAAAATGATGCCATAACCTTTTTGGCTTAGAATGAGCTCAAGACCACAAAGTGAAATGATTAGACAATTTTGGAAAAAAAATAGAGCTGTCAAAATGTGCTGCATAAGAGAAACTTTTAAACATTCCTAGGAATGGCTTTGACAGAGTTTTCTGCTGGAAAGTATGTCAAAGGCTGCAACTTACTTGTTGCAAAAAGGGATTAAGAAACAATGAGAGAACTAAAAGTTATTCTCATGTTTCCTGATTATATTCTTATTTTTAACAAGTTCTGAATGAACATATTGAGCCTAGCAAAATAATTTATATGTGTACTTCAGATTTAGTCTGAATTGCTTCAACATTCAGGTCCAGGATCTTGCTGTATCTTTATCTGGTAAATTAAAAAGACGATTAGTAATATTTTGCTCTGCATCAAGTCAAACAACTTCCATTTGGCTAAGCTAAAATATCCAAGTTACAGCTATCATTCATGGTTGATTTTGCATCATTAACTCTGCTGTTAGAAAGGATTCAGGGAGAAATCACAGCCACTTCTCCCATTGTGGAGAGAGAACTGAAACCAGGTCTTCAGAGGAGGCCTAAGCATCACTGCCAATGCGCCACAGAGAAGCAGGACCTCACTGAAGCTCAGTTCAGTTGACCTTTCATGACAACTGTGGACCACTTCTCATAGTCACCGGCAACAAAACTGATCTAATAGTGTGCTACCACCAGAAAGGGGGCAGTGGTTTTGGCTATTACACATATGACCATAACTTTTGCAGAGCACATAGTTTGCTTCTGCCCAGCTGATCACAGAATCCTGATATTTTCAGGCTCTGTGCTCTGTCATCTTAATTTTGTTTTGCCATTTTCCATTTTAGTCATGTATAAATTTTTTCAGCAATAGCTCCATTTTTACAGACCATTGACAGGCACATGAAAGAGGGTAGAATCAAGGTCTGATCTCTGTGGGGCTGCTTTGGAGACTCCTTTTCACAGGTTAAACTGAGATCTCATTTGCCAGTTTCTAAAGCATTTAATGTGTGTCATGTTGATTTTGTCATCTTAAGGATATTTCATAAGACTTTTCTCATCTCGTTTCAAGTAAAGAAGTTTGAGTATTATTATGCATCAACATTATTATCCTTTAATCAACCAAAATTACAGAAAATATAATGTGAAGCTGGTTTGATAGGATTATTTTCCATAAACACAAATGAACTGGAATTAATTATGCTACTCTCTTTTAACTCTTTATTAATTCAGTTTTGTATTAGCTGTTCCATTATTTTTCCAAGGATTTATGTCACACTGACAAGCCTACAATTATTCGGGTCACCTCTTTTATTCTCTTTAAATATTGGCATGTTAACTTTCTTTTGCTCTTCCCAAACTTCCCCTGTGCTGCAAGAGTTATTGAAAATCAACATTCATTGTCAAGCTCCTCAACGGTGCCTTTAAACCTGTCAGATACAGCTTATCCAAAACTGCTAATTGAAAAATGTTTAATTTCCTGTTCCAAACCAGAATAGAAACAGCTTCAAAGTTCCTGAAGCACATACAGCTCTTCCCCCTCCAAATCAAGCCAGTAAGAACTGGGAATGCTCAGGGTCCCCCATCACTTGGAATAAGTCATAGAAGGCAATGACAAGAATAATTTCTGACTGCAATCCAGAAGAGAAGGTGACAAGCGAATACTCTTTGACCCGTAAGTTGTTAAAACACAATTGTTTCTGTTTTAGCAGATGTGGAAACTGAGATGTGGGGAACCTTACCAATGCCCACAGTGCACATATCAAACCTAAGATGAGAAGTCAGAACGTCTGAGTTCCTCCATGCCTAACAGCTATAGGCAGCTCCTCACATATCCTCCCCTGTGTAAACCAGAGGTTCCAACCAAAAATCACCACACTGAAGCACAAACAAAAATGTACAACTGTTTATTATTAGTCAATTATCTTTTTATTGGAATCACAGTTAACAATAAGTATGAAAAAAGAAGTAAATCAATTAATTGCTGATTTTTTAATTTCTTCTGTACAATTGCTGGTTTTTGCCGAGTGAGAAAATTTCACTTTTGCAGAGTGAAATTTGTTTGTAAAGCAGTTAGCACACATGGAGTTACCATGATGTATAACTACAAGTAATTTTTAAAATAAGACTGATTATCATTTTTTTCATGTTGTATTTTTATGGAGATAATGGCAAAAAAATAAAGTAATGCAGACATACATACAAATATTGTGTTAGGAACCCAGAAAAACAGCTAGGGACTTTACATGCCAAACTGCGCCAGTACAGTATCAAAAAACAAATATCCACATTTTAAGTTTATTTGTTGTAAGGTTGAACTTCTGCAATATGCAAGTATGCATGAGCTTAAAAGAACTATGAAGTCAAAGGTAAAAACATAAATTAAGAATTTAAATAAATGTCTGATATAGTCTAGTACTAAAACAGTCACACTTCTATATAGCATCTTCTGAGATATGTTCAAGTAGGAAAGCAGCTGAGACCAACTAGTGTCACTGAAAACAAGCTATAATGTTAAAATATGGAATTGCTCTTGGCCAGAGTAGCTAATACGAATTATAAATTTGAATTCTGTTCCTTTATGCTTAGTGCTGGGAAATGTGGAATGATCCAGCAACAATAAGAAATCTATATAAATTGAATACTGTATTTGCTTCTTTGTGATTTAGCATTCTAAAACACTCAGGCAAAAGAAAGGCTGCATTAAGAGAACATCAAGTGACTCATATTCAGAAGATAGGCAATACCATATCTGAGATTGCTTTTATAATGTTAATTTAGCTCAGCTGTGTGAGTCCCTTTCCAAACAGTGGGTCATTTAATGAGAGCATTCTTTCTCAGAAGACCTCTATCTCACTCAGATGTGGGAATACGTCAACAGCTTGTGTTGAAGAAGACGCTAAATGTGAGGTAGCCAATCCCTCATTTGCTGTAGAAATGGAATTTGATGTAGTGAATGAGGTGGCACTTGCAGAACGGTTGCTAGATTAAGGAATTTGAATATTGCCCAGAAGAATTCAAACTTCTCTTTCCCTATAAAATTCCAAGGTCATACTGGAATCATTTAAACCAACATTTTTTAAAATTTTCATTAATTCTCTTTTCCTCATTATCTAAATCCCATCTTAAATCCTCATGGCTTGATTTGGTGGAATTTTAAACTCTCATAGTTGTAATTTAACATTTCATAGACTATAGGTCTTAAAGGAATTGCAGCTACCCACAGTTAGTCAGAAGTTGAGTTACAGGATACCTGCTATTCATGTAAACCAAAATGACTGTGGTGATTTGTACTTCTTTGGTTTTTACTATTCTTGGAACTTAATTCCAGGAGACTATAGGCACTCTGAACTTATTAATTACTATGAAAAATCAGGTCCAAGGTAACTCAGCTTAGGCATCCAAACTTAGTGAACAATTTTGGGCATACTTCTTTTGTTTCCATCTAAGAGATGCGGAAGAACTGAAATCTGTATATAGTGGCTGCATATCCATACAAGGTGTATGTTCACCAGTTCTCCAGCTCTTTGCCCTGCTTCCTAAGTTAAAGAAGCATCCATAGTTGGACCTGAATCTCCATCAATGGTTCTCCATTGAGGTGCTTGATCTGAATTGAAGGATCTCAGGGAACATCACAAAATACATTTGTTGTGCAACCTACACATCAGCGTAATTCACTTTCCAGAAAGCAAAGATGATACCACTGATTCAGCTCATGAGAGTAAAGACAAATTAATGGTTGTTTGTGAAGTGCTCAGATGCTGACATGAGGAACACCATAGAAAAGTCTGTAAGAAATTAATAATGTCTATCAAAAACAGCATCTGAGCAGAGAGTGATAAAAAAAGTGCAAGGCCACACGCTGAAACTGGAAGAAAATAGTGAATTATCTGGGCACCATCCATTCTATCCAATAAATGAGGTAAGGGTATATTGAAAGAATAGTTTATGATCTGATAATCAAAGGCCATTGTAAGGTGCCTTCACAAAGGGAGCAGGTTAAGTTTGCATGGGCAGTTTTAATTCTGACCTCTTCTAACTGTTCTTGTCTTTGCTGATCCTTTGGCAATAACCATTGAAACTGTGGGGTATCTGCGTGCGTTTATGTGCCACTTCCTAGATTTTTGTTAAAAGAAAAACTATCTACTTCATATTACAAAAAGATACACAGATGCAATTTATTTCATATTACATTTCATTGGGACTTTTGAGTTCCCTAATTTGTTGAAACTGCTAAACCTCTAAATTCAAAGTTTGTATGATTAACAGATATATGCTCCAATTACCCAAACATACCCTGATGTATGTCTTCACTAGGTACCCAACTCCTTATGGAATTCAAGTGTATAAACAAGCTCAAGTAGATCTACTAACAAGAAATTACATAGGAATTACACATCCAGTTGAGCAACATCCCCCGATGTCTGCTTTTTCTAACCATGTGGTCTACAACACAGTATTATTGTCCCATATGCTTTTTTTTTCTTATGACTTCCATTTTTATTTACATATTAAAACATGGGTTTAAATAACTGACTCAAGGTCAGTTGAAAATCTGTGGCACTGCCAGGCACCATACCTGCATTTACAAATCCCTGGTTGGTGCTTTAGTCTCAGTAAAATCCTTCCTTCCTTTTAATACTCACTCGAATTCAGTTCTTAAAATATTACTCCTATAACATTTTGTTGAGTCTTGTGATTTTTTAAATTTATATAGCGAGAGAAATGTTTTTGCGATGGCACTATTGAGTGAAATTAAACATTGATTCCTGCCTTGCTTTCAGCAGGATCCAGTCTCCAGCTCAGCTGTATTCACTTCACTCCTCGCCTGCATGGACAGCATTTTAAGAGGTCTAATTTTTACTTCAAATTTTCATTCCGTGTACATCACCAGCTGTCAGAAAAGCCACTTTCTTTATGTACTTGCTTTCATTTGAGGGCTTGTTCCAGTGCAAAGTCAAATCCTCCTAAACCTTCAATTGGTTCCCAGCACTGTCGGTGGGTACCCTATACTTTGGGTAGCTATGTATAAAGTATCTATCATTCTGACCTCTAAATTTTTGATACGTCAGAGAATTGAATCTTCTAGCAAGAATTTTTTTCATTCTACTGTACGTGTTATAATACAATGCTCTGTAAAACTATTTCTCTCCCCAATACAACATCCAGCAACCCAGAATATCACGGTGTAAGAGAGATGTTAGTCTGGAGCCATCTACTGGTTGTGTTGCCAAGCTTTAACAGATTTGAAAAACCACTTTACACATGTAATTTGACTGTAATTGTAAAAATAACACCATATATTAATAGATTAATCATTTAAGTATGTGATGTTTCTTGTGTACTGGTTCATTGTTTTTAAGTTTAAATACTCAGTGAACTTAATATGGCCCAATTAGCAAAATAAAAAAGAATTTATTTATCTTGCTTTCACAAACAAAATAAAAATGGAGGAGAGGGGGCCTAAAAAAGCCCTTATTTCTCAATAACACGGAAAAGAAACCAGGGAATAAGGTAATATTAATGCTAAGATGTCAACAATTGAGTAAGATAATCCACACATCTTTAGTTTTATTGCTGTGACAAAGAGGACAAACAATTCTTATTGCCTTATTTGATGTTTTGTAAGATTTCACCCTCAATTGGTATGTGTTGTTCTAAAGTAGCTAAGATGCACCATGTACAGTTCTCTTGGGATTAAGAAAGGTCTCAGTCAATTTTATGATGTTCTTCAAAGGTTTTTATTAAAAATAAATTCAGACAAAAAAGGTAGCAGATGAACAGAAGTATATAGCCTTTAAAACCAGAAGTTCTAATAAAACAGCTACTATGAACTAAAAATAATCCAGACAATTTAGTTTGGAGACCAAAAGTATACTTACATAATAATGCTATTAAGTATGTATTTACTCATTTATTATATTATAATATTGATAATTATTTGTGCTGTAATTTAGTCTTATTTCTATTATTGCAAAAATATATGCAACTTTTAACTGTCTTCAGGAGCAAGAGAGAGTGTTTTACAGATTCTACCAGATTAAGAGAGATTCTTTGCGCCTATTAAAAAAGTATACATATACATCTACGTATATGTACGTATACACACAGACACACAAACATACATACATATTAACTCATTATGCTAATGTCTATAGATACATATGCATATATGTATCTATACATGCATGTATATATATAAATGCATATGTGTATATACATGTATATATGTATTCAATACATGTATATTCATCTATATATGTATATACATACACACACATGCACGCACATGCATACACACCTATATATCACACCTAACATCTAAATTGTATCTTCTACAATCTTGGTTAAACAAAATCCTCTGTTGGCTGTTAGTTGTACTGGGATTAAACATTTGCCATTATTCACATTTGCCCTCAGCAGATCCATCAGCAGGACAGACTTCCAGCAGGAGCTGTAAGTGGCAAGTAATTTTATCAAGAAATGCAAAATGCAATTTAAAATGTATAAAAGGCAGATAAACAATAAGACTTCCCAGCATAAACAGGAAAGCATAAACATACTGCAAGTTTGGAGACCAGACTATGGGAGCTAAAACTAAGAAGAAAGACACTGCCACCATCACAAACGGAACTGGTAGAAACACCTGCAAGAGAAAGAAAAAAACTGGTTTAGGAAATAAATTGACAACTGTGATTTTATGCCTCATTCGTAACAGTAATAATGTGTTCTTTGCCACACTAGAGTACCATTTCTCATGCTGCTGCAATCTCACCCAGGACGAGATTCATCTGACCTCAAATTGCCTACAAGATAGGCATCTTTTCTAAAATACTTGTTCAGGCTAGCATCAAGGGGGAGAGATAGGCAGTAACTGAAAAGCATTTGTCCACATATGATATTATGGGCTCCTATAAGAAACTCAGGGTTGGGTGCCTAGAAGAAGCCCTCACAGTAAGCATATGCTTCTAACCCAGCTTTCTGACAGCTAGATTGAGAGGAAATTAAACCTATCCTTAATGTGTGTGGTTGTGTCAGGAAAGATGACAGTAGATCAAGGTTTAATTAACTGTGAATCGCCAGCCCGGATCCCACACTGTTGTGGTTACTGCTCCACACTAGTATGGTTTCACATGGTTTGCACATCTCCCCCATTCTGCATATATCCACCTCTTGTTTTCAAGTGCAAGCTCTCTGGGGCAGAGACCATCTGTTTGTTTCTTTTCCTTCTACAGTGAAGCAAAGTTTTTGAATAAGGCTCTAAACATGGTGATTATTATTTGTATTTTTGTGCTGACTATCCACTTTTGACTTGCACTTTTTCTGTAACTTTTGCATGCTACCCACAACTCAAAAAAAACTGGAAAAATATTTTGTAACTTATTTCCATTTACTTTGTATGGTCGATGTAGTTGAGGTTCCCGGTATCGAAGTACAATCAGGCTTGCACAAGTCAATCCAATCATAAGCCAGGCAGAAAATCCAAAGTAATTTGTTAACGTAATAAGGTCAGAGGGGATGATAAAAATGGATGCAATGGTGGTTGAAAAAATCATGGCTGGTGCTGGAGTACAGGAGTGGACGTTAAGCATGGATATTAAAACAGGTAAATGTCCTGACTGACTTCCAGCATAGCTTAATCGACCTAGTGTGAACATGCTGCTGTTGAGGGCACCAAATATTGAGACAGCAACAGAGAGAGGAATGATCCAGGCAACAGAGGGGATCACTCGATCAGCCCAAGTGACTGCCACAGCAACTGCAAGAAAGCAAAGCATTAGTGTAGTGTAGGTACCATGTCCTGAATTACTGACAGACTCAACAGAAATGAAACTTAAAATACAAGAAACACCTATTATTTACCAGCAATGCCTGGTTTTTTGTTACAGTAGTCAAACATGACTAATCTAATCTTAAGGGTATTTAATTCAGGAGCTAAAAATTTCCGGGGGGGGTGGGGGATGACAGCAAGAAGGAGTGCTGCCTGCCACAGCAAGCCGGGTAAACCTGCTGGGGCCAATACCACGGTAATGGACTGCCCAGCGGGAGCAAGCTGCATCTCACCGCCATGAATCACAAACATACACGCATGGGCAAGGCCATGCGGGGAAAGAAAATGAACGCATTGGTCCCCGGCGTGACCACAGTAGTGACATGATCTACTGTTATGAGGAAACTGCCAACATGAGTGCATGTACATGCGGAGACGGGTCAGCGAGCGTGTTATTAATGAGGTTTTGCTTTGGGTGGAACTGGGAAATGTGAAAGATTATTTCTGAACAAGAGATATTCAACACTGCTTGGAAATTATCTATATCCCATATTGTATCGAGGACTAATATTTAGTGGGTCTATAACCAACTGCCATGAGGAATATAGGTCTTGCAGTGACCTGCACAGCATAGGAAGTTATTAGAGATGGGGAAAACATCCCCCCCCCCCCCCAAAAAAAAAAAAGTAATGAAAGAACAAGAACTGCAGCAATGCAATGTTTGAAACAAGAGCTGTAATTTTAAGGCTATCTCCTCAGCTGACATAGATAAGCACAGCTTCCCTGGTACGTTTGGAGCTGGTCATGCCAGCTGGCCAGCTGCTATTCACGAATACTCTGGTATTCTCTGCCTTTCATTGTAGGATGGGTCTGCAAATGTATGTATGCATCTCTCCCAGCAGATAGCCTGACAATGGCTGAGCGCTAATATAAGGTGCTGAGTGATAGCTACACTGCTCCCATTTATGTTATTGAGCTGTTTTCACAGGAAAAAAAATAATTGATCTATCCAAATGAGGTATGTTTTTTGCCACTCCTGGAGTCAAGGTCTGACAGCTCAGTCTCATTACAGTGGTATTTAAAAGGTGCTGTTTGGACAATCAGGGAGAAATACAGCTCCTCTTGGACCTTTTCATGGATAGCTTATTGGTACAGGATTTGAGAGAAGCTTCACATACTTTGGACTTTTGTATAGGCTCTTCTAAGGAATCACCATATTTATCATGAATAACCCATACAAACGGGCTACATTTTTGTGTCCATGGTCTTTTCTATATTACTTATCACAGTAGACTTGTCCACCTCCTAAACAGTAATGGCTTTAGCCTGAGACACCATGAGGTAGGTAAGGAAGGAGGAGAGAGGATTAAAACTACAGGAAAACAAAGTCCTTCTCTATACTCAAGAGAGACCTGATCTTCACCTGATTTTCCAGGTTTTAATACACTTCTGATTTCTTTTTAGACAGTGCAGGTGTAAGCCAACATTTTCAACACCTAGTAACATCTGTCTGCATTCACTCCAACTCGTGCCATCCAGTAATATTAAACAAGAATTCTCTGTTAAAACTTAGAATGAAACCCAAACTTCCTGACTGTGAAGTTAGATGAGCAGAAGTAATCCAGTAAATTGACATCAGATGGGTATGATAATGGACCACACCTTTTTATTAAAAAATTCAAATCCATACCTGAAGAGACAATTTCCTTAGGTGTGAGGACAGTCAGATATGAGATGTTCACCAGTAAATAAAAAACAATTACTGCAGGAACAGCAGTCATCACAGTTAAGGGGATATTTCTGCTAGGGTTTTTCATCTCTTCTGAAAAATACAATTTAAAAAGACTAATAAAGCAAGCAGTGTAGCTTCTGCAAGTGTGTTTCAGTAGTGAATCTGCACAGAGCTTGACAAGACTGATACCGAAGTCCTGCCCCAACCCCTAATCATGGCTGCTAAGCTACGCTGGTTGTGAGGTCCTACAGTGGTTCTCAAACAGTTTATTATCAAAGAAGCCTAATCAATTTTTGTTTTTTCTTTTTTTTTTTTTAATCCCTGTTTAGAATCTATTTTTTTAACTATCTTGGAAGTAGGGATGGATGGAGGTCTGATAGACTGATAAAAAAATGACAAAAGGACTGCTAACTTTCATTTGATTAAACACAGGTTTGACTTACATTAGAAAATTGATTTGGTAAGAAATATTCAAGTAGCCATACTTTCAAATCACTAGCTTAAACATGAGACTCTAAAGTCAGATTAGTTATTCTTACATCACCTCATGAGTCCTGGCCTGAAACTTTCTGAGTGTATTTTCCTATTCCTGCACAAAACCTTTCTCTTTGCCGTTATATCGGGAAATACAGAAAAAGTAACAGGAGAGACTGAAGGTATTGTCAGAAGAGCAGTAATCCAGTGGCTTTAAAAGGGGGGCATTCTCAGCTGGATTCTGCTGTTGATTATCTTTTCGAGGGCAAAGCTGGTGGAGGAAAACTGTTTAGTGCTAAGCCTGCCATCTTAGCTTAAACCTACTCTTATCAAATAAGAAAAAACTCCAAATTTTGCAGCTGAACAGCTGAGGTACTGGCACACATTCTTGACCATGTGTCCCAGCAAAAGATGGGGCTGGCTTCCAGAACCCTAATAATTCATCCTCATCTCAGTCAAAAAGGGTCTTTTTTGTCTCTTTCACTCCTTCATCCCTTCCCTCTCGCTCCCTCTCCGCTCCTCGCTTCCCTTCAGCATTTACAGAAGCCTTCCTGAGTATTGCCAACCAATAACTCACAAGGGGGAAGAAGTGAAAAGTCAAATGTGCAGCTTACTTAAGCTCTTTTTAGGAGACAGAAATCCCTTTCCTCCCTCAAATATAATTTCTGTCTGCTGCCCAGAACTTCAGCTTTGAGCTTGCCCCTGCGCCGGCTGTAGTGCACAGAGCCAGAGGGACTGAATGAGCACAACAGCAGAATTCAGATACGGATTATCAGAGAATGTGGGATTTATTTCAAATGTAAGAAATACACTTGGTAATTTTGAGCCCAGAAGAGGACAATCACCAAAACTGCCAATTTAAATTTATCTTTCCACTTGTTTTGTTGTTCGTTACAGTCCTGCTGTCCAGCTGGCACCTGATGCTTTAGCTGAAGCTCACAGGAATTAAGTTATTGCTGAAGAATAGGAAATTCAGTTCAGAAGGGGACTATTGCATAGGTTGCATCTGTCTAAACAGCTGTGCTGCGCAGTGTATGGTATTTATTACTACTGCTAACTGATCAGAAAATAAATTAATATTTTACCAATAATTTTGTATTTTCTCAGGTTTACAAAGCTAAATGCTTGCCTCTAAGGAAATCCTAAGATTTCAAAATTATACTTTGCTGATCTATATCACCTTTTTTATTGCAGCATATTGTTAACACTGGAATAGCTGGATTGAAATAATAACAGTCATTTTTTTAAACATTAACCCAATTTTCACACTGTTCTCACCATTGAACTTTGTGTTATGCATTTCACACATTCAGTTTATTTAATGTTTTACATGTGATAGAGGTCAGTGGATAAATAGGGTTAAAGATATAAAAGCAACATCCACTTGCTTACAACTTAATTCTATAAATCTGATGATACTATAAAACACTATTAATTTAACTTGTGACATGCATGACTAACATTATGAACGTTATCTCTGCAGCTTTCATGAAAAACTGCTCTACTTATTACTGCCACGTGTGTCATCAGATACAGAATAGGATAAGTAAATGGATATTCAAAAAGGTTTTGAATGTTTAAAATTGAGCACAAGTTATATGAAAGGATTTATACCACTTTCTTTAGATTCTTCCTCACCTTCTGTGCAAAACTATTTTTCCAGGGAAGTGACTAGTGATCATCCTGTATATCCCATAAAATTACTGTATTTTAACACAATTCGAAATGAATTTGTCCATGTACAAACCAGCCACATAACCTCAGAGAAGGTACAGATATTTAAGTACAAATTAATCAATTATCTTTTTTATTTGGTCCTTACTGTGCACATAGTTTGGCACAGATATCCAAATCCTTTCCTAAAAATGCACTGACACTGACATTGAGAAAGACAAAATGCAACTTTTTAAGGTATGAAAAAATTCGTTTATGCATGAGATTTTAAATTAACTATTTTGATTTCTCTTGTACTCCCCTGGAAATGTCAGCCTCATTCTGGAGATTGCACAAGAAGCAAGAAACTTCCCTGGGGAGGAACAACACCTCTTCTGCCAGCTCCAACAAACACAGTACTCACATAAAACGTGAGAGACCCTATGGTCTTGAAGGAGAGACAAGTTCTACCAAGATGAGCTGACACACATAAGAACGGTGACTGCAGAACAAAATCTAAAGGAGTGACATACCTGCCATATAATTGAGGGACCACCAGCCACCGTACGCGTACAGTCCTTGGAAGAAGGCTTCAGCAACCTGTGACACGTTGGGAATCTCTGAGCTGAATGCGTCCTCAAACCTCGCCAGACTCTCCTTTCTCTTGCCAACGAGGAGAACTATGCCACCGATGGCGATTACAGACAAGGCCATCATCTTCAGCAGAGTGAAAACTGTCTGCACCCACGCAGCCATTTTGACGCTGCGGCCATTCAAAATCCCCAGGGACCAGAGAACGGCCAAGGCCAAGCATTTCTTCAGCACTTCTGGTGCAGGGCAAATGCCGTAGAAGGGCTGGGTGGCGTATTCGGCAAACAGCAAGGCTCGAGCAGCATTTGATGCTGGCTTGGTAAACGTTGACGTCCAGATAAACACAAAGGCAGGTAGGGATCCAAGACCTCTTTTAATATGGCTGTATTCTCCTCCGGAGAAGGGCAGAGCGGTTCCCAGCTCCGCATAGCACAGGGAACCCATCAGAGAAACCAGCCCAGACGCAGTCCAGATAATTAGTGCAACGCCGATGTTGAGTAAGGAATGCTTTAACACCCCTGTGGGAGACACAAAGATCCCTGCCCCAACAATTGATCCTATAATAAAACTTACCCCATCAAAATAACCTATATTTCTTTTGAGTTGCATCTTGGCCTTTTCTTTTCTTTTTACATCTTTGGGATCATCGCTTTTTCCTTTTCCCATTTTTATCTGTTTTTTTCACAGCAGATTATATGACTTCGGAGGCTGGATTACATGTATTTCCCTTTCACTTTGTTGTTAGCAGACTGTCACTTGCTAGTGAAATGTTATGGGAAGCCTGGCTTAATCATTCAGAAAAGAGAGCATACTTTGGGTTTTGATGTCTTCTGTGTGAAGATGATTAACCAAATACTTCAAGAAACACTGGCAAATCATGTACATGTGGGTTTAATATGTACTTCAGAAATTATTTAGGTCTGGAGGCATTTTTAAAGAAAATGACATAACAAATAATGCACAGTAAATGCTCATTTCTCGGCTGATTTTCATCAACAGATTTCAATTTTTTTTATGTATGTCTTCAGGGACAGCTGCGAGAGGTGGGTAAATGTGACCTCTGCATCAGACCTAGGGAAAGGGGAAGCGTATGGCAGCATGAAGAAAGAAATCAGCCCTCCTTATGTTATTGAGAGTGGCATGGGCATTAGTTGAACAGCCTGGTACTATTCTTCCACCGTCAATACATGAAATGGACAGTGATAAGCAGCAATCACCAGTATGTTTTGCCAAATCCTCATCAGTCACCAGGTATACTGGAGTTTGTTTATACTTCACTCATTAAACACTGCCCTAGAAAGAAAATTACCAGTTTATTCCCAGTTTTTCTTGAGCACTCATCATTATAGTAGTACCTAAGCACTTCCTTAGCAGGTATTAATCTTCAGACACTGCTGTGAGGGGAAGGGGCTGTATCATCATTTCCATTGTCTGTCTGGGGGCTGTGGAACAGAAAGATGAAGGCTGAAAGTTCCCACCAGTTTGATGTGTGCCCTTTAAGGTGCAGCCACTGATTTTTCTACGTATTTAACAATCTGTGGTATATTTTATGTTCAAAATATGGAAAAGGAGCTTCTCCTCAATCACATGTGGATATACCATTGCCATAGACTTTTGCCCCAAGAAAAATGTATTTATTCTTTTTAAGGGATGTAGAGAAAAATGGGCAGAAAGCTGGAAACTAACTAAAAAAGAAGCTCAGTATATACCTTAGGGGTTGTTAAGCACCCAAACTAGTAGCTGTAAAGTTCTTACTTTTTGGCAGTCAAATTGAGGACTCAGTTCTGTCCCAAAGGTCAAAGCTCAGTAACACAGCAAACAAAACTCACTGCTTTTACAGGGCCCAACTTGGAAGACACAGTGGTTCAGATCAGTGCTGAACAGCAGGATTTTCACTCAAGTACAAAAAAAATTTGTCTGAAAAATTTGGTTTATGTAATACGCTATCATGTAAAAGAGCTTTAGTTAAAATACGCATGTGCACAGACTGTTAGGTTTTAATTTTTTCAATGACTCGGTTAAAGTGGGTTTCCATCACCACACAGAAACTATGCAGCATGGTCAGTGACAGAACAGAGTTCTGCTCCAGAGCAGCTTTTAACCATAAGACAATTCTTCCATCTTCTGCAAATCACTGCAGCGCTCACTATATACATAAAACACCAAGTCCTACGACTACAAAAATTTTAGTTCTACACCAAACACACCTCTATTTATAAAAATTAGCATGCATTTTAAATTGCATTTATTCACTTTATAAATTGCAATATGTATTTAAGTTCAAGTATGCATTTGCCATGTATTATGAATGATTCATAATAATTCAAATATTTATTCACCACTATTCGTGAATTGGAAATTAAGTGTTTTAAATTGTTTTAAATGTTTTAAATTGTTAAAATATGTAGTTTCCTGTTTTATTTCAGTGCCTTTTCTGAGTCTCCTTCTCTGTGAAAGAGTTTTTTGATATCCAGCAATCATCCAACTCTTTATTTTGGCTGTTCAACCATGTACAGCTGGATTTGGATTATTATTTTAAAACAAATCAATATTACACTAAATGGTGGCTTAAAGTACAGATGCAATTGATTTTGTTTCACTGTTCACTCTAAAGTACGTTAATTTCCAGTATAACAAAGGCACTTCCAAAATCTCCCAAGCAGCAGATTAATAAGGATTTTTTACTTCTGACAAAGCTGCCTGATTTCAGAAAACTGCACTGAGATTATTACTTTCTTGTGTGTGCTTTCTGCCTACCTCAGATAAATGTGTCTAGACTTTCAGTGAAATGCTTTGGAGATTTATGTAAAGTATGCTTTTCATTTTGGTGTGTTGTTGCCAGAGTAGGAGGAGGCAAGAGCAGAGATAATGACAACATTCCTACAAATCAAACAAAACCTGACATTCTGGAAACAGTACACTAACATGAGCATTACCGGGGCAGAACTCAGTAAAACACAGCTAGTTACACAACAACAGGTAGTTTTCAGCCAGACTGCTTTCTTTTTCAATAGGTAAGTGCGGAGGCACAGGACAGCACACACAGACCAATGTGATCAGGTGAAGTCCACTTTACTAGAGCATCAGACATCATTTTATACATTAGTTACATCTGTACATGCGTTTAGCTATTTTACTATTGGTTGCACACATTATTCACGCACTGTCCACGCGCCCAGTTACACTTAATGATTGGTTATATCAACACTGTACACGCGCATAAACATAAAACATAATTGGTTATACTAACTAAAACATACAAGACTTGTCTCAGTCTAATTGGTCAAGATAAACTGCCGAAGTGAGGTTGTTTGTGCCAAGTTCTCTTTATCGTGGAATGCGCACCTGTGTTTTTCTAATTGGTATCTTTCTTATTTTTGTCTTCTGTTTATTCTGTTCAAGGCCTTCTAAAGGCGTCTGGAATGCTCTTGTGATCATTAGCTAAAAATGTTCCACAACAGGTAAGGACAGAGTCTTCTGAAGCACATCATAAATATTCACTTCCCAGGTTTTCTGTAAGATGTCCAACTTCTCCCTCTGGCTGAGAGGATAAATTGCCACAGTCTATATGATTATCTCAAGGTCTCATATGTCAATGTCTCCTGCCTCACACCCAACTACATACTGAATACCTGGTCACATTCACTTTGATGACATTATCCATAGACTCAATCGCTGAATACAGGGCAAAGATAAATGATTAAAATAACCTAGACACGTTTGTAAGACAAGCCTAAGATTCCCCTGATACGTGGAGTAGACAGAAAGGTTATATCATCATCAAAATAAAATGCCAAAGTACTGTAATTTTTATAGTTAACAGGGAATTACGACATTTCTTTTGAGTGCCAACTACTGAGTTCTCTTTGACAGTAAAATGAGGTCAAGAGAGTGCTATATAACAGCTATATAACAGAGTTGAAAGCTGAAACTTCAGCTGATCATTTCTAGTTCTCCTACCGTTTAGGATTTTCCCTTTTAACTTCCTTTCAAAATTCTTTTACCCTTCAATGTCAAGTTTTTCATTATCAGCTATCTAATGCTTATCATGACTGATACTTTCAGTCACTGTAGCTTCTCTAGATTTAAGAGAGAAACCAATACAGAAAAGTAATAGAAGAATATTTTTGTGGCCTAAAATGTATATGTATTATCTTCTAATTGTAATTAACTGAATCTCAATGTACTTGGATAAGGAGTCTCGATTTCAGTCTTGTCAAGTTCTTACTGTACTCACTAGGTCTTTCCTATGATCCACTCATTGATTAGGTGGACTAGAAAGCAGCCCATATGTCTAAACAAAGTCAGATTTTAAAACATTTATTTAGTTCCTTTTCAGTTAACTACATAGTGTTTCAAGCATGGTATTGACTTCTCTCGGCATCATCCCAAATCCTTTAAGGGGAGAAGATGTAGCAAAAATTAGAACCTAATCTGACTTGCAAAGTTTCAATAAATACTTCTCTGTGTTGTCTCTGAAGAAGCTACCTACTGCTGACATTCACCAAGGATAAAAAAGCAGAGGAACAAAGTAAAAACCTGAAGAGACCTTCCAGGAAAAAAACAGTCACAGTTAATCTTCCATGGCATATGTCAAGGGACATACTGTATTTAATATGACTGACAAATTTTATTTATAATCCTCCTTTTTTATCTCCTCTTCTTTAGCTCACCTTTTGTTGGGAATATGACATTTCAAAGTACTTTTCTTTGTCTTGCCTTCTGAAAGGAGCTCAACAGCTATTCAAGGATTTCCATAAGTCCCATTAGATAGAAGTCAGTTTACCATCTGCCACACCGGACCCCACGATGTATTCACAAACTTTTATTTAGCAAATGAGTCTGCACATAGAGGCACATGACAATCTACTGCCTTGGCAATGTTCTTTTTTTCCTGGTACCCTGCCAAACTTATTATCCATCTGCCTTTTACTAAAAGTCTTACAGATCTATTTGTTTCCTTGGCAGATACATCATTCTACTTTTGCTATTGATCAAGAAACAGAGCCCACATAGTAGTCAGCTAATGGCAAACCAAAAAACATGGGGAAAGTCACTGTTTTGTGACATGCTATGATGTTTGCACTTGCATCCTATACAGCTGTTCATATTAGCCATAGAGTTCACTTCTCCTAAGTATTTCTCTTTGATAAAATATCAATGTAAGTGTATTTGCATGAGCTGCTGTATACATTCTTTGTTGGATTGTAATGTGTAAAGTCTGATTGATTTTTTGCAGTAACAGATATTAATAATCAGTGGCTGGTGAGCACGTCCAACAATAGCACCCATCTGTGTAAATGCAGACATTTAAAAGCTAAGTGTCTGGACTTTGTTAGGCTTCCCCTGTAGTAAATAGCAAAAGACAGGCTGAGACTCATCCAATCCCAGCAATAGCTGTATGAACTGCCCACTGGAAATGATTCCGCTTCTACTTTTAGATGGTTAGATGAATCTACCCCTCCTCATATCGGGACAGGCTTGCATTTTCCACACCAAATGCTCAGTGTTGCACTCTAGGGTTATACAGTGCTGCTGTAGTGCCCTGGAAAATAAAGCCGTTCATGAAGAAATTGTCAATATGGTACTATTAAAGGGGTACTACAATAGCACTGATATTAAATAGCATGTAGAGTGCCCAGTCCAAGGAAGAAGTCTATTAGGACATAGAGTCCAGCCTCACTGAAACTGTTTAACCAAAATTCACCTTTAGCTACATCTCTCTTCCAAATCCTAGTTGTATTGTAACAGCCAGTGCCTTGTCACTAGTTATAGTCACTTGGAGGCCCTCCCTGGCTGTGCAAGCAGGCCATGCTGAGCAAGATCCCCCAGTCGTGGCCAGCAGAAACCCCCCAGTAGCTCAACACAGACCTGGGATCTCCCTGCTCTTCAAAATCCGGTGGGAGCCCCAGATTTCACCAAACAGACCCTGAGCTGGCAGGCCCATGGGCAAGTACTGAACGAATGCTCGAAGCGCTGCCAGGGCTTCCGTGCGTTAGATAATCCCTCTTCTACACAGTGACTCCGTGGCCCCTGCCGAGGCGAGGCAAGGCAAGGCCAGGCCAGGCCAGGCCAGGCCTACCTGAGCCCGTGGCAAGCTCTGAGCCGCGACTGCATCGGCCCTAAAAGCAGTCCAGGGCCCCCAAACATCTCCCTGAGGAGAAAGCAACGCCGCCTCGCGCGCCCTCTTCTGCGCGTGCGCCAGGCGAGGGAGCGGGGGGGCGGGAATCAAAGCCGGGAGGCGCCGCTTTGCGGCGGGGTTGTCGTGAGGGCTTTGTGCCGCAGCCGTAAAGCGCGGCGCGCCGCCCCGCCGTTGGGAAGCGAGGGAAGTTTGAAGTGAAGTGGCGGCCCGTGTGGGTGAGGCGGCGGTATGGCGGGGGACCGTGCCATCCCCGGCGAGCTCAGCCTCATGGATAAGGGCGTTAAGAGGTGAGGAGCTTGCCGGAGGGGCAGGTGCCCCACTGCAGCCGGCGCGGGGGGCTGGGCCCTCGGGGTGAGGGGAAGCCGCGGCTGTGGCGGGGTGCGGGGCGGGGGCGGGTAGAGCGGCCCGGGAATGAAGCTGCCCGGCTTATGGCAGGTGCCTTTCCTTCGCAGCTTGCTGGAGGTCTCGCTGAGCTCGGACCTGCACACGCTCAACGTGCACTGTAACCGTATCGCCAGAATCGAAGGGCTCGGCCACCTCTGGAATCTGCAGCATTTAGATCTGTCGTCAAACCAAATCCGCCGGATCGAGGGGCTGAGTTCCCTGGCTAATCTGCACACCCTAAGCTTATCCTGTAACCTGATAACAAAAGTGGAGGGTCTGCAATCTTTGTTTCTGTCCGTTTAGCGACTCATGAAGCTTTTCTAAGAGTTGTGTTAGAGCTTGCTTATAATTAAGGTTATATGAAGTTAGTATGAGCTACTGAGAGTATTATTATTTAAATTTTTGAAAGAGTATATAGTCTCTGTAAGCTTTATCATAGCAAAATGCCTTCATTTAGAAGGAAAACCTGATTTTTATATTATGATTATAGTTTATTGTCATAATTTGTAGTTATAATTTTTAAAGGCTTATTCTGCAAGTTTTGATTTGATGAAAGTAGAGCATTCTTCTGCAAATCTTACTGTTTCTTTTTTTCCTCATTTTGTTCAGGACTGGAAAAACTCTTCAATTTAACTGTACTGAATTTGTCATATAATCGCATACATGATCTCTCTGGTAAGTGACTTTGGCATGTGCGGTGGAATAAAAAGCATTTGCCTCACTTTTAATTTTGAAAAACTTGACCAAGTGTATTTTTAGAAGTTTCTAGTAGTTCACCCAATTGACTGAGTAATGCTAGTAAAGGTGGTAATTGCTGCTACTCTCAGCTTTCAAGTTTCTAACATCAAGGGTTGTTCTGAACTGGAATTTATTCTCCTGTATTTGACAAGGCCAACCTTGTTCACAAAGTAGCATAGTAAACATTTCAAACTTATTTCCAAAGTGAAAAATGCAATAGTCTCAGAAGATATTTCCAAAAGATTCATATCTTTCCGTTTTATAGGACAAAAATGCAAATTTTGATGTGGTATGGAAGTTCTCTTCTAAATCAGTGTGTTGAAATGGTCAGTTGTTGCTTCTGACTAAGATTTTAAGCTACAGAATCAAGGGAGTTTGTGGCAGAATATTAAAAAGAACATTGGTAACAATTTTGTTAATGAACTAAGTTTTAAAAAGGAACTCCAAGCAAAATGTTTATTTTTACGTGCTTGTTAACAGTGAGAAAATAATCTCTTTCTTTGAAGTTAGCTCTCATAACTAGCTTAAGTGTTGTGCTGTGCAGTAGTGTACCATAGCTAATTAACATACGTAGACAACGATATCGAGCAAAAGTTGTTGCATCAGTTCCAGTTATGATGTATTATTTACTGAATATTTTTCAACAAGATGCCACTTGTTCTAAACCCTACAGTCTAGGATTGTAGCAGAAATCATTCTTTTGTTTTCTTAAATTTTCAGGATTTCAGTCCCTTCATGGAACCAGTCATAAGATTAGCCATATTGACCTTCACAGCAACTGTGTAAACAATATTAATCACTTACTCCAGTGCACAAAGGGGCTGCGCTGTTTGACGAGTCTGACACTGGAAAAAAATGGAAAAGCCAATCCAGTTTGTCACACAGCAGGTATGGCTCTCATGTTGGGTAGATACTTTGTGCTCATTAAGTCAGTGACTTCCCTTAAGCTGTGAGCCAGGTTCTGAAACTTGCAAATTCATTCATAAACTGGCCAGCCTGCAGAAATCTAAATTCTGTCAAAATTAATTTGTTTTCCATAATTTTTTTTTTTCCCCCCTCTGGGAATATTCTCAAAACGTAACTTCTCCTATGCTTTGATAAGGCTCAACTTTTCACATATTTTAGGTTAAGGTGGGAGATAGACAAAGAGTCATGGGAGGAGAAAGTATTGCAGAAATAGGAGGGAAGGCATATTAATATTATAAAGTGGGTGGAGAATTTGAAGAATGTACATAGAGATATTGACTATATAGAAAGAGGGCATGCTTGGGAAGTAGATGGTTTTGTATTGATAGAGACTACAAGAGGAAGATCAGTAGTGAGCACTATTAGCCTTTCCTCCTTTTCCCACAGCCTCTGTAAGCAGTGACAGACTCTAAGATGCTCTGCAGTAATTAGCATTTTCATCAAAAAGTAGGCAGGGGTTTCACTAGACAGCATGGAGACAAATTAGAGGAATGCATGTGAATACATCACTTTCAGTTGCGTTGCCTAGAGCTTCTGATTTGGGGGTAGGTTTCTTGTGCTGTTTAAATGTTACACCCTGTGTTCAAACAAGTTAAATTGTAGCATCCTGGTTTGGTGCAGGTTTTGTTTGTTTTCTTTGTTTGTGTATAAGAGGGGAAAATCACCTACAGGAAGGTAGAAGTGGAGGATTGATACTTTTGGGACAGCTCAAAGATAATTTCATTACAAGGAGTAGAACAGTTGGAATTACGATAATACAAAATAACAGCCATATCATGAGCATATAACTGATACGGGTGTAATATGTGTACAGTTCTTACAAAAAAACTCAGAGATAACTGAGGGAAGCCAAATAAGGTCTTGGGTAGTGTTTTCAAAAGCACCCATGAACAAGTTCTACAAATGCATTCAGGTACAACGGAAGCAGTAACAGGACTATTAAAGTTATCTGGATAACTTTGAAAATTCCACTAGTTTTCTTCTGTAAGTGTTTACATGCCTCTTCCTATCTACCTCTTTGGTGGCGTTTACTTTTGAAACTGCAATGTTCATGAAGCCCAAATTCTATTAAAGACATTTAACTTCAATGAGTTAGAGTTTCATAATGCCTTATTTAATTCACTGAAAAAGGATGAAGTTCTCTAAGACTGTTCAGAACCTGCCTTTCCATTATGTTTGTGTATCCTTGCACTTGATACAACTGTTTTGGTGCAGTACACTGATACTAAAACATTGTCTGTGCAACTGCAGTGTGCTGATGGTGGTGGGGAAATCTCCGTGTAGACAAGGACTAGGCAGGCAGCTTCCCAGTTAATTTGTTTTGTAATGTTGTCTGTTGAAAGCCTTACATGCGGGGAAAGGCGAGACGCTTGTAGATATCTCGCTACTTATTTTTCTTCTATTAAAAATGCAACAAATAATTTAAGATGACAGGGTACCTAAAATATACTACACACCTCCTTCGGAGATTAAATTCAATTTACATGTGGTCTTTTCTGCAAGGTTATAGAGAAACTGTTCTTCAGACATTGCCCCAGCTAACAGCTCTAGATGGAAGAGATATTTCTGGTGATCCAGTGGACCCAGCAGAAGAAAACTGTTCAGATTTCCAGTGTTTAGAAGATATTTTGGGCTGTTTGGTTTCATCTGGGTGCCCCTCATCCAAAGATCAGGTGCTGTAGTTTGTGTGTACTGATTTTAAAATTGATACATTTTATTTTTATATTGCATACAACTCAATGTTACAAGGATTGTCTTTCCTTTTGATAGAACTATGTAACCTTACCAGTGGTGACACCACATATCGACCAGGCGTTAGCTCATTTTCATCAACGTACAAGAATACCAGTACAAAGTGCCATCAGCTCCTCTACAGAGATTGTCTCGTCTTCAGAACCAGAGAAGGCCGAACTTGATAAAATATACAGTGAGATAAGGATTAAAAAAATAGAAGATCAAATTTCACAGATACTGCAAAAGGTGAATTTTTTTCTGTGATTGCACAGAAAGTTTTGTTTGTAAAAGGGGGTGTACCTTTTGATAATGCAAAAGTTTGCTGGGATAGACTGGAGCATTTCTACTTCTATGTATGTGCTGACTTCATGCTAATATGTTCTTAATAATTTTGAGAAACTGGGAATAATATAAAGACAAGTCTTTAAAACTGAAGATTGCACTCCGAATCACAAAAACTTTCATACTGAATAAAAATCATAGTGTACAGGACTAGGAGAACTATCTGATCATATTATATTAGAAAATTATTTTCTGTTTTTTTACCCTGAAGCTATCAATATAGTAACTGAACCAGAGTAAAATATGAAATGCAGCAAAATATCTGATTATAGAGTTGGTAAAAATTAATTTTGCTAATAGCTGGTCTGATGTGTTTGTCGGGTATGTTTTTGTAACAGTTTGTGGTGTACCTTGCATGTTTGCAAGGCTTTTTTGGTTTTAAGAGCTGTATTTGTTTTACATTTTGCACCAAGTGTCTGCACCTAAGGATTTTGCCAAACTTCAGGTATTTCAGGAAGATACAACTATACATTCTCAAGCATGCTGTTCTGCTGGGTTTATTTTATCTTTAAAACAACAAAATGTTTTAGCAAGGAGGGAAGGGGTTGTTTGGAAGCAGTTATTTACTTTTCTAACAAAATTATTTTGTGTGAACTTTTTAAAAATAGCACCCAAATAAGTGTTAGAAATTAGTCAATTAGAAATTGTAAAATGTATAGATAAAACTTCGATCTGTTCTTAGGTATCTGATGCCTCAAGAAGGGAAGCTCCTCCAAATGTTCTCAAAGCTAAGAGAGACACAGATCCAACTTCTGAGAGTGAAAATGAGAGTGGGAAAGAGAACAACAGAAAGATTGTGAAAAGAAGCAAGATACCTACTTACCGTAAAACTACCTTATCTACTAGGTATCATGCAAATCATCTTAAGAACAAAGTAACTGACAGGTATCCCAGTGTTTGCCACATAAAGCCAAAATGAATTAAGCTGAATATTGTCAGAGTGAATGTAGTTTGACTTGAAACATTTTGCTGAAAGTGGTTGGGTAAACTAGCTCTGTTAATGCTCTAAAAATTATTAGCTACTGAAGCTTCACTCAGTCATTTCCCTATATGAGCATTTTCTGTCTTTAGGGGAAAAGGAAATTGAACTGAAGATTCCAAAACAAACACTTTCAGAATTCTAACAGCTTATATTTTCATCTTTGTTTTAAATTGTGGTGACAGAATTATTCTCTACAGACAGAAGAATTGAGTCATTAAGAAGTAAAAATTTCATGGTGTCAGAACGATGGTCAAGAATATAACTGTCCATATTTTGTGATGAAACTGAGGATGCCATAGTAATTTGTTTGATTTATATAGTAAATATCAGAAGTGATGAATAGAAGATTATATAAATTGGAATATATTAGTTTAGTCAGCCACTACAGCTGCTGTGCTTCTCTAACATTGTTTCATATCTATGTGATCATAAGATGTTTTTAAGGTAGCATCTACTAGTACTACATTATTTTTTACAGCTGAAGATTTGAATTCACTTGTTTGTTTTATGATCTGATTGCAAATTATTTTCTACGTGGTTTTGAACTCTCTACAACTCAGCTTCTACACAGAACTGTAAAACTTTGTCCCTTAAAAGGTGTCTGAATCCCCTGTTATTGTTTAAACTCTGCATATTCATAAATACACCTTGATGTCCTGCTATTATAGGGAAGAGAAGAAGAGTTCCTCGACATGTCCACGCTCCAGTCAGAGAGACTGTCATCTCAATTCATCATCAGATACTCGAGACTTGGAAATAGTGGGAAGAAAAGCTGAAATATTAACTGGAAGACAGAGCAATATAGAAAAAGTAGAAGAAATTAATTCAAATGCCACAGAAGAATCTACATACCGAGTATGTTTTGCATCATTTCAAGTTAAATATGTCTTCACCTGAAGCCAAGCATATGTCTCCTGGTGAAACTTTAAAATTGGAGGTGACAAAAATAACTGCATGTAGATAGTATCAAAAAATAGTGGAGTTCTTGTAGTGTCAGCTGGAAGAGAATTTATTTTCACTTTTATGGGGGTTTTTGACCTGGTTGCTTGCACTTTCCTCTGTCATCCATGAATTCTAGAAAGACAAAAAAAAATCTTGTTCTACAATTATGAATATTGTTTGTCATTTTTGGCTACATTTGAATGTTTCCTAGTAAGTTGATGCTTACCGTGTTCTTGCTAAGGCGCTGATTCAGGAACTGGATCAGGAGAAAGAAAGGAGATGGAAAGCAGAGCAAGCAGAGAAGAAATTAATAGAGCATGTCAGAGAGCTACAGAAACATGCAAAAGAAGAAAAGAATATTCAAAGTATGGCTGTATACACTACAAACAGGTAGGGAGAATGCTGTAGTATAAGAGTTTGTTTTGTTTTTTTAATTTAAGAGAATTCAACTTACAGGCTTAAGAAATGAGAACAGCTTTAAACAATGTACTTGGAAAATAACACATCAAGCAGTAGTGCTAGAATTTCTTTCACTATTACCTAAAATTCCTTTCTGCAGCTCTATAGCTTTCTTCCTGTTCTTTTCTCAGAACAGTATCAGTGTCGCTTACCTTCATTTCTAGCCATTACTTTCCAAGCAATCTGTGTAATTGTACTTTCTCTTTCAGCTCAAGCTCTAGTAGCTGTCTGTTATCATACTTTCAGCTTCCAATTCCCAATCTCCCTTTCCACCTATACACACAGCGTTCTTTTTTTTCCTGCACGGTGCACTTGAACAAAGATGTTTCTGGCAGACCAGAGTTAGCCAATAAGCAATATGTTGTGTAGGTCAGGCCTAGCATGCCTTCCTATAGACTGCTATTGCCATCCTTGTAAGTTCTGAGCAGCATCCTTCCCCTGCCCGCCCCCCCCAAAAAAAAGTTCTCCCTTCTAACAAAGCATTGTTTATTGTCAGCTATGATTGGAGATGTCTGCTTTATTTGTCTCTCTTAACTGCATTGTATTTATCAAAGACACACTTCCTTTCTCATAAGGAAGAAACAAGACAAGTGCTTCCTGAGTTACTATCCATGACTGACTGTGATTATTTCCCCTTTTTTTTTTCTTTTTGTTCTAGGTTTACTTCCCACCTTTATTTGCTACCACCTTGGATAAGAGGCTTATTATGTTTCTTTTCTTTTGAGATAGATGTTATATCAAAAATTATTAGAATATTTATGGATATTTCAAAGTTTTCTGAAGAAAATTATTAAATTCCAAATTTATGAATTGTTCAACTTCTATGTAAAGCAAAATGATTCTGGAATGTCATTTCCTTAAAGACCTACCTATCAGGTTGTCTCCAGCTTAGTTGCTCTTAAAATGAAGCTCCATATAGTAATGCTACACATGACTTCAGTAGTATTTTATGTATTTTTAAACAGTTTTACATGACAGTGCTGTAAATAGTAAGACCCAGCGAAGAACAAGATACTGTGCTACAATGCTTACTAATGTCTTTTTCTCAAGGTGTTTGGCATCAAACTAAATACTAAAATGTTTGTAATACAACTTTATTTTATTTATTCTCAGGTTAAAGGAATTGATATTGAAAGAGAGAGATGTTAAAACAAGACTGCAAGCAGATGTCCAACAGTTGAAGGGTGAAACTGAAAGACTTACTAATGAGTTAAATCAGTCAAGAAATAAAGAAGCAGAACATCAGAAGGCCATCCAAGCTTTAGAAGAAACACTATCCAAGATGGAGACACAGAGATTGCAACAACGAACAATAGAGGTAACTATCTTTCATGAGTAAATCCTACAATGGCAACAGGATGACTACTATAGTCCTAGATATTAAGAAACACTAGATTTTACAAGCCTTAAGCCTGAGTTTTCCACAATAAAAGCTGGGGCTTTTTTTCTACATAGTAGTAGTTAATAACAAGTATCCTTTTTAATTGTCTATGAATGTCTTTTATAAATAGAAGTATGTAATGCGATTTGGCATTAAGATAAAGGAGAACAAGTCCTATGTACTTAACACTGAGAGTTGATATTTTCTGAAAATGTACAGTAACAAAGACAATTTTTCTGAAATGTTGCTGAAATCAAGGATTTTACTAGCGAGATGGAAATCTGCTGTTTCTGTTTGTTTTGCTGATCTGAAGAATTAGATGCTTTTAATTGCAACGAGAACAAAACAGTAATTGCTGAGAACTTATTTTAAAGATTCTGGTTGGTTGTGGGTTGTTTGCTTGGGATTTTTTTGGTTTTGTTTTTACAGCTGGAGAAGATGATGCTTTTGTTGTCAGAGGCACTTTGTTCTGTATACAAATACATAATATCAAGATGCTGGACCAGATACTGCCACTGTTTCTGACAATAATTGGTGAATTTTCAGTGGCCAACTGCTGCATCCTCCAATATCTATTCCTATTGTTTGATTATATTCCTATCAGCCCATTTCTGTGTCACTGAACACATCCACTTACAGAAACTGAATCCAAATATATGCATCCTGAAAAGTCTGAACTGCTAGTATGGTGCTTTAGGGTATGTCGTCACTCGGATACTCTAAAAGGAAACACAGTTGGGGAGTGTACTGACAGCCTAACTGCAAGTGCCATTTAAGTTATGGATTAACCACCCTCCACTTTAGGCTCCTATTGAGGCACCTGAGTGGCTCTTCCATTTTTTTTCCTTACCTCTAAATACCCTGGAGCTATTATGGATCCAGAAGTGACCTTCAGTTTACATCGTGTGTCTGCTTGTCACCTTGAAAAGCACTAAATTTAGTGATTTACAGAAGTGGTTGGGTTTTTTGTTTTTTTCTTTTCCTATAAGAAAGGAAATACTTATTGGTGTATGAGGTTTTTATTTTTCCTTTAATGAGTTTATAGAAATAAGTAATCTCTCTTGATAGTAGTAGCATCATTTTTATCCACTGCAAAACTTAAGGGAGGGTCTTTGCTCCTGACTTTAAGATCCTGTAGCAAATACTCTTTAATAATTATGTTTCAAAGAATAATCATCATGCTGTAGAAACTAAATGCTCTTTTTGAATGTTCAGATTTAATATACCTTTGGCCTATTATCAACTCAAAGATTAACAAATTCTAGCATATTTTATAGAGCTTTCTCATAGTACATATTGGCAATTACCTTCAGTGGTAAATTATGGCTACTCTAGGTAGTAACTTTAAGGATTTCAGTCAACATTACTAGATTACTTTAAGGGATTCAAGATAAGTTACTATGCAAATAAGTTAAGTTACTATGCATCTAAATGTGTACCCTATTTTCTGGCAGTCTTTACATTTGCATGTGTTCTCACTTGAAATTTTTGGGTTTAAGTGCTTCAATTTAGGAGAGAATTGCTTCACTTCATCCACAAAACAACAGGAATACAGTGAGGTGCATCCAAATGTTACTCATGAAGAGGCTTAACATGTAGAACATAAGAACTTAGCTTCATACTCAAGCCTCACAACTATTTTCATACAACTGAAGTTACTGTATGAACTACTGTATGGCATACTCAAGCTGGAACTCGTAACATGCAGCAGCACTTATGTATCTTAAGTGACACTGCAGGAGATGATAAACATTGGAATGTTTTATTTCTCAGTGCATGACATTCCATACAGCTGTTTCTTAACTTTTTATTTTTTGTTTTGATTGATTGTTCAAAAATCAAGTTGAGGGGATAGTTGTGATGGAATTCTGAAATAAAACAGGCTTGGGAAATTTTTTTTTGGTCTTTTGTTTTGTGGGGTTTGGGGGTTTTTTGTTTGTTTTCTTGTGAGAGTTAGAAAGTAAACTGGTTTGTCTCTGTGTTCTAGCTCTGCCATTAGATAACTGACACTTAGAGTAATCTTGAGTACTCCATTAACCATTCACAGATTTGATACTCTGGAAAGCAAAGAGATTAGAATTGTGTTAGTACAGAATGTGGAGACCCTTTCCTTTGCTTAGGAGGACAGATTGACAAGATAAGTTGTTGCTGCTCACTGATTGAGCACAAAAGGCAATCCTTGATGAATGCTACAAATAATGATTAGGAGTAAGAATATCTCCATTAACATTGCCTCTGCTATTTCTATTGCATGTTCTAACCTGCACCCTTCTGAAGTGTCTTGATTCTGAATTACCATTTCATGAGTAATTAAAACCTTTTTTCATATAATTTTTTTCCTACTTGTTGAGTCAGAAAAGACAGCTTTGTTTGTAAAAGGCTTAAGATTATAAAATGGAATTACGCATAAAAGCTTGCATCGAGTATGCCACCTGGTGTTTATATTGATTCTCCATTTTTTGTAAAATCATTAGAAAGCAGCTCTGTTCAGCAACTTTAAACTGTAAAACTCTGAAAGATACATTTTTTTGTAACTGGAGTGTTGAAACAAGAAAGTTATATTGAATACCTCTAAAAATGTTTTGCTTGAAACTAATACAAGTATTACAATACAAGAGTTTGTAATTGAGAAAATCGTTCTGCCAATATATTTTTTTGACTTCTGCAGGACTCTTTCAAGTTCTTTATAGATTAAGTAAATGTCCTTGGTTCTTCATGAAAGTTGCTTTGTGTTGTAAGTTAAGCTAAAACTTAATTTTAAACATCTTGTCTTAAATTTCTGCAAGTGTAACAAAATATATTAAGTTTAAAAAAAAAAATAAATAAAAACACCAAAAAAACCTTCCTTTGTCTTGGGCTAGGTAACATAATAAAATTCCATAAAATTTTGTGAAAAATACTGAGAATTGTGGAGCTTGCTGTAAACATAATGGCCCACATGGACATGTATAAAACTGTATTAAAGCACCTGTTCCTTTGTATTCTAGTGTAAGACATGAAGAATAAGTTACAGTTTCAAGAAAATCTTATTCCTCTTTATGAATTCTACACAGATGAAACAGGTGCAAGAAGCAGAGCTTAGAGCATCAGCAAATGAAAGAGAAGTACAGTTACTTCGAATATCCTTCCGACAACAGAAGGAGAAGGTAAAACAACTACATGAACTTCTTATATTAAGAGAGCAAGAGCAAAGGTATGGGGTTTTCTATTTTCTTTTCACAAGTTAATAGAGATGCTAGTGTTGCAAACATTTTTTTGTTTAAATGTGTTCTGCAAAGCGTGTGTGTGTTTGTTTTTAATGGGAGAGATGGTCTTTGTAAAAATGTAGACATCTTCTCACCCATTTTCTTGCTCATTTAAGAATATCTTCGTATCTTGTGGATTCCTGACTCATCAGTTCATGAAGGCAACTGTGTTCTTCTGGCCTTTCATTTGATAGGTTCTTGTCTTATTATATGGCTGAACTCTTTATTTTAAATACTTGATCTTTAATCCAGGAAATAATCACATAGAAATAAAATTGCATTCAAATTATTGCCTGAAGATCTGTATATACTACGATAACACAAAGTGTTCCAAAAAAAGTCAGCTTCTACAGTATCTTTCTTCAGGGTGTGTGGGTGGCTTGCCTGCATGTTTTCCTCTTTTTGGAGAATACTTGAACATAAGTTCTATACTGTTTAGCTAATAAAATCAAATGTGTGTATAAACTAAAGCAACAAGTGGTGTGTGGCATACTAGTATGTGAGGGAGGTTATTAATAAAATAAACTGATTACATTTGCTAAATTTTACAAGGATAAATGTATTGAGATACTGAGATAACTGCAGGTTTAGATGGGAAGAATCTGATAGCTGTGTCTTGAGAACTTCCAATTATTATCTCATAAATTTCCAACAGATGTAATGAAAGACAGGTGATACATTTTGTGTTTGTGTTTTAAAGAAGATGAACAGAGTAGTCTTAAAGTACAGGGTGCTTTTGCTTCAACATTCTCCTATAGAGATGCTTCCAGACAGGAAGGAGGCTTAGCCTGGAACCCTGTAGGTCTCCATTGCTGCTGCTTTTCAGGTTTTGGGTCTGAGTGAGAAGTAACAGGTGTTCAGTGAGGGTGAAGAGAATTACTGCCAAAGAGGGTATCTGGCTATACAGTGCTTTTCCCCAACTCCAATGTCCTTTCCAGATCTTTAGTAGCAAAGCAAATAAATGCTAATTAACGGCAAAAAAGCAATTGAATAATTTCTACAAAAGTTTGAATTAAAAAGTAAGGTTGATCCTTTGGGTGTTTTAACAGTAGTCGACACACTCTTCCTCATCCCAGAGCCATTGTCATAGAAGACTGCAATCTGTCTGTGAAACTAAGGAATTTATCCCATTTATTATGTAATTTATCCTTTTTAAGAAATACTAAGGAAATGAATTGAAACAGTTTTGAGAGATACTTCAGTTCTTGTCTCAAGTATATGTTTGGTAACTTCAGGAAAGAACTTGAAACCCGAGTTGCTTTAAATGGACCTGAATTTCAAGATGCTTTGTCAAAAGAAGTGGCTAAAGAGGAACAAAGGCATGAACAGCGTGTTAAAGAATTTCAGGAGAAAATTAATATGTTAAACCAGAAGTACAAAGAGTTAGAAGATGAATTTCGTTTAGCTTTAACTATTGAAGCAAAAAGATTTAAAGAGGTAAGACTAAGAGAACATTTCATCTCAAAGTAGGTGGAGTTGTAGTTCTCTTAAACCAAACCCCAAACCAACACATTTTTTTGTTTGTTTGTTTTGTGGGTTTTTTGATCCTTAAGGTCTGTGGTCCAAGGAGTCATCTAAAAATTCTGGTAGTAAGCTTTGAAATATCAATGATGAGAACATAGACACCAAATGCCAAGTCAGCACTCAAAAAACGCAGCATTTTTGTTCATAAGTAAAAGTTAATCAAAAGAAATTAGAAAAACTTCTACCTGGTGGTATTAATATCTTCTAAAAGATGTTGAGTTCCATTAGAATATATTCAATTATTGTAAAAACTCTTTGTGGTGCTTTGATAAGGTTATGGTTACATGTATACCAGTGTATTTAATAATAAAGTTCCCTATTGTTTAGCTTTTCAAAACTAAATTTTGGATATGCATTTTAAAATTCAAATTCAAAACTTGATTACTAAATTCCTTAGATAACTTATTTCTATGGCTAGTGTTCACATTATTTCATATGTTAAATGAAATAAGATTTTAAATGCTTCACCTTCACTTAAACTTGGTTTTCTTCATTTTAAATCAGTTGGATATATGGAAGAAGGGAAAGAAAAGACTGGTTTTTTCACCCTTCAAATCTTTCCCTTGCAAGGAAAAAAAATAGAATTAATTTTAAGTTATTCTTTCCAGATTTTAATGTTAATCTTAACAATGAGATTAAACCAAGACATTGTTTTCATTTCCCAAGCTATGGTTTTTCTGCTCTGCTTCCCATCTACCCATGAATTTTTTTTTTTTATTTATTTTTTTTTTTTACAAATCCGTATGTGAGCAGAACCAGTTTTTTGAGTTGAATTATCACCAACAAACTGGTAGAAAACCAATTTCAGGTATTCACTAATTTCACATCCTGTTGATGAACTTCTATTTCTTCCTTTATTTGAAATTCAAATGTCATTTGCGTGTATGTATACACACTTCTTCGAAATGTTAGCATTTTTCAAGTCTTATCTTATAAAACTTCAGGTAAAACAGGGTTTTGAAAATGTTGCTGCTGATCTAGTTGAACATAAACGAGCCCTGTCTGAGTTTGAACAAAAGGAAAAAGAGATGGCAAGTCTGATCCAAGACCTGACAAGTATAGTGAAAGAACAGAAAGCAAAGATTGCAGAATTAACAAAATCAAATGAAGAAGCTACAGCAAACCTAAAGGTATTTGTTTCAAAACATTTAAACATGTATATATGGGGTTTTGGTAATATTTTATCTATAAAAGTAATAATTTCATACAAGTTAGATTGTTTCAGAGCAGCGGGAAACGCGTGTCTTTCAGTCAGAGTATTCCACATCAGCCTTTATTCTTGAATCTTGCACTTCTATTTCTCACTAACACTGCTCCCCATATAGCAAAATCTAGACCATTCATGTCTTCAGAAGTGCACTTCTTGCCTTGTGAGCTCTAGCAGTTTGTATATTGTCAAGTGGTCACTCTAAACTGAGATTTAAAAACCTACATTAATAGCCCTCACCCTTTGTAAATTCAAAGTAATTGGAATATGGTTCTGCAGTGGTCCCTGTATGTGAAGTAAAAATGAAATTGAACAAATAATCAAGTGTAGTTATTAGCAGCTTATTATCTGAGGGTTGCATAAAATTAGCAGTTTTAGTCATTATCTACTAATTGTCTAATTTTAATGTTAAATACCGTGGGCTCAGTTGCTTTGCCTTACACTGCTGATCACTGTACGGTAACATATTATAGTACTACATTGTCTGTAAATAATTCTTTAAAATCTTAGGAACGTAACTTTCAAACTGTTGTGTGATCCAGTCCATGTATGTATCCAGTCCATCTTTATGTTAAAACTTCTGTGCAGTACAACCCCTACACAGCTGTTTCTGATCTCCTCTGCACATGTTGCTGTTGGGGTGTCCAAACATTGTGCTGCGATATAGAATAGGATTCTGCAAGTCAGTGATGCTGCTAAAAACAAAATTTAAAAATAGCTATGCTAAACAGCTGTAATCTGTAAAACAAAGTAGCCCGCATAACTGAAGATAAAACTTTATCATGGGAAATGGAAGTTCATCCCAGCTTCTGTCTGTTTTCTTTTGATTTGGTTTTTAAGATCTTAACTTGACTTTGTTTCTCTTTTTTTGACTTGTGCATTTATAATTCTAAACAGGTGTTTATAATGGCATTGATAAGGTGGCTATTTAGAAATCAGCCTTACAGTTTTCTGGGATTGAAGTATGTCTATTTGAAGCAAACATTTGTGTTTCATTATTGGGAAGAGATGCAGATAGAACACTGTATGCAAGCAGAATATTCCTCAGTTAACTTAATTTGCTGTGTATAACTATTACTTTCCTAGCCGCTTAGTATTGATTTGGAATTCTGAGTACTTGTTTTAAAGGATCTTAATTGTCTTTTTTCAATGTTCATTCATACAGTGTCGAACAGAAGAACTTGAAACTCTGATTGAGGAGAACAAACAGAAGGCTGTTCAAGTTGAACTTCTGAAAAAGGAAAATGGAAAACTTATTTCTCAAATGACAGCCCAGGAGTCTGTGATTGATGGGTTAAAAATGGAAAGAAAAATATGGGGGCAGGAGTTGGCACAACAGGGTAAAATAACTTTTTTTTTTTTTTTTTCATTTTGCAGAAAAAATGGTGGCGTTCAATGTCATACCTTTCAAATAAACACTCCAATATAGTTGTAATCATGACAGGGTCTCTGGATGCCTTGTTGATCTTATCCAGTCATAAAGATGATGTGCAAAAACAGATCTTTTGTAGTACACAGGCCATTATAGGAACTATAACAGCAGTTGGGGTACTTGGTTGCAAATATAGTTTATGTATTTCCCCAAAATGTCAAAACACCATAATGTTATACAAAGAACTTTTAAATATGAAACTAGGAAAACAAGGATTTGTAGATAGTGTTATGTGATGTTACTTGTCTATCAGATAAGTTTAATGTGAAAATTTCAGTATATATCTTAAAAAAAAAAAAAAAAATTTGTTAAATACTGGGTGAAAAAAAGCTTGGGCTTTTTTCATTTTTCCCTTATTCGTGTGACTCAGCACCACCTTGTGGGTTCTTTGAGACTGACTGGGTCTGTAAGAATTACTGTTGACTTTTATCAGAGAAGTTTTCAAAGGGTAAAATACAGACCTTCAGTTCTGCATTTCATGTTAAGTGTTACCTACCTACAGATTAAAGCCCTACAGTGTTTCCAGTGGGTAAAATGGTCAGTCATGTTAGGTTTTTAAGGTGGTTCTTACCTTCACCTCCCCCCCCACCCCCACCCTGGACATTATACATCTTGAAGTCATCTGTAAAATGGGTGCTGTAGTGTGACTATCCTGTTTTATCTAGGAGCTCATCTTGCTCAAGATCGGGGAAAACTGGAGGCAAAAATTGAAGTTTTAACGAATGAGATTGAGATGTTAAAAAAGCAAAAGGAACAGGACAGTGATACTATAAGAATTAAAAACAAAATAGTGGATGATCAGACAGAAACAATTAGGAGATTAAAAGAAGTAAGTGCCATGTCTGACAAGTTGTGTGCTTAGCTAAAATTAAGACTTGCAGTGAAAGTTATTGTAAAGGCTGTAATGAAATTTGGCTCTGCTCTCCTAGTTTACTAACTCAGAAAGCACAGTCAGGTTGCCAGTGGCAACTGATTTCACTGAGAGCGGAAGAGGGCCTTGCATTAACTTGATGTACAGAGATGCTACTTCAGATCTCTCATTGAACCATATTTATGTAAAGACCTTTTTCTTTGCCTTGCTTCAAGTTATTCTTGATAATGACTTTGAGAGAGGAAAACCGAGGACAGCATAATTCTTCCTGTTTGTTTAAAAGAAAAGGAAAAAAAATATATTAAAGTTTGTTTTAGGTTTATTTTACAATGTAAGTATTTTTTTGCTTGTAAATCTTGTAAATCAGTATTTTAACAGCAGAGCTACTATGTTTTATTCTATTAATTCCATTCATCTCATCTAGAGACTTAAGACTTTAGCTTATTCGTCAGACCAAAGTTTTATAGCATGCTATGTCAGTTAAGGTTAGACGTGTTACTCATGAAACTATATAGCCACATAACAATGTGAGCTCAGTGATTTGTATATGTAGAATAAGTTGTTGTATTAGAGTTCTAAACTTTTTCTTGCTTTCAATTTCAGATTCATGTTTTCATGATTTATTTTTTTTAATTCTGACTTCTTGTAGATGATGATTATTTAACTGGCTGTTGCTTTACTAAGTGTTTTTCATATAGTATGTTTGGAAGAATAAACCTTCACATGTCCCTCTCTGCTTTATTCCAGCATAGACTAAACAGATACTCTTAAAGGGTAACAATAAAGTTAAAATGAAGGGAGTTTGTGTTCTAAAATATTTCTCTTCTAAAGGGCTTACAAGAAAAAGATAAACAAATCAGAAAACTGCAGGAAGAAAATCTGGAAGCTCAGAAATTTTTTCAAGTACAACTGGATGAAAAAGCTGCTGAATTTGAAGAACTAATGGAAAAATTAGAAAGGCAAAATGAAAGAAAAGAGGAATTAAAGCAACTGCTAGAAGAAAAAGAAGTAGAACTCGATGACATTAAGAATGCACACAGGTGATACAAGTGGCAATAATTCTTTGGGATCATAATAATATGCAACACTGCTCTGAAGTTACTCTATGTTCAGAGAGTACTTCCTTGCTGTTAAAACCCACAAAAATGTGGAAAAATGGAAGCATGGAAAACTTTCTGCTCTCCTAAGAAGTGGTATCTACATTCATTGTAAATATGTGCATTTTATTTTCAGCACACTGAAAAAGAAGTGGCAAGGTAAAGGAGAGCTATTAAGCCAGCTGGAGGTGCAGGTTAAACAAATGAAGGAAAGCTTTGATGTCAAAGAGAAGAAGCTGATTGAAGAGAGAAATAAAAGTCTTCAAACTCAGAGGTGAACACCTTAATAGCTTATTTTGTGACTGCTTGTATAGAGTTTCGCTGTTAATATATATACAAAAATGTCTGATTATATGGTGAAAGAATGCATAATACTTTTAAGTACTTGGTGAGCCCAGTTGCTGCAAACTCTTGTGTGCATAGAAGTAATTCTTGCTATACAGGTGACTGACTTTGTGGAACTAGCATTCAGTTATAGCATTCGTCCTTGAAACGTCTTAGCTATATTCCCGTTTTCTTTGAAAATAATGGGAGCCTACACTCATTCCTCCCTAGTATGCCCATTCCACCACAATGCTTTTGGTTTACCTCTGTGAGGAAATGCCATGTCATGCTTACATGATAGGGACTCTTCTACAGTCATCACACATGCTGGCTGGAGTCATGCAGTAAAGATGCTTGTGCATGTGAGGCACAGTCTCACAGTCTGCAGCAGGGTTTCTTTGAGCATGAGCCTGTCAACCTTCTAGCTTGTGACCAGGGTGCGTGGGACAAACTGACCGCAAATCACAGGTCAAGCCAAGCAACTGTGGCTGGCATTTGGGCTTATGAGGAGAGGCCACAGTGCTTCACAAACATCTGTGTAGGATGATGAAAATACCTTGTGCACCGTGTAGGAAATTGAGGACAGATCCTCAATACTTATCACAACAATACTAATAAGTATGTCAGTCTGTGACAGACTGTTTAGAAGTTACCTCTCATTTTCTTCCCATACAAGTAGCAACAGGTTTTTAATTTCTTTTGTTTTTCCTCTTGTACTGTCAATATTTGAGCAGTTAATAGTAAATATGAGATGATACTGAAACATAGTCATAACCCAGAAAATAGTCAGGGACTTAGGTGATGCTTAGTTATTTCATATGCTTCTGGCATTATGGAGAAGTATGGTAGACTGCTGCCTGTCATGAGCTTAGATTGTTAGTGTGATTTTTACCTTATTCTTTGGCCCCTTTGTCTTATTTTTCTTCCTTCCTCCCAATTATTCTTAAGAAAAGATTAGCTAGTTAATAAGACTGCATATTTATCTAGCAGTGATAACCACACTGTTACTGAAGGAATAAGCTAGTATGACTAAAGTATTTGGCTTTACACTTTTAAATTAAACACTTTGATTAATTATACTTTTGCTGTTATTTTAAGGAAGGTCATCTGATTAATAAATGAAAGAAAATATCTTGATGGTCAAGTTTGATTCAAACAAACCCCAAACAACAAGCAAAAAAACAAAAATCAACCACCTCAAGTAGTCAGTAGTACTAGGTTTTGGAATTGTTGGAAGATCAGTGGTGAAACTGAAATTTTGTACCAAATAATTCTGTTTTCTCTCAAAATCGGTGTAAATTAATTGTATAGTGGAATAATTTGCCTTGCTTTCTGTTGCTAGATAGTTTAGAATTATCCCCTAAAAGGAGAATTTGCTTGAAGGAAATGCTTCACTACTGTGAAGCAGATGCTTTTCTATTTCTGTGAGACAGAGGCTTACAGGCTGTTTACAGAATCACGTAGTTCAGTTATTGACTTCTCAGGAAGCAAAAAGCATAATAAGTAGATGTTTGAAAACAGGTGGAGTTCTTATCCACATTGACAGTAACAAGCCCGAATCTTCATATTCTTTGCTAGTGATTAAATGCTTCTGCTAAGAGGAATGCCAGAAACCCTAAACATGGTGCATAAAACTAGAACACGTACTTGAGAAAACAGGACATCTTCTGATGCTAGATATTGAAATAATTGTCTTCATGTCTGTTATTAAAACCTTATCGAAGGCAGAACTGGGCAAAGCGAAATACTTCAGTTGTTTGCAGGAGTGTGATTTATTGTTTTTATCACTTTTTAGGATTGCTGTGGAAAAGCTTCATGAAATGGATGATGCTTTTAGAAAACAACTGGAGTCAATGTTGGCAGCTCATCAGGAAGAACTATTGCAGCTGGCAAACGAAAAGGAAAAACAAATTGAAGCAGCAAATGAAAAAGTAATGTTAATACTAAATTTATGTTTACTGTATTTGCATTTTTCTTCTATAGCTGCTACAACAGTGGCGCTTGGAAGTCACGTGTCTGTTATCTATCTGGCTAATCTCTGGACGAGAACAGCCCTGTTTTAGTACTCAATCTTTGCGCAGCAAGAAAATCTCTAGCGCTGTACCATCATGAGGTTCTGTATTCAAGCAAAGTAAAGTTGCATGCTATGTAGCTGTTATGAGTCGATAGCTAAACATTTCCTTATCTGTACAGGCAAGAATAATGATGATTGTGCCAGATAATCCATTTAACTCACCTATGCCAGTGTTAACAGTTACTCTTCCTGTCATATACTGCATTCTTCCTTAGTGTGACAACTGGTGCTTTTTCTGCGTAGCAGGTATTTTGGTTTTTGATACATTACTCACTATTTCCTAGCAAATTAATACTTCTTTTTTAAAGCAAAATTCTGCTACTGCATCCAATGTCCAAAGTAGTGCATTGGTTATTTACCATAAGTGTATAACTCCTGCATTGCTTCTCGGTGTTAAGAATTGCCAAGATTATATAGTTTTAGGTATATTAGAGATCAAATAGAATTCTTATTTTTCCTTATGTGCTCTTTCAGGTTTACTATGTTGAAGAAGAAATGCGGCAGCTTCTGCAGGAAACGGCAAACAATAAAAAAGCCATGGAAAATAAAATAAGACGACTTACACATGCACTGAATGATATTCAACAAGATCTTTGAAGATTATTAATATCTACACTAAGAATGTGTATTACACAAACTTAAGCAAATTCATACACTACAATGCACTTTTCCTTGTTTTCTAGAGAATAAATTCTTTGTGATATATTTTGATGGTTCAGGAATCAGACAGATATTTTTACGTTACTTATATAACAGTTATTTTTAACCTTTGGTTATTTTTAACTTTTGTCAAAATGGGTCAAAACACATATATAGATGAAAAGCATCATCTGAAGTTAGGAATTAGTATGTTTAATAAGAGAAAAGAAGGTTGGGCCTTTGCTGCTAAGACAAGAGCTTGAAACTCTGCTTCACTGGGGTAAAGATTCTTGTAATGAGATCCAAGAATTTACCTGAAACTATGTTTAATCTGCCACTCCTGATGAAGAATGCATGACTGCTGCAACTTAGAGTGGCTTTTTTGGCAGTGTGTTTTGGTTCTCTGAAGGAATAGGCTTCCTACTAGGCTTTTGAAAAATAGGAGATAATAAACTAACAGCTTCTTATGGAAGCTAATCATAAGCCTTATGTTAATATAATTTTTATACTTCTTTCATGATGGAGACTTTACCATCTCCACATAATCGGGCATTTATTTCATTTGCTTGTTCTCAGATGATTCTAAAATGTTATTGTACTATACCATGCTCTGAAGTGTTTAATGCTGTAGTAGTAAGTAAAATAGTAAGTAGTAAAATCAGTTATGTGGTACACCAGGTGGAGCTATTTCTTCCCACCTCATGGGAGCTAAAGCATAGTCCTGTTGCTCCAATGAGATAGAAGCCGCTAAGCCGACTTTACCATCAGCTTGTTCGGAAGAACCCAGGCATAAGCGCACTGATACAGCATAACTGTATATGCATTTTTGTGCCCAGCAGCCCAGTAAAAGCGCTAGTGCCAGCAAAAGGCCCTGGCCTTTGGCTAACTGTGCAAGGGCTGTTGGGCTTGTTATCAACTTGTTATGAGAACTTGCTGTGTGAACCAGAGCTTCATACCAGCTGCCTCTTGTTATGAAGAGCAGCTTAAGTGTGGGATGTAACAAAGGCCTTGAAAACATGGGCACAAGTTGAAAGCAGAGGCCACGGCAGCAAAAACAACTCACTGATGGTCAGTGGCTGGTCCTTGAGAAAGCACAACCTTGAGAGCTGGGAACAGATTGCTTTTGCTTTAAGAAAGGAAGCAGCAGCAAAGCAAAATTTAAAAAAAAAACAGCCAACAACTGAATAAGGCACCTGCAGTGGCTGGGAAAACAACAGCCCCGCCCCACTTGGCACAGTAACATTGCCTTGAGATTGCACGGTCCTATAAAGTGGCAAGCTCCCAAATTTGTGGGAGGAGACAGAAAGCAGACACCCGCTTCAGTGCTGGCTCCCTGCATCCAGAGTTCCTGCACCTGGCCCCTGAGACCAGCAAGGACTGGAGTTGTCAGCGCTAATGAGGAGGCATCTGCTCTGTGCCACTGTACACCCCCAGCTAAGGTAGGATATAGCTGTTAAGGACTGACTGCTTTGAATGTGTGCTAAGAGTTGATAATATGCAAAAATTCATGGTAATGGTTAGCAAGGTGTAAGAACCAACTCAGCACAATGGGGTTAATGAATGCCAGTCTAGTAAGTTTTGCTGTGAAGTTTAAAATTAGCCTAATCAATTGGTCTGCTGCCATCCCTCTTGATTCCCTGATACAAATATATCACTGTTACCTAAATGCAGAAGAAAATGACTTTTCATTCTCACCTTGTGTTCTACATGCTCCTGCTTCTTCAGAAGCCATGTTATGTGAGGAAATGCTCACCTGGAAAGCTGTTCTGTAGTATTTAAATGGATATTACTGGTGCAAAAAGGCTGCACCACTTCAGAGTGCTTTTCTGTTATGTTGATCAAGTGTTTCCTTGGGCACTTCTTTTTTCTTGGCTTATTATTTGACCAAGCTACACTTTGGGTGAAGTAATTGAATACCTGGAAAGCACCAGGAAGGTCAAAGAACTTACTCTTAACCCTGATTCCATTTATTAATATTGGCTCAGAGCTTTTCCTCCAAAGTTTTCATTCTGAAACTATTTTCTGATTTCAATAGATATTTAAGTGATTTCTATCTTCAAAATTATAAAATAATACGGTGTAGGTCAAAGCTGTGCCAAATTTACCTATTCACAGGGATAAATTTCAGCCTGACATTACTGAAAGGTATAAAATAAATAATTAAAAAAAATGAAATGTGAACTCTGAGCTTGTCAAATGCAAGGCACGTTCTCCTGCATTAATGGCAATTTAAAACCGATTCCGTTATTAGATTGTTTTGTTTTCATTTCCGGACAAGGTAATGGATCTGTTTAAATCAATACTGAATGTATAATCAGTCATGAAGTTCCTGCGTTACCCGAGACCAGGAGGGATGGAATTCAAGGACCTGTTTGCTCCTATGCATACATGTGTTACCCTGAACGTGCTGTTGGCTATGAAGGCGTACAGCTCCTGAGTGACACAGCACATTCTGTGTAATGTCCTGTCATAACATGCTCCACTGCCTCGTGTGATGGGGTACCCGAGGGTATTTTCCCCACAGCATTTCTTTCTTGAAGTGCATCTCTTGAACACTTATGCTGTGTGGACTTAAAAGCTTCTCTACTTCTGTCTGGTGGTAACTGAGGGAAAGAGGCGTACCTGAACGCGTACATTTGGACACCAGTGCAAGGGACCAGGAAAGCATCCTAAACCCCCGGTGACTCTCGCCAGACCAGCAGCGTGTCCCGCGTCCCCCTCGGGCCCTGTGAGAACACCGTTTATAATTAATCTAAGTGGGTTTTTATATCGAGTGCAAACGGTAAATCGAGCGACGAGGTGCTACCGTATTGCGGGGCGCATCAGGCGCTCGGGCCTGCGCCGCCCGCCCCGGGGCAGCCCCACCGAAAGCCGGGCCCGGCCCGCCGCAGCCACGCGTAATTCCTCTCCGTGCCGCGGGCTCGCCCCTCCCGCCCCGGCTCTGCCGGCCGGCGGCCTCCGCGGGGGGACGGGCCCTGGGCCGACCCCGTCACCCGCCCCGCGGCCGCAGCCGCAGCCCCGAGGGGCGGGCACGGCCCGTTCCCCGCGGGCAGCCCCCTCGCCCCCCGCGGCCGAAACATGCCGGTGTCCAGGCAACGGCGGCGGCGTCACTTCCTGCGGCGCCGCCCCTCCCGCCGCAGGCCTCGGGCCGGGGCTCCGTTCCGGGCTCGGGCCGTTGCAGCGGTCGCGACACGTGGCGCGGCGGGGCGGCCCCGCTGGCGGCATGGCCGCGGCGGCCGAGGCGGCGGCGGCGGGCGGCGGGGGCGGCAGCAGCAGCCGCCACGAGAAGAGCCTGGGGCTGCTGACCACCAAGTTCGTGTCGCTGCTGCAGGAGGCCAAGGACGGCGTGCTGGACCTCAAAGCGGTGCGAGGGCGGGGCGGGGCGGGGCGGCGGCGCCATGGCGGCGGCCTGGGGGCGGGGGGGGGGGTGGCACGGCGCCCGCGGCACCGCCGGGCACCGCCGGGCCTCGCCGGGCCTCGCCGGCGCGCACGGCCCCGCCGCGCTGCCGGGAGGGCGGTGCAGCGCGGGGGCCGGCCCGGGCCGCCCGCCTGCTCCCTCCCTCCCTCCCCGGGCGGCGGGGGGTGCCCCGGCCGCTGACGGGCTGCGGCTGCCCGGTGATGGCTGACAGCCGCCGCGGCCGGCTGAAGTACGCGCTCCGGCCCTTTTTGAAGAGGGTGGAATGGTTTCCGTGCATCGTAAAACGTAGTTCACTGGCGGGGGACTGTTTGTTTATTTTTTTATTCTGCTGCGTTGCTCTGCACGCTGACGGAGTGTACGGGCCGTTAGTTAAACTTGTTTCTCACCCGTCCCCCTCGACATCCTTTTAGCAAGGGAAAAACAGACCGCTGCCTTTTTAGTACTTTTTTTGCGTATATAAAAGACACTTAATTGGCGGGGTGGGTGGCAAATCATCGTCTCCCGCTTCAGCAGCCTGCCGCCCCTGAGGTGCGAAGGCGTCAGAGCGCAGCGGCTGGAGGCAGGACTCCCCCGGCGAGGCCCTGGGACTCTCCCGCCTTGCGCCAGGTCCGGGTGCTGGGAGGTCGCTCCGTCTCGGGAGGGACCCTTGGCGCGGCGTCCCACTTGCCGGTTCCCTGGAGCGTGCTGCCGCGCCGGCTGAGGGGCTGGGGCTCTGCTCGGGCCCGCCGGGCTGTCGGCGTGCGCGGTGCGTCGAGGCGAAGGTGAATTTTTTCCCGGCTGGTTAAGGTCCTTGGCAAACTGCTGAGGAGTTAAGCAAAGTGCAGTAAGAGGCTGTCTTGGTGCTTTGGTTACTTGAAGTCCTTTCTGGAACGTTGACCTTGTTGATTATTCTTAGTGGGCTACAGGAGGTGAGCGGTGCTCTCTGATTTGTGCATCTCTGTTCAGAGAACAAGCACTTCAGCGGTGTTACAGTGGCTAGTGAAACTTCAGGGTGAACTAGGAAGGATACTGGATTGGTTTCATACTCCTTTAGCTGTGTTGTGGTCTGTACACGTTGATGAACTTCTTTGTATTTAACTGCCTCTTTCTTCAGTAAAACGGAACTAAGCTGTCCACATCTTGCGGATTGTTGTGCAGCTTACTTTATTATCTGTCATGTGCTGCAACATCTTCCAGGTCAGTTTGAGAAGCAAAACGTACTCGGTTTGTAAGACAACAGGCCAAAAAGCTTAGCTTAAAGACCCAAAGAGGACGAATTTGCACAATAAAGTTGGGCTGTGTAGAGGGGTGGGATGATGTTTCTCATTCCCTTTTGTAAGAAGGGAACCACCCAGAGGGAGTGGAAGGGTTGATAAGCAGGGCAAGGTAAACGGGCATTGCAACAAGTCATAGACATTTCTGCTCAAGACCTTTATTGGAGACTGGTTTCTGAATTACAGGATACTGTTTGTTGGAAGTAAATACTAACTGAAGTGAATAAATCGTTGGTACTTTCATAAATAGTGAGTCAGAATGTACGTTCTGTAACCAGTATTTCTCATAAATAAGCCACGTATCTCAGGAAAAATGAAAACCAGCATGCGCGTTATGTCGATATGCTCAGGGAACTGAAGAACAGGATGGTCTTGAAACGGAACAGAGCGTTCCAAGAAATGATTAATGTAGTGAACATCTTCAGATGTCTCTCTACTGACAGATATTAACCGTCTGATGTCATGCTGCTGAACAGTATTTCTGTAGCAAAACCAGGAGCACACTGTGAAGAAAATACAACTTGGAAACATTAAGCATACTTGTAGCTTTGTGATTTAGCAATTGAGAATGAAAAGCTGTTCTATAGCTCATTTCCTGGTGATCTTTGGATACATCTGTAATTATAGTTAAGAGGATGCTTCGGGATGCGCGTGCTAACCCATCGTGAAGCAGAAGTGGTGCATCGTCTTATGTGTGGGCATGGTTCCTCACTCTCACGGTGCAGGGGGCCCTGGGAGTTCTGTATGCTGAAATTTTTTTGGAAATGTTTTAGTGCTAGACACTTCTCTGCTAATACCTGACAAATTGCAGGAGTAGAAGTGAGGGTTTTCTTTACTTGGAATTTTAAATCTGCAGTGCTTACTTTAAAATTAAACAGCTCTTCTCAAATAATTGCGTAATTGTCCCTGAATAACCCTGTATAAACAAATCTAGTTATGGAAATAAGCTTAAGATGTTAAGGGTTGAGATGGAAGGGAAAGAAAAGAAAGTTCCTATATGCAGCAACCCACGAATCGCAGGGAAGAAAGAAAAAGAGCAAGATGAGTGGATAAGGGATAACCCATCTGAAATGACTCCCAAAACAGCATGATTCTTTCTCTTCAGTAGCATACAATTGCTTCTGCCTTGATTTCTTAAATAGGCTTGGTTTCTAGCAGAATGCCATCCCTGCTGTACTCAAAGTTGAGCAGTGTTTCTGATAATCAGCGCAAAACATCAGGTACTCTAAAACCTACTTTTTTGTTGCTACCTTTAGAAATTTATTGATTAGGAGCAAAAAACAACTGGCTTATACTTGCCCTATTCCACAGAAGAAGAAAAAGCGTTATCTATTAAATTTTACATTCCTTTAACCTTTTTGCGTGCAGTGATGCTCAGTACTTTTACGTACAGGTTGCCAAGCACACCGTTCAGTTTAAAACCCCCACCGAACCGTTGACAGTCCTCTTGGGAAGAAGATGTTGTCATCTGCTACGGGCACAGTCCGGAAGATGCAGGACCTCTTTCCTTTGACACATGGAGAGCAAGCAGGTGTTGCTGGCCGTTCTGCTTTGTTAAGCCTCTCGGTTATGACTGTGCCACGGTGCTCTAGCGAATTCCTCTGCTCTTCAGTGCTAATGCAGTGAGTGTGCAGCTGATGATTCCCACTACCTTTTGTCAGCTCCCAGGGAGCAAAGAAGAAGTTGTGTGAGAATGCACCCAAACTCTAGATTACCCTTTTTCTGGTTGGTTGCTTTATTTCTGGGCAGGGTTTTGTGTGTGTGAGCATGCGTGCAGCTGAAACTGTGCTGAACAGCATGCCTTCTGTATTCCAGAAGTTGCATGATCTGCATGCACGTGGAACCGAAGCCCTGCACTTAGATGTTTTTCTTCTAGTTCTGAACTTGTTTTTGAGACACTCATACAGTGCTTGTCTTGGATATGTACTTAATCAAAGTATGAAGAGATACTAGGAGGAATGACTAGGGCGCAGCAGCTTTACATTAAAAAGATTTTATGAAGGAACTCCAAATGGTTCAGGGGAAGGAGTGTGGAAGCTACATCTGACCATGTTAGCAGGGCCATTGTGGTAGATGTCCCTTTCTTGTGCTGCTGGATCTGCTTCAACCATTTGACATAGGCTGAGAAATTATGAGTTTTAAAAGTGTTTTTTACAACAGGAGATTTATCTCAGGAGGCTCTTTTAATTCTTGAAGTCATTAGTGCGTGGTTTGTGTGGAGGAACTGAACGCCTGAGCTTAATTTCTGAGCCATGTGCCAACAAGAAGGTGTCATATCGGTAACTGCTAGAGTGTTGAGCAGGAACTTTTCAATTGTTTTTTAAAATATCTGTGGAACACCCCATAAAATTTTGAGAAGATAATTAGGTTACAAGACCAGCACCAGAAAGCTAGTGACTGTCTGGATTAAACTTCCCAGACTGGCCCGTTTGACTTCTTTGTTGGAATTCTTGTTGTAAGTAGTTGGACTTTGTAGCTGTGATTGAATTATATACAGGGCCAGTCAAGCCAAATGCATATGTAACTGTGTCATTCCTTTTCACAGTCTCTAACCTGGGGTGCTGGAGCCTGGTTTGCAGCAGTGGTGAATCTCCACTGCTGGTGTTAATGGGAGCTGTGCTTTGGGCATATGAAATACACTATATATTGAACAGACAGGCCTTTTGGAAAATCTCATGAGGTAATGAAATCTGTGTCCAGAGCAGTTTCTTCATCGTTCAAACCATGAGTGGTAGAATAAGTCCTAGGTCCATACATAGAGCAATGGGAAAAAAGCAGAATGTTGACTAGCAGCCGATTAAGTGTGTGCTGTCCATTCTTGCACTGAATAATGTGGGGAGCTTGTAGGAATTGTGCCTCTGAAGACTGTGAAATGTACAGGGTGTTGATTAAACATTGCACAGACAGCATCAATTTTGTCACTTCCTAGGTTTTGAAGTCTTCTCTCGCAGTCGGAAACAGCGTGTATGCAGGCAGCAAAAATAGCAGGTTAAGATAGCAGGCGCATGCCTGCTGATACAAGTGATTGAAGTGCCTGTTTCCTTGGAGAGAACTAAAGTGTGCACTGTATATGTATTTGTATGTATTCTGTTTTGTTAGATAGGAAAAGATTTTAACAGACTGCTACAGAAGACCATACAAAAGATAAATGTTGATAACCGTATCAGTAGAAACAGTGTTTAGTAGGTACATCACTGTCAAGGAGAGAGAGCAGTGTTTATACTTCATGGCTATTAAGAGTATTATTTTTAATCTCCATTCTTTCATTTTTTCCTTTTAATATTACTTCACTAGCAGAAAAAAAACTGTACTACTGAGTTCTAGTAATTAACTTTCTAGTAGGAAAATGTCATTTCTTTGGAAGATTAGTGAGGTTTTTTATGGTTCAGAAAATACTGTTAAAGGAGTTATACGGACTTTGCTGTAAAATGGATTTGGTTTTCCTTCCTATTTGTGGTTGTGTCAGGTTGTACTCTTCATACAGGCAACTTTACTAAAAGCATCAATTTAATAGATTGGACAAACTGAAATAAATCATTATGTGCCTATAGTGGAAATCCGTTGGCTTTACCCATTAGTTCAAATTTGGGATGCAGAAGTCTTTGCCAGCTATCCTTCTCTTTATTTTTCTTCCTTTTTTCTTTTAATCGATTTAATACGTATAATCCCTTGTAATCGTTGTATCTTGAGTGTCCTGAGTAGTTACAGAATCGGACTCCTCTTTGCTTTCTCTCCTTTTGGTTAATATTCTTTGAACTTGAGCCACTTTACAGCATCAAAGAGGTGAGAGTGTGGAAGGCACAACTCGCTCAACTTTGCTTATTTTATCTTAAGTCTTTGCATCAGGTACGTAAAAGTCACCATGGAGAGAATTACGACATGAAGCAGACTGTTTCCTCTGCCTGACGCTCTGCTTTGCTTTGAGTGCTGAGCTGTGACAGCACACAGACACACAGCATAGCCAGTTGTAATGTAAAAGTGATAGCGTGACAGAAGCGAGCCTCCCTGTGAGCTGTACCTGGGTCCTGGTGGCTGTGAAACGGCTCTTGGTACTCCGCGTGACAGATTGAGCGAGCCCAGGTACGCTGTGAGGCAGATTCATGCCGTGAAGTGTTAGAGGATGATGCTGTCTTGAAGTATTGCAGCTCTCCTTCAGCCACTTTGTGAAATTACAGCCCTGTCATTTCGTATCCCGGCACAGTTTAATCCAAACAAAGACTGCAGTACCTCCAGTGTCAGCGGAAGGAATGATAAACTTAATACATCGTTAGCTTCAGAGGTTTGCTCCACTGCAGGCCATTGCTGTCTGCCTTCCCTTCTTTCTCCTACTTTCCAAAAAAAGCATTGCAAGCTCCTCCGTGCAGTTGAATAGCACATGCTCCAAATACCAAACACGGTCTTTGCAACACATGTGAACTCTCTTCTCTGATGAGGGTAGGCCTGCTGGCCTTCAGAGAGGTGACTCCTCTCAGCATGCTTCGTAGCACTACGTGCAGGTGCTGAGCTTTTGAATTCATGATTGAGCATCTGACTCTTGAAGAGCTGAACCTTCTCCCTTCAGAATGATGTTAGCTGGCATTTTTCCAAGGGAATGGCTTAACTGTCTTTTGCCCTCAGCATGCAAGTTGCTGATACTTGTTGTTGTTCTCTTGACAGGCTGCTGATACCCTTGCTGTGAGGCAGAAGAGAAGGATCTATGATATCACCAATGTTTTGGAGGGGATTGATCTCATTGAGAAGAAGTCAAAAAACAGCATTCAGTGGAAGTAAGCCATGTCAATTCTGCAAATTTTCACGTGCTCAAGAGCAATAAAAATTGCCTCTTTCCACTTCTCCTGACTAGATGTGACACCGTAAAATTAACATTACGTTCATCAATGAGCAATACGACATTTTAGAATTACGGTAAAGTTGCAAATGAACTTTACTTGTCTTCCCTTTAACTTGCATCTTTGATACCTAAAATTAAGTTTAAAGCATACAGGAGAGAAACTTGCAGAAAACTTGTAGTGCTACTTTATAACTAGCACTTATAGTTGAAAATTTACTGTAGATTAATCTGGAGGAGTATTGGGACACACTGTCTTCACCCAGCTACACTCCTGTTGTCCATGCCTATTTTCTCTAGGGTCACTGGAGGTGGAAGCTCAAGCTAAGAGTTAGAGGGGAAAGAGGAAGGGCCTGCAAACCATCTCCAATGCAGAAAAAAAACTACATTCCAAAATAAAATAAATTTCAGTAGAGGGGAATTCTAAATTTGATCTGAAGTTAAGAATTTTCATTTTTCTGTTAAAACACTGTTGGGAGGGTAAACGCTCATTTCCTTCATATTGAATATTAGTAGATTTTCAAAATGTTGAAATGATCTTTGCGTGTTTGCTTTAGATTTTCACTTGTGGTTTCATGAATCCTTATGCCTTTTTAAGAGGAGTAGGTGCTGGGTGCAATACGAAAGAAGTCATAGACAGGCTGAGGTATCTGGAAGCTGAAATTGAAGATCTAGAACTTAAAGAAAAAGAATTGGATCAGCAGAAACTGTGGCTTCAGCAAAGTATCAAGAATGTCATGGATGATTCTACAAACCACCAATATCCTTTTAAATTAATTGTGTGCATCTTGGAACTAGAATTAAAGCAACAGTTAAAGTGTAGGTAACAGGTAAAGCATAATGTAGTCCCTTTTATCCAGAAGTGTGGAAAGGCAAGTATTTTTTCTGGTTTTGGTTCAAAAAGAAAGAAAATACAAGTCTTATTTACATGACTTTTTAACTTCTGTGACTGTATGATGGGTAACCTGAAAATAATTTAGCACATGTATATATATACACACACATATATGTATGGCAGTAATTTTAAAGTCCATAGTATAATCCTGGTGTCTTATTTTAAATTAATTGTATTGCTTTCTGGCACTTGAATATATACTTTCTTACCAGTGCTTTACATCAATCTTTTTTTGTGTTGCTTCCTTTTCTTGAAAAGATTAAGCTATCGCCCAAAGATAAATTGAGTTGACAAAGTCCTGAAGCTTGTTGGGTTTGAAACTGGAAAAAAATCCTGTGTGTAAATACCCCATGAGCAGAGGGTTCCAGCTACACTGCTCGTAACCATGTGTTTAGCTGTCTTGCAAGATATTGAGCAAATAGACACCTGGGATTGGGAGCAGGAAAGTGCCCTTCTTATCTATAGCACCAGTGATAAGTACTTAAAAATTACTTGAGTTGCTCTACAGAAACTGTTCTTGTAAAATGGATTTTGTAGCAAAGGAGATTGAAGTTAGATGTTAGGAGTAATTCTCCTTTAGGAGAGCTAGCACTGGAATTGACCCCCCCAGGGAGATGGTGGAATATCCATCACTGGAGGTTTTCCAGGAGAGGGGAGTCAGATGTCTGTCTGGAATGTCTTAACAGTTGATCCTACCTTGAGGCAGGGGAATGGGATGGCACATGAACTCTCAAGTCCCCTCTGGCAATTTTTTTGAGTGATTCTGGGAAGTCCTGATACTTACTTGAGTCCTACAGTGTCAAGTTAGTGAGGTAAATGGTATTCTTCAAAACAAGATTTTACATGTTCTTTTTTAGAAGACTCTCTGCTCATTCAAGCTACACAACCTTTTTCTTTTTCGATTTTCTTCACAGATACAGATTTTTTTTTTCCTTTAAAAAACAGAACTCTGCTATTTTTAACTAGACATTCTGAAAGCCAAAAATCATGCCTTGATTACACCTCTGAGTAACAGCAATAAGTTTATAGTTTAGGCTCAGTTTGGACAAACTTCTTTTAAAGGGCAACAAATACCAGTTTCATGTTGCTTTAAGAAAAATGTTCCTTGACATAAATTACGTTTTCATATGTCACCCATGAAGATATCTGCAACTGCTTCAATGGTAAGTTGCTGCTAGGCTGTATTTCTTCCAGTGAGGGATTTCCTGATCTTCCGCTTGAAAACTAACTTGCTAATTATCCTGCTTTTCCCTGCAAGTATTTTGAATTTAGAAGTATTTTGAATTTAGAAGTATTTTGAATTTAGAAGTATTCAGTAGTGATCAGTACTAAGCAATAGTGATCAGTACTAAGTAGATGCCTCTCATAATGTTCATCACTAGCAAGTTCTGGCATTTTCTAGTTGTAGTCACAGATTGTGTAAAACGGAAGCTCAGCTGCTTTTGGAGTACTGGGTTTTGATGTCTTTTTCTGTATTCACACTTTGCAGCAGCTTGCCTTAGGCTGTTAATGGCACCAGGGACAGGACATGTTGGTCCAACCCACCAGAAAGACGAGGCAGGTCGAAACCTCATAACATTTTCTGGTGGCAGCTGTGGCCACAGGGAGCTCCTGATGATGCTATATATGAATGGAGCTAGCTGAAGTTGAAAGATGGGGCATTGCTGCTAAATCAAAAAGATTGCTTTTGCAGAGGAGGTTTGAAGAAATTGACAAAAATTGCAGATAGTATTATAGAATCATTTAGGTTGGAAAAGACCTTCAAGATCATCAAGTCCAACCATCATCCATGCCCACTAAACCATGTTCTGGAGTACCTTGTCCACTCGCTTTTTGAATACCTCCAGGGATGGTGACTCAACCACTTCCCTGGGCATCCCGTTCCAGTGCTTGACAACCCTTGTGGTGAAGAAATTTTTCCTTATGTCCAATCTAAACCTCCCCTGGTGCAACTTGAGGCCATTTGCTGTCATCCTATCACTAGTTACTTGATAGAAGAGACCAGCACCCACCTCGCTACAACTTCCTTTCAGGTAGTTCTAGAGAGCGATAAGGTCTCCCCTCAGCCTCCTTTTCTCCAGACTAAACAACCCCAGCTCCCACAGCCACTCCTCATAAGACTTGTGCTCCAGGCCCCTCACCAGCTTGGTTGCCCTTCTCTGGACACGCTCCAGCACCTCAATGTCTTTCCTGTAGTGAGGGGCCCAAAACTGAACACAGCACTCGAGGTGCGGCCTCACCAGTGCCCAGTACAGGGAGACCTCCGTGCTCCTGCTGCCCACACTATTTCTGATACAGGCCAGGATGCCATTGGCCTTCTTGGCCACGCGCGCACACTGCTGGCTCCTACTCAGCCGGCTGTCAGCCAGCACCCCCAGGTCCTTTTCTGCCAGGCAGCTTTCCAGCCACCCTTCCCCAAGCCTGTAGTGCTGCGTGGGGTTGCTGTGACCCAAGTGCAGGACCCGGCACTCGGCCTTGTTGAACCTCATACAGTTGGCCTTGGCCCATTGATCCAGCCTGTCCAGATCCCTCTGTAGAGCCTTCCTACCCTTGAGCAGATCAGCCCTCCCTCCCAACTTGGTGTCATCTGCAAACTTGCTGAGGGTGCGCTTGATCCCCTCATCCAGATCATTGATAAAGATACTAAACAGAACTGGCCCCAATACTGAGCCCTGGGGAACACCACTTGTGACCCGCCGCCAGCTGGATTTCACCCCATTCACCACAACCCTCTGGGCTCATCCAGCCAGCCAGTTTTTCACCCAGCAAAGAGTACACTTGTCTAAGCCATGAGTCGCCAGCTTCTCAAGGAGTATGCTGTGAGAGACAGTGTCAAAGGCCTTACTAAAGTCCAGGCAGACAACATCCACAGCCTTCCCCTCATCCACTAAGGCGGGTCACCTGGTCATAGAAGGAGATCAGGTTGGTCAAGCAGGACCTGCCTTTCATAAACGCATGCTGACTGGGCCTGATCCCCTGTTTGTCCTGCAAAGAAGTTACTTCCCTTGACATTCTCTCCTGATCCTGGGGTACCCAAGGGAAGACTTGTTCAGCCTCCAGCTAGGCTCAGAACCATCTCTTCTTTGCCACAAGGAAGGTTGGGTTTGTTTTTGCATAAAAATGCAAGATTGGACAACTACTGTGGAGTTCAACAAAACTAAGCTGTTACTGAAGAGTTAGTCATTACAAAATATGGAGGCATCTAGTATGCCAGTCACGTAGTAAATACTTCATGTAAGTGTCTCTTAGGAGGAGAGAAGGAAAAGCATTATTCCAAGTTATGGACAGAGGGGAAATGATGTGCAGGTAGGTGAGTGACCTGCAGTGTAAGGCAGGTTGTGCCAGTGCTGTTGATGTAATTGTGATCTTCTGACTTCAACCAATACGTTTTAGTGTCCATAGTAAGCTACAGGTGAGTTTGATAGTCAGCTGTTACACCCTAGTTGCATATGCTGCAGAAACTGTAAGCTTAGACACTTGGAAGTGCTGGCACTGAAGACGATCATTAATACCTTTTCTTCCTTCTGTTAAATCTTTCTGTACTGCCACCATTCTTCAAAGCCATAAAGTGAGCTGGACCGGAGAGCTGTTTTAGCTGAAAAAGAAACTAATTAAATTTTTTCACCTCACGTTAAGTATACAGCTAGGAGATCTGGGGACAGTAACAAACAGGTAAAGGAAGTGGTAAATCTGGTATCACTATGAGAAAAGGTTCTTGCAACTATGGTCTAAGTACTGGAATTCTGTGGTTTATATTATGCTATATACTTGGATCTTACAGGAACTCTGCAAGTCCCACCACAAGTTTATTTATGCTAGAATTATGCAGTATTTTAAGTGGCCTTAGAGAATTACCATATCTCATTTGAGTGGATACCTTGCAAGACTTAAGAAAAATATGCACACTTAACACTTTCTTAAAAATTGCTATTTAACCAGGAGACACACTTCTAGCAATTCAAGCACCTTGTGGTACACAGTTAGAAGTACCTATACCCGAAATGGTATGTACTGGTTTCTTGTTTACCTAAGTGTTCTAGAGGGACAGTGGAAAAGAAGAGCTACATTAGAGCGAAGGGTTTATCTCTATCTGTGTGCAAGAGAGGAAAGAAATAAAAATTAAGATGGTTTCAGTTGAGAAAAGAGAGGCTGGGTGGGGAAAAAGTGGGGTTTGTACACCTAGATAGACTAATGGTAACTCTGTCTTCTATTAAAAACAAGATATAGTAGTGAGTTTCTTTGCCCTCTCTTCTTCTGTCATGCTTTTAAATGTTGCAACTTTCCAAATTAGGCATAATTGTCATGAATTCCCTTTAGAACTTATTAGCAGTGACTTTTATGTGTCAGTTTCTCTGTTGTATTGTTAAAACAGATCTCTTACGAAAAAGCCCTTTAGATTTAGTTGCAGGTTTTGTTTAGATTTAGTTTATGTTTAGTCTCATGGTACTAGACTGGATAGAGAAACAGACTGCAGTCTTGCTTTAGCCAAAAGGCTTAAATGGGCAAGATTAAAGCAGGAGGCCAAATTACTTACCTCTGTCCCTCTTTGATTTTTTTTTTTTTGTTGCAGTGCTCTGTTTTAAATAGGGTTTACATAGTTGGGAGAGAGCATTGTATGAAGCGTGATAGCCACTATGCTTGTAGAAGGCTGAAATTCACCTGAGAAGTTTCACAAGCTATTTTTAGTGAGGCTAAGCACAGTCTAATATCGTAAGAGCATCCAAAGCTAGAACCATGAAGCTGATCAGTGGTACTATCTTTATCCGTCTCTGCTGAAATCAGTTCAGGCAATGGTAAGGTTCTCTGTGGGACCAAAGTTAGCAGCTGTGATATTGGGGTGGGGTTTTTGGCTTTTTGTCAAGGACTAAAACAGCTGATCTTAGTCTTCATCACCAAGCTCAAATTGGATGTTTTTGTTTTGGGTCCCCTTCCCCGAGGCTCCTTTCCCACTTTTCTCATCCTCATTTTTTCTATAACATACTTGCTGAAAACCTATTTGCTGAATTAGCCACTGCAGAGTCAGTGGTCTCACTGAGACTGGGCTAGGGGAAGTTAGTCCTAGCTGTATTGCTTAAGTAACTTGCCAAAAGAAGGCCTGGCAAGTCAGCTGAGAAATTGTTTCTACTGACTCATGATCCTGTGCTCACTCCGTCTGGGTGAGATATCCAACTGTTTTAGGATGCTTGGTCCCAAACAAGACCATTCTGAAGCTCCATTTAAAAGGAAGAGATGTAAATGTACAGAAATCATTATTTATCGTTGTTATTGATAAGATGTAGCCCTGCTATAAGTCTCATGTAACTTGAATTCAAGATTTAGTTAAGCACTTCAAAGAATTGTATATTTGTGTCCTCTGTAACTGTGTTCTGGTCAGGTAAATACATTACAGGTTTGTAATCTGGTTTGGGTTTGGTTTTTTTATTAGATCACACGTATTAGTTTAATTTTTTCTTTTTTCTTGAGTATGATTTGTTAAGTTTGTGCCAATTCTTAGCTCTTGCTAGCGATCTAACTAGAAGAGCGCTGTATTTATCTTCTGCATCAGTTTGAGAATTCTGTTCAAACATCTTCATTACTTTCTGTGGGAAATAAGGCTATGCAGTTACTGTTATGCTTTGTAAAGTTCCAAGTTCTCAAGGAACGGTAACTTTCAAAATATACCAACTTAACAGGGACAGAATGGACAGAAGAAATACCAGATAAATCTTAAAAGTAGTTCAGGACCTATCCATGTGCTGCTTATAAATAAAGAATCAAGCTCCTCCAAGCCCATGGTATTTCCAGTTCCTCCGCCCGATGACCTTGCACAGCCCCCATGTCAGCCTGCAGCTCCAGCGACTCCCCTTAAACCTGCTACAGCTCCTCAAAATCCACCAGAACAACATGATCTGAACCAAGGACAAGAGTTACCGCAAACATCAGTTGCGGACACGCCATCAGGTGGGTCCAGGGTTTTTCTTACTTCAGATGGGTGGGGGAGGTACGGAACTGGAGGGAAAGAAGAAACTGTTAGAAAAGATGGTAGATAAAGGAAAGATCAAGAATTTGCATAGCGTAGCATCTGTCTGTTAAGGAACTATCCCAAGGGCTTACCAACAGCTCTCAAGAGGTTAGAGAGAACCCTCTTCTTCTTCTTCTGTCTTCTGTCTGGTGAAACACATTCTTCCCTTGTAGCTTATCATCTTATACCAAACAGGTTTTGGATGTGATCCTGTTAATTATTCTGAGGTGCTTCTCCAGAAATGCAGTATGGAATGAAATTGCCAACCTCTAACGGAGGACATGATTTGAACATGTGCCTTTTAATGAGACAGATAATACAGGCACCAGTTCCAGCTTTTGTGCACAAGGTCACTTACCTTCTTCCACATAGCCACAATGAGAGACTGCCTGAATATCAGGTATTTTTTTTATTCATAATAATAGTAGGGTAATAGGAAAAGATTTTAGAAAATGCTGTCATTGTTACAGACTGCATTTCTGAGGGTCCTGATTAAATAGCGCCTGTGACTTTGGAAGGGGGAGACTCCTCTCACCTCTTCCCAGACACTGGCCACGTTCTCCTCAAAAGACAAAGTCGGGTGCAAGTGTTTTGTGTTGCCTTTTACTGTAACAGACGTTTTAATATGCCTTTCGTGTCTTTGTAGACGGCAGTGTGCAGCAGAACAGTACAACAACCCCAGCAGCTCCTTACTCCAGCCTTCCAGAGTCGGTGTTGTACCCCAGCCTTTCAGGAGATGTCACCCAAGCTACAGCTAGCTCAAGTGACTACCAGGGTTTGCTGCCCCTGGATGTTAACTGTATTCTAAAGCCAAACTCATTCGACATAGCAAAGATGGAAGAGCCCACAGGTAGGAAGCAGTAGTTACTGTTTAAATGTTTTTATTAGTTTCCTGAGCCCTTCTTTGTGACCAAGTTACTGATGAGTTACACAGAGGAAATGACGGGCCTCTGTTTATCTCCTAATGAAGCCACTGAGCCAGCTCTGAGTAGCAAACTCATTTTGAGTAAAATACCTTTCTCTGCCACCAGATAAGCTTCATATTGTACATGGCTCTAGGGTTATAAGGGATCAGTGGGAGAAATGTATCAGGAAAAACTGAGGGATACAAAGATGAATATATTTTACGTATACATGGTGTGCTATCTCCACAGCTCCTACACTGCATGAGCCATACTGTACTTTGCAGTTCTGTTTTAATGCGAATATTGTTGCCTTTCATAAACACATGCTCTTGTCTTTCACAGGAAATATCAGTGGGGATATCATTGATGAACTCATGTCTTCTGACGGTAAGTATTTAGCATCTTTACTTTTCTAATAATCACAAGTAGCAGCATGGGTTTTGTGTGAACAGCACTCTTAGTAGGTGTCTGTTAAATCTGATGCCAAGAGTCAGTATGAAACTACTTCTTTCCCCTGTACTGCCTCCTCTATCTTTGTCATTCTTGTCTTTGCTCCCCTTTCCATTCCCTGCAACAGTTTTATTTAACAATCGAAATATGAAAGCCTTAATCCAGCAAGCACTTACATGCATGAGTAACTCACCAGTCCTTAACTCAGGAACAAAGAAAGAACAGGCTGATGACTAGAGTGCTGCCTTAAAAAAAAAAAAAAAATCTGGTTTAATTCTGTTTTGCCTCAGGCTTCCTGCAGGAGCTTTGAGTAGACAGAACATATTTACATGCCTGCATGCAGACTGATACATGGCCAGCTGTGATGCACTAACAGAACAGACAAACGTCACCCACTTCTGCTCTTGCACCTTGGTGGCCATGAGTGCAGAACTGAACCACAGCTAGTAAGATCATATGCTCCCTGCCTCTCTGCTCTATCTCACTGAGGTGCAGGCAAAGAGGTGAACTCAGCTGGCATTGTTCCTCTTGCCCTGCGCTCTGTAAGCAGCCTGTACTACTATCTGCCCTCCAAGCAGACCTCAGGGCTTATCCAGAAAGAACCATGTAATTATAAGATCCGAGGGGCATGATGGGATTATGTGAATGTGCCAATACGCTGCTGAAATGGAAACAGTTTCCATTTTCAGAGCAGGTACAGCATGCCCAGCTCATCTGCACTAGGTTAGTGTTCCTGAGGTGCAGCATGAGGGCTGAGGCTTCTCTTCTTGCATTCCCTCCCCAAATGATGGCTTCAAGTCCATGCTTGAAATGCAGTGCACAGAGAAATTGCTAGCCTCCATTTTTCATCTGTAAAATAGGGACAATGGTAACTTCCTTAAAACGGTAAATATTTGAAGGCTGATACATGCAATACTGTAACAAGATGAAGGAATATAAATATAAATGGCTTTCTGATGAAAGTTTCAAAAGCTGTTCAGGAGCTCCTTTGCTGCAGAAGGAGAATTTAAGTCCATATTCCACAGCTATCACTCCGTTTCAGCAAATTCACTTAAACTACAAAGCAAAAAAATGTAGACATGTCACTTACTGCCTTAGTTTGAAGGCAATACAGGTATTCACAGTATGTATCCTAGCATGCTTGTCAGATTATCAAGACCATTTTAATTATTAAGACTAACCCTTATAGTGGATGACAAACATACTGAATTATGAGATAGGGCTGATATTCCAAAAGTGTTTTAATTTAAACTAAACTATTCCTGCTTTACAGTTTTTCCTCTCTTACGACTCTCTCCTACTCCCGGAGATGACTACAACTTTAACCTGGATGATAATGAAGGAGTCTGTGATCTCTTTGATGTGCAGATACTAAATTATTAGATATTGTGTCAACCAGACTACTTATCTACCTCTAACTATAACATTCTAGACTTCTTCATAACCTAAGTATTTGAATAATGAATGTATAACTTCTTAGTTCACTGACTCTGGGAGTATATTTCCTTTTGCTTCCTTTAACTACTTCACAAAACAAATTCAACAACTAGAAAAAAGGGCTTTTATCAAAAATTCTGGCAAGTTTTTTCACCTGAGTGCCCTCTGTGTAATCCAGTTATTTGGAATTTTCTTTACTAAGAAAAGTGAAAATGCTTTATAGCCTTTTGATCATTTTTTTAAAAATGATTAGGCTTCTTGCTCACAGTTAACAGCATTTTCTTTGAAGCTTTACTGCCAAGAAGCTTACTATATTTTTTTTTTAACCTTTCAATCAATTTTGAAGCTTTCACTGCCAAGCTGAAAAGTGAAGGATATCAACTTGAGTTATGCTAAATTGTTTCAGTGAACCAATTTTGTGAAGTGCCTTCTGTTTTAGCACTTTAAGTTTCTCACACTGACTTCTGACATTCCACTTTCCTAGATGATAGGAAAGGTCTGTTTGTAGTTTGTATTAAAGTGTGCCAATACTTGTATATTAACAAGATTTTTTTTAATAAAATTGTACAAACAAAGCCATCAGTATTTGTGATCTTCATTTCTTGCAATCCCTTCATTGTCCATTATGCATTACAACTGAGATAACAGGCTTGTGGCAGCATCCACATTTGCGGGTTCCTCTTCCAGATTTGTGGAAACCTGAAAACAAAGGACTTTCAGTTTAAAGTAGAAAGCAATTTCTTTTTAGTCTGCTTGGAAGAAAAACACTAGTAAATACTTGTTGTCTAGAAGATTAGTTTGTCTTTACATACTTAATTTAGGCTAATTTTGCAGTCATCATTCAATAATTTGGGGGATTACAGGATTCACTAAACTTGACAGATAAGCAGCCAATACTTTATTCTGCAGGAGAAAGACAAAGCATCATGCCAGTAATGTAACATACATGACCAAACGGAAATAGGCTCAGCTTTTAGTTCGCAAGCGCTCTTGACAGCACTTTTGCAATTTTGGAGAAAATACTATTACAGCCTGAGGGATTCAACATTATGTCATGCGTAGCCCTACTAGCAGAGGACCAGTGGTATAGTCTGAATTCCTGGCTGTCTGAAATAACAAACCAGCAGAGGCAGGGCCGCTGGCACCAACTGCCTTGAAACCCTTGCTCGGCCTCATCCTGTGCTGGCAGCACTGTCATCTACATTTCATTTTTCCCTCAGCCTCTCCTTAAGGCATTTGACACTTGTATTGCTCCCAGCGATACAGAAACTTGATCACCCCAGGCACAGTAAATAACACTCAACTTGTGTCCACTTCTCCCAACTCCCTCTACTTCCCCCAACAGCCAGGATGGATTCATCTGTACCTCATCCTGGCCCACTACTTTCTCTCTTCCCCAAACCACGTCCAGAGGACCAGAAAGAGTCAGCATAAAGAGTTAATAGAGGAACTTGTCAGCAATTAAATTTTGTGAATTATTTCTTGCGCAAGGCTGCACGTACCCCTGTTTAAGAGACTAGACAAAGGAAGACAAGTGAAACACTGTCTTGAACCTTAAGTGCTACAGAAGAGCTCTAGTACAGAAATTGCAATTTCAGGTGTTAGTAGATCTGGTGAGGGAATAGGAAGGCTTGGGGATCGGAACAGAAAGAGGCAGAGCTGTTTGGTTCAAAGCACTATCAGGTTCTTCAGGTAGGGAATGGCAAGGTTCTTCCTTACTTTGTGTCTATCCATGTTGAGACATAAGTCTCAAATCAAGCGGCTGCAGCTGGAATTAACTTTAAATAAATAAATTAAAAAACAGCTACAACATAATTTTAAAATACGTTTTGGGAGCATGCTCCAGCTTGGCTGCCCACCCTCTTCTCTTTTTACTTTAGTAGTTATGTAGCACTTGAATATTCAACATTACAACACAACTGAAATTAATAAAGCTAGTTTTATAGCTTTAAAGCAACTGCATGAATTGCCTGCAGTCTTAGAGCCAGAATATAAGGCTTTGAACATGTATAGTCCTTTCATTTCCCTCCTCAGATTTTTACAAAGGGAAATTACCTTATGACTCTTCTGAGGTTCTGCTGTAGTGCCTTTTGATAGATGCTGTACTTCTTTCTGAACTTCAGCAAATGCTTTATTTATTGTGCTAACTTTCTCAGCATTTCTAATGTTTATCTGGGAGAAAAGAAAAAACACACATTAGTATTTTTAATAGCAATTCCAATGGCATGTGAAATTGCACCATTTTTGTACAACTTACACAGCCAGCATTACGTGCATATTAGTAGGTTTATCTGTTAATTATATGATCTAGTCATGTACTACTAATGTTCTAATAAACTGAAAATTATGAAAGCAGTTAAACTTGCTCTATTGGAAAGGGAGCCCATAGTGATCCAGAAACAGAACACAGAGAAAACAAAAGCTAGGCTGTAGACAGGCCCTGCTATACTGCCCTCAGCTCCTCTTAGCTGGAGTCAAGTTCCAGGAAGGGTTCCTTCCTTGATTTGTGTAGTGGGTTGACCCTGGCTGGGCACCAGGTGCCCACCAAACCTGCTCTATCACTCCCCCTCCTCAGCTGGATGGGGGTGAGAAAATACAATGAAAGGCTCCTGGATCAAGATAAGGACAGGAAGAGATCACTCGCCAATTACCATCATGGGCAAAACAGACTCAACTTGGGGAAAATTAATTTATTGCCAATCAAATCAGAGTAGGGTAATGAGAAAATAAAAACAAATCTTAAAAGACCTTTCCCCTACCCTTCCCTTCTTCCCAGGCTCAACTTTGCTCCCAATTTTCTCTACCTCCTCCCCCAGAGCAGTGCAGGGGGACAGGGAACAGGGGTGGCGGTCAGTTCATCATACATTGTCTCTGCCGTTCCTTCCTCCTCAGGGGGAGGACTCCTCACTCTTCCCCTGCTCCAGCATGGGGTCCCTCCCACAGGAGACAGTCCTCCACGAACTTCTCCAACATGAGTCCTTCCCACAGGCTGCAGTTCCTCACAAGCTGCTCCAGCGTGGGTCCCTTCCATGGGCTGCAGTCCTTCAGGCACAGACTGCTCCAGCGTGGGTCCCCCACGGGGTCGCAAGTCCTGCCAGCAAATCTGCTCCAGCACAGACTTCCCACGGGGTCACAGCCTCCCTCAGGCACCCACCTGCTCCAGTGTGGGGTCTTCCACGGGCTGCAGGTGGATATCTGCTCCACCGTGGACCTCCATGGGCTGCAGGGGGACAGCCTGCCTCACCATGGTCTTCCCCATGGGCTGCAAGGGAATCTCTGCTCCAGCGCCTGGAGCACCTCCTCCCCCTCCTTCTTCACTGACCTGGGGGTCTGCATGGTTGTTTCTCTCAACGTATTCTCACTCCTCTCTCTGGCTGCAGTTTCAGTTCCACAGCAACTTTTCCCCTTCTTAAATCTGTTATCCCAGAGGTGCTACCACCGTCGCTGATGGGCTCAGCCTTGGCCAGCAGCGGGTCCGCCTTGGAGCCGGCTGGCATTGGCTCTGTCAGACATAGGGGAAGCTCCTAGCAGCTTCTCACAGAAGCCACCCCCTGTAGGCTCCCACTACCAAAACCTTGCCAAGCTGTCTTGGATTTGGCTGGGGTAGAGTTAATTTTCTTTCTAGTAGCTGGTATAGTGTTATGCTTTGGATTCAGTATGAGAAGAATGTTGATAACACTGATGTTTTCAGTTGTTGCTAAGTAGTGTTTAGACTAAGTCAAGGATTTTTCAGCTTCTCATGCCCAGCCAGCAAGAAGGCTGGAGGGGCACGAGAAGTTGGGAGGGGACAAAGCCAGGGCAGCTGACCCAAACTGGCCAAAGGGGTATTCCATACTATGAGATGTCATGTTCTACTATATAAACTGGGGGGAAGTGGCCTGGGTGGGGGGCATGGATCACTGCTTGAGAACTAACTGGTCATTGTATGGGGAGTGCTGAGCAATAGCATTGTGCGTCACTTGTTTTTTATATTCCAATTCTTTTATTATTATTGTCATTTTATTATTATTATTATTATTATTATTATTATCATCATCATTATTATTTTCTTCCTTTCTGTCCTATTAAACTGTTCTTATCTCAACCCACGAGTTTTACTTTTTTTCTTTCCTGATTCTCTCCCCCATCCCACTGGGTGCAGGAGGAAGTGAGTGAGCAGCTGCGTGGTGCTTAGTTGCTGGCTGGGGTTAAACCACGACACACGCAAACCCAATACAATTTGTAAATGATCTTACCATTTTTAATTTCGTCCAGTAGTTTGCCTTTCAACATCACACCTTGCGTTCCTACGTGTTCATACTATAGATCTGGCCAACAATGTCTACCAGATTTTGCTATGGCATTTAAAGAATCTTCTATGGCTGCAGCAGACCAGGATGTGTATGTAGTCCCTGGACACCTCAGCCTCACTTACTAGCCCAAGTCTGCCTTCATAAGTTATTTCACCAAAGATCCTTGCTTTCAAAGGGGAAAATTTCACCGTTGCAGCAAAGTAAGGTTCAGCTAATCTCAGCTATAGCACATGTTGCTTCTGAAGCACCAAGTCTGGAACAGGATCGTAGCCAAATAATGGCCTATTACATTGCAAATGTTCCAGAAGCACACCGATACATCTTCAGGCAACCCCAAATTTCAGGATACCTACTGCTGTTACAAAGCCTACCCCTGTAATTCACCTCTCGGCAATTTACACAGGCAGAAGCAAACCACGAACAGTGACACGTATTCATTTTGCTTTCAAAGCTTCCAGAATTTCAGAGCGTGTATACATTAACAACAATTCCATTTATTCTAAGTGAGCAAGAGAATCAGTAGTAAAAAAGCAGTGGCAAGAGGCTGATAAAATAAGCCTACTCAGATTAGCACTTTAACTCATAATAAACTGGATTGTGACTCGAGAAATACAGACTCGGCTCCTAACTCAAATAAAGAGTGGATGGGACTGTGGACAATGCAGTTTTCAAAGATCTTAGGTTTCCCATCAGGGCTTGTTACCATTTTCCAGCTTCACAGGGGTGCTGAAAGGATCCAGTCAGTTTTAATACCTGGTATCCTCAGCTACTCTGGCAGGACTCCTCCATAGAAAGAGGCCCTATAGCTAGCATGTGTATCTATATCAAAAGTTGTTTGAATAGTTACAATGGGCTTTTCTCTATTAAAGAATAAACCTATTTTAACAAATTTTTCTGAGCATCTTCCTATACTGCTTAATGATAAGTAAATCCCCAAAGGCTTACTGAATTAAAGAATACAGCTTCAAACGCACAGAATAAAATTTTACTCCTAATAAGCTACTGACTTTTCCTGAATATGTTTTTTTAAACCTGTTTCTCCCTTTATTATACAGAACCCTCTAGACTAAGTGGAGATGTGACGCCAGCAACATGAAGTTGTTTATTTCCAAAGTTTGTTACATTCCTGTCTGTCTACCAGATTAACTTGTCAAGTGGCTTTAGCCTGCAGGAGAAAATTTGAAAGGGCCTTTTTTTAGAGCTGCTGTTTAACTCTGCCCAGCAGACTACAACTAAATCTAATGAGAACAATAAGCCACTAACCTTCTGCTTTTTTTCTCAGATGCCTTCCTAGAGGGACCAGCTGAACTCTCAGCAGATCACACATCTCAGGCTGGAGGCAGGGTTTGAGAAGGAGATACCGTATAACAACTTGCTGCTACCAAGAGGAAAACTCTTGCTTAGATCAACCCCATCCCTCTTCCCCTGCATCGCTCCCAGCCACGCGACCCAATCCCTGCCTCCTCTGGGCTGTGGTGCTCTCTCGACACAAAAAGGGCAGAATCATTTTTGCTTGTTTACTTTTCCATTGCTTTAGTGTGTTGAATCAGCTCACAGGAAGGGTCTGCAGAGCATCACAGCCCATCTAAGGTGCAAGAAGGGGGAAAAGAGGAATTAAGAGTAAAACATATGGCAGTGTGCGCTCTTAGATCTGTTCACTGTATCTCACTGACATGGTTTTACCTGACAGCTGAGACAAAGAGCTACTGGATCAGAAAAGGCTCCATCCTTTCTGGTTATTCACCCAAAAAATGTTTCTCTTTGCACTCATTCATAATTAAGTTTGTTCAACTCACCAGCCCAGCACAGAAAAATGCAAAATGCATTTTTAATTGCTTTTTCTGCTGATTTAGCAAGTTGAATCACCTGGTATGCAATGAGTTCCCAAGCCAGCATCAAGGAGAGCTGTGGGAACAGAGGCCGGAGCCTGCTAAAGGGGGCTGGGGTCGGGAAGGTGACGGGAAGGAGCAGGACCTCCCCTTGCAGTATCTGTGCCTCACAGTTTGGATCAAGCCATTTTGTTAAACCGTACCCTGAATTACACCATCAGTGACGCTGCAAGTGTGGTCTTGTAAACGTAAACTCACTGAACTACTGATGTTGTCTTTAGCATCGCATTCCCTAGGACAGACATCCTGAGATGCTACTAGATACTCTCTAAATGACCCCCCGCAAGGCGACCAGCTCGAAGTCGTATGTGGCAGATGCCTGCAGGAGATCAGCCAAATAAACTTTTCGTGCTTCTCTTATTGAACACGATGTCATCCACATATAAGCCCAATTTTCAGGTGGAAATCGTGTACTTTGCAAGGTTGTGCCCAGAAGGGTTCTGTCCATAAAGCAGCCCTGCTTAGTCGGTCACGAGCGCCTCCTCCGCCCCGCAGAAGAGGCCCAACAGGAGGAAAGGCCGCGCCAGCCCGGCCCGGAGGAAACGCCGCGGGAGCGGCCGGGCCCGCCAGGCCGAAGCCTCGCGCGGGGCCTACGGGCGACGCGGCGGGACGGAGGCCCGCCGGTGGGAAGCCACCGCGCCGACCCCCCGGCAGGCCGTCGTCGTCCCCCCCCCGCGCCACTCACCTGCTTCAGCCCGGAGGTGACGGGCCGCGCCTTGCCCTTCGCCTTGGCCTTGACGGCGCCGCTGCGGGCGATGCGGAAGACGTTCGCCGCCTTCGCCGACCGAGCCCGGCTCTTCCCCATGGCGGCGGCTCCGCGACGACAGCCGCCCGGCTGACGTCACAGCCGCGCGCCGCGGAAGCCGCCAATCCTCCCCCCCCCCTCCCCGCCGCCAGCACCGCCATTGGGCGGCGCCGGCAGGGGGCGCTGTGCCTCCCCATTCCCCGTCCCCGTCCCCGTCCCCGTCCCCGTCCCCGTCCGCCGCGCCTGCTCCCGCTCTTCGCAGCCCGGTTCCCGCACGGGAGAGCTGGGCTTTCTGCGCCCCTCACTGCGGGCCGCCGAGTTAAACGCCACGGTGCCGAAGCACGTGCGTGACAGCCCCTGAAACACAGGGTTTGCAAGGGAAAGGAAAAAATAAAAAAAAAAAAAAGAATTTCGAGTGGGTTGCGGGAAACCCTTCTGTCTCAGGGGCCCCGCCGGTAAAACGTGGATGTCTCTGCGGCCAGTTCCAAAGGGAATTGGCTTCACCCCCCTGGGAGCAAGGCGGGAGGGGAACACCGGGGCCCGCCGCCGGGCCGGGCAGCCATCCGCGCTTTGCTTTAGTTTGGGGGTGGGGGGGTAGCCCCAGGAACGGACACTGACTTCCCCGTCCTTCCTTGCCGCACAACTCGTGCCACTTGCGGGAAGGTGGCTGGCGGAGAGGCAGCACCTCTGCCCGGTCGGAGCCGTCCCTTGCGAGGTGGCACGGCAGCTGCCAGCCGCCCGCTGCCCCCCGGGCCGCCCCGACGGCACCGCGCTGCGCTGCGGGAACGCGGGGCGGCGGAGGGCTCGGGGCGAGAACCGGCACGGACGGGCCGGGGCCGGGCTGCGCGGGCGCGGAGCGCTGCCGGCTCCTTATCGGCGCCCGAGCATCGGGGCGTCGCCGCCCGCCGCCTTCAAAGCGGGCGGCGGTGACGGCGCGGCCGCCTCTCTCGTCCCGTCCCGTCCCGTCCCGTCCCGTCCCGTCCCGTCCCGGCAGGTCCCGGCAGGAGACCAGAGCCATGCTGCACTGGGGATACGACGAGCACAACGGTAGGGCGGCGGGGAGCGGCGAGCGATGGGCCGGGGGCGGCGGCGGCGCTTCCCGCGGGGCCGTCCGTCGGGGCGGCCGCGGCCGGCGGGGCACCCCCGAGGGCACCTCCCGCAGCTGGCTTCGGCAGCTTCCGAGCCCACGGGAAAGCCGCTGTCGAGGCTGTGCAACGTGAGGCCGAGGAGGTTTTGTCTCGGACTGCTGCGGGGCTGGCTGCTGCGAGAGGGGTTCCGTGCTTGCAGCATCCCCTGCGAGTGCCGGGTTGGGGGTGGCTCTGAGCCGGGTCTGTCTCTCGCTCCCTGTAGGGGTTTGGTTTGCGCGTCTAGCGGATCAGTTGCGTGTACGTATCGAGTATTAGTGTTAGACGGCCACGATGATCGGAGCTGCTGTATCGGCAGCGTCTTTCCGATGGCGGGGGGTGTTCTGCTTCTGTTATACGGTGGGAAATACTAGGTACTGGAATTGGTCATTTGAATGTATAACTATGTACCTAAGAGGAGGTGCTTTTGGATTTTAGTTGTTTCATGGTTTCCTTAATCTCGTCGGTCTTTGAAGTCCCAAGATGCGCTCATCAGCAGGCTTAAAGACTTTCCTCTGTTTTGCATTGTAAGTCATGCAAACGCTGCTCCTGCGTGCAGACAGGCTCACAGGTCATGCAAGTAGAAATGAAAATGCTTTTGTAAATTGGAGACTCAGCTCTGATAAAATAAATGGAATAACTTGTGTTGTCTGTTATAATACACAGAGAAATAAAACACCGTCATAGTAAAAGGAGAAAGCTATATATTTGCACATACTAATGCCTATAGGAGTATGCTTCTTGTATATTATTACTTCAAGTTTGGAATACTGTTTGCGTGAGTGCTACCTTTCCTTCCTGGTCCTTTTGTTCCATCTTTTCTGGGTGGATATACTTTTCCTGAAAAACTGGGTGGTGGTGGATCGCAGTGATGTTGCAATGATTAGGCACGTTATCTGCTGTTGTGCAGTCTACTCTACCCCTCCCCTGAAGACGTAAATGGGTCTTGTTTTTCAAATTTGTTTCTCCATATGTTTTCCAAGAGTGCTGTGGACTTCACCTGCACCGTCCAGATAAGCAGCCCACTTTCCCTCCCTTATCCTATCCCTCCTCCTTTGCTATTCTCAACTTCTAGGAAGGGGAGGGCACCAGAATTTCTATCAGGGTGGCCCTGGACCTTGCTTGAGGCCCCATTTCTCCTATAAAACTCTGCTTACTGGCTGGTAACGTATCTGGGGTGGAGTTTCGCTTTCTCTCTCTCCTTTCTTGGAGCCCCCAGCAGCTGCAGGGTGGGTAGTTCCTCATCAGTCCATCCCCTCCCCCCCACCTTTCCCAGGAGACTAAAGGAGAGAGGCATGGATATCCAACACTTCACTGCTCTTCCCTAGCATCAGTTTTGTTTCTCAGCTTTTTCTCTTTTTATGCATTTATTTTATTAGGTTTGCTTGCTTCTTGTTTGGCTGAATAGCAGATGTGGGAGATTGCTCTGATTCTTGAAAAATTTTGTTGCCCTGCATGACCTTGAGAATAGTTTCCCTGAAACTAAGATTAACTTTTGCAACTAATGAGGCAGAAACAAAATGAAATTAATTAAATCTGGTGCAGTCATATATTAAAGTTGACTTCCTGAAGAGTTGGAAAGACATCTGCATTCACTCCGAGTTCTGCATTTGTTACCTGCAGTGATAAAAGCGCTGTTTTTTTAACCAGAGGGAAACTCATTTGCCCCTTAGCAATAATAACAGCAACATAAATCATCATGTGCATAAACTGTAAGATATTACACATACATGTCTGCATATATGGTATATCTATGTATAAGGACATGGGCTGAGTGTTACACACAGAATTAAATGTTCTCCCCTGCTTTGATGCACGTATTTCTGAAATGCAAAGAGGCATTATTTTATTTCTATGCAAACCATGGCCTTTGCTTTCATCCCACTGTTCTTACCTCACAGTTTTTATGGTGCTTATGTATGGAGGCATAATACTGAGATCTTGAAAAATGGCTTCACTGTGGCATCATGCATGCATTTCTTTGCTGCTCAAGGTTCCTGTGAAGAGGGGAATGTTCTCGCCCCTTCACAGAAACAGTCCTTTCAGTTAGCTGAGGAATTGCCTTAGAAGACAAATCAACTGCCTTCAGTTTACTATTTGTTTAATAAAATGTATGGAAAGTACTTACATGCATTATGTTTTACTGCAAAAATGTCTCTTGATTCAGTTACTGCTATTAACACTGAGGCATTTTATAAATAAAAAGGGGATATGAATTCGTAGAATCATAGAATCATTTAGGTTGGAAAAGACCTTTAAGATCATCGACTCCAACCGTAATTCCTTATACTATTTTTTTCTCCCTGACAATAATTACATAATTTTGATGTCTGCTTTAAAAAACAGCACTTAATTTTACCCATTGTGAATTTCCAACTGGTTTTATTTGAGCTAATCTTATTGTAACGCAATATGGAACTAAATTACTGGCAAACCTAACTTTATAAGTTTAAGCATTTTGTATATGGTAAACTGGGCAATGAATTCTCTTTAGGAATAAATGAGGACGTGATCCTGCAAAGGTCAGACCATGCCAAACTAATGACCTTTCTGCATATAATAGCAAACTGTCCAAAAAAAGAATCCACTTTTTCACCTGTACATGCTCTATTTATGCAAGTTTAGAGGCTCACTGCAACTGAACCGTATCCTGCGATGTCTCCACTAGGCTTGTTTCAAGTTAGTCTATACATTTGATGAAACTCATCATCTTTAACTCCAGCTGCATTAAAAAAAAAGTTAGGTGCTATAGGGAGTTTTATTTCCTGACAAATTTGTAACTGCCTTCCTTATGAGATCTATTTCATGAAATGAATGTGTGCAGTGCTAGTGGGTACGATAAGTAGCAATAGTCTGATCTAAAAGTGACAGAGGTATGCATCGCATATGATAATTCTGTGTCCAAAATAAAGGCATGCAATCTTGAGAGCAGATGGTTTGGGTTTTTTGTCCTAACTCTTGGTCACAATGGCTTTGACTGTAATGTCCTCTAGCAACAGAACATTTTCCCATCAACAGAATGGGATTTCATAAGTTCAAAAATTGGTATATTTAATCATGTTCCTACAGTAAATTAAAAAATGAAGGGATGTGAACCCGTGAGTTACACTTTCCTGGGTATGTCTTAAAGTACATATCTGGAAAATTGAAGTGTACACTATGTTGAGATGCAGGCATGTAATTCAGGTCCAAATTCAGAAGAAATTTTCACCCTGGAGAAATTTTCACCATTGGCTTGAATCTGATTGTATGACATGCATTTGAGCATCTCTTCCAACTGTAATGACTTATTTTCCAACAGGCGTACACAAAGTTTGCTTTGGGGTGGGGTCTGTTGTAATGAATTGAGTCATAATTTTCCCAGAGTGGCAAGAGTATGATAATTGTATTAGATTGCTGGTAGATAATCTAGTAAGGAATACCACTTGATATAACCTAGTGGTACAAAATGAGCTGAAGTTTCGTGATATTTTCCTGTGTATTTTGAACGGTCAGATTTCTGGCAGTCTTGTGTTACTGATAGATGTTTAATCACCATAGCAAAACATGATTTTGGTCATCCAAGCTAAGGACAAGTACCAAAGCAGGTACAATGTCTTTCTAGAACTGAAGTTTATTGTTGAATAATTAGCTAATGACAGAATCACAGCCTTGGGTCCTCTTTTTGGCACATTCATATTATTTCCAAATGCAAATAATTCATATTATTTAATGTACAATAACTATAGGTATTTCTGAGATGGAGCAATAGGACCAAGTAGTTAAGCACGTAAATATATTTTGCCTTTCCTCAGTTATGGAATGTCTGAAACATTAAAATTAAGTAGCAATAAGTTTTTTCTGAGCATCCCAAACCACAGTAGTTAGGTATAAATGATGGAGTGGTGCTTCTTATGAATAAAATTGTGCATTGCATCTCTAACTACAAGGTACTAGGATCTAAACACAATTAAAATTATATAAATTAAAATTACTATATGTAATTAAAATATTGAATAGCTTTGATGACCATTTGTGAAGTGGGAAGAATTAAGTTTAAACAGCTTTATATTTCAAACCAGTAGGATTTTTATCGTCTGCTTAGAAGCGGTTTCCTTAATGAGTTTAGTTAATGAAGTCATTAACAAAAGGACTTTTTAACAAACTCAAGACTGAAGGCCCTTGCCTTTGTGCTACCTGAGGTTTAAGTCTTAGTCTGGTCTTTACAAGCTACTCCTTCCCTCTTCCGTTTTTCGGTGCTGCTCAGAGGAGCATCAGTCTCTGCCCAGGTGGCCGTGCAAGCTGCTTCCCCAGGGCGCCGTGGGGCACTTCCCTCCCTGATTTACTGCCGGGGTGCTTGGGTTTTTTTAGCACCTGTGAGTTTCTGAGCTATGTTCACTTTGATTGAAGTCGAGGAGAGAAAACTATCTGACAACTTTTGATGTTAGGCTATTAATCACAGCATAATATAGTTTTATCCTTTTTTTTCTCGTGTTTATTTAAGTGATAAGCCATCCAGAAAGACCCAAACCAACAAGCTGATTTTTAGATGGAGATCAGTTACCTTCATAGGTAGGAGTTCATAGGGAGTTATGAGGATTTCCACTGATGCAGATTTTACAAGATCAGTTTCGATGATCATTTTTAAGTTTTTCTTACATCCAGTCTTTCTCAGTTGATTTATTATGCTTCTTACCCATGATAAGCCTGGAGGAAAAACAAGTGCTATGCTCTTTATAATATTATTTATAATAGCCCTGAAGACTTTTCCATTTTTCCTTTTCCCTTTTCCATTTTCCCTTACCTTACCCTCTTTTCCATCCTAAACCTTGTTTGCTATCTTTACCTTATAGAATACATTCCCCAAGCAACTTATTATTCCTATTTGTCTTCTATGGCCTCTTTCCACATTGTTTATTATTCAATTATGGTTCAACAGTGGCACATATATTCTTAGCGAGGTCCCTCTGATGTTTAGTAGATAAGAACAGACACCTCACATGTCTCATCTGTGAAACATTTCTTACTATTTTAGAATGACATTTGCCATTTTTCTAATATCCATATTGTTGATTTACAGAGACAATGCTTTTCAGCTGACTTTTGGCTTAGCTTGCATGGAGAGAGGAAGGTTAACTCGAGATCACTAGTATTGATTAACAGCTTCTTTAGTGTTTTAATTTCTAGCTAACTCTGGTGAATGGTGGTGCAAGTCTGTGCCTGGAATATCTGCTCTCATTTATCAGCAGGAGGTGGTAGAAATCCAAACCTTGTGCAGGCACCACTGTCCTGAGTATTCCTGCTCTTTGCTGATGTTGTCAGCACTATACTAGTGTGTGTGTATGTGTGCGTGGGGGTGTCTGTGTAGACTTTATGGTTAGAGGGTGACAGTCTCTCTTGTGTTGTGACAGCTGGTTTGCAGCGTTGATGCACTGGGAGGAGGTGATCAGTTGTGCAGCGATGCTTAGGTTACAGGCACTGCCATCAGGCCCCAGGAGAGCCCATGCACCACTCAGCCTTGTTATCTTTTTTGACATCTTCCCTTCTCATTCAGCATAGTCAGTAGAAGATGTGTTCTCAGGTCTTTTGCAGCCAATGACTAAGGTATAAAAAAACCTTTACTGCAGGGATTTCGGATAGGTAAAAGGTAATCCTTAAACACATAATAAGACATGGTATTAGACAAAAATGGCATGTAAAAAATCTATTGGGGCACAGTGCCTGTTGGATACAGGATGCTTGATTTGAATGAGCATTTGTTCGATATGTCTTGTGCATAGTTGAGTCTTAACTGTAAATAGTTAAATATCTACCTACTGCATGTGGCCTTGTTCAAAGGCCAAATACAGTTAGATACACCATGCAAGGTAGATAAAGGGGTCCTGAGAACTGCTGTTGCAATGTGGTGCAGCAAAAGTAGCTGAATATTTTGATCTGTGTTTTTCTGATGCACCCTTTCTGAATTTAAAAGATGCAAACACGAACAATTCAAGCAGAGTTTTCTTTCATATGAAGCAGGGCACTGCCATCAATTTAGGCTTCTTCAATGCATTGCAGGGCCCGCCCACTGGAAGGAGGTTTTTCCTGTCGCTAATGGAGACCGTCAGTCACCCATCGACATCAAAACTGAGGAAACCAAGTATGATCCCTCTCTCCGTCCTCTAAACCCCAATTACGATCCGGCTTCTGCTAAAATCATCCTTAACAATGGGCACTCCACCAGTGTTGAGTTTGATGACACCGTCAACAAATCAGGTTTGTTCCTTTCCTGTTGCACTGTGTCTTCTTCCACCATTTCCTGAATAGATCACATACAGCCTGGGCATGTCTCACTACTGGGTATGAACTCCTCATAAACAATAAGGCTTTGCTCCTCCAGATGAGAGATTCCTTTTTTCCCTGTCTTTCAGCATGATACAATGTGGGAACATATGTGGACACGAGTTTGAGGTTGCGTTTCTCCGAAAGTGCTAGGATTCCCTTTTCACAGGGTTGGTTTGATCCACCCCAACCAGCTAGATAGCACCAGCCCCCCTGTTTGAACAGTGTTGTGTACAATTTTTCAAATGCTGCTCTCTCTCTCACTGCAGATGAATCCTTTGTGTCTCATTACAGGTTCATTCCAACCGAATCGCTCAAGTCTCTTATCTGACTTTAGCTGCAGGTTTGGTTATATATTTTTTCCCTTTTTACAATCCATACTTGGACTTCTCATGTTAGGAAGGAGCCAATACAGAACAAATGAAATATATCCTAAGTGATCCCTTTTCTTCTCTGAAAAGTGTTACTGTCCCAGTCTTTTCTGGGAGTATGTAGCTTCCCTTTTTGCAAGCAATAATTCTTATTTAGAAGTTCTCTGGTTTACCATAGTCTTTGTAATGTTAGTGCCTTCATCTTCAAAACCTTCTCTTGGATGGTAGGCAAGCTAGCACACCTCCCCTTGAAACTGTAGGAGCACAGATTCTTCAAGCAATAAAATCCTCTTGTGGTTGTGTAAGGCTTAGCTGAGGATCCAGGCCCATATGATGCTTTCACAAGGATCAAAGCCAGAGAAATACTAATTTGTGATCACCTGTCCATTAGTCCTGAGGACCAGTTAGCTTATAGTGGCAACAGGGAGAGACACAGGTGGAGAGAGCATCATACTTTGCTTTTCTGGACAGTCTTAGTTTAATTCTTAAATTTCCTGTCGATACAAGCAACATTGGATGTTGCCTGAAAGCCATCAGCTGACCGTCAGTGATCTGGTCTGACCTCGAGTGTGTCAGATGCCATGGGACTTCCCAGAATTAATCTCTGCTTCAAGCCTAGTAGGCGTGGGTGAACTAAAGCACATCTCTTAGAAAAACATACAATCTTGATTTCAAAATTTCCAGCGATGATGAAACTACCACAGCCTTTGGTAAGTTGTTCTAATTGTTAATTACCCTCACAATTTAAAAATTGAAATCACACTTTATTTCTGGTATGATTTAGATCAACTCAGCCTTTAAACTCCTTTTCTTTTTTTTTTTAAAAAAGTAAAAAATATGAACATGAATACACGAAGAGCCTCTTCCACTTTCTAACTCCGTCCATGAAGTGACAGGGCCTGAACGTAGTATTTCTGTAGGCTTTACACTGATACCAAAGCAGTGGTAATGTGATCCTCTTCTTACTGCTTTCCTCAGGCCGTATCTCCAAGGATATAGTTCATGTCATGGCAAAGCAATGACAGATGTTGATCAGATAACAAATATAATCCCCAGTCTCCTTCAGAAGACTCTGCATCTTCTATGTATGGACTAGATTCTTCAGGCCACATACATGGCTTTACATTTTGGCCATTATCATGCCTTACTTATCAAAGAATTCAAATCCTTCTGTGTCCATAAACTGAGTTATTCACTATTTTCCCTAATATTTGTCACTGACAAACTTTATCAGTAATGTTTTTGTTTTCTTTCAGGTCATTGATCAAAAAATACTGAATTTTCTAGGGCCAAAATTTGGTCTCTGGGGCACCCCTGTGAAGTAAGCACTCCTGCCATATGTTGGTTTTATGGAAAAAAAAAATCAAATTAATTGGTACTAAATACATTAGCATCTTTCAGTGCATTATTAACTGACTTCCATATGAACTATTTCTTCACTTTGGCTGGCATTGAAACTGGGCTGTCAAGTCTGTAACTGTTTGTGTGATTCTGTTTATCCTCTTTGGTACCACATTAGCTCCATTCTCTGAAATTGATCTACTGATGTTCCAAAGACCTCTTCTTCCAGCTCTTTTCAAACTTTGAGATACTGGTATTTGCCTTAAATGGCTTCTGCCTAACCTCTTCCTTAATTGGAGTGGAAGGGTTTTACCATCACTGTATGTGGCACAAATACACCATCAGGCCATTTTCCACATTTTTCAGCAGAAGTATTTCATTGAACACTGATGCATTTCAATGTAATTGATTTCCCTCAGCCAGTTAGAAGACTGATTTTTACACATTTCCAGGTTCATTTGCCTCCAAGTTTTCAGTCCTTGAAAGAAGGAATTTGTTTTAGGAGTGCCACTTCCCCATCCCCTTTGTTCACTAGGTTTATAGGCTCTGTAAAAGCATGGTTTTGAGTTGAATTTTTAAGGAGGTCAAATATTTTTCCCCAGAGATAAACAGTTCCAGTTCCTTTTCATTAGCCAGGCTACTTGTGTTAGCAGATAGGCAACTTAAGAAATTCTTCTTTTATCTTTATTTGGTGTATTTTGTTCCTAATGTAGTTAGGTTTTGGAGTAAACCTAGAAGAGAGAAAAAATCACTATTGTCCTCCCCAGTGCTCTTAATTTAAAAACCATCTGTTTAAAGCTCCCATCCTTTCCCCTTAAAATCTCTATAATGAGCCAGTAAACCAGCTCAGACCAATTCCCAAACCATCAGAGGAGATACAGAGCTGGGAGAGTGGGGTGATTTGTTTTGCAGTGAATAGGGAATCTTTCTGAATGTGATTCACATTCAAGTCTGTGCAGAGATGGTTTGGTTCCAACTCTGATTAGCAAGAGGCACAAGCACTTGCGAAAGCAAAACAGCGAAAAGCCCACCCATATGCGTGTTAAGTTGAATAGGATAGAATAGAACAGAACAGAACAGAACAGACTATTTCAGTTGGAAGGGACCTACACCGATCATCTAGTCCAACTGCCTGACCAATTCAGGGCTGACCAAAAGGTAAAGCATGGCTTTAAGGGCATTGTCTAAACGCCTCTTAAATGCTGACAGGCATGGGGCATCGACCACCTCTGAAGGAAGCCTGTTCCAGTGTTTGACCACACTCTTGGTAAAGAAATGCTTCCTCAGGTCCAGTCTAAACCTCCCCTGGTGCAGCTTTGAACCATTCCTATGTGTCCTATCACTGGATACCCTGGAGAAGAGATCAGCACCTCCCTCTCCACATCTTCTCCTCAGGAAGCTGTAGAGAGCACTGAGGTCACCCCTCAGCCTCCTTTTCTCCAAACTAGACAAGCCCAAAGTCCTTAGCCACTCCTCATAGGACATTCCTTCCAGCCCTGGCTAATTAAGTGTCAGTAATACTGCAGTTGTACAATACATATGTAGTGTTGGCTTCATTTTATTTATGTTAGTATATGCTCCTTTTTCTCAGACTTCAATCTGATGTCACTGGCTCTAGTTGCAAATGAAGGAAAGAACCTCGAAAAATTTTTTAAGCTCCACCTACTTTCCTCCAACTTTCAAAAAGGAGAGGAAATTATGTTTACATTATATTTTTCTGATCCTCCCCTTTGTTCATAAAACCTGTATTTTAAGCTTAATTTCTCAGTGATTCTTTTAAATAAATTCAGGAGAGGAAACCACTTGCAAAATAGAAACATTTTCCCATCTACTGAGAAATATCCAACCCATAGCAAGACAAACCTGTGACAACAACATACCCTTTAGTGGACCATAACCCACTAATCTACACATAAATGCAATTTCGAAAGTCATATCCTGGACAAGTGAGGGTTTCTGTAGTACTTCAAAGAAATGGGAAGCCATCTGAGACAGCTTGTGAGAAGGAGTAGGGGACTGTCCGAAGACTGAAGTCTGGTGTGAGGTTAGAGGATGTGCGTAGCGGCTCCCGTTCCTGCAGTGAAGCCTTTTCCTCTGCTTGGGTTTCCAGTGCTGACCGGGGGGCCGCTCAGCGGGACCTACAGGCTGCGCCAGATTCACTTCCATTGGGGGTCCAACGACGAAGCCGGCTCTGAGCACGCGGTGGATGGGATGAAGTACGCGGCAGAGGTAAGGCTTTACATGGAGTCATCTGTACCTCAGCTTGTGACTAGTTTTGCCTTGTAAGAATAATGTTGCCCCTCCTCCTCCCGCTTTTCATTCTCCCCCCATTTTATTGAAATACAAGCGGTCTTCCTGAAGTGTTGCATGTTTGGTCCTTTCTCAAAGGAGAACCTATTTGAAAGCTTTGGAGAGGATTAAAAAAGGAGTACAGAAGACAAGAGCTTGATAAGAGCAAGATTTAATGTGCAAGAGTTATTTTAAACGTTGTCTTTCACTGTCTCTCCCTTGGAGAATATTTTCAAAGTCACCTGCAGTTAAAAAACACAGAATTATTTGATTTGGGGCCTGTGCAGTGTAAAGTTTATGCAGTGCTTAGGAGCGTTGCATTTTGTGGTGCATTTAGCAATGTGATGGTTATGACTTTGAGAACCACACCTTAATATCTGTGGGGTGCCTGCTGTCTGTGGAGGTACTGCATTTCAGTGGAGGCAGCGTGCCACAGGGAGAAATGCACCGTCTGCTCTGGCATGGAGAGTTCGCTCCTGCTCTGTCTCCTTCGGTGCGTTTGAGTAGTCTACAGTAAAAAGTATTCAGTATCCGCTTCCTCTTTGCAAATGGAAGTAACATGGAGTACTTTCAAATAAATGGTAATGGACAAATAAAAGACATAATATAAAGAAGAAAAAAAATGAAATGTATGTGCAGTGGTGTGGTCAGATTTTACTTGAAATGCTGTAAGAGACAGTGGTCAGAAAAAAAGTCAGTTTTCTAACACTAATGGGGAAAAGTGACATTTGCAGTGTTTAAAGGCTTATGTTTTCCACAGGAACCAGGTGAGATGGAATATAAAGAATTAATAGAGGTGCTTTAAAACCATTAAGTACCAAAACCAAATTTCTAGCTGAGAAAATATATATATGTTTCCCATCTAAGAAACCAAATGGAAGGAGAAAATATCTCTGAATTGCTAGCCAGTCTAAAAACCTTTCCGTTACCTGTTCGTTGGGTAGCCCTCCACAAGAAGCTCTCTAGATGTCACTTTGGCTTTGGGATAAGAAACCCAGAATTAAGATCAAGGCTTCTGAGCACTGTTCACACAAAAGAAAATACCTCAGAAGGAGACATGAGGATGGTTTCAGTGCTCACCTTCGTAAGGAAGATGTGTAAGATTTCAAGAAAAAGCATCGACTGAGTCGAAGAAAGAATTAGTATACAGGTAAAGACGACTGCAAGGTTCGGCCCCTAAGCCCACCAGGAAGCAGAAGGGATCCATGGCTCCATTCTTTGTGACAACGTATGGTCTGATCAAGGTCTCTTCACAAGCTGCAGTGACAGAGCGGTGGTAAGACGGCATATATTCCTTAAAGAGAAGTCACAAGCCATTGAGAATGGGGCTGTACCCAAAAGTGTTTCACAGCTCTGTTTGTTTGGGGGTTTTGGTTTTTGGAGGGGTTGGTTTGGGGTTTTTTTTGGCAAAGCTATGAGGGAATAAGAGTGGGCTTTATTTAGTTGCGGGAATTTTCCTTTTTGTTCTTTGTTGGTTTTTTTCTTTTTTTAAAATCCACAATAAAAGTCAATTCTGACTGAGAGTATCTGTTTCCTTTTTGTGTATGTAAAAATGTAATTGTTTAAAAGTTGTTTAATGTAGCTTCTGTGAACTTGTAATAGTGAGTGGTGCAGGCACTATAAGCTCCAGGATATTAATGCACCTGAGAATGGCTTAGTGGACTATGTTCTCTTGCCAGTTTAATTTATAATATTCTTGACAACTTTCCTTCAAGGATCTCTGCAGCTCTGAGCCAGCATGTGTTTCATCATGAGCATACATGCCTTATTATTGATTTCAGTGGGATTCCTTACTTGCCGAAGTAATGTTTCAGCACTTTAGAGCCCAAGTGCTTAAAAAACATTATTTATACTCTGTAACACCAAGTAAGAGCTCCATTTTACAGATATGGAAAATTGAAACTCATAGAGGTTAGGCAAGGACTGAGATATAGAGTCAAAATCTTCACACTTCTAGATCCCTATTTCAACCACGCAGCTATGTTGCTTCCCATAGACAACCTTTAAAGCAAGTTCCAGCTTTCCTAAATTGCTCTTACTTTAGAGGTCTTGAAGTGCTGTGTTCGAAAAGGAAGCCTCTTTTTTCGGGGTTTCATCCCAGTTTAAGTCATTCAGTGGAGTTGCTTTTCAGCACTCCTAAAGAGTAAAGTTCAAAGTCTGAAAAGATGGGCACCGATTTTAGAAAAGCTAGTCCCATGCCCTGCTTCTGAGCCTCTCTTGCCATATCTAAAAACTATGGGTAATAAGATTTACTAATCCACTGAGGATTTGCGAGAGTAATTAATGTTTGTGAAGTACTTAGTCTTAAGTGCTGTGCGAGTGTTTGTGCTCTCTCCAGTTTGGCAGTCGGACCATTGCTCAAGGCTGGGACATCCTGGCACTTCCCGGGAACCAGGAGCTCCCGCCATGGAGCGTGGCCAGGATTTAGGAAACCTGGCTTAGCAGGAGGGACTGAGGTGGTATGGGGGTAGACGTCATGGGCTTTTCCTTTCCCCACCTGCCTCGGTGGTGTCTTTAAGCTGCTTAAGCAACTACCACAGGATGGTTCCAGAATAATGCATGTTGGAAATGCAAATGCTCAAACCTGAGATAATCAAGCTGCTTGTAAGTGCCTAACTACAGGTAATAATAGAAAATGACAATTGGAAGGTATCAAAAATGAAATTTTGAAGTTCAGCTTAAACTAAACGAGGGAAAAGGGGTCAGTGCAAGTTTAATGTGTGTTTCTCTGCCTGTTTCTAGCTATTTATGTGGCTGATTAATGTTACTGAAAGCTTGATTAAAGAAAAAGAGGAGCAAAATACTAGTGACGTCCTCATGATTTTCAATCACTTTTTAAAATCAGCTGTACTAAAAATGGATTTAAAAGCTTTAGTTATGTAACCATGGGATATCTTGCCTTAGCTTCTCTGTTCGAAATCTGGGGACCCAACAGCAGTTTGCCAGGCATTGTCGTGTGCTGATTGCTGCTAAATTTTTAATAAACCCAGCCACTGGAAATGCTTTTGCCATTTGTGTGAACTACCTATTTACCAATCTCATGAAATATTTCCATTTAGAAAACTGAATGGCTCTGAATACAAAAGAGTGAAGTAGAATATCAAAACCAGTAAAGTTGTAGTATTAATTTGTGACTATTTGAGTTCAGCGGGAGTTGATGCTGTCTGTGTCTCTTGCTTTTCAGCTTCATGTGGTCCATTGGAACTCAGAGAAGTATTCCAGTTTTGTTGAGGCAGCTCGTCAGTCAGATGGATTAGCAGTCATGGCTGTATTTCTGAAGGTAAGAAAAGAATGCCTCAGCCCTTCTAATAAATCTGCATTATGAACCCAAAGGAATAATGGTGATGGTTGGTATAATTATTGCTAAAGAGATACTTGTTTTATATGGGCATTAAATTACACTGTTTCCTTCATACTACTTACTTACCAATATAGAAATCTGTGCTTCCTTGAAGATTAAAAATATCAGATTAAGAGATTTTCAAGACAGTGAGACTCTTCACTTTGCCTAGTCTGCACTCCCGTACAATGTAAGATGTGGAACTTAATTCAGCTGCCCCTATATGGATCCCAATAACTTGTACTTGACTAACAGGTTTCTTTAGGAGGGCAATCTGAATTGATTCGAGTACTTCTTTAATGGTTTGTTTCTGAGCTGGTGGTTTCTTCTGAAAAATAATAATGAAAAAAACCCAAAACCAGAAACTGGAGAATTTCCTTACAATTACTATATACCTCTTTGCACTCTGTACCTGTTCTAGGATGAAATTAAACTCTTGCAACAGCTTCATTGACTTCTGTATGAAGAAGCAGGTGGAGAATTCACACAATCCATGACAAAGGATAGGGCTTTGGGCAAATCTGTGGTTTCTGCCTGGCTGCCACAGCTTCCTGAGCACAGCTGGGGCTGGTGCTGGCACAGTCAGGGAGCCATTACATGCAGCAGTTGCAAAGAACTGCTTCAGTAATTCAGTCTCTTTCCAGTTTACATTATAACGATTCAAGGAAAGTTTCACTGGATTTCTTAGCACACAAATTCTGCTTGGGATACCTAAGAACAAAGTTTTCACTCTTTTAAGCAATTTAAATTTCAGATGTAAGCCTGCAACTTTTAATATCCTGCATATAAAACATGAAAAATAAATTGCTTTTATTCCCCTGCAGTGCAAAGATTGTGGGTCCTTTGTAGCTGAAATAATTACTGTGTGTAGCCAGAATAAATACTGTCAGTGAGGGAGTGGATCTTCTTTACAATGAGTACTATTTCTAAGGACCAGCTAGTCACAGGCTTGTACTCACAAAATCCATCAGATCTCACAGTGACTTAAGTAAAGTTATATAAAACAGTTTCATTATCCATTTGCTTTTTGATTCTTTTATTTTTGCTATTTTTCTCTGGAGCTCAAGTATTTCTATTTTTGCTGGTGTTAATAGATTGGTGAATGCAACCCTCAGCTGAAGAAGATTACTGACCGCTTGGACACCATCAGAATCAAGGTGATGCTTCTAAAAGAATACTAATATTGGTGGTTGCTTTTGTTGTTTTGGTTTTTTTGGTAATCTGGCTGCTACTCCCTTCACCTTCAAGTTTCCTAGTCCCTAGTTTCATAGCTATCCATACCTAACTCTGATTTGGGACAGTTTAGGAGCGTTCTTGTTAGGTGAAGTTGAAAACTAAGCAGAGAAAGAATAATTTATATACAATAGGAGATCAGAGGAAAAGGCCAATTCTTCACAGAACCTAGTCTCTGACAAATCTGTTGCTGTGAGAATAGTAACAGGGGAATAACATGCTTTGTGGAAAGTTGTGAAAAAGAAGAGGGAAAGGTTTCCTCCCGTTCTGCTGAGCTACAGGGTGAGAAATAAGGTATTGTTTGTGTGAGAGAAATCAGCCAGCCTTACAACATCATGTTTCATACAGGCATCTCTGGCCTGGTAGCCGGAACAGGGAGAAGAAGTAGTAACCGGTGGGCCTGGGAGGAGTGAATGGGGAGGGGAGCAGGTGGCAGTAACCTGTGGGGTTACTCTGCCAGCCTCATAGAGACCATGTTGAAAGTCCAACATCTTCTCACCTCTCTCTTCAACTTCCATCTCATTTTTAACTATGGGGAGCCTATGCTAACACACCTTGGATGGTGTCCTGCTGGCATCAAGGATAGCAGCAGCAAAGCTGCCGCAGAGGTAGGACCTCATCAGAAGGGCACTGGCTCACCTGCTGTGATCATCCAGGATGCTGCCAGCCTGCCCTGTAGTGGAACAAGCTGTACCTCCTTTGGCATGATTTATCTTGGCCTCTTGCTTTTAAATAATATTGCCCTGCTTTTTATTTTTTTTTTAAGCTTCATGTAAGAAATAAATTTCTAAATATATTTAATCTAGAATCACAATGAGCTATTTTTTTTCCTTTCCAGGGTAAAAGAGCACTATTCACAAACTTTGATCCTAGCTGTCTGCTTCCCAAGTCCCTGGACTACTGGACTTACTTTGGCTCTCTCACTGTTCCACCTCTTCTTGAGAGTGTCATCTGGATTGTTCTGAGAGAGCCCATAAGTGTTTGTTCTGAACAGGTATTTTTTTGACTTTTCACTGCTCTAGAAACGTTACTTTTGTAAGACTTGAAATTGTAAATGTGACCCAAAAATACTTTTTTTGCGGAACTTGGCATTGCATACCTTATCAAATTTTCAAAGGACAAAATATGTCTATCAAATCCTGACTTCTTGTTGCCTTTCTTTGCGTAACAGCTATTTATTATCCGTTTTTAAAAAAGAATGTGCATACTCTAAAAATTAACAATCAAAAATAACCCACAAGGAACTTACAGAAAAAAGGGTTCTGGTGATGCTTAGAAATCCTGGTATTCCATTCAATTCGATTATTTGCATATCCAGCTCAAACCTCTTCTCTGGCATCTTTATTTGGCAGATGAATAATAAATTTCTTCTTGCATTCCAGACATGTAAAACTTGGTGAATTTACTAGAATAATGAAAAGCAAATACAATTGTAATAAGTTGGGGTTTATCTTAGACTATCTTAGGAAAAGTGTGATACCACATAGTGTGATACCACATAAAAGAGTCTACTTAGATCTCTTATTAAATGAAGCTTCATGCTATATATTAATGTTGTAACAGTGACACCCAGTGGGCTGATCATCTTAGGTCTAAAGAGTTTCTCCCACTGGAGAGACACTGAAGTGCGTCAGATCATAGCTTCCAATATTGGATGTTGATAAGTACGTCACCTGCAATATGTTATCAATATTCTGGGCATACTGTAACCCTTACGATTTTTGTACCACAGTGTTTGTCTCATTCATGGTCAATATTACGAACACCTCAGAAAATTCAATACCCTAGGCTGCATACTCAGCAGAAATGGTGACTTCAGTTTTGCGTGAAATGTTAAGACAGTTCACTGAATGGGGTGCTTGTTAGTCAGGAGACCTCAGATTCTGTTTGTAACTGATTTGAAGTCATGTATTTGCTCAGTGTGTGCATTTTTCTCATCTGTATCTCTTACTCCCCTTAATCTGGCTTTGTAAGACTCGCTGCAGTGTGTACAGATCTAGGATTGAAAATTTGTGTTAACATATCAACTTCCCAAAGACAAGCCATTGTTCAGGTTAAAAGGTTCTTATTTGGGCTAATCTATAATTAATGCATTCTAAAATGTGAAATACTGTATACAAACACCCATGTGTAACAAGTTCAGAGGACATGATGTCAGAAACAATGTCAAATATGTTGATTCTTCACTAGTCATTTTTCAGACTGTAGCTATACCTTACATATTAAAGTATAAATGTGCTATATTCTTATACATACAAGCATGCATGTAGCCAAAAGTGTTTGTTTCCAGTAATGTCCACCATTGTGATCAAGCAGTCATCACCGTGACTGATACTATTTCGCCATTTAATCTTATTCCTCAAGTTTGTATTTCTTCAGGGTTTCACAGTTTACTACCTCCTTTTGGTGCGGTTTTCAGGTTGAAAGAAATTAAAGATAAATTTCAAGATTTTAGAAACTCACAGGGAGCCTGAATTAGCTTTAGAATGGTGTGAAGTAAGATAGTATTGACTTTTTTCGCTCTTAATGCAATTAAGATGCAATGTGCTGTACAACTAAATGCTCTATTATAATGGAATGATTTTTGTGCTGTCCTAGCTTTGGTAACCTAGAAGGGAAGTAAGGTGGTATAAAGAAATAGTAAATATTAGAAATATTATATATTAGACAAAATACTAAACTTCAGGTCAGAAATCAGACTCGGATTTCATGAGGTTTAGACATGGAGCTCTGATCTGGGTTTCTGCTGAGATCAGCTTTAAGCAGAGAAGCTCAGGCTGAGATATGAATAACTGCTTGTTCTGTGTCTTCACAAGGGAAGAATTTGGAATCTTTCCTGGTCTGAGTACATGTTTAATATATGAAAACTGTTAATTACGGAAGCTTTCTATAGCACCACACCTACTATTCCAGGTTAATTGTGAATATACTCTTTGAACAAGAAGACATACATAGGTGCACAAAAGAAATTTAATTTTTGGCATGAAACATTCCAGAATCTCCAAACTATAAAATCAAACTAAAAAAATATAAAAAAACCCTGGTTTAGATCAGGTTATGGAAGACAAAGTGTGAATATAGGAGACAAATAATCCTTATGCACAGTTTCATTCTGATGTGTATTTTGGGAGGTCTTCTTGGTAGTCATCGTTTTTCATTTGCGAGGACAGTAATGGTGAAATTGCCATTCCCCACATGCCATAGAAAAATACAGTTGCATTCTTCCTGGCGGAAAAAAGGTGACAAGTGTCTTTAATATTTACTACATGCTTTTTCATTAGTACGAGCATGAGGGTTTTCTGCTGAACCTTGTGTCTCTTTTGATTGCAGCTCGCCAAATTCCGCAGCCTCCTGAGCACTGCTGAGGATGAGGTCGCCTGCTGTTTGCTGAGAAACTACCGGCCTCCCCAGCCTTTAAAGGGACGAGAAGTCAGAAGGAATTAAAGGAGTAAAGCCAGAGTAGTCTCCCTCTGAAACCAAAGGCTGAATTCATTTTAATAGTTAATATACTTTGTGATTTTTAATTTTTTTTTGTGATTTGTTTTAACAAGTAGGTGTTGTTTTATTACTGGTTACCATGCAGTCATTTCTCACAGACAAGTATACCCTGAGCTGTTGCAGGTTCATTAATGTTAACAGGTCTGACTGTGTTTGAGTGCATTGGTTTGGGAGCACTGAGGTGTTAGTGTTGCATGCACAGAGGGCAGTGCTAATCATAAGGGTCAGATGTGGTGAAGGAGGTGTCCAGAATTTGCTACCAAATTACTGAACAGGATCCCTGATACTAATGGCAGTAAAGGATGTTCTGGGATTGTTCTTCTGGTCTCTAACAAAACTTTTAGCTTATATATAAGACTTCACACTGTAAGTCTCAAGAAAAAAATATTTTAAGGCTGATATGATTTCATTGCTGACTTCTGCTATACCGTGCTTACCTTCCTACAAAAAGCAGTAATGACTAACAGCATTTAAGTAAAACAGATATTTAGATCATCCTGTTATTCTGACTGCTTCATAGCAGTAATGATGTACTGATTTTTTATTTTTTTTAAAGCAAATAATAAGGATTTTGTATATTGCAGGATCATTTCAGGTGGATTAGGTGTTCCTGAATTCCACCACATATAGTGATGAAATTGTCCTGAAACCTGAAAACTGCAAGGTGGAAGGGCATAGAGGGAACTGTTCATTCCTAAATCCAGTCTGTTGCATTTGGTGAACAATAGGGACTGTAACACTATATCCATGTAGCATCAGACTCCTACCACTTAAAATCAGGAGGCAGGGGTAGCTGTTGCTCCAGACTGTTTCATACTAGACAGTGTTGCATGCTGCAGCATGAAACACATGCTGCATACCTCACATCTTGCTGTGGAGCACACCACTACTCAGGTATGTAACATCTCCTAGGTACTGGCTGATGTTCTGCTGTCATAGCTGAACTTGGGTGGTTGCACTTATATTCCAAGACCAAAGATAGCAGCTAGAGCAGGCCAAAGAAATCAGATTCAAGTTAATATCTAATAAAAGAGCAACCCTCAATAGCAATGAAATGTCTGTCTTTATGAACTGACTTGAGCCTGTGTTCCTCTCAGGAGCTTTTGTTATCTGAATATAATTGTTTGTTTTACGCCAAATTTATTTTTATTATTTTTAATGAACTTGCCATAGGATATAGCTTAGTATAGGATTAGATTTACCCTCAGACTGTGAGAACTACATAGTGAAAACCAGTGATACCTGAAAGAGGCAGCTACAAGTTTCATGGGCAGCAACTACCACCAATCTCTGTAGTACTTCTGACCAACTCATCTTCCATGACTGCTCTCTATTAATTTGGTTTTTTATAGGTTTTGTAGGGTGTGCCTTTTACCTCAACAGGTCTTTTGATCTTATATAGACAAACATGAGGGAAATCACAATCAGGATTGACTTTATATACCTTCTTATAACTGAGTAAATTAGACATAGAGACATAGATATTTTAGCTTAGTTTAAAATAGGTGGACTTTTTTGTTTTCTCCCCCCCAGAATGTAGCTACTATTGCTGCAAGGCCTCTCCGTGCCTTCTGAATGTTTTCTGAAGGAAAGAACACAAATAGAGCATGGGAAAAATAAAAGGCATTTGGCAGCAGCAGCAGATACAAGTGTGAACCAAAGGGGAAAAACCTGCAGGCACTTTTTCTTTTCTGGTATAGGGAGAAGAATGCAGCTGAAAAGACGTCAGGTTGGTTCTTTCTGAATGAGGACGTCTGGAAAGTGTGCATGGAGAGAGCGGGAGTGTGTTGCGTGTTTTCACACCCTTTTTTAGACTTAGTGTTGGATCTGATATGTTTCCCTGTCATGTAAGTAGCTGCAGAACATGAACAAAATGTTTACAAATTGCACGAAGGTGATAAAGTTTGTTTGCCTCAGAAGAGAAAGTAATAAGGCTACTGCTTCATATCAGAACCAAAAGTTTTACATGTTTTTTATGTATTGAAAACAGTGGAGTTGATCCAGTGCTTTGATATTTGTAAGGATTTCATCAAAATAAAAAATGGATTTTATGAATGTGTCTTGTATTTTCTATTGAAGAGATTAAAGTTTTATAGAGAAGGCTGCAGTTTTATAACTAGCATCTGCAGCTTTAGTTTTGGAAAAAATTGTCACCCCTCATATGAAGTCTATCTCTGGGCAATGTAGTATTAGGTGTCTTTTTTATGTTCAAAGTAAAATGTCTTTGGCAGTGGTAAGACATGCAATCAATTGTACATAAAAGTTTCTGATAGCGCTTTTTTGAACTATTGACTTTTTATAGTGTTATGCAAATAAGTTTTAGAAGACATCATTCACAGTAATTCTCACAATGTGGAGATGCTGTGTTCATGTTAGATTGACCTAGCATGGTATTGCATCTGGGCTGAAAGCTAGTGGTGGCATCTGAAAAAGACTAGAAATGCTTAGTTGCCTGAAATCCTTTGGGAACAGCTTCCCAGGTTATCCATCTGCTGCAACTGTAAGGTGAGAGCATGGACCCAGTCTCAGCACTGAGCACTTGGTTGCATCCTCAGTCACTAACTTGCTCTATGCCCAAGCTGCACTGAATCTCAACCAGACTACATGATGTGCTCCCAGGGAATTAAATCTCAAGTGTGGGCTCCATACTGTGCTAAGATGACTCTAGAGCAAACAAGGCTAAAATATTGATGGAGCCTTTGTACTAAGAAGAATGAAAAGCTCAGTGATCAAAAAACATATAGGGTATTTGCTGAAAATAGTAGCTGTCAAGAATTGTACACGGCTGGATAGTTGATCACTCATAAGCTTACTCTCAGAATTAAATAAACTGCAGTAGAGCCTTGGGGTCAGCTCTGCTGGTTTTGGCACAGGAGGGAAGCAGTGTGCTCTGCTGTGCTTATAGCCTTTGCCAGTCATGCTCATTATGTCTTTCACGTTGCAAAGACAGAGTTTAACATCAGCTGGGAATTTTCTTTATGTCAAAGAAAAAACCTGGGAAGTAGCTGTCTTTCCTTCTGGAGTACAGGGGACTGAAGATCAGGCAGACATCTGTTTGCTGCCATGCACCCACTTGCTACGTACCTGTGCTTTGTCTGCTCCTACAGAGATTTGTCTGCTGAAGCAACAGGACTTTGCTGGCCTTCCAGACATGAACTGGGACCTAAAAGAATTCAAGGAATCAATTCCAGGAGAAAAAACCCAAGTCTTCCAAATAATCAATTTCAAAATAACTTTACTGAAAAAAGTAGAATATGGCATATGAATAAAGTAACATAATAGAAAGAAATATGTAATACATTTTTTATAAACTTAATGGAAAGGAAATTTGGGATTTAGTTTCTTGTAGCTTTAGGTTGGCAAGGAGCAGATTGCTAGAGATAAACCTTGCCTAGCCTTCACATGTTAAAAGCTGCAAATAATTGAGAGACTTAGAGCACATTCAGGTTGCAGCCTCAGCATGAAGGTACAAATGCCAGAGAAATGCTGCTCCAGAGATGTTTTTTTTCTTTTATTATCTATTAACTAGTATAAAAAAGCATTGTAACTATCTCATCATTGTGGTTTAACCCCAGCCAGCAACTAAGCACCACATAGCCGCTCACTCACTCCCCCCCCCCCGCAGTGGGATGGGGGAGAAAATCGGGAAAAGAAGCAAAACCCGTGGATTGAGATAAGAACAGTTTAATAGAACAGAAAAGAAGAAACTAATAATGATAATGATAACACTAATAAAATGACAACAGTAATAATGAAAGGATTGGAATGTACAAATGATGCACAGTGCAATTGCTCACCACCCGCTGACCGACACCCAGCTAGTCCCTGAGCTGCGATTCCCCCCCCCCCCCCCCCCCCCCCCCCCCCCCCCCAGTTCCTATACTAGATGTGACGTCCCATGGTATGGAATACCCCGTTGGCCATTTTGGGTCAGGTGCCCTGGCTGTGTCCTGTGCCAACTTCTTGTGCCCCTCCAGCTTTCTCGCTGGCTGGGCATGAGAAGCTGAAAAATCCTTGACTTTACTCTAAACACTACTTAGCAACAACTGAAAACATCAGTGTTATCAACATTCTTCTCATACTGAACTCAAAACACAGCACCGTACCAGCTACTAGGAAGACAGTTAACTCTATCCCAGCTGAAACCAGGACGCTCGTTTATCACTGTGCTGCTAGATAGACTACATCTAACTTCTGACCTAACTCTTATATTTTGTTGGTCCCCCCACAGTCTGATCTTGCTTTGTAGTTGTAGCTGTGGAGTAAAGAGTTCGTTCCATTTTCATTTTTAATTAGCATTGCTTGCCTATGCTAATTTTTCTTTGATGCTTCTTCCCTGGCATCTCTTTAGGACTTAGGATAAAAACCTTAACTTATAAAGCATCCTACAAAAATACAGTAGTGTTACGTTTCCACCAATGTTCTTGCACATATAGATAGCCTGCTTGTTTTTCATATTAAGTCTTGCTATTGTTCGTTTATACAGATCTAGCCTAATAGAGATTTGGTCAGTGACTTAATCTCTTAGATACTGTTATTTCCATACCTTCTATTCGTGAAGTACTTTATGGACAGATGGCCTTTTCTGGGTGTCTGCTGCCTTTGTGAGACAGGAGATAATGCCGAAGTGCTTAAACAAAAATGTTTGTAAATTAATGTTGTTTCCTATTTCTGTCAACCTCTCCGTCATTCATGCCAAGTACAAGTTTTCACTGTGGTGAAAGATTTGCATGTGTGATGTGTGTTGGTTTCTCTTGTGCAGCAGAAGTTGAGGACAGGGAATGTCTCTGACAGGAGAGTACTGGATTGTCATGTGAAAACAAAGGTTCTCTGCCTCCACTTAACAGAACTGATGTGCTGCACAGTCAAATCCTGTGTCACTTCTATTTTATCAAATTTCATCCACATACTTGGGTACATAAATTTGAATAATTTGTAGATGCTTCTGACAGTTTCGTTTTTCAGATACATACAGGTTGCATGCAACAGATAGATGAAATGTATTTTTTATGAAGATCTGATTTAGGTTTTTTTCCATCTTTGATTTGAAAATATTTTGAATAAAGCATCAGCCATTTGAATGTCAACATTTTGTTCCCAGTTCTTCTGTTTTCTACAGTTGTATGAACACCAGACAGAAATGTGCTTTCAATAAAATAAAATTTTTAAAAAAACAGCACTTTGGCAATTTTGAGGAAAAAAAGGAACCCCTTCATCCTTGGTGTTTTTCAGAGAGTTTGTTCTTGACTTCTGTTTCCCCTTTGCCGTCTTTAAACTCCAGTTTCTTATGTAGTTTATGATTTCATGAATAAACAGTTTACCTGGAAACTAAGAATCTCGGCATCCAAACTTATATTCCAAAATTGTTTTAAAATTCTTATGGTTATGTAGAAAGCATAGGTACCTATGTACGAATAGCTGAAAGAACACTGTGCCCCCAGGTGTGCAGATGGCAGTGGCAATCCGAAAATTGCTGAAGATTATTTAAATAGTATTTGTTACCTATTTCATTGCAAATACAGTTATAAATAAGAGCAATATCTTACTGTTGTATCAAACTAAATAATACAAGAGTCATGGTACATACTATTCAGCAACATATTAATTTTGAAGTCTGTTAAAAATGTCCGCAGAGACTAGCAAAAGAACTTCCAGCCTGTTGGCCCAATGCCCAAAAGAAACCTTGAATCTCTCAAAATAGTTTAGCTCATCTTCATGAATAGTTCAGGGGGCCTTCGTAAGAAGAGCAAAGCCCAGAACAAAGCCCTTCACGAATGTCTGCTACAGCAAACCTGTTTGACTGAATTAGTTTTGAACTGGTTGATACATAGCAATAACTATATATGACAAAACAAAAGCAAAGCACTATTTATTAATTAACATTATTTGAGTAGCTGTAACATGGTCTGTAGTATTTTCAGCAGGTGTCCTGAGCAAATCCTTGAAATACTCTTCTGTACTCACAGTCTGATGGTGTTAATGTAATTACCGTTCCTACATATTGTTCCTAAAATGTTTAGCAACTATACTAAACTATCTCTCTATATTCTTTCTGTTTATATGTTTATCAGTAGATACATGATATGCTATATACGTGTTATGTATATGTATATATACACACAGAGAATATACAGGAAGAGCTGGGGGATGACTCTAGAGCACAGGGGATTCTGTTGAGTACTATGGAACTGAGCTGACACTGGACTCCACCAGCCTCCTGAAGTCTGCAGACAAGGTCCCGTGCCCAGAAAGGCTTCAGTTTTGGTGTGCGGATGGTGTCAGTGATAGCGACATATAATAGGTAGGTATGTGAGAATGCTCAATATACAATGTTGAGGCGATGTTACCTCAACAGAAGCCGTGTCTCCTGCATGTTGGAGATGCCCAGTAGTCTTACATGCACCAGCAAACAGTGCTGACGATACAAAATCTTCTGTTTTGACATATACTCTGGAGATAGATGGATGATTGATAGAGGACAGGGATATTGGTTTTGAAAAGATGATAACAGACTAAACTATATTCAATAATCTAAAACGTTGAACTGACTGTGAACTCCTGACAGGTGAGATGTGAAGAAGATGAAGAAAAAAATGCCAAAGATGGGAGAATGAACACCGGAAAAAACCCTTCTTATATAAAAAGGGGTCCTTTGCAGATTGCTTTTGCCGGTAGATGTCACTGTAAATAAGGCAATGGTCTGGGTGTCACCTTCACACCGATACAACATCCCGAATAACACCCACGGTGTCCTGGAGTCGCAGCTTGTGGAAGAAGATTATGCAGTATAACTCACGTATTAAGGATGTGCTGTTGATTGTGACTTACCCCCTTTCTTAAAAGTGAAACAAGGATTATGAAAAAAAGGATTACTTTCAGATACATAACAAAAGATGTTCAGATTTAAAAGATCATATTAGGTGAATCAGTGTATTTAAATGCTCCCCTATTTTCCATAAGCAATTACCATCACGTAGTTCTACACATGCCTAAAAGCCACATGACAGAAACAACCACGATAGGAGCAAGGTTAAGTTTTTCTGTGTTTTCTTCTAGCTGGAAGTTTCCCCAGGCATTAAAAAAAAAGTAAGTCATTTGTGTACAGGGTGCCTTTGTGTACTGTGCATGGCCATGTCAGCACTACCAAGCAGGGTCTGTATGTCCAGCATGTTCTGGCTTAGCTGGACTTTCCTGAGCATGTGGAAAGCTGCCGGGCAGAGCATGGGCAGACTGTGCCAGCGCCTGAAGCTCTGGGAGCAAACTCCATCCAAGGAAAAATTCACACATGCAGTAAATACAACTGAGCATAGGTGATCATCATTGAGCAGGGGTTTTGCAAAGGGAACAGTAAAGATTCATATAGAAAATCTGACCAGTTATTTGGAACCGGTTTCTGCTTCAGTTTCCTGACTGATTCAGATGAATGGTGGTGCTTATTTCAGCCATGGCACCACTATCGCCTCACTCTCTGTGTGAGGTTCCAGAAAGCGTTTGCCTACCTGTCTCTCTCAGTTATGAGATATCCAAATATCACTGCTAGGATTCAAGGCAGGTTTCTTGGTTCACACAAGCACACTCAATATGTGTTAATTGGAAAAAGATCTTCGTGATTACAGAAAGATGGGAGTTGTAATTATGGACAGGAAAATGCACTACCAAAATGTTCTTTTCTGGCCTGCTGCTTTTTTTCTTTTTTTTTTTTTTTTTTTTTTTTTTAATTAATTTATTGGATAGCTGTCATTTTTACTGATCTGGATTTCACCCTCTGTGTTAGCGTACAGAGGGTATATACAACCTACACTGCCTGCACCTCTGGGTTACAGCAATCAGGAAGTAATCTAGTAACCTAGCCCTGCAGCGCAGCCATCTAATAGCAGAGTGGGAACACCCAGGATATCGGATCTGAACAGGACTCGGGTATACACACTGCTTAGGTGTGATATTGCTTAAGAAGTCTTATGATTGTGCTTCACTTTTCCCTAGTAACTGGCGCTGGTGTGTTGCATCATGACAACGTGTTCAAGGGTGTTTGTAGAGCCACTTGCACTAAGCTCCTACTAAAACAGGTTGAGATTTTAAAAAAAAGACTAAAGAATTTTCTCTTGCATCTTGCATCCAGTAATTCATGCAAGAGGAAAACATGACTGACTGAACTGCTTTGTATTGAAACAGAGAAAGCTCCATTTCATTTTCTGAAAAGTGTGTATTGCTGTTTAGTTGTGCTTTACATGTTGTGACTTTATATGTCTGTACTGGACTACTTTTCTATTTTTCTACTTTTCTATTATAGCTTAAGGCTATATTCAGCCTCTTCAGAGTCAGTAGTCATCGCAGTCTGGCACTGGGTCAACTATTCAGCATGCAGGTCTTTGAGTGCCGAGATGTGCTTCACTTCTAGTACTTAGCACTCTTGTATTGGTAGGCACTGTACAAACATTAGCTAATGCTTCTTACTGGCACTATGAATTACCTTTCTCATCTGGCAGGGAAAAAGCTACCCAGCCAAGGTATAAAACCACTAACCAATTTAATGGCTAGATAGTTAAAAAGAAATAATTTAGTTGCATATTTTTGTTGCTGTCACTTTATTTTTTAGTTTACAGAGAGGCATAATATCACACCCACAATGTAAGTACTAGCCAGTTACAGCAGTGAAGAATTCATGTTAAAACCCAGTGTAGCTGGTTCAAAGCCTGCCTATCAGGGCACTTGCAGAGGCAGCAGGGATCCCTCAGGCTGAGCAGGGAAAAGCCACCTACTTCTTGAATGAGTGTGCTAACTACCAACACCCCCTGCTTTTCCAGAGGGAAATGGAGCATATCTGCTGTGCTCTGCAGTGAACTTAACAGCTGTGCCTATTGAGGTAAATAAAACAAGCCAGGGCCCACTTTCTGGTCCTGGAACAAGGGCCATAACATGTCCTGAGTCTGTACAGCTGAACTTTCCTGTGTATCTTCCTCCATATGGTCTATTGGGAACCATCATTTCACCTGGTCTGGGCCCTCTCGGAGAAAGCTCTAGCTGACATTTGCCAAAACCACTCTGAGGAGCTTCCACTTGACCATGGCCAAGTCCTGTCCCTCTCCTGTTGCTAGTATGAGCACAGCTGACACTTCTGGTGTGTGCTAGGAGTGCCACATGCAGCAGTGTGACCCAGGGCTTCACTATCACCTCTCCTTTCTGAATTCAACTGGAGTGGCTGCGTGACATCTTGTCCCCACTCAGTCTGGACACTTAAGTCTCCGTAAGCTGGCTGCTGCGTGGGCACCACTGCACACAGCGTTCCTGCATGACAGTGGTATTTAGATGTCTCGTAAATGAGAGGCAGGCTGGCATCCACTTTCTGGAGTTCTCTACTGAATTTAACCACTGGCATTCATCCTAAGTTTCATTATAGGTGCCAAAATGCATCTTCTGAATCCTTTTGTAAGCCTTTCTTGTGCCACTCCTTATTTGCAAAACGGGTGCATTAATGCTTGTTCTGTTCATTAGTTTGTTGTCTTTCAGCAGAAATTCAAGATTTTTGTGACTTTTGTGTCACAGAAGCTAGCACAAAAGTGACTGCTGATTTAACTATGGAAACAGCCATCGTCTTTGTTAGGTATGTGGTCAGACTGGAACCAACTGGTCCTGTGGTCAAAGCCAGGAGCATGCGGGTGACATTAAGGAGGATAGGAGCAACTAGAAATTGAGCCTCCTCTTCTTTCTCTATGAGGAAAGAGGGGCCTTCTGGTTTGCAGCCTGGAAAACTGGATGTGTAGAAGGAGTTGACTTTAGGTCAGGGGCAGGTCACATATCTGTCTCAGGGAGACCAGCGGAAGGTGTTTTTGGAAAGCTGTGTTTTAATGGTAGGTCTGTTCTAGGGGACTGAGCCACCTTAGCATGGGAGCCCTGCACAGAAACTCTTCTGTTCCTAATTTTGCACCACTTTTCTTTGTGGCTTTGCAGTAGTCACATTACATCAGTATTTTCAAACTGGTACTTAACTCCTTTGTTTAGCCATTTAGAAAGAAGATTTTTATTTCCTTGAAGTACTGACTACCTGAGAGATCTCCTAGTTAATGGAAGGTCCAGCCCTGTGGCAAGCTAGGTCACTTCTGTTGTGATGTTTAGAGATTTCAAAGCATAACCTTTGGGAATAAGGGCTTAGGAGTAGCTGCTGAATCTTATCATTAGTCTAACCATCCCATTGGAATAACTATATCCCTGTATGCTTGCAGATCTACAGAACATGAGTATGAACGCTGTATATGTCACAGCCTTGAACACAATTAAGTTTTAATATATACACCTTTATACTTACAATATTGTTCTTTTGAATCATTTATTTCAATTCAGTCTATGCTTCTTTCACAACTGGCCCAACTTGCCATAGTATCACAGAAATAAGATTTCAGAAACAGATCTAGAGCTTGATCTCCTGTACCTAAGTGTCTGTTCTGGCAATTGCTTGAGCCAACTATCTGTTCTCCACCTCCCTCTCATCAATCAGATGTGCTCAAATGAGTTAAAATGTCAGCTGAAGAAAGAAATATGCATACAACAAATACTTGGAAGGAGGGCTAAAGGATCACAGGATAGCTCAGCAATGTTCATACCAGGGAAACCTAGGAGGCCAGAAGCTGGGTAAAATGAGCGAAATAGGAAACAATTCTGTAGGTCTTGGCAGAACTTTCCTTTGCAATAATTGTCTAAAGCTGTCTGGAGGCTTTTCCTGGAGCCTTTCTCTCCCTTGACCCAATAACAAAAAAAAATCCATGTTACAAACTTTGCTGTGGGATATATAATGGAAATGCAAAAGGCAACATCGTTAGCTGGCAGCCTTGTAAAATCCTGCCTAATGTTAATCCTACAGGACTTGTTCGAGGGCTGAAAGCACTCTGAATAGTTGGAGTCTGACCATTTCAGGCATTCCTCTTGCATATATGCATTTTCACAGACAGAAGACACAATGTCTCCATTGGACTGTGCCGTCAAAGTGTGTTGCCATTGCAGAAATGGCCTGTATGGTTTCATGTAGATAATTAAGAAATAAGGTTCTGTGAAAGGATATTAGACCACACTTCACAACAGTGCAAATCAATGGAAGAGCACACAGTTTGGTGAGGAAAGGAGGGGAACGTGCAGATCTGGCCTCTCCCAGAGGACTGCAGGGAAGCCCAATTGCTTGCACAGAAGCGGCTGTGGATGTCCCCCTCCTTGCTCTTCCTCATGGGGAACCTCCCGATAAGGCAGGGGTGGTCCTATTGCATCAGTTGCTGACAGCTTTTTGTGCCATTACTACCAAATCTGTCTTAACACATTTTTCAAGGGTAAATCTAAACGTTTCCTCACAGCATCTTGTTGGTGTGCTAAGGGTTAGTGTCTCTTTATCATCAGGAAGCAGTTTGGTTTCAAGGGGTGGCCCAGATGACCAGATTGCCCTGGCCCTCAGCTCTCTCCTGATTAACACCCCTCCAGCTGAAGAAGTGAGCTTACAGCAGGGCAGGAGAGGGTATGTTCAGAGGTACCATTTATAAAAGTATTGGCACTGCATGACTTGGTCTTATATATTGGTTCATGTTACTACATTGCTCTGGTAACCGAATGTCCCAGATAGAGATGAGGTTTTATTGCATTAGATTTTGTCATGCCAGACACTTTTTTTTTTTTTCAGTCTTTCAGCCTCATTCACTGCTTTACTCTGTTCAACTTCAGTCAACGGGCAGTTTGCTAAAGATTTCAGTGAGAATAAGAGCAGGCCAAATCATTACCACAAATCAAATTTGTGTGGTCTCAAAAAAGCACATCCCCATGTCGCCAGGATTCCTTTGCAGATCTGATGCTTTTGTGACCAAAAAGTCAAAAAATGCTGCTTAGGAAACTGTCTTACCCAACACTGACAAAGTCAGTGCTCATCTACGTAGGGGTGAGCCTGGTGGCCAGCGACCTCAGCGGGGGCTGAATTCAGGTACACAGCTGCAGCTGGGGCCTGGTGTAGGTCGCGCACAGCCGAGCCGCAGGCCTGTCCCCCGGCCATGGCGGACACAGGCCGCCCCCTTGCCCTGCCGTATCCGGTTACTGAGGGTGTCATCGCCCTGGCAGCCATCGTCCCGCCGAGGGACAGGCGCCAAGGGCCGCTGGGCATGCGACACGCTCGGTCGCCCCTCAGCCATCCTCGGGTTTCTCTTGCTTGGGTGGGATGGATTTAAGCTCACGGGTGTCCTGAGAAGAGGTAAATGCAGTTCCAAGGATATGTGAGGAACGAAGCTGATTCTCCCCCCAGGGTGGGAAGAGAGAGGGAAGCTCAGGGCTTTGCCCAGATCACTCTTAAATTCCCACCCTGGAGTGTGTGTGTGTGTGTATATTTATGAGAAAATGAAGCAGAGGCTACACCTGGCCCAATACAGTTGATGTTAGGGATAAGATATTCCAGCCTCTTGATTTCACAGATTTATCCAAATGTGAGCAGTAGCTCTCCACAGACAAAATAGGAAGTGAACGTAATGGATATCTAAAAGGGGATCATCAGGTGGCAATAGTTTGGTGGTGAGAGAAGTGCTTGTTTCAGGCTGCAGTAACAGAAAGTGCTGCTGCTGTCACCGCTCCCAAAATGGCACAGCTTGGTCCCGCATCCGCTTGGATCCGCGGGCCCCAGCAGGCCAGCGCCCCACGGCAGCACCACCCTTTGCTCGCCTGCTGGAAGCTGCCAGGACGCCTTGGGGACAAAGGGCACTTGGTCCCTCAGGGGAGCAGGTGACTTCTTGTCACCTGGGCTGCTTTAGCACCCTTCTGAGAGGAACCTTACACCTTTGGTTCACTTAGCGCTGCAATGGAGAGCCCTTAAAGAAATCAGTCACAGTATACTCAACTGACGTAAACACAGTCTCATAGGTGTCTTTTTCCTACACGTACACTATTTAAGCTGTCTTAGCTCTAGCTACACTATGGTGACTTTTGTGGCACAATTTAGTTTGTTGATTTTAAAGTTTTTATGGTGTGATCTCTTGGTTACCTCCGAGCATTGCAAAAGACTTAATGACTGAAGCAGTCAAAAAATAAATGCATTTTATTTGAGCTCTGTGCTAATGCAGAAAAACTTGAATAAGGCATGTAAAGACGCTATAATGCATTACTATAACATAGGCAGCAGTACACTATTCATCCTGGTGGGATTTTTTCAGCAATTTATTTCTTTTGTTTTCTTTGATAAATAATGCAATCAAGAAATTCAGAATAGCTAGCGAATGTGTTGGTTTTGACAAGCAGTTTTGCTTGAAAAACAATTTTAAAAGTTTCAAGATGTAGTATTACATCTGGACATTTTCTAAGTAAGTGGTCTACTGCAACTGACTTCAGTTTTAAGTGGTTTATTCCACTGCCCAGCGCTGTTGCTAGCTGCTTCCAAGCCCTGCATTTCCCATCCTGTGCCGCTGGGCTTGCTCAGCACTGCAGCTCTGCATTGCTGTGCCTGTTATAGATGGGATTAAAGATGCAGAAGATTCCTAGCGAGTCCTATGAAAGAAGTGAGACTTCTTGTACAAGGTCTTTCCTTCTCCAAAAGATCTACAGACCCTACAGTAAAATCCTGGGCATCCTCAAAGCACACTTATCAGTTGACACCTTTGTGGTTATAACAGTACACATGAGGAAAAAGTTGAATTAGGAAGGATTTTCTAAAGAAAAAAATAATGTTGAACATTAACCAACCCAATTTTGTCTTATAACCCCAACGAAGGAGTCCTGGTTAATGTGCCCAGCAGATCAAGATGGAAGGGTTTGCTGGAGCCTGACTGGAAGCCCATTCTGCTGATCAGACACTAAATGCTGAGTGTTAACTACTTTTTCACAGCTGTGGAGCTACACAAGAGAACTTTATTTTGGCAGAGTTACTGTATTTTGAAAGTCTTTGAAAGATGAGGAGAAGCTTAGCAGAAGTTCTCTAGACGAGTTGTGACTGTGGTAGCTTGCATTTGCCTGTTTCTCTGTCATTTTGGACTGAAGATGAGTTACTGTGGGGTTTGCCTATTGATGCACAGCACACAGATACCAATATTTTTATGTACAAATAAAATATGGAGTAGCAAATGAGAAAACAGTTCATTCTAGTAAAAGGCAGAAATTGTATTCTTAAAATAAGACTTAAAATATTTATGCTTTTCTGTGTAATTTCCTCAAGTCTTTGGCATTGAGAAACCACCCATTCAAACTACTGCACTGGGTAATTTTCCTTTCCATCTCTTTTATATTGCCAGCAACTACCATTAGATGTCAATATAGTGATAGTTTTATGTCCTAAAATAAAATCCTGTTTATATTTTGTTCTCTTTCTTTGCTATAAAGATAAGAAAGCTCTCCTTCGCTGGTAGTCAAAATCTAGAGAGACTATGAAATGAGCTTGCCTTTCCTTGATCAAGGACATTTCCTTTGCCTTACCGTTTCCTAGACTATGGATTGCTTATTCATTTTCTTGGTTGTCATAATCATTTGATTTTCACAGGTGTTCCTACTTGATGTTTTCACTTGTATTTTATTAAAGTAATTTTCCAAAGGAGTTACACAAAAAGAAGTAGGATAAAGTCATTTATGTTGGAGACAAACTTGAGACGAATCAGTAGATCCAGCTGCCCACTTCCTGTCACCCTTGTGCACACATGCAAAGGTCTCCAACTGATTGAATCCACAGCTCTGCAGCTCAGGCCCACTTTAAATCTAAGAAATTACAAGATCTAGTTCAGGACACTAGTTAGAGAGCTTTTTAAAGAGACTCTGAATGAAAAAGCTTTGTATAGGAAGCTATTGTTCTGCCTCACAGATTTGTTCCCATTTCTCATATGTGTGCCCATTGTGATCTCTTTGGAAGTTTAATTTTTTTGCCATCAGAAGGAAGATACCTCCTCTGAAACCAGTTGAACTGATATAGCTGTGTCTCTGTTCTCGCTTTTCCCACAAGCACCATCATATTTTTTTTTTGAGAACTGAGAGGAGTGAAAACTATCATTTTCCTGTTCACGGCAGTTAAAGGGATGATGCAGTTGTTGCACTAAGGCAGAGAAAAGTGGTATGGTTTGGAGATCACTCATTAAGAAGGTATCAGTTACCTTTGTAATTTGTAAGCTTATGAACAGAAAAAGGCATTTTACTAGTTTTGCTTAATAACGTAATAAGAATAGGTATTGCTGATGAGGATGGCAGGAATATCTGACAGAACGTTGCTTTTTCTGCTTTTTAATTAGCACAGAAGTGGAGCCTGCTTTTGAATACTGAGCTCCTCATTCCCATGCTCATGGGTGAGCTCCCATTTTGTTCGTGATTCTGCATCAGGGATTGATATTATTAGGAAAAGAAGCTTTCCTGACAAAAGGGAGTTTCTTGTTCATAAAGTGAAGGTCTAAGACTAAGCTGAAGTATTACATTTTAGCTGCCATGTGCTTATCTGCAGTTTGTGCTCACTCTTCTGCACTTTCAATTAACAATTTTTCCTTTAATTTCAAGCTAGGAAAATAAGATTAAATGACATCTCCTTTTTTTCAGGTGTAAATTGCTTGTGATATCTCAAAACCTATTTCATATGGAAAGTTAGCCATAAATGTGGCATCTGTTTTGGAGCGGAATAAAGAAAGGTCTTGGTATGATTTTATTGTGTTTCTTACAAATACATTGCATCAAATCAAGTCTTGACTTCTATCATTGTGCTTAACAGGCTAATGGCACAAGGCGGCAAGGGTACATAAGGCAATCAGGTATAAGATAATCAGATTGGGGCAAGTAATTAGTTATTCATTTCACATGTTCTGGTATGATAATTGTTGCCATTCCATCAGGGTGGCAGGTCACAGACCAAAGCCTTATTGATCCTGTTGCTGGATACACACACTGGTTAGCTGAAAAGGTGGACCTAGGTATATGTCCCACTGAATGCAGCTGACTGCAGCAGAGGTGATATTTTGCACTTAAAGCAAATCAGCGTTTGAATTTGTTGGGAACATGCATTTGAAAATTTTCTGTATTTTATAGAGGAAGTGTGAGGAACCGTAAATATTTACAGCACTGCTTTTAATGTTTAGTCAAAAGCATGCAAATGTTAAAGAAGAAACTATATCTGTAGCAACATGTGCTGCAAAACCCCAACAGATAATAGTCACTTATGTAATTTAATGAAGGTACTTCATCATTTCAGTCAAATAACATTTAGGTTACATAATAGGGTCAACTGGAAACCTAGTTTCTGTTCTAATGCTTTATGTTGTTCCTTGTAGAGTATGACTTTATCTACTTCAGACCTTTGCCACTGCCGGCTGTTACATAATTTAGTTGTCACTGCTGAAGCCATTTGCAAAGCTGAGTACTGCTCTGCTTGAGAAATAGTGAAACTGGTGCCCTAAGTGTGTGACTTAAACATACAGCCAGACCAAGGTGCTTTATTTTTCCATGGACGTACGTCTATTAATTCTTTATTAGATCTTCAAGTGAAATAAAACAGCAATTATCACACAATTTCTTTTAAAACACTGATAGCGTAGCACTGTTACAATACTGTTTAATTTCAAAAAGTCCTTTATTAATTTAATTTTAATCAGGCATATATCAGCTAAACTAGAATAAGAAACCATTTTTATTAGCCAAATCAACAATAACCCATTAGTAATTGCCATTAACAGTAGCAATTTCATTGCAAAAACCAACAGACGTCTCATACAATTGCATAAACTCTCCTTGTGGGAAGCTGAGTACTGATTAAGTTCACTCTGAACTATTACTTTGCTTCTTATCACCACAGTTTACTTAGTACATCAGAAGAAATGTGAAGATTCATTAAAAATTTTAAAGTACATTTCACTGGTAAAAGTTATGCATTAAAACAGACTAGTTGCCTACCACAAAAAGAATATGGCTTAATTTCAGTAAAAGCACTAGCCCAATGCCACAGTGAATTACAAAAGCTTCTGGCAGGGCAGGAATATTGCAGCTAAGAACCCATGCACATTCTCATTTCTTTGGCAGATTTTTCTGTAGTCTTTGTTTGGATGTGTTGCTCTTGATGAGCAGACTGAGCTCCACATTTGCCTTGGTTGTCTGGAATTAGCCTCTCACCACTCTGCCTTTCAGTGGGTGGGGTTGCTGGTGATTGCTCAGTATGGGACAAGGTGCTTCCTCTTCAGCAGAAGAGAGGATTGCACAGAATTGAGCCAGCTAAATAGGGCAAGGAAAAAGGGGATATATTTAACTTTTCACTTTTATATTGAATGTCAGTAAGAAATTGTTATACTTCCCAACTAACTTTCTATTTTTTTTTTAAATTAAGCTTCATAATCTTGGATTAATCAAGTGGTCAGTCAGGATTTACGGTACCACAGAAGTACTGGAACAACCAACCATCTTTGAATATCCTATTCACCCCTATATCCAACTGTCACAGAAACTTTCAGACACTGGTACCACTGTGCTATCACCTACGTAAAAAAACTGGGATTTGATAAATTAAAAATATCACCAACTGTGAAAGTAAAAACCAATGCCTTAGAACTAACTCAACTTTGCTTTAAACATTGCTTTTTATGGCAAACTGTTTGTACTTAATTTCTGTCCCCTATCCATTGAACAGCCCAGTTAATAACACCTTGAACCAATATTAAGGATCTTCATAATACCCAATTTGTTTCTACATGCATGCTTTTTATTTTCAAAGATTCAAAGTACTTAACTAGCCTTATCTGGAAAGGTATCAATTCAAACACCTTTGGAAGGACAGGTGGCAATAATTTAACTGCATAAGACAGTTTCATAAGAGTTTAGAACAGAAAGAATACTTACCTTGATAAGGCCAGTGAGGGATATTTAGCTTGTCCTACAGACATTGTTAGGAAATAATGCAATAATAAAGCAATTGGTACAGCTCCTATCCACTCTCTGATAGCACTGAATGGAGAACTATACTCTGGCTATTTGATCTTGTGGCACATCATCAAACTCCCGGCTCAGGCAGGTTTTTGGCTGAGATTTGATGAGAATATGAATTTCTTTGGGGGACTCTTGTAGGAATGAAGATGGGAAGAATTCAGCTTTCTCCCTGGCTTCTGCTTTGGGAGACACAGCACTGCAAGGAAGCTTAAATAAGCAAATCGCCTTTCCTGGAGCAATGGAAGCAACTCCACCAGTCTGAAGTCATCTTATCTCAATTCCCACAAGACTTTGTAAGACATGACTAGCCTAACCCAGCTGAGGCAGAATTGTGTTTATTAAGAGCAATAATGTGGTGTAAAGGTAGTACTCATTTTACAGTAAAAATGAGATAAATAAACCTAATAAAATGCAGCAATACGATGTAAAGTGATAATGTCCCTGAAGCTAAAAGACAAGAAGGGTCTTGTTCCTTGTAACACTGTACCTGCTCTGAGCTGATAGTAATTGGCTCTTTAACGATAATCCAGATGACACTCCTATGGAGGGCAGGATAAATCAGAGAGCCATTGTAGGTCCAGTAATCCATGGATTTAGGCAGTAGGCTTGAAGGATCAAAATCAGAGAAGGGACCTTACTTACCCTGTGGAAGATATGCTGGGTTGATGAAACCCTTGAGTAAGGTAGGATTTACATCTCAGGCTACAAGGGAGTGTATTCCTAAATCAGAGGAGGTAGTTTCAAAACACTAATGTTTTCTCATAGCATCAGAGGTGAGTTGCTTGCCCTTTGAGTTTGACACTGAGATACATCTAGGCTGGCACCACTGACAATGAGGAGTGTTACTCAAAAAAATAAACAAAAAACAACTTCCTCCTCAAATGGTATCAGATACTAAAGAGTTCAGTGATCACTAACTAACGGGCTGTGGGTGGGTTTTCTTTTCAAAATACTGAACTCTGTGCTCCTGAACAAGCAAAACACTTCAGCATATTATTAATTTTCAGCTGTCTGTAGAGACTAAAGGGAGGATTCACACATGTTGATAATGTTTGCATGTCCAGTGCCAAAGTCTACATTCCTTTTTAAAATCCTGTGGGAGATGCTGTAGTGTATTTTTAACATGCTTCACTAAAATTCAGATATTCAGATTCTATCTGTGCTTATTTTGTGCCTTTATGAGAGGCTTAGTGGGAATAGTCATTGCTCTACAAGACAGCTTAAGAAAAGTGCAGTTCTGGTGTTACTTCTTCTCCCTTTTTTCCTTCCTTTAACAGGGCAAGACTTCAGTTTGGTTATTGTGAGGCTATGGTGGTGATGGGCACCAAGGGTAATTTTAAATAGACAGATAGATGGAAATGTAGGATTAGGTAGGAATTAGGAACTGTATACTCTTACTCTTATACAAAGAGCCCATAACTGTCTACAGAGTGGAGCCCCAACAATACAAAATATTTTATGGGATCCCATAAACTCATGTCCAGAATCATGCTTTCAGCTCCCATATCTCAACAGCCTCCTTCATCTGAACCCCTGCATTATTCTGAAGTCTTCAAAAAGGCAGATGAAAGAATGTGTAGATTTTAATTTAACTACTCTCTATATTATCATGATCAGGCTGTGATAATGTTTATCTCAGTCTTTACTGAATCCAAGGCTTTCAGGTTTTCATTGCATAAGCCAAGCTGTAAATAAAAAAAAATACTTTAAAATCCTAAATATGTAACAACAGTTTTATTCTAACAGAATCAAGAATAAGAATGTACTTTATAAATGTTGATTAGTTTAGCTTTGCAAACCACTATGAATGAGACAAAATTTAGACTTTTGAGGAAATAACAGGAAGTTTTGCTTCTGCTTTGCAGATTAATGCAAACAGTAGTGCGAAAATAATCTGTGATTCAGAAGTATATGATTGCTTTGATCATATATGCTTATCCTTGAAATTCACTTTGAAAGCATTCAGAGAGATGGTTTTGCTAGTATCTTTTTTACAGTGTGAACTATGAGTGATTATATTTCAACAGTATATAGTCATATATAATATTATTTTATGATATTTCCTTAATATAACAAAGTCCTTAATAATAAGAAGTTCTTTTTCCTGCTGCAGTTGCTTTTGAAAAGCTAAATATGCATAGATTCGAGATTTCTTGGAGTTCCAATTTAGAATTTTCTTTTCTGATTGATAGACAGTAATAGCACATATGACTCAAACCGTCTTTCTGTGAAAGTTCACATCTCTGCAAATGGAGTGGAAAGCAAACACAAAAGGTGTGAGCAGTCCCAAAGGTGGACGAAACACCACAAGCTCACTAGCACCCATGCTTTAAAGTACAGCTCTTCTTGAATGGGTTTATGGATGAACTGGGGATTTGGGTAAAACATCCATGTAGAAGCATGGGCAAAGTTGGCAGTGTGGGCTAAATCAGGATAAGAGACAGTCATCTCCACCGATTTAACACAAAGGCGTGTCCTAAGCACTGACTGCAGTTTTCATAAGGAACGGGAAGAGACACGTGTTTTCAGTATGTCAGTAACTGACCTTCAGGAAAACACTGACAATTGCCAAGCCATCCAGCTTGTCAAAAGCCTCAGTTACAGCCAAATACTTGTCCGCGTTCCAGTGAATGAGATGAAGCTAAAAAGCGATTGACAGGATCATTTTTGCTGGTTCTATTATAAAGAAATGCCGCAATTAGAGTAAAATAGTTAGAAACGCCACTCTGCACTCTTCGGGTCTGACCATGAAACTGAGAACACGCTTGTGAACACCTGCAGATTTAGGGTGTTCTGCTGATTTGCCCTGGCATTGTCAGGACTCATACCCAGGCTTTATCTTGGGGTAGGCAGAACTGCACATAGTCCTGAAAGCAATTTAGGGGTAAGTACACAGAGATGTAGAAAATCACAACTTAAAAGGGACATATATTTTTCTAACTCTATTGCTAACAGTCTCCTGTGCAATGCCTTTATTTCCATACCTTGAAAAATTTAAGACATTAAATAGCATTTTCAGGAGTGTAACCACTTTGTTACACATGGCGCAATATTTATTCGCAATAGTCCCATTTACTGCAAAAGATTGATGGTATGGCCATGAACATCATGGCTGTGGATAGTTTATATTCAACATAGAACATTCAACAAGTATTTGACAGTATTTGCTTTAATAGAGTTTTAAGGAACTTTTGTTCAGCCTGGTATGTTGCATATTATATCTTAAGCTATTTTTTGTGAAATATAAATTTCCAAAACTTACAGAACTTGGAAATCATAAGAATTTCTTTAAATGCCTTCTCACCTATGAATATGCTTAGAGATTCCTGAACAACTATGTAACTCTATGGCAATAGTCGAGTCCTTGATTATTTGTGTAATGTTTCAGCAACATGGTCACAAAAATATCAAAATTTCTTAAAATACAAAGAGAAGATTCTAAATATAGAAACAGAACATGGAAATTATCATATAATGCACGCAATCTTAAAATTCTGATTTAAATCAGATTTTTTAAAAATTTCTGGTGTTTTTTAAAGCTGAATTGCTGTCTTTTCAACTTAACATCTTTATTGTTTCAACATATTTTAAACTATTGATTCAAAGCAAACTAATAAACACATAATCATGTGCTGCTTAAACACAGCTTAAGTGCCTATCTCTTTACAGCAGAAAGCAATTCTAAAGGGACACCCCTTTCTTATCTTGGCTGTATCAAATGCAATAGGTTTAGCACTTTCAACAGCGGAAAATTTCCTATTAGGAACACACTTATGGCTGTGTGTTCCTAATGCCTAAATTAAAAAAGTATAATCCATCTCATTAGTTTGTCATGTTGTAATGTTCCTAAAATCTAAAAAGCTGCCAAAGATAACATTACATGGATTGAACTTGAATTGTTTGTTGGCATGCTGATGACTATTAGCAGAACACTAAGGCACTGGAAAACGTATAAAATCTGTTACTTTAGAGGTGGTTTTAAATTTTTGCAAAACGGACCTTGTTTCATTATCTGGAGACATTTAATGTACTTGACAGCTGCTGGGGCCCTTACTAGATAACTTTTTTACCTTTTTGCTTCATTAATCTCTTCTGGGTTTCCTTCTTATTCGCTGTTCTTGAAAAGCCAGGAAAAAAACCACCTTACAGTGATCAGTGTGCTTGTAGCTTTGAGGAGCTCCAGCTACAATTATAATGGGGCATTGGAGTCAGACTCTCTAAAAAGCAGCTGATTTAATATTAAGCTGAATGTACTTGTACAGCTGATCTTTTTAACATTTAGCAGATGTTACTCACTTTTATACCTGTACCTTTCAACCCTATTTCATTATTTAAATATGGATTTAGATTATCTAAATTTAGGTTAATATGTACTGGCCACAAAACCCAATTTGCTCTTGCAAAGTCAACTTTGCATGCACAGAGATGCTATTGCTTTTGCAAAATAAAATAACTATCAAAGCTATCTACATTTTTTTTTTCCCCTATGGATGGTATATGTGACCAGACTTTGAAAATTTGACTTTGACTTTTCTTTGGTTGACTCTACCTGAGGCATATTTCCTTCCATCGACTGTGTGCTCCAAGCCTTGCTCATCAGTTTGGCCCCAATGGAAATGACACTGCCACAATCTATATGTTCCAGTGAGAGGTTTGCCATTCAGCACTGCAAATGCATGAAGTATGGTAAAAACATCAATCAATCAATCAAGTCTTCCTGACAAATTATAGATTTCAAAGATTTTATAACATGAAGGCAGTTTTCTCCGTGTTAACATGTTAACATGTTTTGATATTTGATTATTTTTAAACATCTGGAGAAAAAAAACCCAACAGTTTGTGCAGTTAGGCCAAAGTTATTGAAAGTTTTAATTCTAATGCATTGGTTATAGTAAATCTGCATGTCTCCTTGATACAGTTCCAAAATTCAGGTGAAATATATTCGAATACACCTTCTACTCCAGAGGGAAAACAAAAGGAAAAATAATGCAGAAACAGTGCTTGGATTTTAATAACTGCAGAACAAACCATCCTACTTCATGGAATTCACTTCCCACTAATATTTGTATTATTTATGACAATATTTTAAAGGTCTCTTTCTTCACAGAAGTAACGGTTATAGGTACTTGATATTTTCTGAATTTAGATTATGAGATGCCACAGGTGTACTCGGATTTTATTGACAGCGTTTATTGGTCATTAATTCCTTCCTTACAAGCACATAAATGTGTATTGATTCCCACTGTGGTGATAGGCACCTGTATTTGTGCATGATGCTTAGAAATATGTGCCTGGAGTTCTTGCATCACTTGCAGTATTCTACATCAGCACAAAGAAATCTCCTCCTTTGCTATCAAGGCAATAAGACTTTCTGAGGAAAAAAAACTAGTCCAGAGTGATTCCATATGGAGGTATACTGTGAGTAACTTTTACATATGTATAACTAACTCTCCCACTGCATTTTGATTTAAAAAAAAAGCACAATAGAGTAACTGTGTTTAGAAACTCTCCTCCTACCTTCCCCTGCCCAAATCAGTGATTATCCTGGAGGTTTCCTGCTGGAAAATTGCCAGTGCTTTTGCCATTAACACAAGAACACCTGCCAACAAGTCCTAATTTTAAAGAACAAAATTTGGATCTTCTATGACTCTTAAAGGGTGTTGCCAAATAGTGTAACAAAATTAGCAAGCATACCCTAATCTATATAAATACTCCCGAAAGGCAACTAGTCTTGGTTTTTATTATAAATTAGAGAAAAAGAGAATGAAAAAAGAAAATGTCTCACATCCCCCTCTCCACATCTCCTTTTTACTAACCTGATTGATTGTCCTTATCCTCAAAATTCACGTGGAATGAATATCCAGCATTGAGGATCTCTTTGCAAATGGAAGGTTTCTAAGTGATCCGGAGAAGCTCCAGAGATGCATCTTTTTTTGACTTGGGTTTAATATCAATAGGAGATTGGTGGTCTCCATTGGCAGTAGAGTATAACTTGTGCCAGTGGTCAGGTCCTAGGCAAAATAAATAAATAATTGAAGTTTTCTACTTCTAATTCTGTACTAATACTGAATTCATGACACTTTCCTTTGGAACCAATTGTATACATAATACAGATACTTGACATGTTAATAATCCATGTAATTCTGAAGAACTTTTGAAAAAGAAAAAGAAATAAATATTCAATATATTATAAATAAATCTGATTTTCTATTAAAGATAGCTTTTACCATTGTTGCCTTGATAACTCCAGTTCAAATATGCCTTTTTTTTCTCCTTGCAACGTACTGTCTTCTTTAAAAAAAATCTACTGGTGCTGATGAAAGCTGTTAAGACAAGATCTCTGCTTTGATTTTCTTCTGAATTTCAAACCTACACCTGGGCTTTTATATGCCTGCCTAAACAGTAAAGACAGTAATATTTTCTAACCAACCTTTATTGATTTCTTATGATTTCAGAATGGTATGAGAAACTGTGATAAGAGAAAGGATTGTAATAAGGAAACAGTGTGGTTTGCAATCTGTTTACTTTTTGATATTGATTTTGATATTAAGACAGATATGAGTTAGATGCCACATTAAAATATACATCATTCTAACTGTTCAAATGTGGTCCAAAGACCTTTACACTAAATCTTCACAATCCAAAGGATAATTATGGTATAAAAGTGCAGACTACACAGAAAGCAATAGATGCTCAGCCTTTTTGAAAATCCATGTCAATGATTTAAGATATCTATGTGTGAATTTTAGAACATTAATTTTGACAATCACTAAAAAATAGTCAATCTCAGTAGCTTTTAGTGGTGGAAAACAAATAACAACATCAGTGTGCAACAAAATGGTCAACATATTATTAAATATTCCATTAATATGACTAGCAATGCTCTCATTAATAAAAGAGGAAGTCCAAAGCCTACTCAGTCCGAGCAGCTTCAGATGTTTTGGGAATGATCTCAAGCCATTTCTGTACTGCTGGGAATCTTCAAGACAATCTCTTGGGGACTGATACCTAATTAAGTAAGTGCATGATTGAAATGCAACTTCCAAAGTTTTGTCCTGAACTAGGTCCTGTCTTGTAGTTCAAGAATATTTACACACAGTCACTTATTTCTTCAGTAACAAGTTACCATGTCCTCACTCTTTGTTTTAAAGTTAAGTTTTAGTAACACATGGGATTTTGCCTGGCTTAAACTCTGTTTCACACGTGCTTAAAAGCAGGATTGTATTTTTAGGACCATATGCTTGACAAGTACTGCAGCATGGTTAAATAGTTGTGGTATTATCTATATTTGTAACAATTTGAACTGAGTGTATGGAGTAATTATTTCTATATAAAATAAGGTTTATCATAGACTATGTAAGCATTGCCTTGTCATCCTGCATTGCAAAAATGGAACCTGTTGACGTTTTCCTGTTTTTCTTACAGACTATTCTCAGTAATAGGAAACTACTGATATCTGCCTTTGCAGATGTCCACAGCTGACGTCAGGAATTTCAGATACTATTGTGCAAGTAATGTTACAACCTGTAAAACTTCTGGCATCGATGCCTAGGAATGTGACAGCTTTTAGGTATGTCTCAGTTACAGGTGGATTGCAATTTTCTGTTAATTTTTTGTTGTTGTTCAGAAATTATGTTTTACCAGAATGGAAAATGTTCAAAGGAAAATTACTACCACAAACTTCTGCTGAAAGAGAGATAGCTTCACCTGCTTAGTCCCTGACCAATTTCCTAGTGAGATTATTAAGATGATATCAGTGTTTCACTACATCATGAAATTTCTGCTTGAAGTGAAAGGTGCACAATTTATGGCCCTTGGGCAACCTTGCTATGGGCGCTATGTGAGAAACAAAGATAGCAAAACTAATAGATCAGCTGGAAATATTAAGTATGCTGGACCTGGCCAGTTACTAACTTGTAGTTCTCCAGCAGGGAGCCTGAAGACCTCAGTAACCAAGCTCGTGTCAAGCCTTCAGCACCCTGTTGGGGTGAGGGGAACCAGGAGGCCTGCTGCTGTCTTGGCTGCTACGGTCTGGAATGGCTCTGATAAATTACTGCCATGTTTAGTGCTGAAACAGACTCAGGCTGGTGTCAGTGACTATGTTTTGAGGCTTCAGAAACAAAACCTGGCACCAGACACTAAAAAGATTCAATCCACTGCTCTGGAGAACCGAGCCATAGAGCAGGCAGCCCAGGAGCCCCCCAAAGGCCACCTTCATCCTGGGCACTCAGGACTTGGAGACTTTCTCCTGCTGCAGGAGAAGATTTGGGGTTTGAGTCCAAGTTACAAGGTTATTACTGACATGTAAGCCTCCCCAGCTTCCTACCTGTCCTCTAGGACAGAGTCCTGAAGGGACAGATAAGCCTGGTACATTGGGGCAAAGGTCTTCATAGCTCAAAAGTTTTTCATTTTGACAGTAAGAACTCTTGAATGTATTTGGGGGGGATTTAGCAGCCATCAGTAAAATTTAGAAATTCTTTAAAGAACTGTTTTGAAACAGAATGTGTTTCTTGCAGAACAGAAATCCTGACTTTTGACCAGATCTGATGTCAATTATTATCGCTCCTTTAGAATAATGTAGGACAAGTTCCTTCACTCCTATGAGAGCCACAGCACCAAATCGACTGCAGTTGTTCACCCTCACAGCATGGTTAAAGAGACAGAGACATCTCAGTTCCTTGTCTGCTATCAGTCATCTGTAGACAGTGTTGGTCACTGTGAGTTAGTTATATAGATAATATCAAAGACCTTCTGTCAGTGGTCAAGAACTCTCAGCTGGACCACTAAAAAAAACCAAGTGACTAGTTAGATAGGACTAATCCAGTAAGATCTGAAATTGTGTTTATGGTTTGAGTGAAACAGATGGTGTGTTCCTGCATGATGTGGGGACAATATAATATAAAGAAACTCAGTGACATAGAATGCAGAAGAGTGGTGCAAGATAATTTTGAATTTTCTAACAAAGAAAGGAACAAAGTTTTAGGAATAATAGCCAAAGGAAATATAAATCTTGTCTTGTTAGACAGATGTAATGGGAATATAATGTGGAAAAATTGCCATAGTATCTTATGCTTGATCAGATAATCAATGTCAATTTTCTGACTATGAGAAATATTCTTTCTGTGCGAGGTGAGCATGGCAGAGATTCAGTAAAATGATCTCTTGGAAGAGGAGCCAAGATTTCAGAATTGTGACCTTTTTACTGCCTCATCAGCCAGGCTCTAAAGTAATTCTAGACCTCCAATTTAAATGCAGCAGAGTGTGTGTGACTGACACAACAACTGGTTTGCTTCTTGAAACCTAACACAACTGGCTTATGATTTCTCCCGTTACACCCTTTTATACCTCCCTAAGTGCACTTCACCTTTTAACTATGACCCTATCACTGTTTCTAAAATATTTAATTACTAGTATTTCTTAATTAAAGTCTAAGCTGCTGGTTCTTACAACTTTAAATAAAACCTGCCAAAAACAGATGTTTTTTTTCTGTATGAATGTAGAGAGTAAGGTTAATGTCATGAAGGAGCTCTTGAAGAGCTCATGAACCAGGATTCAAAGGAAAAGAATCCAGTATTCTTTGAAAAGACTTACCACTTTTTTTAATTCCTGAAGTTACAATGTGGCTGTACAATCAGCCTTTCTCCAGATGACAAAGAAATTAGGTTTGACTTGAAACAAACTCCTAGGAACTAAGGTGATACAACTTAGGAAGGGTGGCTGATATCTTACTGCTTGTTGCACAGCACTTGCCATTTGGGCGACTTCTTCTGACAAAAACCATTTCAAGGCTTTTTACAACAACTTCATGCAAGGAGGAAAGACTTCTGCACTCAAAGAGCACTGAGCTATTTTCCAAAATAAAAGCTTTTTACAAATCACAATAGGGATTGAAGTAAATTATCTAGGAATGTAAGTTAAAATAATATGATTTAAAGCATTTTATAGTTATTTTTGTGGCTCTCATGCATTCCTCAGAGTACTTGTAGTCCAGACGTTGTCACATTACACTAATGCATTAGAACTATGGGACTAAATTGCTGAGACAGCAACCACAAAAAAATGTCCCAGCAGCACAGGGCATAAGAAAGCTGAGGATCATGGATGGTAATAAGCTTCTTAAAACACAAGCCTATATTCCATCAACTACCAATTATTGCCTCCACATTTTAGGCCATCCACACTCTGCAGGGAAAGTGTTAGCACCTTTCCAGGAAACTGGGATTAAAGAAATGTGATATCCTTGGCAAAACCTTCACAGTATAAATAGAAGTAGATCCCTGGCTTTCCAGATGAGTGTGGACAAAGTCTTAATGTCTAAAGCTCTGAACCTGCAAACCACTATAGATGTGTCTAACTTTATGTATAGCAGGATACCTATCTGTGAGTAAGAAATTAAAAATTAACATAGTATAGGAATGAATGTGAAATAGTCTTATTTTAAGGACACTGGCCAGAAAAAAAAAGAAAACTCTTCCAAAAAATACTAAATTACAAGAATGTTCAAAGGAATTTTTTCATTTTTTTAAGTGCCAAATACTACATATCTTGATAGTGAATTGATTTGTGAAAAAAATCCTACAAAATTTTCAAAAAAATTTCACCAGCTCTCATAGTGATCCTTTTTAATGTTTACAGAGAATCAAGATATTGTTATTTGTAATGCTCTGGTCAAATTAAATAAGTTGTATTAGATGATCTTCCCTTGTAGCTATTGTAAGTAAACTAGTGAGAGGGGAGTTGCAAAGTTATGAAAGTTTTGGAGTGAACTAGAAGGAGGTCGCTTCCAAGCCATCAGGCATCACTTGATCTGAGGAAGTTCTGGCCATCATTATGCAAAGTATTGCATAGGGTGCAAGAGATAAGGATCACAAAAAAAAATAAAATAAGACATAGTGAATATTTGCCTGTGGCATAAAGGCGGGAGGTAATAGGGCCCCAATGGTTGTGAAAGAGCTATTGTCTCATATTACCTTGCGCCTGCTTCCTGCACCAGGCTTTGCTAAAGGGAGAGACACAGCTCAGTTTGTCTATACACAGCTGGTTATTGTGGATAGGATCAAACCTGGCCCCTCTTTGTTAAGGGAAAAGTGTCAGCCTAACAGGGGAGTTTTATCTGCTATGGGCTACAGTTTTAGGCTTTTAATACTAACTAAGCATTTATTTTAAGTGGTGAAAGATAATCCATCTCTCTATTTTTATGTGCAGACAGCCCTATAAAATATAAAACTGCCTGTCCTATAACTCCCTGTCCCAGTTATGAGAACACCCAGAGACTGAAGCAAGGAAAAACGTTGTGTCCAGATAATGAAGTATTCATAATCTTTTCTTGTTACCAGGTGTTCTGTGAGCTTATGTAGTCCATATTTTCTAACAAATATTAACAAAACTTTATAAATGTAATTATGCACCTCATATTCAGGGAATATATTGAATTGCAACTAATACCTTTAGATAATAGAACAGATTTGTAGGTCGACATGGCATGGTAATAAATACAAATTTTATTATTTGCAGTTAGGCTGATACAACATTAAACAATCTGTATCAGAAATGATGGGGTAGTTCTATGGGGGTTTTTTCCTTTTAATTCTGTACCTTCAAATGAAAGCAGCATATATAGCTGCAACAGACTTAATCTGGTTTATAGATATAACATATGAAAGAGAAAGACAGACTGCTATGATGGTATGTTTTACTTGCATTACCCCAACATTAAGGGTTTTCAGCCCTTTGACTTCCAGATGTTTAAACATTTACCAGCAAAGATACAGAAAATCAAAGCCTACTGAAAGCGGGCTTGCTCTTCTTGGTTGTCTTTCACCTTGAAAAGAAACCACAGACCTCAGAGTTTGGGGCCAGAAGTTGAAATCACATTTGTGTGCCATGGGACTGCTGAAAATTGTTACCTGCATGATGCATTTGCAAGATTTGGACCCTTCAGTTGGAGCTGCTGATCAATTTGAATATGGCTTTGCCAAGTATTACTGCTATTGTTTGTGAACAAATTTGAGCTCTACATATGGAGCAGATGTTTCTCCAAGGTAACCAAACATATTCAATTTTTGGAGTTCTGTACAAAACAGTATATAAATAATTACTTCAGTGGTCTGTGATAACACCTGTATTCTGGAAGTTGCATTAGGCATAACTAAATCTCATGATTTTGTACAGAATTGACAGTTGCATAAATAGTAAAAGAGAAATGCCTTCTTTCAGAGGCATTACTCACTGTGGAAACTGCAGTGGTTTAATCAAAACATCACTCCTGAGGGACAGAAAACATTTTAAGCAGAATGAGGCATAGACATACAACCTGCTCCTTGGAAGGCTTTCAGCAGAGAGCTGTGCCCTCTGCTGCTTGCTTGAGCACAGTGAAGAAATAGCAGTAAGAAACTTAGCCTGTATACCTTTCACCTGAAACATGGATGAAATGGGACAATTCAAAGACATCTTCTAACATAACTATTTTTATAGGGTAAGGTTGTTGTCCAAAAGCAATTTCTGATATTAGAATTTTTGTCAAAATGCTACAGAAAATTTAATCTATGTTTGATTGTAAGCTGCATTGGGTGGGTGAGAATATTTTTTTGTTTCCAGTCTCTTGAAAGACTAAGCAGTGAAAAACAGGAGCAGTAAAACTTTTGACAAGGTTGGGTTTTTTTTCCTTTTGTCAGTGACAAAGCATTAAAATATATGCTTTTTTCAGGAAGAGTGGGTAAAAAAGCACTAACTCTTCTATCAAAACAGCAGTAGAAAAACAAATGGTATGTGGCTACTGAAATGGTTGTTGTTCTTTTTACTATTTTTTTCATCAAATGCTGCTAAAAACTCGATTCAAGGCTTATTTGGCTATATTTCTGGCTGACTATTCTGACTTTAATTTGTCATACCTTTTAATTTTACTGTCCACATCGGTGATAGTCACAAAGAATAATTTCTGTAAGCCAGTTAGGGATGCAGTGCTTCTGTCACAGTTTCTCAAAAAGAGTTCTTAATGACAAAGGGGCAGGAAAAAAACCATAATTTCAGTGTCAGCTGTTTTGCAAAAGTATTTCTCTTTTTGAGCTACTGAACGGCTGAAAAAACACCCGCACAAGTAACACATGCAAGTTTTGTTACCAATGTAAAATGCAAATATGTACCCATGCAAATAAGCATATTTATGTACCATAGATGTAGTTTTACTGATTTCCATTCTAAAGATATTATTATGCTAGCAGTAGTCTCTCTTTTTATGCTTCACGTTAAATTCCACAAGCATAGTGCAAGTTGTAGAAGTATCCAAACATATCCAGCTGCTTGATGGCACGTGGGCAGCCTGGCTGCTGCACAGTGCGACTTGTCGGTACCTTTCCTTTTTCACTGGGGCATGTTTGAAAACTACCACAACTAACAATTGCAATCTAAGAATCATATTTGTTAAGAAACAGAAATATTTTCAGGAAAGCCACAGAATTCACAAGTACCCCAGAGCCATTAGACCAACTCTGCCACCTACAGACACGTCATTTCTGTAGCTGCACTAAAAAAAACTCCACCTTAGCCCTGTGTAGAGTTCTTACAGAAGTGAAACTAACAGGCATCCCAATTGGGACATCCCAGCATGTAAACCAGAAGTACAGGAATGTGAGGAATGATCAAGATTTAATGCAAATTCTACAGAAATTGAGCAAGGTTTTTGCAAGAAACTGCAGATGTTTATTCCATAACCATCTTTGCTACTGAGCCCCATGATGTTAAACAGGACTAAGAGGAATTAGTTGTTTTTAATAAATAAATAATGATATCTTTTCTATTTTTAAATGAACAGCAGCTTTCCCAAATTTCTGATAAAAGCCTGATGTGCCTGAAAATGTCAAAAATAGACCTTGCCCTTTTTCCCCTGGTTTCTGTTGCAGTTTAGATTAACTGCATGTTCCATGCTCCCTGCCACCATGAAATCACATGTCGTACTGCCTAGTTATCCTATTCCTCTCACAGAGGCAACAAAAAAATAAACTCTGGTGTACTGGCAAAGGATCAGAGAGAATTGTGTGAGTCCCAGGTCAGCAGAGCAGACTGCAGGTCTCCTCTCAGTTTAAAAAAAGAAGTTTTCCAGCCCTTTTCTGTGCAGAGATGGCCTTGAAAACGTGAAACAATGTAAACAGACTCAAATGGAGCCAGTGAGATGATGTCACCGTGACAACAGACAGAGAGCAAGAGTATCACTGAAGGGAGACAAGTGCATGGTGGCACACCCACTCCTTCATGCTCTTACCTCTTCAGAGAAGTTAAGAAGAAATCCTGAAAAAATCTCCCTATCCCTTACCATCTCCCTGGCCATTGCCCATCCCATTGCATGCTGACATAGCAGGGATGTGGGAGACCATGAAAGAGTCTTCCAGCTATTTCATTTCAGTTCTGAAGAATATCTTTACCTGGCAGGATAGATAGTAAAAAATCAGAATTATTATTTTTGTGAAGAATTCACATTCTGTGTGTTTCTTTGCAGTTTTCCCCAATTTTGCACCTCCCAGTAGCAGGGTCTTAAAAAATGCCTGCTCTTACTCAGAATGACTACGCCCTTGTGTTGCTTCAGTGGAAGATTAAAACCACTCAAATGATCTCAATAACAGCACTCTTTGACAGCTTTCTGAAGTGACAAGAAAACAGTTCTAAATAAAGATATTTTGGGTTCTGTGTTTTAGAAACTGAACAAGAAATTGTGAAGAGTCTGGGGGGAGGCTGTAAAATGCCAGCAGGAAATGGAGGACCTGCAGAAGTATTAGGGATGCAAAAACAATCTGAGACCTGCAGAATAACATGGGGCCAGACTGGAACTGAAGACGTGGGAAGATGGAAAGGAAATATATGTGTAGGAGCACCTGGTGGGATAAGAGTTCTAGCCTGTGGCTCCCTCACTTACACACCTTGAGTACCTCTAACGCAGATACATAGAAGAAAGCTGTCTTAGTACTGCTTGATATTAGTAGTAAAATATTTCTGGCCTTTATAATAGTCATTCTGTACTTTGACGGAGGTACTAATGTTAAGGGAAGGTTAGTCCTTCTTTTTCTCATCTTTGTATTGCTCTCTGCCACACAGAGCAACCACAGAATTTCTGTTCACTGTTTTTCTTACAGAAGTAGTGCTCTGGATGTTTTCTTAATTGTCCATGTGATGCTGTTGTTGCCTTTGTACTAAAACCTGCTGTCTTTGTAGGAAGGTTAACCTCATCTAATGCGAGATCGTGGACTTCAGATATATTATTTTCCCTTATTGTTTCACTATTATCTTATTGAACATCAGCATACGGTGTAACCGGATGGTTCTGGTACATTAACCCTACACATTTCTTTTTACACAGCCAACCATTCTGGAAGTACATTTATTTCATTCAGAGACTACTGAGACCACTAGTTCTTCTACTTCTTTCCAAAATTTTTATCAGTAACTGAAATAAAATTTTAGCAGCCATTTTAAGAATAAATTCTGCAAGCAGGTCATATGCTAGTGAAACTAATATATGTCATTTTAATATATGTTCTGAAACATACGTGAGATATTTTGGCATTGTTATTTGTGCAAGAGGTTGGACTAGATGACTGCCTGAGGTCCCTTCCTACCTAAGTGTTTTTATGGTCCTGTGACTGGAATGTTATAAAACATTTCCCTGTCAGTATGAAAAATATTGGAACACTAGATAAGAATTATACTGAGTTTCAGCAAAGCTGGCTTATTTTCTGTTTATTTTCTGTGATCAGATAGAGGAATCAAAGAATGTGTTGTATAGAGAATATGTCCAGAGTTAAAGAGAAGAAGAATGAGTCAGAGATGTGGGCATTGCCTAGGGAATTTTGAACATTGTTGTGCAACGATTTTTATAATTCATTACATATGGATTAAGACAAACATTGATAATGGCTGTTCTCTGAATTTTTATCTGTGGTGAAATCAATCATAAGAATAATGTAAAACAGCAAACAGACCAGAATCTATCTCTTTGTTAAGATGAACTAACAGAATTGAGAGTTCAGAGATGCATATTTGTAGAAAAAACAGGGTATCCAGCAAGTGGCCGTGTGGGATGTTGCAAGATGGGGATGATTTCAGCTATTACAAACAGGAGACTAGTTCTAAATGAAGGGGATTATAAAAGCTATAATTAGCTAATGCTTCCTAAAAGCCTGACTAAACTGTCGGGTTTTTTCCATTCCAAAGTGCAATACCATAGTGAGATCAAGTATCATGTAGTAAGTGCAGACAGAGAACAAATCTTATAAACACAATATTGTCTGCCATTATTTCAGGACAATCTTGTAAACTCTGAAACAGATACTTTTCCTTTAATGATGCTGTGATTGCTGAATGACTGTTTACTTATTATATTGGAATATAATAAGCACATCACAATTAATTGTCACCAACTTATGGTATTTTTATTTACATGTCCATAGGTGATGCTTCTTTAATCTCTAATCTGTGCTGTAAATTCTGAAGAAAGCAGATGGATTGCTGAAGACAACAGAATCCCTTGTCTCTTAAAAGCAAGCTTACTTTTCTCAGAAGTGGTTTCATTGCTGTTTTATTTACTGTTCACAAGTATTCATGGTATTAACATAATAACCTTATGAAGGATGACTGTGTCTGTTCTGCATGTATCTTACTCTCTGTTCCCAGAGAGTTTTCAAAGTACACATATATGCAACAGTTCAAACTCTGATGGAGAATAAGCAAAAGAGCATGGGAGATCCTTCCTCCCGTAGAGGACCAGCAAATGTGGCTTGGCCTTTGCCATTGACATGTGGGTAACAGAAGGAAGCACCAGAGAAGAAGCAGGACTACTAGCAATGTGAAGGCTTTTCAGGAGTGTGGTTAATGCTGTCTTAGAAAGGACAGGCAGTTTGTACCATCTGCTAGAGATGCAAAAGAACACAAATAAAGTGCTTTGCTGAGACATGCATTGACTAAATAGGGAAGCACAGGCTTGATTCTCCCAAGTCCACCCCAGCACACCCAAAGAACATCTGGTAAGCTAATTCCATAACAAGATCAAGTTACATTAATTTTTGAAACAAATTCATAGTTTCTTCAAAACTGAAATTTTACGTGACTAAAAAGAGACCACTGTTATTTAAAATAAAGCTCCAATATCTGTGTCGGAAAATGTTACTCACCTGAACTGTGTCTGTAAAGTGTACAAGCATCTTTAAAGTGTGAGCACTCCAAATGAAATCAAAAGAACTGGTTATAAACTTAAAATTCTGCACATGCTTAAATTCTCTCCTAGGTTGGGCTTGCTTGTCAGATGGCTTAGCCGGCCAGCAGCAGTCCTTTTCTCTAATTTTGGGGGCAGAGGAAGGTCTGAGACTATCTTGCAAGCATCTTGTCCTTCATAGCACAAATGTGTCACTGTGACAGTGTATCGGTGGTCCATTGAATTCCTGTTTTCTTCCTCACTGTATTAAATAAATGAAAGCTTTAGTTATTAGGTCATAGAAGCAAATGACTGACTGAATATTTAAGTGACTGTCTAGTAACAGCAAATCTTAGTCTTTCTGAGTCAATGCTAACAGTTATCATCGGTTTGGATGATAGATGATAATTATATCTTATGTGATCCATAAGGAGGTTTTCCCTGCAGGGAATGTGACTTGCCTTCACTGAGGCACTGGAGCTACAATGGTGACTGTTGAAGGAGAGACATCAGTTTCTAATGCATCTTCTCTTCAAAAATCAGCAGAACTCTTGTAATACCAAATGACTCATGTTTAGCATGACTCCTGCAGTTGGGTTCTGTATATAAGCATGACTGAGTATTAAAATATAAACCTGTGGTGGAGAAACACTTTTGTATGTGACCTTGGGCTTCCTAAACCACAGCTTGAGGTAAGTATGTTCGTATGAGGAGGACCATCAACACCAATAGCCTGCTAAGTTGACCGTGCAATTAGAAAACCCTTGGGCAGCAGGGTAAGGAGACAATTAATGCTTCCCTAGGCAATTGTACCCATTCCACGTATGAAGGATTTTAAGAAGTCATTCCTAAAAACAACCAGCCCCTGTCCCCAGACAAAACAAATATCCAGTGGGTCAGGAGTCAGTCTAGTACAGCCATGCGATGTGCTCCCATTGCCTCTGTGCAGTGCGTAGGAAGTAAATGCAGAATGTGTCAAACCTACTGCACGCATACTGCACTACTGATCCGCATGTGCATGCTCAACTCGCTGTACATCCAACACAGCAGAGAGATCAAACGCGTGCAGAATGACAGGACATTGTGTGGGTATCAAATTACTCTGCATATCCAGAATGTCCACTTTCCGGTATTTCAGGATGCTTAGTAGCCAGTGCTATTAGATGTGAGTCGGTAGACCACCACCCAAAAAAGGAAAGCCATATATTATTACTAGAAGCAAAAGACCACTGTCAAAGCTGATAAATTCAGCAGTACTTAATGAATGTGGTGTCCCATGCATAATGAAACAAGAAGACTTAAGATACCTTGTGTCTTAAAAAATTTTGGGATTAGAGCACTGCTAGTCGATATGAGATGACTTAAGCCCTCAGCTTTAGAGATTGTGTTAGGTAAGGGTTACTTGAATTCATAAACTATGCATCCAGTTATTTAAATGGAATTCTTTGAATTTGCTTCTGTGGTTTGGGTAGATTATCTATTATTTTACCACACTAAATACTTTTTTTTTTTACAAGATTACAATTTATTATTTTGTTATACTCAAAGACATAGTTAAACACAGACCTTTATTAAACTCAGAGAAGTAGAAATAAAAACTTAAGAACAATGTATTGGATACTCAGATGATGGCATTATTTAAACTTTTTCTTTGTTGAGCACAGGACAATGTAGAGTACTGCAGCAAAATAGCTGAGTAAAACAGAACTTATTAATAAAACTGAAATACTGCCCTCCTCACTGCTTCCAACAGCAGGCAATCTTTTGGTAGTTGTGTTTACAGTATCCCCCAACACTCCAGTTACCAGCCCAAGGTCCAGGGTAACAACCTATTGAACAAAAGATGCAAGACTGGGGCTTTTTTAATGCAAGACAAGGGTGATCTTATGCTTTTTTGTGACAAGGTAACTTTATCAGGTTTGGTTTATTGTCCTTTCACATTGGGAAGCTTATTTTGCTGGAATTCAGAATAAAATATCAGCATTAGAACATATCATAACTAGCTCTTTTACTGAAAAAAACTGTTGTTAATATTCTGCAGGCTTATCTGGGCATCAAATTTTCTATCGATATTATAAAACTCTCTGCTGTTACTCTTTTCTGCCCTGGGTTCTCTGATTCTTTGCAAACTGAGAAACTTGTTCAGAACATAAACTTTTTGAAAAGATGGGTGGCACTACAGGATGAGGATTTTCTTCACCCTTGTGAGACATGTTTTTAAGAAACTCTCAGAAGCACTCCATGAAAGCCTGTGCGAGGATTAATTGTTCGTTTACAGTTGCACTGGCTTGCAGTTGTACCAGCTGTACTGTTTGCCTTTCAGCTGATATAAACAGCTGATCAGAAATTCTTCTTTTTGACTTTCAACAAAGAAAAATCCCTTTTAAAAAGCATTAACAAGTTGCTGAAGTGAGTACTGTTTGGCTGATAGCGGAAAACCCTTATCTGCCTTTCCTTCCCACATCATCATAGGTGAAGGCATATGAAAACAAGTCACTGGACTTTGCAGTTGAGAAAGGGAGTTATCTATGGGTAACAGGATGATTTGGATAAAAGTTAGGAGCCTTATCACTGAAATCTTGCCTTTGACAGCAGGTAGTTGAGTTTAAAGACCCTCATTCATTTGCTGTATCTAGAATGATAAGTCAGTTTGGAATCGCACACAGTTCCCTGGGTTTTGTCGTAATACAACTGAGAGCAGAGCTGAACAAATTTTTTTAGGCAGGCAGGTTATGCAGTTTCTCATCAGGGGATTAAGATGAACCTGGTGATAGGGATTGTTGAAAGAAATGGGAGAAATATTAGAAAATAAAACATTTTGTTTTGACACATTCATTATGCTGAGCAACACTGTATTTTCAAATTAAATTTGTTTTTAAAAATTCAAAATAAACCAAATGATGAAAATTATGTCAGTGATAGAAGTTGATTTAAAAATAGTTTTAACTCAAAATACCTTTTTTCTTACCTTGTTTTTGTTTTTAATTTTCTGTTTAGCAACTGACATCTGACATTAATTCAGGGAATTTGACTTATCATACTACTTCTGGTGCCACTAATGTTTATTTGAAATTTGATACTGTTCATTACTCAGGATCTAGTATTAAGAAGTTACTTGTATACATTTGCAAACATATTTTGGTTACACAAGTATGTGTTCTCTGTGTACGAAAATTTGTTACCAGAAAATGAAGATATATGCACATTTAAAGATAGACTGGCTCTACCTTTACAGGTTCAAATCATAGCATAGATAAAAAATTATAAAAAGATAAAAGCTAGAGGCAGAAATTTCATACAGTTCTAGCCTCCTGAGAAACTCAAGATGCATCTTGTACTTTACTCTTGTTTTGTCCAAATTAATACTAGACATTCCAGGTGAGAGAAGGAAAAGACATACGTTGCATGACTGTAATGTTCCTCTCACATAATCTCTACCTTTCTTTTTACATAGTAGTAAGACATCTGGAAGACAAATAATGAGAGCAGTAGCATATGCTGCCTCTTGATGACTCATCAGAAATACCTTATTTTATTACATTTTATTAGGTTTTAGTCTCTGGAGTTTAATTGGAAAGTGATTAATTAGGTTAAACTGTTTTGAGAAAGGGCTTAATCATGGCATGTATTCTCCCAGTCCTGATAGAAGATCATAACCTACACCATCTCTGAATTTATAGCTAAACAAATGCTACTGGTCCTGGAATACACAGATGAAAATTGTTGGCTTGTTGCCCAATTGTGTAAGACCTATAATTGAAACACTAGGTTCATTGCCTCCGTCAAAAAAGGTATAGTGATGCAAGGTTAGAAAAATATTTTCCATGTCTAATGCCTTAAAATACTTTGCTATCATTTCTGTAGAGAACCTTTGCAAAAAGCACGTAGTTAAAGCTGGGAAAATGCCCAGCCAGAAGCACACAGAAGACGACTGAATAGTGAAACTAGCTTTACAAACACTAATGTTTAGGGATGCAAACTCAGAAATACTAACATAAATTTCAGGTTGCTGTGGGTGATCAATCTGCTGTTCTTTCCACCCAGCATGCTACTTGCAGACCGTAACTCTACAAGAAAATAATGAAATAGATTAGTGATGCTGTGCAGTGCGGACACCCAGAACAGATCAGATTTCTCCCCTTCAGTGAAGGTGTTCCTGTAAAAAGTAGGTAGCTAACATTTAGCATTTGTGTGGCTGTTCTGATAAATAAAAGAGTTTGCAGTAATCATATTATTCATCTTTAACACAGTCTTGTGAGATAGGGAGTAGGGTGTTGTACTCTGCATGATTAGAGTAACATGAACGCTGGCCAGGGAGTGACACCCACAGGTCCTCAGAGGACATCAGTGTTAGAGACAGGACTAGATTTAATGGCTTCTCGTTTCTTGTCATATCCCTTTCACTACAGTTGTGCTGTCCTGGAGGAATTTGCTTTCTGAATAGCTGGGAAATCTTTGCTGTGTCCTTGTGGGATGTTTGAGAAATTGGCAGATACTGCTTGGTTATATAAACCGCTAATATTGACTGGCTTGAGACTTCTTATAGGTATTTCCTGAACTGTGATTCTTCATTATCATATATTTAATCCTCATTTCTCCATTTCAGCCAAGCATATTTCTTAAAACTAACCAATAAGATCTACTAAGGAATGAGGTCAATTGCATTTTGTATCCAGGCTGTGCAGTAGTGAACTGGTGCATCATTCATGTCCTCAGAGAATGCACCTCAGTGTGCATCCTGAACACAAAGGTTTCATTGATCTTAAATCTGAGCAAAAGAAAAGCATTTCTAAAGTCTACAATGATTGCTTGGCTACATAGAAAGGAGTTTCTTGAAATCACTAGAATTGAGGGAAAGACAGCAACCTAGCACCAAGCAAATGTGAAGAATTGAAGAGAATTATTTGTGTTGTCAACCGCTTTCCGCAGTCAAAATTGTGTTCTCCTACAATGACAGTGATGAGGATCTGTGCCTGTGACAATCTAGGGAGGATATACAATCACTGCTGTTGGGAGGGCCCAAGTCTGTAGTTCCAGATCACACATGTGGCTACCAGCAGCCAGTGCTTGCATGCTCTAGGATAACAAAAAGTGTTTCAGTGTTCACTATTACTGAGCTCTTTATGTGTTGATTATAAGGCGTGACCATTGTTATAGTGGCAGAAGCAGCAAATACCAGAGGGTACCCCCCCAGTGTCGCTCCTTGGTATGATGCTATTACTGCTTCCAAAAAAGCCTGAAGTGCAGCACAATATAACAGTAGACACTGTCTTCACTGCAAGCATGAAGCACAGTTTCCTTATTTACCTCTAGCTTATCACATCAAGGCCCTTACTAGTCTTCTTTGCATACAAGTTAGGAAAATGTGGAGTGTTTGTGCCAGAAAATATTCTGTGCTTGTCTAGGAAGAACAGTTCCACAATGACATAAAGGTTTACTAATAAAAACCCCTCAATTAAAATATCCAAAAGGTAAGTATTGATACATTGATACTTTTTACTGCTTTTAAGGTAGCACAGAAGCACCCTTAAGGTCAAGAGTCAAGAGCTTAGTTCTGAAAGGGTCTGAGTACTTTGGCTCCATACTTCAAATGTATTTCTGTACCTCAGCACTACTGTGGGGATGTGAGTAAGGTCGCTGAAATGACTACAAGATTTGAATGGCAGAGGTTGACTGGATCACATAAAATATGTCTAGCATCAATCTCAAAACCAACCATGAAGTCTTGGCATCCATTCAGGAGAAAAAAGAGTAGACATTTTTTTTCAAAATACGTAATGTAAAGATGCATTGGGCAACCAACACATTTGTAGAGATTGGAGAGTAAAACCACAGAGAAAGTTAAAGAAATTTGAAGAAAGAGGCTGAGGAACAGAAAGACACAGAAAAGTAGGAATCAAGGGAGAGAAACTAGCAAAGTCTTTTGTGCTGGACAGGCCACTGTACTGAGTCATGCTGAACTGTCAGACCAACAGCATTTCAGTTTGTTGTACTGGCAATTTTAAAGAGCAGTCATGTTTTAGAACCCATAGCCCAAGCTTGTGATCATGTTAGACAAAGCTGAAAATTGCAGAGGAGCCCATGGAGATGCATCAGTATAAATTCATAGAAATGAGACTTAGAATGCAGAGGATGGCATCTGAGGATTTTGTCCATAAGACTGTAATGTACTACCAACTGTAAAACTAGGTACTGCTCTATTACTGTATCCTCAGACAGCTTTTTAAAGATTTCATTTTAGGATCACTGCATATCATTCTTTTATTCTGCTTCTGTGGGATTGGTTAAAAAAAAAAATGCTTTTGTGTGGTGGATTGACCCTGCCTGGATGCCAGGTGCCCACCAAAGCTGCTCTATCACTCTCCCCCCCTCAGCTGGACAGGGGAGGGAAAATATAACAAAGGGCTTGTGGGTTGAGGTAAGGACAGGGAGAAATCACTCAACCAATTATCGTCACAGGCAAAACAGACTTGACTTCGGGAAAATTAACTTAATTTATTGCCAGTCAACCAGAGTAGGGTAATGAGAATCTTAATCTTAAAATCTTAAAATACCTTCCCCTCACCCCTCCCTTCTTCCCGGGCTCAGCTTCACTCCCAGATTGTCTACCTAATCCCCAGCGGTGCAGGGGGATGGGGAATGGGGGTCGGGGTCAGTTCATCACACGTTGTCTCTGCCGCTTCATCCTCTTCAGGGGCAGGACTCATCACAGTCTTCCTCTGCTCCAGCGTGGGGTCCCTCCCACAGGAGACAGTCCTCCATGAACTTCTCCAGTGTGAGTCCTTCCTACAGGCTGCAGTCCTTCACGAACTGCTCCAGCGGGGGTCCCTTCCATGGGGTGCAGTCCTTCAGGCACAGACTGCTCCAGCATGGGTCCCCCGTGGGGTCACAAGTCCTGCCAGAAAACCTGCTCCAGCATGGGCTCCTCTCTCCATGGGGCCACAGGTCCTGCCAGGAGCCTGCTCTAGCACGGGCTTCCCACGGGGTCACAGCCTCCTTCGGGCATCCACCTGCTCTGGCATGGGGTCCTCCAGGGGCTGCAGGTGGATACGTGCTCCACCGTGGACCTCCCTGGGCTGCTGGGGGACAGCCTGCCTCACCATGGTCTTCCCCACGGGCTGCAGGGGAATCTCTGCTCTGGTGCCTGGAGTATGTCCTCCCCCTCCTTCTTCACTGACCTGGATGTCTGCACCAAGGGTTGTTTCTCTTATATGTTCTCACTTCTCTCTCCAGCTGCAGTTTCTGTGCCTGCCGAAACTTTTTTTCCTTCTTAAATCTGTTATCCCAGAGGCACTACCACCGTCGCTGGTTGGCTCAGTCTTGGCCGGTGGCAGGTCCGTCTTGGAGCCTGCTGGCATTGGCTCTGTCAGATCTAGGGGAAGCTTCTAGCAGCTTCTCACAGAAGCCACCCCTGTAACCCCCCTCTACCAAAACCTTGCCACACAAACCCAATACATTTAGATATATTGTTAATTTCTTAAACTGTTCTTCTGCGAAGAACATTAACATTTCCAGCAAATATTGTTTCTCAGATACTGAAGGCTTTTTATTATGTATTTTTTTCCCTCTGTTCTGATACCTGCTCTTCAATATGTGTTGCTGATACATGTGTATTTGACAAGCATAGGGTTCCTTACACTGACTCCTTTTTAATTACATAGTCCTTACACTTGCTATACACATATAAATGTTTATACTTCCACACATCAAGTTATCTTTTTATGACCTACAGATGATGCTTTCAAAGTTGTTTTGTGGTCTCAGAGTGAAATTAAAGTGAAGAGAAGCACAGGTGTTGATAAAAATGGGATGCTATGCTCTGACCTTTTGAAGTGCACAAATGGTATGGATTCATAAGGAGTGACTTTCTCAGGGCCTTGGGAGGCAGGCATCTCAAGGGATTTCTGGAAGATGATTAAGAGCTGAAAACTCTGCTGCCTGCAGAGGGCATATTGCAAGGGCTGGAAACATCCAATGGTTTTCTTATAAAATTCTCTTTTAGGAATATGTGTCTCACTGGAAAATATGTATGAAGTATTTCTGATTTGTGGCATCATTAACTATGTGACATATATCATTGAGGTGTCTTTTGTAAAACTCTTATGAACTCCTTCAGCCTCATCTTAGCATTTCTGTGGTCTGGTTAGGACTGTTCCCAGGTAGATGTTACTGCCAGAGTATCACGCAAGATGAAGGTCATACATAAAACTCTACCTTGATATAGAAGAGTTGCCAATCTGCTGGAATTTCCAAACAGACACGTCCAGATCTCATAAAAGCAAACAGTATAGGTCAGATTCTCATACTTGGATTATTTCAAGTCAGACTGTGCCAGTGTGTATAAAAGTAGACAGCCCAGCTCAGATTTGGATTTCAGTGTGAGTGCCACACAAGCAAATCCCCATGGGAAAAAGAGAGGAGTCATCTTCCTGCAGTTTATCATTTTAGTTTTTCAGATCTGGAAGACATGTCTTAAACAGGCAGTATACTGGTGTATCAGATCTGTATGTGCTATTTAGTAAATTTACTTTTTTTTCTTTTTTTTTTTTTTTGCTAGTGATAGTCTTTTAAGTCTATGCTCATTTTAATAGATTGCCACAAGGAAAACTTGTTCACTCTTTAGTTCCTTTTGCTAAATCTGAAGTCTGGCTTATTGTTTCCATGTTTATTATACCTCATGGACTAAATATTGAGTTCTGCAAATGGTAATGTAGGTTCTGAGCCACAACAGGAGAATGATGGGATTTTGCAAGCAAGGTCCTAGAATCTGAACTGCAGACTGCTGAGTTATATGCCTTTTGAAATGGAAAGGTGCATTAAAAGTCTGCCTAATGTTTGTCTAAATATGCTACATTCTGCTTTTCATTAAATAAAGTTAATGTAGCTAAAGAACTCACCATGTATAAAAACAACAAAATTGACCCAATATGCTTCTCATTTTCCTTTGGCAGATCTTCCAGCATAGATCTGGCCGTCAATGGGGGTTTCCATTCATGCCTACAATGTTTTCCATAGAATGGCATCTCAGTGAAGTGGAAGGCATATGACAATTTGGCTTTTTGGCTATGGCATGCCACCATGGCATCCCTCAATCAAAAGCACTGAGTGACATGCCTTTCTTGCACTGCCTGGCATGCAATGTGCAATATGTCAAAAAACATTGCTGCCCCTTCCATATTGTGTATTATCAGATTCCTTTCTGTTGTATTGTTTTCTTCCACAAGCTATTAAATATAGTGGAAGATATTTTATATTTAGATTGGCCACAGGCATTGAGTAAATGCTTTTGCTCATTTAACAATGTGCTCATTGTGGGCACGTTCTGTGCTCCGGTAAAGCCCTTTGCATGAAATCACTCATGGGAAATAGCCCTGAGCATGGTGGGACCTGGAAAACTTAGCTTTGAGCAGGGGAATTCTTGAATTACATCCTGCTGGCATATTTACTTCTATGTGTCCCCTTACAGTCAGCCTTTCCTAGCTGTCACGCTGTCCCCTGGAGACTGCTGGAAATTGGCATGCTGAGGAGGAGCAGCACTTTGGTTGTTCTAGTTATGTCAAGGTATTGGCCAAGCCAGTCATGGCTGGCAGAGCCCAAAGCTGCTGTAAGTCACTTTTCCATGCATCATTCTTCTATACGTGTTTTGTGTGCTCTGGGTAAAGCCATGGCTCTGAGCCATTTTCCAGACTCCACTTATTCCTGCTTTCCATTCTCAAAGAAAGTGTCTATGATTTCAGGTAAGGTATTTTCATAAGTGAGATGAGCATGATTGTGCCTTTTGTTTATTTAGAAGAAGCAAATACTCCATCTGAACTGCAAGTCCAACAGACAGTGTCCCATAGCTATAGCATGTTAATTAGTACTGGTCCCTGTTTTGATCTTTCATTTAGGTGACAAATGTACAAAACCCTCTTTTGGATGAAGAGTACCGTATTGGTTAGGTATCCAACAGGACCTCTATGTTTTATTTATTCTCATAAGCTTTTGAAGTAAACTGTTGTCACCAAGTGCCCAGGTGTGATCCTGTGATTGGGTACCAGTTTCAGACAAAAGCATGGCTGCAATTACTCTGTAGGCTAAAACCTCTCACTTTCGGTCTCATTTCATCCCACTGCATTTCTCTTCAGTTACAGGATGTATGATGCATGCACTTGTCTACTTTACATGGGTGGTTTTACTACCGTAACAGAGCAGCAGTTTAGTGTGAAGATTGCTGGTTTATATCTACTGGAACTGGATTATACTACTATTTGATATTACATTTTTACAGATACAGCAGTGATAGGAAGCTGTCTGGCAGGCATCTTTCAAAGCTGAAACATCAGCTGTGTCCTTTAGTGACATCACTTTCCATGCTACGTCGCTTGCTTTTTGCTTAAGTCCGTACATTGTATGTGCTGTATTGTTGGATCATTCTAAAAGGACAGTCTGAGAGAAGCCAGATTTTGTATTTTTTCAGCCTGCACTTCACCTAGCAGTTGACGCTCAGATCACTTCTACCTTTACGGACAAAATCTGAACACTATGAACAGATACACAGCTTTCCTTCTGCAACTAAAATCACAGATAAGGACTTCACTAATACTTTTTAGCCCCAGCCATTAAAGATGCTGCTAAAATTTGCCATTTGCTTTGGTCAGTTTGTTTCAATTCCCCAGTTTTCCTCTTACATTTACTTCCCTGATTTCTCAAACCTTATCTTTCTGATGAAACAGATGTCAACTTGCTATGTCTTCCAGCGCTACCGATTATTATTGCATGCAGTTATGTTCCTGCGCAAGTGTGACCTGACTAAAGCATAGGGGAAGGAGGGCTGTACTGGATTCCCTGCTGTTTTACAGTCTTCTTGCCTACTCACAGGTAAGCAATTTCAGCCAGGATTTTTTAAAGTGTGTAAGAGATGTAGGACAACTTTTATGAAAGCCCTCCTTAAAAATGTTGTACCTCAATTCTCCACCTGAACAACGGGTATAATATCATTTCTTTTCAGAAGATATTGTGAAGATGCTTTTATTAGTGGCATACTGCGGTACTGTGGGTGAAGGTACTGCAGCTGGGCTTGCAGAAATCATGAGTTTTTAATGAATGGTATAGATTGATCTTGTTATGCTCTCGCCTTCGCTATTTCATATGGCTGCTGGCTTTCTAAACATGTCAGAGGTTTAGAAAATAGAAACAAATCACTGCAATGCAGCTGCGAATGCACTAGGTAACACCACTCTTCTCAAATGTTTAAAACTGTGGCCTTTTCTTATTTATAATGGCTTTTCCATGACAGAAGTATTTACTTCCTAGAGAAAGCGATGTTATGCAAGTTAGATGATAATGAATTTCTGAGCCAGTATCAGAAGAAAACGATAAATGTGAAGGTAGGTCCTAAGGGATGCAAAAATAATTTTCTTGTGATTATCTCTTAATGCAGATAAATCTACTACGTTTTCTTTTTGCTCTACCATTGATGATGAAAGCAACAGGAAAAGAATACCACCACCACCAAGTCAGTGAGACACTGCGATATGACTCAGTGCCTGGGGCTGACTCCAAGTACCTACACTGTTGATCCTAGCATTTGTCGCTTACGCGTGAGGCAGTGTCTAGAAGCCGCAATGTGCAGAAGCTGACAGATCTGCTCCTCTGGGTGCAACAGGACCAGCTCACTGGAAAGCTAAAATATGAAGAGTTTTGCTGTAGGCATGGGGCTCCTTAACAGAAAAGATTGTGTAAGTTCTCACATAGAGCAATGAATTGAAATACTAGGGTAAGAACTGACTTGCACCTTTTTCTGTGCAATACAAATCATGTCCCTTACCTCCATAAATGGCTCCAATAAGCATTCCTTGTATAGATGAAGTTGATTAAAAGTATCTCTGAGCCTTCAGTAAACAAGCCCACTAAAGTTGTCTGTTTATACAGACAGAAAATGAGCTGCTCCAATTAGAATTTCATGAGCTCACAAATGTTTCTCTCTAGGAAGATGAGGTAGAAACCATTTCAAAAGGATTAATGTCTAAGCTTTCCAAATTAAAATTGCAACAGGTGTCAATTTTACATGCCTGTCTTTGCAACAAACGTGGCATTATCCATTTGATTGATGACAGAGTAAAAGATTGTATTTTCTTTTATTTCAGAGTTCTCTTTTGAAAGTAAAAAGATGTCATTTTCCATACCATTGTACTTAAATCACCTCCTAGTGTTTTCTTAATTTAATTCTGCCTAAGGAAGACATAAGAAACTACATTTTTTGAAGGACGCTTTGATAATGAGGACATCTTTGTACCTTTAAAGATAGTAAGAGGCCTCTTATGATATCGTATAAGTTGCTAAGATTTAGTGAGTTTCAATCTGACATTTCTTCTCTACGTAAAGATACTATATACATCTGTATATAAATCTTCTCAGATGCAGATTCCTAAGTGAGAGATCCTGTCCTACCTTTCTCTCAAAGGGGGGCTGTCTATTTATGATCAACCTCAGAGCTAGAAGAATTTACTAAACATGTTTAAAGAAATCATTGTACTTACCCTAAACAAAGTCCATATTTAGTTATTTATTAGCCTAGCTATACTGGTAAGCTAGAAGGGGAACCTTTATCCTCCAGCTCATTTTGGGACATGAAATATACCAAATTAATCTTAGGTTCTGTATATTGCAGCTTCTCAACCTTTTCCCTGTACCTTACCAATACAAGGGGTTTGCAACCTTTCAAAGCTGCAGATTTCTTTCCATGCTACTTTCCAGTGCTGACGGGTACAAGGAGCATTTTAGCAAGTTTGCTGCAACTATGATGGAAATCTCTGTGGTTCACAGTGCTTCTTGGCTGACTCCCAAATATTTAGCTTGGGATATTATTTAGCTTGAGGTATGTAGTTTGAGGTATTATTTAGCTGGAGGTAGATACAGTTGCAGCAGTGATAACATGGACTGACAAAGCCAGGGGAGACTGCAGCGAAGCTGGCATTTGAAAGAAAAGCTTTGAGTATTCAACACAGAGGCAGAGACAAAGCCAACAAACACAACCATACCTATCACTAACTCTCCATCACCTGAAAAACAGCTGTTTTCCTGGCCAAAATATTAACTGCAAAGTTGCCTAACATGAGAAAACGCATTTGGTGTAAAGCTCCCTGCGCGAAGGAGAATCGACTGGACGTCAAACACGAATTTGACCAAAGAGCCAGGAACGGCCTCACTTGGGGCTGGCAGAGGCTAGCTTGGCGTAAGGGTGTGGTTTTGCAGGCCGCGAGGTACCCTTTCAGGCAGACACGGTGTCTTTCGGAGCTGTTAAGCGGGAGCATTTGTGAGAACAGTGAAGCCAGAGCTCCCAAGCCTGCCCACCCCGGGAGCTCGCCCGAAATCATCCGGGCGGACTTCACGCCCGCAACGCTGCCTGCAAACGGGGGAGAAACCGCGCAGGCTGGGCCCGGCTGGGGTTCTGTGTTGCCTTCTGGCTGGCTCCCCGAGTTTGCGCAGCAGCTTCGCTCTCCACGCAGCCGCTCCTCCACCCGAGCCCGGCCCCACGACCCTTCGTGGGGGCTGCGGGGCGCTCCCGCCGTTTCTGCCGCAGGTTCAGCACCAGTACCTGCCCGCCCGCTCTCCTCGGGCCCTCGGGGCGGCGCAGCCCCTCTTTCCCGCTGCCGGGACAGGGCGGGCTGAGGCGTGCCCCGCGGGAGGGGGATGAAGGGAGCCGCCGGGTCCCGCCGGCATCCCTCTGCCTCTTCCAGGGGTGGAGGAAACGGCTCTGCCCGCCCCGCCGCTGCCCGCCGCCCCTCACTCCTGCCCGCCTCGCAGCCTCCCGCCGCCGCCCTCCCCCTGCCCACCCCTCAGGGGACGGCGCGAAGCCGCGGCGGTCTATAAAAAGTCCCCCGGGGCGGGCGGGAAGGAGGGAAGGGACGGAGGGAGGGAGGGAGGAGGGCACCGCGCCGGCGGAGCCGCAGCGGAGGGCGAGGGACGGGGCGCGGGCAGCGGCACCATGGCCCAGTCCGTGTGGGGCTACGACAGCGACAACGGTGAGGGGGGGGTGCGGGGCCGCCGGGCGGGCCGGGTCTGAGCCGGGGTGACATTTCCTTGCCTTCCCTCCCCCAGGACCCGACCACTGGCATGAAAACTACCCCATGGCCAAGGGAGACAAGCAGTCGCCCATTGAGATCAACAGCAAAGACGTGCGGCATGACAATTCTCTCGGCCCTTGGCACGCCAGTTACGATCCCGGGGCAGCGAAAACCATCCTGAACAACGGGCGCACCTGCCGAGTCGTCTTCGACGACATGTTCGATCGATCAGGTCGGGTTTTGGTTCGGCTTTCGGGGGTTGTTAGGAATCGAGGTTTGCAAAGCGCTGGGAATCGAAAGGCATCCCGTGGTACCCAGCCTATGGAGGCTGGCAGAGAAAAGTCATTGGGTACATAAAAAAGGTGCTCCCGGTGCTTGTTCTGGTGGATTCGGCCATGTTTAGGTCCACCATAAACTGGTGGGACAGGGAGGCTGTAGCTGCAGGGGCACCCGTGAAATACAGACTCAGCTGGAAGGTGGACTTCTCCTCCCCAAGTCACCTCCTTCAACATGGAAACCACATCCTCAGTTTTTGTGCAAGGGGAGGGAGTGTCATCCAGGGGGTTTTAGTGCGCACTCTGAGGCACTTTGTAGACACAAAACCCATTGTGTTTCTACTGACTGTGATCTTGATTTCTTCTGTTTGTGTGGGAAGTCTTAAGAGCCTCCACAGCCTGAAAAAGCTATGGAAATAGCATTTATGAAAATAACATTTCATAGCTTCTGGAAATCTATGAAATGGCTTTGTTATTTAATTGGGAGAGAGCAGTCTCTAATCTCTAAGTTAAATTGTTCAAAACTTGATTCCAGAGCTGTATAAGTGCGTAGCTCTGAATGCAGACGGACAGCAACAGTCAAAATGAATAATAAATTCACAATACCGTATAATGCAAAGACATCTCAAGAGCATGCAATATTGATCAGTCCTTTATCAAGAAGGAAAGCAATCTAATTAATGGAAAACAGTTACTTTCCATTGTATTTTTCTGCATCTGCTTTGATGGCATTTGTATTGGGATTTTGTTCTTCGTAAGCTATATAATTAATGAAATATATCTGCAGTACATTGAAAGATCACTATGTCGTTTATCTTGATGAGCTCATTGTTTTCTTGGACTGCTTTGTTTACCATTACAGCTACCTGTTACTGTTCCACATCTCGCAGGCAGTATCTAAGCTATTTAGGATAGGGACAATCTCTTTGTTACGTATTTGTATGGTGCTTTAGTATTTATTACCACAGTTTCTACACAGTGGCCTCAGACAAACCAGAAATTGCACTTCTGTTATAACATGGAATGCTCTTCTGCAAGCACTGCATAAAATCAATGCCATGACTCAAAGCATGGGAAGTAAATTGATTATGAACGTTTTCACATGGTGGTTCTGCTCTGTCTTTGCAGCTTCCTAAAGGCTGAAATGTTTAGACAGAGGCTGCTCAAGAACGTGTCTGCCCAGGGAACTGTATTGATAAAGACCCTGATTTGGCCAAGCAGAGTGCAGCCCTTGGTGCAGCCCTTCCTCTGAATCACCTTCCCTCCCTTTTCTCCCTGCCTCTCCCCTCCCCATCATCTACAGTGTTGTCCCTCTGGACACCCAGGGTGTACATTCACTCCCTGCTGCTATTACTAACTTTCTTCAGGCTGCTGGACAGTAGAGCTCAAGCTTTTCATAGGGATGTGTCTGACTGGAATCATATGCAATGTTTGACAGCTCTGAAAAACCACACAAGACAGCATTTCATAAACTTTACCTTCGTTTGTTGTCTTCTGTGGTGGCAGCAGCTGAGAATAAGTAGTAGTCACAGATCCGATTTTAACTGGAAAAAGAAATCTAGCTTGAAGATAGCCTTTTTTTGATCTAATCACATGGAAAATTTTGAATGTTAAAAAGATTTATTTTTATGCTAGAGAGATCTGCATACCATTATGAAGTGCTGTTTCCAAGTGCTTTACAGTATCTGAGCTATGGAAAGGACCACTTGTAAGAAACAACTGCTAAATGAGTTTCCAACTCTGATACCGATTTAGCTTGTAAGTGTAGGTAGATCACATAAATTAAGCTCCTGAAAGTTCCTGCCTCCCATTAATTCCAGTGTGAAATGGCAAGCAAATACTTGTGAGGATTTGGGCCTTAGAGTCTATGCCGTATTTATCCTACACTGAAAAGTGAAAGAATAATAATAATACTAATACTAACAACAACAATAACTATTTTTATTATGTGACTTAGTTTCCATTAAAGGCTTCTGCAGAAGGCTTACTCAATACTGTATTGATTTAGTTATGAAAATTTATTTATGTGTGAACAAACTCAAAAAATAAGGGGAACTGCATGCCTAAAACTCAACACAGTGCTTTGTTTCTGGCCCCCCCCCAATGGCTGTGACACCTGCCAACTAAAAAGAGAAACTGCAAAGTTAAACCTCTTGCTCTGTGTAGGTATTCCAACACATATGATATCAAGAATTAATTTGAGACCATTGGGCACAAGAGGATTTAAATATTATTTCAATGTTAACTTTGAACTTCAAAGCTATTGGTAGAAGTTCAAACTTGAATGCTATTTAAACGAGGTCTTCTGGCACTGCAGTTGTGACCTGCATTATCACCTTTCTGTGTAAGGAAACACGTCTCATTCCTGCCTTACGTAATGAATGAAAAATGTATTTGAGAGTTTATCCTCTGAGGAGTCCCTGTTCAAAAGAATCCCCAAACTGAAAGAGCAGGTGTGATGTTTTGAAAGTCAGAACTGATGTAAACTGTCAGACTGACGCATGGCCAGCATTATTTGGCTAACATCAGAACATCAGAAATAATAGCTTCTTAAATTGTTTCATCAGTGGCAATGTTAAATGTGGACTATAGCTTTTGCTTGCTCAAGAACACTTTTCTAACTCATTTGACCTAAACTCTTTTCTCTTCCTGCACTTTCAAGAGATAGATTCTTTTTTTTAGAAGCAGCAAACTATGCTGTAACCACTGGTTAGTTGTCTGAACTGTAAAAGGTATGCCAGTCACGGGCTAGAGGTACACTTCGAAGCACCTTTGGGTTAATTTCAGAGTCCTATCCCCAACCATTTCACAACAGACCATTTTCTTGACAAGAATCAGCTGTGAATACCTTCCTTCTGTCTCCGCATCAGGAGCTATAGTGTGTCCACTTGCCAAGAGAAAAGTGGCTTGTTAGGCTTCTGGGATTTGATTCTGTGCTTGGTTCACAGCAGCTTCCACAGTTTTCACGTCAAACAGGACTATTCCTGAGTGATAACAGAATTCAGCCCCAATCTTGTAAACTGGTGTTGTGACCCCCACTTCAGTCAGCTGGATTTACAAGAGGTAATCCACACTGATAAAGTACAGGTCCCTGTTCAGTAAATTTGTATGTCAGTATTTTGTAGGCTAGTGTTGATGTAGATTATCAATTGCAGTGCTGAGAGGTGGGCCGCTCACGGGAGCCTACAGGCTGCGTCAGCTTCACTTGCATTGGGGTTCCTCTGATGACCACGGCTCTGAGCATGTTATAGATGGAGTGAAATATGCAGCAGAGGTAGGACCTATTTTTAATAGTAGTATTCCGTACTCACTGGGATTTGACTGTTTGTGCATCTGAACAGATTAACCATTCTCCCTTTTGCAAGTATTTATCTATGTTTTTTTCTCTAAAATCTGTGAAACTTGTGAATATTCATCAGCCTGCAGTAGGCTAAGTTGCATCTGCCAACAAATGTATCTTTGCAAGGATATACTAACATGGTATTCACTTCTTCAAGCAAGAGTTTTTGCTGGTATTTTAGAATGTTTTAAAAATATTTGAGACAAAGTGATCTGTTATTTCCAAATAGGAGGATCTGTTTTCTGCTGATGTTTTTTGACTTTTAGCCATTTCTGGTACAGCTTGAATTACTAAGTTAGTTTCAGAAAGCATTACTAATGAATAAAAGAACTCGCTAAAAGCACATTTGATAAACTGACATTTAAAATTAGATCCACCTTAAAACTGATTCAGAGTGGTAAAGATTATCTTCTAGTTTCTGAACATCTGTGCTTTAAAATCTCTGTTTATTTTTGGGAACTGTGGTAAAGAGATGTTGGGAGGGTTTTTCTAATGTAAACTACTGCACTATTTTCCAAATTTGCTAAAATTAATGGCTGCTCTAGGCCCTGACGACATCTTCAGGTAATAAATGTAAGTGAATTTGCCATTGATGCTAGTGAATTACTAGCAAAAGTTACTTCCTTCCTCCATCTGTTTGAGAATAGGCTCAAAATACATGCTTATGCCCACAAAAAGCCTGCAGTAGTGTTTTCCTGCCTTCCACCTATACCGTCAAGGTGCAGAGCTTACAGGGGCTCTGCCCACCTATCATAGGAGAAAATCTGGGCAGATATTTTGCAGGGTCAGTGGGCGCAAACATTGCAGAGATGACTGTGGGTGATAGTTTGGGGTTTTTTTCGGATTCCTTAGCCACAGCTGAACTGTGTTAGTGTTCTACTTTCTGTGGCCAACTAAACAGACATATTCTGCTTCCTCAAGTTATTTCTTGGTTAGTTCAAGCACAGACTTTTTACTTTGCTTTTGTCTGCAGTACTCAGATATTTATTGACAGGAGAAGAAAGCCTGGAATGTATGAAATTTTGCTAGAATGCAACGAAAAGTATATTGCTGCTCCACCTTTATCCTTAGCAATGATGTCTTTATCCTCAAGAGTAAAGAAACAGAGAGCAATACATTAATTCATATTCAGTGTTAATTATTTTGGTGTTATTTTAGATAATTGTTACTGTGCTTAAAAAAAAAAAAAAATCTGCATTCAAAATATGCACCAGACTCCTTTTTTTTTTTTTGTATGGTGCTATGTTCCAGACGCTACTTATTTTGAGATTCCACACTGCTGGTTGCAGCATCGGGAGCTACATACAGGAGCCAGAGATTTTCTGGAAGGAGATGTAAAAAACTTGAAATATATCCTGAAAAATACAGCATTGTTGAAAGTAGAAATGAGAAAGAAATGTCAGGTTACTATCTCCACTCCTTTCCAGTACAATGTGCTGAGAGTGGCATGAGATACAAAACAGTACCATAGGTGCTACATACAACACAGTGTAAATCCTTGAGCTGTTACCTACATAACGTGAAGATCTAGAAATCTATTTGAGATGAAGTGCATGTCAGTAGGTGATTTATGCACTGCATGTGTCCATGTCACGTGCTTGAGTTAAACTGTTTATAGTTGAATTGTCTTATTAATTTTTAAATGTATTGTGTGGTAAACTCCATTTTCTTCTATGCTTCAATTAAATGGAAAGTGATGCTTTATAGAAAGTGTGAGCATATGGAAGCATGGGAGCAGGAATAGGAAATACTTATGTATAGTTTTCTATAGTCCATTCCTTTACTTACCTATGTACTGGAAACTTTTCTTAATGTAAAAGCTTGTAAGATTGTGCTGTTGGCAATTTCTTGCATTTATAATTGAGGTTTCATTGATTTTTTAGTTACATATGGTGCACTGGAATCCAAAACATGGTAATTTTGCTGGAGCTTTGAAACAACCTGATGGTGTGGCTGTTGTGGGCATTTTTCTGAAAGTAAGTGGCAAATATTCAGTCTTTATAATTTTCTGTATTTTTCATCTTTCTCTAGTGCCAGGGAAAAAAGTTCCCATCGTTTTTCCCTGCACTGTATCATTTTACAGGAAAACATTCAAAGCGATGCACAGACTGAAGTCACATATGTCCTTGGGCCCTCCAGATTCCATGCACTAACCCCTTCAGAGCCGACTTCTGACACCATTCGTGACACCAGTGGCACATATCATGGGTGGTATTGAAAAAGAGACACACAGCTTCGAGCCTGGGACACTTGCTAATTTTGTCCCTGGTAGCTGACCAGCTCTTTACTGTGGTGTGTACTGAGTGAGGACAGTCTGCATAGGAAGAGTGTTTCCTCCTGCCCTTTGTCTGCTAGCAGGTATTGTATCTGCCTGTCAGCAAGGTTATGTTGACTGATTCCCTGGGTCTCTTGCTGATCCCCACATAAGCTGGGAATCAAAAGGAGTTCAATGAACCTGCTCCAAGGAGAAAGAATTGATGGTAAAAGAAGTTCACTGAACATTTTAACCTTGAAATACAGCAGCTTTATAAAAAAATAATAGTGTACCAATATTTTCCAATTGGTTTTTTTAAAAACTTAACAGAAAGAAAGCAATCCTAGTATCAAATCTGCATGTGGTCTAGGACACTGAGAAACACTAACAGGCAGACATCTAATAGTGATAAATTATGCAGACTTCAGCTATGTGGCTGTCATTTTACCTGCAGGTGGGCATTTCAGCTTGAACAGAATGTCAGAGAATAGCTCTCCTTTTACTGTTTTATCACTTAGTAAGCTGCATTTGTACAAGCAGTAGTAAGTGGATGTAATTAATTTTGCCACAGTGTCCCTGGACAGGCTAGATCCAATGTCATTTTAATTCTGTTATACTGTGAGCCAGCCTGACCTTTTTCCTTGTGGTTAGTTTAAACTGAAGGTCAGCACCTGTCCAGATTCTCCCCTATAACTATGTCCTTCAATTATTCTTCCTTTGTCATTTCTTTTGGTCTATTGTAGGCTAAAGCTTTATCTTGTAAAACACAACTTTATGTTCCTATTAACCATGCTAAGGTCAGCTAAAGGGTCTAGAAAAGTAAGTAGTATCAGTATATCTTCTCTGGCCTTCTTTCGCTGTTTCCTTCTTGCTCTTCGGCATAGGAGCCATTGTTTTCCTCTGGGTTTGTCATGGTTTTGGATATTGCTGAAAGAGAGATGGAATTATCTCCTGAAGAATTTAATTTAAGCTATTTTGGAACAAGACATGGCAGTAACAGCATGTCTTATGCATACTTTCTTTACTCTTCTGGGATGCAGAGCCGTGTCAAAGCTTTTGGAGGTGCTGAACGTCATGAACATATAAAGTGACCCCATAGCTTGAGGAGGTCATAACATGAATCTCCTCATGTGTCTTACATCAAGTCTGATCTGACTGCACATGTGCTGCAGAATGTTTGAAGTGTCTGCAGGAACTCCACCTCTTCAGACTATCAACACTTCGCCAAGTGCTGATATGTCTCACAGCGATTGTGGGTTGCTTTCAAACCAGGAGCCAAGAGCTAGGCCCTGGAGGGTGTAGATGATACTGTCTGAGCACGCAGCTTTTTCCTCATACAGTGGGAGATGCCTTGTAGAGTCCTGCAGTGCATTTTTGAATTGCGAAGCCAGTTACTTGAGTCTGCTATTCCAGATGTTCTTTTAACACACGTAATTTTGTGTCAGTCTATACTGGATGCTCTGAAAGTACTACTGCCTAACTTGACAGATGGGATGTACTGAATTTCTTTAAAATAGTGTGGAACGTTATGAAAAAATACAGTACTTGTGCTTTGCATTACAGGTTGGAAAAACTCCCAAACCAGAGATGAAGAGAATTCTTGAAGAAATTGATAACATAAAGACCAAGGTATCAAAACATTTTTTGTGATATACTGTAGTTGAAAAGCAGCAGCAGCAGAAATCAGAAGTTCAGATTCACTTTTTGGCATCATTCTGATATCTAACAGTAGCACCAGAGGTGATACATTGGACTGTGGAGCAGGACATTTTCTTTTACTTAAGTAAACATATAACCCTTGACTTCTGTAAGTATTCTTCTTGTAGAGGATTTTGTATCAATGCTTGTGTGCACAATTGATAGTCTTATTGATACTGCTCTGTAAAAATATGCTAGTGTGCAAATATCAAGAAGAAATGAAAAGCTTTTTGAATTTGAGGACAGCAGTGGCCAAAACAAATGCATAAAATTGAGTCAGAGATTTATTTAGCCTGAAATGAGAAGAAACTAGTAGGAATGATGGAGCAAGCTCCCAGTCGGTGTAAGGGAGATTAAAAAACTTTATTAGTTTTAAGATGGAACTGAATTCATTTATGAAAGGAATTACATGGCACAGTTTCTGCACCAGTCCTAGGTTCTGTCTTCCCATGATACCAGCACAAATAGCATTGCAAACCTATTCTAAACTGTATTCCAGTTTAATTAATGATCTAAGGACCAAAGTCCATACCTATTGCATAGATAGAACTGCATAAGGGAGTTCTTTGCAGAGAATTGTGATACTGCATCTATTGTTATTTAACATTATTATTTAACATAGACCTAATCTCTAGGTATACTTCAGCAATTCTACTTCATTATAAGCTTTATGATTCTAATGATGCTAAAAGAAAAGTCCCTGTTTTGTTTGACTTTGAACATACCACCAGATCACCAGGACTGAATTTTACAAACTTTGTAAGCATTTTCTTCCAAATTCAGCAGAATTTCTTGCATTTAAGTTATGTATGTATGTACTGCCATTGATGTATGGGTCTGAGCCTGAAGTATGTTCTCCCCTCACTCAGAGTCATATTAGTTTCATTTTTTCAACCTTTTCTTAGTCTTCAGATACAATTCAGTTCTTTCTGCTGAGGGAACAGAAGGTCATTTTTTTCACCCTGCCCTTTGCTCCCCCTGCTGTGTCAATGATATCTGTCTTCATACAGATTCAGCTTTCTCTCATAATCCCTATATCATTTTTTGGACATTTACATGCAGAACAACTTTGCCACAGTTAATAAAAAGTTGATCAATCACCCTATGAAACACTGTGTCATACAATGTTGACAAGATGGCAGTGATATCCACTCCATTACATTCTATCTGAGACTGCCTAACTGGAGATTTTAAGACTTCTAACAACAAAAAAATAGAAGTCTGATTTCCTACATACAGATACTCTCTGTAATGGTTCTGGAAAAAGCAACAGTTGAAGAAAAGCAGGGAAAGATAGGTGCCTATGCAAAGAACCACATCTTGTATTTTATCTCTTACACTTATTTTCTTTCTTGTCATCGCACACATTTTACCAAGATTACTTATTTTTCAGGAAAGAATAATGGATGGTATCACCGGTGTATTTATAGCACATGCAGTTTCAATTGCTGTGATGCATTACAGGCAGAGGAGTTTCTTGGGCACTGTACTGTATTTACTAAAAAAGCACAATTTTGTTTGTGAAGTCATTTGCAAACTCATATTGAACTTACAGAGTAATTTTGTCAGGAAGATATATTTGGAGTCTTGATGTTATTCCTTCTACCCATATTTTGTGCAAGATGTGTTGCAAAGATTTCAGCTCCTCCCATTGCACTTTGTAGAGTAATACTGTGTTCCAATGTAAGGAAGATTCTACGTGATAGGAGAAGGAATGAGGAATAATAGATTTTTCTTTCCAGAACCCCATCCTAAATACCAGTAGAGAACTGAAATTTCTTGTTTAGTTCTCGTTGCCTTGAGGGAACATCACAGTCCTGTGGAGATACTCTCTTGAGTATCCTATTCAGTGGAAAAGAAAAACATCTCAGGAAATGTTGCCTGGTGTCTTCTGTTCTCCCTTGTCTGGTCATAATCACCTTTAGTTGTGAGACATTCAGGATCCAGTACTCTTCCAGGAAATATTTTGATTTTTTACATTAAGTGTAATAGTGCTAAAAAAAAGATTGAGAGTGTCACCATGACAATGTAGTTAGAGCACAATTTTGGGAGGAGACAGATGCAGATTTAAATTCCTTCAGATAGAGGAGAAGACTGTAACAAATATGCGATAAATGCCTGGCCAGTGTTCTATTGGATAAAAAGGGTACCAGTACGTCCAGTGCCACACTCTTTAACTTTTATCCCAAGTGACCCACAATAAAACAAAATTTTGATAATCCCAGAATAGAAAAATGTAACAATGAATTTGCTTTGGTTCCACACAATTCAGTTTGTAATTTCTTTTCATTTATTAATGGAATCAAAATGTCAGTTATTATTAATTGTGGGGCAGATGCTTGACAGAAAGAAAAGGAGATTGAGCTCTTGCATGAATCTCGATATTTAATTACTTCCTTTGTAATAACATAGATACTGATGTCTTTTAAGATGCATGTCCCTAGAGTTACTGCAGAGAATTATTTTTTGTTTCTCTAAGGGGAAAGAGGCTCCTTTTCAGCACTTTGATCCTTCAATTCTTTTCCCCAAATCTCGGGACTACTGGACCTACCATGGTTCGTTCACTACACCCCCATGTGAGGAGTGTATCACTTGGATTCTCTTGAGGGAGCCGATTGAAGTCAGCTCAGACCAGGTAAACTCCAGCTAGTTCTGCTGCTCCTTTACCAGTTCGCAAGTGTCACAGTATGTCAGTGTGATGATTTGCAAGCTCTATGTTACCTTGCATTTTTTGATAAGGAAAGCTTTAGCTGAGAACTGTGAGAAATTGCCTGCAGAATGGACTGTTGAAATGGACTGTAAAACTGACCTTGAGAATCAGGCTGTCTTTCTAGAGACCTCCTGGAATAGCTTCAGCAGGAGTGTTCTTGGGATCCCGAAAACCTGCGTAGGCAGAAGTGACCCTAAGCCACAAAATTCAGCCACCACAGCAGCCTCAGTTCATTCTCTGTGCTTCAGCATTAAGTGGCAAGTGAGACTAACATTTAGCTGGTTTCCCAGTTTAAGAAATTGCTTGAGACCTTGACTTCTTAAAATCTGTCAGTGAGAAGGATCAAACTAGCTAGAACCTGAAAACCTGAATGTTAATACAAATTAATGTACTAATTGTATTCATATAGCTCAAATGTGCATTTACACAGGAAAAAGAACAGAGCGCCAGTCTGGGTAAGGTTACCTTCTTTTTAGTTCTTGCGTTAAAACTTTTGGTTGTTTATACTATTTTCTGCTTCAGCAGTACAAGTCAGGGTATAGCCTTTTTACTGATTTGGCAGTTTTCAGAACAGATTTATTTTGCATTCTGATGAAAACGTAACAATTAACAAAGCAATACTGAATTTAAATTACTTTGGAGAACAACGGCTAAGTGTTGAATTCATGATTGAACTTAATAATCCAGTTGGCATACATTTCTCTGCCTTACAGAACAAAACACAAACTTCTGCAGACCAGCTTTTTCTATGAGACTACCTTGCATAGGCTTAGATGTGCATCCTCCTTCATGGATAGCCATATTTTCAGATTTGACTGCAGTCTGGCTCCAGCAGGGTCAGAGGAGGCCCCTACTCTTTTTCCACATTGTGAGTGTGGGTCAGGGAAAATCCTAAAAGAATTCCAGGCAAGGGTCAGATGATGCATTGTTCTGTGGATGAAGAGTGTAAAGATCCACAGAAACAGCGCTAGCTGTTGGGCTGCAGTGATCTCTACCAATAATCTCTACCAGTATGCTTGTCATTATATAAGAAAATTCCTTTTCTACCTCAAGAGTTTGTTCTAGGCATCAAGCTCCACACTGCTTCCAGGTGAATTCACAGGGACACTTTAATTTTTCTTTCTTGCAGATGGCGAAGCTCCGTACCCTTTCCAAGACTGGTGAGAACGAACCTGTGAAGCCACTGGTTGATAACTGGCGCCCACTTCAGCCTGTGAAGGGCAGGATAGTGAGAGCCTCGTTCAAATGAAGTCTCAAGTCTCACTCTGCTGAACCCGAGTGAGAAAATCCCTGCATCCCAAAGTGTAGCTAGCTTTTGCTGTCTACTGCTTTTCCTCTGGATCCAGATCTGTGTTTCTCAGCTTGAAATTCTGAGTGGTAAAACTGAATCTGATTTTGAAAGCAGAAAAAATACTGTATGCAAATACTAACCTTAATAAGGAAATGTGAGATATAAATGATTCTTGACCACAAATGCCTCAGCATTTGTGATACAGTCACTCCCCTGCCATGTGGTCTTGGAAGAAAAATGGGCTCAGTTTCAATATTTAAAATGAACTTCAAAGGTAATGTAGTAAAGGCAGAAAAATGAACCAGTAGTTCAGGAAAGCAGAAATAACAGTGGGTCAATAGTACATGAACAGGACGTAAAATGGCTACTCCTACAGCATCCCTAGTAGTGATCTTCCTCAGATATCCCACCTCCACTGCGAACATCCAAAGAATAAGTTTGTCTTTAACATACCAGATTTTTCCTTCCCTCTCTTGTTCATAGTTTGTTATCCAAGACTCAGGCATACTCAGCTTCTGTGTTTGAAGAAGAAAAGATACCTTGCTGTCATTTCAGCATTTGCTGTCTTTGCCATGTCCTGCTGCTGCCTATTGATCTTTTCTTCTTTAACTGCTGCTGTTACTTCACCCATCCAGCCGTAGAATGCTGCTGGTGTCGTGTTGCCTTGTATTTAGTATAGCAGCTTTAGTATTGCTGAGGGGGAAGTGCCTTCTCTTGCTCTGTTACCTCCCAGGATGATGGATTTTTAGTTTTGATGCTCTGCCTGTTTTTTTATTTTTGACATCTTAGTCTGCATATTAATGATTTCACCTATTAGGGATTTTGTTGCATAAGGAGAAGGTCTTTGTAGATGACTCATAAGCGTCATTTGTCTTCCCCACTACTGAAAAATCCAGGTTAAGTCACCTAAGTGTTTATTTATTGTAACTTTATGTAATCAAGAGACTCTTAAGTGGAGTCTGTTTAGCTCTGTTACTTTCTGGGGAGACACATCAGCTCACACATATGATCCGAGCAAGGAATCACTGGCAGACAGGAAATTCTAAATCATCTTCCCCTGTCCTTCATCATGTAAACTTTATCATTTCAGCATGCTTCTTAAACAGCATAACACAAGTACCATCTAGGTTGAACCCACATGCAGACTATGTGAGTAAAGATCTGTTACGTTATATTCACCATCAAGGTGATTATTCAGTATTGTACATACAGGAGATTGGGTGCTCAAAGGTGGTGCGTAAAGCCTCCTGTAAATGAAGCTTCTGGATTCTCTGTATTCCTCTAACTCAGTAGGTGGCAGAGGGCATTCTTCTGGAGATGTTGCCACAGACATGTTCACAGCAACATTTATAAGGAGTATGTCAAAGTCTGAAAAAAGCAGGGTTACAAATGGCTAGAATAGGCATCTCCCAGTTCTCCTTCACTGTTTCACTCTTCACCGTTACTAGAAAAATGGTGTTACAACAGGGAAGTCACGAATAGGCAACATTGGACAAATTCTGCTGTTATTACCAGAACAATTCAGTGAGAATTCAGGAATGAAATGAGGGCAGAGTTTGATCTTTGGATTCATTTAGAAACGTTTGAAGAATTGCTGAATTCCCATTGAGAATTAATATTTCAGTTTATTAGAAGTGTATTTTGCTTAGTATAAAGCAGTTTCATTTTAAAAACCAAGTTCATGTCAGCAGAAACCAAAGTATTGATTGAATCCTGTTTACAAATGTTTTGGCATTGGCTTAATCTTATCAGAAGATCAGTTTTTGATATTACCAGTGCAGTACTTGGAACAGTATTGATTTTAAGAGTCTCTTAGATCTTCTTTAAACTCCTGAATCTGTACATCTCAACACATAAAAATGTTTCTACAGAAAGTTCATAAGCAACATTTTTTTCTACTGTACTATGTCTTACATGTAAAATTTCTTCTCATATCCATATGCAGTTGGTCTTGGTGTTGAGAAAATTTCAACACAAATAACTGAGACAAGAGTTCGAGCCTTTCTACTTAAAAGCCATTGACTGTGATGTTGTAATCTCTTGTTACTGGGGCAATAAAACAAGATTAGTTGCCTGCACTTGAAATAACAGCTTTTGTGTCTTCAGAGAACCAATAAATTGACTTACATAAAAAATTGATTTTGGGTTTTATTTCTAATGCTGAGTGGTGATTAAAAGTAACGACTTACTAGAAAACCTTGCTACTCTTTTCTTTGATACATATGCTTGTAATGCAAGGGTGGACAGACACTCTAGTAATCACCTTTTTAGATGTTAGAGTTTAGTTTAATATCTCATCCTGGTTTCTCTGTATCCAATCAAACAGATCCTCAAAAATATGAGACATCAGAACAGTATCATTTGTCCTCTGTTCTCAGGTACAAAAAAAAGTGTTTATTTCTTGCCTGGACACAAACATTCTCTTACATCTTCCCAAAATTCACACATTCATGTCTGATCTTGAATATCACTAACTTGGATATGAATTTTGGTTTCTTGCAAGAAGCACATGGATCAGTTAGCTGAAGAGTTAGATAATTCTGAAATTTCCTGATTGATTTATACTTTTTAAGCATACAAATTAGACTTGTTAAAGTGAAATAATATCTTAATTGCCCAGAAAGTCAGACACTGAGTGCACTTTGCTTTATTTGCATTTGCATGTTTCCTCTGCTGCTTTTGAAAGGCAGAATAGGCAGAAGTATATCAACTACTGACAGAGTAGTTTTGGTTCCAACAGCAAACCCATGCTTTCTATGTTGGCAGAAAGGAAAATGCAGTCCGAAATTTGTATTATTCCCTCATGCGTTTGCTCTGATTCCATTCTGTCTTCAAACTATTACTACACAAAACCAGCAACCTTATTGCAAATATGCTTTACACTTTTGATTATCTCTTCAAGATTAAAGCATACGTAGTTTTGTTCCATTGCCTTTCTGTCTTTGATGAATAGTGTAGCTTAGTATTGATTACCTTGGTAACAAACTAAGGATATATTATGTGGACTCTAATCCTGCTGCCTCATCTAAACAGAGAAAAAAGCCTCTGGGCACTGATGAATTAAAAAAAGTAAAAATTACCCTAATCATTGTGGTGCACTAAATCCTTGACTACTTCCATGTATATAATGTATATATTCATTTCAGCAGGGCAGGAAATTGATTGAAATGAATTACCACCTATTAGGTTTTGACAGACACTGAAACTCTCGCAGCTTCCCACACTTCACAAGAGCACTCACTAGAAAATTAAAAGCTTATTCCTACAGTTTCGAAACAAGTTTCCCACCAGCTGTGGCCATCTTTCAGTCAGGTGTAAATTCATAACTGAACTGTGAATTCCTGGTATGACCCCCAGTATACAACCAGCTATGGTTACGCATTTCTACTACAAAATGAAAAGAATTATGTATTATTTTTACTGTACTTTGAAGAAGGAGTCTCCTGGATCTGCTTGCAGGTGTTCAGTTGCTGAGTAATCAGAGTTAAAGAATGTTCATATTGTCAGTGAGTTTAGCAAAATAAACCAGTATTTCTTCCTGAGGCATGTTGTCCCATGCCTCAGCAATGAAGCAGCTATACAGTGTGTGTTCCACCTCCTCTATCTGCCTTTCATTTCAATGAATTCTGGCATTTATCTTTGTCAGTATTGCAGCACAAAGCATGTATTCAGGAATTATTTTATTTCCAAAACCAAGAATTTAATAGAACATATAATAACATCTTCCCAAATAAAGAGTACAGCTAATGACGAATTACAGATCAAATCAGACTCACCTCTTCTTTAAGAACAGATTTTTTAAAGTAACTTCTTTTCAGTTTAGGGCTGCTATACATGTGGATTTACAAAAATGTGCAATAATATAAAATGGACCAGTTCAGGGTTATTTGTGAGGGAGAGACAGAAAGACTGTAAAGTTTTGTCTTCATTAAAACACAGAAGCAGATTTGAATACAGATGGAGACCTTGTGATATTACTAGGAACATAAACACCAACATAGTATTGTCATTACAGAAAATTTTAACTTTATGTATTTGGACTGGACAGTAAAATACTTGCAAGAACGTGTAGAATCCACTTCATCCTGTATGTAACAAATGCCAGATTTCTTTATCAGTTAATCATTAATCCAACAGGAGATTATGTGCTATGCAATTATAGTTTGGATTTCAGTGAACAAGTGTGGTGGTCCTTGAAATGGATCTTGCACTGATTATTGTTGCTTCCATTCAAATTAAAAGAAGAACAGATAAAATTGCATCTTCAAAGCTTTTAATTTCAAAAAGGCAGGTATTCAGTATCTGTGTAAGTACAAGTTAACTGAACTGAAAAGTCTATGCACTTAAATGAGGAAAACGCTGTTCTTTAAAGCAAGACCTTCTAAAATCTCTGGAACATAAATTGCAAACCACAGAAGAGGAACGCTACACTTACTGATGAATAATCACCAAAAAGGCTGTTGGGAGTAAGTGACAGTAAGAAATGAAAAGGTAAATCATTAACCAAGGAAAGTGTATCTGATGTCAGAGATCATGTAAGTAATGTGAATGTCAGAAGTCATGTCAATTTTTACTTTTGAAAAAAATACATAGTAGATGGAAAATCAGCCATGAAAAAGGAAGATGGAGAAGAAAGAGATGCAGCTTCTATGCAGTCAGGATGAGGCAAAGATAATCTAAAAGTCCACGGTCTAAACGAATACCTCACTTTTTCAATAAGAATGACTGTGAAGTACATGAGTGCAAATGAAGAAGGATTATTAGGAATATACATATGACAATGAAAATTATCATTAAGTGAGATGGTAATTAAGTAGGACAGTAGAGCAAACTCCATCCAGTTGAAGGAGTTGTCTCTGCTTCAGAAAACTGAAAAGATTGGCATAATAAATTGCAACACTTCTGTTAAGAACTCTATTTAACAAGATCTCCCTGGAGATGGCATCCTGCCTTTCTAGGAGAAAGTCCAACATGAAGGTTGGATGTCATGATGCCATCGGGTATGCAGAAGAAGTGGTTGCACTACTCAACCATACCCAGACTTAGCACAAGCAGGAGCGCTTACACAGAATGTTATCTGTCACAGGAATTCTTAAAGTAAGTCTCACTGATTGTGCCACTAATTCTCCAAGCCAGAGGTTTACATTAACTCATGCTTTTGCAATTCTGTCATGCCGTCAGTAAGCAGAACATGTAGTAGGTGTTAGGAAAAAACATGCCTTTGGTGAATTTGAGTAGCACACTGTCACTCTTTTACTGCTACTAATATCTTGCAGAAGATCTGTCAGAAAACTGTTGAAGAACTCAAAACTCCTTCCTGGAGTTAGACCAGCTTCCTCACTGGGCTAGACCAGTGAGACCATGGGCCAGTTCTCTCAGACCTGTATGGTGGCGATAATAAAGCTTTACTGGATTAAACCTTTTAATTCTTCCAATTCCTCCCAGTATTTTTTTTCTTTTTTTTACTGACATTCCCTCTATTCATCCTACCTTTATCCCATCCTTACTGAAAACTGAAGTGAAGGATGCTGCTTCTTGCTGGAGTTGCAATGTTCATTTTCCTTAGCCCACACGGTGGAGCCAGTTCCTCAACATTCACATTTCTGACACGAGTTGCAGCTAACGGGTCGCCTGAGCTGCCTCGCAGCACAGATTCCTCTAGTCCGGCAGGAGAAACTAAATAAGCATTGAAATAAATGCAGTTTATCCAAGTTCTTCTTGAGCTATAAGATCCTGTGTTTAAATAAATGTTGATAGTAACGGACCGGTATCCACTTCTACCTAAAAAGCCTGCGTATTTTTTTCTGGATGTTTATTCATGCAAAGTCTATGTATGTAAGTGCTTTTGCTTCTACAGGCTGAGAAGAGTCCAGTTAATTCCATTCCTAAAGTCCTAAAGAATCCTATCACAAGAAAAGAGGAGCTACAGATGAAAATCTTCCACTGATATGCATCATATGCAGTGCGTGCATCCGTAACAGTTGCCCTGCATACTAGCAATAGCCTGTCTGACTAGCTCTTTCAGTCAACATAGCCCTTTTCTCTCTGCATATGATATCTCAATCATCCTTCATGGTTATGATAATTTCTCCACTCAATTAAAAAACAAAGACATTTGCATTAAAGTTCGCTTCTTTCAAAGAACAGTGATTTTTTCTTTTTCTTAACACTGCAGGCTGCCAGCCATTAAGCCCTAATTTAAGAGCTCCCACAGTGTTGTGCATTGTCTGTGTAATAAATCTCTGTTGGAGAAAGAGTATGATCGAGTAATAATTTTTCTTGTCAGACATCATTGAGCAATGGATGGCATCAGTGTCTGCAGCACACCTAAATTTATAGCTAAACAAATGATACTGACCCTTGAATAAACAGATGAAAGTTGATTTGTTGCCCAACAGTGTGTAAGACCTATAATTGAAACACTGATTTCATTGCCTCTGTCGGGAAAGGTAGGAGATGCAAGTTTAGAAACAATACTTTCCATGCCTAATATCTTAGAGCACTTTGCTATAACTTCCATCACTGACTGAGAAATTCTGAAAAATGCATGGAGTCAGTGTAATCTAAATAAAGTTGAGGATATGAAATATGTCTTCTGCCTTTAAAGTAGTAATTCTGCTAGGAATTAGATTAAAGAGAATACACTACAGTATTAATTAATAGTGAAAATAATCATGTTCTTATACTGGTGTCCATCATTAGATTATTTCAATGCCACTGTAAGAAGTCCCATAAAATATTTTCAACATTCCTAACCAGAGTTCCTAGATGTGCTTCCCATAGACTTAAAACCCAAAAATCATAATATTTACTGTGTATACAGGTATCTCCTCCTCCTTTTAGAGGTGGTGGGGAGCGAAGGTCTAATGCAGAGAATCTTGCCTGGCAGTTCTTTACAAAAGCAACTTCTTGCTGGACCCTGATTGTGACCTTTTACCCAGGGATTACTGGAGTTTGCTTTCTGTTGTTTTATATTCCAATCAATTTGAACTTTTAATGGTTAATATTTAACAGCATAAAATAATTAAAATTGTATTAGTTAAATTTAATAAAAGTGAGCATTGCCAGTCAATAGTCATTTTTGGAAACCTGACAAAATCTGCTGCTCGTGGTGCTTTGCTGAGCTTGGCTGTCCTAGTTACTCTCTGTCGTCTATGCTGGAAGCATGGTGTTCACTTGTCACAGGATCTGACTGAAGCGTTAGCCATTTTTAAATACATTTCTGGTATTCGTTTGCTCTGTAATTCTCTAAATGCTGAACAAAAAGCAACACTACATTAAAGCTCTTTTTTTTTTCTTTTTTTCTTCTTGTATTAAAATGTCTTTAATCAGGAAATGAAGTCCCATGATTCAGAAAAGACTTGCCTGGAACAGCTTCACAGTAGCATCTAGGCAACACGTAGAACCATAAAACTTCAAGTAATACACTGGATCCATTTCTTAGTACTTGCATTTGTATCTTCATATTATAGGATTGTAAGGTCCAGTTCATAATGCACCTGTTCAAGTGAGTAGCCTCTTCACTTGGCAACATTTACTGTGACTGAGCTGTTGAATAAAAGACATCCTCTAAAACTTGTTGCCTGGATAGACATCATGAATGTAAGTGCACATATTTCCATGTCAGCAAGGGAACTCAAGAATATCTTATGTAGCAGGAAAAGGAGTAGATGAATTCTTTTTATGCATGCATAGAGGAAATTTGGAACTGGTAAATAAGCATCATAGCAATGCATGGTTATAACCAGTCAGAAGGAGACAAGCTGTTGAATGTCTCCTTGCCTCAGCTCCTGAGTCACTGTCTGGTCTGCCTGATGCACAAAAAATGTCAGTTGGAAATGGTAGAGGGAATATGTGAGAACATTCACATAATCTTAGCTAGGATGTGGAGTTTTGCCAAACAGCCCAGATGGATAGGGCACAAGGCAGTATTACCTGCAGAAAGCTTTCCCATCTACTCCTTGTCACTGGGAATCTCCGTATAATCCATCTATCCTGTTAGTGCCTGCTGGAATTTATGATCCGATTCTATTTTTTCCATCACTAACTGGACACTTAGTTAAAGCATACAAATAACTTTGTTATTTACACTTACTCCATTCAGAATATGCCCCAGTTTGCACCGAGGGAAGGAAATGGCACAGCCTTCACCATAACAAAAGCTAAATCCAACTCCATATACATAATTACACTGGCCACAGCCCAGAAACCCCTCTCACTTATGTTTCCAAAGTAATCTATGGCTCAGTGTTATGTATCCAGTGTCAGGTGTTGCTGTAGACAGGGTTCCTCCTCATGCTTCTCTATCTATCTGTACCTGATAAGATCTACAGAGTATTTTGCCAGTCTGTCTCAATGGCTATATATCTTACTGCTTAACTTGTGCCAAGGTTGTCTCTAGCAGCAGGCTCTGCTCTAGAGCTTGCTCTCATGATTTTTTTTTTCTTTAAATTTTGGGGGGCCCTTCCATCATCAGTCTTTCTCCTGGTTACACTTTCTTGCTTACCTATGTCTGGTCTAGAAAAGCATGCTTCTCTTTGCACAGGAGATGGTCACTGTACCTGCATAGCAAATGTGGACTTCTTGGATTTTTGTACAAGCAGGCTGACAGTTACCAAATTTGCTGGAGTACTTTATGAGCTCCCTGAATTAGGCAGCAGTCTGGTTGACCCATCTCATGAGCACCAGGTAGACTTCTGCAGATGAGTTCTTTCTACAGAAATGTATGTTTCTGGTTTATCTTGCATTACCATCGCTACTACTGTAGTGATACAAGCTGTTACCCCAAACCTAATGTGGTCCTCTGCCCATCTAGTAATACACTTCTTGAGCATGTTTTGGTTGTTCAACCCAGCCTGCTGTATATTCGATGAAGCAAACCAAGCTCTGGCAATTAAACGTGGGTGATGTGTGTGTGTGTGTGCGTGCACACATACAGAAGCAAATATTTTCCAGGGCTTTGAAAGGAATTGAAAGGTAGCAGGCAAAACAATGCAGTTGACAGAAACGGCTGGATGGCATTCAGAGAGTATCCAAATGAGCTCACAATTATGTGTTGTAGCTGCACTGCATTGCAAAGCGGGTAGACGGGAACATATGCTGAAATAAGGCAAGTGTTTTACCCAGCGTTCCAGCCAAGAGTGCCAACACGTTTTTAACATTCACCTAGATGTGTTTACTTGGGTTTTTTTTCTAGTTCATCCATGTGTAAAAACCTTTACCTAAGAATGTGACAAAATTACTGATACTAACAAAATTTGCATTTTTTCTTGTTTCAGTATAGATTTTTGTTCATGTGGACTTTTAAATAATGTAAGTAGTGGAGCAGAGTATGCCATAGCAGCTCTGGGATTTTGGAGATGAGTAGCAATAAAAATAGAATAAATCCTGGCAGAAAAATATTTTATAGAGCTATCTACTCTTAGTCTGTAAGTATCACATTCTACTCTTTGGCAATAGAAACTGTGGAAAAAAATGGGGATTGTGACATAATAGCAACATAATTTAACTTAGTATGTTGTTCTTTTTATCTTGGCAGACAAAGATCTGGCTGTTGATAGGTTTCCATTCATGCCTACCATGTTTTCCATAGCCTGGCATGAATTTCAGTGAAGTGGAAGGCATATGACAAACTGGCTTCTTGGCTGTGACATGTCACACCAACTATGGCATGCTCAATGAAAAGCACTGTGTGAATGTCTTTTGCACACTGCCAGGCGTGCTATGCGCAATCAGCTGCAGAACAATATGGTGCTTTCTGCAGCTTCTTTTTGTTGTATTATTTTCCACAAATTCCTAATTAAAATTGAAGGTATGTTATACTAATATTTGTACTAGGCACAAAATAATCATTCCAAAACTGTTCTGTATATGGTGCAATCGTTCTGCAGTCAGGCACTGAGGTGAAACAGAATTAAAGCACACATATCTTAGCCTGCTCTGCTGACTGAACAAATCCAGTGCGCTCAGCTTCTCCGTGCCTGTCATGTGCTCCAGCTCACCATCTTGCCGGCCCTCCACTGCACTCGCGACACTTATTCAAAGTCTTTCTTGTACTAGCAGGCTCAAAACTGGACTCCAGAACCAGTTGCATGAGTGTTGACAGGGAAATTATCACTGCCGTCAACCTGCTGGCTACGCTCTTGTTAACGCAGCTCAGTGTGTACGACAGCAAGGGCACACCACTGACTCGTGTTCCATTAGTTGTGCACCAGGATCTCCATGTCCTTTTGTGCAAAGCTGCCTGCTGGCCAGTCGGCCCCAGCTTGTTCTGGTGCAGGGAGATTGTTGCTCCCCAGGTGCAGGACTTTGCACTGCCTTTCTTGAACTGCATGAGGCTCCTGTCAGCCCATTTCTCCAGCCTGTCTGGGTTCCTCTGGATAGCAGCCCGTGATTTCATCCTTGAACTTGCTGAAGGTGTATTTTGTGCCACTGTTCAGGTCATTAAAGTTTTGCCTGTAAATAAAACAAATGAAATTTCACTCCAGGCCAATAATTGATACTCTAGTAGACCAAATCTTGTTCATAGTATCTGAATAAGTAGCTACATTACTTTCATTTAAATTAGCATAATCTCTTTGACTTGCCTTTTTCTTTTTGATCGTAGATGTACAAAATTTCAAGGATTGGGACTCTGTGTATACTGGAGGATTGTACTAATGCATTACTGCTTTTACTGGACATATTTATCGGCCTTGCCGTTGGCTCTTTTCACTTCTCCACTCACAGACATTGTAAGCTGCCTTTTTTTTCTCCTTTCTGTTTTATGGACTCCTGGCAACCAGCCTATCTTCTATCATGCAAATAATTCTTGTGCCACAAATCTTCTTCCATGTTTTTCTTCACTGCTGCCCCTTCCTATTCAGCCTCCTTTCTCTTTTCTGCTTGCCCCAGGAATTTGTATCAGTCTCTGTTATCCTTTTCCCATACTCAGCTCCCATTCTCTGTACATCAAGGGCTCCATACGTCCCTTGCCCAGACTATTCTCTCCGTCACACAATAGAGGCTTCATATCCCTCTTCTTCCCTTTATTTCCCTCTTCTTTTTTCCTGCTCAGCCAATAAATCACTCAGTGATTTATCAGTAAATATGCCCAACTGGGAAGATGAATAGGGAAAACACTCAGTTTATAGCTGGGCAGTACGGTATTAACTGGTGTGACGAGCTGGCTGTTTATTTGATCTGCAGAAAACTGCAGAGGTATTAAGCTGCTGGAGTGCTATGGTGCTACCCATTCCATAGTTATTGCATTACTTCCAAGCAGACAGACAGAGAAATGTCATCAAGATGATGTCATAATGCTTAGCCAACTGGCTTATGTGATGCTGATCCCAACACATTTTTGAAATATGCTGCAGTTCTGAGGTTGGATCTTTCTAGACTAGTTTTAGGCAAACTTATATATATCTAAAGTAGCATTTACTAAAATGCCTCCCTTTTGTCAGCACAACATTTCCCTCTTATTTTTATTCTATTGCATATATGCATTTTTCAGATTTACTGAATAACATGCCTACTGTACAAATACCTGTAGCGCTGCAGCTGACCAACAGTTCAGTAAGGGAGCTTTCCCAGTAGCTAATAATACTGGGATTTTATCTCCTTCAAATGCTTTTCATGCATAGATATGAGACTAAGATGACGCTTTCTGACTACATCCTTCCGAAAAGCATTGCTTCATTCACTCCCTTAAAAGATCATGTCATTGCCAGCAGCAATATTTTTGATTATTTTTGAAGATAAAATAAGAAATCCTTATGGTACCATTTCTATCTACATTTTATCATCAACACACCACTAAGTTGAGTAACAATAATGAAATGACAAATGGGAAAATACTGTCTACTTAATATTTCTTAAGACAATTACTTTTCTGGATGTAACCAGCTGATTTTCAAGTTTTGGGGGGTTTTGTATTCAATAAAGGTCAAACAATGGAAACATTTGTGCATCTTCCTTTCTTCAAGTAAAATTACAGATAACTTTGCCAGCTTTCTTTAGAACCAGCTGATAGCCATTCTTGTGAAGTACAACTTCATTGCTCTCTTCTGGTGATCCACAAAATATCCAGAGGACCTTCAGCTCTCAAATTCTCTCTGCTTATGCTGTTATGTATACGTACTACCAAACTTCACATTTAAAGGCTCTGGATTCAATCTCTGAAGATGGTGTGAAATACCTGCCGTAGTCTCACTGCTTACAATTTGGGAACCACAGATAGGTTGGATAACTTTCCTACAGATCTCTTATCTGTTCCTTCTGCTCTGTATTCCATTTGTAAATACTATATTAAAAGTTTATTTTGGGCATGAAACAGAAGTAAATGGGTGAGTTAGCATTCTCAGTCTCTTGCAGAAGCAATTCAGTATTACAAATATAGATATAACTCTAGAGAAGTAAGTATGGACTTAGTAAGCATAGCCTTTTGGCAAAGGCTCAGCTCTTGAGAGCAATGCTTTTCCACTGCCTTATTGTCTGTCATACAAACAACACAGGGATGAGGAAGAAGAAGTAAAGAGAAAAGGAAAGAATTACTGTCTGAGAAAAAATGCTTGAATTAAAGACACAGTATGTATCAGCGTTTATATGAATAAGCCAAAACTGGGGTTCGGATATGCTATATAAATGGCAGCATGTGACGAAAAATAAGTCTGATCCTACTTACAATTGCTATTGCTCTGCCTTGTAATGGAAGAAGGAATTTTCCTGTTTTAATAGTGGATTTTCTCAATCACTCTTTATATTTCTTTCTTCACTAACATGCAAGGAACAAGATTCTTTGGATGGGAATCCTGTAATAACCTAATGCAGCAGGAGCTGATTCTTCTTAGACCTCAACAAGAATTACAAAAGTACCACAGAAATTTCCCAAGCTTTACTCTTTTGTTATGAAAGAAGGAGGCTGGCAACTACATTAATTTCTATGGTTATACATTAAAAGTCTTTTCACTGGCTCTATAATTTGACCCACTGTGTGGCTGTTCTGTTGTACTCATTCAAAATAAGACTACACACTCTTGGGTTAACAATCTTTTGTCTTATGCATCTGTAAGAAGTGGATAATCCTAAGGGATAGAAACAATATATAGAGGTGATAGTTTGCTAATCAGTTAAGGATCCTGCTCTAATTCCTGGTCCCTTGAGCAAAGCCTAAATAAAGTCATTTGGGAGGAATCACTATGTCAGGATTGCTAGAAATAGCAACCTCCTCCACTCTCTAGAAGTGAGTTATGAAACATGAGCAAACACCACCTCTTATCTATTTCTGGAAGTCGTTTTCCTATCTTTGTCCCCACCACCATCAATAGCATCAAGGCTTTGGCTGATGGATCTTCACATTGCAAATCTACCCTCCCACCGTGTTCCTCAGTGTTTTTAGTTTACTGAAACAGAAGATGCCTTTGTTGAGCACTTCTCCATGACATGTAAGGAATGTGGATTCATGCTGTGCTTTCTGTCCTAGGACTTTGCCTCTCACTAGCTATATTGCAGAACTATTTAAGTTCTGATACATTTCAGTCCTTCTAAAAAGGTAGGTAAGGGGCAGGATTTGGACCATAATTCTAAAAGTGCTCAGGTTAGTCTTACATCTAAACCATTTAATGGAATATTTAAAGGCATTCGAACCAGAAATGTCTTCTGATAAAGACAGGCTATAGTGAACATGGTCAGAGAAAGAGTGAGAGCTGGGGCATTTTAGACTGGGAAGTGGGACTGCTGTTTATAAAGAGTGTGGGTTTCTCTTCCAGATTTTCCTTATGTGTGCTCAGATCCTAAGACAGAATTTTATCACATCAGTTAATACGAAGGATTGGAATAAATGTTTTGTATAAGCTTTAGAAAACTATCCTGGTAAACTTAATTACCTGTTTAATATTTGACTAGTCCTTTTCACTTTAGACTTACAGTTTAAGGTCAATATAAACTAAATGTAAATAAAAACTATACATTAGTGGAGAGCAGCCACCGAATTGTGGGAATTTCACAGCAGACGTTCAGATTTTGCTTTTATGAAAAGATGAGGTCAAATTCTTACTGTTCTAAGCCTCAGTGCCAGAGCACATGAGCAGATTGCTCCACTCTTGAACAGAGATTTACATTTCAGCATATATGCCATCTGGGTAATACTTACAGTAACACCGTAATGGCTATCTAACTAGTAAGTTTATAGGATTCTGTGTGCTGAATTTGCCTGTTTATTTTTTTAACGGATAGATGTTGTCTGGTGAATTTTAACCTCACTTCTTGATGGCTTTTCATCTCTGACCTTGACTATTATTCCTAAAATTGATTTTAAATTAGAGACGAAGTCTGTCTTACATTTCTTGTAAATCTGACTTTACCATTACCTAAAGCAGCAGTAGATTTATTAGTTACAACACACAGATGTGACCCACCAAATTGTGACCTGTGGTCTGCCCTGAAATAAATACCTGTACCTCCTCAGGAAATTAGGACAACAAAACTTTTTGGAAGTCAAGGTTCTAGTGATTTTGTGCATGGCATGAATCATCAAGAATCCTGGAATCCTATTTCTAACTGTCTCATTATTCTGCTTCGTGATTATGAGCTACTCTCAGTGCTCCTGACTGCCTACCTGCTTCCCATCTGTCTCAGGCCGCTGAAGAAGGCCTTATTAAATGTTTGTACAATATCTGTCATGATAGGTCCTCTGACTGCTACTGTTATATAAAGAGCAAATACCAACAATAATAACTCTACGATGTAATACAACCTATAAATATATGTGTGGATAATACACATTTTCAAAAAAAAGGAGGAGCCTCACTGGGATCCAAAGGAATTCTTTTTTGTTGTCAAATTAAAAAGCATCCTCTTTAAAACTTACAAAGTAATGTTAGTCTTAGCAATGCATATAGAGAAAATCTGTGGTATAGGAATAAAAAACCTGAATGACTAATCAGAATTTCACAGGCAAGACACGTATTTGAACATTTAGCTCATTGAAACATCAGTATTTGGGTGGAAAACATTTGTTCAAGTGCCTTAGAGATCACATAGAAAACATGTTAATATATACAATATATTTGCTTATTTTTCTTCTATAACTTATCCATACTTTAAAAGCATTTATTGACATATTGCCTAAAAATGTATTTCATTGAATCCAGTAGTCTCCAAATTGGAATTATAGCTGAGTATATCATGATGTGTTTTGTGGCACACTGGGATATGTTGTTGTCCAATGGTGAATATCACTTTGCTCTGTGAAAGCTTTTTTATTTCAACCTCCACTTTAAAGCAAATTTAATTTTGACTGTTGTCTTCTATGCCATGGAAACTTAGGCCATGTTTAGTAACGAAAAGCCCAGCAAAGACTTTTAAAGGCTTTCGTTTACTGGAAGAGGAGATCATCCGCTGGTAAGGCCAGTGTTTTTAAATGACTCTATTTGGGGCTTTTCTGAGAAGGAAGTGAGTATTTCACCTGGAGAGAGGTGTTTAGGGACACAGTGTACTCAGGCTGGGGGAAAGGAGAGAAATTCAGAGGGAAGGAGTAAGAACACTGTCTGGAAAAAGGAAAAGGATCAGAGAGGAAGAAGACAGGAGGAAGTCTCGTCTCTCTTTTGGTACTCCTGATGAGCCTCAAGTCCCACAGAAAAAGAGCTCAGTGAAAGCAGGTACACACAGGACATCTTTTTGTTTTCCTCAGAAGTAACTTACTCATTTAATTTAAAGGTCTAAGATAAAGTGTCTAAGGTTAAAACTTTTTCTGAGATTGCTTCTTCCTTCCTTCCACAGTCCCTTATGTTATCTAAATGCCAAGGAGTTCAGAACAAAGAGTGACTCTGGAAAAATGCTATATGTGTCTTAGAGCTCAGGACAGAAATTTCAGTATTTACTGAGCCTTCCTACCCAGGTAGTAAAGTACAACCTCAAAATTGTCCATCTAAGTAGGTGTAAAAGATACAGTGCTTTATATTACATGTGACTATTTATTAAGAAAACTGGGTGAGACTATACCTTGTTCCTTAGAAATTACTAATGGCTCTAAAACAATGAAAGTAACATCTACTGTGGGTGGGTTTGGTTTTTTTCCCTCTTTCTTTACTGTTATCATCAAAATATTATTTTTCAAATGTGGGTAAGTAACTATCAGTGAACAGTATTAATTGTTTGTCTGAGTGCAATTACAGATAGTGGGAGGACTGTTAAAGGAGACTAGCTTTAAATGAATTAGCACTGACACTGAAAACAATCTTGGTAGCTAAGGTAGCATGTTAAAATTGTCCATGCTGAGCTCCATCTTAGCTCATGTCATTCACTATTTTTCTTTCAAATTACTCTAATCCCTGTCTTTGCTTACCCACGATGTTTGCCACTTTCCATACTCACTCCATTGCAAATCTTGTTGTTACTAATGCCTCTCCTCCATGTGGGAGTCTTCTGGGATTTGGCACATAAGCAATGCCTTCATGAATAAAAATGGCTATGTCCTACCAGGCTTATAAACCACCTGCCTTGTGGTTGATATGTCACCGGCATGATTCCTGTCCTAACATGGATGTGAAATTGTGATAAGCCTTCAAATTTGATTTGGGGGAGTCCTCATGATTCTGTGATATATTCATAAAGTCTTCCAAAAAAAATCATTCTGGAAGGAGCTCATCTAGAAGAGCCCCTGTTTAAAGCAGAGTGAATTTAAAAGATCAGATCAGATTAGATTAGATTGCCCAGGGCTTTGTCTTCTTGCCATCCTTCTTCTGGCTGGGCAAAGTTCTTTTGGTGCGTGCAGGACATATATTGGAAAAATGGGGAGACTAGGGAAGATTTATATGTGGCAGATGAGACCAACTGATCAACTTCAATGCATGAGTACAGGAGGCACCAGAACTCCATTTCTTATTTCTTTTCCTCCCCTCTTCCCAGAGACATTTTCTCAATATGGTTTCCCTGACTTAACACTAATTTGGTTTTCAGGAGCAAATTGAAGCTGTTTTCATACAAATTAACTGAGAAACTGGAAAAAGTGAAGAGAGCTGGGTTCCATCTAAGCAAATGTTGGACTGGAAATAGAGGTGCATAGTCCTGGGCTACTACAGTTAGCCTATGGTCATGTTTGCAGTATAGCTCCATCTAGAAGTCTGTCAAGTGTCCTGAGTCACTGGGAGACGCTCTGTATGTGGAGATTTGTCTATGGGTCACAGCAGTGAGAAGATGGTGGGAAATGGAAGTGAAAATTGAGGAAGAGGTGGGAAATACTATGTGCTCTGTAGGGCATAAATACATAGCCCCTGCGTACCTTGTTCATGTCTCCACTTTTAATATTGCAAAGTTACTGGAATACCTTGGGTGGTTCCAAACCTTCACCTGTTACCTTGCCTCAAATTGTTCATGGCACACGTGTATGTAATTGTTCCTTGGCTAACATTGCTCTTTAGCTTCAGTAAGTCTTCTCATTTCTTGGTGTTTACCTCTCTGATGATGTGTATATACAGACAGCTGTCACTTCCCCTCTTACCATTTGTTTGCTATGCAAAGCACACTAAGCTTTTATAGTCTCTTCTTGTAAAAGAGGCTCTTTAGTTCCCTTGTCTCCCCTGCACCTGTTCCAATTCATCCTAATTCAGTTTTATGAGGATGACAGACCTGTTTCAGAGGAGGTCACACCAGGGTCTCTCCAGCTCCACTGACATGCCCTCGGTTTGTGCTTGGTTTTTTGTGAGCAGTTCCTGCCTGGTAATGCTTATTGACCTTTTATCACAAATGAATCCCATTCTTCCTCCTTCTCTTTCACTTCCACTTCAGATCAGAAAAAATATATCAGCCAAGACCGTGATTCAAGACCACCGTGTTGCACTTTCAGCTACTAAACTTCACCCACAGTAGTTTACACAATATTCAGGGGTACTGATCTTTTCTGTATGATAACCCCACACTTCCAACCTGTGCCATTTGCATTTTTCTTTAACCAACTTGTACTTTTTTCCCCACTTCATTACTATCAAATGCAATAATCTCACGTCTTCTTATTCAGAAAGTCTACTAAAACTTAAATCGCAGTAATTCACCTTTCAGTCCAATGTCTTGTCTTCTGCCTAGTCAGTCCCTCATTCATTTTACGCCACTGGTGCTAACCTCTGCCTTCTCTAACTCACCTGATAATTCCCAATGTGTCAGAATAACAAATATTTTTTAGGAGGCATTTGGTTTCTGTGTGCCACATGCACGTCACATAAGAAACGCATGCACGCTAACAAGTATGCTTACAATTTTAAGTGCAATTTGATGGATAACACCCTGCTAAATGAAAGGAGAATTAGAGCTGAAGCAAAACAAACAGATCCTATGCTTAACTTGATAATAAAGATTTTATCTGGAGCTGGCAGTAACTGGATCTTCAGCTAGTTTAGTTATTTCCAGTTTCCAAGAATCCTTTCAGTAGGAAGCAGCACCTTTTTAAAGGCAGGGGCAATTAATGCTACCGAATTTTTGCAGGGAAGCTGTTTATGAAGGCAGCGGGAGACAGCGCAGCAGGGAGCAGCGCCGGAACCCAAGTGTATATGTGGGAATTTCATAGGGAAGGGCGTGAACCTGTGATAGCCGTTTGCACATGGAAGCTGTTGGACTCATCCCCTCATCCCCAGCTGACCTCCAGACCAGGGTTACGCTGCACATCGAGTGGGAAACCCACCACCAGCTCGCTCTCCTCGGGAGGGACCCAGCCTCTCCCACCCCGACGCAGTCTTACGGCAAACAGGCGTTCTACAAACAACCATAAAAAGCCCAGCCAGCCTGCCGGTAACCTGTAAATTTAATTTCGGACACCAGCCAGCCTGAGCTTCCTGTTGTGTCTCCATGTCTGTCTGTGCGCGTACGTATACGTATCTTAAACGAATCTGAAAAACGTTCCTACATTGCCCGTACCTAGTCGTGGACATTCGTGCTTTTCTATACTCCCATGTACTCGGCGCTGGGGCAGGCGGCAGCAGCCCCTTTCCCCTCACCAGGCCCTCCCGGCACCGGCCCCGGGTGGGCACCTTTCCCCGCGGCCCCCGCACGCCGGGAGAGCTGGCGAGCCATGCCGCGTCCCCCGCGCTGGGATCACCCTCTGCACCCCCCGCACAGCGGGATCCCCTCACGGCCCGTCCCCCGCGGCAGCTCCGAGGAGAATCGCCCGCCACCCGCAGGCCGGCGGGGGCTGGGGGCGGCGGGCCGGCGGCGCCTCACAGCGGGAGCGGCGGGGCAGCGCGGGCGGGGCGAGGCGAGGCGAGGCAGCGCGGCTCTCCCCGCCCCCGGCGGTCGGGGCTCTGCTGTCCCTCCCGGCCCGCCGGCGGCGGGGAAGGGCATGGAGTTGGCGGGAGTCTATAAAAAGCCGCCGTGAGACGAGGCCGCCGTCCTGCCGGAGCCGCCGGGAGGGGCTGAGGCGCGGCGCCGGGGCGCGGCAGCGACACCATGATCAACCCCAGCTACTACCCGTGGGGCTACGACGGCGACAACGGTGAGTGGGGCCGCGGGGCCGCCGCCCCCGCGGGCAGCGGCTCTGGGACCAAAGAAGGACCCCAGGCAAGGCGGGAGGCCCCGCTTTCTGGGCGTGCGGGAAGAGGGGCAGCAGGGGCTCCAGGCGGGCCTGGGTCTGTGTGGCGGCAGCGCGGCCGGCCGGTCGCCGCTCGCAGGTGCGGAGGAGGCGGAGGCCGTGGCAGAGGTCTGTCTCTAAGTCAAATGAAGTCAGTTTTCCTACTGTCAATATAATTTAAGATTTGTCATAGCTTTAAAATCCAGCTTTAGGCTGGCCCTGCTGCCGGAGGAGTAGTGCCGGTCTGCAGCGCAGGCACGGTTCCTCCTGCCCGCAGAGGTGGGAGAGCGGGGTGGCCTGTTGTTCTGAGCTCTCCTCTGCTGCAGGAGCAGCACGGCCTTGGTCAGGCTTTTTCCACATCAAGTTCTTGATAAAACCGTGACGGTAATTAAACCCATGTTTCAAATTCCTCTCTTCTTCAGGTACCAGTGGCCTTTTCTATCTCCAGATGGGTACATGGCGCCACATTTGAATGATTCGGGTATATCCCATCATACTTCTAGCCACTGCTGGACTTTTCTAGTTTCCTTCCTTGGTGTATTGTCAGTCTCCCAATAAGTAAAGTCCTGCAGTTGCCATGAGAGTTTAGGTTCAGTTGAAGGACTTGCAGTATCCAGTATTTCAGCTGGAGTAATCTAATTGCTTTTTATACAGTGAAACTCTTGACAGGGCATGACTAACAACCTAGACAATTAGTAACCTACTTAATAATACATTTAATTGATGTTCCGTAGCTAAGCAAAGCCAAGCTTGCATTTATTGTAACACGAGTATAATTCATACCTAGCTAGAAAAGGTTTTCATGATACTTCTGTTTTTTTCTAGGACCTGATCAGTGGCACAAAAACTACCCGATTGCCAAAGGACGCCATCAGTCACCTATTGAAATCAATAACAAAGAAGTGCATTACGATCGCTCCCTATTACCATGGTTTGCTAGTTATGATCCTTGTGCAGCTAAGACCATCCTCAATAATGGGAAGACCTGCAGAGTTGTATTTGACGATTCCTTTGATAGATCAGGTTAGTTTTGTTTTAATCTCAAGCTGTCGTTATATATCAGTGATTATTTCTCAAGTTTTTTGGAAGACAGAGTGTGCTCTGAATTCTCATGGCTGTCAGAAGGTCTCTGTGCACTGCCTGCATGTGACATACAGGTTTCCATGACTTCACTGCCCTGCACAACTGGTGGGAAGGGCCTGGGACTACTTTTAAAGTCCATGGGTAAAATCCTAGGGAATGGAGAGAGCTGCAAAGAAGCTCAGTGCAGGATGATTTAACGTGTAAGGTAGATTTCTGAGCTTGCAAAAGCCATGGCAGTTGTGTTGCTTTCCAGGAGCAAGGAGTCTAGGCTTTATCTATGAGGACTGAATTCCACTCAAGCTATTTGTGATGCCCAGCAGAACATCTTTAACTGTCTATATGGCTGAAGTTACAATATTTGAAAGCTGTACCCATGTAATTTCTGATAAATGAAGTAAGGAACCAGATGTTGCCACAAAGTCACGGTATTTAATCAGTTAAAACTCCCTTTGGCATTCATGAGATTTTGTCTTAATGAGGATTATAAAGCTGAGAAATTCCAGTGTTTCAGCTTTAATGTCTGAAGTCTTGAATCCATTCATAGTTATGACAACGTACAATGTGCTACATATATAATGCATAGCTTTTAAGAGTTGGTGGGTTATATATTTTGAAGAGATGTGTCCGTTCAGTTTAACAGGTGCTAGAAATACTTAGTTTATGTTGACAGAAGGACTGACATTTCATGTTAATACTGTTGGCTATATTTAAAAGGAAAAAACAATGCTGAAAGAAGTATGAAATTGCATTAGTACTGCGATTAAAAAGGAAGAATCAAATGGATACCTCACTCTTTATTCTTGTGTCAAGGTCAACAGAATTGTGTTATTATTTATAGTACATGGGATGGTAAGAAAAGGAAAAAGAAATGTCAATTTCAGTAAAATACTGAAAAGTCTGTCTTCCACAGTGTACAGACTTATTTCTTAACTGCATTAAAAGTTCCAGTTTCTATTACAATATAACTAGGATTGACAGCTATAATTACTAGGAGGAATTTTACTAATAGGTTGATTGATCTTAATTATCCATGGGTATGGATTTTTAATGAATGACTTGGGTTTCATGAAAACTGAGGATCAAAATGTATGTAAGCTGGACTAGTTAATACATTATCAAAACTCACAAATGACTATGCAGTCAAGAGTTTGATTACTTCTCTAGCAAAGTGGGAATCTTTAATGTTATTTGAATAAAAATATTACTAATGATAGATAACACAATACATCAGTAAAGAAATGTAGCTGTGGCATATGAGAAGACCTCCATGACCATTACTTACCATTTTTTACCATCTCTTGTATTTGTTGGAACAGCATCAACAATATCAATGGTTACATCTTCTGCATAAATGGCAAAATAATTACTGTTACAATTACTCAGATTTTGCGTGCCAGTGAGTATCCAGGCACAGCAATCTACAGCATGGATGCAACACTGTGGCCACAAAGAGCAGAAAGTTTTGGAATGTTGTGAATTTTTTTTCGGATGAACTGCTCAGTAACTGTTGTGTTCTGATCTTAGAAATAAAAAGTGACTCACTGGAAAAAAAGTAGGTGTATTTCTGAACTCTTTGAAGGCAAGAAACATTCAGTGTTTATTGTTATGTCTCCTTTGTTATACCATTGACTGCAGAGTCTGTGGGTGGTGTTCCTTCTCTAATATAGTGCTAATTGCAGGACAAATTCCACTGTGCATACTCCTACTGACTTGAGCATGTTTTAAGTTTTTTAGGATAGGTACAATGACTTATTTTTTGTGTAAATGAACGCCCACCTGCATAATACATACATAAGTAAGAGCATTAATATAGGAATGAAGTTTTTATTCCTTTGGAACAAAGGCAGACTATCTATCTATCTATCTATCTGTCTATCACTCTATCTAAATTATTTCTGAGTTAAGCAGAAAATTAAGGGCTTCCTTTATTTTCCTGACTTTTTCAGTTAGAGCGGTCATACCCATCTCTGTAGTTCTATCTGGATTTTCATTAGTGGTAGATAAAATAGGTTTCTGAATAAATTGCAAAGGTGAGTGTTAAAATGAATTACTTTGGATGTCACCAAGTTTTACTTCCATTGTGTCTGCTGTGCCAGGAATAGTTTGAATATTCACCATTGGGACAGTTTCTTAAACTCAAATGATTAGAGAGAAGCTTCCAGGGAAAGTGCCATCCAATGTAATTCACATACTATGTTGAAAAAGACCTTATTACTGTTGTCTTTGGAGTTAGTCTAGTGGAAGGAATTGGAGAATTTATCTCCAGCTATTTATAAGGCCTGGTTGACTTTAAGAATCTGCTATACAGTTGAAGGCTTTGATGACAGATATTTGCTTTAGGAGCTGCGTCATGCCTCTGCTGCCTGTCCATACAAGTTAATGGGTTGTTGTGGACTCAGTTGCCTGTCTTACCATACCTATGTGGAAGAAGGACCTTAAGCACTGTAAAATCATTGCAGGTGGAGGCTGGAGTCTCAAAATCTGGGAAAGATCTGGGAGCTGAAATTGAAACCTCCTAGGTATCTGTGCCCAATAAAACCCATACCAGAACTTGGGTACTTTGGCAGCCTACCACTGCTGTGGTTTTTGACCTGAATGGCAACTCGGATACTCTTTTAGATCCAGCAGTGACTCTTGTTTTGAATCAACTGGGAGCTGAAATCAAAACCTCCTAGGCATTTGTGCCCAATAAAATCCATACCAGAACTTGAGTACTTTGGCAGCCTACCACTGCTGCGGTTTTTGGCCTGAATGGCAACTCAGATACTCTTTTAGATCCAGCAGTGACTCTTGTTTTGAATCAGAGTTGCAATCTTATTTCTACCAGCAGAGTCCATTTGTTTGCTTTTAAAATTCAAAAAATATTCATGCCAGAGAAGTGTCCTGAGAGCACCTAACTGGTGGGACCGTTGTCATGATGCTGTGTGATATATATAGGTTGCAACTTCCTTACAATTAATGACTCTCTGGCTTTCTTTGTAATACCTTGGTTAGATGGTTAGATCAAGGTGTTCAGTCATTTAATAAAGATACATAAGTCTTGTACTGGAACTTGGACACAGCAGCTAGGGAGAGATACACTAAGGCTATGTCAAATGGATGCCTTCTTTCATCTTCTCACTTTGTTGTTTTTGTTAACTCCTTGGCACTTTCTATGGAAGTTCATCAGCCAAACAGATTCCTACTTCTCCTTTTACTGACTTTCTGATGGATGACGTTTAAGGGCTTGGAGTAGCTCAGTGCAGGCACACTTTCTTATAAGGTTACCTTGATGCTGTTTGCAGAATCTTTCAATTTCTTATCAAAGGAATGTGTGCCTTTGGAAGTGGATGATGCAAAAAAAATTGAAAGAGATGGTTACTGTGAGTGGTGAGAGCTTGTTACTTATTGGTCTCTTTTTAGCATGACTAGTGCTTGTGGACAGCATTTCCTGGAGTACCACTTTGTAAGAAATTTCATTTATCTTTGCAAACGAGATTTTGAGTACCAACTTAAGGCAAATAAATGTTTAGTTGTTGAATGGTTCTAAAACATTGAGGACAAAACCCAGTAACTTTAATTAAAGCTGAGGGAAGTCTGTCCATAGACACTCAAGTTTTAGCTGATTCCTGCAGAAAGTTACTTAACATTTTGTGTACTGAATTTACACCGGAAAAAGCCAGTAGCTGTTACAAGAATAGCACAGCTAAATCCTAGTGCTTGTCTAGCTGTGGTACATACCGCTCGATGGCTATACCGCATACCGCAAAAGGCAGCAAAGTTAAATTCTTCCTTCAGTGTTTAACACATCTATCATTTGTAGTGTCTGCATGAAGGTACTGAGCGTTAATATGAGCACTGCAGAGCCTGGGTACAGGGAGTTTTAAGAGTTGAGTTTCTGTTAACTTTGAACTTCCGTTGTTAGAGGTAAAAATGCTTGAACAGTTAAGGGCCTGCTGAGGCTGCAGTTATGCAGTGGACTGTCAGTTTTCTGCCCCTGGAGATGGGGATTTCAGCCCTACCACAAAGGTGATTTGGGAGCTCACTGATGAACAGGCTGTGATCAAGAGGCACAAAACTGGAAAAGGTGTGTTGCAGTGTAGGTGAGGGTCGGTGGCACGGTGACAGACTTCTGTCAGACACTTCTCTTTCCCGCTCTGTCCCTGTAAGAGTACAAAGTTCAAATACAAACAAAAGTAATTCTTCTGCATAGCTATTCAGTGCTTGCTTGAAGAAAATTTCAGTGAGAACTGAAATTTCAGTTCCAAAAGCTTTTAGGAAACGTATTTTATCCCTGCAGTTAGCCAGACTGTTTCAGTACAGAGATCGTCTTTTGAGCAGAGGCTTTTTTATAACATCTAAAATGTGGCACTGACATTAAAAAGCTGTGGTTGTTATATTGCACTGTTAGATTCTGTTATAAAGCAGCATAACAAAGGTAATGTGTCTTTTTCAATTGTCATACAGTCATACCTTACTAATGTTTACCAGTTCATTTTACGGATTTAGCAGGATGTGAGGATCATAAATCTTGTAAGAAAAGTGATCTCTTCTCATGTTTATAAACACAGCTCACCTCACGAGTCTGCCTGGTGCTCCTTGCGTTTTTCTACCCGACTTTCATGGTATGCTTTCACAGCAAACAGGGAAGGCATTTGTGTAGGCATAACTTTGCCAATTTTACCTTTGTGAGGATAGATGACGATTGACCTTGGCGCAGATTAACAACCAGACCCCTACCCTATAAAAAGAGTCAGTCACTGAGCAATGGGATGAGAGTTTGCAACAGTAAGGCACCAAAAAGGAGTGAATACTTTTCTCCCTTGTCTTCCTGGGCTGGTTTGTATATTCTTGCAGCTGGGCCGTGTTACTTTAATGACAGCAAGTTTGAGGGAGTTGTATTTTGCTAAGTCTGCTGTGGCCATCCTGTTACTTCCAGTACAGCAGAAACAGGAACAGAAATGCCACATTTTCAATATTCAGAAGTAAGTCCAGCCATTCAGCTAGCCATATGAAAAGGATTACACAGTATTTCAGAGGACTAAGAGAAAAGCTGGCCGCCTGTATGTCAGGGAGTGAGCCCGCAGGCTCCTTTTTTAAAGCTCTTGCTTTTTATTTCATGCAGTGTCTTAGGTAGAAGCTCAGAGTGATTCATGGGGCCTTCTAGAAAAGCAACCTTTTATAAGTGTTTTGTGGTAGGAAAACAGCTATTGCAGCCTTAAAACTGTGAGTCTCAGATATTTAAGGTGAACATTTCCTGTGTAATAATTCTTAGAATAATTCCCTGCAACATATAAATATGTAAATATATAAAAATAAAGCTATATTTTAACACCACTGAAAAACAATTTAAAGATACCATAGTTTCTTTTATAAACTTTTACCTCATATTCTTTTTTTATCTGTTATATGGGTTTGTATTTATTTGTGTTAGTATTTTCTGAGAACAAAAACCCAAGATGATAATGATACCTTTAGAATTTATGTTCCAAGCCACATGTTTAAAAAAATAAAGGTTTTTGTGGTTTTTGTTTTGTTTTGTTTTTTTACTAACTTTGAGCTATGCAGACATAGTTTGGGATTTCTTATGTTTTAGATATTGGAGAACTTCATTCTTGTAACTGTTTTGTTTACCTTTTTTAAAGCATGGGGAAATTTCATTTACTGACATAGGGAAATTTAGTTTACTTAGATTGTTATTTCATGTATTTCTATATTTTATACTACATACTTGCAATTAAAGAAAGCACCTTTTTGTCCTTCAGGAGATGTTGGTTTATAGGCATCTTAGTCTTTGCATCGTTGTGTCTGCTTAAAGTGTTCTAAGCAAAAGCTACTGTCTATTTATAGATGAGTGAAGCAGGAATGTGTTGGCACGAGGTGATGTAGAGCTTTACCTAATGCCCAATTGAAAATGTTTGCTGATGGCCCATCAGTGGAAATAATGACACGTTTTTACCTTAAACTGGATTATTTGGTCTTACAGATCTATTTTAATGGAGAATTGATGGCCTTGTCAGCTACTCCTGTTACCATATCTGCATCGACCACAGTACTGAATGTCTGTGGGAACAAGGAAGAAGAATTTGTTGAGAATACAGCTTGCTCCTAATGTTCAGTAAAGAATACTCTTAGTACTTTATTTCTTGAGATGATCATGGATTTAATTCCTTTTCTTTTCAGATTTAAGGGTATTTTTCCCTAGCATATAAAACCTGTTCTTAAGAACTGCGGAATGGTTTATAGGAATGCTATAACTTCTATCTCCAATTAAAGTGAATGAGAACTGAATAATAATTAGTATTTTGGTGAATGTGAAGAAGTTTTCCCCTTTTTATTGTGAGATCCTTTCAAATGTACCACCTTCATTTGGTATATAATGTAAAAGTGTTAAGATTATTTAGAATACAGGGTATTGTTCATCACAGGACGTTTCTTTAGGAAAACAGCTTGCATTCTCAGTGATTGCGTTTATGGCTCATTTGCTGTTTTCTTTCTCTTCTTCCACAGCTGGAGAAGCAGCATCAGTAATTTCATAGCTTTTTAAACAAATAAGTCATAGCCTGCAGTAAAAGACACAGTCTGTAGTGTTTTGTGGGAATTTGTTTATCATCTAGCACTTCAGTAGTTGATCTTAATCACGGCTATTTTTGTGTGCTTTGATATAGGTAGATATCAGATGGAATTCAGGGGCAGATTAAGACATCTAAATTTAGGTGTCTTCTGTGGGCTTTTAAAAGTAGGTGGGTTATGTCTCTAAACTCCCATTCTAGTCAACAGAGATGGAGTCACACTTAATCAATGCAGTCCAGAGAGCAATTCAGGCCACCATCTATTGAGTGTCTACCTTAAGGCAAGCAGAATTACTCTAGAGGCTTGACTGTTCTGGTCAGGGGCTTACTTCAGTTACTCAAACACAGGCATCTCATGCCATTTTTGATAACCTAATGTAACCTTGCCTCCAGATACTGCTTTAGAAAAGTACAGTTCTTCTATAGATCTTGTGTCACATCTTCCGGTCCTGTCCAGGTGTCTTTGGAATATCCCAGAAGGTACTAGATGCACATCTATGCAGCTGAATTAAAACAATGATCTGTATTGACTATAATGGAAGCCTAGACACAAATAATTTTCATCTGCCTTTAAATGCTTGTAGCTGAAGATGGTTGCCTGAAATGCTCCTAAAATCAGTGCAGATTTCCCAGATGTATTCAGTACTCTCAAAACATAGAGCATCTGTACAGTAAATATGTAAATATGTATGTAAATATTTTAAATATTTATATTTATTTTAAAAGAACTGGAAGATACTTGAGTCTAATGCTGTTGCAGATTATCAATTGCAGTGCTGAGAGGTGGGCCACTTCCAGGAGTCTACAGGCTGCGTCAGCTTCACTTTCATTGGGGTTCATCTGATGACCATGGCTCTGAGCATGTTGTGAATGGAGTGAGATATGCAGGAGAGGTAAGAGTCACCACTTTTCATTTTAAAATAGGGTGTAAAATAACATTTGTCATTATCCTTCAAGTGGGACAAAATTTGTCATTTGTCTGCTTTTCAAGGAGTTCTTTCTGTTTATTTATCTGTGACATTTTATTCTTACTCCCAGCGATTCTTATAAATGTGAATCAGGTTGAAGTAATTCTCACAGCATAAGAAAAGAAAAATACTATGTGAAAGAAAAGTTTCCATGTTCTCAAACCAGCGTGGCTAGAAACATAGGACAGCAAGACTGAATTACTGAGAAGCAATGCAAACTTACTAAAACAGTATTCTGGAAGTGTGACAGAAAGTGGGAAGTGACAGAAAGAAGGAAGGATGTGTTACCTTGATTTTCTACCACTTTAGGATTGTAAGGGAAGATGAGAACTGTAGACTAATATACAGAGCTTACATTCATATGGATTCTTTGCTAGAATTGCTGTAATTTGAAAGCCAAATGGAAATGAATCACATGCCAGTAGGTGACTTCTGAACTGCATGTCCCACCTGCTTACTTAAGCATATTTTCTGTGTTCTTCAGCTTTAAGATGAGATTTCTGCCCCCCCCCCCTTTTTTTTTTACTGGAAAGCCTAATCCTCATTCTTTGTTCTCCCAAACTCTCATGTATATGAAGAACTCTAAATTCAGCCTCTGATGGCTTGCTATTCAATAATGGATATTTTTTTACATGTTTTTCTTTGTTTCAGCTACATTTGTTACACTGGAATCCCAAATACAGTAATTACCTTGATGCTGTGAGAAGAACTGATGGAATAGCTGTTTTGGCCATATTTTTGCAAGTAAGTAGAAGCATGCAACCCTTCTTTGTACTGCTACTAGAGAGTTTTCTATTCTTACATGGTTAAAAAAGATAAAACCCTCTGAATGTATTTTCTAGGGATCGTACCACATTGAAGGGCTTGACTTTCAGTAATGCATGCTTTTCAAGTTACAGAGCATGAGTCACGTTATTTCAAATGGTATCCAATACTACACACACTTGTCCCAGCAGCTATTGTGTCACTATGTGGCTGGTGGAAGCTGTAAATCCAGATGTATTTGCCCCTGCTTTGGGGACACGATGTCAGTAGTGGCCCTCTCTACAATAGCAGTCAGCTGTCTTCTATGCTAATCATGGACTGATTTCAAGGACAGATACCGCTCCTAGGCTTTTCATGAACTTTCTCCCAGGCAAAACTAACTCACAGACAATACATGCAACTCATCCTTTCTTAAAATCCTTTTGAGGGCATGCAGTCTTAGCCTGAAATAGTGGTCTTTCTCTCTCTTGTTTGATTAACATTCACTAGAGATAGAAAGATGGACATCTGTGTTGAGATCAACAATTGCAAACAGTAGATCTGACCATGACATCTGGCTTTTAAACTAGAATGAAACTTTTTCCAAATACTGTACTTGAGTCTGAAGAGTTGTTTATCTTTGTTAGGCTAAAATTCAGTGTCAACAGGAATAGCTGTATTGTGAAATTACCTGTGATGCCGAGGTTCTGTACTAATATAATTTCCTCATTTGGGTCATAATATCTGTTGGGGTACAGACAGAGGGTACAGACAGAAGGCATAGCTTACGAAGCTGGTAGGGTGATAGGTTGGGTTAATGCATTGTAATTTTATAGTTGATATGTTTAGATGCACATATAAAAGAAATAGGAGAAAGAAGAAAACTGACCAAGCAGAACTCTTTGGTTTGCTCATGCTTTCTTCTTCACAGGTAGGGAAAACTCCTAAACCGGAGATGAAGAGGATTCTCGAAGAAATAAATGCTATCAAAACAAAGGTAACAATGTTGGGCTTTTCATTATAGGACAATTGCTGCAAATTCTCAGGACAAAAAGAAAAATCAAGAGGCATGACTTTCTAGTTTTCAAATTCTGCTCTGCAACATTACCAGAATATACCTGTGAATAAAACCATGGGTAGCTTTTCCTTAACAAGAAAACTCCTTTCTTCCATTTACATATGACCCTTCTTTGGCTTTAGTGGGCCTTGTAATTTTGTGAAAATGAGAATCATCTTGCCAAACTTTACTCACCTACAAACTAGGTACGGAGTCTTATTCCCTCAGTGGTCAGTGACAAAAGAAAGGCACCTTTGGAAATTGGTCCATTCTGTCTTGAAACAGGCTGCCTAATGGACCTCTGTAAATGCCACTGACAAGAAATCTGTGTCTCAGATATTGTGTGATAGGAATCTCGCATTTCATAGGCTGTCTTGTTTGCTATTAGCACAGATATTATAAATCTAGAATACCTGTCTCACTTTAATTATATGGTGACCTAATCCAATATTCAATAGATAGACAGAATTTCCATGAGAAAGAAGGCCAGAAGGAAGAGAAGTGAAGCACATTGGTACTGGATGCCGCTTCACATGAGTTAGCTCAGGTACAAGAAGTAGCATCATGGAGTTGTATGTTGTGTCATGCTTCTCTGGGCCCATCTGTGAGGGTCATTCAGTTCACTTATCTTTACACTGTATCATGATGTCTTGTGTAGATGTGTGCTTAGTTTCCTTCGTTCATACCTTTGAAGTATCTGTCACTCTCTGTTGCTTAAAATACCAGAGCTGCATCTTTACCTAATCTTGACTAGAGCTGTTGAAGTGTTTTCTGTTTGGTTTTGTTGTGTTTGTGGTTTTTTTTAAGGGGAAAGAAGCTCCTTTCCCAAACTTCGATCCTTCAGTTCTTTTCCCTAAATCTCATGACTACTGGACATACCATGGGTCTTTCACTACTCCACCTTGTGAAGAGTGCATCACCTGGATTGTTCTTAGAGAGCCTATCATAGTCAGCTCAGATCAGGTAAACTTCAAATAGATTATATTTTACCCACTTCTTTTTAGTTACATGCCATAACCTGATCTTATTCTTTTGACAAGGAAAATGCTCATTGGATTCTGTGAGAAACTGCATGATTAAAAGGAGAGTGAAGAACTGAATGGCTTAGAAACTACCTTGGGACTCCATAGGGAGCCTGTAAAAATCTTCAAAGGACTGCAGTCTACAACCTAATATGTGCAATCAACTATTAGACACATAACTTTACCTGTCTCTGTATGACTCCTACATTAACTAATTGAGAAGAGATGATGATCTTCTCTACTTGGAACAGCTCATTGTTTCCTAGCCCACGTCAGACATCACGGTGGTTCAAATCCACAGACATGAGAGAGCTTAATAAATCAGTAAAATCATAAAACAGTGTAGACAGTAAGAGTTTATAGCAGTTTGGAGTGTGACTAACAGCAAGCAGTAATTACTATACATGAGAGTTCTTGCTTCTATGGGCAAGGCACCTCTTGTGACATCAGCTAAAGAAAAGAGTAGTTCTCTTTCTGTTTCCCAGTCCCTGTGTTCCCACGATATTAGCTCTTGCTAGTAGGAAAGGATGGAGCTGGATGTGGCTCATACCTTTTATTTTACATAGAGCTCAAAACACTGCATTACACCAAGAGCCAATGTAGGAAAACTCAAGCCATTAACTTGTATTTTCCTGCAACCATTTAAATCAGAACATTGTCATATTTAGCTAAAGCTTATGTTAGATTTGCACCAACAACTTTGATTATGCAGGATTTTTTCAACCATTTATATTGTGTCAAGCTTCCTCAGGTAAAGTGTTCATTGCTTATGATGAATGTTTGAGGGTAATCACTGGACAAATGATGAAATAAAGCTGCTGTGAAAAAGTGACCATCTGCAATGAAAAGCAGTGGACAGTCAGGTACCGTAACTACATTGCACACTGAATGAAGCAGGAGTCCAGTTTTCTCACTTAATGCAGCTGAGCCTTTCCAACTTTTTGAGCATTCTACTTTGCAAATGTGTCTCTTATGCTTCTTTCAAAAACATCTTTTAACAGAATACAAATTTAATGGGATTGGTGATTCTGTCTGCCCCATATTCTAGATTGTGTCACGTAACCAAGAAAATTACAGAAGTGTTGTATCAGGTGCTTGATACCCATGTTTCTGGAAGGTGTACCAACTAAATTTTCACAAACAGTAGCAACATCAGATAACTATAAATTCTTGCTAATTGAAAGCATTCTCTGCTGACTTACCATGAAGAAGTATTTCTTGTTAATCCTCATTCCCCATCAGTCCCATTTAGAGAAATTTGAATGCCCTCTTTCATCATGTCAGCCTATGATTCTCATACCACACAAGTCAGTTTTCTTATCTGAGATTATTCCTCTACTCAGCAGACTATAATGATACGATATCACAAATTTCAAGACTCCAGAATAATTAGAACATGAACATTAATCAAGTGACTGACATACTATGTAGATATTATATGTAGACACATAACTTTTCATTTTAGGTTCTCAAGGTGATAAGGTGTTTCATTGCATTGATTGATGTGCAGGTATCACAAAAAAAAAAATCTTATTTTCTAGTACTTTGTATTTATGTGGCTCTTTATATTTTAAAAAACAGAACTCAGGTATGATGGGAACCTTAGCTGGCAAGAGATGAAATATGGTAATGTATTCATATAACTTACAGCTTAATTTTCACAGCTTATTGAACTGATCTGCCTCCTGTTTCATTGCCCATCTGAAAATTAAAACTGTGGGCTATTTTGAAGCTTGTATTTGTGTGAAAAATACAAATATGGTCTGACTGGTTTCCACAAAATAAATCTGCTTAGAGGTTTATATTACAGAAGATCAGCTACAGATTTTGTTGGGAAAAGTGTAGTCATTACTGAGCATCTCTGGTTTAAAATGTGTTTTTAGAGGAATAACTAATCACATCATTGATCCAGCTTCATGAAAAGACTTCTTAATCACTACTGTATTTGGGTCATGGCCTTTTTTTCAGCTTATCTAAAGTTAGTGAGTTTGGGGAAAAATACAGACAGTCCTCTAACTGGCCCTACTGTAGAAAAAATGGAGCATTTAAGGTAAAAAGGAAATTACTACATATAGATGGGACATTGGCTCTTATCCTGAGATAACCGCTTTTCAGGAAGAATTGACAGTGTATGCGAGGTACTGTATACAAACACAATAGAAAGACTTTCCTCACTCCAGAGTGCCTGCAGTCTAAATAATCTATTCATAAAAGAGGATTGTGTTACCAATTATTTCTAATCCTAGAAAGTGTACTACTGTGGCAGCCTCATTAATAGTAATTATTTTAAGTGCGTGTGCATTTACAGTGGATCGCTTGCATGCTTTTGCAGCCAGATGGTAATAGTATATTAGCCACAAGGATAAGTGCAGTCGCTGCGAATCAGTACTCTGCCAGAAAAATCAATTCACCAGAAGTCCCTGAGATGTAGAGTGGGTGGCCTAGCTGCTCAGATTACTTTTAATGAAAGGATAGGAGTTTAACTGTGGAATAACTCTGTCCAACTGCAGACTAATTTTTTCACCTTTATGTAGCTATAGCCTGAATATATGCCATTTTTTTCTGAGTAGGGCAGATCTTCCACAAATAATAGTAAAAACCAGCAATCTCTTCTCCAATAGTACTTTATCAGTATTGACAAAACTGATTAACTACTTTCATCTTCTACTGTTCCCATAAAAATTATTCTTCATCTGAAATCTGAAATTTAATTTCACATGAAGAATCCAGCTGATGCATATTGTACTGGTTATAAATGTAACCTCATCATTGTTCAGGCAAACTGAGATATCTGGATTTTGTGAGCCGTGTAGAGCTGTGAAGAGCAATGCTGAGATGCCTGAGCTAGCTCAGTCCATAAACTGGAATTAATATAGTCACAGTGAACCCAGCTTTTACAGCCCAGAGAGAAATCCTCCTTCTATTGGACTTGACCTCTGTACTGTAAAAGGTAGATATGTCAGTGTATTGAAGCTAGTTGCGAACAAAGTTGATCATGCCATGCATGAAGCTACATTTTCAAGTGTAGATGTGGGAAAATGTATGCATTCTTTTCATGGTAAGCCATTCAAACAGAGAAGTGTCAAGTGTCTGAATCACAGCTGATACGCTTTCTGTTTAATGTTGTGCATGGCAGTGACAACAAATGAACAAAATGTATCTGTAAGTGGGTATTATGTGTTGCATCCTTGGAAAACCAGAAAGCGGTAGAGGAAGAGCATTATACAGTTTTGAAGAGTATGGGCAGAACACTTCTTACGGCATCCCTCAAAAAAACCATACCTTGGTTAAAAAAAAAATGGCCAAGAAGAGTCAAGCTGCAGACCCTGTTTACAAACCATTTGAAACCTTGACCACGTCATTATCCAGATTTACATTCCTGTTATTAATAACGGACTTTTTTGTGTCACTGCAGCAGAATATATCCTCTGCTACAGACCCACCACAGAAATGAACAATTAGTTTATAAATTAGCCTGGACAACTTGCAATTCCAGAGGCTTCTTAACAATCAGACGCTAAGGCAGGGTTAGAGTAGGAGAGGTTTATTAGAGTAGGAGAGGTTTATTAGGGCATGGGCTGTTCTAATCGCATTTTCTGAGGACTTCCCACAGTTTCTGTGGCTGTACGCAGTTCTGCAGACAGCATGTAAGTGATTGTACTTTTCACAATCCTGTTGAGATAGGACCCATTTTTTTCTGTTTTGACCATATCTAAGAATATTACTACTGGGAAAAGAACATGAGTACAGTTTTTGTGGTGATGCGGTGAAGGACATCTTCACAACTTTGAAGGAGACTTTTTCTCCCCAGCTTCTGGGGCTGGGCCAGCCTCCTTGGCTTAATTGTTGGGCTGTGGATTTGATCCCAAGGGATTTCCATCAGGACACTTCAATTTTTGTTCTCTTGCAGATGGCGAAGCTCCGCAGCCTATCCAAGAATGCTGAGAATGAACCTGATCTCCCCCTGGTTGATAACTGGCGTCCGACTCAGCCTCGATACTTCAGGATGGTGAGCGCATCATTCCTCTAGGACCTGGCTCAGGTTGGGTGTCCCTGAGTGAGGCAACCTCTAGAACTAAGAGATGGTTTGGTTTTGTGTCCTCTGTTGCATTTAGACAGAACTCCAGCTGTAGGGCCGGAGGCTGAAACTTTGAGTCATGAAATGTGAATTTTACTTCCAGAGGATAACATTTACGTAGGCAAATCCTGTCATAAAAATGGAAGTAGAGAATCTGTTTGGCTCTTCATAACTGCTTTAACATTAGGTTTTGTTAATAGTACAAAGGAAGAAAGAAGATGCTACTAATAACTACAAAACCATTTCCTGTTGCACACAAGTCCCTTGATGCTTGCCTTATTCCATGCTAAAGAGGTTGCAGTTAAGAGAAGTAATTGTTTTCAGCATAAAACCATATTTTTCAGTAGTTGTTTTCAGCTTTATCCATATCCTGCTCTGAGCTGCACCAGTTAATGCACAAGGCATTCTTGGAAATAAATGAGAGCACTCATTTGGTATTTGATACTCACATAAAATATGAAAGGATAGAAAATTGCTTCATAACCATTGATAAAGATCTAAGCTTTTAACTTCTTAAAACAACGGACAGGTGAAACAGAGGTCTGATCTGAAAATTGTATTCACCAAGTAATACGTAGTTAAAACTATGGAATGGGAGAAGAGCTGTTTCTGTTTGTGTCACAACTGGTTGTCCATATTAAAAGACTAATTTGCATTTTAATGTTATAGCAATCAAAGTGACATGGATTTTGAGAACTTGGTCTTCGTATCCTGAATATATCTTTTCTCCATGTATGCAAGTGGCTTTTCTGTGTAAAAAGAGTGTTAAGATAGCAGGAGTTCTTAAATCTTTTTAGTGTTTTTTTGAGGCAGATTCTCACTTCATGTACAAATATAATTGATCCTGCTGTCAATGAGATTTGTGCATAAATATCTGAAACCACTGTTTGACTTGCCTGATCAAAGTGCAGTTGACCAGGGAGCTCTTGTCTCTTGTTCTGCCATAAAGAACAATGAAACAAGATTGTAAGCCTATACTTGAAGTAACAGTATTTCTTCATTAAAAAATCCAACAATAATAAATACATTTACTTAAGAATTTTTGTTCTGTATGTTTTTTTCCAATTTTAGAAACATGTAAAAATATAATTTTAAAGAAAGAATTGTCAATGTCCTCTGTAATACACCTGCATGGAAATTGATGATAGATGGTATCTTTTTCAGGTGTTTGTTTGAACTACAAGAGTACTGATAATATTTCATGTGACTGCAAGCAAGGAAATAGCATCTTAAATATGCTACATCATTGAGACATCCACATCTATTCTTTTAGTGAGATCACCCTATTCTGACAATGGCTTTCTTGTAATGTCATATGAATCAACTCCTTCGCAAGTTGATTGCACAGTGAAGAAGTTCAGTCTGTCTCTCAACCCACCAATCTGAATGGTAATTTACATTGAGCTCTGGAAATATAAAGCAGCTGCTGCTCTGGCAGTGGCTGGCCTCTTATCTGTCGTGTTCTAGGGCAGGAGGATGTTGCCGAGCTTGGTGATGAGATGGGTTATGCTCCCTCTCTCCAGGTTCCCCACTGCTGAAGTTTCTGGACCGTGTCCTCACTTTGCTTTCTTCCTTCAAAGAGGTAGTGTTTTGGCTGGGAAATTTCATTTAGTCATTGTTAGTATTTCCCGACTGTTGTGGTTTAACCCCAGCCAGAAACTAAGCACCATGCAGCTGCTCGCTCACGTCCCCCCCCGTCCAGTGGGATGGGGGAGAGAATCGGAAGGAAAAAGGTAAAACTCATGGGTTGAGATAAGAACGGTTTAATAGAACAGAAAGGAAGAAACTAATAATGATAATAATAACAATAACAAAATGACAATAATAATAAAAGGATTGGAATATACAAAATAAGTGATGCACAATGCACTTGCTCACCACTCGCTGACCGATGCCCAGTTACTTCCTGAGCAGTGATCCCCTGCCGCCCCAGGCCAACTCCCCCCAGTTTATATACCAGGCATGACTTCACATGGTATGGAATACCCAGTCTGCCACGTTGGGTCAGCTGTCCTGGCTGTGTCCCCTCCCAACTTCTTGTGCCCCTCCAGCCTTCTTGCTGGCTGGGCGGGAGAAGCTGAAAAATCCTTGACTTAGTCTAAGCACTACTTAGCAACCACTGAAAACATCAGCGCGTTATCAACATTCTTTTCATACTGAATCCAAGGCATAACACTATACTAGCTACTAGAAAGAAAATTAACTCTATCCCAGCTGAAACCAGGACACTAACTATTTCCCAAATGGATTGCATTGTGCTATTTGTGTTTGCACTTTTCATTTCTAGACCCATGTGAAATGATTCAGATGAGTTAACATCTGTTTACGTTGCATGCACATATTGCAGACTTCAACGCAGATTGTCTTACATGTACATACTTCTACTTACTCAAGTGGATTACTTACACCAATAAAGCCTATGCAGGTCCCTATGTTTGAAAACATACATTTTTTTAAAAATACTTGATTAAATGTAATTTCTTCCCAGCTGGGTCGTTCCAGGACAGTTCAAAGCATAGCTTTGAACTGCCAGTACCCAGCACAGTGTTAGCTGTAGGGATAAGAATATGCTGCTGGATTGTGCTTTATACTTCAGAGGAAGTTTTAATCCATAAATATTTCTTTTTCTCATAAAATTCTAAGTAAATATCCAAAACAACATCAGGAAGTATTCTGTATCTGGTGAGTCATGTTATTCTGAACAGGAATGCAAATCACAGAACATCACTGACCATGCAGGACAGGGTTCCAATAGAATACCCAATGCTTCCTGCCTTCAGGTGAAAATGGCAGTTTCCTGATGCATGAAAATATGAGAAAACAATACTATAAACACCTTTCTACTTTCTGCTTGTTTTTCTCCAGTCAATTCTGTAGTATTTATCTGTGTGCTTATATGTTGCTGCGTTAGAAAAAGGAATTTTGAAGCAAAAATTATTTTTCTAAAATGCATAATTTGCTGTGAATTATGATATAAATTACTTTATAATGTGCTTTATTAAACTAAGTTGCATAACTTAGAGCTTAGAGCAGGCTTCATCTTTCTTGGATTTATGCTATTGCAAATCTGGAGCATGTAATCACAGGGTTTTTTTAATTATATGGTGGTTTCCCAGTCACATTTTGCAAAGGAGCTGTCTGGGTTCTGTAAATGAAGCTGGGGTAAGCCTCATCCTCTAGAGCCATGTTTATTAACTTTTGAAGTCGAAGCAATCTGTCTAAAGGAAGTGTCATTTGACTTTTTCATGGAGTTGGTTTCATTATATCTGTATTTATAATTAGTAAAAGGTAGACTAAATTAGGCTCAAGACTGTGTTGACTCGGTTACAGATAGGAGGAGGTGTGTGAATCTGGGTTGTGGTGGTTGCTTTACAGCCCCCCTTCCAATGTTTAAGGGACTGTCTGAAGTAATGACGACAGATCGAGAAAACAATGGTTCAGCAGGCATCGAAGAAAAATGGGAAGTGTAGGAGTAGAAGGAAAACAAAAAGCCAAAGAAGGGGGGTGCAGGGGCACTGTAAATTGAGCTGTAAGCTGGAAGGATGGGGAGATTAGGGAAAGTTTTGAAGGCAGCAAGGGAGGAAATGTGGGGTGCTGTGAGTCAGCATTTAGAATGTGTTCATGTCTGATGCAATTTTCTTTACTCTCTGGCTGTGGTCATTGTTATTTTACAGAGGTTCCCCCTTGCTCTTAGCTTGCAGCTTTCTGTAAGTACAAGAAAAATTAATCACTGGTGTGACTGAATTCAGGTCATCACAGGTCACTGTAGTAATAACATCCCACACATCTCACTTCTACGTGCACATTTCCACCCTGTGGTGTAGTTCTATGCACTGTGAGAGCCGGGAGCCCTGGGTTCAAAAGTATCTGGTAAAAAGGGAAGACATCAAATTTTCATGTCGGTGGGGTAGAATACAATGAGTTACTACTATATTTGACTTTACATACCATGTATGCCTGACTCTACTTGGTGATATCAGTGCTAATGAGGAGCAGTCCCCCTGAAACAGAAATGCAGACATGAGACATGCAGCCCCATTGCACAGCTCCTTGACAGCCTCTTCTCCAAGTTACTTTTCTTCTGCTGCGAATGTCAAAAATAATTCGACTCGGCCTAGCTCTGTGGTGCTGTGAGTCTTCCTGAAACTTGAAACATTTTAAAGGGATGGCTGTACCTGCGTCCACATCACTGGCAGTCTTGAACATGCGTAAGAAGGTACATGTGGAATGAAATCACAGCTGCTGTAGCACCAGAGACACGATTATGCTCATCACACAATGAAGATGAATTACTGTCAATTTTAGGTAGGATCTGCATGTCTAAACTTGGTCAGACTAAAAGGTACCCATGGTGAATGTGGGAAGTCCATTTTCTCATGTTGTTCATTGGGAACCTCTTCTCTAGCCCCAGCATCATACTGATCGGAGAAGCTATCCTTAGGTTACCTGTATGCAGCTGGGCAGAAAATGATCAACTAGCAGTCTCACTTCAGGGAGGTCTCTGAGGCAGGCAAGAGGAGGTAGATGTAGATATCAATCTAAAATTTTACATAAAAATAGATGTGGATTTTAGTGGGGAAGAAGAGTCAAAATCATTGGATATTTTTGAAGAACTCAGACTCATCAGATCTGCTTTAGATCAGAACTACATTTGATTAAATGTGATTGATTCTATATCCAAATTTATGCCTTGGAAATTTCATTAGAGTCATCTATACAGAAATTGAGAGATCTTTAGACCCCTTTTATATTAAATAAGACAGTATTTTGCAAACTATGTGCATGGCTGCTAAGACCATGAGAAGAAGTGTGAATTATTTTGCTCATGTTTCAGATTGAATTGGAAAAGAAAAAAAGTTCAGATTTCTCCTCATGGTGAAGGAATCTTGAAAATTTAAACAAATATGACTATACAGTAATGTCTGAAGCAATGCTGCAAAATATGACTTACTAACTTCACTCCCCAAATTCTGGGTTTTGTGTTGTTTTGCTGAAAGAAAAAGGAGCGGTTTTCTATGACATCGTTTCATCAAAAACATCATCCTGACAGCTAGAATCAGGCTGCCATGCATTTTTCTGCTCCTTGTAATAAAACATCCTGTGGGGAATATTTGGGATCACAAGAAATGATTGGCACAGACGTTCTGTCCTGTCCACCAGCTGTGTGGCAGCAGTGACAGCTCACCGGGGCTGAACTCTCCGCTCTGTCAGCTGGGGAAAGCCATCCCTCCAGAAGGACATGCAGCTAATCCCTAGCCATGGTCATTAGAGGACGCATCATGCCTCTAATGAACGTGCCGAAGTCTGGCTTGTTGTGGATGATGTTTCACTCCCTTGCCTCAAAGCCTTTTTCCCATTGAATAGACCTATGCCTCTGTGTTTTTATAGCTTACTGTCTGTCTATATATATGTATATCAATATATACACAAAACACGTATGTGCTATATAAATACATGTTCTGTTACTGATTTTTGTTAATGTGGGATAGCATTTTGACTGAAACTACAACTAATTTCAGACTCATAGGAGAAAAAGCATCCTTCTAGCGAAGATAGTCTTGCTTTTACCAAACCTGTCTGGTTGGCTGCCTGCCACACCTGCCTGTCTTCCAGAATAAAGTAGCTGAGGAAACATCTCCCTTTCCAAGAACAAAAGAAACTTATCAGCTTGGAGCAGCTTTGCTTCTTTCTGAGATCACTGGGGCCATTAATTACCTTTTCCACTCTCCAGCCTACAAGCTGCAGTGTTAACTTTGAAGGAGCTAAAGACGATGTCTTACCAGGCTAAAGAGGGAGAATTAGATCCTGCTGCTCATGCAAGAAAGAGGGTGATGAAGAACTGCGTAGGTGGAAGGTCTCAGGGAAGAGCTGGTGAAGACTGGGCAGATAGCAAATAGGTACAGGTGATCACAGTGAGATGTGCAGAACAGATCTAAAGGCAGAATTTACTGCTGTTTGGTGAAAGTGGTGAGGACTCCTGAACCATGAAAGGGTCAAATTCCACCTCTTGAAAACCAGGAGTGTACCTCATTGGTAGCCAGTGTCACGGCCATGCCAAAGGCATGCGACCAATTAAAGACCACTTGAGGGAACATGAGCAAATGAACTCCTTTGAAAAGAGAGAAGGCTGTGGCTTTCATTCTTCATGTGCTACAGTGAGACAGAGACAGATCCCATGTGAAGGCACAGGGCAGCTTGGATTAACACTCAGGCAAATAGACAAGATTGTCCCCTAGTTGCACAGTGCATGTGGCTGGCTGAAACACACAGGTTTTATAATGAAGCAGAGAGTCTTGTTCATTAGATGGTTAATTAGACCTGCATTCTTGCCTTGTATTCCTGTGGGAAAAGGTGTATGTAGATGGAGGGGTGGGGGTGGTGGTTCTGGGTTTACTTGTCTTAATGCTGGTGTACTTGTTCTACTCTTCAGTAGTGGAGCTAAGTATTGTCTAGAGTTTGTGATTCCCTATGTAAAGAAGATGCAGAGAATGACAGCAGAGATCTCTGGAACCATGTCTGTCAGTGTCCACTGGAAACACTCAGAAAGGTCTAGCCCCAGGATTTTCTGCATTGGACAATATTCCAAGGATTATGGCATATGGCAGGGAGGTCTTGGCAGTTATTGCAGTTCACAGTGAATGATTAGATCAGTTTTGTGGCTTTCCAAAAATAAGAATGCATTTACTTGCAAACTGGGTGATCATTGGGAGTATCAGAATGCTGAAGGAAGACACACTATCAATGTGGATACATCCAGTAAACTAGGACATGGACTAGGAAGCAGACAAAAAGGTATTTTGGAAAGTTTTGATGATTTTCTGGTTACCATCAACCTATGAAATTGTTTTACTTGAGAGAAGAGGCAGACAACTTTCTTGACCCTAGGAGCCAGGGTATACACATAACACTGGAGAATAAGAGGAGAACGGATATATCAGTCTCAGCGGAGCCTTCTGCTTTACTTCTTTTCACAGACTAGGCTTTAGATTATCTAGCAGCACCTATATGAAGTGTTGAACCTTGGCATGGAGGCCACACTTGAACTTCTGAGAAACCAAATGCTGCTCTGCATCCTGTGAACTATGACTGATATAAAGACCCAATGTTTTTGTGAATGGCTTTAAGTTAATCATTCGGTTTCAGAAAGGGATTAAGCTCTTTTCTCCCTCCCTCACACCATAAACTTGCCACATAAGTTCAGGAGAGCATTTAACTCTGTTTCACAGTAAGTTTTACAGTAAGTATTGTACTTCTCATGAATCAGAAACCTGACATGGACTTTAGAACTTTAAAAGGACAGCTTTTGGCCTCTGACCAAAGAACAGCTCTGATCATGCATGCCTGAACACAATATGGTAAGAGTTTTTTCACCCAAGATGGAAATTCACAGTTTCAACTCCTAAGACACAGAAGTAGCCTTGCAACAACTGGCACATATCCCAAAACAAAATTAAAACTTGTTTCTTCCTTTCTCAAAGTAGGTGATTTTAGGTGATTCTCAAAGGCTGTCCAGCTAATTTGTATAAGTTCTTGAATAGGGTATGACCAGCTGCAGATAGTGTCCAGTGTGGTCCAGTCTGATTGCAAAGGAAAGCATGTGGTTATGGCCCAAAAACCAATGCCATATTTGGTCAGATTTTCTATCCATCCTATCAGTAGCAGGATTGCTATTCCAGATATCCAAATATTCAAGGAGATCTATAACTCTAATAGGGTGTGGACTGAAATATTAGTCTTTATTAATTGAAGGGATGGTTGTATAACTTAATGATATTGTAATTGCTAAGAACACTGTATGGAAGAAAGAAGAACCCACCTAATCAGAGAGACCTTTATGATTCTGTAGGTTTACATTTTTATTTTTGCCATTAACTTCGCTATTGTGAAGTGTTGGTGCTGGCTTTCAGATAATGGTCTGCAGGATTTTCTGATAAAATATGTGAAGATGATTCCTTTTATTTCTTTATTTTAGTAAAGGCTGCTGAAAAACAATTCTTTGTTAAGAGAAACAGGGAGGATTAAAATAGTTTCCCTTAGGGCACTTCTTACTAATCACAGCTTCAGAAGCATTAACAAAAGCGCTGAATGTCAGGGAGTAAGACCATTTTGCCCATCTGATATGCCACAGATTTATACTGTTATCATAGGGGACCACTCTTCCCTTAGTTAGAACTAGGGATTCTCAGAGGTGCCTGATGCTGATTAGGGTAATGATCCCACCTGGGATCTCTGTAGGTTGGGTAGGATTTTCTGTTATGATGTGACACAAGCCTAGAAGTGCTCAAGTCAACTTCCAAACATCAGCCCCAGAGAGACTGAGTCATTTTTACTCATTGAGATTTGACATTATTACAAAAAAAAAACCAAAAACCAACCCTACTGCAAAGAATATAATGATACTTTTCTCCATTAAAACTCTATTCCTTTATTATGTATTCCAGTTATGTGCTGGCTTATGGTTCCCCAAATGTTTGAAGTCTGCTAGTGAAGGAGCTCTGTGACATGATGGAAATAAAAAAGTTGGTGATACTATAGAAAAACATGAAAATATGAGGATTGCAGGTCGTCTTCAAATAATCCAGACATTAGAACAGTATTTCTGTATGAGTAGACTGTGCTTCCAGTAGTTTATTCAAAGGTATTTTATTGTAGAATTAATGAGTAGTGTAGCTTCTACTATCTTCCCCAAGTTCACCATTTATTCAGTGCACTATTTAGCAACACAAATTAACATGTGAGAGAATAATCACCCCAAAAGAATACACCCTCATGACTGAGCAGTCAACTTTCCACATGTACAGATAGTAACATACTTTTTTCCTTTTTCCTGTGACATTAAGGATGTGTCTACTTTAGTTGTGTACTTCAGATCAGGAATGTAATTTTTAAATGAATCTCCACATCATTCCCACTTACTGTGCTTTGGCTGCGATTGTGGAGCAGTTTTAGGTGACAGTGAACTGGAAGTGAACCTGCCCTCCAGGAGGGCAGCTAGTGGACTCATGAAATGTTTATAGCATGGATGTCAGGACCCCAGCAACAACAGTTCTGCTGGCCATATCAGCTCCTACTTGTTCACACCACTTGCTAACCTAGACATAGCATAAAAGCCCAGTCACAGACCAGAAAGCTGTTGTGTTTGTTAAACTATGTAGAAACACAGGGGAAAAGAAGACAATTCCTCATTTAAAAAAACCCCATCAAATCATGGTACATTTAAAATGCGAGACAACAAAGACATGAAAGAAGACAATGGACAGTGTTAGCCACCAGAGTAGGTGGTGGAATCAGAAAATAGAAGCCTATCTGGCTTCATTTTTGAAGGCATCATGGAAAAGGACAGTTTTAAGGAGTTTTCTGAGTGGTTTTTTAGAGCTTCTCCCAAGCATGAAGGGATGCCTAAATTCATGCTTGCTTGAAAACATAAACGGACACCTGCTGATCACAGACAAGAGCTGGCACTTTGATTCCCAGTTTCAGCTAATAGGTCAGGAGAAAGAAATCTGCAAAGGACCTTGAAAGTCAAAGCAAGTTGTGTGTGTTTAATGTGACAAAGAAGACATTTGGGATTCAAAGAGGTGATGACACAATCTAAAAGGCAGAACAAGAAAATGATCTTAGCAAACAGTGGAAAGGTTGTGTTTGCCAGTGCTGGAGGAAAGGGCACTGCAGCAGTGAGGGTGTGAGACAGTGAGAGCCCCAGTTAATTTTTAGCTGGTTGGATGAATAGGCTTTGCACCCTAGTATCTTAACAGAAGGAACTGGAAGGGTTTACATGTACCTTGGATGAGGCCTGGATCATAGGCCTGAATTATTATTGGTAACTGGTATTAGCCCTCTTGCCCAAGCAAAGAAGGGTGTTACAAAAACATTTTTCCCCATGGTGACCTTGAAGTTAATAGTCAGAAATCTGGCAACAGGCCAAGATTTTTGTTTGGCCAGAAGACATATCTGCATGAAGATTATCCATCTGAATGGATATTTAGACATAATACTGGATTTGCATATATGACAGTTGTGCAAGGGAGAAGGAAAGGGAAAAAGGCTAGAGACCTTCAAGAAGCCCTTACAGAAGCTGGAGGAGATAAAGACCATCTTCCAAGGAACAAGTCATAGAAGATCTCTTACTGAGGATGAATAAACACAAGTTAAATCCTGTGGTTTTCTGTGTAGTCCTATTTTTTATTTATTTATTTGGCAGTTTTGCAATGAAAAAGACATGTTGGTCTGTTTTTTCATCTGAATAACTCCTTTGGGAAGTACAGATGGTTTGTACTTCAATAACCTATAGCCATATATTTTCTGAGTATCCAGCAGTACTTGACAATGACACATCCAAGAAATGTTAGGTAGGAAATAAGGAAAATGTGTTCAATATAAATATGAAAAAGAGTCATGGTGTTTGTAGAAAAGCTTTTAGAACTATATATACCTTGTTTACACTCACTGTACCAACAGGAAAAAATCTAATTCTTAAAAATTCTTAGATCAGCCATGTTGCCCAGAAAGGATAGTAACAGACCTTTAACTTATCTTTCTTCTTTTTGGATGTCCAAAATTGTCTGGGCATTGTATACAATTCTCCAGAAATAATAAAAATTCTATGATCTTATACATTAACTGTCTTTTCTGATACTAATTCATGGTATATTATGTGTGTCTGATGGCTGTATTTGGGAAGGCTATGCGTCTACCCTTGTTCCATGATACTGTTGCTTTATGCTTATTAATTCCTAATCATCTTTTTACCACCAGAGAAAGGCATTTCTGAACTATGGTGTTCTGTGTATACTTGGAAAACCTGGTAAATTTGTTGTGATAACTTCCACTAGGATGAAGGGAGAAAGATTTTATTTTCTAATACCTAGCCTGAATGTCCTTCCATTTACTCAGAACAAGTCTGTGGGACCAAACTTTTAATGTGAATGTGGGTATGGCAGATAGATGGGAACAAGAACAGCAACTTTTTAGCAATTTTTTCCTCCTGTTATGATAATTTTCCTGTCAGTCAAAATTACAGTGTTTTCTTTTATTTGAATTTTATTTTTAGAACAAATGCTTATTCACAGGGTATGAAAACAAGGGATATTCTCTGTATCCATGCACAGTTAATGGTAAAGCATGCAGAGAGACAAAAGCAGGTAGTTTCTGGTGGGAGCCCGTGAAATGGTCAGATGGCGTGAAATACATGACAGGAATGTTCATTGAGAGGGCATGCATCTCTCTGTGTTTATTCCTGACAGTATATGAGTGTTTGAAATGGGGGGGAGGGGGTGTGGTGTGTCTCACTAACGCCTCTTTTGGTGTCTTGAATCTTTCTGGGATTTCCAGGACAGGTGATACATGAAACTGGATAAGAACAAAATTTCACACCGATGGCATGGATAGCATCAATCACCTTAGTCAGCCGTGGGTATCACAGGAAGTATGTGTTCCTGACCATCTTTCTTGGGGATGGATTCTCTTTCCAGGCAAATATAAAGGAGAGTATCCTGTGGAAGAGGACCGTGAGAAGCACTGCTTCTCTTGCCGACATAGTACTATTTTTGAAGAGGAAGCACAGCACTTAACTTCTAAATGTCTTAGCTAAGGCAGCATTCACTGCTGTGCTTTATCCCATATTTGTCTTATCTTTGATTGACTTTAACTCATGAGAGGCAAACATTTCCTCATCTGTAGATGTGCTGCCTGGTTAAGACTTTTCTCCTATTGTCACATTGATATTGTTAATACTGTCTTCTGACAGCAGCTCTGGTTCTCTAGATCTCATTGCACTTTCTTATCACAACATTTCTTTGTTTTTATTAGAACTAACTTCAGGTGTTTTAATATTCTGGGCCCAGGGTTGAACATCAGCTCTATGCTTCCACGGCCAAGATCGCATATCTCAGCAGAGAAAAAAATGTCCGTCTGATGAAAGCTCACAATGGACGTATCCAAAGAGATACAGATTCAGATTCCCATTCCTGGGTGAAGATTTGACTTTCAGTGCAAGTGAATTATTTTAATAAAACTGTAATAGTCTGGGAGTTTCTGACATTAAATGTTGTCATGTCTTGTGCATATGTAATGGTTGTACTGCGGAAGTCCTATAATGTACTGAACTGATTCCTTTAACAGGTGAATATGGATCAGCACTGGCGCTGTGTTTATTTTATTCTTATGTTAACAGATTTTCTCTGCCAGGTGTTTTACTCACTAGGACACGTCTGGCTTATGACAACATAGTGCTGAGCATGTGACTTTTCACTTGCCTAATTGAACTGAGAATAGTCTCATCAACAACCACATATATTAACGTAACAGCATCCATACTAACAGTATCTTTTAGAACTTGTTAGGTCTATAACATTGAGGCCTATTCCAGAGATTTTGGGTGTTAGAGTACCTCTCACCATGCCACAGAAAGGAGCAAAAAGCAAGGAAATATGCAGTCAGACATCTCCCAGGTAGTTACGGTTGAAAGCTAGCAACACTTCTGCAGGCAGGCGCTGCAGAACCAAACTTGAGCTCTTTTTGCTCTGGCAGATATTCCAGAAAGTATTTGTCTGTTGCTGGGGTTTCCATACATGTCTGTGATATTTTCCATAGCTTGGCATGCATCTGAGTTTTTTGCTATAACCTGATACCTTGGCAATGGCATTTCACAGTCTGACACAGTGTGACATACCTCTTTTGTACTCATATACACGCTAGGTATCTTAAACAACAAGAAGTTGTAGCTTTTCTCATATGTAAAGTAGTAATTTTCCATTCTCTCATATTGTTTTCTAGGTCAAGATGTTTAAATAAAATTCACAAGTCCATATCGTCCCCATCTTATTCAAGTGAGAAGACCCATTATCTTCAGCAGGGCTAATGACATTTAGATACTGTGATGTGGGAAGGTGCTATGCCCCAGTAATACCTAAAATATTGCCTGGTTTTCTGTGTTATATCCCATTAGAATATCACCTGACCTTTAGAGATAAACAGATCAGATGAGGCAGTACAACATTACCTTGTTACATCTGAACAGATACGCAGAGAAATGCCATCATAAGGCTTTGAGAGATCAGCCAGCTAAGCATCTGAGGAGGATGCTATGTGTTTGCTCAACACAACCCTTGAAACAATTCATAGTTCTGAACTTGCTTCTTTTTAAGGTAACGTCAGGCAGGAATATTCACAGAAGTAGAGTGCATGAGCAACTCTCAACTCTGGCTAAACAGCTTCCTTTTTAAAGTCATAGAAATAGTGTCTATGGTTATCCTACATATGGGTGACTGCTTTGTGTTGCAGATAAGCACAAAAGCTATTTCAAGCACTTAACATGCCTGACATTTACAGCCTCTTCGTTATCTAGGAGGGATATTCAAAATCACAAGTTGATTTAGCCAGTTTTGCAAATCTCACCTCTAAATTATTTCTGCCTTCCTTCCCATTCAAATGCTGAGAAGGACATAGAAATACTATTACTTGAGAAGGGGCTACTTTCTTTAACGACTGTGATGTGTCTGGACCTGAAATACTGGGAGGTAAGTCAGTTACTTAGTTGAAAGTTCATAAACCTTTCAGCAGCGGTCCTGTTCCTGCTTGAAATGCTCTGACCTTTGCTATCATGTTTCTTCTGGAAGTTGCCTTATTAGATAACTTGCTGCTTTAAATCCTTGATGGATTTAATGAAACAAGCAAAGGGCTGCAAAGTAGCTGTAAACTCTTGACCTATCTCGGTTCTACTTAAATTGACTAGTTGGGTCACTCAGCTAATGATAGCTCCTACAGTAAGTTGGCATGCATGTTGGTATTCCTAATATTCTTCATTAGAAGTGGGGAAAGTGGGTCTCAGTTCAAAAATAATTTATAATAAGCTTCAAAAAGAGGATCTAAAGAGATTCTTGCAGAGATACCCTGGGAAAAATATTGTAGGCACCTGTATATACAGTTAAAAGTGTCATGTCTTTATTTTGCCCATTTAATGATAAAGACAAAACCAGAGAGACAGACAAACACTCTTGTTAGTGCTGGCCCATGGTGACCGTCCAACCAACCCTTACACACTTCCTTACTGCTTTGGTATTGATTACACCTGCCACAGCCAGGGGTTCGGCTACTTAGACCATGGGACTCGCTTTGAGAAACCTGGTCTACTGGGGGCTGATGGGGTCCCTCTGTCAGAGAAGGGGAAGAGCATCTTCAGTCATAGGCTTGCCAAGCTGGTGAAGAGGGTTTGAAACTAAAGTTGCTGGGGGAGGGGAACATCAATCCATCCCACTCCTACCAGTTTGATGCCAGTGCCAGCAATTGATGCCCAGAGCCTGGAGGGGGATCACCGGTCAGCAGGAGAGCACCTGGAGAGCAGCACAAAGGAATCTCAGCCACTCCAGCCAGTAAGTCAGCTTCATCGGCCCAACTTAAATGCCTTGATGCAAATGCGCGAGGCATGGGGAATAAACAAGAGGAGTTAGAGATGTGCGCATGCCTGCAGGGCTGTGATCTTACTGGCATCACGGAGACATGGTGGGATGGCTCCTATGACTGGAGTGTTGGAATGGAAGGATACAGGCTCTTTAGGAAGGACAGGCAGGGGAAACGAGGAGGGGGTGTTGCTCTTTATGTCAATGACCAGCTGGAGTGCATGGAGCTCCTCCTGGGGATGGATGAGGAGCTGACCAAGAGCTTATGGGTCAGGATTAAATGGAGGGCAGGGACAGGTGACATTATAGTGGGGGTCTGCTATAGGCCACCCAACCAGGAAGACCGAGCAGATGAGGCCCTCTATAGACAGATAGAAGCAGCCTCACGTTGACAAGCCCTGGTCCTCATGGGGGACTGCAGACACCCCAATATCTGTTGGAGGGAGAACACAGCAGGGTATAAGCAGTCCAGAAGGTTTCTGGAATGCCTTGATGACAACTTCTTTCTCCAAGTGATAGAGGAGCCAACAAGGAGAGGTGCTATGCTGGACCTTGTTCTCACCAACAAGGAGGGTCTGGTGGGGAATGTGAAGCTGAAGGGCAGCCTTGGCTGCAGTGACCGTGAAATGGTGGTTCAAGATCCTTAGGGCAGTGAGGAGGGCACACAGCAAGCTCGCTACCCTGGACTTCAGGAGAGCAGACTTTGGCCTCTTCAGGGATCTGCTTGGTAGAGTACCATGGGACAAAGCCCTGGAGGGAAAAGGGGCCCAAGAAAGCTGGTTAATATTCAGGGATCACCTCCTCCAAGCTCAGGAGCAGTGACGCATCCCAACAAAGAGGAAGTTGGGCAAAAATGCCAGGAGGCCTGCATGGATGAACAAGGAGCTCCTGGACAAACTCAAACACAAAGAGGAAGCCTACAGAGGGTGGAAGCAAGGACAGGTAGCCTGGGAAGAATACAGAGAAATTGTCCAAGCAGCCAGGGATCAGGTTAGGAAACCTAAAGCCCTGATAGAATTCAGTCTGGCCAGGGACGTCAAGGGCAACAAGAAAAGCTTCTGTAGGTACGTCGGTGATAAAAGGAAGACTAGGGAAAATGTGGGCCCTCTTCGGAAAGAAATGGGAGACCAGGTTACCTGGGACATGGAGAAGGCTGAGATACTCAATGACTTTTTTGCCTCAGTCTTCACCGGCAAGTGCTCCAGCCACACCACCCAAACTGCAGAAGGCAAAGGCAGGGACTGGGAGCATGAAGAACTGCACACCGCGGGAGAAGATCAGGTTCGAGACCATCTAAGGAACCTAAAGGTGCACAAGTCCATGGGACCTGATGAGATGCATCCGTGGGTCCAGAGGGAACTGGTGGATGAAGTGGTTAAGCCAGTAGCCATCATTTTTGAGAAGTAGTGGCAGTCCAGGGAAGTTCCCACTGACTGCAAAAGGGGAAGCGTAAGCCCCATTTTTAAAAAGGGAAAAAAGGAAGACCCGGGGAACTACAGGCCAGTCAGTCTCACCTCTGTGCCCAGCAAGATCATGGAGTGGATCCTCCTGAAAACTATGGTAAGGCATATGGAAAACAAGGAGGTGATTGGTGACAGCCAACATGGCTTCACTAAGGGCAAATCATGCCTAGACAAATTTGGTGGCCTTCTATGAAGGGGTTACAGCATTGGTGGATAAGGAAAGAGCTACTGACATCATCTACCTGGACTTGTGCAAAGCATTTGACACTGTCCTGCATGACATCCTTGTCTCTAAATTGGAGAGACATGGATTTGACAGATGGACCACTGGATCGATAAGAAATTGACTGGATGGTCGCACTGAAAGTGTTGCGGTCAACAGCTCCATGTCCAAGTGGAGACCAGTGACAAGTGGCATTCCTCAGGGGTCACTATTGGGACCAGCACTGTTTAACATCTTTGTCAGCAACATAGACAGTGGGATGGAGTGCACCCTCAGCAAATTTGCTGATGACACCAAGCTGTGTGGTGTGGTCGACATGCTGGAGGGAAGGGATGCCATTCAGAGGGACCTTGTGAACCTCATGAATTTCAACAAGGCCAAGTGCAAGGTCCTGCACCTGGGTTGGGGCAATCCCAAGCACAAATGCAGGCTGGGCAATGAGTGGATTGAGAGCAGCCCTGCAGAGAAAGACTTGGGGGTGTTGGTTGATGAGAAGCTCAACATGACCCAGCAATGTGCATTTGCAGCCCAGAAAGCCAACCGAATCCTGGGCTGCATCAAAAGAAGTGTGACCAGCAGGTCAAGGGAGGTGATTCCCCCCCTCTACTCCTCTCTCATGAGATCCCACCTGCAGTACTGCGTCCAGCTCTGGAGTCCTCAGCACAGGAAAGACATGGACCTGATGGAGCAGGTCCAGAGGAGGGCCACAAAAACTATCAGAGGGATGGCACACCTCTCCTATGAAGAAAGAGTGAGAAAGTTGGGGTTGTTCCACCTGGAGAAGAGAAGGCTGTAGGGAGACCTTATAGCAGCCTTCCAGTACTTAAAGGGGGCTTACAAGAAAGCCAGAGAGGGACTTTTTACAAGGGCATGTAGTGATAGGACAAAGGGTAATGGCTTTAAACTGAAAGAGGGTAGATTTAGATTAGGTATTAGGAAGCAGTTCTTCACTGTGAGGGTAGTGAGGCACTGGAACAGGTTGCCCAGAGAGGTTGTGGATGCGCCACCCCTGGAAGCATTTGAGACCAGGCTGGATGGGGCTTTGAGCAACCTGGTCTAGTGGAAGGTGTCCCTGCCCATGGCAGGGGGGGTTGGAACTAGATGATCTTTAAGGTCCTTCCAACCCAAACCATTCTATTCTGTTATTAGTTTTTTTGTACATCTCAGGTGAAAGATAACACTATTGGGCCATGAATAATGCATTTTGCAGTCAATCAGGGTAAAATCCATTACGCACAAATTTCAGAAGTCTCTGTGACCTTTTAGATTGTCAGTGGAAATGATTGCTCTGGCCTGTATTTGAAACAAATGACTGAGCAGCAAAACCACTGAAGCTTTGTGTCCTCCATAGCTGCGCCTGGTGATACAGTCCCTAGGTGCATTCCCTGAACTCCAAGAAAGGTTGTAGCCCTTTCCTAGACAGGACATGCATAGGTCTCCTCCCTTCTTCTTGACTGCTCCATGCAACCTGCAGGAAATAAAAACTTCGAGACTACTTGTTTAGCAAATTTGGCCAATAGATTCAAACATGTCTAGAAGGGGCCGACTGCCAGATACATGGACATATGGATTTGCAGAAGAACATTTTGTTTTGGTAAACAAAACAACTTGACTTCTCAGGCCTTAAAGATCAAAATGGCCATTATAAAGAACAGAAAAATATGAGCCAGTCTACATGAAATTTCATGACTGCAAAAATGTTTCTATCTCTTATAAGGTGATAAAGACACTATTTCTGTGGGCTTACTGTTTTTCTAAAATTTATGAATTCAAATTGTAATAATATAATTTCTGTAGATATGAGCTGAAGACAAAGCATGAGATAATTCATTTAATCGATGGCGTCTAATAAAGAGTAAGCTTGGTTTAGTTAGTGATTCTTGTTTGAAACTGCTAAGTTCTCGTTCTTTGTTATTGAGATTTTTAAATCACTCTCATTTTCCCCCTGCTTGGTTCTCTTGTAAGGAAATAAAAAAAATGAGATTCTTTAGAAGAAACTCTGATAATAGGCAGATATTTCTAGGTCAGTGTTTCAGGAGCTGACACTTTCCAATATATGTTTTTTTCATAATAAAAAATAATAAATTCAAGGCAAATTCTTAGCTAAGGCACATAATGCAGCAATATGAAAGAGAATATGTGATGGAAATGATTCATTTCTTGTGAAGGTCACCTATTTTTTTACTTTTTTGTAAGCTTTTTTTCTCCTAACTATTTGCTTCTGCATAAGGCCATCAAGAAAGAAGAATGAATATCAGTAGTCACACTCTCCCCTATTACAAGCGATTACAGGCTGCTATTTGACCCTCCAATCTGGCAGACCATCACTTTTATAGCTTTTTACTCATGACATTGGTGTGGGAGGTTTCTGAGGCCATAGCCGAATGTGTCTGAGCAGCTGTTCTGCTAGGGATCACTGATGATCTTTGTGTGAAAAAGGTGATTCACTAGAAGATTAAGTGTATATTTGCTCTACATACAAGCCACATAACTGACATATATTCCTTTGTTTATTCTGGCAGACCTATGAAGAGATACAGATGGGTTTCACCTCAGATACTTCAGTGTCTCCCAGTGTCTTGCCCTGTGTAACATAGCCCTCAGATTGACATAGATATTAGTCTTGCATGACAAAATTATTAAGCCTATGAGTGGATCCCAATGGGGTCAAGCCACTAAGGTACTTCATGACCTTTAGCAGGTTCTTCTTTTGATCTGAAAGCTGGAACACAGAAAATTGTCCCAGGAGGAGGCATGTAGAGTCATGCCGATGCTTGGCCCAAGGAATGACTTACAGTAAGTAGTCACTGAACATAATGAACACAGCATCTCTGGGAACCAGGACATGGGTCTCCTCAAATCCATGTAAAATTCCCAACTGTCCTGGTGAGGGAGTTAAGCTTTTTTTTTTTTTTTTTTTTCCCCTCTCTCTCTAGGTTTCTGAATACTTCAAATTTTTCTTCAGGAACTCAGCAGCTTCAGTTCTCGGAAGACAAGGAATCTCCCAGGACCTACTTGTTATCATATTAACCTTGGCTGGCAAAAGTTTTAAGTCTGAATGCCCTCTGGCTGGACAACTACGAGATCTCATACATGCATAGGGTCCCAGCAATCCTTTTAAAGAACAGTGGCAAAATCTGCATTTGGAGAAGGTTTTGTTCTGCACTCTGTATTAGGTTTGCTGAAAAAAAATGCTTACTATGTATGTGGCTTCTTCTTGGGTCTAGCAAGAAATATGGCAAAATTCTGAGCCTAGGGTATGTATATTCATTTGTACGCTGTTGAAATTTTAAGTGCCGGGGTAACTGTCAGTCCAGATATAAAGGCCTCTCTATTTGCTCTGCAGGATTCTTTTTATTTAAATTTTGTACTTGGGCACCTATATTTGACTAAGTTTTGTTTGGTGTTTAGTTATAAACAACAAATACACGAGAAGAAAATTTATCTTTGATCTGATAGCAAATAATCTCTCCTTACACACTAGACTTGCAATTTTATTTGTTTCAAGCTCCTACAAGCTCTTAGTTAATGGATCTTATGTTCTATATGTCTAGGTGAGATGTGCGTTTATAATTGCATCATGAATAAAATCTAGATATTAGCACCTGATTGCTTAGTGGACTATAATCCCTGTCTCCTGAGCACAGTCCAAGTGAAAGCCTTTAAGCAGAATAGCTATTTCAGGGTTTCTAGGAGTGTTCTCCTTCTCCACTCTCCAGTGGTGAGCTCTGAATGTGCAATGAATTTCAAGTATATCCATCCTGTGATCCCTTGTCTAAAATGGTTTCTCTGTAACAATAACACAAACAGTGGATAGTTTCACCTGTAGAAATACTGGGGTTTAGCTCCTCTCTTCCTCGGTTCTTCAGCGGTGCACTACATGACTTGGTTTTCCATAGCAAGTAGGAAATGTGGATTCACTTTCTTGTTACCAGCTATGCTGGAACTGTCTCAGTTCTGATATATTTCAGCCTTCTCCATTCAAAAAGGTAGGGAGGACACAGGAATTGGCATACTATTCTGAAAAAGATTACTTTTATGTTTGCATATAAATTCTGTGCCTCCTAATATATGTTGCACTGAAGATTACTAGATATACTCCCTCTGACACAAAATATGAATACTGGCAAGTTATAGAAATAGATTTGTATTTATGATCATTTCTTAAGTTTAGAAAAGTTATTTTTCTATTAATCTCAGTAAGCATCATGGTCTTAAGCCTGTTTTGACAAATTGGTTGGTGCTAAGGATTGTAAAGGAGTGATAGCCTTGCTTGCACACCTAGCCTTGAAGTTTCATCCCAGTTCTTTGTATCTCTCATTTTCGATTTTCTTCCTTTGAGCTGTTTCAACGTGACTCTGTATTCCCTTCAGACTGCAACTGAAGCTCAGTATCTGTTAAACTTAAGCTTTGCCTTGGGAGAGGAGAGTCACCAATCTGCTGGAATTTCACAGTGACTGAGTCTGGAGTTGATAAAAACAAACAAGCTTAGGTCAAACTTTCATTCCTGGATTATGCCAAGCAGGCTGTGCCAGAGCACATTTGTGCAGGCAGCTAAGATCAGATTTTTCATTCTTGACTGGAGCCTTGAGTTTCAGCAAGTGCACCATTCAAGTGAGTACATACGAGAACATGGCAATAATCACCTAAGGAAAGAGAGAGTATGCACTGTGCATGAGCTCTGCATGCTTTTGTTTTAAAAGAAGCAATTACAAATGAAGCACAACACTATTTTTATAGAAAGGCTAGGGATCACTGACACACTATCTAGTCTTTTTTTTTTCCTCAAGGTCTTTAAACATTTCTTAGGTTTTATTAAGTGTATATTAAGCATTGCATAAAGTGTATCTTTCAGGAAATGTTTTGCTCAGTTTGCATTCTTTGCTTTCCTGGTAAAGCACCCCAGAGAGACTCATCCATGGGCAGAGGCTGTAGATGAAGTAAAAACAGTGGAGGAACATCCATAAGTACCTCAGGGCTCCTCAATACTTGGGCTTCCGCTATTGCGAGTTGCACACAATTACCTCCTCACTGCACTGCATTTAGCTCTAGATCACTCCACCCCGTATTGTTCCTATGTATTTCTGCTCCACATGGCCCATTTCACCTCTTCTCCCATTAGTGTTCTTTTCTTTTAGAAAATGCTGATGGTGCAATCTGCAAAACATAAGAAAGCCAATCTGCACTGCTGGGAGAAGGTGAATTTTCAGATAAGAGATTCCTAGGCAAAAATTGAGGATAAGGGATTAGACAGTTTCTGTAATAATCAGTACCTAAAAATGGATGTCTCTTTACAGAATACTTATATATCTCCCTTGCTGTAAGTAATTTATAAGCTTTCTGAAAATAATGTAGAGAAGCTAGATACATGTTCTTAAAGATATGTAGGGACTTGCATATATTCAGTGTTACTGTGGATGGACCAGAAACATGGGGTGCAAAGGTTCACTAATAGAATACAAAGATAAGTGCTCCAGAGGACAGGGCTAGGGATAACAGTAGGGGCAACAAGTGCATGGTGCTGATTATATGTCGCTTGCATTCATTGAAAAAAAAAACCAAAGCTATGTAGAAAAGCATTTATGTGATCACCACATGGAAAAGAATGAGATCAAATAAATGTTTAACTATAATTCAGTCTTTTTTTTTTAACCTGGTACTGACATGTACAGTGATTTATGTAGTGCATAGCATAATAAACCCGACATAAATTTTCTTCTCAGACACTTATCAACATAGCAATGAGAGATCATGTTATTGCCAGCAGAATTACCACATTGATATGGCCACATTTATCATCTCACTTCATGTGGGTCACATGGATTGCAATTAAAAAAGTTAATACACATATATATAAACACAAACATGCATATTAAAGCACATAGGTATTCTCATTGAAATTCCTGAATTTTTTAAGATGTCTCTAGTATCTTTTATAATAATTGTATTTACTTATTTAAAGTCATGATATCCAGCAAACTATTGAACAACAGCTACACCTGCCTTCCTTTCAAATTTATAGATCCTGTATCCTGAGATGGAGGGAGGCAGAGAGATTCAAACTCAGATAATTATAACAACATGGAAGTTGCAGGACTGAATTCCCTTGGATGATCATTAGGGATCTGGTGTAGCTGGATCAGAAAATGGAGTAGGAGAAAGAAAGGGTAGTAGTACTCATTTGCCTGCTACATTCAAAACTCCTAAGGAAAAGGCAGCAGAGAAGTAGAGCAGGCTCAGCTCTCTGAGCTGTCTGGAAGGACAATGGTGCAGGTGGGATCCAGTGTCCCTTCCTTACACATGGAGACAGAGGGAACCACTGGGCTTATCCTGATGCTGTCTCTGCTAGTCTGAAAACTTGCTTGGCAGCTCCCAATGGTGTATTAGTAAGTGGTGTGTTGCATAGGCAACTGGACAGCACTGCTCAGCCATAGCTAAAACATCCCTGTGTCATCAACACTGTTTTAGTCACAAATCCAAAGCATAACACCATACCAGCTGCTATGAAGAAATTATCACAGCCAAAACCAGTACAACAGACCATCTGGATCCCACACTTCATAATACTTAGTTTCAGAGTTTAGATCAGCATTGTCAGAGTGTCTGAAGTCAGATTCAAATATCTCCGGAATGAAATACAAATAAATGGTTTAAACTTGCAGCCACCTGTGGTGAGGGTTATCATCCCTTGACTCTGAAGAGAGAGCAATTACCAGAAACCCTTGGCAATTGTGAAATGCAGGATGGTGTTACTTCACCATCACAGGCTTTGGATAATACTAAATAGTTGCAGAGCACTATAGCAACGGGATCCCCAAAGTGTGTCCCATGCTGTCCTTGCAGCCCCCAACTCTTCCTGTGCAGCCTGCAAAAGAATGCTGCTGTATGAGAGAAGGAAGAGAGCACCCATAGCCCCAATGCCAGTGCTCTCCCAAAGCACAAGTCCCCCTTCCTTTTCTCCCTCTGGGGCGGGGCTGGGCATACCAGCAGCTCTCTTAGGAGGCTGAGGATGTGAAACGGTGGGCCAGCCACAAATAGATGGACTGTCACTTTCTTCTGTGTGTAAGACCTAAGGGACACTTCTCCAGAGTGCTAATTAGCTCAGACAGTCCACTGGAGTGTGGAGTGAATGAAACTGGTATATCAGTATTTCTGCCTCACCATCACCATGGGTGGTGGATGGTTTTGCCCTGGCTGAAACACTGACAGGGGCACATTGTGCTTAGTGCGGGCCCTAGCAGATAAATGAAGCGGTACTCCCCATCCAACTGTCTAGTGCTTTTCCCCAGCTTTCCCCAATTTTCCCAGGTCTGCACATGTTTGAGAGTTGTGCCACTGGATTTTGGACAAAGGGGTTAAAAAGTGACTGTTGAATACTGCTTTGGTCACTGAGCACAAGCAGTTTTGTCCTTGTGCTCATTAAGGCTGTGAAAGAAACCCAGCATGTGGTTACCTCATTACTTGACGGACTGTAGTCCAGCCTCTCAAATGCAAAGTGCAAAGCTTTTACTCTATGGGCAAACTTACCTTTGACACCACATACTAGTGAGTGCTTACCTTGCAGCCTCACCACTCATTTAATGGAGGTATTAATGGAATTCTATTAAATGTGAAGAAGTATTGGCACCTGGGGACAGATAGCTCAACAAATATTCATGAAAGCAGGTAAGTGAGGAGCAATGTTAGTAAGAATAATACTCTTCAGCACATTGCCCTTCTTCTGCCTGGGGTTTAGGAGGTCATTACATATGTTGTGATTGCAGCTGTGTACTTAATTGTAAGATTTTGCTAGTAATTGACAACGGGATTGTCTTCCGCAATAAAAAATTCATCTGATGAATCTGTAAGGTTTATGGAGTCTGTAAAGCTTAAAACAGAACAGAAGTCATCTTGAACTGATGCAAAATTCCCAGGACAACAGAACAAGCCACGGTTATAGTGAAATTTCAACCCGCTCTCACTGTATTTTTAATACATACACAAAAGTGAATACTGTGTATTCTATGATAATAATTTGCTTTTAGAGATACCTAGCAGTAACTGATTGGCCAGGAGCACTGCAATGTACTGATAACGCATTATCTTTAAGCAGCACTTTGCATCCCAATGATGCCAATGTGCTTTGTCGGTTAAATACTTGGCTATTGTAGCTCCATTTCAGTTTGAGTGATTTCAGACAATCTACACTTACATACATGAGTGAAGGATGCAATGATTTCTTTTTTCATGGGCATTGACATTCAGCCATAGATGAACAGCTGTATATTAGCTCACAACACCGCTTCATGTGAATTCAGATAATACTTATCTGACCGAAACCTGGAGGAAAATGAGATAGACCTGAATCATAAACGGAGAGGCTTGGGCATATATGAAGCTGCCTGGGACCAATTAGTAGCACTATTACTGATTCACATATTGGAGCACATAAGACAATTACTTACCTCTTGATTTTTCCCCATTAAATCTGTCCAAGAACAAATTTTTTGTATACAGATCTGTTATTGCAGCACTTTGACCCCTAATCATTACTAGTCCCAGCACTGAACACTTCAGGGTGGTAGTGAGATATCCCCCATGTAGTTTCTTTGCAGATCACAGTCCTGATATTCCTCCCACATGTGGCAGAAATGTCACAAGAAGTGTATTGGTTTTGTTGGCAAGGTTTTGGTAGCGGGGGGGGTTACAGGGGTGGCTTCTGTAAGAAGTTGCTGGAAGCTTCCCCTGTGTTCGAGAGAGAGAGCCAATACCAGCCGGCTCTAAGATGGACCCGCCGCCGGCCAAGGCCGAGCCAATCAGCGATAGTGGTAAAGCCTCTGGGATAACATTTTTAAGAAGGAAAAAAAAAAGTTGGGACAGGCAGATTCGGCAGCCGGAGAGAGGAGTGAGAACATGTAAGAGAAACAACCCTGCGGACACTAAGGTCAGTGCAGAAGGAGGGGGAGGAGGTGCTCCAGGCGCCGGAGCAGAGATTCCCCTGCAGCCCATGGGGAAGACCATGGTGAGGCAGGCTGTCCTCCTACAGTCCATGGAGGACCCCACGCCGGAGCAGGTGGGTGCCTGAGGGAGGCTGTGACCCCGTGGGAACCCCGCGCTGGAGCAGGCTCCTGGCAGGACCTGCGCATCTGTGGCGAGAGGAGCCCACGGAGCAGGTTTTCTGGCAGGACTTGTGACCCCACGGGGGACCCACGCTGGAGCAGTGTGCTCCTGAAGGACTGCACACCGTGGAAGGGACCCATGCTGGAGCAGTTCGTGAAGAACTGCAGCCCGTGGGAAGGGCCCACGTTGGAGAAGTTCATGGAGGACTGTCTCCTGTGGGTGGGACCCCACGCTGGAGCAGGGAAGAGTGTGATGAGTCCTCCCCCTGAGGAGGATGAAGCAGCAGAAAACAACGTGTGATGAACTGACCGTAAACCCCATTCCCCATCCCCCTGTGCCGCTGGGGGGGTTGGTAGAGAATCTGGGAGTGAAGTTGTGCCCGGGAAGAAGGGAGGGGTGGAGGGAAGGTGTTCTGAGATTCGGTTTTCTTTCTCATTACCCTACTCTGGTTGATTTGTAATAAAGTGAGTTAATTTTCCCCAAGTTGAGTCTGTTTTGCTCGTGACGGTAAGTGGTGAGTGATCTCTCTCCTGTCCTTATCTCGACCCACAAGCTCTTTGTTATATTTTCTCTCCCCTGTCCAGCTGAGGAGGGGGAGTGATAGAACGGCTTTGGTGGGCACCTGGCAACCAGCCAGGGTCAACCCATCACAAGAGGTCAGGTAAAAAAAAAAAAAGTGATTCAGAACCTTGTGATTAATCTTCAAGCATTTTATCTAGGATGGGACAGCTAGCTTGGGTCAGTTATTAATTACTCACATCTGTTTCTGCGATAGGTGGGGCTGGCAGAGCTCGCCAACACTTGGATCCAGAAGGCAACTTTCATGGGTGCTTGGCTCCAGTGTTTTGGTTGGGTTTATGCCATCTCTCCTTTCTCTGACAGAAAGTTGTTGCATTTCAAAACAGAAAACTCCATCTGCTGTATGGGAAACTGAATTGTAGCTAACATCGTTCTTTCTCTTGTCCATGCTCAGGGAGAGAATTGCCATTCAAAAAGTACCGTCAAAGACCTATAAAGACCCAGATAGGCTGTTTGTTTCTCTCTGAGTCCTTGCCACTAAAAGGTAGTAACAACAAGAAGAAAAGCAGTTGGTCCTTCCATGAGCCCCATGAAGGTGGAGTTGTTTCCATGCAAGTAGCCCATTGGAACCCATATTGCTCTAGGAGTACATGGCCAGACAGGTCTGTGGAGTGACTCCAGTTGACTTCAGGAAACTCTGGATCAGGCCTGAGGGCTGTGCACAACTTCCCTGATGATCCCAGTTTTGCACAGCTCTCAGCGTGGCCCCAGTGCTCCCACAGATCTGCTTGTGGGTTCACAGTGTGCAGCAGGCTCCTGCAAAGCCCCAAGCGGAGGCTGGGCTCTCTCCTGCAGGAAGGCATAGGACTCCCAAACAGTGGCTGGAGGAGACAAGCGGACTGCTGCAGGACAACGTAAGGCTATCTAAGGGATGTCATTGCAAAAGCTTAGACATTTGCACTTTGAATAGCCAGTTCCCCAGCAGAATACAGATCCCACTCTGTGATAGCATACATAATTTGGTGACTCACCTGTACCAACTGCTCATTAATTTGTCTAAATATTTTCCACTTTCTGCACTCCCAACCTCTCCGGCTGCTCTCACTTGCATACATCTTCTCAGACCCATTCCCACAGAGGCAGGCATGAGGCTGCTGTGAGCTGGGGAGGCTAGTGGTGAGAAGGTGGTTGTGACCACATGGCAGAGTGGGACATCCTCTCCCTTGCCCCAGGCAGGCAGTGGTGTCTGGCACAGGGGACCAAGGAGCCAGAAGGAGGTGACACGCTGGGATTACCTGGGACCTCAGCAGTGTGATGGGTGTGGAGGTGTGCTTCCCCCACCCCGCAACCAGACCTGTATTTCCCATAATCCTGATCAAGTGATAACCACCAGTGGCGATCATAATGGATGTGTCTGGTTGTGATGGCTACATCTGTCTCAAAGTGAATTTGGGGGAGACAAATAACAATACAATACCCATGGGCTAATTTGAACAATGTGCCCACCTAACCACAGTGCTGGTCAATGTCAGACTCAGGCCAAATTTGGAAGAAGCTAACATCTGTAGTCAGTATGCAAATATGACTATGAGTCAATTATCTTGCTCCGTAAATACTGGACAGCCCAGGACCTGTTGAGCTCTCCTGCAGGGCACTGGGCTGCATGCCGGGATCTCCCCATGAGCAGGGATGCCTCTCAAGGTTACTCCTCAAGGTTTAGAGATTCCTTGCCACAACAGATTCTCTGTAAGTGATTACTAGCACGCTAAACTTTGAAATCTTAGCTAAGTGATATAAAGGATTGATTGCGCATACATAATCCTTTAGACATAAACTGTTGAGCAAGTCTGGGACTAGGAGTGGATCCAGCCACACCTAACCTCCCCTCTGAGAAGTTTAGAACGCAAGGGGGTCCTTTCTGAACCTCATGACTCAACGCAAGGGTCTCCCTGACAGTTTTGTCTGACCCTGTCCCCTATGCAGTAAATATCAAGTGAACCTTGCCGTTGAATCTTGTTAAACCATTGTCACATTTACAATCAAACTTTGTTAAATCGCTGTTTTATATCAATAAACATATTGCTACTTATCTCTTATGAGTGAAGTGCATCACTCCATCCACAACACTGGGGCATCAGGAAAAAAACCCCTAATATTGCGGGGGTAGTATCGCATCAACAAATCTGTCAAAAAAAAAAGAAAAAACCCTAAACAGTTCATTATCATACCACAGAACTACAGAAAGACTCCACAGGAGTAACTCCAGCTGAAACTAAAGAAACCAGTAACTCCAGTGGAGATCAGCTGGGAAAAAGAACTTATGCAAACGTATGATGAAGAGGGAATCTGACAGCTTATTATTTTGCACTGGGGTTTCAGAAAACCTACCTAATGTGCCTGACATTTGGAACACGCAAAACATAAGAGATTTCAGATAAAACAGCAAAATACAATCAGTGAACTTCATACATTTGTCAAAATGTCAAAGTTGCTTTTTAACGAATTCCTCGATACTGCAGCATTTTTATGGCCCTTCCAGTGGCCTAATATCTACACCTGGTGTTTTTCTTCTGGTGTATATCAGGGAAGGGATGAGGAAAACTGTACTTTTGTCACAGGGCTCACAAGGTCTTAAATATTGTGATCCCAAGTCAAAAAGCTTTAATGGTCATGAGTTATCTCACTGAACTCAGAAACGTATTTTGTGTGTCTAACATATGTCTGAATACTCTGATTGAATGTCAGGGCATGCACCCCCTTGCAGCCCTTAATCTGATCCAGCCTGTGACAGGGGTCACAATACAACAGTCTCAGAGCTATCCCGGCAACCCTGTGGGTCACTGTCCACTCATTGCTTTCAAAAGCCCACCTAAATACCCAGCTACAAGACTGTGAGATACACTCTCAAAGCACTTATTTTTCTGGGGCAGTAGCTTGCTCAAATGGCCCTCAAGCCATATTGCTTTTCCTTGATTACTGTTCCGGAATTCATTGTCAGGAGACAGAATTTGAGGATTGAGAGTTTTCAAAGATTTATTAAACAACCTGGAAAAAACCTCAACCAAGCTAGATAATAAAAACATTTAGAAGTAGATTCCAGAAAAAAATACTGCCTTGCTACAAGAACAGGACTTCCAGACTGCTTTTAGACACAGGATCCATGCCGGCCAATCAGACCGTGTATGATAATTGTGATCCTTTAAGATGAATATCTTATACACAGAGAGATGACCTACACTCTCATGTCTGCTCTCATGTCAAGCTGTCAGACAAAGTGCTACAGCAGAAATAAAACAATACCAGATTTCCTTTTTTGTCTGGCTTTAAGAAAAGTATGCCAAGAGCCCCAAATAAATCCTCCCTGTGTTATTTTCTTAAAATAACCTTAGTGAGAAAACAGTTCAGCACATGAAAAATCCTTCTTCCATCACAGATTAGTTTACAGGCCCTGATAAAGAGACTGGAGACATTCCTTTTATCTGATGGAAAATCCTTCTTCATTAGTATTCTTACTATAAATCTTATTTGTTAGCATTCTTTCTCTTTTTTATGTTGAAAAATGCTGGTGGGTGAAGGAATCATGCTATCTTTGGTATGACATTATTAACCTAGACTTTGGGAAGCTGCAATTTGGTCATTGAGCCATCTCTCATCTGTTCATGGAGTTGATGAACCAGCCAGCAAAGCCTCCTGCCAGGGGCAGGATGCCTTTTGCAACCACTGCAGCCCCAGTACAAGGCAGAGGACAGGCAGCACAGGCCTTAGTGCTTCGCATGCAAAGTGTTGAATGATGGGCTTTTTGCCTTTCGCACATGGGTGGGTCTGAGGCCAGTGTGGGCAGCCCCGGAGTAGCAGAAGTGCTCCTCCCAGTGTCCGGTGGGCAAGTGCCCCATGATGCCCTTTATCATCCCATCTTGGTCTTGTGTGAATGAAATCTGCTGGCAAGAGCAGCAGGGCATGGACACCTCACCTCTCCTCACCTCTGCCAAAAAGGTGCCTAGGCCACATCATGCCCCTGGTAGCCCAGGAGTCATAGCTTAGCTGGGAAATCCAGCCAATGAAAATAAATTGGCACCTACAGCGATAAGAGTCAGAAAGCACTGACAGAACCATAAAGGCAGGAATAAGCGTGATCTTGTTGCCCTTTCAATTTTAATTGCTGATCCCTGAAAGCTCCTTTTCTCTCTTTCTCCTCCTCATTCCTGGTTTACTTTTGCTTCCTTCTGCGTGGGTATGTTTTCTCTTTTTGTTTCTGTGGTTTTCGTCTTCCTGGGAAAAGGCTGCAGACCTTTGCCTTCAATGGTATTATTAGATAGGCAAAGCAATGCTAAACTTGAATCAGTTTGTATTTTAATCAAAGCTAGCTCATTTTTTTACCTTCTTTCCGCTGACAAGGTCTTCAGTTGTCCAAGGCACGTGAGGGAGTCTGCCATGCTTTCCGCAGTGACCAGAGGCAAAGCTACAGGCACCTAAAATGAAAATGTAGAAGTTAACAGGTGGCAAGGGACTCCCTGGAGTAGTAAGCTACTGCTAGCCAAATTTCTACCTTAGCTCTTAAAAGCAGATCACTTGGATTGGTTTGCATTATCCCCATTTCGCACAGTCCCCTGCCCCAAAATAGACTTCATGAAGCGCTGATGAAGTAGGATCTCAGCTCAACTTTTCTGAAATGGACAGCTACTAACAGGACAGCTCTGACGGCATCATGGCACACAGTGCAAAGGCAAACCTCCATCAGCCCTACTGTTAACTTTTGCAGAGCTGCAGACTGATGACCTTGCTTGCCCTTTCATCACAGGATTTTAGTCCACACCAGGAAAGAAGTCCTTTCTTAAAAGACACAAATGCATAGCACCTTCTCTGAAGAGGATCATCTGTTTCTCTCCTGTGTTAGTAACATGACACTCATACTTCTCAGTCCACACTTGTCTGCTCTGTTTCTGGTCCAGAGGCACAGGTTCAGGGCATTCAGCACCACCTGAGAAAAAAATATTTCCTTTTTTTTCTTATTATGTGTCATTCAGGGGAAAAAAAAACCACAAGAGATCTAATGCCAGGAAAAGGCATGGCAGCTACCTGGAGTCTGTTTCTGTTGGGTCCTGTGTCTACACTGGAGAGACTTATGCCTCAGCATAGGAATTTCCAGCTGAGAGAAGGAAAACCACTGCTTACACAAAAGCAAGCACCTGCCTGCTTTTTTGCTGTTCAGGGCATTCAGCACCTCCTTTCATCACTGTCCTGTAAATGCTAAATTTCTGCTTCAGTGTTTATGGCATCAGCCACAACGGACATCCCCTCCTTCTGGAAGGGCCTTTGCTTCAGAAATATGACCAGACCTTGAAAAAGGATTGCCATCTCTTGTGTTGTATGTGAAGAAAGCCCAGCTCAGTGTCACTAATGTTTTTGTGATACTGAGTATCGGTGACTGCCTACCCCTCCTGTCCTCACTCTTTGCCCCTGAATTCCTGTGGACTGTTCTGCCCTCTGGTGTCCGACTGTGCCTCCCTCTCTCCCACTGAACTGACACTGACTGTGGCTTTCAGCAGAGACAAGATGCTGGAAACCTCACAGCAGAGCCCAGGGCACAGAGCCAGCTGCTATGAATCGTCACCTTCATGCCTGGGGATGCTGAGTGCCTGAGGACAGAAAACGTAGATTTGGAGGAGGAGGCTGTCAGGAGGAGCATGGCTTAGGGTGAGGTTTAGGCTTGAGAGATGGACAAAGGGTAGAGCTGCCATTGGAGGGGGGGCTGCAAAGAGGCTACCAATGGAAGGGGGAGGCTGCATCTCCAGACTTAGCATGTTTCCTAACCCTCACCCTAGAACTTTGCCACAGGTGAGCTTTGACCCAGACTGCTAAAGATGACCCTCTGAAAAAGTAATCCAGGAAGAAATATTTTTGTAGCCTATCACCCCCCTTCCATTTTCTGCCCCTTTGTGGCCCCACTCCAAAGTCAGTTCCATGCTCTCCCAGCCCGAACCCTAACCCCTAACCCTATCCTTAACCCAAACAGAATAGCATAGCATAGAATAGAATAGAACAGAACAGAACAGACTATTTCAGTTAGAAGGGACCTACACCGATCATCTAGTCCAACTGCCTGACCAATTCAGGGCTGACCAAAAGTTAAAGCATGGCTTTAAGGGCATTGTCCAAATGCCTCTTAAATGCTGACAGGCATGGGGCATCGACCACCTCTGAAGGAAGCCTCTCCAGTGTTTGACCACCTTCTTGGTAAAGAAATGCTTCCTAAGGTCCAGTCTAAATCTCCTCTGGCACAGCTTTGAGCCTTTCCCATGTGTCCTATCACTGGATACCTGGGAGAAGAGATCAGCTCCTCCCTCTCCACATCTCCTCCTCAGGAAGCTGTAGAGAGCAATGAGGTCACCCCTCAGCCTCCTTTCCTCCAAACTAGACAAGCCCAAAGCCCTTAGCCACTCCTCATAGGACATTCCTTCCATTCCTTCCAATCCTGACCCTTACCCTAAACCTAGACTTGGGTCTCATCTGAGCCTTAAACCAGGACACTGAGACACAGGCCAGGGGAAAAAGTTCTCCAGGGAGAAATATTCTGTAGCTTGCCTCTTCCATTGACAGCCCCTTCGCAGTGCCAAATGAGGGCAGCCCCTTTGCCAGCCCAAACTCCAATAGCAGCTCTATACTTTGTTTCTGTCCCAAACTTTTCCCTAAACTTAACCCTAGACCTTGTCCTCAACTGAGCCTGAGACCAAAACTCTACTATAAACAGCCCAGGTGAAAAAGTTCACTCGTAGTTTGCAGACTACCTCTTCCACTGTCAGCTTCTTTGCAGCCCCACTCCAATGGTAGCTCTGTGTTTCATCTCTCTTCCAGTCTTCACCTTCACCCTTACCGAGAACATGTATTCTGGCACTGTTGAAAAAGTTCATAGGGAGAAGTCTTTTTGCATCTTTTGTGCTAAACCACTGTTCTTAGCTGCAAAACAGGCTCTCCCTCATGACCTTGTGCACCTGGGCTTTGGCTGGAGAACTTCCAGCAACTATGGCTATAGTTGGGAGAGAGATAAAGCACAAAGATGTTATTGGAGAGATGCTGCAAAGAAGCTGCCAATGGAAGAAGTAGGCTGCAATAAGAGTTGTCTATCTGTTATTTTTTTCACCTGGACTAATGTTGGGTTACCTAGTAAAGCTCAGCCAGCTCAGGGTCTGCTTTTAAAGTTAGGGTTAGGGTTTGCATTAGGATTAATCACAGGCCTGGGAGAGAGAGAGACAAAGCCTATAGCTTTTGTTGAAATGGGAGCTCTCTGTGCATTGCTGGAGCATCTTCCATATGTGGAGAGACTGAGAGGGCTGGGACTCTTCAGCTTGGAGAACAGAAGGCTCGGGGGGATCTCATCCATTTGTACAAAAACCTGATAGGAGGGAGTGAAGAAGAGGGAGACAGGCTCTTTTCACTAGTGCCCACTGACAGGACAAGAGGTAATGGACACATTAACACATGAGAAATTCCATCTGTATACAAGAAAACAGTTTTTATTGTGAGGGTGGTATCACCCTGGAACAGGTTGCCCAGAAAGGTTGTGGAGTCTCCATCCTTGAAAACATTCAAAACCTGACTGGACGTGGTCCTGGACAACCTGGTCTAGTTTGTCCTGCTTGAGCAGGGAGGTTGGACTAGATGATCTGAAGAAATCCCTTCCAACCTAAATAATTATGTGATTGTTGGTTTTAAGCATGACTAAATTTATCAACATCTATTAAAAATAATTTATATCATTCCATTTCCTTGAAAAATTCTAGCAGCAGCATTTGTGTGTGTGTCTTTGACTTGGTGTGCATGCATGTATATTTTTGAGACAATCCTTCTAGCCTTGAACTTCGTGTGTCTGAGGAAGCTTTTCATGTTTTTTGGATTTCATGGTTATCTCTTGAGCTTTGCACTAAGAACATAGCTAAGATCAAGAATTTTAATCCAGGAATTCAACATTTTGACTTTGGGAGCTAGAATAATTTGGTTTTATTTTTTTTAATTCTGGGCACAATTAACAGGGTGGTTCATCACTGGCAGCTCTTGGGACCAAAATGTGGTTCTAGTATCTTCCTCACTGGAAAGCTTCATAGAAGGAGGTAACTCTTCAGCCTCATCTCTCTGTCCCTATACTGAGGCAGCAGCAGCACCTCCCAGCTAGGTGTGAGCAATCATTCTTTTTTCTCCAGAAAGAAAAAAAAAACCAGAATAGATGAATACATCCTGCAGACCACACTATTTGGATCTCAAATAGATATTTGAATAAATTGGGCACATCTGGGGATATGATGACAGATACGCTGAACCACCAGTGTTCTGGTGAGACACATGCAATTTCCAGTGTGATCTCAAGCACATCAGTCTGAACTATTTGGAATCTGTATGCAATGCTAATAACCTGTGTGTCGTGGTTTCAGCCCAGCCGGTAACAAAGGACCACGCAGCCGCTCGCTCACTCCTCCCGCCCCCCTCCGGTGGGATAGGGGGGAGACGGAGGAGAGAAAAGAAAAAAAACCTGGAACCTCGAGGGTTGGGATAAGGGCAGTTTACTGGGACAACGCAAAAAAAAAAGTTACAACAACAACGACGGTACTAATGAAAGAGTATACAGAAAAGAGTGATGCACAGTGCAACTGCTCACCACCCGGGACCCGACGCTCCGCCACTTCCCCCACCGAAAGTCGAGAGCAGGAGAACCCTCCCCCCGGCCCACTCCCCATGTATATACTGAGCATGATGTCACATGGTATGGAATAGCTCCTTGGCTAGTTCAGGTCAGCTGCCCCGGCTATGCCCCCCCACCTCCCAGGTTCCTGTAAAAATTAACTCTATCCCAGCTGAACCCAGGACATTATCCACCCCTTATTCTATACCATTTACATCATGCCCAGATCTTACATTTTCCAATCAACCACTACCACTTTCCTTGTCTTATATATAGATATATATGTATATGGACCCCCACACACACACACACACATACAAACAGTATTCCCTTAGTCAATGGGTTATCCCTCCAATGTGTCCATCAATTTTATTTAGTCCATGACTTTGGGGCTCCATCTGTTGTAACACTTCTTCAGGATAAGAGAGATGGTGTGAGGTGTTGGGTTGTTGTATGCTGTCTCTGGAACTTCTGGCTGGTACATTTGATGCAACCCACACCCTTGGTCTGCAGGTCGAAGATGTTGATCTTGAGGAAATTGCTGGGCGCCAGTTCAAGTTCTATCACTGTTGTTCTTAGCTCAGTTTCAAAGTCCATTCTTCAGTCATTTGGGTAATTCTTACAGTAATACCCTTGATATGGCATATAGACACTATAGATACAATGACATACATTGGCAGGTTATTTAGCAGTTAAATATCATACAGCCTAGTTCACTGGCTATTCTCTCCCAAAATCAAATCTCCCTGAGGTACACATCGAACTTCCCCATCCTTCTGCATCACCCACCAGGTGTACCCAGGTCCCTGAGCAAAAACCACCCCTTGGATGGGTTTGTCTCTGCGTGAGGGAGGACTAACCCAGACTGTCTTTCCTAACATACTCCTCATGTGCACTACAGGAACTTTATCCCCTTCTACAGTATGTGGAAATCTTGGTTGGGCGGGGCCCGCCCGATTGGTGGATCCTCTAGTATTAACTAACCAGGTGGCTTTTGTTAAATGTGTATCCCAATGTTTGAAAGTTCCACCCCCCATTGCTCTCAATGTAGTTTTCAGCAGTCCATTGTATCGTTCGATTTTTCCGGAGGCTGGTGCGTGATAAGGGATGTGATATACCCACTCAATGCCATGCTCTTTGGCCCAGGTGTCTATGAGGTTGTTTCGGAAGTGAGTCCCGTTGTCTGACTCGATTCTTTCTGGGGTACCGTGTTGCCATAAGACTTTCTCTTCAAGGCCCAGGATAGCGTTCTGGGCAGTGGCGTCGGACACAGGATATGTTTCCAGCCATCCAGTGGTTGCTTCCACCATTGTAAGCACATGGCACTTGCCTTGGCGGGTTCGTGGGAGTGTGATATAGTCAATCTGCCAGGCCTCCCACTGTTTATATTTCAGCCATCGCCCTCCATACGACAGGGGTTTCAGTTGCTTGGCTTGCTTAATTGCAGCACATGTTTCACATTCATGGATAACCCGTGCGATAGTGTCCATGGTTAAGTCCACCCCTCGATCACGAGCCCATCTATATGTTGCATCTCTTCCCTGATGGCCCGAGGTATCATGGGCCCACTGAGCCATAAATAGCTCACCCCTACGTTGCCAGTCCAGGTCCACCTGAGACACTTCAATCTTGGCGGCCTGATCTGCCTGCTGGTTGTTTTGATGTTCTTCAGTGGCCCGACTCCTGGGTACATGAGCATCTACGTGGCGTACTTTTACCACTAGCTTCTCTATCCGAACAGCAATATCTTGCCACAGTGCGGCAGCCCAGATGAGTTTACCTCTGTGCTGCCAATTGCTCTTCTTCCATTGCTGTAGCCACCCCCATAGGGCATTTGCCACCATCCATGAGTCGGTATAGAGATAGAGCATTGGCCACTTCTCTCTTTCAGCAATGTCTAACGCTAGCTGGATGGCTTTCACCTCTGCAAACTGACTCGATTCACCTTCTCCTTCAGCAGTTTCTGCGACTAGTCGTGTAGGACTCCATACAGCAGCCTTCCACCTCCGATGTTTTCCCACAATGCGACAGGACCCATCAGTGAACAGAGCATATTGCCTCTCATTTTCTGGCAGTTTATTATACAGCGGGGCCTCTTCAGCCCGTGTCACCTCCTCCTCTGGCGACATTCCAAAATTTTTGCCTTCTGGCCAGTCCATGATCACTTCCACAATTCCTGGGCGACTGGGGTTTCCTATGTGAGCCCGTTGTGTGATCAGTGCGGCCCACTTACTCCACGTGGCATCAGTTGCATGATGTGTAGAGGAGACTTTCCCTTTGAACATCCAGCCCAGCACTGGCAGTAGGGGTGCTAAGAGGAGCTGTGTTTCAGTACCAACCACTTCTGAGGCGGCTCGAACTCCTTCATATGCTGCCAATATCTCTTTTTCAGTTGGAGTATAGCGAGCCTCGGATCCTCTGTATCCCCGACTCCAAAACCCCAGGGGTCGACCTCGGGTCTCCCCAGGCGCTTTCTGCCAGAGGCTCCAGGTAGGGCCATTCTCCCCAGCTGCAGTGTAGAGCACATTTATAACATCTTGTCCTGCCCGGACTGGCCCAAGAGCTACTGCATGAACAATCTCCCGCTTAATTTGTTCAAAAGCTTGTCGTTGCTCAGGCCCCCATTTAAAATCATTCTTCTTCCGGGTAACTTGGTAGAGAGGACTTACAATTTGACTGTAATTTGGAATCTGCATTCTCCAAAAGCCCACAACACCTAAGAAAGCTTGTGTTTCCTTTTTATTAGTTGGTGGGGACATAGCTGCTATTTTGTTGATCACATCCATAGGGATCTGACGACGCCCGTCTTGCCATTTTACTCCTAAGAACTGGATCTCCTGTGCAGGTCCCTTGACCTTACTTTCTTTTATGGCAAAACCAGCCTTCAAAAGGATTTGGATTATTTTCTTCCCTTTCTCAAAAACTTCTTCTGCCATGTTGCCCCATACAATGATGTCATCAATGTATTGCAGGTGCTCTGGAGCTTCACCTTTTTCCAGTGCAGCCTGGATCAGTCCATGGCAAATAGTGGGGCTGTGTTTCCACCCCTGGGGCAGTCGATTCCAGGTGTACTGGACACCCCTCCAAGTAAAGGCAAACTGTGGCCTGCACTCCGCTGCCAAAGGGATGGAAAAAAATGCATTAGCAATGTCAATTGTGGCATACCACTTAGCTGCCTTTGATTCCAGTTCATATTGAAGCTCTAACATATCTGGCACAGCAGCGCTCAGCGGTGGCGTGACTTCATTCAGCCCACGATAATCTACTGTTAGTCTCCATTCCCCATTAGATTTCCGTACGGGCCATATGGGACTATTAAAGGGTGAGTGAGTCTTGCTGATCACTCCTTGACTCTCCAATTGGCAAATCAGCTTATGGATGGGGATCAGGGAATCTCGGTTGGTGCGATATTGCCGCCGGTGCACCGTCGTGGTAGCAATTGGCACCTGTTGTTCTTCAACCTTCAGCAACCCCACAACCGAAGGGTCTTGAGAGAGACCAAGCAGGGTAGACAGCTGTTCAATCTCCTCCGTCTCCAATGCAGCTATACCAAAGGCCCAACGGTACCCTTTTGGGCCCTTGACATATCCCCTCCTGAGATAATCTATACCAAGGATGCACGGGGGCTCTGGGCCAGTTGCAATGGGGTGTTTATGCCAGTCATTCCCGGTTAGACTCATTTCAGCTTCCAATACGGTTAGCTCTTGGGATCCCCCTGTCACACCAGAGATACAGATGGGTTCTGCCCCTTTATAACTTGATGGCATTAGGGTGCATTGTGCACCAGTGTCTACTAGAGCCTTATATTCCTGTGGGTCTGATGTGCCAGGCCATCGAATCCACACTGTCCAGTAGACTCGGTTGTCCCTCTCCTCCACCTGGCTGGAGGCAGGGCCCCTCTAATCCTGGTTAGAATATTCGTTACTCACTTTTCGCACACGTGAATCAGAAGTCCCTTCAAGAGGATCAGAAATGTGATCAGCCCATCTACTGCATCTGGGGGACTCCTCACAGGAAACTGGAGCAGCAGTTTTCCAAGAAGAATCCTCTTTTCTGGTTGCTTTTTCTCGCAACTCCCGTACCCGTGCATCCAGGGCTGAGGTAGGTTTTCCATCCCACTTCCTCATGTCCTCTCCATGGTCACGCAGGTAAAACCACAGGTTAGCCCATCGTGTGTACTTTCTCTCTCCTCTCTCTTGGGCAGAGGAATGCTTACTCCCAATAGCTGCGATGCGGGCCTGTACAGGTGGGGAGGAGGACATATCCACTTTGAATTGCTGGAACTCTCGGGACAATTCCTCTACAGCCGAGACACAGGCCCATAGGGAGGAAGAGAGACTTCCTTCGTATTGCCGGAGTTGGACAGCCAATTCATCCACCGTTTGTCCATGGCCTTCTTTCCAGGACATTACTGCCAATGAGTTGGCATAGGTTGGTGGTGCACTTCGTAGAAACTTCCGCCACATGGGTTGTGTGCATTGGACTTCATCTGCGTCTATGGGTGACTGCGCATTTTCTGGATCATTATAAATCACCTCCAGCACGGCTAATTCCCTCAGGTACTGGATACCTCTCTCCATGGTGGTCCACTTGCCTTGGTGACATGTAACTTCATCCTTGAAGGGGTATCTTGCCTTTACACCTAACAGAAGTCGCCTCCAGAGGCTGAGGACTTGTGTTTTTCTCCCAATCGCCTTGTCGATGCCCCCTTCCCTAGACAGAGATCCCAACTGCTTGGCTTCCTTACCCTCTAATTCCACACTACTAGCCCCATTATCCCAGCATCGGAGCAGCCAGGTAACAATGTGCTCACCTGGGTGACGGCTAAAATCTTTTCGCATGTCATGCAACTCACTCAGGGATAGAGATCGGGTAATTATTTCAGGTTCTGCCTCTTCCTCCTGTTCTCGTGATGACCCTGGTTCATCTTCATCTCTCACTGAGCGAACTGATTTCTTTGTGTGTTTCTTTTTCTGTACAGGGGCGACTGATACTGGCACAGGTTGGTTCTCTGGTTTAGCTGCAGTATCTGTCACCGGGGTTGGGGTAGCCGCGCTGCCTGTTGCCGGGGTAGGGGTAGCCACGGTGCCTGTTGCCGGGGTAGGGGTAGCCACGGTGCCTGTTGCCGGGGTAGGGGTAGCCACGGTGCCTGCTGTCCTGTTTTCCATCTTTTCCCCCTTTTCTCCCTGAGGGTGCTGCCTAATATCAAGCAGTGTTTGGTAGATACTGGCCAGGGCCCAGCACAGTGCAGCGAGTTGTACGTCTTTGGAATAGCCACAGCATTTTTCTTTCAAATATTCTACCACTTCATGAGGGTTCTGTAGCTGTTCGGGAGTGAACTTCCAAGCCACTGGGGGTGAGAAGTTCTCTAGATACCTGCCCATATGCTCCCACATGCCGTGCCACCCATGAATATCCAGCTTTGGGGCAGATCTCTGGGTGGTACTCTTAAAGAGCCTTTTTGTAGCCCTAAACAAGACCTGAAACATATTCAGGAGGCATAGCACTAACAGCACACTGGCTTGTGCATCCCAAGGATATTCAAAGTTCTCAAAAGCTGTTGTAATTAGTCAGAAGGAGAAAAGGGAGGCGAACTGACGGGGGGAAGTATCCCCCCCTAACTTCCCCATGGATTGGCTGTAATTACCAATAAAATCCGATAGAAGGTGCCCAAAGTATGGAAATGATATCACTGCCTCATACTTATACCAGCTTAACCTCATGACCAGTGATGTAATCATTTCACAAGTCGACATTGCCCAGTACAGCAAAATGATAATCCCAATCACTCTCCCAGAGGTGAGAAACGTAACTACAGGCAATACATAGAGCATATAAGGACTTACAAAACGCCACCATGTAAACAAATTAATCAACATTGTGACTAACATCTATTTATCTAATATAAGGAATGCGTATGACAAATTTGTTTCAACACGCTCTAGCCAGATCTGTCGTTATCTCAACCCTTCGTGCCCCACGTTGGGCGCCAAAAAGGACTGTCGTGGTTTCAGCCCAGCCGGTAACAAAGGACCACGCAGCCGCTCGCTCACTCCTCCCGCCCCCCTCCGGTGGGATAGGGGGGAGACGGAGGAGAGAAAAGAAAAAAAACCTGGAACCTCGAGGGTTGGGATAAGGGCAGTTTACTGGGACAACGCAAAAAAAAAAGTTACAACAACAACGACGGTACTAATGAAAGAGTATACAGAAAAGAGTGATGCACAGTGCAACTGCTCACCACCCGGGACCCGACGCTCCGCCACTTCCCCCACCGAAAGTCGAGAGCAGGAGCGCCCTCCCCCCGGCCCACTCCCCATTTATATACTGAGCATGATGTCACATGGTATGGAATAGCTCCTTGGCTAGTTCAGGTCAGCTGCCCCGGCTATGCCCCCCCACCTCCCAGGTTCCTGTAAAAATTAACTCTATCCCAGCTGAACCCAGGACACTGTGAAACAATCATTATAAAGCTATAAAATTACACAACATAATGTAACACCAAAGTCAAGTTTGTAATAAGGGATTTTGGTGTTTTATAGCCAGGCAAGGCATTACTCTGAAAACAGGTCGCAAAGTCACAAGTAAACCTTTATTGCTTCTGTCTGAAAACAAATTAAATAAGCACTCATGAGAAGTGAGTAAACACATACGTGAAATGACTAACCACACAATTAATTTGTATCATTGTTTGCACTTGTTCTCAACAGTAAAACTTATATCTAATCAGTCCTTTCTATCATTTGCTTGCATGGGATCAGTGACAAAAATTTACCCCATTACCACAGGACACAATGTCATGTGTTCATTTCAATGGCAAAGTTTGCTCCTGCTTTGGTTAATTAAGATCCCAATGCAGCCAGGGCCATATTGAACAAGGGGAAACATGTAGAATTGCATTTGGTAGCTCCTTTGACATTTTGAGTTACTTTATCTTTACTATCTAATTTTTATAATAACTTTGGGAGACAAAGTGGCCCCTAGGTGTTCATTATTACAACAGGATTGTGGTGAGACAAATGCTTATTCATTTCTAGATTTTAATTGTATCTAATTAACTTTTTTTTAACTCTGCAGCTCCTTTTTCATATTGTAAAGGAGCAGTGCAAAGACAACATTTTATACGTTGAATAATCACGCCGTTTAGTTCAAACTGTGGGCTATTATCTCAGCCTGCAGACTGGTGTCTGGTGGAAGTTTTAACACTTTCTTGTAAGGACAGACACAGATTTTCACGTCTGTGCCTAACATCCTTCTACCACTGCCAAACACTCAGTACGGAAAGCCACATGAAGGCTTTAATTAATTCACCTTAATTAATCCTTCTTTTGGAAACATTATTTTCTGCTACCTCAAGTTCTTCCTTCAGATGCTCAGAAAACAACTTCATTATGGTGGGCCCACCCCAAAACCTATAAACTGCATTAGATTTATTTTTGTTGTATTTCTTTGCAGATCATACTACTGATCACATTGTGGCTGGAATGAACTATGCAACAGAAACAGGTCTTGATTTTGCAAAGTAACAGATGGTCCAAAGTGAAATTTTTCATTATTTTGCCATCAGAAACACTGCTAATCTCACTATGTAATTATTTGTTTGTATTTCTTGTTGGTATATGTAAAATTCTATGAATATTTGTAATTTCTGGAATGTACTACCACAGGAGTTAGACAAATTCATGGACAGAAAGTCTATAAAAGGACAATGGAAGGACTAAGCAGGAATCTGCCTTGTAAAATCACTTATGCAATAATTGTGGATGCTGGGGAATATGAGGGCAATGGACATCAGAAGGTGGCCTGACTTACAATAAATTTCCAAATACCATTTCCTTTGTCATTGCCTGAGACAAAAAGGTTAGCAAAGACAGGACAAAGGATGCTTTTAACTTGGTATGATCACATACCATGTCTCAGGGACAGGATCCTAGTCTGTACTGGGCTTTTTGTTTATTTTACCCCAGGTGCAGGACTTTGCACTTGTCTTTGTTAAACTTCATACTGTTCTTGCCAGCCCACTCTTCCACCTGTCCAGGTCTCTCTGTTAGACGGCTCTCCCTTCTGATGTGTCCACCTCACCACCCAGTTTGCTCTCATCAGCAAATTTGAGAGCGCTTTCAATCCCATTGTCAAGATCATTTATGAAGATGTTGAACATTGTGGGGCCCAGTAATGATCCATGAAGGACCCCACTTGTGACAGGTTGCCAGCCCGAGTAAAAAAACATCGATCACTGCCCTCTGAGTGCTGCCTGTGGGTCAGTTTTCTACCCATCTCACAGACTACCCATCCAATCTGCATCTTGCCAGTTTGTCCAGGAGAAGGATGTGGGAACCACTGTTGAACACCTCACTGAAGTCCATGTAAACAACATCCACTGCTCTCCCCATGTCGACAGAAGATGTTATTTTGTTGTAGAAGGTAATCAGGTTTGTCAGGCCTTTGGTAAATCTGTGTTGGCTTTTCCCAATCACCTGCTTCATTTGGTTTGTGGTAGTTTCTAGCAGGACTCGTTCCATTACTTTACCAAGGACTGAAGTAAGACTAACGAGCCTGTAGTTTCCTGGGTCCTCTTTTGGGCCCTTCTTGTAGATGGGTATGACATTTGTCCTCTTCCAGGCAGCAGGGACATCCCCTGATCTCCACGACCTTTTCAAAGATTATAGACGGTGGCCTTGCACCAGTGTCAGCCACTTCTCCTGACACCCTGAGGTAGGTTCTGTCCTGACCCACAGATTTATGTGGTTTGAGCCCTTGCAAGAGGCTGCAGACCAGCCCTTCCTCCACTACTGCTGGGTTGACGCATGCATTGTTGTAGCTACTTGATCCTGTGATCTGGGGTCCAGCTATGCCAGTAAAGGCAGAGGCAAAGAAGGTATTGGGAACCTTTGCCTTGTCAGTATTATTAGTAACTTGTTTCCCTGCCCCGTTTAGCAATGGGCCTATGTCTTCCCTATGCCCTCCCTATGCTTCTGCTTAATGCGCACATTATCTGAAGAACCCTGCTTTCATTTGCGAGCTCTCACAGGGCAGGCAGAAGGAAAACCAGAGAGAGCCAGACTGCACCCGGGGCTGGCCAAGTCACTGCTTTTAGCTCTGCCTGGGTGCGGAGGGGAAGGCGGCGCCGGCCCCAACAGCCTGCCTCAGCAGCAGGATGGTGAGGCGCCTCGGGGAGACAGGAGAGGAGAGGAGAGGCGAGGCGAGGAGAGGAGAGGAGAGGAGAGGCGAGGCGAGGCGAGGAGAGGAGAGGAGAGGAGAGGAGAGGAGAGGAGAGGAGAGGAGAGGAGAGGAGAGGAGAGGAGAGGGGCGGAGCTGCGGCAGCCGACCAGAGAGAGGTGATGCTTCACTGAAAAATTGCCAGGGTCTTTTACTCGGTCAATGTACCTGCACTTACCAGAAGAACATCTCTTCAGAATCACTCCCTCGGTTAGATCCAGGAGACTCTCTCTCCGCTGGTCTCGTTTGGAAGGAGATGGCAGATGGAGGTGAAAAGAGGAATTTCGTGTCCAATTCCTGCCCCTCCACACTGCGGTGTGGTAGATGCTCCTGGCAGTGCTGGAAGTTCACAGGCAGTCCTGGGAAACGCTCTCTTAACCGCCAACGTGGTGTACCAGGCTCAGGGCAAGACACGCCATTTCACCACACGAAACAGCCACGGCATGCAAACGCAGGGTCTGCTATCTGATGGCAGAGGTTATGTTCTGGTGAAGAATCCCTTCCAAAGCCGCATACGAAAATACGCGCAGGACAGTGTGTTTCAAGGTCTTCTGTTATGTACGTTTATAAACGGATGCCGATTTAGAAGACTAAATGACCACGCATCATTTATCAAAATTTAAAAAAAAACCCAACAACATGTAACTGAAAACGAGGAGCAGTTATTTTCCAGTTCTTTCGGGCCCTTTATTAACCACTGACCAAGACTAATGGCATTTACAAAACAGATGAGAACTCGCAATTAGAAGTGGTGCAGAGACTCTGGAGATACTCATTTTGTGAAGGGTGCGGGAGCTGCCATGAGACATAGAGCACTCATCCCCATGACACTTCATAGGGAGGACTTCTTCTTTTACTGACCTGTGTAAGGCAAAGACTGTGCTCTTTATCTGGACACTAAATGCTGAAAAATGCATAATCTTTGACACGCTTCATCCAATATTTTCTTCTGAAAAGAAGAGAGCAAAGTTTCTTTAAAACATGACATTTCACACTGAGTGTGGTATCAGTGGGCTGGAAATTCGCTGGCCATGACCAAAAATGTTTCTCCATGCTTGTTTGTATGCTGAGTGCTGCTGCAAACGTCTTTTTTTTTTTTTTTTTTTATTGTAGTTTAACCACCTCTAAGACACCCCTACTTTTATCTACCCTCTTCAGTTTCATCAACTATCAGCAACTATGCTACATGTTCAAGACCCATTACAACTGTCTCCTGTGCTGCTTCTCATCTACGATTCACCATTTAGCACTAGCTCAACATCTGACCCAATGGACCAATTCCAATCACACCTACCTAAAAATTCATGGTTTGTGGTAGAATAACTGTTATTCCCACAGATGAGGAAAAAAACACAGAGTGAGATCAGTCTTGCTGAGGTCCTAGAGAACACAAGTCTGTCAGAGAACATCCTTGGCATACAGATGCCTTAAGGACCCAATTAGAGCTCACATCTCAGAAACCAAAGATAGAGTTGGTGGAACCGTCTTAAGGTATGTGCTCTCTCTTTCCACCCACAACCAAGGCATAAGTTAAGGAAATAGGAGAAGAAAGAAGCATTGTTCCTGCATAAGAAGGGTTAAGGCAGGGTTACCTAGCAAGTCCTTCACTTCAGTGGTGAGCAGAGACAGAAGATTTATTCTATGACAGTGTAGCACGTATATCCGGTATTATTGACTACAGCATGAAAGCAAAACGGTGATTTGCTCACCCCTTGGAGCAGCTGTAAACAGAGCTGCCAGTTTATTTCATTTATATGAGAAAGCTTAAAATTCCCCAGCTGGTGTGATGGAAGCTACAGGTAGCATTTCGCATCTCTTTCTTAGGCCTCCGGCTACATTTTTCTCAAGCCTCATTTTCAGTGCAACCCATGCCTGCTTTACCCACTTGCAGCCACATTTCTCTGTATTCATGGGTGCGTGCATCTGCCATTGCCACCAGTGCCACGCACAGAGGTGGAATTGCAACAGCCAGCGTGCAGGTTGGGTTAGTGTGTGGCACTGAGGGACTGGCTGGTGCAAAGACATTCTTCCCGGAGCACCTGTTGCACAGCCCTGAAAATCTGCCCCAGTGTCCCAGCCCTACAACAGGAATGGCATTGTGTTATTCTTTAAGGCAAAGTCCTGAGCACTTAAAATCTTACCAGAAAGTCTGCTATTAAAAATCACCAGGGGCCTGGCGTTAAGTAGTAAGTCCTTTGAGGGCAAGGACTGTATATTTATTTCATGTGTTTACAGTACCTAAGTACCTACTGTAGCTGGGTTACGCTTCATGATTGAAGGTGTTGCCATGATACATGTAGATGAGTATATGAATGACAGATAACTGTCTCTGAAATAATGAAACCCCAAATAAATGTGACAGTGCCAGCAACATTTATTAAATATGCAGCAAAGTGGTCATTTTCCTCTTTTTAGCAGGCCAAGTGTTCTTCTAAACGCTATGCACAGCTCTGGCCATCTACCAGATAAATGATCTGTTCTTCTTTCAAACCTACTAATGATAATACTGAAAAAAAGAGTACTACCTAAATTCCAGCTGAGATCAAAAACATGCTGCAGAAAATTGGACCAATGAGTCAGCACTTATCTATTGTATTCTAAATTAATTTCATACTAAATGAATATATAAGGTGGGCAAGATGACAGGATGTTGACATTTTTGTCCCTGAGGCAACAGTGACTCAGTAATGACTGCTTTCGTCTGAGCCACAGATAAATCTGTAGCTGATGCTATGCAACGTAGATAGCTGAGTCAGAAATAAGGCTCTAAACAGATCGTGTTTTGCAGCCAGAAGCTGATGAGATCACACCAGCACGCAAAGACAAGTTTCCAAATATCAAATAACTTCAGTACCATGAATAAGAAATGGACAAATGCCTTCCAGGCAGCTCTACATTCAAATGAGCTAGGTGAACCCCCGGGGCTGCCCTATTTGGGCCTGCTCTGCTTCTTCGTTTCCCCCCACCCCGTGTTTTAGACACTGGGGTTCTGCAGACAGCTGCTCACTAAAGGAGGCAACTGCTCTTTCTATTTCAAGCTGTGCAATAGCTTGTGTTAACTTTACCCTGAAGACTACAGTTCACATCATATTTGCACTCCAGTGATACCATTGTTACCCGTTTTTCATAAAAAATAAGCAGACATATTTGTATGACATACTAATGTGAGCAAGAAGTGGCAAAAATGCTGACCTTAGCTTATTTGTACAGTACCCATTAATCATTGTGAGACATAAGAAGTTTTATATATGATAGTACAAAACCACGTAAAATGTCTTTTAACTGAAAGAAATTGAAGTTCATACTCCCACTGTGCCAGACAGACTAATTACATTTTGAGCACTTACGTACTGCAAATTTCAGTGGACACGAATTACCTGAATAAGAGAAATAATTGTCAGAAGTTGAGTTTAACAAAATGTCACCAATTTTGATATCCCTACAATGGCTGTGGAGAGAGGCAGTGCCCCTTGGGATTAACCTATAATGAAACTTTGTCTGAAGTGCTCTGCATCGTCCTAAAGGACAGTTGAATGAATCGTCCCTAGCCTGAAGCTCTGTTTTGTGAATTCTTCCATGCATATGTATCGACAGTAGATTCACAATACGTCTAGTATGTCCTCAGACACTGTGCTTCAAACACTGGGCATTTGGTAGTGAGGAGAGTTACCCTCACCTGACAGCAACTGGGTTGCTGGATTCCTATTCCTCCCCTTCACTTTCATGGAAGATCAGTTTATAGTCAAAATTATACATCTAGTTTTGCTCAATAGCCAGCAATGAAATACAGGCATTTGAGAAGGGGTGGGTTTATCCTACAGATATCAAGCATATCTTTTGGCACTGGCTCTGTCCTTCTCTGGAGGTACATCCCTTTCTGCTGCAGCACAGCTCCAGCACACTTTCTGTGAGTGAAGTGAGGTTTCTAGTGCACAGATAACCATGCTCCTGAACTTCGGCTTTATGCTTTGTGGCAGTCCATATCAAACCAAATGAAACACTCAGCAGCCACCTGAAAAAATGCACTTCATATGCCTGGAAAAACACAGATTATTGTACCCTCGTTATCAAAACTACTTGGAGAGCAATCTTGTTCTGTCTTCATGCCACATTAAACCAATGTAGTCCGTAATCCCAGAGTTGCAGCCTGATGACTTTAATCTCACAGACACACTTGTTCAGCCTCCCAGGAGGTGAGCTCTAGACACTGACCTAGACTCCTCTTTTAGTTGATGACCACAATCCCTGTTAAGTAGCCATCTTTATCTGGTACTAACATTTTTTCCTCATTAAGACCTGGAGGGAGTCAGTAAACACTGACTGTACATTTATGGTATGTAGTTGCTTGAAATACAGGACACAGCAAAGTTTTGAAACGGGAACCACTCAGTCCAGCCTTGAGCAGAGACCAGCCCGAGATGCTAGTGTCAGCCCCTCTCCTGACATTACTCAGCAAGAGCAGCTCATGCTGCAAAATGTGGCAGGGAAAAGTGACCAGGACAAAGCTGGGGACCAGCTACAGGTGCCTTGTCTCACACTGACCCAGTTGCTGGGTCTTATGGCTGCATTAGGCAGTATAGGGCTCCAACATTGGGACCACAGGTTTAATTGCCCAGAAAGACTTACTTGAGAACTGCACTCAGCTAGAGCTTTTTCATGCTCCCAGAACCTCAAAGAAAAGGAGAAATAGCGTCATATCCCACCTATGGGACAGACACAGGCTTCTAAACCCTTCCACACAATGTGGGGAAAGTCACAGACATAGCACAAAGCATCATAGAGGACAGCATCTCTGCAGAGGTTATGGCTTCTTCTCTCCTTTTAGAGGAGCCCGCACGCTGCCTTCTTGCTGCTATCCCCCCACAGCTGACTGAGATGCATCCTGTGCTTCAGCCAGAAGGTTGTGCCACATCTGCAGTCAGAGCAGGGACTGACATCTGGGTTGCTTTCCTGGGGCAACCATGGCGATCTTCCTTGGGAGAAGCATTTCACCAGTGCAGAGCCTTGCGAACAGGGACCCAGAGTCTCAGGTTATAGAAATCAGCAACAGTCACTGCTGTGGCATGCTGAGTGGTACAACCCTGATTTCTGACGAGTAACCTGTCTCTACTCTTCCCCTGCCCCCTGCCATTTACATGGACATTGGTACCAAACACTGAAATCACAGTGAATCTGTGCATCCATATTTAATCAGACAGCCTAACAGGTAGTGTGTCCTCCAGGCAAATTTTATAGTAATTGCTTTCCAGGATAGTTTCGGGGCAAAGTATATGGTGAAACATTGACGTCTTACTGTGCTTAATAAATTCTGAGCTGAAGAGACAACAGAGTTGGCTTGAGCAGGCAGAAGGACTGCTTTGTTCTCTCTGCCAACCACATAAAGCATCCTAGGAAGGGTGAGAAGTGGGCAATACATGTCTACAGCCCCCGGGGGCTTTCTTTTTGAGCCACTGCTTTGGCTAGAGACAACATGCACTTCTGATCCTTATGGCAGTGGCACAGGGAGACCTGCAGCAAGATAGTGGGACTGACTGTGGATGGCACAGATAGAGACATGAAGAATTCAGGGGAAGCCATGCGTACTCATGAACAAAACACAGTGGCTTAGGGACCTCCTTGCTAAGCATATGGCAACACCACATTCCTGCCTGAAACCCAGGCAACAGCTTTGTCACTAAATTGCTGACAGAAAAGTGAAGACCGTCCCTACTGCACACTGGAAGATAAGACCCTCAGCACAACCATTGGGGTTAGAAAGGTTGCTCTGTTGACTTCAGCCATGACCCCAGTGTCTGCAGGGACGGCACCAAGCTGACACAGAGTGGCACTGAGGAAAGGCAGGCTGTGACCGAGCAGCACTGCCTGGCACCAGGACCCCACTTCCCAGTCTTGCTCGGCCCAGCTGGGCACTGTCCTGAGCCCCGTGAGTGTGTCCCATGGCCTCAGCAGGATGGGCCAGGTGAACTGCTGCTGCAGCTCCAGATGGGCTTCCCCTGTGGCTCAGGGACACACTAGCACAGTCGGGCCCTGCATCAGCAGTGATTCTCATGCTTGCCGCTGTCTGCTCTGCAGGGAGGCTCTGGCCCCATGGAGCAGCATGCGCCCATCTCAGCATTACCCAACAGCAGCTCCGAGCTGGTGCTCAGTGAAAGCATGTGGGTGACCCAGGGCCACGTGATGAGAGAGAGGCACCTTCTCCTCTTCAGGGAGTCACTGCTCATCTCCAAGTTAGACTCTCAGGCCACAGCTTCCTCTTCCCAAGCCATGGCCCTGACACCAGGACAGGGACACCCTGGGAGCAGCCTGACCTTGGTGCAGGATGCACCAATGTCTGTGCCAATGGCAGACATATGGCAGAGGTGAGTGACCAGGCTCTTAGCAGCCAGCTTGTGCCCAAGAGGCAGTGTCCATGGGCGTTTGCTGCCACCAGAGCCTGGGGGCCTCTGCCGGGCAGGACTCCCCAGGGGCCCCCAAGGAGGCCACCTCAAGGTCACTCTCTGCTGCTCCTCTCTGCAGACGTGGCACCACCTTGCACCAGCAGCTCCGCGTAGCCCTGGGCAAGCTGTGGGTGGTAAGCAGCAGGAAGGAGGCGGCCAGGGATGAAGAGAAGGAGTAAGGCAGCGCTGAGGACAGCACCTCCCTTGTCCTTATCTGGTCCTGCATTGCCACTTTCTGGTGTGTCTCTGTGCCATGTCACACGGCAAGGCTGGGTGGTGCGGTGTGATGATCGCCTCCTATCCTCTCTGGGGTCTGGCAGCTCCAGTCAGGGGGTGGCAAGGAGCAGGAGAGGTTCCTGAACATGCCCCTGCCATCTTTTGAGTTGCCTCTGCCCTCTGTGCAGCGCCTGGGCAGGGAGTGGGCAGCATGCCAGGATGGAAGGCGGCTGGGTTTGCCAGGTGGGGCCTGAGGGGTGGACATGCAGGCAGCTGGAACAAGAGGGAGGAGCGGCCATTCCATGTTCTCCATCCCCTGGCCAGAGTGATGCCTTATTGTCACCCAAACAGCAGGACAAAAGCAGCTCCTCTGAAAGGAAAGAGGGAGCCAGGGCTTTGACAATGTCTCTGTCCTGCCCCATGAGGCTTCTTCATCCTGCTTCTGTGGCTGTCCGTATGGGGCAGAGCTGCACAGGAGCCCACACCTGGCAAGAGGCTGGGGAGCAGTGCAGCCTGATGGTTTTTGTCCTCTCTTCCTGCAGTTCACGAGCAGTGAAAGAGCTGTGGGTGGACATAATCCTTAGGTAGGCCCTGCCTGGCAGTTCAGTCTGTGGGGCAAATGCCCACATGTGGGGGACACTCCAGGTGTAGCCATACACAGAAGCACAGCTCCCAAGGTAGGGAGAGGTGCCCCCACTGCTGCGGGCAGCTCTTGAGCAGAGCTGGCTAAGCTGTTTGGCCATGTGTGTCCAGCCAACACCTGCTCAGCCTTGTTCTCACCACTGGCTCTGCTCTCTGCTTGACTACTGAGTTGTATCTGGGTGTTTCAGGATCACTTTTAAGTCTAACAGAGCTTTTTATCTGTCCTTTCCCTGTGCACAGATGGCCAGAAGGAGCAGAGGGAGCCAGGGTGACCCAACTGTCTTCCACTATGCTCCTAGTGAGGAGTTGAGCTGCCACAATGCTGCGAGGGTTTCTCTTGTCTCAGGTCTGACACCAGAGCACCTTTGAGCATCGCTGGTTTTCCAGCTGAGCATCAGATGCCTCACTTCTCACCTTCCACTTTTTTTCTCTTGCCTAGTCAATGACATTAGATGCCAGGAGCCTGGAGATGTTGGTCAAGGGCCACGCAAATGTGAGAATCACTCCACTTCACCCACTTCTTGCTGTGTCGGGCAAGTGGAAAGAGCTTCTGTTGGAGGGTCCTGTGTCCCAGGCTCCCAGAGTGTGGGCGTTATGGGTCGCTGGGCACATCCTGCGTCACTGTGACTACAGCAAAGCCTCTCAGTTGTCCCTGCCTCTCAGACATTGCCAGGTGGCTGACGTAGCTTGCTGGTGGCCCTTTCTGCTGCAGTGCTGCTCGGTAAGTGCAGCATGTTTCTTGCAGGTTGGACACAAGCAATGGCATCCACTGGTCCCATCTGGCAATGACGGTTGAAAGTTGAAGTCCCCCACAAGAACAAGGGCACACAATTGTGAGACTACTGCCAGCTGCTTGTAGAATGATTCATCCGTCTCTTCAACTTGGTTGGGTGGTCTATAACAGACTCCCAGCACAATATCTGCCTTGTTGGCCTTCCCTCTCATCCTTACCCATAAGCACTCAACCTTAACATCACAATCGTGGAGCTCTGTACAATCAAAACACTCCCTAACATAGAGAGCCACCCCACCACCTCTTCTTCCTTGCTGATCCCTTCTGAAAAGCTTATAGCCATCCATTGCAGCACTCCAGTCATGGGACCCATCCCACCATGTTTCTGTGATAGCGAGTAAGTCATAGCTATCCTGCTGCACAATGGCTTCCAGCTCCTCCTGTTTATTGCCCAGGCTGTGTGCATTGGCATAGATGCACTTGAGCTGGGCTATCAAATCCACCCCCAACATTGGCGTGCTGCCTCCAGGCTCATCTCTGGTGAGCCTGGTTTTATCCCCTTCCCCCTTTGAATGTCGTTTAAAGCCCTCTGTATGAGCCCCGCCAACTCATGAGCAAGAATCCTTTTCCCCCTTTGAGATAGCTGGACTCCATCTGTTGCCAGCAGGCCTGGTGCCGTGTAAACCTCCCCATGATCAAAAAACCCAAAATTCCACCGATGGCACCAGCCTCTGAGCCACATGTTAATCAGGTGTGTTTTCCTGCTCCTTTCAGTATATTTCCCTGACACTGAAGGGACTGGGGAAAACACTGCCTGTGCTCCTGATCCTCCCACTAATCACCCCAATGCCCTGAAGTACCTTTTGATTGCTTTTGGATTTCTCTCCGCAATCTCATCACTGCCAACCTGCACAACCAATAGAGGGCTGAACCAGACCAGGGAGTTTCCTAGTAATGTCTTTTACCTCAGCCCCAGGGAGCCAGCAGACTTCCCTGTGGGATGGGTCAGGTCTGCATATTGGGCCCTCTGTCCCCCTCAAAAGGAAATTGCCTATGACAATTACCCTCCTTTTTCGTCTTTCAGAGGCTGTCAGCTTGTGGAACAGCTGCCTGAAAGAGCAGCTCCATAGCTGCAGCATTCTGCGCAAAAGCAAGTGTCAGAAATGGGAAAGGCCGTTTGATATGTTTTCAGCCACCTAGGTTGAAATCCATGGCTTGATGTGTGCAGGTGACAGGCCTGGTGGAGTTTCTCATCCAGAACTGCAGAGAAATCTTTGGGGAGGAGATGTGTGGCCTTTCCAGGCCCCCAGCTAAGGAATCAGCAGCACCCATCGACAGCTCTACACCTATGAGGATGGACTGAGGATTGTCACAGGCTGGGGCTTCTGGTCCTGTTCCTTAGTGTGTTCCTGGCAGTCATCTGTGCAAAAAGATCTGCTGAATGCTCAAGACTTGACAGAAGTGCTTTCCTACTGGAAGGCTTCCCACATGTTCAGAGTGGCAGGATTCACAAAGAAAATGTCATGGCCGTTCTCCTGCATCTGCCCTTCACTTGCACATCAAGCAGATGTTTTGAGAGTGATGCTCCTACCTCGACGTTGCTTCTGGTGGGGCTGGGCATAGAGTGTTGTTCTCTCAGCCGTGCTTGTCACGTGGTCTCTGGTTTGGTTACTGCCTTCCAGGGCATGAATGGTTTCCTCTTCAGGATGAGCTCAAGCCTGAGGGCCTTGACTGACTTCGTAAACCTGCTGACTGAGATGTCCTTTTCCAAATCATTTACATTCAGCACAGCAGACATGGCAGAAAATAGGGCATCAGAGGGCAAAGAAGAGAACTGGTATAGGGCTTCAGGTGGGTTTTGCTTTAGTCATTTTTCAGTTCCAACAGTTCACTTCACAGTATGTGCCTTTGCTTTCTAGAGCTGCCCTTGGAAGAGCAAAATGGTCATGCAGGAGAAGCAGATCCAGAGCGTCAGGCAGAAACAATTCTGGATGCAGTACCCTTTCTGCTCATCCTCCTCCAAGGAGCAGGAGGAGATATGTTGGTGGAAACAGAAATAGGAGAGGTATGTCAGGTCCACAAACACTGTGACAACATCTCGTACATAATGGTATAGTTTGTGGTGTAAAGATGAGGCTGAAATATATGGGGTCTTCCCCTCACTGGGAGCAGGAATGCAATATACTACTGTACTACAGTGTCTACTATCAAGTGAACAGCAAAAAGCAGGCAGGTGCTTGCTTTTGTGTAAGCAGTGGTTTTCCTTCTCTCAGCTGGAAATTCCTATGCTGAGGCATAAGTCTCTCCAGTGTAGACACAGGACCCAACAGAAACAGACTCCAGGTAGCTGCCATGCCTCTTCCTGGCATTAGATCTCTTGTGGTTTTTTTTTTCCCCTGAATGACACATAATAAGAAAAAAAAGGAAATATTTTTTTCTCAGGTGGTGCTGAATGCCCTGAACCTGTGCCTCTGGACCAGAAACAGAGCAGACAAGTGTGGACTGAGAAGTATGAGTGTCATGTTACTAACACAGGAGAGAAACAGATGATCCTCTTCAGAGAAGGTGCTATGCATTTGTGTCTTTTAAGAAAGGACTTCTTTCCTGGTGTGGACTAAAATCCTGTGATGAAAGGGCAAGCAAGGTCATCAGTCTGCAGCTCTGCAAAAGTTAACAGTAGGGCTGATGGAGGTTTGCCTTTGCACTGTGTGCCATGATGCCGTCAGAGCTGTCCTGTTAGTAGCTGTCCATTTCAGAAAAGTTGAGCTGAGATCCTACTTCATCAGCGCTTCATGAAGTCTATTTTGGGGCAGGGGACTGTGCGAAATGGGGATAATGCAAACCAATCCAAGTGATCTGCTTTTAAGAGCTAAGGTAGAAATTTGGCTAGCAGTAGCTTACTACTCCAGGGAGTCCCTTGCCACCTGTTAACTTCTACATTTTCATTTTAGGTGCCTGTAGCTTTGCCTCTGGTCACCGCGGAAAGCATGGCAGACTCCCTCACGTGCCTTGGACAACTGAAGACCTTGTCAGCGGAAAGAAGGTAAAAAAATGAGCTAGCTTTGATTAAAATACAAACTGATTCAAGTTTAGCATGGCTTTGCCTATCTAATAATACCATTGAAGGCAAAGGTCTGCAGCCTTTTCCCAGGAAGACGAAAACCACAGAAACAAAAAGAGAAAACATACCCACGCAGAAGGAAGCAAAAGTAAACCAGGAATGAGGAGGAGAAAGAGAGAAAAGGAGCTTTCAGGGATCAGCAATTATAAAAATCCAAGAAGGCTGAGAAGAACAAGAAGCCCAGCTGTGTAACAGACTCTGCTGTCCATCCCTCAACACTTTGAACACTGCTCTAAGTATATAAAATATTTTTGTGTTGCACAAGATGGCCCCAGGTAGGAAGCTTGTTCCTGCATTTGGGAGAAAATGCATGTCAGGAGAAAAATACCACTCTAAATTTTGCAGTTTTAATTCTGTACTTGTTGAAACTCTGTTTTTACAAGGGTAAGCAGACACCCTGGCAAGGTCACAAGAATCATTATTTTTAGCTATGTGACTTGCTATTTAAATAAAGAAGTAAAGTCCCATTTTTTGGTTCATTTCAGTTGGCAATCCTAATGCTGGCTTGCATTATCTGAATCACAAATAAGCAGCAAGGATTTGTTCCAAGTAGCTTTAGACAATATTGGCACTTCTTAGGAAGGTCATATTTCACCTGAGATAATTTAGAGAAAATAAAAATTTTTTAAAATGGCAAAAACACCTAGGCCCTATACAGAAGGGATCTAGTCTGATGGCTTTGTATTTTTTTTCTGCACTGTCCGCTTGAGAGCAAGGCAGTCCAGGATGGCTCAGTGCAAACTGATCAAACCAGACAGCTGAGTGGGGTGTTTTGCATAGAGGGGCTTAACTCCTGGAAGCAGTACAGTTCCAGCCGGCTTGGTGGCTCTGTCCGAGGGAGTGTGTGTGGCCTGTAAACCTGGGTTGGTAGCAAGAGACAGCGAAGGATTATGCTGCTCAGGTTTCACAAAGGACTACATCATAGCTACCCAGGGGGTCTCTGTCAAGCCCTACTGCATGGCAAAGGGGCCCTGTAAATCTCTGTAAACTTAGAGTTCTCTGAGGTTATTACACATTGTTAGAAGGGGCCAAGCAATACTGTAGTCACTGCTGGTAAGAGTTGTCTCTTTTGTGCTATAACCAATTCCTTTTGAATTGTAGTTTCCAAAAAAGGGGGAACTAAATCACGCTTATTCCCACCTTTAAGGTTCCATCAGTGCTTTCTGAATCTACCGTTGCAGGTGCCAATTTATTTTTATTGGCTGGATTTCCCAGCTGAGTTGTGACTCCTGAGCTACCAGGGGCATGATGTGTCCCTGGCATCTCCTTGGAGAGGCAAGGAAAGGCGAGGAAAGGAGTGGTGCCTGTGCCCTGCTGCTCTTGCCAGCAGATTTCATTCACGCACAACTGAGCCAGAACAAAATGGAAAACGCAGGGCACCCACCCAACAGGCGCCAGGGCTATGCACTCCTACCACTCTGGGGCAGCCCTGCACCTCCCTCAGACCTACACCCCCTCCTCACCCTGTGCAAAAGGGAAAAAAGTCCCTTTGGATGACACTGCAGGTGTGAGGGCAGTGCTGAGGCCTGTGCTGCCTGTCCTACACCTTGTACTGGGGGTGCAGGGAGTGCAAGAGGCATCTCGCCCCTGGCAGGAGGCTTAGCTGGCTGGTTCATCAGCTGCACATGCCCACCAGGTGGCAGAGCTGAGAGATGGATGGGTCCATGACCTGGGAAAAGCACTGGGAAGCTCATAAAAGAGGTTGCTCTGGGGTAACTTCTAGTTCTGCTTTGCAGTCTCAATTAGTTGGGATAAAGTGTCCAGCCTTCCGGACACTTATTTAAACTGAACTTGCAAACCTTTGCTGCTTTATCCTTGGCCCTATTTTCCTGTTGAATCTGGGGGCATGTTATAATCAACCCACCGACCATGGGCTTTGCCTTGGGAAGACCGTGGCAGTTCAGCTTGATGCAATCCCTTTCTTCAGAGTGAAAAGAATCAGCCTTTTCTCTGCTTTCCTGATAATCCTGTCCTCTATCAAACCTCCATTCAGGTCTTTCATGCTTTCCCTTGCCAAATTCCAGGTAGTCACTGCATTGCTCTCCTTCTAAACTCTCCTGAAAGCTAATTTCTTCCACGATGCCTACAAAGCCATCAGCACTGATGGGCTGCTACTGCTGATATGTGGAGTACTAAAGCACTGTCATCTTAATTTGTAGCTCTGTGAGCAATTGAGTTTTCAGTTCCATAGCTGAACTTAAATAATAACAAAAAGGTGGTTTGGGTTTGTGTGGCAGGGTTTTGGTAGTGGTGGAGGGGGCTACAGGGGTGGCTCTTGTGAGAAGCTGCTAGAAGCTTCCCAAGTTGGACCCACCACTACCCAAGGCCGACCCAACCAGCGACAGTGGTAGCACCTCTGCAATAACATATTTAAGAAGGGGAACCTACAGTGGAGAGGGGAGTGGAATGTGAGAGAAACCCCTCTGCAGACAGCAAGGTCAGTGAAGAAGGAGGAGGAGGAGGTGCGCTGGAGGAGGTGGATGCCCCTGCAGCCCATGGTGAGAGAGCAGGCTGTCCCCCCCCAGCCCATGGGGAGCAGATGCCTACCTGCAGCCCGTGGAGGACCCCACGCCAGAGAAGGTGGATGCCTGAAGGAGGCTGTGAGCCCGTGGGAAGCCTACACTGGGGTAGTCAGTGCCTGAAGGACTGCACCCCATGGAAGGGACCCATGCTGGAGGAGTTCATGAAGAACTGCAGCCCATCGGAAGGACTCACATTGGAGAAGGTCATGGAGGACTGTCTCCCGTGGGAGGGACCCCATGGTGGAGCAGGGGAAGAGTGAGGAGTCCTCCCCCTGAGGAGGAAGGAGTGGCAGAGACAGCGTGTGATGAACTGACCCCAACCCCCATTCCCCGTCCCCCTGTGCTGCTGAGGGGGTAGGTAGAGAAAACTGGGAGTGGAGTTGAGCTGGGAAGGAGGGAGGGGTGGGGGGAAAGTGTTTTAAGATTTGGTTTTACTTCCCATTATCCTTGTTTTGATTTGATTGGTAGTAAATTAAATTGATTTTGTGTTGTGGAACATTTTTAGCTAATGATCACAAGAGCATTCCAGACGCCTTTAGAAGGCCTTGAACAGAATAAACAGAAGACAAAAATAAGAAAGATACCAATTAGAAAAACACAGGTGCGCATTCCACGATAAAGAGAACTTGGCACAAACAACCTCACTTCGGCAGTTTATCTTGACCAATTAGACTGAGACAAGTCTTGTATGTTTTAGTTAGTATAACCAATTATGTTTTATGTTTATGCGCGTGTACAGTGTTGATATAACCAATCATTAAGTGTAACTGGGCGCGTGGACAGTGCGTGAATAATGTGTGCAACCAATAGTAAAATAGCTAAACGCATGTACAGATGTAACTAATGTATAAAATGATGTCTGATGCTCTAGTAAAGTGGACTTCACCTGATCACATTGGTCTGTGTGTGCTGTCCTGTGCCTCCGCAATTGGCGCCCGAACAGGGACCCTCGGATCGGTGTTGAATTCTTCAACGAGAGCTGACGGAGAGAGGGAGCGGAGAAGCCGGCCGAAATTATCCCTGCTGCCCCGGCAGGATGACCAGCTGAGCTGGGGCTGACAAAGACCGCGCGCGTGGCGGAATAGGGGAATCTTACCCTGGTGGATCTCGCCCTAATCAGGTGAGCGGTCGGAGAAGGAGATGGGGTTGGACAAAGAGCAAGAAGTGGTCCTAAACCTCCTTCAACATATTCTCTCTACGAGAGGGTTGAAATGTGATAACTCCATTATAAAGGAGTTACTTTTATGGGCTTGGGAGAGAGAACTTATTCCGAGTATAAATGTTGCATTTGAAGTAGTGACTTGGGACGATGTAGGCAAGGCGCTGTGGGACACTATTAGCGCCGCGGGAGATAAGACAAAGGAAGCAATCAAATACGCAACGCACTGGAAGGTAGTTCGGGATGTGCTGCAGGCAATGAGGGTGGAACGGCAGGCAGCCGCTGCTGTCTGCGCGGCCGTGACCCCTTCTGATGCCTCCATGTCAGCCGCGTCAGCCTATCCCACTGCAGTTAGAGGAAGATTTTCTACGCAGCTGTCTCTACCCCCCCGAGCATCCATTTCTGCTAGTGCTGAGACATCTATACAGACACAGCCTTTGCCTATACCCAGCCGGGTCGCTGGCGCTGAAAGTATCCCCCTGCCTGTTACTCCACGAGAGACGGAGGAGTTAGGGGGGGCCGTTTCTCATCCGATTGATTCGGACGAGGCAGACTCGGAAGTGATTAATGTGGATAGACAGATTGTAGAAGCTATCGGAACCTCCCTATGGGATGAAATTAGTGACAGGTCTAAAGAAGTTAAAGGTCTTGCAACTTTATGGAAATTAATTAAGACAACTCTACAAGAAATGAAAGCAGATCGTAAAGCGTCTGCGTCTGCTTTTGCTGCGCTCTCTTCAACCACAAGCGAAGGGGAAACGCGGGGAGAAAAACATAATGCAGCGGGAGAAACTTTTGGCTTTCCCGGAGCTTGTCTGCCTGCTCCTGTGCCCTTGAATTCTGCTCCACTCCCTGGGACTGCTGATATTAATCAGCCATCTGACAGTTCCCAAGCCTCCCTAACCGTACACTTAAAGGAAATCCTACAGAATCAGGAAGCGAGTAAAAATCTGCCTAGGAAAAAACAGCCCCCAGATATCGCCGCTCAACATGAACAAATTATACCTAGCATATACCCTCCGTTGCCTTCGTCTACGCCCGGGTCACCTCAAGAGCACGAAGAAGGGCCGGAGCTCACTTCGCAGCAGTTGCGGTCAGTAATAGAAAAGCTGGCACAGCTGGAGCCTGCTGTGAAGCAAGAAAAACCACCAGCCGTATCCTTTGATGCACCCCTTTTACCTGCGCGGGGAATTATTCGCGATGCCTTAATTGAGGGAGAAATCATAGCAGCTCCCACAGCATTTCTGATTATTGCTGGGGCTGGGGGTAGACCTAATCAATGGGTTCTATTTGATTGGAAAATCATAAAAGAAACAAAAGTTACAATTGCTCAGTATGGTTTAAAATCTCCTTTTATGCAGGCAGTTTTGTCCCATACATTTTCTGGGTCAACTTTAACTCCACATGACTCGCGAATGCTTGCTAAAACCTTGTTGTCGACATGGAAATTCATTTATACTACGCTGGTGCATTTACAGCCGGCAGAGAAAATCATATCAGTACAACCTGATACTGCTTTTGAGGAGGCAGTTTGTAAGCAGACCGTTAACGAGCAGGATTCTGATTCCGATAATAATTCTTTTGCATCAGGCAGGGTGGACTCTGAAAAAGAGCCGCATTTATATCCCTCATTACCTCCACCGCTGCCTGCCGCGGCCGTCCCGCCGCTGCCTCCCGCGGCCTCTGCGCGGCTGCGGCCACTGCCGTGCCGCTGCCGTCCCCCCCCCCCCCACCCCAATCGCCTGGTACTCCCTCTCCAGGGTTTGCCGAACTTAAAACAGAACCTAACTTTACTACACTACCTGTATCTCCTTTTCCTGCTACTCCCTCTAACTCTATGCCTCTGTCTAATCCGTGACGATTCACTTAATGATTTGGGAAAAAATACACATAGCTTGATGCAATGCTGTCGAGAAAAAGCTCTACAGCAAGGAGATACCATGTTTACTTTTCCTGTTGTATGCACACCTGCCTCAAGAAATGCAAGAACCTCAAGAGAGAGTTGTTAGGATCAGTCATCATGAATGCCTGTGTGATGTTTAATTACATCTATAACACCACTCGAAAGGGTCAGAATGTAAATGCTATTTTGCCTGTATATAGAAATGCTACAGCTTGGTGTAACTATATCTATTCCAGAATATCACACTCTTTTTTCTATTCCAGCTGCTTTACCTGCGGGGATATTTTTAATTTGTGGAAATAGAGCGTGGGAGAGGAATTCCATTGAAACTTAACGGGAGGCCATGTAGCCTCGGACGACTTGCGTTACTAACACCCGATATCAATATGATTCACAGTAAAAGGCTCACGATAACTGACACAGGTTTAACTGGATGGCTAACAAGTTTGAGAATTATGGGATGGTTGAAAGATTTGCTTATACATAACTTAGTTATTTTAATTGTAATATTAGCAGTTGTAATGATTGTACCACGTATCATAAAATAGTTGAACGTATGATTGCAAAAGCATTTCATGTAACTTGGCTTGCATAAAAATAATTAAAAAAAAAAAAAAAAAGAGAGAGAGAGAGAGGAAGAGACAGGAAAAAAAAAATTAAGGAAAACAAACGGCTGGAGAGGGGGAAGAGAGATGCGGTTGCGGAACACACAGACATGGCAGCTGAAGAGTGAGAACTTCTAAGAGAAATAACCCTGCAGACACCAAGGTCAGTACAGAAGGAGGGGGAGGAGATGCTCCAGGCGCCGGAGCAGAGATTCCCCTGCAGCCCGTGGTGAAGACCATGGTGAGACGGGTCGTTCCCCTGCGGTCTGTGGAGGTCCATGCTGGAGCAGTGTGCTCCTGAAGGACTGCATGCTGTGGAGGGGACCCATGCTGAAGATCTTCGTGGAGGACTGTCTCCTGTGGGAGACATCCCACGCTGGAACAGGGGAAGAGTGCGATGAGTGCTGCCACTGAGGAGGATGAAGTGACAGAGATAATGTGTGATGAACTAACAGCAAAACCTCATTTCCCGTTCCCCTGTCCAGCTGTGGAGGAGAGAGTGATAGGATAGCTATGGTAGGTGACTGGTGTCCAGCCAGGATCAACCCATCACATAGACAAAATGCATTATAACATAGAATGAAATTACATTGCAATTGGGAATTTCAAAAACAAGGGCTCTGTGTAACTCCTTTACAAGGGAATGAAAGTGTATATATGAAATTAGCAGAATAAGGCGTTTTTCAAAGAATTGTCTAATACTGTTGAATGCTTAAATCCAAAAATATGATTTGAAGGTTTAAATTTGTGTATCTGAATTTATATTGCTATTGGAGAATTATTAATCATTTGTGTGTTTGCAGCAATCAGAATCACCTGAGGAGCAGTACGAGGATTGCGTCAGTTCGAAGCTAGAGTCCTCGCTGCCTTCCTCGTGAATATGATGTTCCTAAACAAAAAAGGGGGAGATGTGGGAGCAGCTCGGAACACCTGGCATTTGTTTTCAAGAGTGACCGTTAGAATTTGTTGTGCTGCATGTTTGCCAAGCCTTGAAGAACTAGTTTTACAACGTCAGGTTGGAGGATGGCCTTGTGTAGGCCTGGGAAGATGTGGCTGAAGACAGTCACGAGTATGTCTATGGAGTGTTTTTATCTTTAACTGTTCTGAGGACTGGCAAACATCCCAGCTGGGTCATATATGCCCTCCTGTGCTAGTAGTATTGGCTGTGAGTCGTTAGTACTTTCTGGATCTTTGTTGAAACATATATAAGTTGGATTCTTTTGTGAAATAAAGGGAATCTTGGAAAAAAAAAAAAAAAAAAAAAAGTGGGGAAACAGTGTGGGGTAAACGTCCGGATGCCCAGAAGTTATCAGATTATTGACAAGACATGGAACGACACAAGAAGGTATTAGGTGCGCCACCGTTGGTGGAAACACTTTGCTGCCTCATCGCAATATGTGCGGTGGTACAGCCAGCATTACCATTACACCGGATTAACCCAAGGCAAAATATGTGGATAACCTGGGCCACCCAGACAGGACAACAGTCTTTTTGCCTCTCAATGAGTACACCCTCAGATCCATTTCGAACATGTTTGGTGGGAGTGCCATATTTGTACCTGCCAGATTTTCGAGCATGGGTTTCTGATGGCAGTGCTTTGAATGAAACAAAGATCAATGAGACCTGTTACAGCTTGTATTCGTCGCACATCCGACAGCAGCATTGTCAAAATCTTACAGGGGTAGCAACTGCAAAGATTATCAATTCTCTTAATGTTACATTGCCCTGGGATCCGCAAGAGCTTGATTTAGTAGCATCAACATATGGTAATAAGTCATGTGTATATTTGGCAGGAGGGTTTAGCACAGGAATTAATTATTATTGGCAACACAATATGTCGGGGTGGACAAATGTATCTAGTCCAAGCTCTTGGTATAAGTTTATGGATAGTAGGGATTATTGTGTAGGAGCCGTGGGAGCAGAAACCCAGGGGAGTAAGATATTTATAGGTACTAATTATACCACCAAGGCTTTACCAAGCGGATATTTTTTGATATGCGGTGATCGTGCTTGGCACGGCATCCCAGTGAGATCTTTTGGCGGACCATGTTACTTGGGTAAGCTTACATTGTTTGCACCCTCTATTATTCAGTTACTGAATTTAACAGACAATCGAAGACACAAGCGATCTATAGAAAATCTTGGGCCTGATTGTAACGATAACCTACGACTGTTAGGCAAGGCCACAAGAGTGCTGCTATCTCTTTTTACACCAGGGGCTGCAGCGGGTAATGCGTTACGGGAGTTGCAACGTTTAGCATGTTGGACGTCGAAGCAATTAAATCTTACATCTAGTATTATAAATGATCTCTTAGAAGACACAGAAAACATAAGGCATGCTATTTTACAAAATAGGGCAGCTATAGATTTTTATTGTTAGCACAAGGACATGGCTGTGAGGATTTTGAAGGAATGTGCTGTATGAACATATCAGGTCATTCAAAGTCTATACATGAAAAGTTGCAGCAGTTGAAAGATAACATGAATAAAGTGGTAGTAGAGAAGAACCCCTTGGATGAATGGTTTGGGTCATTAGGGATAACAGGTTGGTTTAAAGAATTATGTCGCATGGGTATTGTTGTAGTTATCGTGATTTTAGCTATTGTAATAATTTTACCTTGTTTGGTTAGCTTGTTAAGGAAAATGGCATCCCAAGTTATTAGTCAAGTCTGGATTGCTCATAAACAAAAGAAAGGAATTGTGGGAGATTTCATGGAAAGCAGGGGACATTTCTTTGAACCTGATTATTTAGAGTTAAGTACGCCGCAGTCAACGTGAGTGGACCGCAGTACGTGACAGCTACAATATGAATGGACCTTTGAACCACCAGAGAAACAATGGACATGAGGAACTTGGACAGTGTAGCAATTAATAAACAAGATAACAGAACTGCAGAGGCAAGAAGGAGCTGCAAGGGTTTCAACGCAATTAAGAAAGCTGCCATTTCGGCTTAGAACATTTAGCTGCGGGATGGGGACTTAGGAGTTGGTTTGTATCTTTGTTAAAAATAGGGGTTTCTTTTATTCTTGTGTATTTTATTAGTTATAATGTTGCTTTTACTGTGTTTTAATTAATTGTATTCATAGGTCTTTGCAAAGGGCTGAGTTCACAGGCCCACGATGGACTCCCGCTCGATTTGTACGACCATCATCATCTGGAACACCCTAGATGGTGCGACAATGTGAATACCACCTCAGCCAAAAACTAACGTGTAGGTCACCTTGACCAACATAACAGGTCAAGATTCTCTGTGCACTGCAACCGCATCACAAAGCCCGTGAACCAATAGATAGGATGGCTATGACTCGTGCGGCGCGCCTGGCCAGCGACTGCATGTGCCATAGGCTCCCTATGTTTCAACTGAGGCAAATTTTAGCACCCGCTGGCCACGTGTGCTGAAATCTGTTCCTCTGCAAATGTATAAATACCGGGATTTTCCGAAGAGCATCAGGTTGGTGTACGGCAAGGCCATCGTTGCCTCTGTGGGGACGCCCACGTAAAGCTGACACCTACCGATTGCTGGGCTGAGTTCGCGGAGAGTGGCGTCTAGATCTGTTAATGCTCTTTTTAAAGAAAAAAGGGGGAGATGTTGTGGAACATTTTTAGCTAATGATCACAAGAGCATTCCAGACGCCTTTAGAAGGCCTTGAACAGAATAAACAGAAGACAAAAATAAGAAAGATACCAATTAGAAAAACACAGGTGCGCATTCCACGATAAAGAGAACTTGGCACAAACAACCTCACTTCGGCAGTTTATCTTGACCAATTAGACTGAGACAAGTCTTGTATGTTTTAGTTAGTATAACCAATTATGTTTTATGTTTATGCACGTGTACAGTGTTGATATAACCAATCATTAAGTGTAACTGGGCGCGTGGACAGTGCGTGAATAATGTGTGCAACCAATAGTAAAATAGCTAAACGCATGTACAGATGTAACTAATGTATAAAATGATGTCTGATGCTCTAGTAAAGTGGACTTCACCTGATCACATTGGTCTGTGTGTGCTGTACTGTGCCTCCGCAATTTTGTTTTTTCCCCAAGTTGAGTCTGTTTTTTGCCCTTGGCCATAACTGGTGAGTGATCCCTCCCTGTCCTTGTCTCAACCCACAAGCTTTTCTTTATATTTTCTCCTTATCATACCACTTTGCGGGGGGGAGGGGGGAGCAGAGACAAGTGAGCGAGTGGCTTCACGGTGCTTAAACCATGACAAAAAGTTAACTGAAACCAAAGCTTATAAGTTTTCTTACTGAAGGCAAAACAAAATTCAGTTTCTGTCTGAAAAAGTCTTTTCAGGTTGTTTCAGGAGGACAGGGATAGCAGGGGTTTATGTTTCCTGAAATTAACTTAGTGTCTACCCAATTCTAAAAAAAAAATTTTAAAACAAAATATTTCAGAATGAAACAAGCGGAAAAAAATTAAAATGTCAACTGAAACATTTTAACTTCTTTTGAAGTTCTGTTTCAGTTCTTGGGACGCCAATCTGATAAATTAAAAATAAAAGTGTTCCAAATCAGTCTTTCCATGCACTTTTCAGTGTGAAAAAGAGTTTCATTGAAAACTTGAATCATCTGGAGTTCACTGATGTGTTTTCTTTTATCCATCAGTTATCTCCTATTTCCATTGTTATCTGTGAAGCAGAGCCCTCAATATGTGGTTAGACAGCATCTAAAAAGATGGGGTATTGTCCTCTTAATGTGGCTTGTGTGCCAAGCTCAGAATATGCTTAGTCCTGCACAAAAAGCCCAGGGAGCGCACTATTAATGCTGCATCTGTATCTTCCAGTTCTTTCAATAGGGAAAACATTTCCAGTGAGAGAGAAACTGGTGGAAAGCTGAATTGTTGCACCTGGGGTGCTCCAGAATGGTTTCTGTTCCCTGTAAAAAAATGCTCTGTTTTGCATATATAATTGTATACTCATGAGAGCAGACACTTGCCCTCTTTCACCCAGCAGAAGTCACCCTCTCCTTATTTTTTTTTCACTGGGGACAATTAATGTTTAATTGAGTGTATCCACAGGGAAGAGTTGCAAAAGAAGAAATTAAGAGAAACCTGTTTCCTGACTGTCTAACTGCTGATGAGGCCTCTTTCATGAGAGGTGGATAAGCCAAGTTCAGGTTCCAGTTCTGAGCCACGCAGAGGGGATTTGAATGAATGAGCATGACTGGACTGGAAGAAGAGCAAAGTAACTTTAGGAGATACTATATTAACGGGTAAGTTTCAGATATCGTGCCAAGGTAGGTTTTGATTGACTGAAGCGTTTCTCATTAGTCAGTGCTTAATCAAAACTCAGGAACTGAATTTTTTGAAAAAAATCAATATATTTGAAACAGGCGGTAGAAGAATAATTTTCTTTTACAGAATTGCCTAAAGAATATTGAAGCTCAAATGGCTTTACTCAAAACCAATATATCTGCTATTTGTTTAAGTGTAAAACCCACATGACAAACTTCTACATCTGATTTGGAAAGGCCAGTTATCCCCATCTAAATAGAGCATGTAGGTATACAGGACCTCAAGAATGGTATCAGCCAGAGGAAATTCAGAACTGTTAATTTGATTCCTGTCAGCAAAACCATAAATGACTAATTGCTCATTGCATTTTGCAGTTTTTCCTTTATTCTAGGATTTTGCCATTTAATAATGATGAGGTGGCATTGCCTCCCCCACGTACTGTGTTTCACTGTTTCAGAGACAGTTATCTGTCATTCATATACTCATCTACATGTATCATGGCAACACCTTCAATCATGAAGCGTAACCCAGCTACAGTAGGTACTTAGGTACTGTAAACACATGAAATAAATATACAGTCCTTGCCCTCAAAGGACTTACTACTTAACGCCAGGCCCCTGGTGATTTTTAATAGCAGACTTTCTGGTAAGATTTTAAGTGCTCAGGACTTTGCCTTAAAGAATAACACAATGCCATTCCTGTTGTAGGGCTGGGACACTGGGGCAGATTTTCAGGGCTGTGCAACAGGTGCTCCGGGAAGAATGTCTTTGCACCAGCCAGTCCCTCAGTGCCACACACTAACCCAACCTGCACGCTGGCTGTTGCAATTCCACCTCTGTGCGTGGCACTGGTGGCAATGGCAGATGCACGCACCCATGAATACAGAGAAATGTGGCTGCAAGTGGGTAAAGCAGGCATGGGTTGCACTGAAAATGAGGCTTGAGAAAAATGTAGCCGGAGGCCTAAGAAAGAGATGCGAAATGCTACCTGTAGCTTCCATCACACCAGCTGGGGAATTTTAAGCTTTCTCATATAAATGAAATAAACTGGCAGCTCTGTTTACAGCTGCTCCAAGGGGTGAGCAAATCACCGTTTTGCTTTCATGCTGTAGTCAATAATACCGGATATACGTGCTACACTGTCATAGAATAAATCTTCTGTCTCTGCTCACCACTGAAGTGAAGGACTTGCTAGGTAACCCTGCCTTAACCCTTCTTATGCAGGAACAATGCTTCTTTCTTCTCCTATTTCCTTAACTTATGCCTTGGTTGTGGGTGGAAAGAGAGAGCACATACCTTAAGACGGTTCCACCAACTCTATCTTTGGTTTCTGAGATGTGAGCTCTAATTGGGTCCTTAAGGCATCTGTATGCCAAGGATGTTCTCTGACAGACTTGTGTTCTCTAGGACCTCAGCAAGACTGATCTCACTCTGTGTTTTTTTCCTCATCTGTGGGAATAACAGTTATTCTACCACAAACCATGAATTTTTAGGTAGGTGTGATTGGAATTGGTCCATTGGGTCAGATGTTGAGCTAGTGCTAAATGGTGAATCGTAGATGAGAAGCAGCACAGGAGACAGTTGTAATGGGTCTTGAACGTGTAGCATAGTTGCTGATAGTTGATGAAACTGAAGAGGGTAGATAAAAGTAGGGGTGTCTTAGAGGTGGTTAAACTACAATAAAAAAAAAAAAAAAAAAAAGACGTTTGCAGCAGCACTCAGCATACAAACAAGCATGGAGAAACATTTTTGGTCATGGCCAGCGAATTTCCAGCCCACTGATACCACACTCAGTGTGAAATGTCATGTTTTAAAGAAACTTTGCTCTCTTCTTTTCAGAAGAAAATATTGGATAAAGCGTGTCAAAGATTATGCATTTTTCAGCATTTAGTGTCCAGATAAAGAGCACAGTCTTTGCCTTACACAGGTCAGTAAAAGAAGAAGTCCTCCCTATGAAGTGTCATGGGGATGAGTGCTCTATGTCTCATGGCAGCTCCCGCACCCTTCACAAAATGAGTATCTCCAGAGTCTCTGCACCACTTCTAATTGCGAGTTCTCATCTGTTTTGTAAATGCCATTAGTCTTGGTCAGTGGTTAATAAAGGGCCCGAAAGAACTGGAAAATAACTGCTCCTCGTTTTCAGTTACATGTTGTTGGGTTTTTTTTTAAATTTTGATAAATGATGCGTGGTCATTTAGTCTTCTAAATCGGCATCCGTTTATAAACGTACATAACAGAAGACCTTGAAACACACTGTCCTGCGCGTATTTTCGTATGCGGCTTTGGAAGGGATTCTTCACCAGAACATAACCTCTGCCATCAGATAGCAGACCCTGCGTTTGCATGCCGTGGCTGTTTCGTGTGGTGAAATGGCGTGTCTTGCCCTGAGCCTGGTACACCACGTTGGCGGTTAAGAGAGCGTTTCCCAGGACTGCCTGTGAACTTCCAGCACTGCCAGGAGCATCTACCACACCGCAGTGTGGAGGGGCAGGAATTGGACACGAAATTCCTCTTTTCACCTCCATCTGCCATCTCCTTCCAAACGAGACCAGCGGAGAGAGAGTCTCCTGGATCTAACCGAGGGAGTGATTCTGAAGAGATGTTCTTCTGGTAAGTGCAGGTACATTGACCGAGTAAAAGACCCTGGCAATTTTTCAGTGAAGCATCACCTCTCTCTGGCTCGAAATGGCGGCCTTTCCCACACAGGTGGACAGGACAGCTTTGACCTAGTCCTCTTCCTCGTAGTGTCGTTGACGACAATTCGCTTATACTCGTTTACGTGCTGATGTTTTAAATTTCAGAAATACGGGCCTTGCGATTTCTAACGTGGGCATCGGTGAGAGGCAGAATTTGCTACAGATTCAGCCCAAAGCAGAGTCACCCGTGACGGGGCGCTGGGCAGCCCGCGCTTCCCACAGAACGAGATGAAACTGAAGGCCGTTTCCCGTCGCGCCCCGTTTCCACGTTGAGGCCGCAGCGCTCAGTGCCAGGGCCCGAGCAGGAGCCCGGCCAGGCAGGGGGCCGCGCCCGTTTGCTGGCGGCCCCGCGGCGGGAGGGGCCCAGGCCGCCGCGGCCCAGAGAGCCGCGCAGCACCCGCCGAGCGGCAGCAGCGACGCGGCAGCCGCCACGGCTCCGCCCCTCTCCTTTCCTCGGCTGCGCTGGGCTCGGCTCGGCTCACCTCACGTCACCTCGCTGCCCGCGGCTCCTCGCCGTCCTGGCGCTGAGGCGGGCCGCTGGGGCCGGTGTCGCCTTCCCCTCCGCGCACAGGCAGAGCTAATTTAGGAGTTCCAGTAAGCCCGGTGGTTAGTGTGCCTTGCCTGTCACAGCGCTCCTGACACTCTGTGAACAGCGCCAGTTGCCCGTTGTAATTGTCTGTTCGTTTACACGGAGAAGCGAATGCAGGAATGGGCAGACTGAAGCACAGGCATGCTTGGTATCCCGCGCTTTTATCGGTGCCCGTTACGTCATGGGTTACCCGATGCCGAACTGCGCCATTTCATGGCAGCTGCGGCAGCGAATGAGCAGGAACGTGTAAAACCCGGCCTCTGCGGAGGTGCGGGCTCTGCCATCTCCCGCCGGCCCAGTCTGGGGAGCACGGCGGGCCCTGGTCACGCTGGACTGGGCCTCCACCGCAGCGGCCGAGCGTACGGGCTGAGAAATGTGGGGCGTGGGGAGAGGTAATTGGGTTGCGAGCTGAAAGCAGGGAGCAGATTAATGGGGATTTGAACTCACTAAGGAGGGAGTTGCAGGGGATGTGTACAGGCTTTTGCAATGCGTTCATGTTTGATTTAATCTTTCCTCCCCCCCCCCGTATGTGAGTTGGACTTAATTGCACAAATGTAGTCCTTTGCCTTCACCTTTCAGAGAAACTTCTCATCGCTGTAGAGGTGTCATCACTGATACAGCTCCATACAGTCACAAGACCCACTGCAACAGAGATGGAACATAAACCACATTTATATGCACGTCTGAACGGCAGTAATAATGCAGGCAGCACGCAGGCAAATGCAGCTGTGCTTGTGCCTTCTGAATATGCTGTGGTTTTGGGCTTCATAGTTTTGGGGTCTTCTTGGGTCAGCCCTATTGTGCATTTCCCTGTAGCCTTTCGGATGCTCTCTCCTAATCTGTATGCCCTGTGCTATGCACTCTCTATCCAAGTAATTAAATTTCCATGATGAAACCAGAAACAAACCTTATAAACCCTGTCATAGGCAGGAGAAAGACTCACCGTTGTTAGATGGCAGGGTTTAAAATGTAAAGCCTTGATCAGCAGGAGAGCTATCAAGTCTTTTCTAGTACAGGTCGAAGGGCCAAAAATTTATGGACTTGCTATGGTTCTGAAAGTCATGCTGTAGGTCCAGTGGGGCCAGGCTTCCAGAGGCAGTGGTCTTGAATGGCATGTTCTGCTGTATTTCAGGGAGCAAACAAGAGACAGTTTTATCCATCACATTTCTCTAAATCCTTTCATCTAAGGAAGGAAAAAGGAATCAAGATGAATCCCCAAATAGTAGAGGAACTATTTCTATTAGATAGGTCATATTTTCTGTAACTTCAGGAACAATTCTGAGTCAACATCTCCTTTGCATAATATAGATTGATTTAAACTTGATCTAAATTGTGGAGTGCCCCTAGTAAAGCTGTAGGAAGAGCTTCCCTCCCGTTGCTCCTTGGCAGACTCCAGCAGCAGTGGCAGGTGATTACAGAAGCTGTCCTCATGGGACCTTTGCACAGCCAAGGGAGAAATGTTCAGCCCTGCTTTCATTTGTGAGGTCTTGCAGGGCAGGCAGGAGGAAAACCACAGAGAGCCAGACTGCATCCAGGGCTGGCCAAGTCACTGCTTTTTTCTGTCATCAGAAGAAAACATTAACATGCTGTAAAACTTAAGAGTTGGAGCTCTTTTCTAGAACCATTCCATTTAATGCCTGTTTTTAATATAGTGTGTTTTCTTGTGTATGACTTTTTACCCTACACAATGTCTTCCCTACCTCCCCTAAATCTGTGACTTTGTGCTTCAGTGAGCTTACTATCACTGTTTCTCCTTTCCTTGTTTATGAGAAGAGAAATTATGGTATGTTATTTTTGGGTTATCTGATTTGATGTGGTCTGTACACCAACAGTTTTTCAGAGTGCACCCAATATAGCCTATACTATTCAATACTTGTTAAAGGTCAAGAAAAAGAGACATGGAACGTAAGAGGTGTCACCACAAGGTGAAGACTGTGAGTGACTGAATGCAAATACAGGTATGTTTGTATTGACAATGGTCATCTGATACATTATTTTATTTGCATGTTGCTTAGTTTTCAAGTTATTGAGGAAGCCTAGAAAATGGAGCTGCTGTAACTGTAACTAGGTATGTCTTTGCATTTTTTGCATTGTCTTTGCATTTTATGAAAAAATACTTTCTTGCTTTTTGTATCTGCATATTGGTTTGTTTGCGGGGTTTTTTTGTTTGTTTGGTTTTGTTGGTTGGTTTTTTTTTCCTGTTAGCATCAATTTATGTTGAATTCTCTTACAGACTTTGTATAATGGAGGTACCTCTAGATTTATATTCCAAGGCATTGATGTTTTCTTAAATTTCCATGAAACTCTTATCCTTAAGTATCAATATTTATTTCCTAAAACTATACAAGAAAACAAAAGATACTAAGCAAATAAATAAAGCAAGAGTAGCCAGTGCAATAATACAAGCAGAGTAGGACATACTGATAATTTCAAAAGTGAAACAATTAACCCTAAGTTCATGAAACTGAGGTTCAACAAAGGCTTGCAGGCAGCCTGCCTAATAGCAGTTATATAATAGCAATAATTTGTTGTCTGTCTGCAGAGCCCTTCTTTTTTTTTTGCCCCCTGATAAAATGTTTAGCACACCTTGTATAGCGTAGCAGGGGCTTGAGCACGAGCTCATTGTTTCACTGTTTGTACCTTCCTTCCCCAAATGCCTGTACAGAAATAACAGACAACTTCTGTGAAAGCAGAAAGCTTGACTCCATTAACGCTACAGCTTATGGAGCTTTCATATTCTTGTGGTTCTTAATCTCCCAGATCATCTCTAATTTCAGTCCTCCTCCCCAAAAATCTAAGATCACCATTTTGGAGCAGAGTGTTGGAAAAAAACTTATTAAGCATATTGTTCCTGTTTAGATGCACTGTGATCTCACAAGATTGTGGTCTGCTGTTCAGAAACATCCTCTTCTGCTAAATCAGACTTTCCAGAGAATGATCATGAGATAGCGAGAGAGTTTTGTGCTCCGTGCCTTGCATAGGACCTTACTGAAAAGTCGTAGAAGGGCTCATGAGGTGTATAAGAGACAAACATTTGACTGACGTCCTTAGCCTCACACTGCTGCATGTTGATCTGCTAATATAATTGATAGAGCAACCTGTAGATAGTCAACTGCACCTGGTGTTGCAAAATCATGGCACAATGATGCCTGGAGCTTCTGCTAATGTCATCCTTCCAGGGATGTTCTTTCCATCTACCTACTAGAAATCCAGTATACTTCCACCGTCAATGAGTTTCAGGTTGGGAGTTTTCCTTGATTTGAGAGGGCAAGAATTAATATTAATGATGAAAGTCTTTGAGGAAAAATGAAGATTAACTACCAGTATGGTATGGCTATACAGTTTTCAGAAAACAGAGGAGTGACAGGGCAAATGAATATCCAGTTTGTACAAGGCCTGGAAGACACAGAAACACAAACAGTCTGCCTGATCCTGGTTACTCCTCTCTCTGTTACATTAAACCTGAGAAATTACAGGAAAAAAGGCAGGTTTCAGTTTTCTAACTCGGATATATTCTCATAAGATTATTTTGCTAATTCAGATCTTATTATCCCATAAGGTACGTCTGCTAACTCAGGCTGCTATCATTGTAGACATATATAGGCTTTGAAATCTTAGTTGTGGGAATAGAGTATGGATGTCACTTAAAAGGAAAAGTGCTTGCAATGTAGACAAGTCTTTTATTTGAAGAGTTTAGATGTCCTCCCAGACGATTCAAAAGCTGCATGTGCACTATGGAAAATGTAAGAGAGAAATGAGGTAGAAATGCACATTTAGTTCTAACAGACCTCTCCAGGAAACAGCTAGGAAGACCAAAAGCCAAGCTAAAATGCTTGAAAAATAAGGCATGAATTGATACTATCAGAAATTCATAAATCACAGTGAAGAACAGACCAAGACAAACTGCTGAATGTTTGCAGAAAAATAGAGACAAAAGAGCTGGATGATTTGGATGAATTAGCCACAGAAGGAGAGTCAAAGTGGGAAAGGAAAGAGAGGCATTCTTAAGGGAGAGAGATAACAATGTAATGGAGAATTTGGAGAAAGGAAAATGTCTGCTCCAAAATCGGCCCTTCTAGAATGTAGAATGAGAATAAAACACATCAGGAGTTCAGAAAGATTGAATCAAGACTGGGACCAAGACAGAGCCTGGGATGCTTCAGAAGAAATGTGGATATTTTGGGGGGAAAATAGTGTTTACTGGAGTAACCGTAATTTATAAGTAGAAGAAACTTGGACTGAAGGACAATACTCACAGAAAATGTGAAATACTAGTACCAGCATGTATTATGAGAAAGCTGATAGTTCATGAATCCTGGAAATTAAAGTAGGAGCCAGTTAGGAGAAAAGGTAGTAAATGTTATATTATGTGTCTATGCTATTACCTTAATTATTCTGACTTTTATATTAAGGAAACTTAAGCTAAAAACCCTGCTTATCCCCTGTATAAGTATTAACACAAAATAGAAGATGTCTCCGATCGATATCACATCCACAAGCTATTACATGCCTTGTAATCAAACAAAATATTTAGTTTGTTTCAGAGCTAAATGCCATGCAGTAAAGTTTATTTAGCATTTTATTAACACTAAAGGATACCCTGTCATTTCTTATCTGTCTTCTTAAGGAAAAAGAATTCCTTTTTAATTAGGACATTGCAATCATGTGCTGCTGCCATTATATAAACTCTTCCTGGTATGTAATGATGGATAAATACAGCATAGCATTTATATAGGTTTGATGCTGGCATGGAATTCTTAATATGCAGGCTGTAGAACAAGTAGAGCAGATAGACTTTGATAATACAAATTCTTTTCCTGAGTTCTGTCTCAGTTATGACTAAACCTAAGGCTGGCAAGGTAAATTAGGGTCACTTTTCCTAACTCTGCCAAGTAAGAGGACACAAATTTATATGAAATGTCTACACTGAAGTCATTGAATAAAATCTACTTTTCAAGTGCTAACAACATTCAGTGCCTAGAATTTTAATGAAGACAAGATACAATTATCCCATGTACCTAATTCTGAGCTATCCACACCCACTACCTTATTCTTGTGTAAGGTAGAGTCAAACACAGAACTGGGAGGTATTTAAGGGTGATGTTGGTGGTTGTTCTCCTGGAAGGGAGATGGGTGATTCTTTCAGAGGAAATTCAGTTTGGTTATCAGCTAAAGGAGTTTATTGGCAAAAACTACACAGATAATGCATAAAAATATATTCAAGCAGAAAGTTCAGAGAATGTTGAATTAAGCCTCATTTAAATTTAGTTTTTTCTGATAAAATTATTTTAAGAGGTATTCTTAAAACACCTTGTATATAAGACTGTTTAGGCTTTGAAATGTCACTGTATGTTTTTGCCCTTAATACAGTATAGAGCATATTTTCATTATATAATAGACATAATAAAAAAATCCTTAGCACTGATCTTAGCACTATTGCAATTCTTTGCTAAGCACAATTACAGATTCTTCTACAAGTAATGATAAAGACGGTTCACTATTTGTGTAGGTCTGATGCTGCCACTGGAGTATTATTGTAATTGGGCAAATTATACAATTTGACAAAATAGTAATTTATTAGTGAAGCACCATATAGTTACTGTCCAGAGCGTCTTTCAGTTTAGTAGTAGCTTCTTGGGTCTGGAGTAGTTTAACTGCAGAGTGGATCCTGTGTAACCTTTTCCCTAGAACGCTTACTGTGGGGAAATGTCAGACTGTTGTTGTTGTACATCACTTGTAAAGAATAATCATGAAGCAGAGAGGGTGAGTTAACAAGGTCAGTGAGTGTACAAATGACCATGCAGGTCTATATGCAATAAACACCCTGTATTGCACAACTTGCAATGGTGTTCAGAGCTCTTCTGCTTACAGCTGTTGTTTCTGCTGATGCTATTGATCAGTCCTTTGTCATGTGTGCTTTCCAGTCCAAAAGCAAGCTGTTCCTGCTCAGAGGAGCTTTTGCCTCATTCTAGTCTCCATTACTCTGTGCAGCAAATAATTGATATGAATTGATGTTAACTGCACCTAGTCAAATGTGTTTTGGGATAGAGATGGCTATACTTTGGCATATAAATTCCTTGTAATCTGCGAGCAATTCAAGCACAGCTTCCACGCTAGAGGGGTGTGCCATTTGACTGGCAATGAGTCTCCGCTAGCATAAGATTTCATGAATAGCCCCTAGCCCTAGCTGTGGGAAGAAGTGAGCTAGCTACAAGCTGATGAATCCGGCTAGTCACACCACCACTTGGTGTGCATGCAGCAAGCACAGCCTGGCCCTGTCCACAGTGAGGAGCTGCTGTCACACACGAACTATCCCTCAGCGTTTCAAAGGATCATGACCAGTCAAATGAAGCTTTGGGTTGTGGCTAACAGGTACCTGGAGCTCTTTCGTATCAGCTACAGATCTTTTCACATTCTTACTTTCCCTAACAAGAGCTGCTTAGTCCTTCAAGTGTCAAAATGTGTTATGTGTTTTGCCTTTCATGGTGCAAATATTATCAATAATGTCTTAATGACAATGCAGTCAGTATGCTGCAAGACTTCATCATAGATCAGCTTGTTATATCACCTTATAAATTAGCCCATGTTGGTTGTGAAGAAGGTTATCTTCTGTTAAATAGCCAGGTTTCATACTTGTCTGGCAGAGGGGTAGGTACAATAGCCTGGTACAGCTTTAGTCTAGTAAGGAGCTTGATCCTGTGTTGATCATACATTAACTGTGAGAGTTTGCCAGAAATGATGGTTCTTTCCTTTTGCAAGAGCTCGCCTGTATATCTCAAAAGACATTGTCATTCAAGGTGCTTGTAAATTAAGTGAACTCATTAATGACTTAAAATTCAGTTCTATTGATGGATACAAAAAGAAAGGTACACTGTTTTCCAGAACTTTCTGAGAAACAGTCTTAGCGATTTGTTCAGAGGTGTTCCAAAGCAAGTATAAGTGTAAAATTTTGCTCTGAGTAGGCCATCAGTAAGTAAATCATTAGCATGAATAGTTCCTATTAATCCCTCTACAAAGCTGTATGAAGAAAACAAACTTTTGCAGTCTGAATTGAGTCTGAGGACCTTTTTTGTAGGTTACAGATCATCATGCCTCATGTCCTAAGCAGGACATGCTCTAAGATGCATCCTCTTTGATGTTCCTTGTAACAACAAAGTGCTTGAAAAGGCTTGATTGACATTTATTCTACCTTGCATCTCATCATGGAGATGTTTCAAAAGTAATAGCTGGTCTTGGACAAGAGAGACTTCCCAGGAATCTTCAGTCTGGGGTTCTGATTGCATCAGAGGTTTTAATAAGCTCATGGAAGCTATGTAAAAGTCTAGGTTTCTCTTCTTCCTTTTCCTGCCTTTGTATAGTGATAAATGCTATGGAAATCGTTCCATTGTATGACTTTGCAGTCAACCTCACTAGCTATTTTTATTCAGTGCAGCAGCTATGTCAGTTGCCCTTCAGCATTACTTTGCATTCTGGAAGGCGGTTTCATAATTTTCTCCTCTGTGTATAGAAATTTGAAATAGTAGCTGTAATTGACTGCCATAATGCTTGTTTCTGACCACAGCAAGGAAGGATTCAGCAGACACAGCATGCGATGTCTCCTAGGAAAACAAGCCATTTAAAATTCTTTCCCATTGTAGAAAGTTGATCAGTAGTCCTAATTCACAGTATGAAGTTATCTGTGAAGTCACAAAACAGTGCTGTTGTCTTTTTATTAATTTTATTACAGCATTCTGTATTCTAGGCTGGCTGTATGCAGCTTTATCCCCACATTACCACCCTTCTGCCTTCATCCCTTTCTACAGGATTTCTCCCCAGCACTGGCAATTGCAACACATCACTGCCACTGAAAGAGCTATAATGGCTTATACAGCACTATCATGGACCTTTTTCTGGGTCAATACATCACTGTGCTAAGTGTCTCCACTGCTGTGAACTTATTATATAGGTTTTTTCACCATTTTTGTAACCAACAATTTGCATGTTAAAATTAAACTTACTCAAAAAAATACCAGCTGCACATTCTGACAAAGCCACATACATAGTTTAACTGGTCAGCCAAGCCTGTTTCCCAGGGAATTGCTGACAGACAAAATTGTGACTACCAAAAGTCATGTTCTTGATAATGCAATGAAATGTGGAAAATGGCTTTTCTAAGCAGCAAGACCAAGAAGATGAAGGTACAACTGTTCTCAGTGCTAGTAATCTAGTTCCGGGAAATCTGTATGTTTTCTTCAGGGGATCAGGACTATTTCTCCTCTGAACTCTGGCAATGAGATGTAATTAATTCCTATGGTCTGAATTCAGTTTGATTTCCATTCTTTGAGGAATATTCAGGTCAAAAGAAGTGGTGGGAAAGAGTTTATATCCTGCTGCCAGTCCAATACATAAAGATACTTAGAATTTAAAGGCAAACATAGTTTATGTAATGTTTTGATATAAAATAGGTAGTAGCTCCTCATCATTTATTTGCAGTTGATAGCTGTAATAGCAGACAATTCAGTACACAATGTACAGTTATTTGTACATTTTGAAAGGCTTTTTACAATGAGCTGCATTATTAAACCAGTTTTGTGTAGTATATCAGTCCTGGGAGAATACTAATCCGATCAGAATCCTTAAGAAGATTGAGTAATGTTAATGCTTACTGAATAGAAATGTTCAGAGCTGCATGTGAGAAATATCATTAAAAATGATGAAATACAAAAATAGTAGCCACATTACTGAACTTTGATTTCTGAATTGAAAAGTCCATTTTGTGAGATATGTCATAAATCAAAATATGATAAATTACAAGTATTCAGATAACATTGTAATTTTCAGTTTTGATTAGTTTAGATCAATCCAAATTCAAAACCTCTACTTAGCATTCATTCTTGTAGAAGACCAAGTCCTTGCATTCCACCTACAAGTAAGGTCTTCCTCTGGCTGTAAACCAGAGACTAATTTTGTAGTAATTCTTAATTTTCCTCTGTTTTCTACTTCTTCTGAAAAATAAAAATGTATGGCTTGTACAGATATGAAGAACAAAAGGAACTCTGTAGAAGCAATTCACACTCCCTGACTTTGTAGAGTGTCTGAAATTCTGATGAGCTTCTAACATGAGTCTTTTCATTATTTTTAATGGGTATTAACTCACATACTCAAAGTAAACATCTTAAAATGCTAAAAACGTGAAAAGCCATGGACAATCTTTTTTTCTATATTTTCCTATGCTGTTTGAAAATGTCACCCCACTGCTTGTTTCTGGAGATAATTACCATTTTCCTCTGATAGCAGCAGGTAGCCAACTTCACTTTACAAGTAAACCATCTTTTCCACTGAAAAGCTGTGGCAAAGCTAACTTCTGTCACTAGTGTGTTTTAATCATTTGCAGAGAGTATTGCAGGGTGACACTAATATCTTTAGTTAGCCTGGCTGTTTGTGATGTAACTGCACAGTGATTTTCATCCTAAGCAAGTAGAAGAGATACCACATGAAATCTACATCACTGTCTCTAGGACGGAAGAACACGTAGAAGATTTTCACAGAAAGGAATAGAGAGAAATGCAGGCAATATATATTGCAACAGAAAGCCTTAAGCGTGGTTGGTTTAACCAGTGACGTTATCTACTCACAGGGGCTGAATTTTTCAATACCTTCCTGTTAGAGAAATGACTGAAAACTGGTTCAGCCAGCTCTGAACTGCTTTTCCTTTTCACACCACCTCAGCCCCCAATCTGCAGAGGACGTTCTGGGGTCATGCTCTGACCTGAATAGGAGATGAAGCATTATCCCCAATTTAAATTGTCTAAGAGATATCATACCTGAAATAGTCATCCTGGTACTTTGTGTCAATGGGTGAGGAAGCCATCAGCAGCCCCATGGGTCAAAATTCAGAAAACTGATGTCAAAGCACCTTTGCTTTACTTTTTCGCACTCTGTGCTGAAAAATAGTTTAGCTAGACCTACAAGGCTAGTCTTACAGTTTGCTTTGATTCCACATGCCAGTGAAAACGTTGAACTGATTTGAACTTTGTGAAGTGGATAGCAGCTGTTGTACTAAGCTATTTAAAACCACCAATTTAGGCTTAAACCTTGGCCAAGTAAATACAAAGCCTTAACCATACATAGTACCCATAATGAGCTTTCCTTTTTCAATTTCAGTGGATAAAATTTATTTTTAAATCAACAATATTTCACTGCCAGATTTTCCAATACCAAATTTTCCATTGCCAGATACTGAAGTATCTCACCAAAAAAAGGAGAACTAAAAATGAAGCAGGTGAATTTATTTTCATTTTTCATGAGTGAAGTCACTGTTCATCACTGCTGAATGCAGTGTAGCTCTCCTCTCCCTAAAACAGAGTTTAAAAAAGCCCAACACTGGAATCATGCAACAATCTGAAAAGTTATGTCTCTGTGTGTGTGTGTGCACGTCTCACACATTTCTGGAATAAGAGAAAGGAAGGTGAAGTGGATGAGAGGAAATGTAAACAAAACCAGCCTATGATGACGTGTGTACTTCCTGTTGGTTTGTGTAGCCTTTAAAGTTCAAAAATCAGTACATAAATATAAGAACAAGAAAAGTTCCAAAGCATTCTTTCTGAAATCACTAGGTTGTTTCCTTATCACTGAGTAAGGCGTCTAATACAATGTTGACACAAGTAGGATAATAACGTTAGTTTTTTACCCAGGTAGAAGAGAATGAGTGAGCAGGTAATAGTGTAGGGACAGAAAGATTAGTTCTGAGATACAAGCTTGAAGTTTAGTTCTTGTTGCAATCCAGACTTATACTTAACCCTAAAAAATCTGAAGGTCCTTTGCCCAACAAGTCAGCCTATCAGAGAATTTCTTGGGAATGCAGAAGCTGTCATTTAGTGGCAGCTTGCCATAGAAATATATGGCAAAATAGATTCCTCAGTATCTTACTGTAAGTTACGCCTAGACAGAAATTTAAACAAACCAACAAACATTTTGTCAAAACAAAACTTAATTATTTTCCCAGGAAATAAAAGAGAGGTACGTATTATGTGGCTATTTCATTGATTTATTAAGTATTTGCAGAAACCTTGGCAGGTTTCATTACTGCTTTGAAACCACATCCAATTCAGTGACAGATTCACACAGCTGCTAGGATTGCCCAGTCCAATTTGCAATTTTTCATTAGAATTAGAGGCCTCAGCTGTAGGCTTTGGATCGAAGGCTAGGGTTCGTATCCATCATTCTTGTTTACAGCCATCAATGGCAAAAATCACAGATTCACGTGAATGGCTTTTGGACAAAGCTAGGTGAAGGTCTGTTGTTATTAATAGGTCTTGCTCTGCAATTTCATGCTCATTTGGATGTGAAACTTTAGCAAGAGAAACTAACAAAATCAATAGAGTGTTTATTACCTTGTGACATGACACGTGCAGTTTTGCACAGTGCAGTCATTGGTGTTCAGCCACCATCCATCTCTGTGCAAGCACAAGCCATTTCTGAAAGCTATGGCTTTCCATCCTAACTCCTATCCTGTGGGCAACTCACAGAGCTCCTGTGCAACCTCTCCTTGGTCACTGCTCTACACACAGCAGTCATAGTCTCTTTGTGTACCCAGTATTGTTTTTCCCAATCTGTGAGCATTTTCATTACTTTTTATAACTGGGGTAGAAAGTTCTCTCAAAGAGTAAAAGAGGAGCATGTCACTATTCTCTCTTACCCTGAGAAGCAAGATTCCTGTGTTCAAATTAAAAGCTTAGTATAGGATCTCATATAAAGTAAATCTTAGAATGCCCATTACAGGGGTATCTGGTTGAATAGCATTTTCAGTGTCTTCACTTTACACATTCAGCAAACAAAAGCAGAGTATGCCATGGTCTCTAATAACAAAAATAGAATACCTCACAGGGTGTTTTTTCAAGATTTGCAATAAAAGTAAGAAGTTGTCACAGAAGTTCAAATCTCATCTCTTCCTACATTTCACTTTTTTACCTGCAATGAAGGTGAAAGGGATATGGTTGTTGTTTTGGGTTTTTTTTAAGTGCAGGTGATTTAGTTAATTTACATTTAGAAGGGCAGATGGCATTTGGCATTAATAAACTCATCAGAGAACCCAATGGAATTACTCACATACATAAAATTACTCAAGTATATGAACATTTGTATGATAATAGTTGATTACGTAAACACTAAACTTTCTCACAAAACATATTTTCTATTCTTTCTTTCAGCTGTACTTAGAGGTAAGGTTAGATCCTTTTTCCACAGCTATCTCGTCGCATTTATTCTTAGGTACTCCTCTCTTTTTGTTTCTGTTTCTCTCCTCCGTAGTTCAGTTCATAAGCTGATTTCCCACCTTTTCCTTTGTTGTTGGAAGGATAAAAATGTTTCCTTGAGAACTTTCTGTTCTGTCTTTTGAGCATTCCTGTCTAACTCACGCTGCACTCACTCTAGAGTTCCTATAGCTGGAATATTTGGTGAGTCCAATTATGAGCACTTCTGTGCTGCTTGAACTATTTTTGACTAGTGGAGAGGGCAGTCTGTTCATTTTTGTCAGGACCAACACTTGGTGTACCAGTACAATAAAATGTTTTATTTTCTAACAAGATGTAACTTTTTGGTCCAGATGTCAATTGAAAAGTTCACAGCTTTGGGGTTCTGTATAGAGCTAATAATCTAATGACATTTTGACTTAGGTATTTATATTGTCTTTACCTAAATCCTCCCTTGCAGTTAGGTTCTGTTCACGATTCTATTCAGTGTAAGCACACGTTCTCCTGATCCTGGCTAATGTATGTAATTTAGGAGTTGATGACATGAACAGGTTTATTTTGAAGGAGAAAACATTGAAGTAGGAGCTTGAGGATAACAGTTTGACATAAGTGCATGCAAAAAACCCACTTTTTACCTCAACATGGTTCATTATTTCCACATAATAGGTTTTCCCCTAAACCAGATGCACAACAGACACCTCACAGTCCTGTGCAGGACCAGCTCACCCTATAAATTCTGAGCAGTTGCCACATTGTGATATTTGGACTTGGAAGCATCTAATATTGCTCACATGTCAGATAGCTATTATCTATTATTTTAGGAACACAAGGAGTATCTAAAAAGCTGAGAGAAAAGAAGACTAAGACGAGCATATGCAGAATATGATCCAGGATAGTACTGCTGAGGCCCTTACACCTTGTGGATGCTTATTCTGGGACCAGAGAAAAGCTCTGCAAATCTGGGATTCCCAGACTGCATCAATTGCTGACAGAAGCCTCCTTCTCTCTACTTGAGCCAAGGCATGGCATTTATATACAGTTCTTCTCTGTGCAAAAATCCCAGCTGGCCACCGTGTCAAGTGCGTCATCATCTCTGCAGACTGGGTATAGAGAATAACATGAAACTGCAATTTCCAGAATCTGTTCTGCCTAAAAAGCTAACTGATCGTGGTGTTCTGCATAGCCTCCGCAATGTGGGGGCTCTGCATTGGGCTAGGTGAACTCTCTGAGGATCTCAGAAGCAAGAACCTTTTGGCTGCTGGGAACTTTTAAAAGGAGAAATCTCTAACTTCCTGACCTTGGTGGGCAGCAACTCTAGGGTGACCATGTGGGTTGTCTCCTGTATCTTCCATACAGTGCTGGCATCTCTTGCCTAGATTTTGTCCTCAGAGGAATAGGAGGTGACTTGCCTCATGACCAGCTGGAAGCTGATGGCTTTGATTAGTTTCTAAACCACTTTTAAATCCTTTGCTTGTGCAGTGTTGTACCGAGTCATGCTGGTGAGCTTCTGCTGCCATTGCCTTGGAATACTCTTATGTGCATCCCTGTAACAGACTTCCAGTGTGAGCTGCTACAACTTTACCACATGGTGCAATGCAAATCGCAGAAGTCAGAAGAAGGTAGTTTGCAAAACTAACAGAGCATATTTGCAAAAAGGTACATAGGTGAGAAGTCAGGATGATGACCACTGACACATTGATGTGTAGAGGAAGGCACGCTAGGATATAAACAGGGAAACAGCATCTGGAGCTGTAAAGACCAGACAAGTAAAGGCCAGGTTGTGAGACAGTTCAAAACATCATGGAATACAGTTGGTGAACTAATACATTAGCCTGGAATGAGAAGGCATGTACACAAATATTTCCCTAAAGTTGTGGGACTTAACTAAAACAAAAACTAAAATGCCCTTGTTGACATTAGATTTACACTGCATAGGGCTTTATCATGTGGATGTAATTTCACTGAATCGTGACAAATAGCTTTAGTCTGGAAACTGAGTTTATTCGTGTAGTCAAGCTTGTTCATTTTTACATACCAGATTACTTAAATATGGTATATTTCAAAATGTGTATTTCAAACTAGCTTGTATCAGGAATGGCCAGAAGTCAGCAGAGAGGCAGGCAGGCTTTTTCTACTGCACTGATATGTCATGAAGCTTGCATTGTTGATACTTGTATTCTTCTCTCATTAGAAATTAGTAGGAAAGCATCATTTTTGTACTACAAGGAAGGGCTCTATCCTGACCTCACTGAAGGACCAAAAGTTATTTTTATTTTCATAATTGCATTTAACTTTCACAGAATAGCTAGAATGAATCAGAATGATGCAGGTTCTTCTGGATCTTGCTCAGCACTGAACAGAAACACGGACGAAGATGTAAAAAATGACTGCAAATAGGTTTTCAGACAGAGTTGAAAATCTACCATGAAAATTAAAAGGCGGGTTTACAACAGGATCATTGTATGCACTTCTGCTGAAACCGTCTTGCAGGTTGATGCATGTTTGATGTGTCATTACTCCTGCAGGCAGAATACTCCTAGTAGTTGGCAATTGAGTACTAAGGAGGAAAAAACCTTTGATATGGAAGGATCTGTGCCATTTTTCCATCTGTACTGACATTTGTGGTGCTTCACAAATAATAATAATGATCATAAAAATATATTTCAGGAAACTTCATAAAACATACACAAACAGGATGCTTTCCTTCCTGTGCACAGAGTCAACAAATGTGTTGTGACACATAAGCTTTCAAAGCAGGATTCAAATGGGGCTTAAATGATGTATGGGCTTTGCACTGTCCTTTGCCCAGGAGTGAGCACCATAAACAGTCTGGAGGTATCTGAGTGAGTGAACAGTTTGCACTTACTGAAACTATTGATGCTGCTTCTGTTTGTGTTTACTAATATGATTCAAAAGCACCATCAGATCTAGAAACACCTATTTGTTTACCATATTCAGGTGTGATCTAACACTAAGAAACAGAGGGGAGATGAAGAAAGGTATCTGTTTTTATTAGTTTCTAAAAACCCTCACAGTACATGGTACCAGTAATGACAGAAATGGGAGACAAGATTACACTGGTGTCTTTTCTACCCAAAATGTTAATGTCAGAGTCATGAGTAATCAAATGGCTACAGTAATGATCTGTTTCCTGTATTTGTATTGCTTGAAATGTATTTGTAATGCTTCTGTTGCCACAGGATTTGTGAACATTTGGTTTAGGAGCTGCTCCTACACATTCTGTACGTGCAAGTAGGCCTTACTGGTATGCGTCATTCCACCGATTTCAGCAGAACTGTGGCAGAGAGGGGCAGGTTTATGGAGCATGGTGTGGATTTATGCGAGATGCTTGAGCTAGTACAGGTACCATGCTAATGTGTATTATGTCCTTTTGCTGTTGCTAACATGCCTTGCTTTTTGTCACTGCTAAGCAGCTTCACCAGTGTGTAGTATTATCTGGACTGTACTGTTTCTAGTATCCAACTTCTTCTCAAGGCTAGTTTATGGCTTTCTTTGAGGCATTGCATTCTGCCATAAAACCACAGTCACAGATTAAAGGAGTCTGATGCAGGCAGGAGACAGAAAAGGAGGCTGGAATCGACTAGCCCAAGTCAATGCCAGGCTCTCAATAGCAGCTTCTTGGCACGGGCTCAAGCCTGCACATACTAACTGCTGAATGATCAAAGAAAATGGGTATTTGATTTTAAGAACAATGGGCCTTCTATTTGTTGATATATGTCTGTGTGTGCTTAGCATGTACCACATACCTACTGATAGAAACAATGTGATAAAGTGAGGATTCATGCAATTAAAATCCCAGTCCCTTGGTGGTGCTGCTGACTGACTTCATTTCCCTGGTAAGAACCCTAAGTAGATCTTTTAGGAAGCCTTCCATGCCAAACATTGTGTCGTGCTTAATCCTGTATTTGTCCTTTATGTGGTACTCCCTTTGACGTCAGTGGAAACTTGACATATGAGACTGCAGAGGAATCGGGGTCAATTGATTTTTTTTTTTATAGTAAGATAAAATGGAAGGAAGCCTTCTGAAATGTACAGAAATCTTACTCCTTCCTACAACATACAGGGATATTTTCTGCTTTATTCTTCAAGGATTCTTACCCATATGGATTTGTGTATGTGTGTGTTTACGAGAGACTGTCAATACACTTGGACAGCACAACTGGCAGATTTGAAAGTGATTGCTGGAAAGTATCTGTAATGAGCAAATGAGGAATTCCTAATAAATTTCTAACATGTGCATTTCCATTTGCTGTTCTACATCGCATACACCACAGCCACTTCCAAATAACTTCTGTGTATATGGTGTTGCCTTCACACTTCCATTTTGTGGTTGCTAAACCATCCTGAGTAGAGGCATGCAAACGTGAGAGGACACACGCTGTGTTAATCAGTAATAAGCTTTAAATATTTTCTGCTTATACTCGAAGGGGTCTGAGAAATGCCTTTAATTTCTATAAGCAATTTCCCAGCTGGTTCCTTTTGCTATTAGCAACAGTAACCACATTGTACGAATAGACTTTTCTCCCCTCTCTTAACAAATAAAAACAAATGACACACATTTTGCAACGCTGAATGTAAATGATGGAGTCATTCTGCTGTTGTTATTCTAGATTTACAATGACCTCACTGACAGCAGAATTTAGACCCCGTGGTTGAATGGCAACAGAATAAAATTAAAGCCACATTTGAATAAGCTGTCTTAATAAGAACACGGGATAAACCGATATTACAGTTACAGTGTCATTCCCATACCAAAAATTGCCGGGAGCAAGAGGACACAGAAAAGCTTTCAAAAAGGATCATCCGCAAACCCACTTGGGTACGAGCTGCTTCGCGGGGACAGAGAGCCCCGCTACAGCCCAGGGACAGGGAGAGCCGGCACACGACTGAACGAACGGCAGCCTTTTGTAAAAGGGCTGTCAAGGTCTCATCCCTCCTGTCCTGCGGTAAAACACCAGAGTGTTAAGCAATATAAAGATATCTAAAATATGTATTGCTCAATTTTATTCTCGCCAGCCCATCCTCGGGAGTGGTAGCTCAACCGCTCTCACGGCAAGCACGTATTTCCTAAATGCTAAGAAGTGAATACAAGCACAGCTCTACCTGCCGCCTTCTCCGAAAGTGACTAGGAAAAACACACTATCGAGTAATAAGCAATACCGTCCTCATTCTGCCGAAGCGTGACCATAGCTCCCCTCGGCTAAGTGCGCGGATCTCCGCCTCCACATCCCCGTCAATCCCTTCCAAAACCCGGCACTTACGAAAAACCCCTCGCGGCGCGGCAGGATGCAGCCTCGCCCTCCCCCCCCCCGTCCCCGTGTGTCCTCCCCCCCCCGCCCCGGCTCCCTCCCGACAGAACTGCCCCGGCTGCTGGGCCCTTCCCTCCACCCCCAGCAGGGAGCAGCAGGGGATCGCAGCGCCGCTCCCCTAAGGGCGGGCGAGAGCGCCCGCACGGCACCGGCTGCCGCCGCCGCCGCCGCGCTGCCCCCCGGCCCGCCGGCACCTCCCCAAGGTCACGGCGCTCCGCAGCGCCCCGCGGAGCCGGCGGGCGGGCGGGCGCCCGCAGGTGCGCAATGCGGGGGGAGGCAGCGGCGGCGGCCGCCCCTCCGCCAAACTGCGGCCGCCCCGCGCCGCCCGGCCCCCGGGGGCGCTGCCGGCCGGGCCCGGCACAGCTCCGCGGTCGTGGTGGATCGCGGATTATAAGGGACCGCTCTCTCCGCCCCCGGCGGAGTCTCCCTCCGCCCCCGCCCGCGCTCCCCACCCCTTCCTCCGGCCGCGGGGAGAAGGGCATGGAGTTGGCGGGAGCCTATAAAAGCCCCTGAGAGCGCGCCGGGGCCACGGCGCTGCGACAGCCTCCGCGGACGCAGCCGGGCCGCGCACCATGTCCCACCACTGGGGATACGGCAGCCAGGACGGTGAGTGCCCGGCCCGGCGCGGCGCGGTGCGGGACACCTGCCGGCAGGTCCCCGGGAGCAGCGCCCGGGACGTGCCCGCTGCGCCTCGCACCGAGCCCCTGCCCGCGGCGGGAGTGAGCTCGGGGGCGCTTTTTTCTTTCTTGGGTTTCTGTTTTTTTTTTTTTTTTTTTTTTTCTTTTAACCTTGAGATGCCACCTGCGCCTGAGCAGCGAGGCAGGCGCGCCGCGCGGTTTGCCTGGAGCATCTTCTGGTTTCCTGCTGTCGTTCCTTTACTTCGGTAACGGCGCGAGGAGGCGGGGAGGACGGGGCGCTGCTCCAGCAGGACGGGGTGCCCTCCTGAAGGACTCCCCGGTAAAACCCCGGCCTCAGCCTCCGAGGCTCGGGGGCTGCCGGGTCCCTGCCTTCGTCCCCGGGTGGGATTTCCCCTCGTCTGCCTTGCCAGCACCGGCAGCCCGCACAGACGGTCCAGTATTAGAGGCTGATGCTAGTGTTAAAACATCGCGTTTTCTAGGGCGAGGGTTATCATTATCACTTGCATCCCCCGACCTTCGTGTCTTTTCCCGCTGAGCTGCTTTACGCTGTCTTGCAGGACCCGCTCACTGGCACGAACACTTCCCCATCGCCAATGGAGAGCGCCAGTCACCTATTGCCATTAGCAGCAAGTCTGCCAAGTACGACTCCGCTCTGAAGCCTCTCAGCTTCAGTTACGATGCCGGCACGGCTAGGAACATAGTCAACAACGGGCACTCCTTCAACGTGGAGTTTGATGACTCTTCCGACAAGTCAGGTGAGATCTCGCCTTCGTGTGCACGGGTGGAGGTGGGGGAAGCTCCTAACGCTGCGACTAAAATGTCTGCTGAGGCCATGGGGGTCTTTAAAAAAGACAAAAAAATACCAAAGTGTTCTGGCTTCAGTAAGGTCAGGATTCAGCCCTGAAGCATTCGGCATCCCCCCTCCCCAGCTCCTTTACGCTAGAAGGAAACTGAGCTCCCGTTAGAAGAAAACTAAGCCTATCTGGGCAGTTTTGAGCTGCCACTACTCTAAACTCCAGAAAAGTGAACTGCTTTATTTTTGTTTAAATCGGAAGGATTTGGATAAGGGCTCAGCTGTGGAGAGAAAAAAAAAAAAAAGATGATTATTTGACAAGAACAATTTTAGGCATAGCTCATCATAAGCTATCAACCAAATGGTTAAAAGAAGAGGCAAAATACATCGTAGGAAGAAATTGGCCTTAGAATAACAAAGGATTACAGTTAACAATATGAAGTAGAAATAGTTTGGAAATAGTTTCTTTGGTTATCAAAATATTATTTCATATTTCTGAAGCCAATATGCTCCCAGCTTAGTGCAGAAACAGAGGAATTATTAGAAAATACCTCTTTGTTCTTTCATAATTTAAACAAGTATATCCCTGACATTTCTTGACGCTGGGCTTTCTAGATAAAGATAATGTATCTGACATATTCCTACAAAGTTTGCTAGCAGGCAGTGTTTCCACAGTGTCTTACTGTTCATCATACTGTACTGTGATATTAAGCACTGAATCCTGCAAACCTTTTTAGTAATCCTTACTGAAAGGAATGAGTGCATTGATGGACAGACTGCATCCAAGCCGCAGTTGCAACAAGGGGTTTGTAGGTTGTCTTTAACTGTAGTCTTTCAGCTGGCCGAATTTGCAGAAATCATCACCCTGCTACAATGAATGTGCCTCTATTTTTAATTTAGACAGCAAAAACAATCCCATTGTAAGTCACTGCCTTCTCTAGACACTGCCTGATTTAACTCGCTTGAGCAAGTGCCGTATTTTTCCGAAGTGTTTCGTTGGCAATGTCGTTTAGGGAATGGTGCTGAAAACAAATGATCCATGCCTACTAAAAATGTGAGTTTTTTGCAGGTAATATAACAATATTACAGACATTCAGCATAGCACTAAGAATTTGACTTTGTATTTTAATTACAGTCTTTATACTGTACAATATTACGTGGTCAGCTATAAGTGTTCACAGTCATATAAATACACATAGGTCCGTGTATAATTTACACAGATCATCCACATTAATATTTGTATGGTTTAAAAAAAAAAAAAAAGGAAAAAGGTATTCTGATTTCTTGTGGTGTTTACTTTTCTGAAGCACTGAGGACCTAAAGGATCTGAATGCATGTTCATTTTAACAGTGTCATGGGGAATAAGGTAAATGATTCAGAGTACAGAAAAAGAGATTGTGTTTTCACCAGATACACGAGTCTGCTCTTGCTGTCATCCTGCTCTCACTGAGCCCAAAGGAAACAGGTTCAGGTCTTCACAGTCTAACAAAACTATTATGTGTTCACTTTGTGTGTGCCTAAGTTTGGAAAGACTGTGAAAATTAGGTTGTATTTAGTAACGGGAGGAAAAAATGCCAGGAACATATAATAATCTAAAGAAATGTCTGTAGGAAGAATGCTTTTTATGAGAAAAGTCAATGCAGAACCAGAACATCTGTGACAGGGATCCTCTGACAGATATGCAGTGACACAGCTTTCAGAGTGGGAGGATAGGAGATGCAAGTAGAAATATTCTCAGTAGCTCTATTAGTGAATCAGAAACTGATTATTCTTTAGAAAAAAAAAAAATTAAACAGATCTCTATGAAGCCAGGTGAGGGTGGATCCTTCAGTATCACACTTCCTATTGAAAATTACAGTGCATAGAATCTACCTGGCAGCACGCTTAATGGCTTCATTTGTATGCAGTTAACTAGGTAACCTACTTTCCTTAGAGAAAATAGAGCTGTCTGACTTGACTGTGCTTGATTCACTCCTATTTCTGAATTTGAGACTAGCTAATGTGTTCTTGGTTAGACATCATGCAACAGTCACAAGGAGAAATTATGTGAGATTATGTGATGTGCTGGTATGTTATATAGAAGAGAATGGAATAAAATCCTGTGAATACTTCCCACGGGCTGTGTTGCTTGCTCCTATGGGCTGTCCCATATGCAGTAATGACTTATCTGTGGTAGTAGGCGCAAAATAAAGTAATAAGATCATTGTTTGTGAATAATCTTCACGATGTGAACAATTGCACGCAAAGAAGTAGATCCATTCATTAAGAATCTTCCAGCTCATAACTAATGACACTGAAGTAAATTGAACAGCAGTTCTAGGTATTAATGTCAGTTTGATGACTCCTGCTTTTTAGAGTACGCAAAATGAGTTGTTGCAATAAAAAAATACAGGTAGTAATAGTATAGTAAAAATAGGTAAGAAAGCTTAAATGCATGTTTGGCTAAAACTCTTTGAAAGCAGTTGTTACTTCTTTGATTCAGAAAATATGTAATGTGAATATTGTTGATTGCAAGTAACAATCTATATTCTTTGGCATAGTAAGGATGTAAAATGAAAGTTTAACTTTTTAAACAAAAATAGTCTATGTGCAATTTATGTGACTAATGTATCTTCAGAGAATAAAATGTTTTCTTCTCTGCTCTTAGAAGATCTCTTTACTAATAGGTAGAGCTTTACAGACATAACTCTTGATGCAGGTTGTAATTGTGCCTATGACCTGTACAGTTTTCTCTTACAATGATGTTTTAACAGAGAAATGATGTTAAAATCTTTGTGATAGCTTTAGAACCTGACTTTGTTTTACTTTCTTGTTAATTTTCTTAGATATGCTTAGATGTTACCAACCTGGCTTAGAAAAACCCTCTTCCTAAGCAATTACCCCCAAATCTTCAGTTCCACTTCTTATAGTACAGCCTTTGAATTTCTTGGGTGATGTGACAGCTGTTAAATTCCAGAATACACTTCTAAAGGCTCAGTCAATTCCCAAAGTGAATCCCCTTCATATTTCACAGTTGCTAGTTGGCAGAAATGGTGTAGGGACAGAAAGGAAATTCACAAGCCAGCATTGCCATGTTTATGAACATTTTTGTTTGCTGAAGTTCCATGATTTTCTCCTAGATAAAAGGGTATCTTCTGTCTTATTTCCTTGCAGTCTTTCAGAATGTTTGCTTGGACTCTTATGTAAACAGTGAACTTCCTCTTCCAGTTGTTACTCCTTCAGTTCTTCCAGTTGCTTTCTTAGTTCTCATGTCCACTGTCTTTTAATAATAGTGAAAGTTCAAGCATTTGTAGGCATTCATCTTTAAAATGTCTATAACTTTAAATAGAAGCAAAAATTCATTATGATGGAAGTGTCACTAGGACTAAAACTCCAAATTCAGGTTCATCCACTCTTGTATCCTGGGACCTGACCTTCCATGTATGAGTGAAGCAAATGGTGCTGCTAACTTAAATTATGATAATGCGCCTTATTTTAGGAACTTTGTAGCAAAGGAGTGTCTCATTAAGGGTACTTAATTTATCATATCAAACATTTTATATTATAGTCTGCTGTAAGGACATGTATATCGTTTCACTCACTTTAAAAGACAGAAGTAAACAGTGACTTCTCAGAGCTGTAAAACCACAGGAAGTGACTTTGCTCCAGAAAGCCTCAAGAGCCCGAAAGAGGCTTTTGTAACATAATGTGTTCTCTATGTAAGTTTCCCAGAAAACGTTTCAGAATTCACGTAAAACCTGAAATTCAAATGGGGAATGCTCACAGCAGTAGGCACTGTATTCAGTATTTTCTGATCATGTGTTTGATGAGCATATAAAAGGAAGAAGTCAATTGGCAATTAATTTATTCCATAACAAGAACGTTAAAATATCATGTTTTAGCTGTAGAACCTGACAGAAGTGAATTGCAGCTATGGTATAAGGCTTTAGAGACATTACTAAATATACTGGTAATTTCTGCTTGTGGACAAGTGTCCTGTTTCCTTTTCCTTCCTTGCCGCTGAACTAGAGATAAAATTGAAATCCAAGACAGAGGCCCAAGTAAATCCGACATTTTTGCAAATATTAAATCATAGTAGAACTTCAAATTACGAGGACACCTAGGGAAGTGAAAATACTGTATTGACCTTTATACTAGCACCCCTTGGGAGACTTTCAGTAGTTGTAATCAAATATATTACCCAATTCTTCCTGTAATTGTAAATATTAATGAGGACGCTTCAGCTGTCTTGAATTATGACTCCCTGTAAACAAACCAATCTATTTTGTTACATTGGTTATTCAAGAAGCAGTGCATTAGCACTGCTTGGTTGGCAGTGAGTTACTCTGAAAGTTGTGCCACTGTTGCTGTTTTCCTACACTTTCACCTCAGCTGGTAAACGGAGGAAGAAACACACAGGTCTGTTGTCTTTAAGGCACAACTCTTAATCAAAGTCACTGCCACTGGTCTATTTTTAGGCTTCCCAGCTCCACAGATATAATATTAGCTATGCCAGAAGGATATTGCGTGTTACCAGTATACCGTCATGGATTGAAGGTCCGCAATGCGGTATAGCCTATGCAATGTGTTGACCCTTTGGAATCATAAATTAGAGAACTGATTGCTTATAGCTTTAGGGGACTGTGTTCAGACACCTCCTTATGTGTCACAAACACTTTTGTGCACTGCTTGACCAGAAAGTCAGACGTCCCAGAGGGTGTGTGATCATTAAGTCATTTATCTCATGAACTGGGATCACCAGAAGCTGCAAAGCCTACGTAAGCAAGTGACTTGAGTAGCTCTAGTGCTTCCAGGAACTGGAAAAGAAGATGAGAGGGCTTGAGATCAGTCCTGCATGTTTCAGGCCTTCATTTCTTTACAGAGTCCAAAAGTACCCTTCTTCACTTACATCAGCTTTTTTTTTTTTTTTTTAACAAGCAACTTCTGAGCAGAAATTTGGCATGGATTGTGCATTTAAGAATCATGGCGACTTCCTTCCTTTCCAAATGCCGCCTCTAGAGGCGCTTTTAGTGCAAAACCAGGAGAAACTAGTCGGCTGTTATCAGCTAGGGCCACTTGGATAAGTTTATTTTTTAAGATGTAATTAAGCTGTATGACAGATGTCACCATGACTACTCTTCCTAGCCGATATATTTGTTCATTTACTTATAGGCATGAGGGACTGCTGCGTACTTAGAGGTAATGTTCACAACTTAAGTTTGTTCATCCTTCATTAGATCTCAACGTAGAATGAGGACCATGTCCAATACACAATTTTCAGTACTGTAAGCAGTCACTGAGATTAGTATTATAGCTATTACCATCAGAAATTAAACCATTTGTTACTTTTAAGAGAATTTTAATGCTTCCAACTTGGTTCTTACAAAGTAATTGTCAGCCTATACGGTGTGAAACATGAGGATTGAAGGCTGATCAGGGATTCAGTACAGCACTCAGAGAATGACTCTCAGAGAATCTTCATTTGAGAGACTACAAGAGAAATAAACTCCACTGGTCTCAGGGAGTGGGAGGAAAGTTAAGAACCTAAATGACTATATCCTTAAGCAGGTCAGAGTCTCTCTGGCTGCTACCCAGTCTGGATGAAACAGTTCAACTGAGGTGAATCAGAATCACTGACCCGCTGCAGATACACACGTCTGCAGACCTGCTGCATTTTGGCAGATGTTTCATTCTGGTCTATCTCTGTGGAACATCCTTGTTGTCTTATCAGGCTAACCCTCTAGCAAGGTCAGAGTAGGGGTTTTTTTCTTATGAGATACCAATTATATAGTTTTTCTCTTGGTGAAACCCATTACAGATGTTTTCTGCAAGTATGATCCCTAGTCAGATGCTTGCATGCTGTCTTGCTTGTCATGATACAGCATCCTAGGAGGAATGTCTGAAAGAGATAACATAATGAAGGAAACATCTCACAAAATGTGACGCTGTGTACTCCAGGTTTCACAGAAGTGACAGCTCACCCTAACTGAACTCTTCAGTCTGTCAGTTGGGGAAGCCCATCCTTGCATAAGAACACAAGGCTAATCCCTGAGCATCCTCCTAAGAGCCTTTTTTGTGCCATTAATAGTGCATGGTGCTCAGTTTGGTTTTTTTCTCAAGTAACTCTTCATCTACTTTGTCTCCTCAAGGCCTGTTTTCTATGTATCATACAGATGTCTGTGTATACACAAAAGCTTACAAAACATTAACAGTAATGTATATATTTACATACACACATGCCTACAATGTCATAAGCACGTGCATATCTACCGTAGGCTGATAGAAAATCATGGTTTTCTTTATGCCAAAGCAATGTGTGTGCAAGAGGGCTGTCCTCAAAGGTAGATGCTTGAAATGTCCTGCTGCTAGCTTTTTGTTTGGTGGAATCTCAATTAGAACTAAATTTCCTAAGTTTGGAGCTCTGGACATCTGTTGTGCTGTAGTGGACCCACTGTTTCAGCTACTGGGAGGAGCTTTGCTGTCAGTGATTTCCATTTCAAGAACATTTTCTCATTCTGCATTTTCTCAGAGTAACAAACTTTAGAGTAGTATTTTTCTTACCACACTAATTTATATAACTGGAAGGAATTCATTCTAACTCATGAAACAATATCTTGTAGTTCAGCCATTTTGATTACTTCTTTGACAGGTTTATTGCCTTAATGTGATTTATTAGTCTCCTGCTCTGTATAGAGAGAACATCCCATAGGAGGTAACTAAATAACAGTAATTCCACAGTATTCCTCCAAAAATTCACAGATGTGGATACTGCCACTTCCTGAAGAAAGGTATGAAGTGGTCCACAGTATTTTTTACACAGCTGTTCTGTTCTACATGGGAAGGGTAACTACCCAGTGACTTGCCTTTAAATAGAGCAGTGAAATTGTGTGGCTTCAGTAGACAGCTGTCCCAGATGCAGCAAAATGCCCTTTGATTTCTGTGTGTTTCCAAATATCCTAAGAAAGTCTAATGGAAACAAATCAAGTTCACCTTCTTTATCGAAGAAATCCCACAGATGTAAATGGAACAGTTCATGTGGTTATTTGACTTTCCAATTAGCGCTGCTAACACTTATGTTCACCTAATTTAGAAAAAGTTATAAGATCATTTAATAACAGTGCAATATAATTACTGGATGTTACTAGTATAACTTTTCCAGTAAAGGGTAGAAGGTTGAAAACAGTTACCATTTCTTAATCTAAGCAAAGTAGCTCCATATATGTCTCCCTGTAACATTTCAGATAACTGTCAAATAGAAAAAAAAGTTGCCTTTTCAGGCTGTCACCTCTTGGGCTGTTACATGTCTATGGAGACCAGGTTATGATGTAGATTGTGTTGAGTAGGTTGAATCTGTAAGAAAAGAATGTGTTTTCCAGGTTGGCTTGTGCTGTCTTCACCCTGCATCTGAAGCTGTGCTATATAACAAAAGGGAGCACAGCTACATATGTATTTCCAGGATGGTTTTCACTAATACTAATTTCAAAGTGAAGGGAGCTAACGAGATGCTCAAGTATGGATCAGAATTTCCCCACCCCTCAAAAAAAGGTTGGACTTCTGTCGTCAGTGTGGCCTGAATCAATGTTCACGTCACATGGGACAACGAAGGACAGGGAAGTTCCTGGTGTGAACATTCCTCCGATTCTCAAAGAACTTTAACTTTGCAAAAGCTGGTAGCATTTATTCATGGTTTAAAAAGCTTGTGCTGGAAAAAAATGAAGCTCTAACATTTCTACTTTGCCTTTGAAGTTTAATTTTAAAGTTTACTTCTTTGGAAAGTCTGAGAAGTATTAAAAAAAATAACTGCTTAATGTAGTCTAGAACAAGAAGGGCTGTTCTGTAATTAAGCCTGCTGAATTTGTATTCATTCACACTAATCTAATTATTACTTTCTTTGAATGCTCTGCTGTGAGTCAAAATAAGCTAGTGCTGGATTTGAGAACCACAGAATGAGAAAAGTAAGCAAAAACTGCAAAGAGATTTTTGTGCATCTTTTTAGTTTTATGAGACTATAGCAAACTTTGTATAGAGAAATAACACTGCAAATGGATTTAAGAAGACTGCATGGTTCTGCTTTTCAGCATGCTTTCCGTTATTAATAATGGCAGATTAACCTGTGCTGCGCTAGTGCTTTCTGAGGTTGAGGAATGGTGGAACCTCAGTCCATCTGTACCTGCAACGAGCAGCAAGTCTATTAGCCAAAGGAACTGAAACTGAAACATTGCAACTCCATGGCATCATTTTTAAATGAAACATGATATTGTGTGGATTAAATGATTTTGCATCTGTAAAGACATAGCAACCAATTACTTCATTTTCAAAAGGAGCTAATGCACATTCGCAGTCTTTGTTCTGAGAAAAGTATTCTGATTTGTAGTCCTGTGCTTGAAACAGTTATGCTTCTTGGCAACTAGCACATGCAGAAACATTAAAGTAGAATAAGATATGTTCCTATTTAATTGCTTTAAGTAGCCATTCTTCTTTGTATCACATAGCTTGGCAATAGGTAGGGCAAGTCTTGGTCTGTTGGCTGTTCAGTGTTGGCTACAGTATTCAAAGTTACAAAGACCGCAGTGGAACATATATTCACATTTTTCAAATAGAAATCTGTGTTGGGAGACTTCTAAATATATTTACCAAAGGAGCCCCAGGCAAATGCTAAATTTGTACACTGAACCCAAATTTTGCATGTGTGAGGCACACCAGTGGAAACTAATGTGTTTTATATACATCTTACATTTAATTTTCGTGTATTCCAGTTTTTTAGTCAAATCCTTCTCACCTCATTGCCAAGTATCCATGGCTTGTGTTATCCATGCTTGCATATAATCAGAATTATTCAAACCTGAACAGACAGTGACCTTTTCCTATTTGCATTTGATGTATATTTTCACACATGCACGTGTTGTGATAGCATCTAGACTAACCGCAGAGTGAGAGGAAAGCATCTTTACTCCACAGAACCATTTTGTTTGTGACACATACACAGAGCACACTTACATGTAAAATCTGATGTCAACACTCTTCTGTCACTTTATTGTATATATATATTTATATACAGAGATAAATTGATCTCTAACATATGTAACACTTCAAATTACATTTTAAAATATTTTTTATTTTTAAATATTAACATCTTAAAGATTTAATTGTGAATTTCAGACACTTAGGAAAAAAAAAAACCAAAACAATCAAAACCACAAACCAGTGTAAAACCTTGCTCTAATAACTTAGATAAATAGTTCTATTAAATAGAACTATTTGTTATTGTTCCGTGCTTTATGCTGCACTGGAGGAGACATTGTGTGTGAATTGAGCATTTTGCAGTAGTAGGGCTTGATCCTGCATATCATAATGGCAATTGGTCACAGTTTAAGTACAAGGTTAAAACTAACAAGCAGAATAAGGGAGCTCAGGGGATCTCGCTCCTGTATAATTGAAAGTGTGGCTGAGCACTCCACTTACAGCAGTCCCATAGCAGGAGTAATGTCAGATAGTGGAGACCATAAGTAAATGCCTCATTTCCAATCCATATTTTAAAAAATCTGCCTCTGCTGGCATTGCCATTTTCACCACCATTTTTTAAATTCATTCTTGAGGAGTAAAGGATGGGAGGGACAAGAGATTGGAATTCTCATCTCTGCAGTGCCTT